>NC_138537.1:82999599-84282099 GCF_964234715.1 Podarcis melisellensis
GTCCTATCTATATGAGGATTTAGAAGTCTTGGGGAAGGGCTTGGGGAAGCATATTAGTTGGAGGCTGGGATATATTTATTTGAATTTGTTTTACTTAAAATGAGGTGAGGGAACGCTATTACAACCACAATAAAAAATAAAAGAGCAGGTAACAAAAATCAAGTGAAAGCTAGATTAAACAATAAACCTATTAAAATTGCAACTGACTGCAAATTCTATGCCTGGTGGTTCCTTTCAATTGCATCAGGAGGCTAGCAGCATGGAAAGGAGCCTAAACAGGGAACCTGAGAAACCCTTCTGTTGCGTCTCAGCCAAAGACAATTCAGATGTTGGTGGATGTGAAGGACAGCTTCTTCAGAAAGGCAGGACCAGTGAGAGGTGTGACGTGGCCTAGGGGCAGTCCCGAAATCTGCACAGAGAGACCTGGAGGTTCCCCATCCCTGTTGTAAATTCTGCATTGAGCAGGGGGTTGGACTCAATAACTTTAAGATCCTTTTCAGCTCTGTGAGTCCAAGCTCCAATGAAAACAACTTTGTCCACAGTAAAATAACCTTGAGTTAAAAGCAGAGGAAAAGGCTTTTTTATTAAAAAAAAACCCCAAAACATTTATAAACAGGCACAAAAATAAATACAGTGGTACCTCGGGTTACATACGCTTCAGGTTACATACGCTTCAGGTTACACACTCTGCTAACCCAGAAATAGTGCTTCAGGTTAAGAACTTTGCTTCAGAACAGAAATCATGCTCCGGCGGCATGGCGGCAACGGGAGGCCCCATTAGCTAAAGTGGTGCTTCAGGTTAAGAACAGTTTCAGGTTAAGAACGGACCTCTGGAACGAGTTAAGTACTTAACCCAAGGTACCATTGTATTGGATGTTGAGGGTGTGGATTGGGATACTGATACAGTATCCGGCATAAAATGTTGAGGGTATGATCCAGTCAAAGTTGAGCACTTTTAAATCTCACCAATCTCAGTGAGATAGTTCATTCCTAAAAGCTGCAACAGGCTGACTACTTCCCATTCACAGAATCTAATGATGATGCTATCTGATGTCTAGTGGAATTTGCATATTCAGATTTCCTCAACTGTTTGAATATGTTCTAAAAGGGACACCGTACTTGTGATAGTTGGGAGGGGGGCATCAAAAGCATGCCTGTTAGGCCATGTCCTCTCATTATGCTTGATCTCTATGCAGCCCAGGGGTCAAGATGCAAATGGGACCTTAGAACACATGAAGACCATGTGCAATGAAGTGGCACGGCCATACTGATCATGCACACTCAGTTACCATTTAGAATACCTGCACAAAACTCTCATGTACTCTTCTTCCTGGTGACCCAGCTGCAGCAGGCTCTTTTAATGACCTTTATCTTTTTAAATGTTTATGTAAAGAGAAAGTCATAGAATCACAGAATTGTAAAGTTGGAAGGGAACCCAAGGATCATCTAGTCCAATCCCTGCAATGTAGGAATCTCAACTAAAGCATCCATGACAGATGGCCATCCAGCCTCTGCTTAAAAACCTCCAAGGAAGGGGAGTCCACCACCTTCTGATGAAGTCTGTTCTACTGTCGAACAGCTCTTACAACCAGAAAGTTCTTCCTGGTATTTAGTCAGAATCTCCTTAACTTGAATCCAGTGGTTTGGGTCCCACCTTCTGGAGCAGGAGAAAACAAGCTTGCTCCATCTTCCATGTGGCAGTCCTCTAGATATCTGAAGATGTCTATCACATCTCCTCTCAGCCTCCTCTTTTTCAGGCTAAACATACCCAGCACCCTCAACCATTCCTCCTAAGGCTTGGTTTCCAGTTGGGCTAGTAACATTAGGTCTGTGCTGCTGTTGTTAGCGTCACAATGATTACATAGGGGCAAACCTTCAAAGTACATTTTGTCAAAAAGAGTTGTTTAATTATGAAGCAGAGGCAAAGGCAAAGGACCTCTGGACGGTTAAGTCCCGTCAGATTTGACTATAGGGTGCAGTGCTCACCTTGCTTCAGGCCCAGGGAGCCGGCGTTTGTCCACAGACAGCTTTCTGGGTCATGTGGGCAGCATGACTAAACGACTTCTGGCCCAACGGGACACTGTGACGAGTGCCAGAGTGCACAGAAATGCCATTTACCTTCCCGCCAGAGCGGCACATATTTATCTACTTGCATTCGTGTGCTTTTGAACTGTTAGGTTGGCAGAAGCTGGGACATAGCAACAGGAGCTCACCCCATCGCATGGTTCGAACCGCCAACCTTCCGATCGACAAGCCCAAGAGGCTCAGTGGTTTAGACCAGAGCACCACCCACTCCTTCCATGAAGCAGAACAGCTTAAAAAGAAAGAAAAGGCTCTACTGGTTTATAAATCTGTAACGTTTAAAATATATTCTTCCCTCCACTCAACATGATAAACTTCCCAAAGCTCTGTTATCCAGATAACTCCCCCTCCCCATTTCACAGATGTTCCCCTACCCCCTAATGGAGAGTCCCTCCTGGATATCCCAAAAGAAAAAGATAGGCCTAGTAAGTGAGAGAGGTCAAACATGAGCCCAGCTATTTATTACATATACTGCAACCAGATGGAAGTAACTCATCCATCAAAGAGCTCAGCGTCCTCATCGAATTAGCTTCTTATAAAAAGCCTCCTGCTCTTCCCTCTGATCCACATGGTTCAACTTCCTTCCCTTCCATGCACTTTTGGAAAATGAACCCTCTCTAACCCCGTTGCTGTGTTCTCCTTAAATCATCGCCGCCCATCATTCCATAGCTATATTTAAACTTTACTTTTATCAATACTCATCCTGTAGCTGTGGGAGATATTAAAAGTGTACCAGGGCATGGAAGGGCGTTTCTGACACTTGCTCTTTCATTCATCAGCCCCCTCGTAGGCCTGTTGGTGACAATGAAAAGATTTCACAATACCGGTGCAGCAGAAACTCATTCTCCTACTCATCCATCATGTTCAACCTAGCAGCAGTTCTACTGACCTAATCTGTAATGCCTCGGTGCTCACTGGAGATTTCTTAAAGGCACCCTTCATTGTTGTTAGTTACAAAGAATAAGTCTGTGCTATTAGATAAGGAGACTAAATGGTGCAAAGATTAATGCAATACTCCCTCATCACCATGACCAGGGTTCAACCACTTGGGTCGAACTGGAACGTCTGTTTTCTGAGTTTGCTGGAAGATCACATCCGACACTCACTCCCCCCCCCACCCCTGGATGAATAAAAATTTAAACCTATTTCAAGAGGTAAATAGGATTTTAGAGGTGCAAGAGCTATGTACCACCGCTAATTTATCACTTCTGTCAGCTTTAGGGTAATATGCACTAGTTATTTTACATTATAACAAATACATTAGTCTCTTCTCTAGATAAAGGAAAAATTATGAATAAACTCTCTTGGATATTTTGATGGAGCAAAGGAATCTTCCCACTCCTTTTGCCTTCCTAGCTCTCTAGTGAATATCCAGCATCTGTAAGTGCAGGAGACATAAACAAGGTGGGGGAGAATTAGAAATTTTGCACTTTTTTTATAAGGAGGGAAATAAAAACGGACAGCTGGCTGGATGATTTTATCATGTCAACAGTACCATAAAAGAACAATGGCAGGACATAGAATAAACAGTTGTTCTGTGCTTGTTTCTTAAAACACCACAACTTAATAGAATGACAACTTGGTAAGAACTTTGATTTTATAAATGGTTTATTCCATGAATTCTATGTTAAAATTCCATGAACGTTGATTGCCATGGCTCACTTTGAGCACACATGAACCCTGTTCTAGATCTGAAGAAATTATGTTTCCCTTTCTACAAGTAAATGTTTCTTCAGACACGCCAATCATTCTCCTCTTCATGAAGGTCATGATGTTATATGTTTGTTTGTTTGTTTGTTTATTTATTTTTTTGTTTGTTTCTCGGTTAATTACAGCTGGAAATATGACTACTAGAACATCACTAATATAGGAATAGGTGCCAGGTTCAGAGAAGAATGGCAATGTAAGCCAGCCCAGGGCAAAGAGTTAAGTACACCTGCTATAGAGATTTGGAGAATTCTGTTGGAAGCAGAAGTGGAAATTGCAATAATACATGTTTGTCCAAAGTTCAGGAATGGAACCCATGCTAGCAAATATGACCAATATTCATTACCATTGATCTTTTAGTCCAAAAATGTGATGTAAATAATTATATTTTCTGCATTATTTATACATTTCCCTTCCATGGAAATGCATTGAAATTAACTACACAGATTACATGACTAATTATGTTAAGTTTTGGTCACAGCAGATAGCAAGTCAAACGACAGATTGTAGCAGAAACTGAATAAGTCAGGCTTATTCTACTCATTCCTGTCAAATGTGCAAGAGTGGTGATTGTGCCACACAATTTCATAAGTTTCATGCTGTTTTGGAAGAGGAATCTCCTCATTCTCATCAACAATTGTATGTTAGTAGGAGAGAGTCCACCGTCAGGTTCTGGTGATGGACAGCTTAATCTGTCTTCTGCAGTTGATCCATTTTACTTTGTGCCTAAGCTGTCTAACTGTCTACTGAAGATTGTTGTGTAAATGTGAGAACTGCCTTAACATAACTCAGTTGTGTGGGGTTTTTTACAGGAAGCATGAAAGACAAAGAAGAGGCTAGCATCCTAGAAACTCACTTTTTACTGAAGATTTTCGACCAATACTGGGTGGTTACTGCCTGGAATTTTGAGGCTTCTTGATCATCGCATTCTACTTCAAAGTATATTGGATAGGATCTGCTATTCCTATTGCCATAGTTTGCATACAGATACTTAAAAAAAATATATCTAGAATTTGTCACTCAATTTTGAAATCCCAAATATCCTGGTCTCAATTTCAAAATGAAAACTATGCCTCATGCACAATTTGCTGCAACTTTCAGTTTCAACTCGTGCAAATGTGCACTGATAAAACACTGCAAAAAAGCAGTACATATTTATGTTGTCATACTGTGGATTTGTAAAATACCACACAGAAAACAATATGAATGATGGCGTCTACACATCAGCAAAACACTGCACTAAAAGAAGTTTGATGCAACTAAATATACACGATAAATGGCTTATTGTTTTGCAACGTTTTCATCAGTGTCCACAGATACTGTAGAGCAGGGGAAAACTTGAAGGAACTGAAAAATTAAACAACCTGTCCATGATCCATTTCTGGAATTAATTTTAATACATCCTCCTAGCTAAAACCAGAACTCAGATGAAAAACTGAACAAAAGAAAAAGTGAATGCACAGAATAAATGAATGAGGGAAATAAGCTCATCACTCTTGGGCTGGTTTGTTTGCAATTTTTTCTTGGGCGGGGAGGGGGCTGTTGCTGAATGTTTTTTGTATCTTTATTTTAGATCTTGCTGTGGTTTTTGTGGAAATTGTTCACTTGGGTTGTGTATTTTTTAATGTTTCATTTATTGCTTACAACTATTTTTGTTATGTTGCAGTTATGTATTTTTTCATGTTGTAAGTTACTTTGAGCATGGTTTGAACTATGGAAAGGTGACATACAAATAACATTGTGTGTGTGTGTGTGTGTGACTAATTCTACCCCACTTACGCTTTTTGGATTGTAGCCAACCAAGTTGCCTGGTTTGTGCAAGAACTTCCATTTGCAGAATGTAACTTCCCCTCCCTCTCCTCTTTCCACTCATCCCTTGCCCCCAGAATCTGCTCTGGGGGTTGGGGAAAACCCCAGATCAGATGGGGGGCAGGCAGAGGGAGGAGAGGGAAAGGAAGTTCCACTGTGCAAGAAGATGCCTTGCATGAATATGAACATTGTTGGATACAACCTTTTGTTTTGGGTAACATTCTACCAGATGCGTATAGTAATAGAAAGGCAGTATACAAATTAAAAGTGAAATGAAGAGTTATAGAAGATTGGACACAGCTACAAGTGCAGAAAACTCACTCCTGCTTTCTGCAAAATGAAACAGAGAAACAGTCCCTTTTTCTTTAATGCATCAATGCAATACTTTCTAGTGAAAATCTGTTCGTTATTTTGCATATTTTAAAAAACATTAGGCAATGATAACCCTTTTAAAGACAATGTATTCAGGAGGTCCCACCCCGATGACTCGATGATAAAACAAGGCTTAACTACCAGATACATAAGACATCGTATAAAAATAGTTTCAAATAATATTATATCAACATTCTACAGTTCAGCAGTCTGCAGCTACAAAGTAAACGGAGCCACTGCGGTTCATAGCTTAGATACAAGTAAAAGAAGATCCAACAGATAACCGGGGAATTAAACTCTGAGTTCAGACTGACTGGAAGGCCTTAGCCAAGTCATCATGTCCTTGGCTCAGTTCCACAGAATGAGAATAAAATTGTTACTTTACAGTGTTTCAGCTCGGCTTTAACATTTAAGCCTCGAATAGCTCCAATAATCCCCCACCAGAAACCTAGACTAAACCTAATTTTGAAAGGAATGAGGCTAATATACAGTTCTAAATTGATGGGGGGTTATAACTTCTGATTTAGCTAGAGGAAAAAGCAGTTTATAAGTGTAACCACTATGTGTGGTTGGTTCAAAAATAAGAATGGGAGTATCCCTTCTCTTCCTTGCATAAATAAAGGTCTGTGCAAAGCTGAAACGTGCAGACGTCTGCATATCTTAAAGCTTTCTAGCTATGTTTTTTTTAAAAAAATTCTAGTTATGCCTGAACCAGACCACTTTGGCTTACAAACAAGGCAAGAAGAAATAGATTGTTTGAAGGTCAAGCTACACATTACACTTAATGGTTAGCATGTAGCTATATCTCTGCTCTTTTATTACTTCATTATAGGTGAGGCCCAATTGCTAACAGGGTCGCAATACATGGGATGGGGAGGCTAACCTCCTTCTCTCTCCAGCCATGAGCCTCCCTGAAAACAGTCCCACTCAGGCACAGCTGTAAAAGTTATAAAAAGAATGTCACTGGCATCATTTTAATTACATCCACTTGTAAATGTATCTCCTGTGACTCTGAGATATTGAACTACCTCTACACATGGCAAAGCAGTGTTCTCCTCTTGCTTCCATCACCCACTTAAATTTTTAAAAAGCATGTGGTGGGGAGTTAATATTTGATTGATGAACTAAAGATCCACAATGTGGTTTACAGTGACAAACATTAAACAAATAACCATTCGGTTATTGAAACCAACTTTTGTAAAACCCAGAAAACCATTTTTTTAATTTTTTAAAAAAGAAAAGAATTGCTGCCGCAGAAAAGAGAGAAAGGGCCTCTGTTTTAGCTCAAGGGGAGTCAGCGTTTAAAGAGTAAATCAGAACCCTGAGAAATTTGGACACTATCCAAGTGAGAGTTTCCACCCAAGTATTCATTCCTAAATTTAATACAGAAATACATGGGGATGTGGGAGGGAGTGCTTGTTGAGGTAAAGGATAGCCTGAAAAACACCACTGAATTCATATGGGAAACACATGTGTTACCAACTTCATGTTACTGGCACCCCTGTGAAAGAGTAACATGTATTATCTCCTATGAAGAATATTTGTAATCCTACCTGCAGGAACACTGCTGGGCTTTGTTTTGTTGGGGGGGGGGGTTGCGAAGCAAGCTGCAGCAGCATTTTGCTCTCTCAAACCTAAAAGCTTGCTCAAAGTTTTTACTTCCAGAAAACAAATTGGTCCAGTTAAGTTATCACCTTGCCTTGCTTTATGTTCTTTCACCCCTAAAGGCAGCAGCTTCAGATGGTGGATATTAATCTTTGATCCTTTGAGGTATCTTTTCAAAAAGTGTTTAATCAGTAATGACCAAAGCTGTGTCACCTTAAGGTGGCTATGTTTAAAAATAAATAGAGATCTGTCCCAGGCATCAAGATTCATTATCTCCATCCTGAAAAATTTAGGTAGAAAGCCAGCTTGGTGTGTAGAGGATAGAGTCTTCAGTTTGGACTTCAACTGCATTAAAATCCTCCCATAGTCTTGAAGCATCTAGGTGGCTTCTGGCAAGTCACACTGGTCCTCAACGTAAGGTTACCAGATTTTTTTCAATGAATCCTGGGACACGTTTCAACTTCAATAGGAATGATAGGATTTGTCAGGGGACTGATTTGTAAATCCGGGGACTGTGCCCAGGAAACGTGGCTCCACGTCACCTATCCATTAGGGCTATTGCAAGAATAAAATGGAGAAAACTAATATATCAAAATACAGTTGTAAGTCACCAAAGATCCTAGTTGTTTACTTCTACCTGCTGCCAGAAATCTAGAGAAACTTTTATATCTCTGACACAGTATTATATAGTAGTGTAGGGGAACAACAACAAAACCCACTTCATGTACTCCCAAAGTTGTACTCAGTGGGAAGAAACCCATGAACAACTTCCTTGTTCAGAGATAATGATTACAAAACCTTAATTGGGTAAAAGGTAATATAACAGCCGAAATTAAAGCTCAGATGAGCAGATGTATCGCAGAAAGCCACCACAACAAAGGTTCCTGTGTCGGCCTATAATTTGGACATCATGAATCATAATTAAAATGTAAAGTCCCCAATATAATGAATACATAGCTAATTTAGCATGCTTATATTTAACACACAGGCTTTTATCACTGTCTTCTATTGTTATTAAAACATGTACACCAGCAAAGAGCTGGCACTGTTGCTTTCTTCAGCTCCCCACGCCCACCCTCAAAAAAACCCAACTTCAAGCTTCCAGAGTTATAATATCCCACCTAGGTTTTTACTGGAAATGATTATGGGCTAGGTAGGATGAACAACTTCTGCTAAATAGTCTCACTGTTATATTATTTCCAACGCTCATTATTTAAAACCCAAATTAAAAAATGGGGACAGAAACTTTTGCTCCTTTCAAAGGTGGTTCCTATTCTTCACATAAAACAGCTTAAAAGCACTTTTGGAATGTAAGTAGTGTTGAAATTAATAACCAATAATGAATGTAGGCACTGGTGTAGTGGAGATGGCAAAATTCTGAGACTTCAGAGCAGGAGCGATGGTGTCATGTGTTGGAATGCCAGGAAATCTAATAGGCCTTCCTTGCTCTGGCAACTGGACTCATTTGGGGAGGGTGGCAGGACAAAAAATTAACAAACAAACAAACAAACAAACTGACAGACTGACAGACTGAGATAGAAATGAGGCTTTCAAGTTTTGGTATTGCTTGTGACAGACACAAACAGATTCTGCCCTTAGCCTACATCCAGTGATAGTACGGAGGTAATCATACACTGTTTTGTTTATGGTTTTTTTAGGATACCCAAATATGTGGAAAGAGCCCTCTGACCCTGAAAATTACACATCAGTTATAACTGATGTGTTCAAATGGATATCCTAAATGGATTCAAACTGGGATTGGGATACTTGAATGACCAGCTTCTGCCTTATGAGCCTGCCGGAATGTGGTGTTCCACTGGAGAGGACTCTCTTTCTCATGACACCAACATCAAGGCTGCATTCGAATGGGATGCAGAAGAAGGCCTTATTGATGGCTGAGGTCAGACTTGGAATGCTCCCTTAGGAGAAGCTTGCCTTTTTGCTTATTCTTGTGGTTGCTGCCATGTCAAAACCCACTTTGTTTACTGTTTTTTATAATCTATTAAGGCATAAGAGCTCTCTCCGCTATGATTTAGCTTGCTGCTGCTTAATAGATTAATAAAAAAAAAACCCTGTTGACTGCTGCTATTTTTTGAATTTTTGGTACATGGATGGACAGACAGACAGACAGATTCTTTGGGGATTGTGTTTATTATTGTCATTGTTGCTTTGCTAGCATTTTCAAGGAAAAAGCCAGATAAAAGTATTTATAATAAAGGAATAAATGTGTGTTTAAGACTGTGCATTGTTAATATGTAAATAGAATGAGGGTAAGGTCTATTTTCTTAGAAGACACACGGAATAATGGGAATATGTCTGTGTAAATGAAGCAGATTATCTAGACTTTATGCATCTGCATTTATGAAGAAAGGCCTGTGCTGATGGATCTCAAACCAGGCCAGAGGGGTTGCTGAACTGAATTGTTAGAGGCAGGTTTTTGTCACATGTGAAATGCCATTTATTTTGCTTAGTAGTCTGATCATCATTTTAATATATCTATATAAACATTTCAGAGGCTTTCATAAAAATAGCTACATATGCTAAAAATTCAGAGCTGGCATGCTGAAAATTAAATTTTAGTATGAAATACCCATTGTCATCCACTGAAAAAATGTTTATCAGCCATGTAACATTGAGATGTTTCATTTTTAATTCAATCTAAAAAAAGTATCAGGAGAAAACCATTTCAGAATTTTTCTTCAACACTTATCTCAAAAATGGGCCATTTGATTCATGAACATCTCTAATGTATATCATCAGTGACTGAAGGAGTTTTTTATATGATTTTTGACAATTTAACAAGTCCTCCTGACAAATTAAATGGTTGTGTTGACAACTTAACTGTACTGCCAATCAATATTTTCAATTACTTTCATTGTCATTCAGAAAAAATACAACACGAGGTCACACAGTGGTAAATCCAAGTAAGGAAAATAAAATGATGCACAATCAGTTGGGGGAAAAGAAAACTTAAAAACTTTGAAGTACAACATGCAATTTAAAGATGCTTTGTTTTTCTTTGGGAGGTTTCTGCTAAAGCAGAAACACTTCTAAATTTAGATCCTAGCGGCATCACTCACTCACTCCACAATATAGTTTCCTTCCTTCCTATAAGCAATTTTAAAGTCATTAAACTTGAGCTGCTGCCACAAAGGATTTCATTAAAAACAACTTCTTTATTGCATTACTTCCCGCTATAAAGCTGCATATTCCTAGCTTTTACACAAGGACGGGACAAGTCACATTACTTATACTGCAATTCTTTAAGAGCATACCGGTCACTTTGAGAAATCTGAGTCAAACAATGCTAGGTCAAAGGTTAGTTGACTTGTGCTGTCCAATAGGGCAGGAGCAGATCAATACAGTTTCTAATGCTTCATTGTCGCATGGAAACTGGCTGCTGCATTCTAAAAATAGATGACAATACTTAAATAAAAATGTGCTTTCCTCTTATGGGATCATTCACAAAGGAAGGGGAAAATTGCAGTTTAATGTGATACAATCCAGGCGACTGGAAAAGTCTATTGAAAAGCAAAGGGGAAAAAACAGAATTTGTAAAGTATTGTTCACTAAACAAGGCATAAATGTGGATTATTATTTTTTTGTTTTTACGGTCTGTCAACAAGTTTGTAAGAACCATTCCAATTCCAAATAATGTTAACAAGAGCCTCTTCATCAGATGCCTGCTATGTTTTCCTGGGTTACGCTGTTTGGTGGATGTATGGGTTGGAATTGTGATAATTACATCATTAACAGTGGAAATTCACAAAAACAACAACAACGTTACAACTGTTTTGTGAATTGCCACTGTCAATTATGTAATTATCACTGTAGTTTTCTGCATTTCTTTCTGCCTCATTGTCTACAATTCCCCCCAACATCATGGCAAATGATATCAAAAGCTATTGAGAAATGCAGGGCGATCATCAGGACTGTGCTTCTTCTGTCACTTTTCTGGCAAAGGTCATCCATCAGGCTGACCAAGACTGATTTGGTTCCAAAATTAGGTCAGAGCCTAGGCTGGAAACCCAATAATCTGCTTCCTCCAAGTGTTACCTGGAGCTAAACAGCAACCATCCTCCTGAGCACTTTCTCCAAAAAAAGGGGGGAGAGAGCCTTTTCAGTTGTAGCTCCCCATCTGTGGAGCATTTTCCCCACTGACATCCTCCTAGTGCCTTCACCGGTATCATTTCAGCACCAGTTCAGATTTTACCTTTCCCCCCTAGGGTTATGGTAGATTAAGGGGGATTGTTTGCCATAGTGAGCTGTCATTGCACCTCTTTGGGAATGAAATCCACAGCCTATGCACTACCTATAAGACAGCTATGCCTTGTACCTCTATCCCAGGTGGCAGAGGGATGCAAAGGAAGCTCTCCCTTCAAGATGAACTTGGAGGTAAGTTCATATGGGAGGAGACTGCCTTTACACAACCTGGTCCCAAACAGTTTAGGGCTTTGAAACACATGACCTGCACCATGGTCCCGGAAACAATCTGGGAGGAAATCAAGTTGGTATGATGATAGTGTTATACGATCTGAAAACTGGATTGCCGTCAGCAACTTAAGTACCACATTTTGCAACAGGTGAAATTTCTGCACATTTTCAAAAGACAGTCCACTACAAACCAAGTTATAATAACCTAATCCAGATGTAGCCAAAGCATATGGATATGTGCTAAGGAAAGATCCACCTTTCCTATGAAAGGCTGTAGCTAGTACACCAACAAGGATTGTAAAAATGCTCCTGGTCACCCAAGAATGATTGGAATGCTATCCATCAGACTATATCGAGATTGTAGTGCTTCCTCCACATGACAAGTTGTTTATTGTTGATTCTAGAATTCTATCACTGTTTTTAAAAATTACAAATTTTGCTTTGCATTTCCCCTTAAGACTCAATTTTTGCAAGCAGTTGTAAATCCAATATAATTTACTACAAAATACTTTCAAGTATAACCTGGAAATTGTAGTGCAACACCAAAATATATGCAGAGAGAAAAATGGGGGAAGGGGACTAAAACCACAGCTTCTTTAATAGCTATAATGTTTTGGGACATGTGAGAACTTCAGGCAAACAATAGTTCATCTGGGCTGAAATAGTATTCAGCCATCTGGAGTCCAGCTAAAGCTTGTGAAGCAGCTCCATTCTGCCTACACAGTCTTAACTTACAAGCTATGAAATCATAATAATTTGTTCATTTTATAACCACCCCAGAAATGTTACCTATTGCAAAAATAAAAGCAACTTTGGTATGGTTTGGTTGTTTTGTTTTTGAAATTGATAATGCTTTACTGGGTAAATATGATTGGTTTCACTTCTCATTGTTATAAGTCTGCAAATGATAAGCAAATAACGGCTTTTTTATATACTTTGCTTTGATGTTTCCTTTACAATGAAATTAATGTAAGCTATGCATATAGTTATGTAACTCACAGTAAATGGTGGACAGCAAACTTTGGCAGAAACTGAAATACAGCAAAACAGAATCAATGCTGATTGTGACAAATATAGGTTAGAATAGAAATTGTTGCCTTCTTACAGCCCTAAACAGACTGTATCTGAATGTTCTTAGTTTTATCTCCCCCATTACTTCTTCCTTTTATGCCATGTTTACTGGATTATACAACAGTGCGGCAGCAACTCTGTCTCCTTCACTTAGTAGCATTTAAAGCCCTTAAAAAACAATATAATATTTGCTATAATATTAGTAACAGCAGCTACTAAAACTACAATTTATTTCACTGCCTTCTACTCCCACTTATCTTATGAAAGTTTGTTCCAAGAAAGTTTGAGATCTTCTGCTTTTAACAGCAATACCATTTATCTATCTATTTATGCCTGCAAGAGCTGTAAAACCAAAGTTCCTTGTTCTAATAGCATAAATTAAGTTTAACCAATTCAGACTTGAGTGAAACCTTTATTCCACTGAGGCGATTTATTTATGATGAGAGGAAGAAGTTGAATCAAAACACCCATCCCACAGTCACATTGTAGGAGAAAAACATCAGAGTCATTGAGTGTACCCATGAACACACAGTGCACAATATTAGGGTCATGCCTGCTGCACTGCTCTCAGCCTCCATTCATTAGAAACCAGTTTCTGTGCCCAACTCAAAGATGTGCGATCTGTACCCTGCAAATATGGATTGTACTGTAGGCCCCTGTGCAAATCAGATCTTGAACACACTGGAAGCAGAAGCAATGCAGCTACACACACACAAACAAACGCACACACACACAACCTATACAGGGCAACAGAAGCAAATTGTATCACTTCTGACCACCTGAGCAGAAGGCTACTGTTACTGCTGGAAGCTACTACTACAGTTTGCTTTTGCTATTTATAATTTTCTACCTTAGCTGACAAAGGTTAACTATAAAAGACTTTCCCCTGCTCGGTTTAACTGTAATGAAAGCAGACTTAATAGAACACCAGGACATAAAGTGATGACACAAATATCAAATCTTCCTAATAATAAGACTCTTCCTAGTTACTCGGATCAATAAGCTTCCAGTGCTAACGGAAAAAACCCCAGACACTTCAGCACAAAGTAAAATAAAATTTGTCTTATGAAAGACCTGCTTCCAGAAGTTAATTTGAAGAGACTGACTTCTTGAAGCAGATACCATTGCTTGTGTTGCTACAAAACCAATGGATTCTGCACAGTTCTGTTAACCATCAGCAATTATCTTCCTGTCAGAGCTAAAGGTAACAAATTTCCCCATATCCAGCAAGGCTATATCATCAACCGGACACCGGCATCATTTGACGGAAACTAAATCACTACACCAGCCAACAGCTCTGACAGACAAATGTGCTGCCTCGGAAAATCTAGGCCTATCACTCGGGCAGTGAGGTGGGGGTGGGGGAGTAAGGGTTCTCTCAGCTTTCTGAGAAGAGATTAAATGTTGTAGATTCTGTAAGTACAGTACAGAGGAAAATCCTAAATATGAGAATTATTAATGGACTTTAGACTGGTCTTTTTAATCTGTTGCCAGCACATGCTCATCTATTTTACCTTGATCTGCCTTGTTTCCTGACGGACAGAAAAGGCAGGAACTGTTCATTATCCTAGCCTTAATCAGAGCCAGCAGTGGAAGAACAATGTAACCCTACCTATCATATGGAGAGCATTTTAGCACTCACTGTTCTTTTATAATGAAGATTGCGTAATAAAAGATACCGCTAATATGTCCTGTCCTTATACCAGACAATAACATCCAGTTCACAGTATGCTACATAATGGGGATATCAGTTTCTAACCTGCTCAAAAACCAAATAAAGCATTATCACATTGCAACTGTAGCTGGGCTGGAATTTCCTGTTAAGCTGTGGTTAGAGCATACATTCCCTCTTCACAGAAAGGGGGAAAGACAGAGAGAGAGAGAGAGAGAGAAAGAAAGAGAGAGAGAGAGAGAAATATAGTACAATGGATCAGCCTATAACAACAAACCTACTAAATGCAGACTTCATTTTTTGATAGACAAAATATTAAAGGTAAGTTACATGAGAATCTTTGCAAACGGCAAATGATTACTAAACCAGAAGCAAATTAAAACGGCTCTTAATTGGCATGCTAGTAAGCAGTGTGATTTCCCCTTTGATATCACATTAATCATAGACACCATTCTACGTGGGTGGAAAATCTTGGGGAAAAAGATCAGATGGCTACTAAGATTGATAGTGAGATATGTAGCCTCACCACTTTAGGTCGCTGGCTCAGATCTGGAACAAGGTAAATAGTCAGTTCAAGTTATTTCTGTTGAACAACTGACCAGTGATCTCAGTGAAATGAGATACTACTAGATTAAGAGCTGGTTTGACATCTCTTTTTATAGGCATATATCTTAGCCCCTGTCAAGATTCAGGTAAGGAAGATTTAAGGATGTTTAGTTGCATGTGTGAATATTTCATTTCCTACCAGTGACCCTACATTAAGGGCAGCAGGTGTATATAACCAAAATCTACTTGCCAAACATTTTTTTTTATTTTTTTTTATAGAATAACAAACAGTTTCTAACCACAATGTACTCCCAAAGCAAAACATAAAAACATAAGGCCAATGGCCCATCTAGTCCAGGAATCTGCTCAAGGGATGCATGTGGAAACCTGCAAGCAGAAAATAAGCACAAGAGAGCTCTCCCCTCCCATGATTTTCAGTAACTGGAAACATTGCTCCTTCCAACTGTGGAGGAAGAGCATAGCCATCTTAGCTAGTAACCATTGAGAGCTCTCTCCTCCAGGAATTTGTCTAATCCTCTTTTAAAGGCATCCATGTGGGTGGACCCATCACTGCCTCCTGGGGGAGCAACTTCCATCGTTTAACTATGTGCTATGGACGCAGGTGGCACTGTGGGTTAAACCACAGAACCTAGGACTTGCCGATCAGAAGGTCGGCGGTTCGAATCCCCGCGACGGGGTGAGCTCCCGTTGCTCGGTCCCTGCTCCTGCCAACCTAGCAGTTCGAAAACACATCTAAGTGCAAGTAGATAAATAGGTACCACACTGGCGGGAAGGTAAATGGCGTTTCTGTGCCTTGCTCTGGTTTTCCAGAAGCGGCTTAGTCATGCTGGCCACATGACCCAGAAGCTGTACGCCGGCTCCCTCGGCCAATAAAGCGAGATGAGCGCCGCAACCCCAGAGTCGGTCACGACTGGACCTAATGGTCAGAGGTCCCTTTACCTTTACCTTTTATGTGAAGAAGTACTTCATTTCATCCGTCCTGAATTTTCCAATACTCAGCTTCATTGGATGTCCATGAGTACCACTGTGAGAGAGGGAGAAAAAATCTCCCCTATCCCCTTTCCCAAAGCCAAGCATAATTTTCTAAACTTCTATCTACAGTATCCTTTTTGAGGTGAAGCAACCAGAACTGTATTTCTGGAGAAAGTGGGGTACCAGGAAAATGCCAACCTGTGCCCAGAAAGAGGAGGTCAAAAAGTAAGCCCTAGGAATGTTATTTTATTTTACTTTTTGCCTCAATATGCATCATTACATTAGGTGCATGTTTGCTTGCTTGCTTGCTTGAGACAAGGGCCATGTGAATGACTGTGCCCACCCTGCTCTTCAAAAGGAGAGCCAAGGGGACATTTCAAGTACTGAGACAACATCTTAGCTTAAGCCTAGTCATGTACCTGCTTCTGAATTGCTGAGCTGCGTAACCTGTAATCTGATCAATGTTTAAACTGTGTAATGACTTTTGGAATAAAGTCTTTGAGGAATCATTGAGCAAGGAATCCGAGCACTGTCTCTGAGAGCAGGAAGCAGGACAATGAAGGCTGCAGAGGGCCCCTTATGGGTAGGATAGGAAGCTGAGGAGAAAGAAGGACACCAGCCTCTTATCGTATTCCTTTATAATAATAATAATAATTTATTATTTATACCCTACCCATCTGGCTGGGTTTCCCCGGCCACTCTGGGTGGCTTCCAACAAAACACCAAAATACAATAGCCTATTAAACATTAAAAGCTTCCCTAAACAGGGCTGCCTTTAGATGTCTTCTAAAGTTTGGTAGTTATTTTTCTCTTTGACATCTGGTGGGAGGGCGTTCCACAGGGTGGGTGCCACTACTGAGAAGGCCCTCTGCCTGGTTCCCTGTAACTTGGCTTCTTGCAGCGAGGGAACCTCCAGAAGGCCCTCGGTGCTGGACCTCAGTGTCTGGGCAGAACAATGGAGGTGGAGACGCTCCTTCAAGTATACTGGGCCGAGCCCGTTTCTATTCCATCCCTTCTTCTTAAACTTTCTATCCTTCCTCCATGGTTATATCCCCCAAGCTCTCATTCTCTCTCTTCTTTTACCCCAATTTCCACTGGCTGAGGAACAGACTTGGTGGGGGGGGGGACCTGTCCCCTGTCCCAGAGGAGCTTATCTATTAAGCAACATGACTATTTATTTATGTATACCCCATGCCAGATTCTGTGTCTTGGTCACTTTGAAGTGTACAATAACCATAAACCAGGAAAAACACCGACAAGGGTGGTGGAGGGGAGAGGAAGGAGCACCAGGTGCTTGAAGAAAGATAAGAGCTACTGTAGTGGTTGATGCACTTGATGAAACCTGAAGGAGGATTATTCCAAAACATGCGCCAGAAATCTAATAAATAAATAATAAAGGAAACAATGGCTTCAACTGCGCAAGGTAAAAATAGCACAAGTTCAGTATGCCTAAGATGCGATCGCCAAAATGAAATTGTTCGTTATCCATTGGTAGGAGGTCTGCACAATGCAGACTTCAAGCTGCCTACATATCTAATCCAGTCCCACACAGGGACTTGCGGCTGTTTTTGAAAGGGACTTTGCACACAGTTAAAAGCAAGTGATAAATATTTTGCACATTTGACCCATCAGTAAATCAAAATGTTTATTGTATGCTGAAAAACAACCCACACCCCCCTTTCCTACTTTGCCAGAGTACAGCAACTGAAATATGCTGCCCTAATTTTTTCCCCCTTTCATAAATTATTTTTTTCACAAGCAACCAAATGTGTTTTATAACACCCAATATCAGCCACAGAAAGCAGTTGCTATGATAGTTCATAACTGGTCAGGTGGGTTACTAGCTGCCTTTAACTTCCAATAAGCAGCTAACTAACAAACCATCCATTACTTACTTCAGAGAGATTAGAGCTTAAGCATAAACTTGATTACATGCTATAAATGTGAGTAATTTGAAATGTTATTGGTTATTACAGAAATATACGGTAATAATTTCCTCTTTAATGAAAGGCAGCATGTTTTTAGTGGCCCCTAGTTTCTTGTTTAGGCTTTAGGAAGGCGATCGGTGTATGATTAACAGCTACTTTTGCATGATAGGCATCTGGGATGAGATGGCATAAATGGATGCTCACCACTTAGCTGTATCATAAAAATGCAAAAATACCGTCATATTTGTATGATAAACACAAAGTTTATAGGCAACACTCTTTCTGCTCTCCTCCAAACTGCTCGTAGCTCAGTAGGTGCTCTGCTTTTTGCTTGCCTGAAAGAAAACCACACATTTCAAAAGATTGAAATGTCTAACCCAAGTTACGTTTACACTGAATTTAAACTCACTGCTTGCAAGCCAAGAGATGTGCTTCCCCTTACTACAAAATGCTCTTTCAAGGGTTTACAGGGGCAAACCCAAGCCTGCCTAGAGGTCTTACACAACCTAGCCTTCTAGTATCAGAAATGTGTGACCTCAGTATTGAATCAGTAGCTCATGTGCCTCCAGCTTGCACTCTTTATTACCCCGCTACTACTATCCAGACCAGGTCGCTCAACCATTGCTACTGTGCCCTTTCTTCAAGATAATCAGGTGACAACAAAAACTGCAAAATAAAATAACATTAGCAGGGTCAACTAAAATAAGATCTATTATTTGATTATTGATGAAAACCTCCAGAACGTATTTTGTATGGTTAAGTTTTTACCTCTATCTTCAATACATTTTATTTTATTTTATTGCTATGGCTACTGGCCGATGCAAATAAAGATTCTTCTGATTCTGAATCTGAACGTGTGGCCTGTCTGTGGCTTTATAAATACAAAGGCTGTTTTTTATATATGTGGAATAGTAAGCACACAGAAACTGAGCGCCCTGTTTCTATTTTGTAAAGCTATATCTGAAGCCACTCTTAGCGGTGAGGGAAAGGCACTATGCATTTACACAGGCACTTTCTCTTTTAGTAGCAGTTGTGCATTCCAGTAGTCCCACTGGATTGTTCTTTCTATACAATATTTTTGAGTCAGGAATGACCAACATAAACCAGTTTCTAAGCATGAAACAGATAGTACAATGCCACATGAAGATCACAGCACACCCTACTGTTTCCAGATACTGTACAGGTATAACTGTATGATGACTTATGGTACTTCCGTGAAACAAGAAATAGCACTTTGCAGACACAGAGACATGCTTTATTCTAGGCGTTTCTAGGCAAGCTTGTTTCTCCTGCTCTGGAACCTAGGAACCAGGAGTGCCAACTTGAATAAAATATTGCGGGGGGGGGGGGAGGTAAGCCCCACCCCACATAACTGATCACATGACACAGTGCACACACACCATTTGAATGGCAATGCACCCTCAAATATTTTATTAGGGGAGGGTGAAGGCTCCTCGGCCCCTAGGAATTGGCTCCTATGCTAGGAGCCAAACCAATGGCTTCAAGTTACAGGAAATGAGATTCCTGACTGAACACCAGGAGGAACTTTCTGACATTAAGAACTGTTTGACAGTGGAACAGACTCCCTCGAGTGGTTGTGAACTCTCCTCCACTGGAGCTTTTAAAGCAGAGGTTGGCTGGCCAACTGTCATGGATGATCTAATTGAGATTCCTACATTGCAGAGGGCTGGACTAGAGTCCCTTCCAACTCTACAAGTCTAGGCATCTATGATTCTAGAGCCTTGCTTCTGAATTGTGATGGGGCAACAAAGCAGGTGGCCTGTATTTATTAATAACATGGACAAATGACTATGGTATTTTATTCCCTTTCTCTCTAGCGCAGCTGTCATTATGGACTGCAGCAGCTAGGTGACAAAGCATGTATTGTGCATTCATAAAAGCCCAGGGTTCAATCCTTGGCTTCTTCAGTAAAAAAAACAAACAAAAAAAAAACCCACCTCTGGTTACAAGGGCTGGAAAGAGCCTCTGTTTAAGACATTGGCAATACTTGCCCTACAGGGACCCGCGGTCTTTATTGGCGTAAAGCAGCTACTCATGTTCAGGCATTTATGGACGGTAGTTTCCCATCTGCCAAGGAAGTGCATTCATTCATTCATTCTTTTCCCAGCCTTCCTCTCAAAGGAGCCCAAGACATCAACAACAAGTGATAAAACAATGAAAACATATTTTGAAAATTCCCAATACAGTGGTACCTCGGGTTAAGAACTTAATTTGTTCCAAAGGTCCATTCTTAACCTGAAACTATTCTTAACCTGAGGTACCACTTTAGCTCATGGGGCCTCCCACTGCCATTGCGCCGCCACTGCCCGATTTCTGTTCTCATCCTGAAGCAAAGTTCTTAACCCGAGGTACTATTTCTGGGTTAGTGGAGTCTGTAACCTGAAGCGTCTGTAACCTGAAGCATCTGTAACCTGAGGTACCACTGCACAGTTGGAAATTGGGGGGGAAACTCAAAAGAGTAAGGTCTTTAGTAGGCAGTGAAAAGACAAAGGAGATAGTGTGTGACACACACGGTCACAAAGAGACACAAACTAAAAAGCAACTGTGGCTGAAATGGACTGTGGAGGAGGGAGAATTGTTTTTAAGCAGAAGCACTGTGGCTTATGTCTAGAATGAAGGGTTTTTTGTTTTTGGTTTTTTTTAGTGTGCAAGAACTATTGTTTCTCCGGACATGAGGTTGCCTCCCGTCAAAAATAATGACCTCAGCTTGGAGCTGCAGGTATTACAGCCAACAGTAAGTCAATTTTTCAACCTGTGGGCCTATCACTTATATTTTGGCTAGATGTGCAATGCTATGAGTGCTATAAAGTTTTTACTGCCGGGAGTTTTGGATGACCACATTACTCACAAATGGCAAAGTCACTAGTGAGTTATATAAGCCTTCCCAAACAAGTGGCAATAAAAAAAGATTCTAGCGGACACACACACACACACATCTCCTCTTCAAGGTTTTGTTTATATAGCCTCTTTTATACTTCATCTTCACAGCTCATCTTCCAGTAAACCTCAGTTTGTAACTGAAAATGACCATTTCCTGGGGGAAATGGTTTGACACTGACCTTTAGCTTTCCCCTATCCTAACTGCTCTCAACTGCTGTCAAGAAGGGTTTAACTTCTAGTGTGGACAACAGAACAACTATCGAATGCAGATATTATATGGCTTAAGTCCAATAAATCCTCAACTTTGCATAGCACTGTGGAAACAGCGTTGTCCATTTTAGGCTAATGGATGTCAAGCATTGGTGTGTTTTTTAACACTGGAGTTATTTCAGAAGTTTTGCGTGTATTAATAATATACACTTTAAAGATATGTTTCACAGAAGACAAGGGATCTTATGACCTATACTCTCACAGAAATACTCAACAGCCGCCTGCCAGTGAAGAAGAAGCTGCACAGCCAAATGACAGAGTTGCAACAAATAGGAAGATGCATATGCAGGCCTGCTTCAGAGTTCAGGCTCTCATATACATACATGATTGTCTGTAGAAACACATAGGATGCTGTGCGCTTCA
The DNA here is from genome assembly GCF_964234715.1 of Podarcis melisellensis. Taxonomy (NCBI): domain Eukaryota; kingdom Metazoa; phylum Chordata; class Lepidosauria; order Squamata; family Lacertidae; genus Podarcis; species Podarcis melisellensis. The sequence continues at coordinate 83,021,353 of NC_138537.1, forward strand.
TAAGCCACCAAGAAATGTACAGAAACACCGCTTTGTGAACCTGCACCTCCGTATAGATCACTTTTTCATGTGCTGTCATGCTGGCTCCTCTTCAGGGTTCCCAAAAGGTTACTTGAAGAATTTCCTTTCCCCATAAGTGCCAGCTCAAATGCTGCCATCTGCAGTTCCACATCTGTGAGGTGTCCATCTTAGTGTGGCAGCACCTATGACTTGGTAAAAAGGTAAAGGGACCCCTGACCATTAGGTCCACTTGTGACCGATCCTGGGGTTGCGGCGCTCATCTCGCTTTATTGGCCGAGGGAGCCAGCGTTTGTCCGCAGAAAGCTTCCGGGTCATGTGCCTAAGCCGCATGACTAAGCCGCTTCTGGCGAACCAGAGCAGCACACGGAAACGCCGTTTACCTTCCTGCTAGGTTTACCTTCCTATTTATCTACTTGCACTTTGTGCTTTCGAACTGCTTGGTTGGCAGGAGCTGGGACTGAACAACGGGAGCTCACCCCGTCGTGGGGATTCGAACTGCCGACCTTCTGATCGGCAAGTCCTAGGCTCTGTGGTTTAACTCACAGTGCCACACGGCCCCTTGGTACTCCCTGCCTATTAACATTAGGCCATGACTCAGTGGTACCTTGGTTTACAAACACCTCGGGTTACAAACACTTTGGGTTACAGACTTTGCTAACCTGGAAGTAGTACCTCGGGTTAAGAACTTTACCTCAGGATGAGAACAGAAATCGCGGGGCAGTGGCATGGCAGCAGTGGGAGGCCCCATTAGCTAAAGTGGTAGCTCAGGTTAAGAACGGTTTCAGGTTAAGAACGGACCTCTGGAACGAATTAAGTTTGTAACCAGATGTACCACTGTAATGTTCTTGATGTCTGCTAAATTAGCAAACGTACCCAAACATATAATTAGTTGTGTATAATTGTTCTAAATTTTTTGATATTGTATCGTATGTTATATACACTGCTTAAAGATTTCTCCCCAAAACGTATGCTAAGACATGCCAGTGGGTCTGCTGCCAGAAGAGAACCATAATTGTCTTTGATAAAAATTAAAAACTAACACATTATACCACTTTTTAAATGTGTTTGTGGGAGGGGGTGGGGAAGGGGGGGTTATTGGTTTGTATGCTTCTTTGTTCTTGTCAGGGGTCCCTTTACCTTTACCTTTAGTGTTTTTATATTGTATTTTTATGTTGTGAACCGCCCTACGATCTACAGGTGAAGGGTGGTATACAAATTAAATAAATCAATCAAAACCAACTTATTTAGTCTGGTCTCACACAATCCTTCTTTCAATACTATCTGGGCCTGTCATAGATAGCAATAGCATGGAATTAATGGGGAAACATGCAAAACAAATAATAAAGCTGAATAAATCCACCATTAAGGTACTATATCGTGCGAAGAACACGACACAAAATACAATGGCAATGCGACACCAGACACCAGTCTGGAGGGGCCCCAAGAAAGGGAGGTGCCTAGAAAACAGGTCACCTGGAGATGTCTTTATGAGGTCATCCAGAATGTTTGTGTCCATTGTGACAGGGGACCAGGGAAACCATCTCAGTTTATAAGGAAAGCTGCCAGAATTCTCAACCCCAGTGCTCACACCACTGAGCATGTGTGGCCAAGGGGCTTAGCAGGAAAGGGCCTCAGAATATATTAGGAAGGAAGGAAGGAAGGAAGGAAGGAAGGAAGGAAGGAAGGAAGGAAGGAAGGAAGGAAGGAAGGAAGGGTTTCCCACTATCTGATACACAAACCAGAGTGCTAAAGCTGGGACAAAATATCCCCAAAAGGTATGATATCAACTTTTTCTGGTGCAAATGCACAGCACTGGGAAGGCAGAGGAAGTTGGGGGAACTGAAGGTGAGATGTGACGAGGAGATTAGCTAATGGAAATTAAGGTTTGGTGTGGATGACTGGCCAATTGCTAGCTTTTGGCAGGGTTGTACTCCCCCTGGAGAAGCAGATATGCAGGCTTCATGTTGCGGGGAGGCAGAACCTCAGTTAAGTATTTTTATTGATTTACTTGATTGGGGGCAGCTGCCTCCCTACCCCCCTTGGCTATGCCCATACAGGCTTTAGGAAGGGGGTGCCAGGCGTCAATTTTTTTTGGGGGGGGGGGGAGAAAGGTGCTGGTATTGCATAGTGGTGTGTACCACCAGAAAAAAGCGCTGTCTAAGAGATTGTCTCAACCCATATATACACAACCAGTCACTGAGCTCTCCAGCAAAGAGCCTCCTGCGGATGCCACCTCCAGGAGGTCCATTCTGTATGAGGTAGGAACTGTGGGTGTTATTCAGCCAACTCTTTACTCAGAATAGACCCACTGAAATTAATGAACACAACTACCCATTAATTTCAACATGTCTACTCTGAGTAAAACTTAGCTGAATACCATGTGCCTTTAGTGTGGCAGCACCAACACTTTGGAACTCCCTCCTGTTACATGTAAAAGGGTAAATGGACCCCTGACCATTAGGTCCAGTCATGACTGACTCTGGGGTTGTGGCGCTCATCTCGCTTTATTGGCTGAGGGAGCCAGCGTACAGCTTCCGGGTCATGTGGCCAGCATGACTAAGCCGCTTCTGGCGAACAAGAGCAGCGCATGGAAACACCGTTTACCTTCCCACCGGAGCGGTACCTATTTATCTACTTGCACTTTGATGTGCTTTCAAACTGCTAGGTTGGCAGGCGCAGGGACCGAGCAACAGGAGCTCACCCCGTCGTGGGGATTCGAACCGCCGACCTTCTAATCAGCAAGTCCTAGACTCTGTGGTTTAACCCACAGTGCCACCTGCGTCCCTCTGTTACATGTAAGGCAGACTATTTAGCGGATAGAAACTCCACTGGAAATCCTCGTTATTACATATTTTACATGGCTGTTTATTTATATATATATATTAAATTTTCATATATGGATGCTTTATGATGGCCTATATTTGTAATGCCTAATAAAGGTTTGGCAAAGTTAGTAACATATCATGCAGGCACCATCTCTGTTATCTTTTTGGTGCCTGTTGAAAATCTTTTCCAACCAGTCTCTTCAGTGGAGATTTTTATCTCAATCTATACTGGAGGTTTTTTAAAAACTTTTTTTAAAAAAAAATAATGTGGTGCTTTTATTGTTAAATCACTTCAGGACGCTGTATAGGAAGTGTTTCATGAGATGGTAAATAAATAGAAGCCTAGCATCCATTTTTATATGCTTCCTATATGTCTGCACAGTACATAACACACATAGCTCTTTGGTCTCAAGGGGAACTATCAGCCTGTACACTGGTGTGTTGCAAATCCCGATTACTTATTCCCCGCCCCCCCAAGGGTCAGTTAAACAAAATTAAATCATTAAGATGCAGAGAATAAATAGAAACTGATAAGGACAAACATGGCACATTCACTACTGAATTGTCTTAGGATTGTGTGTTATCTGCCTATAAAATATAAATATAAATAAATGGTTGGTATAGACCGGGAAAATGGGGAATCTGTGGCTTCACATTAGTGAAGTCATGTTAAACAAAATATTGTTTTGTATTCTCCACCCCCTTCTACTTCATTTCTGAACACACCAGCATAAGAGATTTACTTCCGCTGAACTGGAATATTTTAATAACGGAACAATTGGGGGATTTGATAAATGTTTTGGGGATTAAAATTGAATAAATTAATACAGGAAGCTAACTTGCTATGATGGGGGGGGGGAGCAGTATGGAAATGCATCTAAAAGTGTCTAGTAATTGATCGTTCACAATTTGCAAGCCTGGCATGACTCCATGCAGAGTCCCTAGTCTCGCTAAGGTAATTGGTCCTATTGAAAACAAAACTGGCTCAGCAGCACACACGGCTTTCTTCCCTCGCCTCTAGGCACAGGGAAGGATCAATATCTGTTAGGATTGCTTCTTGTTCCAACAATGTAAGATTTACAATACTTGCTAGGATCCTCACTTTGTCTTCACCCAACTCATCAGTGGAACCCAATTACTAACCTCAGACAAACAACATTAACATGAGCCGCTATGCTTCTTTATTGCCCTTCATCCAACTCTCATTTCGGGATCTTCAGGCAGTGGCACTATAACAGACACTACACTTTAAAGTGTGCTCCAAGGAATAAATTTCCAGTCTTTCATTACTCGTACCTTGATTTACTTCATATCATCTTGCTGCTATAGACAAAGATAACACACTGTAAATTACAGCTGTCCTGTCTTGTAGTTTCAGAGGTGGGGGGAAGGCAGGGAGTGACTCTGTTTACTCAGCCAGCCCTGGAATACCCCTTGCTACATCCCTACCATCAGCTATGACTAATATTTATTGTTGCTATTTGAACACTGTATTTCATGCAAAATTAGTCTTCTAAAGGTTGGAGGGGGGATTTTATTTCTCACTTCTTTCCTTCTTACACCTACACATGCATACACAAGAGCAGAACGAAAGATGCACGTTTTATATTCTTTATTGCACCTGTTTAGGATAGGTAATCTCATTTAAACTTTCCTCATGAGGCCGTTCCAGGAAATTCCCCACCCCCCAAGCCCTGAAACCATAATAATGCAATGACTTTTGATACTTCACAGTTCGTTATGACCTAATTTGGGCTTAATACACAGAATGCCAAGAGAGAGAGAGAGAGAGAAAGCAAGCCTTTGGACTGGAGGTTAAAAAAGCCCTTTTGACTGTGTTATTAAGCCTGCCTCTCGTTTTGCTGCTTTGCTGGCTGCAGTCACGGCTTGTGAAAACAGTCACTGGAAAAATTCCTTCAGGTTAGCTGTTGCAGTACCCCCTTATTTGTCCTACAATTTCCTCCATCCTCCAACCTATTCCACTGGCTGATAACTAAGAACATTAGTTTTATGCGACTTGTCAAGCTCAAATGAAAAGAGAGCTAACTTTAATGACACTGCAATTAATCGCCCCAATAGACAGACAGCTAAAAGACAAGATATTGACTTCATTAAGGATAATGTATTATGTCATTAAGTTAGTAGGGTCACCTTGTGTATCATATATGCCTGCTAATATATTGGCATTTTCCTCAAATAAGATAAATTCAGATATGAGTGATAAAGCTGATTAGAAAATGTTTAATCTAAAGAGGCTATGGGTTGGCTTTGCAAACCTCAAGTGTACGAGGCATTGTAAGAAACTATTATAGATCTCAGATTATCTCAAATAACTGGCCCTAGTCATTTATAACCTTGTTTTTTGCTCAATTTCTAAAGTTAAAAAGGTATCTCAGCTGATGAATCCTAGATATCTTTTGGCAATGCTATAGCTCAGATTCCACCACCACCCCATTTTTACCTTTACTGTAATCTGTTTTACTACACGTTAAACAGGAATTACTACTGGCTATACGATATCTCAACTGGCATAAGGAAGTTTAACTATTTAAGAGACAATCTATTCAATTAAAAAAACAACAAACACCAACACAATTGTTTATCACAATTGGCCACTTTGCAGCAGGTTATTCATTCTAATCTGTCAATATTTCATTTTTAAAGCCCCATATTTTCTATTTATTTAATTTAAGAGTGCAATCCTATGTATGCCTATTCAAATGTGAGTGTCTTTCAGTTAAGTGGGTACATAGGAATGCATTATTAATAATAAATCAGCACAGGGGTGGCTAATCTGTGCCTCCCCAGATATTGTTGGATGCCAGCTCCCATAATCTCTGACCATTGGTCATGCTGGCTGGGGCTAATCAGAGTTGCAGTCCAGCATCTGGAAGACCACAAGTTAGCCACCTCGACTTAGCACTTACATCAGGTCTTGTAACTTCCATCACTTCAATAAGCCTTAATTACCCTGTAAGGTAGGCTGGTACTACAGGGTGAGTCCTTTGAAAGAGGCCCTATGGAGACAGAGTACACATGTTCCACAGGGCCTTTTTTAAAAGACTCACCCTGTTCTTTGCCCATACAGTGGATGGAGGGATGGGGATCAAGCTAAATGACAGTCAATTGCCCAAGGTGATTTCACAGCTGCTGTGAGATTTGGGGAGGGAAAGGGAAGGCTGTGTGCCTGTTCCTCCACCACTGGAATTAAGATTGCCTGGTTGGGTTCTAGATTTTAAACATGAGCTGGGTTCTAGATTTTAAACCCTCTCAGGAAACAATGAGCAGTTCTGTGTTGTACAGCACCTAGCACCTACATGACAATGACTGTGGTACCTCGGGTTAAGTACTTAATTTGTTCTGGAGGTCCGTACTTAACCTGAAACTGTTCTTAACCTGAAGCACCACTTTAGCTAATGCGGCCTCCTGCTGCTGCTGCGCCACCGGAGCACGATTTCTGTTCTCGTCCTGAAGCAAAGTTCTTAACCTGAGGTACTATTTCTGGGTTAGCAGAGTCTGTAACCTGAAGCGTATGTAACCTGAAGCATATGTAACCCGAGGTACCACTGTATTTAGGTACTGCATGATGACTAGTTAATAAGTGAATGTCCTTTGTTAATGCCTTCGATCAGTCAGTGGAGTACAGTAGAAAAGAGTTTTGGACAATGAAATCCTGGGTTCAAATCCCCATTCCCTGGAGCAGCCTCACTGGAACCTACTTCAGACAGTTGTTGTAAAAACAAAGAGGTATACACCATGTATAGCACACAGGGGAGCTAACATCAATTCACAATTAATTGCTTCCAACCTGTGGACTATTTAAGATTGGGGTGCCATTATAATTATTTTTGAAACATCACATACTATTACTGATTTAAAGAGAAACATTGTCACGCATGTGCTAATGATGCATTCCAGATGACTAGGTCTTCCCCCAACTGGGGTGGGGAAATAGGAGAATGGTAGCACATCATTGTTAATCATTGCTTTGTCTCCTTATATTTGTGGGCTTCAGACTGTGCTCTTTTCCCCCCTTTCTATATCTGCCATTCCTCATGTGAGCACAGACTCACACAGATCATTACTCCAGTGGCCACAGAAGACAAATCAAGGCCATATGAAATATTTCCCTCCAGCACATCTTATTTTAAAATTGCTTAATAAAGATTTTTGTGCCATTTAATATGCTCCACAGTGAGGTAAAAATACCCATTCATTTCTTTTATAAAGGACGGTTATTTTACAAACATTGCTTGGATATGCTTACTGCAAATACAGAAATGTCAGTGAAAGATGATGCTTCTCTAATTATTTATAACAGCTTGCTCAAGTACTGCATGCATAAGCACAAGCGCATGTTAAAATAATGGAGAACTTCCAAACGAATGCACTGATTTTCTAACACAATAGTTTTCCCCAAACAAACTTGCAGCCTCATTTCCAGTGTCTTCATATTTCTTTTTAAAAGGCATTTTTAGAATTTAGCAGCTGGGGCAGAATTCACACACTCATTTTATTCTGTCAATAGTCACAGCGAAAACATATTTACAGAAACACCTCAGCATTCCTGTTAGATTAGTGGCTTTAAAAAAATATATCCAATAAGGCAATGTATTTTATAAACACATACATAGTAAATAGGGCATTTCCACACCCATTGAAGTCATTGGCAAGAACTCAGATTTGTATTTTCCAGCCTAGATTCCACCTATTATTTCATTTTAACATTTCCACAAGAGAAAAAGTAGAAGACATGAAGAAAACCTTTCTCAGGACTAGGTGCAACAAATGTTCAGTAGCTGCTTTTGAAAGAACCAGCACTAACTCATGTCCTTTCCAATCCTTCACTCCAAACCGTACCTTTTAACCTGCATCCCATCTTTCCAATATTTCCATTAGGATTGTCAAAAGCAGAAGTTTGGAAACCTTTCCCTGTGACCTTGGCATTTCTTCTCAGGCTTAACGTATTGGCATTTTCCCCCCCTCTGACTGCATCGCTTCTCATTTGTCATGATTATTGTTGAATTTTTCAACTGTCATTCCCGAACGTAAATCAATGGTTGTCGACTTCCCCTTTGTCATATCTGCACAGCAAACAGCCTTTCCCTTCTAAATGAGGCTTCCTCCCTTTCCATCCATTAAAAGGGCCTGTCTTTTGGAGAAGTCAATCCTTTGTTAGGTCACTCCATTTATCATTCTTCCAATCAGCACCTGACACACGTATTCAGCCAGGTCTTCAACCACACAATCATTGTTCATCTCCCCCCCCCCCCCCGTAATTTATTTATGCATGGTGCATTTTGCCATCCATCTTGGCCAGTTTTACATTTTTCACTGCCCTTCTATCCTTAGGTCTCATTTGCCTTAAAAGAACAGTAAGTTTGAAGAGGAGGGAGGGAAGGAGAGAGAGGGAGAGGGAGACTGTGTTTGTGAAAGTGAAATGGAGGCCAGTATGCCCCTTAGATACAAAATACACTATAACCTCTAAAAGACTGCAGACCTTTAAGATTTTGTTATATACTATCCACAGCAAAAGCACTGCTTTCAAGGGTTTCTAAAATTTATTTATTTTAACCCTTCAATGGAGAATAATGAACCAAATGACTTTTTCAACACATTGTAAGATAACGACGTTGCATTGTAACATCATCTCTTTCTATGCAAGATATCCGTACTTGCAAAAAATTATATAAGGTGGTGGCTTTGTCCAAATGCTGCATGGAATGCTAAATTTAGTAATTGCACGCAATCTCCTGTCCCCAGGTTAATCTATTTTAATTCTCAATGGCCAATAGATTATTATTTTATTGTGAAACAATATATTATTACTATTACTATTGCTATTAAAGCACATGGACAATCAATCGCTCCCCATGAATATTTATTATATGGTCAACAGCCCAGTTTGCTGCCCTGCCCTGCTATGCTGAGCTAAGCTAAACTAAGCTAAGCCAAGATTTGGCTTAGTGTGTCACCCAAATGGTGACTTGTGGTAAAGCTCTCTCCTTACTGTGAGCCATAGCCAAGGTTTGTTAAATGCCCATAATCAGTCTTAATCCAGCCCAGATTTCACCAGATTTGATTTCCCACAGATGTCAAGTAGGGATGTAGGATTGTATTTCACTCCCTCTCCTCTCCCTATAACCCCGAATCTGTTCCCACAGGTTACCTCCCCGTATCTTACAAATATCACCTACAGGTTGTGAAAACCATTATTGTTTTCCTGCAAAACATGCTCTTGGATTCTACTTATTTCAGATTAAAAGCTGTATACATAAAATGCATGAAATCATGCCTACTGGACCTACTGCTGCCCCTTCCGTATTGCAAGGTCCTATTTGCATACAGGTTTATTCATTTATTTTAAAGATTAATATACTGCCCTTCAGCAACACTTTGAAGGTGGTTTACAAAGACTCCCACCCCCACAAAAATGAAGGGAACAAACCAATCCTGGGCAAAGGGGACCTTGGACCTTTGGAGGACAGGACTAGCAATCACGACCCTGATCTCCACTCCATACATTCATTTGTCCATTCCATGAGCACAGGGATTTTGCTGATGCTGTGATGAGGGTGATAATTACTGATTGCCCCAACACTACCATAAACTACAGGGACATGTGTGAAAGAGAACGGGGTGTGGCTATGAGGAAAGCATAGCTTGCCCGAACAACACAATGAGTTTCCTTGTTCTTAAAGTTAACATTTATTAATTAGAACTGTAGGCTAAAAACTGATATAGCCACACAGAGAGAAAAAACAACTCCAGAAACCTTAAAAGATTTTGGTTAACATGCAAAACCTGCCTCAGGCTCACAGCAAAAAAAGAAAAAGAAGCACACTCAATTGGTCTGGTAATACGCCCATAGCTGCAATTCACAGTACAGCTGCACACAATGGAAGTAAACGGAAGGTCACAGGACAGAGTGGTGTGCTTAAATGTGCCAGAAACAGGCACACAAGGAGCAACAATCCCTCCCCATTTTCTACAGACCTTTAATGAACTGTTTCATTTTTGCAGACATTCCGTCTTCCAGTGCCCACATTATCCGCAACACCCCACTATTGCAAAACACTCTGATGTAGCCAAAAGTGAGCTTCTTACCAAAAAACCTCGTCATTTGTCTATACAAATAAAATCATCAGCTTTCTTCTCCCCCACCCTTTCCCTTTTTGCTTTCTGTGGTCTCTCCCTGCCCCCCGTTCCCCGTTTAATGTCTCTAACTTTATGCCATGTTCCTTTCCTCTTTCAGCACGGCTGAGCAAGGCTGACAGGCGGATTCCTTTGCTTTTCAGGGTATTAAAGCCACTTTCCCGCTCTGACAGCCTGTTCTACTCTGCCACCTTATAGCTCTGGCTTCACACTTCTCTGGGCAGCCACTGCTTCTTGACAGACCACTGTCACTTCCCATCATCCTCTCTGTATATCCTGTTCTCTCCCCCTCAGCACGCATCCCGACTTTCCAACCAATGCAATTATTTTTTTTGACAAGCCATCCATCAGCTTTAACTTTAAAAGCACTTTCCGCTGATATCCATTGTTAAATCCCTTGCTTTTTATGGAGCTTGCATGAGAGAATATGATATCAGACATTCAAACTACCAAACCATGTAAATTTACTTTGTTCTCAGCTATGTTTCCAATTTCACGTCCAATTTTTCGGTACATTATGCGTAGTTGTTGTGCTTAATATGATGTTGTCAAATCCCATTAAAGTTCACTGCATTGCACGGCTTTAAAAACAGGTTACAATTTGCATTCTATAAAGAAAAGGAAGGAGTGCAGTCTGAAGTCAAGCTGAATCTTATTAAAATTATCTGTTCAATTGTTACATTTGTAGATGGAGTAATTTTGAGGCATTAGCTGAGACACATATGAAAATGTCAGTGTGCCAACTAATGACAATGAAAGCAAAAGGAATATATCTGTGAAACTCAATAAAGCTCCTTTTGCTGGTGACATAAATTTGATGATAATCCGAAGAAATGAATAAGGGACCATACAGTTTGAATAGGAATTACCTTTTTCTATTAAATCAGTTTGGTGCATTTCCACTCGGCCTACATCTTGCTCCCCTAATGCCAGGAAGAGTCTCTCTTGGTGGACTAAGGAAATCCTTACAAGAATAAATTTCCTCTTGAGGAATATCATTCATACTAAGCTCAGAAAAAATTCACACAGACACAATTTAGTAACAAGGAAAGGATTAATCCTGCTTTTTGCATGCCATCAGGATGGACAGACAGAGAAAACGGCTCAGAGGCAATGTTGCGGCAGATAAAGAAACAAGGACACCCCTTTTCTTTCTTTTTCTTTTGTATATTTCTATCTTGCAAATCTGAAACGGGAATCAAAAACAGTGAGCATGAAAACAAATTTCAGTCCTGTAAAGATTATTAGGGTTAGGTATTAAAATGGTTCCAATGTTAAAGTTTACCTTTCAATGCCTGATACTTTGCACAGCTCCATACCATAACTGCAGACATACACACACATGCCAGGTGCCCAGGCTTGGCATACAGACTGGCCAAGAAATAGAAGCCTGGATGGAAGACTTTGTTCTTCACAGCAGACAGTAAGTGTAACTCTCTAACAGCTGTTTTTGAACCGTCTTCAAAGGTATGCCCACGCACTATGCATTATATTAGTCAATCCCAGTTGCTACCAAAGCATCAATAACTCTGCCTAGGTTATCACTAGTCAGCAAAGGTCCCAGATGGCATAGCAGCCTATGATACCACAGAAGCTACCTGGGCCTACAATAACAAAGGTGGATCTAGGAATAACTGCAGGCTCCGAATCTTATTCTTTGCAGGACTAACACGTTGGAACACTGTCTCTCTCTTCACAACCACCAACCCACAGAACCCCATTTTTGTTTGGACTGAGTTTCAGTTTATTGGCCCTCGACTAGTTCATTACAGATCCCACAGCCTTTCCAAAGGAGGGAACTAAAAGGAAATTAGCAGAGAACAGCTGGGAAGTCACTTTACATTAGCATGGGGCCTAAGTTATTTAGGACTCTACAACTAATGTGAGCACTTTGAATTAGGCCCAGAAATGAACTGCCAACCAGTGCAGCTATTTTAAAATAGGGGTAATATATATATATGTTCTAAATTGAATCCCAGCTAACTGACTGCTGCATTTTGGACCAACTGAAGTTGCCAAGTTGTCTTCAAGAGCATGGAGTACTGTGTCCAAATCATTGCTGCCCCAAAGGACAGAATCAGAAGCCTTCTGCTTGTTCCAGAATGTGGACTTGCTTCATAAATAATATTTCTGAATTGTAGGTGTGAACTTTGCAAAGAGCTGATTCTACCTTTGAGGGCAACTTAGCTCATGAAACTTGACAGTAACATATCAACTGTTGCTAAGTTTACACAACTGCTCTAGCAACTGCGATCATAATAACAAAACCTTCTCAAAGAGGCAAATTTACATAAGGTCAACAAGTCCCCTGACAAATTATATATAGCATTCTGTCACTGAAATACTGCCAAATCTTTGTTCTTTAAGTCTAGGGAAACTAATGGGAATTGCAGGCAATGATAGTATTTTTCAACAGGGTTGGGATTTCATTCTATAAATAATTTTAAAACTATTACTCTGTGTTGCATCACAAAAAGATGAGCTTTTGTTCAACAAGCAATTCCATGCACGGGTGTTGTTTTTTGCACCTAGGAAAGCTTCATGTATGCTCTTGCTGTGTGTTATAATTAATGAACCATCTTCAAATGCAGCCCCACCTAGAGTGCATTAGTCTGGATCTAACTAAAGAATGAATAATTGAGGCAAGATTTGCTGTTTCTAAATATGTTTTCTAAATAGGGTTGCAAAAGGTATACTGGTCAAGTGGCCTCCCTGGCAAAGAGTGCATGCCACAAGTTTCATTTGATGTGTCAACTGTGTCCCTTCCTGTAGAGGGATACCTTAGACACATGCACTAGTAACCACATTTTTACTACTACAATGTGCTCTATGTGGTGTTTTTATTATAGCTGGTTCAGAGATTGCAGCTGGTGCAAAATCCTGTCACCTAAGTAGTGAGTGATGCCCCTTACTGGGCACATATCACTCCCGGGATTGTCTGCCTATTAGCCACCAAATCAGTTCTAACATCTTGTCTCCTGTGACAGTGTTGAATTCAAGAACACTCCAAAGCTGAGGACCTGCAACAGCATTCAGGACAGGCTGTCTCCCTACCTCCCAGATGTGAGAACCCAGGATACATAACACCTCTGCCTTTTCAGGATTTTGCCTCAATTTATTGCACCACATCCAGCCAACCTCACCTCCTAGCACTGGTCTAACACCTCAAATGCCTTGCCTCTCCAGATTCAGATGGAACAGAGAGATAAAGCTGGGTGTCATCTGCATATTGATGACACTTCACTCCAAATCTCCTGATGACAGCCAGGGGCGAACGAAGGCGTTGTGACACCTGGGGCAGGGCGTCACTACATAGGTCACATGTGCGGCATCACGCTGCACATACGCTGTACATAGTGTTTTGCCGGTGGTGCTGCTCCAGCGCCGTACGGACAGCGGTGGGATGCCTCCATCACTGCTACAGCCGCGAACGGAGGATCCTCTACATGCGGCTGTAGTGGCGACAGAGGGATCCCCACCATCCATACAGTGCTCAAGCAGTGCATGCGGCAAACTGCTATGTGCAGTGCACATTCGGCATCGCTACGTACAGTGCATGTGTGTGACGCCGCACATGCGCTGTACATAGCAGTTTACTGCTGGCACTGGGATCCTCTGATCATCACTGCAGCCGCAAATGGAGGATCCTCCACATGCAGCTGCGGTGGTACAATGGCTGCTCGTGCCACCGCAGCCCCCATGGGGTGCCTTCTTGTCACTCACCCAGACATGGCACCCGGGGCGCACCGCCCCCCCGTTGTGACTCCACTGAAGACAGCTCCCAAAGGTTTCATATAGATGTAATGGATGTTTATATTTTAATGCTTTGTTAACTGATAGTTGCACTTGTAAACCACTTGTAAACCACTTAGAAGCCTACTGTGGAATAAAACTGTAGTGGTAGCAGTAGAAGAAAGTTGGCATCAGTGATAATGTACATTGCAAGGGAGGGAGGTAGATTTGAAGGGGGAGTTGCATGGTTATCTCGATTTCTTAAAAAATAGTACTCAAGACAGATCAGAATAACTGCTAACATCAAAGAGCTGCTGAGTGAAAGAGTGATAGAAAAGGAAAAGCTACAGAAAAGGGACAGCACTGCTTAAGCATGAGAAGCAGAGCTTATGAGCAAAACTCTTCAAATATACTTTGCCCGAGAAGCCACTTCCAACAGAACCCTAGCTGTTCAAGCAGAAATATTATGACTACACAGCCCAGATACTTAACTCACTAACTGTTTTCCCGGTACTGACTTGTTAATATGAATTAACTTATTTCTGCTTAAACAGTGGTGAATCGAATGAAGCCACAGAAAAACAATACTCTTAAAAAGTAGGTACTTTCATATTCAGCAAATGAACAAAAGCTCTGATGAATGAAACAGCTGTGGGGGAGTAAGGGCGCAACTGGAAGTACCTTGTTCAATGTCACAAATACCATCCATAATCAATCCTGGAGTTGCTGAGAGTTGTGTTCCCAACACAAAAAGCAGTTATTAAATCAAACATGCTGGGATCGATCCAATCCTACTATGGGCACAGTTCCCATTCATGGAAGGATCCCATACATCATCACATATCCCTTGACCAAGTGGAAGACAGATATATGAGAAAAATACACAGGGTTCCCATTCCCTATAACATAATGATTCTTACTCATACATCCAGTTACAGATAGGTAGCCGTGTTGGTCTGCCATAGTCAAAACAAAACAAAAAATCCTTCCAGTAGCACCTTAAAGACCAACTAAGTTAGTTCTTGGTATGAGCTATGTGCAGTGTACGTGCGGCATCGCTACGTACAGTTAGTTCTTGGTATGAGTGTGCATGCACACGAAAGCTCATACCAAGAACTAACTTAGTTGGTCTTTAAGGTGCTACTGGAAGGAATTTTTTTTGTTCTTACTCATACATGTATCCCAAGGGCAGAAGCCAGGGAGGCATTATTATCTCCTAGGACCATCTTCTCCAACAGTCTTCCCCCAGCCAACACGGCCATTGATAAGGGATGATGGAAGTTGTGATCCAACAACATCTGGGGAGTACTAGGTAGGAGAAAGCTGGGGAGCACCAGGTAAGATCCCTCTGATCAGGCATACTGTAGGACCAGATCAAGCCAACCATTTCTAAAAGATTCTCAGAAACACAGAGACTTTCAAAGGGGAAAGTTTCAAAAGTAACCATCAAGAACAGCTTCATAGATATCCTTGCTGTGAACACTTGGGTTTTTTTCGGGGGTGGGGTTGGGAGATGAAAAGGCAGCTCTTAGGTATCCATAATTGGGTGTTCAAAAACCATAATCAATCAATCAACCCCAGTACTACAACTGCCAATTACAATAATTTGTATATGAGTAATTTTTGCCAGTGTGTTCTTACACTTTCCCAACATTTGGACCATAAGCTATTTGAAGAAACTAAATGTAAACTACATTACTGTAAAGTTGTGTTATACTGCCATGCAATAACTTGTTAACGTCACCCATAACCTTCATAAATGGGTTTGTAATGAGAAAACCTTGTTGTCATACAGTAGGTATGATTGATGCCATGTATGAGTGAAATGAAGCCGCAGTGACCATCTCAATAACACGAACAGCTGCTAAATATTCATTTAGCAGAATGAGTTTGGAAAACTTTGAGCAGATTGCTTTCACAAGGCTGCTTTCAACAAAAGGAAACATAATTAACGAGCTAATATCAGCATGTGTCTGGCTAAGCTAATGAATATCAAATTACACAGAAACCTGTATAAATCATCATTATCCTGAATTTTAATTGAACTTGCAATTAAACATGACAAATTTTATATACACTAAACCTTTAATTTATACTTTCAAATATGGAATAATTTATCATTTTTAGTATTTCATAGTTAATTTCCCAATATGTACACTTCTAATTAACAAGGAGAGGCTTAAAAAAAGAGATAGGAAAAATGTATTTAACAGCTCTACCAGTTACAAAATTTGAGTTCTATAGATTGAACTTTAAGAAGATAGCAACTTTGCATTGAAATTCAGCAAGGAACAAACTACATGTGTTCACTGTAGAGTAGACCAACATTTATAGCATGAAAACACATGGGGTGGGACACAGGACTCCAATGCTACTTTAATATACAGTGGTACCTCGGGCTAAGTACTTAATTCGTTCTGGAGTACTAAGTACTTAATTCGTTCTGGAGGCTAAGTACTTAATTCGTTCTTAACCTGAAACTGTTGTTAACCTGAAGCACCACTTTAGCTAATGGGGCCTCCTGCTGCTGCTGCGCCGCCGGAGCACGATTTCTGTTCTCATCCTGAAGCAAAGTTCTTAACCTGAGGTACCATTTCTGGGTTAGCGGAGTCTGTAACCTGAAGCGTATGTAACCCGAGGTACCACTGTACCTAATATATTTAGGTAAGACACTTGTCTACACAAAAAATCATTATTGGAAGGAAGGGAAGGAAAAGGAATCTAACATTATACTTTGTGCTGTCATAAGATATTTGATCCAGTGGAGGATTCTGTCAGCGGTATGGGGAGGGGATAATTTTTGCTGATTTCCCCCTGTGCAGACCCCCAAAATCTTCTTTAATGACTTGGTAGACTCTTCAGAAGAGCTGCAGGTGAGAGAGAGAATAGATGGCACTCGAAATTATCCATCTGTTCTGCTGACAGAAGCCTCTGGTGGATCATCAAAGGGCCTTCCAGCAGCATGAGAAACACTACTGGACACACATGACCCAAAATAATAGTTAAAAGCAAACCCACAGTTTATTTTGATGGAAATACAGTGGCAACCCTATCCCCTGGGCTGGTGCCCATTGCAATTGGTGGGGTGAAAACCAGGGAGGCCAACAGTAGATGAAGCCAGAGCTAATGACAGGTAGAGCCAACTAATTATAATTTTGTCCCCGTTGTCCTCCCTGCTGAGTTCTACAAGAGCAAAACTAAGGCTAAGGAAGGTAAAGCTGACAGGCAGGGTCACTCCCTGGCCTGGTTGTCAGTACGTAGGCAGGCAGGTGCAGGCTAGCTGAGAGCAGACGGAAGCTGGTGGGACTGTGCCCCATTTGCCATAATAGAAAAGCCTGCTGCATTTTCATTCTCAGGAAAGCATGCAAAGGTAAAGGTAAAGGGACCCCTGACCATTAGGTCCAGTCGTGACTGACTCTGGGTTTGCGGCGCTCATGTTGCTTTATTGGCCTACGGAGCCGGCGTACAGCTTCCGGGTCATGTGGCCAGCATGACTAAGCCGCTTCTGCCGAACCAGAGCAGCGCACGGAAACGCCGTTTACCTTCCCGCCGGAGTGGTACCTATTTATCTACTTGCACTTGACGTGCTTTTGAACTGCTAGGTGGGCAGGAGCAGGGACCGAACAACGGGAGCTCACCCCGTCATGGGGATTCGAACCACTGACCTTCTGATCGGCAAGTCCTGGGCTCCGTGGTTTAACCCACAGCGCCATAGGACTAACTAAAATGTAGAGTTCTCATAGAATCACAGAGCATAGGGCGAAAACCAGTTTTCACAAATGGTCACCACAGCATCTCTTTTTTAAAATTGCTGCACTCATAGCTCATAACATAGATGTTCCCATTTCCACACAAACAAAAGAGACAAAATGTATGTTTAAAACACAGAGAGAAAATGGATGGTGCAAGCAATGTTTCCCATTGAAACAAAATTCTACCAATTCTCATTTATTTCTCACAAGTCTCTAAACCTGTATGTATTCAAATGCTTCTGGCCGTGAGCACTGGCTGTTCAGCCCGAGAAGCAGCAGGACTAATATTTTCACACATTATCAGATAAAGCAGAGTGAAAGAGGCTTCTCCAGAATTCACGACTGAAAGCTACCAGTGAGTTTACAACTTGTGAAATTGTGGTGGTTGGTATTTCCTCATTACTGTGCTCTTGCAGCAAAATCAGGAATTCAGGGCTTTATTTATTTATTTATTTGCCATACACTGTCTCGCTGCTTGCTAGTTAAATCTTGTCTCAAGTTATCAACACTCTCTGGAGAGATAAGCTTCTTCTCACTTACAAGATGTCACTAATAATCGAACTTCCAAGACTCCAAGTCGAAAAGAGACTACTGGAGCCACACAGGTCACAGGAATTAACTGCCACCAGTCCTTGCGAAAAACTAAGCTCATCAATCTATAGCTCCTCATTGTAATTAGAATAACGGCTTTGAAAATTTGGGCCGATGTTGACTTGGTTTTATCGCTACAAAGACCTCAGTGTGGGGTTTTTTTTAAGAAAAGAAAAGGGGGAAAAAACTTGGTGTGAAAGTAAATGATAAGTGATGGTGGCGTTGTCGTGGCGACAGGGACAAACAATTCCCTAGCTGCGACATTTTCAATGTCCTGCAGAAGAGAAACTGTCCTCTTTAGTGTGGCGCGGTATGAAGCTTATTTATGGCCACAAGGCTCACAAGGATTGATGACTGTCGTAACACACTGTCAAATCCCTTACTGACGCATTTACTTTTTTACTTTTTTTTAGCCCCTGGTGTGGCAGAAATAAAATGGATCAAGAAGTGCTGAAGTCTCTCTTACTGAACGCAGTCTTAGTATCTAGTGTTACATTAATTATACATCTTGTGCTTCAGTAATCAGGTGGTGTGTTGTTGTTTTTTTAATTTTCCTTTTCTATATCATTTTCACAGCATGTTGATCTATGAACTGGCCACTCTGTTCCTGCATCTGGCAAGGAAGATGTCACATACAAAAATTCACACAGTCATAAAATGTTTTGTCTTATCCACAAGAGGAATAGACTTCTCACAGATGCAGAATTCTAGGAATCCCAACCATTTTAAGGAACAAAACTAATCAAAACCATTAGTCCTATAGCAGTCTGCTCAATATCAACAAATGGCGCTCTTCCAGGTGATGAAAGGCCTTCTACAATTAGACAATGGCAGGGAAATGATAGAACCATCAGTGGCTGACTATGACTGTTCTGAAGACAAGTGCGTGAAGATAAAATCACTTGTATGCATTCTAACTTGGATTCCACTTTTGAAACAAGTTCAGAGATAGAGGATACAGTCGCTCTGTCTAGTCAAGACACTTTTGGATTGTTGGCCTTGAGGACATAAGGCAGACTCATAATGCTCCATAATATATTGTGTGCATAACACATACAATGGTCATTCAGTGAAGAGAGATTCGGGACAAATCAAAGGAAGTCCTTCATACAACACAAACTATGGAATTTGCTATCACAATTGGTAGTGATGGTCACTGGCTTTGATGGCTTTAGACGAATTCATGGAGGATAGGCCTATCAGTGGCTACTGATGGTTTCCCCTCTGGATGGTTCTACCTCTTAATACCAGTTGGTGGAGAACAGTAACAGGGAGGGCTGTTGTGCTCATGTCTTGCTTGTGGGCTTCCCACAGCCATCTGGTTGGCCACTGTGAGAAAAGAATTCTGGGCTGAGCATAGGGCTCTTTCTACATTCATATGCATAGCTGACTCTTGTCCATATGGGCTGCTTAAAATGGCAAATTTTGGCATGCCATAGTCTTTGTTTCTGAGTAGTAGTCAATGCTGTCCTTAGGGAGGAATGGGCCCCAAAGTCCTGAAGGGGCTGTGGTGAAGCCCTTGTTAAATAAATCTATCATTGACCCTGGCAATATTAAGACCTATCAACCTGTATTCAATATGGTGTGCGTGCATATCAGCTCCAGAGTTTTCTGAATGAGACTATTATTTGAATCCACTCCAGTCTGGTTTTAGACCTAGTTTTGGAATGTAAACCGCCCTTTTCGACCTTAAGGAGCCCTCAGCCCATATTCATTAAATGGGCTTCCTGGTAAATTGTTACATAAAGCTGGAAAGAGGGTGCCAAAAATTATTTAAGAAATGTTAAGACAGGGTGCAAAAATGATCCAAGATGCGGCAAGATAATTTACAAACCAGTATTAGTGTTTGGAAGGAACTCCATTTACTCCAAGAGATGTGAACTGGCAAAAATAACTGTGTTCATTTGACAAAGTCCAGCAGCATTTGCAACGTAAGATGCTTGCTAAACTACTTAACAAAGACTGCACTGTATATTTATCATTAGCTAAAAGTAATGAAATAATGTAACATTGGTAAAGATAAAAATAGAAATAAAATTGCAAGTGATGGGGCTGGCGTGATATAGGTTAGGATAGCAGAAAGTTGTTGCAACTTCCTGCAGTCTGTGTGTGCATGCAAATTTTCTGGAGCGTTAGGAAAGCTGGCACCATCTCCCCATAGTTAGCTTCTCCCTCACGCCACATCTCTTTTCTCTAATGGAAAATTCTAGGGCTTTTCTCGCACTGGATGGGGGAGGCATTCATGCAATCATGAGCTCTGTACAGTGACCTGGAATCTCTATGGCACTGGCTGCCCAATCCCCAGTCAGAACCCAGGCACAACTGTCGGGTATGTGTTGGCCTTTCACATTGATTTTATTTTATTCTGATGGTTTGCATCCCACAGCCTTAATAATATGTGAAAGTAGTTTTTTATGTGTGCTAATATGATTAAAATATACACTCTGTACCCTAACACGAGCCCTACATGAAAACTCTCAGTTAACTAAACAGATTGTCAAATATGAAAAAAGAACACTAGCAGTCAGTTTTAATTTATTCACGGCTATCAGCTTTTCTTGTCCTATTAGTAACCATAATAGTAACACAGTGTTGAGCAAAATACCAGAAGCTTTCATTAGAATCATTAACATAATTTGATAACTGATGGTACTTGATTTCTGACTTCTGAACTTTGACTGGAAGCTCAGCGTAAGATGAAATCTCACTGATTGGGTTGGCTCTTTCCTTTAAAAAAAATATATGAACACTTCACATCGCATTGCTTTGTTAACTGTAATTAACGTTCGCGTTTGTCACAAGTTGTATTAGATGGAGAAATGTTAGTGATGATAAAAGATATGACAAAGATGCACACATGTCATCCTCCCCAAATGCTTCAGTGTAATTTAGGTTTGGGGGGGGGACTACCAATATAAATGAAGCCTGTTTCCTTCCCACCCACCCCTCACAAGAACTGACTGAATAAAGAATCAGTGTTCAGATAAGTTAATGTGACATTTTGCTAGTTTAATGCCCACATCATCAAAATGAATGCCTGAAAATTTACAGCCCAAGTCAAAAACCCAAGCTACTTAAAATCATAAATATCTATATGCAACATCTTAGAATTACGGTTTCAGCTTCTCTTCCTCATTTTTAGGGATTCTGAAAATTTATTGTAAAAGGGCTGCATTTTTTGTATGGGGGTTACATTCTGACACGCGTCAGTGAAATTGCATATAATTGAAATCCATTGAAAAAGCCTGGAAACACCCCATCCCGCCCCCTTCTGCCCTTTTAGTGACGTTTCAGTGACATCTTTATGACATTTCCATGTCACTTCTGGTTCGGCGCAATGCGCCTATACATGGCCGCACACATATTGAACATGTGTAAACAGGGGGTGCTTGTATTCATGTGGTGCAAATGTTTAGTTGTTTTCACTCTATGTATAAACCACTTGGGCTGGGCTTTGACTTAAGAAAAATAAGTCAAATGTACTATACATTTTCAAAATACATGTTTTTAAAAATATTTTCATTTAATATGTGTGGTTATATATACAGGAATATATACAAGAATTTATAATAGTGAGTGACTGAGGTTTTTAAGGGTTTTGTGGAATTAAATTGTTTTGTCTTCTGGAAAAAAACACACAAAAGCAGTGAGGTTTCATTGAAGACTAACAACAAACGTATTCTGGCATGAACTTTATCAGAAGTACAAAGTGGAGAAGGGTGGGCCCACAGACACAAGTAGATCTACGTAAGAAAAGAACAGCAAATGAAACCAGACATGTCCCCTTCCATGTACCTCTGACAGGGCCCAATATTACTCCCCTTAAGTGGCATGTTGTACTAGGTTTAAATGTAGGAACTACACCCGGGGGGGTGGGGAGAGATAGAGAAAGATTCCAGGAATATTAGATAAAGGTACATGCTTTGATGCCTGAATGGCAAACTGAAGAAACCAAGAGACAGCATAAAAATGAGCCTGGTTGATATAGCCATTCGACCATATCTAAGAGAACAAGGCCATTACAGTAATACATAAAATAACATTTGGGAAGGAAACTAAGATAATTTCTTAGCACGACGAACATTTACCAAGGTTCTGAGCCATTGCTCTGAATTGGAAGAATTACTTATGTCTTAAGTTAAATTGAGTACAACTTCTTAAAGCGCTCCCTTAAAGGACACCTGTAAGGAAGGAATAGACTGGAATTATAAAGCTATCCCACTAGAGATGACCTCAATTCAAAGGGCCACATGGCATGGTCTATATGCACAACAGAATATGCATGAGTATCTCCCACTTTCTTTCTCTCTTCCTCCTACACACACACACACACACACACACAGACAAACAAACATAAACAAACAAAAGATGCCATGATGAAACCAAGCAGGCATCCCTCTAAACTTAGCGGGGAAAGCAACTGCTGGGGTGGGGTGGATAAAGCAAAATTGCAGCCAAATCTGTTATATCTGAAAATGCTCTTTGGTTAATTGCACTGAGTGAAGGTGTTTGATGATACCATTTTTTACAAAAACTCGCTGTCCCTCAAGCATTACACTCAGTACAGTGGTACCTCGGGATGCGAACGGGATCCGTTCCGGAGCCCTGTTCGCATCCCGAAGCGAACATAACCCGTGTCTGAGCATCTGCGCATCTGCGCGTGTGTGGGTCACGTTTCGGCGCTTCTGCACATTATGTCATTTTGATGGTCTGCGCATGTGCGCACGGCGAAACCCAGAAGTAATATGCTCCGTTACTTCCAGGTCTCCTCAGAGCGCAACCTGAATTTGCCTAACCTGAAGCATATTCATCCTGAGGTATGACTGTATCAGGGTTTAGTGTAAAGCAAATCATGGAGCACTGTGAAGGGTACACACTCAATATCATTTAGCGCAGGTCAGTTGTACGCTAAGTTTTAGCAGGTCCTGCGTTTGCATTCTTTATCAATTTAGCACAAATTAGTGGATCCTTGTACTTGAATTATTTGGAGCTGAGGTGGGGAGACAGGCAATACGATTTACAAATCTGTGTGTGCTGACTGGCTTTCTTTCATTATGTATTTTATTGTTTTTACTATCATTGATTAGTTTACTTTTTTGTAAGCTGCCTTCTTAAGACTTCCTTAAAGTGGGGTATAAACACATGAAATAAAATGAATATATAAATGAAATCCACAAGCCCCATCTTCCTTGTCCCCAGGGGACAACCAACTCATGCCATCTGAGAGCCTTCTAAAGATGCTAAGGGCGCAGCATAAAAGGTAGTGAGGCTGGCTCCTACACTTCAAGCATTGGTGTCATTGGCGTAGCGTGGGTTGTCAGCACCCAGGACAAGGCAAGTAATTTGCACCCCCTAACCTGTGGATTTGCGCCCCCTAACCCTAACCCCCAGATGTTGTGCCCGATGCGGCCGGCCCCCCTTGCACCCCCCACGCTACGCCACTGATTGGTGGACTCAGAAGGATTCCAAGAAAAATTCAGTTGAAAATAAAATAAGACTGGACCACATGAAACTGAAATCAGCTAAGCTCAGCTCAAGGTGAAAAGCTCGTATTTTGGCTCTATGAGGTTCCCTGAAAGAGTGTTCAGGTGAGCATGTTCTCCTGATTTACAAACCAGTCTAAGAAGGGACAAATATTTATAGTTCCCTGCTATAAACAACAGGAGTTGAACGAAAAGGGAAATCACTAAAGCAAACAGTCTAAAATTAAAAAGGAAGGATAGTTGCACATGAACTGCTGGGGGGTCCTTTTATCACTCGTCACAACCGACTTTATCACATCTTTGGCAATAAAACTGCAGAAGAGTAGCTGTGCCAGGCTGTTACGGCAAACACACACACACACACACACACCACACACAGCTCAGTGGTTTTTGCTAGGGTCAAGACACAGAGGTTTCCAACTTTAGCTCCAGTGCACTCTAATTTCTATTTACTGTTGCCCAGGGATCAATGCAAGCAAAAAGATGGCTGTGGCATTTATATCTAAAGCCCCTGCCTTCTGAATTTTCAAAAGAAGTGTTTGTGTCTGGGTGAAAATTAATCTGCTTCAAGGAACAAACAAACAAACAGTCCCCTGTGCCCAAAGTTGCATTTCTTCATTCACAGCATTTTGCCAGTTTCAAATTCAGGCAATTTAACCTTATTTCTGATTATCACCAGCACCTTTATTTTATAATATCTCCCAGCAATATCTATGTCATTCCCCCCCCCCAGCATTGTGAAAGTTGGCGCAAGAGAATTCCATTTTAGCAGTTCAAGCTCATGAAGAAGAGCTAAGAAATAAACAAAAGACTCTGTATTCTCCCCTCCCCGCCCCATGATTACATAACAGCCACAATATTCAACAGCCCTTTCACAATGAACTTAATGTTTTATCATTGTGTGTAGGTATATCAGTGACCCAGGTGGTAGTTGTACATTTGAAGAATGACATGTCTGCTCTGCTGTCATCAAACCCAAGTAATTAAGAACAATCAAGTGGGTGTTAATTGGATATAATGGAACAATCTCCAGTCAGCCTGAGCCTACTATTTGCCTCTTACTAGTAATTATGAACACTAAGTACTCATGCTAATCTCCTCCTTTCCCATGAAGCCAAACAGAGGTGCGGTATTTACTCAGCTGATGGCTTGTTTTGTCTGCAATTTAGTCTGTTTTAAGCCAAGAAACTCATAATTTGCCAAGCTGTCACCAGCTGCTGGCATCGGACAAAAGGATGAGAGGCCCTCAGTGACAACAATTCAGCGCATATCATCCAAGAGAAAAGGGCCGATCTTAATTAAACTGACCTCTGGTTACATCTACAGTAGCAGCAGCACCTGGACATTGAAAGAGTGAAAAATTAACACTATAAATTTGTATTGCTGCACTCAATTTCTAGCAGGTGCATCTCATTCCCAAAAGGAGTCTGTTTGAAACAGAAAGTCCTTAAAGTTAACAAATCTTTTTCAAAGACACCACTACCCCTTCACTACTATCAAGCTGGAACAACTTTAAGATCATTAATTTAGAAAACAGTTCACTCTTTGATTAATATAAATGTGGCATACTGAAAAATATCTGATCAAGAGTGATCATTAGAAACATATTACACAGACGGCTAGATGTTTTAAAAAGCCACTTATATGCATCAATAATAATACAACGAAGACTTAAAGGGATGAAAAGAATGAAATAAAATTGACTTTTCCAGATAGAATTTTTTTTTAAAAAAAACTGCTGCGACAGCAATATGGTAGACTAAATCACTCACTGCCAGGGTTGAAGCACATTTCAAAAGTACTCCAATTATATATATATGCTAAACTTTTAAAGTAGCTTAAGCAGCAAAAAAAAATGGCTTCATTCATGGAATCTGCAACATCTCCGCCTAATTAATTTGGCTTTCCAAGAGCTACATGATTTAGACAAATTCTCTGCTTATTTTATGATAAAGCAGTGGCCATTTCTGGTTTCACTGGGTAGACAAACACTTTCAATTGTTAAAGTCATGCTCAGACATTACCAAAGATTCTATTTGGAGTGAGATAGGGAACACAAACTTGGCTCCCTCCTCCTAGCAAAGTCTGGCATATGAGAACAAAAACACCATGGAGCAGCCCAGCCTAGGAAGTGAGGTTCTTACCCTATCAAATCTCTGCCTACCACATTGACAGCAGCAAGGGGTAGCTAATGCCACTGAAAACAGAATTAAGATTCAATATGACCTGAACCTAGCAGTTTGAAAGCATGTCAAAATGCAAGTAGATAAATAGGTACCGCTCCTGCGGGAAGGTAAGCGCCGTTTCTGTGCGCTGCTCCGGTTCACCAGAAGCGGCTTAGTCATGCTGGCCACATGACCCAGAAGCTGTACGCCGGCTCCCTTGGCCAGTAAAGCAAGATGAGCGCCACAACCCCAGAGTCGTCCGTGACTGGACCTATCAGTCAGGGCTCCCTTTACCTTTATGACCTTAACAGATTGGAGAACTGGCCCCAAACTAACAAAATGAATGTCAATAGAGAAAAATGTAAGGTTCTGCATCTGGATGGAACAACCAACTGCACAAATACATACCTTGTGTGTCAACACAAGGGGGCTTGTGAAGAAGGCGCAGCAGAGACTGTACTTTTTGAGAATTCTAAGGAAAAACCATCTTCTGCAGAAACTGCTGCTTGCCTTCTATCACTGTGCCATTGAGAGCGTGCTCACTTATGGCTTATGTGTGTGGTACGGAAGCTGTACTACCCAGGACAGGATGAGGTTGTGCAGAGTTGTTAAGGCAGCAGAGAGCATTGTTGGCTGCCCACTCTCCACCTTAGAGCAGATTTATGCCACAAGGTGCCATAGGAAGGCACTGGACATAGTAAAAGATCCATCACATCCTGGTCACTGTCTCTTTGAGCTGCTGCCGTCGGGACGGAGATACAGGACGATGAAGACAAGAACGAGCCGTTTTAAGAACAGCTTCTTCTCCAGAGCAATCTCGGCCCTGAATGGGAAGCCTGGACTTTGAAAGTCATCTAATCTTCCTTGCTGTATTATACTGTATTGTTTTAATTAGTGTTTTTATAGTTGTTTTGATTTTGTGTGGAGTGCCCTACCTGGGTGGATGGAGCAGCCAAGTAATTTCATTGTCCCCGAGAGGGGGCAATGACAATAAAGATATTATTATTATTATTATTATTATTATTATTATTATTATTATTATCAACAGTCCTGATTTAGCACAATTACAGAAGCCCCCCCCCCCCCGATTGGATCCTGGAATGTCTCATCTTTTGGTCCTGCACTCTCGCACACGTTCACACAAGAGCGCAATACCCAAATATGCACGTAACAAGAGAAATGTGCCCAGAGCCATCATAGTGCAAGGCTGGAGTTGCATACTGCGCTTCCTCTGCCGCCTGCCTCCCTCCCAAGCATAACTACCTCTTCTTTTCCAAGCAGACATCTCAGCTTTGCTCTCCTTCTGGTGGCAGGAAGGACCCCAACGGTGATGGCAGCCATGGCCTCTGTGCTCAGGCTGCTGCTGCTTTTAGGGATGCCCTAAAGGGTCCTCAGTGATGCCCACCAACCCCCGCAGGTCAAGTTCGCCTTCTTGCTGCCGGCCAGGTGCAGAGTGTGCTTCTACCAGGGTGTGCCAGGCAACAGCTCCATTGAGCTCGAGTACCAGGTTGCAGGGGTGGATGGATACAGAATCCAGCTCCAAAACAGGTGCACTGGGATTGAAGTGGGTGGGCAAACTGGCCCACTTCTTCATGCTCAGTACCTGGTGGTGGTGGAGGGGAGCAGCAGGTAGAGTGCCCCGAAGGTGGAGTTTCCACTTGCCTGCCATGGCTAAGGTTGTGCCACACATGTGTTTGTGGGGGGAGAGATCCAGATTTTCATCACCAGGACATTGGAGGGTCAACAGTGTGATGCAGCAGCAAAAAAAGGCTAATGCTATTCTAGGCTGCAGATGTATACTGCCCTGATAAAGGGAAGAAAAAGTCCAGCTCTATTGTGCCTTGGTCAGACCACACCTGAAGTACTGTGTCCAGTTCTGGACACCACAATTTAAGGAGGATATTGGCAAGTTGGAATGTGTGCAGAGGAGGGCAACTAACATAATCAAAGATCTATAAACCAGGCCTTATAAGAAACAGTAGAGGGAGTTGGGTATGTTTAGCCTGGATAAGAAGAAATGGAGACGAGATACGATAACCATCTTCAAATATCTAAAGGGCTGTCACATGGAAAATAGAGCTAGCTTGTTTTCTCCTGCTCTGCAGGGTAGGACGCAAAGCAATGGCTTCAAGTTACAAGAAAGAAGATTCTGACAAAAGATCAGGAAGAGCTTTCTGACAGTAAAAGCTGTCCAACAGTAAAATGGACTCCCTCAGAAGGTGATTGACTCTCCTTCCTTGGAGTTCTTTTAAGCAGAGGGTGGATGGCCATCTCTCATGGATGCTTTAGTTGAGATTCCTGCACTGCACAAGGTTGTACCAGATGACCCTTGGAGTCCCTCCCAACTTTACAATTATACGATTCTAAGATTCTAGGTGAATAAATGGTTGCTTAACATCTCTGGATAGCTGGCAATTTTCCAGTTCTGTGGGAAAGTAGAATGCTGATGAAATTTCCAATATGAGGAACAGAATATAATGCACTCTGCATTGTAGGAAATTTCAAGTGTGCAGTTAACAAGGCTAAGGATACACATAAAAGTGCAGACAAGGACGAGGAGGTAGAATATAGAAAACAAAGACTTTGCAATATACTTTTAGATCTGCTTTTAATGCTGTTTTTCCTCCTCTGTCTCGGCTCTTTTAATAATATTTGTCTACTGTTTTAATATTCTTGAATAAAACTGTAAATAAACAAAATAATAATTCCCTGTGACTTCATTTTGCCCATTTCTCAGTAGTCTCAGTATTTAAACAAAATGAGCACTGATCAATGTAAACATTCAAATAAAAGTATTAGTTGGAAGCACACTTCAATTTCCTTCATAAATCTATTCAGGTTACCAGGCTCTAAGCAACCCCAACATCCTGTAAATTGCATAGGATATGATATCACTGCACTGAAAATTTCCCCGCTCCCTACTTTATTGCTTGTCATTTGCAGAATTGAATAAACTCACAATGCGACAATACCACTAGTTACCAGGAGGGTGGAGAGGGAAAGGAACAACAGGGTAGAGAAGCAGGGCTGCTCCTTTCGATGGCAGACATGCAACCCCCTTAACATCTGTAAGCCTCTGAAGGTGGCTGTCCAATGACCCAGGTGTTTTGCTGTTGAGGATCAGCATGAAAGGATAAGAAAACAAGAAGGCAGCAGATATGCTGGAAAACGGGTTGGGAAGAAAGCAGGTACTGGGCATGGAGGGAGTAAGCCAGGTGAGCAATACCTGACTGGTGCCTAAATAGCAATCCTCACCCATCCAAACAATACCACTAAGCCTAAACTTAGAAGCATTTATAGTGAAGGTGTGGTCAGGGAGCACCAATGCAGAACATGGGAGTTTAAGCCTCTGCAGTCTGTCTAGACCAGAGTGTCTTATCATGGTTCGAATCCCAGCTGATCCTGGCAAGAAGCTGTGACAAACCCTGTGCACAGGAAGAGAGTCATAATAAAACTGAAGGGCAGAATAGGATGAGATAGCTTTCTAGCTAAAAAGAGTCCAAAATGGGACTATCCAAAATCAGATAGTCTCTGTTTTCACAAAATAACCAATGGCATTTTAAGGCTCAGGGCCCTCACTTCAAAGCACAGCTCTTCAATAATATGCTGATTTGGTTGTGCAGGTTGCATGATCAACCCCTCCCCTTCTTTTCACTCCCTCCAAGTGGATTATCTCAGGGTAGTTGACTCCCAATTCACTCATCTCCTGTAGGATTTGTGGAGAACAGACATGACTTCTGTTTTTCCAATCTGGGGTGTGAATTTAGCTAGCTTAGAAAATGTTTTAGAGCTTACCCAGAAATTTGTAAAATGTCAGTGGAAAAATTTTAATTGACTTATTAGCAATATCTCTTCTTTGAATGACCTTTTAGTCCTCCTTATAACATATCACCTACTTTTACTACCTTTCAGCTGACAGTTTCTAATATATTCCTTCCTACGGGATGATATCATCTGTCCTTGGATGGAATTAACTAAAGTACTGCACATTTAGAAGCTGACATTAATCCATATCCACAGATTTTTAACAGCTGCTGGAATAAATATTGTTTCCATACATTAAGCTTTGTAACTATGACTAGCTGAAATAAATTGAGATTAAATGTGCATCAGCAACATCAAAAGTAAGAGGGGAAAATGATAAATTTAAAGTTTGAGGGGCTGTACATATAAACAAGAAAATGAATGTTTATTGTAATTAGCAAGAATAATTCAGTTACAGGGTGAGCAGAAGGTTTATTGTACTGCCATGACATGGTTTTATTTCTTCTATTAACCACATCTACAACAAAAGAAAGATAGCTAAAGACTGAGATAATACTTTGATACATGGTCCATGAAATATAGGATTATGAAGCACACACATTCCTTGGCAATCTATGAATTTAGAATTATACCAGTAAGTAGGTAAACCATTACAGATTCTGAATATAGTGTGATTGAAAGTACAAAGTGGTGTACAGGGAGGCAACAATAAATCTTACCACAAAAGGAAATAATGTAAGAAACTCCCTATGTGCCCATTTGGAAACTTTATTCCAGTAAGTCAATTAAAATACCATATATTCAATGGGAGCAGCTCCTCTCATTTTCCCTTGACTTATGAACAGAAAATTGCACATCAGTAAATTAAAGGAGAGTAACATCTGTAGCAAGCTAGTCGGTGTTTTTTTTTTCCAAAACAGCAGTTGAAAATGTGTGATTAGTCTCCCTGAAACCTAATTATTAGACTCCATAAACTGTCAAGGCCGTCTTTTGTGCCATAGGGTCTGTTAGGCCTATGCCAAAATGTAGAAAACAACCTCTTAAATCAGCACTAGTAACTGTAACATTACACCTTAAAGAGCAGCTAACTGGGTCAGGGTCTCATGCCATTGTTTAAAATTCATGTGCTTGGCAGTAATTCATAATGATACCACTCTTGCAGTTTATATGCATAGTTCCTGTTAGGTGTAAACAAAATAGTTGGGAGAAAATAGCAATAATGGGTTCCCGCTATTTACAGTGTTCTAAATTAGAACACTGGGGCAGGGAGACCAAGTCAGGTTGGAGGAAGAGTGGGTGAAAATTCACAAGCAACATGGTGAAAACATCTGTTTACTGTACAACTCCTTTTCAGCTAGCAAATACAACCCAATGCAATGCAGTTCCGTTTTGCATTTGCAGGTGAGTTCACATTCTGCATTATTCAGATGGTAATTATAATGATCATTTGATAACCTGAACACAGAGAATTACCCTCAGTTATCAAATGGATGATGGACCTATGACCAAGTACTCTAAAACAAGAGCAAATAAGGCAGCCAACCTCGTTCAGTGGAGGCTGCAGTTCACCAATGGCAAGTAGTGCCATCAACAACCACACTTGCCACCCCTTTTTAATTTAAAGAGCAGATTTTACAATAACTACGATTACATTAATCACAATTCAGTTATAGCTGCTAACTAAAAATAAACAAAAAGCAACTCCATTACACTTACTTCAAAAATAAGAAATTGCTTACAAAACAAAACTGAACTTATGGAGATGCCTAGCGATGAAGCACTGTTTCTTAGCTGCCTAAATAACAATATAAATAAATAATTTCCACTTGGTTTCAGAGGTACAAAATAACTCACTTCCATTTCTGACTTTGGCCATTTGTCAGTTTTGTTAACTCTTAACTCATACCATATGAATTCAGTTTTAATAGGAATAGCCCATATCAACAATACTGCTGCTATTTCTTGCTTAGCCCACAATAAAAATTTGCATAACTGACTGCAAGGCCTCCTCCTGAGAAGAGGCCACAACTGGTGGAAGGCACTTTGCACCACAGATGTCCCTTGAGCATCCCAAGACAAGGCCTATCTAAAAGCATCCCCTAAAACAATCCTTTTGAGGGGAGTGAAAACTCATCCAGAATGAGTTGAAAACCACCAAAGGAGAATGAACCATTCACCATTTCCATCTTGTCTGGACTGGGCTTCAGTTTGCTAGCCCTTGGCAGTCTATTCCTGATGTTGATTGAGCACTTCCACAACTTCACCCTAGGGCAGCCTTTCTCAACCTTGGGTCCCCAAATGTTGTTGGACTACAACTCCCATCATCCCTGACCACTGGTCTTGTTAGCTAGGGATGATGGGGGTTGTAGTTCAACAGCATATGGTGACCAAAGCCCAGCCTAGAGACACTTGTCAGGCACCAACCTTACTGTCTTTTCAGCACCAGGCTGTTTTGTTCTCTTGAACCTTTTTCACACTCTCCCATTCTGATTTAACATCATATAAGACTCTTATTAATTTCTGCTGCTGTGTTTTATTGCAGCTGACCTGTTTTAGCTTTTAAAGACAGTTTTAGCTTTTAATTCAACTAAATGAATGGATTGTGGTTCCTATTAGATTTTATGCTCTGTTCTGGTTATGGATTTTATTGTGGTATTTTGATTGTATAATATATGTATTTTCATCTTTTAAAGCTATTGCGAGTGCTACCATCCTTTCTCTTTCAAGTTTCAAGGATCTACAGACCCCCAAATGTCTGGCAAGCTCCTCACCTGGTGAGCCCCTGACTCGGTTGATCCAAGACACTATCTGTATTTTGCTTATTACAAAAGGTTCATTACCTCCTGGTAATTCCTGAGTTTTCCGTAGAGTGGGGACGCCACCTACCCCACTCTTCTGTCTCCACCTTCTTGGCTCACCACTGGCTTGCCACAGACCTTCACCTATTCTTCTGCTAATCTGTTCCCCTTCTTTCTTGGGAAAGGTTTGGCAGCTATGGTCTTCTTTTCTCTCTCCATATGGTCTTCTGTTCTGTCTCTATACTGCCGTTACTTCCTGCCCTGCCCCCTTCTCTCACCTCTCCATTTTCCTTACCTCTACCTGCACCCACAGGTATTCTATTTATCCTTCTCTGTCATTCTCTCTTGCTGTACCCCACCTGGAACTTGCTGTGGACACACAGCCAGTGGAGGCTTTATCTTCCATATGAGCCCTGCTTTTTACATGCAGCTGCTCCCCATTTCTGGTCTGGCCAGCTCACCATCTGGCCCACCATGGGGCCAGAGGATGGGCTGCCATTCAATCCACTCCTAAAAGCTTTTATTTTTATTATTCTCAGTCATTACACTGCAGAGTGCTTTTTTTAAAAAGCACCATCTGATTCAAGGCCATAGCCAACCTCTGTTGCTACCACATTTCTTGGTGGGTCTTCAAAGACATGAATTGACAGCCAGCAATTTCTACAGAGGCCCTATGAACATCTCACCACAGCAGTGT
Source organism: Podarcis melisellensis (assembly GCF_964234715.1). Classification (NCBI taxonomy): domain Eukaryota; kingdom Metazoa; phylum Chordata; class Lepidosauria; order Squamata; family Lacertidae; genus Podarcis; species Podarcis melisellensis. The sequence goes on from NC_138537.1 coordinate 83,054,337, forward strand.
CAAGTACACAGAAGTTCACCTGTGGGAGTGAGTGTACTTAATCAAAGGCAGTAATGTGCCACTAGGATCCCAAAGAACAATGCAAGGATTTGGAAAGGGGGGGGGGTTAGATATCCACATTAATTTTTAAAATAAGAACATCAATAAGAAACGTGTATAAGTTCAATATTCTTCGCAGCAACTGGAAGTTTGTGCATAACTGTTTGAGGGTGAATTAATATTGGGACATTTGAGGGTAAAAGCATTATCTGTGCATTGTGCACTAGTGGGAAAACAAAAAGCAGCACAAAAAAGTGCCTCATTAAAGATTTCCCGTTGTGATGCTTTTAGAGCTATGACTCTAAAATGAGGCATCTTTCCTGTTACAATGGTAGACCTTCCACCCTTTGCCATTACTACACTACCATGGATTGGAATAGTGCTCTCCCCAGTACATGAAGTTTGTGGGTGAACCGTACTCTGATTCAGAATACCCAGAACCTGAGAACACAATCAAATAGCCTTTTATTTTGGACAGGGCAGCCTTTGTTTTTGGCATTAAAAAAAGCCAGCTGTGAAGAATGCTTCATTCTAAAGGAGATAAAATTTAAACACAGTAGTCTATAGAAACTAGGGTTTAACAATAAGCATTTATTAAATAGTAGTGAGGTGGGAGTGTTCATTTTTGGGGGGAAAGGTAGCCTGGTTGCATAGTTGCCAGACCTTGAGCGTTGTTGTCTGAAAGGGATAACGGTTTTCTTTGACAAGACAGACTTGAAAGATATATCCCTTTTATTCCTCCCACCCCCAAAACACACACACATACACGCACACTCACTCTTTCACGTTCACATGTGTTGAAACTCATTGCTTCTGGAAATGAAGATGCTCTGGTGTCAGCTGTAAAATCTGTATCTCACTTTCTCAGACAAGTGGATATTTATTGACAGGGTGTGAGAGAAAGGGAGAGAGGAGAGACTGCTTGTCCTGGAGCCAGTAACCTTGGTGGAGATGCAATGTCACAAACACCAAGCCATCATTCTCACAGATGTACAGCATATTATTTAAAGGGAAACAAATATCAGCCACTGAATGTCACTGCAAGGACACGTCTCCTGCCTCTTAACTAAACTTATCAGCGCTGTGGTTTAATATCGTACCTTTTTCATCCCTCCCTCAAATTCGTCTTGCTGAGCAGCTCTTGACACTACCAGAGAGCAGTCAAAGAACTAAGATTTAGTGGCATTTGCTTCAAACCACACTAGATTTATTGACATCTCTGGCCTGCTTTCTCCCTTGGTAACTGCACACAGGATTAATTTTAACCACTGCTTAATAGTTAAATTCAAAGCACAGCACATGGCTCACACGAACAGTCACAGCAATAACAACACTGTGCGATGTCTCCCAGGTCCAAATCCAATATGTCACTTAACCCGTTTAGGCTCACAAGCCCCTGCCAACGTCCTGTTCCAGCCATTAAAAATAATAATAATTTAAAATTGGGCAGGCATTCACTGATTGTTAATTAGTATGACATTAGTAAAGCACTGGCTTTCTATAGCTCTTGAATTTATTTTATATTTTCAGGATTTTTGTTACTAATAAAATCTTGAGAGTAAGGGCAAGTGAAAATTAAAAGCAACCAGTGTTGTGAAACCTGACTGCATTCATCGCATAGTGAAAATTGATGCTTGTTTCAATAATTTGTACTTTTGACTTGCATTATTTTCATTGGTACCATCTAGAGCTCAGTATAAATGCAATGTTGAGAACAAGGTCCCTTCCAACTCTATGGTTTTATGTCTCTATGAGTACTATGCTGAATAAGACCAACGTTTCCATCCTTTATCCAACCACTGCCAGCTTGATGGTTTCCCCGGAAGCCTTTCTTTGGTGTTTGCTCCCCAGTAACTAGTAGAGTAATAGAATTATGGAGTTGGAATGGGCCAGAAGGGTCATCTAGTCCAACCCAGGTCATTTACATAGGCGTACCAGTATTGACTTACTTCCCTTTTGCTCTCCATCTATTATCCATTCAGTTTACATTCCCATTCCCACCTCCTCACCAGCCATGTAATTCTCCCTCTCAGCACATAAACTATCATAATGCTAACAATCTCTTTTGGCGATGACATTTCTGACTTCTAGGATCAGCATTAGAAGCCTAGAATTCATATATATATATATATATATATATATATATATATATATATATTGCAAGAACTGAAGCAAAGAGCACAGAAACTGGAGACAGTGGGAGCATAGATACAACAAAAAGCAATGATGGAGAAAAGGCAATGAGATTCTGGGTCCTGGCCACTAAAATCCATGTAGTTGTATAACATTTCCAGATCTAATGTGAAGATATCATTGAACATTGCTGTTACTTAATAGTGGATTATATACTACACTGCATATAATGGTGGTTCACATGTAGTGCTAAGTGAAACCAGAGCTTGCAGCTACTGCTTTCTCCCCCTGGTTCTCCTGCTGCTGTTGTGTTGCTGTGAGATAAAGCCACGATTTGGCTTAGCAAGTCATTTGAACCCAGACTTGTGGTTTGTCTCCTCCAGACAAGCCAAAGAGGTGTAAAACCAAAAACAAATCTTGGTTACAGTTAGTGGTTTGTCTGCAGCAATAACCATTTACTTGTTATTAATATTATTAATTCTCAACTTTCAATTCCCCAAAAGGCCTACTATTTGAGCTTGAATTAGTGGAAGAGGATGAATAATAATATTATTATGGTGCTGGAGGAGACTCTTGAGAGTCCCATGGACTGCAAGAAGATCAAACCTATCCATTCTAAGGAAATCAGCCCGGAGTGCTCACTGGAAGGACAGATCCTGAAGCTGAGGCTCCAATACTTTGGCCACATGAGAAGAGAAGACTCCCTGGAAAAGACCCTGATGCTGGGAAAGATTGAGGAGAAGGGGATGAAAGAAGATGAGATGGTTGGACAGTGTTCTCGAAGCTACCAACACAAGTTTGACCAAACTGCGGGAGGCGGTGGAAGATAGGATTGCCTGGCGTGCTTTAGTCTATGGGGTTATGAAGAGTCAGACACGACTAAACGACAACAATATTATTACTCATTAGTTGCTGGTAATCATAAGGTCTGTCTCCTAATTTGTAACTAATATTGCATTGGAAAAAAACAGTTAATTGATTGCAGAAATTCATATTCCTTTAATGAAATCATTTGAGGTCCTGGATTGTGTATATATATATATATATATATGCAGGTTTTGGTGTCCTCGGGTGTCTTCCCGTGTAAAAGTTGGGGTGTCTAGGCGACGTTTCGACGAGGTCTCACTCGTCATCTTCAGGCTGGTGCTTTCGGCTTCTTGTTACTGGAACAGAGCAGGATCTCAGTGTTTGAGTTCCTATAAATACTGTTGAGGGGGTGTGGTGTATAGCCTCCAATGTTCTGGGCAGAGAGGAAGTTCCCAGGCTGGTGTGCCTTTTCTTCTTTTGTTCCTTAATTACTTGAGGGATATCTTGAGTGATTTCTTGAGTGATATCCTGAGTATCACTTAGGTGGGTCATTAGGTGTGGATTAGTTGCTAAAGTCTTTGTGTCTTGACCTCTTGAACTTTGTGAAGAGTTTTTCTGAGAAGATGGCTGTACTGCACTTAGTTGTGCTCTGGCTTGGCTTCGTGTATAGGGGCGAGCTGTGGTTTTGTGGCCTGTGTCAGCCAGATCTGTGTAGGGATTGCAGATCTGGCTGACACAGGCCACAAAACCACAGCTCGCCCCTATACACGAAGCCAAGCCAGAGCACAACTAAGTGCAGTACAGCCATCTTCTCAGAAAAACTCTTCACAAAGTTCAAGAGGTCAAGACACAAAGACTTTAGCAACTAATCCACACCTAATGACCCACCTAAGTGATACTCAGGATATCACTCAAGAAATCACTCAAGATATCCCTCAAGTAATTAAGGAACAAAAGAAGAAAAGGCACACCAGCCTGGGAACTTCCTCTCTGCCCAGAACATTGGAGGCTATACACCACACCCCCTCAACAGTATTTATAGGAACTCAAACACTGAGATCCTGCTCTGTTCCAGTAACAAGAAGCCGAAAGCACCAGCCTGAAGATGACGAGTGAGACCTCGTCGAAACGTCGCCTAGACACCCCAACTTTTACACGGGAAGACACCCGAGGACACCAAAACCTGCATTCCTGTACCCGTGAAAATCTACGAAAGCAAATATATATATATATATATATATATATATATATATATATATATATATATATGTGTGTGTGTGTGTGTGTGTGTGTGTGTGTGTGTGTGTAATTGGTAGCAATAACACCAGTCAGAAATACACAGGGAGAAGCAGGAGGAGCGGTGAGTAGGTAATAAATTACAAGATTCTCAACTTTCAATTCCCCAAAAGGCTTACTATTTGAGCTTGAGTAAGTCAGCAGGAGAGGATGAAAAAAAGGTAAGGTGAACTAATATATTTCTGTACCTTGTCTATAAGGCAGCTGCACAGCACAAGTGACGCAGGTCACAGAGGATCCCCAAGAAAAGAAATCAATGCTGCTGTTCTGCTATTGATCCCCTATATTCCAACCCCAGTACTCCTAGTTCAAATTAGCTGACACTCGTTTTCAGGGTGAACAAAGTATAAAAAGCTATAGCAGCCTTGGCGTGCGAACCTTTATGAAAATTGACTTAACACCATGCCTTGGAACATTAGTGTAATGAAATTAGCAGGTTTATTCTCTGCATGTTTCAGAAAACAATGAAAATACGCATAACTATCACATGTGGGCAGTGTATCAAGGAACATGGGAGTGCCTCAGTGCAGAGATCAAATGACACCTTAACCCCACTATCCCTCTTGCCTTGTGATGCAGAGAAGTAGGGAGATGCTAGAGGTGTCCTAGCACACATTTTAAGTTCACCTGCGGCAGTGGTAAAGCTTCATGAGCTTGGGCCACACAGACTGTGCGTCCAAACTAGAACATGCCCGGAAAACCTCTGCAACACAGTGCAGCTGCATGGGGATTCCTTATTTGAGAACAACATAAATATTAGATATATACCTTTGGCCATTATCTGGCTGACCTCCCTGATTTGCACCAATGGGAACATAGGAAGGTGTTTCATTCCAAGTCAGAACATTGACCCATCTAGCTGAGTATTATGCACACTGACTGGAAATAGCTCTTCCGCACTGTAGACAGGAATCTTTGCCAGCCCTCAGCTTGGGACCTCCTGCATGCAAATGTGCTTTACCACTAAGCTACTTCAACTCAATTCAGTGTAGCCTCCAATGAAAGCTGTATAGTACAATGACTGAAAGGCTGATTGTCAGAAAGGCACACCTTGTTGGGAGAGAGTGCTTGTTTTTGGACCTTAACATGCTTTTCCTGCCATAATCCTCCCCTCACCCTCTCTCAGACATGCACACTCCTTTTCACAAAACCTCACCCACAACAGAAAATCCCCCACTGGGGGAAAGATCAGACCTAGAAATCAACTAATATTTTATTTGGGGGGGGGGGACTCCTTATATTTATATGTAAAGATTAAATAAATCATGATTACGACAGTAAACATGTAAATTCCCCATCCGTAAGCACTTGCTTCCCCCCTCCCCTCCACACTAACAGCCGCAATAAAGCTTTAAATGTAAAGCTGAGCACAACCAGCCATAAAAGTATGTAAAATAAATGAGGATAACATAATGAGGGAATCCAACATTCATCTCATAAATATAACATAACGACCACAACTAAAATGTCAGAGAATCTAATAAATCAATATGGTAGGACAGAGCTATCTTTATACTCAGCATACATAATATATATATTTACATGCAAGGGCTTTAAAAAAAAGAAAGATGAGAACAAAAATGTATTAAAAATTTAACCCCTTGTTTTCTTCATCAGCTTCTGCAATATTCCTCCCTTGATCTTCCATTTTATTTTGCTGAAGATCATTTGGTGCTTGTGTGCTTGCGTGAGCACACACAAACAAACATATATGAAGGGGGGAGGAGCGAGGGAATACCTATTAATTTCTTCTCACATAGAAATAAATTTGGTTGGGGATAAAATATACAAATCACCCTCCAGATCCAAAAAACCCTTGTTCCTGTTCTGATCATTCATGCTGTTATGTTTCTTAACACACATACTGTAATAAATCTGTTTTATCTTCTATCTATTCCCCCCCCCCCCCGCCCCAATCACTGATTGTGTAGCATGTACTGTCCCCTTAAGTACACTCTAGCCTGCAGAATACTTTTTCCTCTCTTATACTAGGAGAAATTCTGTGCAGGCCAGTGTTAGTAACCCTATGATGTAGCTGTATATAACCTTGTAAATAAATCAGTTAAGCTACCAACACACATGTGAAGGTGAATTCAACAGTCAGGGTTCAACAGAAAACTGACATAGAACAATAACAAACTTTGACTGCAGCTCATGGTTAGTGAGGAAAGCCAAATGTTGGCTTGGCTCTGTGTGGCATAGGCATAAAAAGTTGCAGGGAGAAGCAAAGCAACTGTGAGCTCCTTTTTGGGAAGTCGTATGCCCACATGGTCCTAGGTAAACCATAGGTTGCCTTACCGTGCGAACCCAGCCATGTGGTGTTGCATTGATTTCAACTTTTGCTTGTTTACTACCTAACCACATGCTCTTTCTGTTACAGCTAATGTCTGACACCCCACCCCACTGAAATCCAAAAAAACCAAACACATAACTTTAGCATGTCTTCCATTTCTAGAGTTCAACTCAAATCTTTCTGTTTTCTCCCCCCCCCCTCAAGTTGGCAGGACGCCATCTTTTAAAAACCCTTTCCTCTCATTTATTACACAATCAATACTACAGTGAACACATACTGTGCTGTGAGAAGTGGTCTTTGGAAACACTAAAATCAATCACTCCTTTTGCTAAGTACCAAATTGCATGGATAACCATAAACCCACAAAGAATAAACCAAACATTAGATGGGGTTTGTTTGTTTTTACTGTACCTGCTGCAATTTGGAACCCTCTCTGCTTCACCCGTTTGGATTTTTTCTTTGTCTGAATGTTTTTACAAAACTCTGTTTCAAATTGGCCTGACAGGAAACAGAAGCTGATTATTTGCTGCCGCCTTTTCAATTAGTGCAAGAAGAAGAGGATTTAGACTTTGAAGGGCTCAAGAGTCCAGCTGGCTCAAAACCCTTTCATTTAGATATAGATATACATAAAACAATGCAACTTTGCAAGAGTGATTATCTTCAACTACCAATAGCTGAGGCTATATTTATAAATCTGTAACAGTCTTGGGCCTGGGTACAGCTGCAGAGATTGTCTAGCTTTCTTTACCCAAAATGGCTCTGACCTCTTTATCCATTAAATGGGGAGGCATATAAGACAAAATGACTCATCTGATGAGTGGCCATTGTTATTTGGAATTCATGATATGCCAGCTGTGAACTAGTATGAAAAGATACCTTCCCATCAAAACAGCCTCATTCCAGTAAGTTTAGGAAAACACCGAAAAAAATGAGTTACAGAGTTTATGCACACAGACTTCTGTGGGCTACAAAGTAACAAAATAACCTTTCCACTCAGTCTTCGTTTCCTTTGGTAAAAAATACTCATGAGAGAAACAAACAAAAAACTTGGAAGTTCTTTTTATACATCTCCCACTTTCAGACTTTTATAAACTTTTCTGCCTTAATGTGTCTAAGCATACCTGTGAAGCCTGGGGGAATAGAAACTTTGAAAAAAGTAAACCAACATTCTTGGGATTCTAATGTCTGTGGGACTGAATAAAAAGAGGAAAGAAACAAAAAATGCCTTGCGGGTTGTATGAAGCACAGAAGCACTACAGAAAATGTATATAAACTTAATAGCTTTCTCAGATTTTTATGTCACCAATACAAACTGAACATCCCCCCCATCCCCGTTTCCCCAACCCAAACAGTAACAGTGATGTAACATTCATACAAACATTGGAGACTGAAAGTTGCTAATATCAATAAGAAGGAAAACATTATGACAACCATATATTACGGAATGCAGTAGGTACAGTTTGTCCTGTAGAATCTTTGTTTGGGCACTGGCTAAATGGCCGCCAGTCTGCCATGGAAGCCTCTAGTTGTTATTGTTTTTCCACTCTAGCCACACAAAGTTATTCCATCAATTTTTCAGAAACACTTTGATCCAAACTTCACCCAGAAGTGATATGAGATGCTTGAAAGTGTTGTTTGGATAAATACTAATTAGATTTTGAAATGCTTTAAATTAAAATTCTCAACTTGTAATCCCTTTTTCTGTTGTTTCTTTAAACACTCATATATATTTAAAAGCATTTAATAACTAAACCAAAGGAGAAATTGATAGTTGTTTGGACAGCTGCAAATAGTTAAATTTATAAGTGTCAAAAATGGTAGGGGGACTAGCAACACACCCTTTCTCTCTCCCTGACTCTCGCATATATCCTCCTCTTTGAGGAGCCCCAAAGGCTACTGTGATGTTCAATCAAAGATGGAAGCATCCAGAAGTATAAATTGAACACCAGCTACCAGTACCTCAATCTAACAAAGCTATAGGAAATAGTTGCAGTGCACCTATTGGAAGAGATGGGGTATCCCGTTATCCTAAAAGCACATAGAAATGTAGGTCATGCACTGCTTTTGTTAATCTGCCCAATTTGGTACTTTTAGCTGTTCAGCAGCCATGTTATAAAAAGGTGGATTACTTAAGAAACAATTAGGTGAGTATACAAAACAATTTGCAGGCAAGCTTACTCCTTCAGCTTCGCAAGTGAAGTGCCTTTCAAGGCTGATTTATAACACTGTCGTCTTCAGAAGGCAAAATAATTAATAGGAGCATGGACTTCTAATTTCAGTGACTTCCAGAGAAAGTGGATTTCATTTGATTTATGATGGCTGGCGACTTTGCATTTTATCAGTTCATTCACTCATTATTTATGCTGATGACCAATTTCAATGGGTCGCTATCATCTAACTCGATACTAATCAAAGAGAATTAGGGTTCACTGCATTATTTAGAAGACACTAATTTATCTTCAGAACAAGTAGTAAGAACAGTTTGGGGCCTTCAACACTTTAAGGAAAAAGAAAAAGAAGCAAAGCTTGCTAATTCACAGCATTTTCATGGCATTACAAATGAATGCTGCATTTGTTAATTATTCTATAACAAAGCAACTACAGGAAGAATATAAACACAATACATAAGGCATATAACAATGAAGAGAAGACCTCTCGCCTGACATTTGGCTAGACAGTGATCGTGCAAGGTTTCCATTTTCAATATGGATAGTCTAAAAATATATTAAGGGTGCTTTCAGGGCAGAGAGCTTGGCAAGCGGCTAGATCAGAACATCTGATTAGACACTTATAAGGAGACTGTGCTGATCCCCATGTATGTAACTATATTGTTACAGGCACCCCCAATCTCTGCCGAGTGGTAGCAAGGAATTCCATGGGTCTTGGCACATAACCAGGGGTTGTGTTTCCTTGGGGAAAATGAGGCACAATGGAGGCTAGTGTCTTTATGAACTATGGTTTATTTACGCATATTTAGAATCTAAAGCCTTCATCAGGGAGGGTGCAGAATATCACACCCAAAGAGTGTCTCTTGTTGCTAACCTCACAGCTTCAGCGAGCTTGAGTCCAGAGCAGCCATGCTCCCTTGGTCTCTTGGTGCAACTTCTCCCAGCAAGTGTGCATGCAGTCCTGCCCTCTGCTCCTCCTTCCCAGCAGTACTTGCAAAAAAAACCCCCCAACTCTTCCCTTTCCGCTTCCAGCGATATAATTCCCAAAATTCCCCATGCAGAGGGACTTACTGTTAAACCACTCTGTGAAAGAGCCTATGGGAAAGAAGGTAAATGATGTGGAAAGCAGAACCATTTCAGGGATCAGTGTTGTAGTCACCCAGCTAAAAGGGGTGGGGAACCCAGTCGATGAAGTGACGAGCAATGAACCTACAGATGAATCTTATGTGTAAATTTGGCTAATTTTGCAGACTCACAGGAAAGGAAAAAACTGGGGAACAAGTGAGCCATGTTGGCAGCAATGATGCTAGAATAAGGACCTATGAAATCCCAAATAGATTGTGGAGCTACTTGTAACGTCCTTCCTTTTAATCTATTGAGCAGAAATATCAGAATGGCAAAATCGCACTGGTCTCATTATTTCTAAAGGTGCAACCAGTATGACTTCCAAAATGAAGAATCCTGCTAGCCCTTCTGGAGCCAAGAATAAAAAAAACTGCAGAAGAAAGGCATCATTGAAAGAAGCACTGACTGGATCAGCAACCTAGTAGTGATACCAAAGCCATGATGAAAACTTAGAATTTGCACTGATTCAAAACTGCTCAATAGGTGACTAAAAACAAAGTCGCTACCAGAAGTATAGTAGGATGTACTACTACTACCTGACCAGTCTAGAGCAAAAGTGTTTACTGTCTGCAATGTCAAGAACAGATTTTGGCACTGATAACCACATCCTTTAGCAGGAACCACTGGCTATGAATGCCCATGGGAATCAGCCCAGCTGATTTTCAGTTTTCCCATAGAAGCTGAACCAGGTATCGGAAGGGCTGTGGTTGAGCATATTCTTGTCATAAGAAAAAGGAGTGATAAGGAAGAGATAAAACATGACAGCTAACTTCAAAAATTGCCCCAAAGATGTTGGGAGAAGAACATTAAACTGAATGCTGACAAAAGTACCCTATATTGGACATCTATTGTCTATTGATCTCACTAGGACTATGGCCAGAACTGGAGAAGGTGAGAGTCATTAAGGAGATGACTGGGCTAGTTAACTATCTGTTCAAATTTTGTGCACACTTTTCTGATGCTTGTTAGCCACTCAGGTTACCAACACACACTGACACAACTAGGGAATGGGCACCAGTCTTGGAAAATACATTCAGAAGAATTTTAAAAACTCAGTAAATGGAACTCCAACACTGATTATAGCCTAGAACAACTGGTAGTACACTATGATAATGCATAGTTGAAAACACAACTAAGCAAAAGATTCCAAGTTCAGGACCAAGACAACTTGGACAAACGGTCAGTCATTAGTAGGTCCCAAGTACGAGAAACAGATGCCATGGATTCCACAAAAGAAAGAGGCACAAAAGTGGAGTACAGCACACAAAACAATGAAATAGAGCTAACAGAAGAAAGCATGGCACCCAGAACAATTACACAAATGAGAAGTGGGAAGGTGGTGGAGTTTTCCAAATGGGAAATGGAAATGCTGCTGGGGGGGGGGGCATATTTAAATCAAACAATGCTATATTATATAATAGATATGTGTTCCCATTTTCTAAAAATTTTCCCAGGCACCTCTTGGAAATTATCATAAGCAATTCAACTCTTTCAAAAACCAATGCAAATCACAAGAATTTGATATTTTGTTGTACAACCTAGGAGAGAAGTGGCTCCAAAGCAAACCATATTATGTTCAATTCACATAAAAGTAGTTAGCCAACAAGACAGCTGACTGAGATTTTATTATCCATGCAATAATTTTTACAGTGAACTCAAAATACCAATATAAGAAATTATCTGATGAGTTTAAAACATTAATATCTAAACAAAAGGACATGTTTTATAGGGTAAAAGTAGCGTTTTTCTTGCCAAAGAATAATTATGGACATATTAAACTGATTAAGTACCCATTTGGATTAAAATTCACAAGAGTTTTATTCATGTAAACAAAACATGCTCATCATACTAATGAGCTGAAATAAAACCCACTACTTGGCATACTTTTCTGCACCATATCCCAATTTACATTTCATTACTAGTAAAAACAAAGCTTGAACACATTCTGAAAACCTGTTTACCTTCAAGCTGCTATCAATTTATTGCTATTAATGCACATTTTAAAGTACTTTCCCTCCTACCTCATGTCTGTGTTGACACTCAAGCCTAAAATAAATTTCACTTACACTTTACCTTTGTACTCTACTAATAGCAACAGTCGTGGTCAGCAAATCCATTCCACTACACTTAGTGCTTCTTGCATTAGAGCTCAGGTAATGAAAATAGAGTCGAGGTCTTTTTCTGGGACTTCGTGTTTTGTCAAATATAGAATTCTCCCATCACTGATATTTACAGTTTTATCTGAAAGTACTAAGCATCAAGAGTTTCCCTTGTGGCACCTAGACTCACCACCATATATTTTCTTCATTTCTCCTGTAGCAGTTAGAACTCTGCTGTGACTCATCGCTAATACCAAAGACCAAAGTAAAAAATAATAATAACAATATACATTGGTAACAGGTGTATATGGGAACAGGTAACCCTTACCTTTGCAGAAGGAGGGTATTTAGAAAAAGAAAGAGCTGTGCACATAGATGTCTTTGCTAAACTCTGGACTGGGGCCTTTGTGAATTCAGATGCATGCTACTGAGTAATATGATAAGTGTATTAAAAAAATTCCACTGATTATTGCTGTGGTTGTGAGCCCAACCCATGCCTCCTATGTCTTGCAGTTTTCCTTTGGACATGGAGTCCCTTGACAGTGGTATAAAAAAAAAGTACCTCAATGCCAGCAAGTACTGCTATCTTGCTCAAATTTACAGAGGTAACCAATATTGTTGTTCTTTGGAACATGCTAGTCAGTATAGACAGGGAAGGGAATAATATATGTGTCACGGCCACCCAGGACGGGTCCCAGCTCACAAGAGACCTCACTCCGTTGCAGTTTATTTACAGGAAAAGTTTATTGAAGATTTCTGCTTCTCGTACAGTTCAGCATCGTGGCCGTACGTCTGTCACGTTAGACCGCTGAAGTCCCCTCTGACTCCTCCCCTCTTCCACACCAACTTAATAGCCTGGCTCTAGACCACCTCTTCCTCTCCTTTCTTTTCCGCAGGGTCTTCCTGCCCCCCTGGGTTCCCTCTCTCCGTGACTCGCCTGAGGCTGAATCCTCTGCCGCCTCTTCCCCCCTCCTTCTGGCTTTAGGGCCGGGCTCCTCCCCTGAGCTCTCTCCACTTCCGCGCGCCTCTACGTTTGAACTTGGCGCGCGTACGTTGCTGCTGACCTTTCTTTCGACCGCTACACCACCCCTTGTTCTGCTCTCCACCCTTTCCGGCTGAACACCTTGCTCCAACCCCCTTTCTCTGTTCTCTCCTAATCCTGCTCCCTCCGAGAGGCTGACGACTCCACCCCCTTTACTCCGTTCCGGCTGAGACGCCTCTTGCTGCGTCTGTCTTCCACTGGGCTCCTCTCCGCTTCTCCCTTCTCCTCCCTTTTGCTTGATTAAGGTAACCCCCTTTTGAGAATCCTCTGACTCGCTGCTCAGACTCGTGGATTCCCTCAGAATTCCGTCATCTTCTTCCTCATCCTTCTGCCCCTCCTCCCACTCGCTCTCCGTCTCCTCTGTCATCTCCTCCTCTCTCCCAGAAACCCTGACATCCATCCCCCCCTCGAAGCCCCCCCTTCCCCCCTCCCGCTCGCCGGGTGCAGGTTGAGGAAAACGTGGTTCTTCCGGGGTCGGTTCAGGATACAAGTTGTCCACTTCAACGTTCTCCTCTGTCATCTCCGTATATGTGTGTTCGAACTCGGGTTCCCCACCCACAGACCTCACCGTCTCTTCCTCCATCACTGCTTCTCCTGGCGCTGCCTGCCAAGGACCTACCATCCATCTCTGACTCCATGCCTCCCTTGGCTGATCCACCCACCAACAAGGGCCTGTCTCCTCCCCCCCCAGTCTCGGATCCCTGGTCGGGCTTGTTTCGGGCGTATGGCCCTCGGGTGAGGAGAAACCCTCGAACGTGCTGTCTGACAAAGTGGGCGTGAAAAGCCAATCATCAAAATACTCCTCGGGCATGGGCTTGTGCGGAAAAAGTGCATGGAACTCCTCCTTCAACAGGGGTTCGTCCAACGCGTAACCCGGCACCCAGCTATTGGCAGAGGCCGGAGTGCCTTCCCTGGCTAGAAAATATTCAACTCCCTCCTCCCCCCATCTCGAGTCCAGTATCTCTGTGACCTCGTTAAGAGGTTCTGGTCTTGGCGATTCCCCCCCCTCAGGCGCCCTCCTACGTGGCTCTGGGAGTGCTCCTGACTCTTGAAACCTGTGTGGGGTTTTGTAGGGAGTGAGCACCGACCTATGAAAGACCGGGTGCACCCTGGAACCCTCCGGAAGGGCTAGACGAAAAGCCACCGGATTGATCTTAGCCTCAACTTGATATGGCCCTAGCTGCCTGTGTCCTAACTTCTTCTTGGCCAATGACCTGGCCGGCATCGCGTGGGCTGCTAACCACACCCAGTCCCCAATCTGGATGTCCTCTCCCGCCCTCCTGTGCTTATCGGCCTGCACCTTATACGCCTGTTTTGCCAGCTCCAAATGTCTCCGCAGCTCCTCGTGCACCTCTTGCAACTCCGCTGCAAACTGGTCGGCATCTTGAGGCCCCCCCCCTCCTGGTGCCGCAAATCTCGGGAAGGTTCTGGGATGACGGCCATTGTTCGCGAAGAAAGGCGTCACCCCGGTGGATGCGTGTTTCGTGTTGTTGTAGGCGAATTCAGCCATCGGCAGATAGTCCACCCACGCCGCAGGTCGCTGGTTGGCGTAGCACCGCAGGTACTGCTGCATGATCGCGTTGACCCTCTCCGCTTGACCGTTGGTTTGTGGATGTCTCGCCGATGTCAGGTTGATTTTGACGTGCAAGATGCCCAGAAGCTTTCGCCAGAAAGTGGAAACAAACTGGCGCCCCCTGTCGGACAAGACGGACTGCGGAAGTCCATGCACTCTGAAGACGTGATCGATGAAGAGCTTTGCGGTCTGTTCTGCCGTCGCCACCTTGGCACAAGGGATGAAATGCGCCATCTTGGTGAACAAGTCCACCACCACTAACACCGCCGTCTTACCTCTGGAGCTGGGCAGGTCCGTAACAAAGTCCAACGCTACCCTCTCCCACGGTTGCTGCGGTGTTTCCAGCGGTTCTAGCAATCCCGCCTGCTTCTGGTGCACTGGTTTGGACCTCTGGCAGATATCACACCTGGCGACGTAGTCCGCCACCTCTCCTCTCATCTGGGGCCACCAAAAGTCTCTAGCCACCAACTCCATCGTCTTCTCTTTGCCGAAATGGCCTGCACTAGGGGCGTCATGCAATTGTTGCAGAACCTTGGCTCGAAGATCGTCGGTGGGCACGTAAAGGGCACCCTTACGAGTCAAAAGTCCATCTTGCAATTGGAACTCATCGTTGCCTCGCGACCCTCCGCGTAGCTCCTCCATCTTGGACTGTGCAAACTGATCCCTTTGCAACGCGCGTCGCACCGCGTCCAGGTCGACTGCGATGGTAGCGCACGTCCACGCCTGCGGTGCGAAAATGTGCTTTGCTGCGATTGGAGCTGCTTCCTCCAAGTATTGCGGCTTTCGGGACAGCGCGTCTGCAATAACATTGGAGTCTCCCGGGATGTATTCTATTTTGAAGTCGAAATCCGCAAAGAACTCCGCCCAGCGCATGTGTCGCTGGGTCTGTAACTTAGCCGTCCGCCAATACTCTAAGTTCTTGTGATCCGTGCGGACTTGCACCGTGTGCTTGGCTCCTATTAAGAAGTGTCGCCACGCTTTGAAAGCTGCATGAATGGCCAACAACTCCCTGTCCCATATGGTATAATTGCGCTCCGTCTTGCTGAGCTTCCGGGAGTAGAACGCACCCGGTCTCCAGTTGCCTTGTGAATCCTCTTGCAAAAGGACGGCCCCAACCGCTCTGTCTGACGCATCGGTCTCTACCCGCATGGGTCTGCCGGGATTCACGTGGAGCAGCTGCTCTTCGGAGGCGAAAAGACCTTTAAGCGTCCGGAAGGACCGCTCCGCTTGTTCGGTCCAGACGAACTTCTTCTTCTTGGAACTGAGGGTGTCAGTGATAGCCGCCGTCGCGTTCGCAAAACCTTTAATAAACTTGCGGTAAAAATTGGCAAAGCCGATGAACCTCTGGACCTCTTTCCGATTTCGAGGGCTTTTCCAGTCCAACAGCGCTTGAACCTTAGCCCTGTCCATGGCCAGTCCCTCGTCGGACAACTTGTAGCCAAGGAAATCAACCTCTCTGACATCAAACTGGCATTTTTCCAACTTGGCGTACAGCCTGTGGTCCTTCAGCCTCTGCAGGACCTCCCTCACGTCCTTATTGTGATCCTCCGGCGATTCCGAGAAAATCAGGATATCGTCGAGAAAGCAGACACACTTCTTGTAGAGGAGACCTGCTAGCACGTGGTGCATAAATGCTTGAAAAACGTGGCTGCCATTTTGGAGACCGAAAGGCATGACTCTGTATTCGTATGTGCCCAGAGGGGTGAACATGGCGGTCTTCCACTCATCTCCTTTCCGGATGCGGATGAGATTGTAAGCTCCACGTAGGTCCAGCTTGGTGAAAATCTTGCCCCTCCTGACGGTCGCCAAAAGGTCGTCAATCTTGGGCATGGGGAAAGCTTTGGGCTTAGTCAAGCTGTTTATGAACCTGTAATCCACTATAAGCCTTTTTTGGGGCGTGTTTTTCTTCTTCACAAAGAACACAGGGCTGCCACCCGCTGCTTTAGATTCCTGGATGAAACCTCGCTTGAGGTTATGGTCTATGAACTCCCGAAGCTCTTGCATCTCGTCTTCCGACATGGAGTACAGCTTGGCAGCAGGCAGTTGCGCCCCTGGCACTAAATCAATCGCGCAGTCGTAAGGTCTGTGAGGCGGCAACTTGTCAGCTTCCTTCTCACAGAAAACCTCCAAGAAGTCCTGGTACTTGTGAGGCACTGTTTGCACCATACCCAGATGCAACTGCTGCTCGGCTTCTCCTCCCTGATCGGTCTGAAAGCAATGCTGAGCACAATACGATGAACAAAAGGTGATCTGCCGCTGGTACCACGCAACCGCGGGACTGTGCCTCTCCAGCCAACTCATGCCTAACACGATGGGTGTGTCCGATAAGTGGGTGACATTGAAACTAATAAGTTCTCGATGGTTGCCAATCTGCATCATCATGGGAGGGGTTTGCTGCACCACTTGCCCCCCCAGCAACTTCCTGCCGTCTACCGTGACCACGTTTAGAGGCGTCGTTGCAGGCAGGAGCGCCATGTTGTGCTGCTTAACGAACTGCAGTCCCACGAAGTCGGCGTTGCTTCCCGAATCGATCGTTATTGGAACCTCGAGGAGTCTCCCATCAGGCAACTGGAGTGTTGCTGTGAGCAGAACTGCCGGTCTGGGAGGCAAAGGGTCCACGCTCTGCAGTGATGCTGGGGGCTTGTCTACAGATCCGCCTGGCTGAGCCCCAGTAGCTCTGCTTCCAGCCAGGCACTGTCGTTTCCCTGAAGCTGCTCCCCTGGTTGCACCTCTGCTGTTACAGTTGCCAGTGCTGCAGTGTGCTTCTGGAGCCTCTGGGGGCACTCTTTCGCCATATGGTGCGCACTGTCACAGATGTAACACTTCCTGGTTCCTCTAGGAGGCTTCGCTTTGGCTGCACCAGGGACAGGGCTCTGGGATGGCTTCTGAGCCCTAGCACCACCAATCTCCATCGGCTCCTCGCTGTCCTTCCCCATTGGCGAGGGGTGCGCACGGCTGAAATCCCTGTGCACAAAAGGGAGAGTCCTCGCTTGCGCACGCGCTTGGGGCCCGTCCTCCTCGTGCCACGGACGTCCCTCATGTCGAATTCCAATAGCTAAAGCCCGTTGCACCACGTCTTCTAGGGTCTGGGGTCTGTCCCCCCTAGCGATCTCATCCTTGATGGGGGGGCTCAATCCCTCCCAAAAAAGATCTCTGACCGGCTTACTGTCCTTTGGCCAATCTAAGGCGGTGAGCAATGCAAAAAATTTAGAGTGGTATTGGCGCACAGTCGCTTTCCCCTGCCTCAGCCCGTGCATTTGACGGCGCGCAATGTCCACATCCACAGAGGATTGAAAACAAGAATCCATCGCTTTGATGAACGCAGTTGAATTGCGACGGGCCGGTCCATCTTCGCGCCACAGATTGCGTAGCCAAGCCCTGGCCTCCCCATGCAGGTGCGAAACAATGAACCCCACTTTCTCCTCCTCATCTTTAAAATCGTGACGGAGTAAATGCAGTGCATATACGACGTCCGCTCTGAAATTGGGATAGTCTTGCAAGTTGCCATTAAAATGCGGAACCAGGGCACCCCCCCTCCGTCCAAGCGCAATGCCCTCCGCTCTGGAACCTGGGGCCCCCGCCCTGTCCGCGTGTTCCCACCTTGCCTGCAAATCCTGGCACGTCTTCTCCAAGTCGTCATTCTTCTTCTGCGAAGCAATGACTGCCGATGTGAGAGCGGTAACCTGATCCCGCAGTGCAACCAGCTGCTCCTCAGCGCTCATGGCTGCTCCCGTTCGTGAGCTTCGCAAAAAAAATTTTTTGCTTTCAGAGAGGGGACTTACTGTCACGGCCACCCAGGACGGGTCCCAGCTCACAAGAGACCTCACTCCGTTGCAGTTTATTTACAGGAAAAGTTTATTGAAGATTTCTGCTTCTCGTACAGTTCAGCATCGTGGCCGTACGTCTGTCACGTTAGACCGCTGAAGTCCCCTCTGACTCCTCCCCTCTTCCACACCAACTTAATAGCCTGGCTCTAGACCACCTCTTCCTCTCCTTTCTTTTCCGCAGGGTCTTCCTGCCCCCCTGGGTTCCCTCTCTCCGTGACTCGCCTGAGGCTGAATCCTCTGCCGCCTCTTCCCCCCTCCTTCTGGCTTTAGGGCCGGGCTCCTCCCCTGAGCTCTCTCCACTTCCGCGCGCCTCTACGTTTGAACTTGGCGCGCGTACGTTGCTGCTGACCTTTCTTTCGACCGCTACACCACCCCTTGTTCTGCTCTCCACCCTTTCCGGCTGAACACCTTGCTCCAACCCCCTTTCTCTGTTCTCTCCTAATCCTGCTCCCTCCGAGAGGCTGACGACTCCACCCCCTTTACTCCGTTCCGGCTGAGACGCCTCTTGCTGCGTCTGTCTTCCACTGGGCTCCTCTCCGCTTCTCCCTTCTCCTCCCTTTTGCTTGATTAAGGTAACCCCCTTTTGAGAATCCTCTGACTCGCTGCTCAGACTCGTGGATTCCCTCAGAATTCCGTCATCTTCTTCCTCATCCTTCTGCCCCTCCTCCCACTCGCTCTCCGTCTCCTCTGTCATCTCCTCCTCTCTCCCAGAAACCCTGACAATATGTCTGAAGGGTTTGCCTTTGTGACAACAGCCAGGGCAGCCACTAATGACTGGGGAACCAGAGAGAGAGAGAGAGAGAGAGAGAGAGAGAGAGAGAGAGAGAGAGAGAGAGAGAGAGAGAATCTCCACATGTGTTAAATTGCAATTGTTGTGTTTTCACCTATGGAAGGATCCTTGCTAGACATTATGCAACACAGTAAAACATTACAGGTTGTAAGGTGAGACCTTGAAATTAATCTGAACAAATCTCATTTATCCACAACTTGTTTGTTAGGAAGACAAGCTTACCAAGTTGTCAACAGTCCCTCGCTGCCCTCCACCCGCCCCTCCCCAGGAGTTAAGTGCAAAACAGCTTGTTTCAATTTGTAGTAAATACTGTTGGGTTAACGTGTTGGGAGTGTTTTGCAAAACAAAACATACTGCAGGTGTTCTTATAGAAAGGGCCATAAACAGATGACCTCTAAAACACACTCCCTGAACTTACCTTTTGTGTCCAACAAATGCACAGAGAAATATATTTTGTTTTAATTCCAGTACTTAAAAAGAGGTAGTGCTATATAACTTCTCTTCTTCATAATGTTCATAAATGCCTGCATGTGTACATCCCCAGGTCCCACTTCCATTCCATATATATGAAAATGCAATTTACTGTACGTCAAATAAAAAATGCAGTTTTCAAATGCATGACAACAGGTGCTAGTTAAACGATCAGACACTATTTGTTACCTAGTCTCTTGCTCTCATTTGCAGCATGATAAATTGCATTTTAGGAGAGTACTGCGATCTAAGGGGTCTTGACATGTTTTTATTGATTTGCATAGGTTATATGCATGTATTCCTGTTTGTAGGCAAATAGCGCCAGGAGTAAATTCAAGTCACTGTGCTTCTTGTTTCAAGAAAATTGTAGTCATCACAGGGGAGCCAAGATGGAGTGAGGCTGGGTAAAAGAGACATATGCAGCCCACTGGAATCTTAGAACCTCTATTAAGATTTATAGGCTGTAGGATTCTTTTGGGCTTCAACATTATTCTTAGTAAACCCTTTCTGTCTTCAGTTGTTTATAAAAACTGGCAGCTTTAGCAAAGACAAAAGCTGATGGTATAGGTAGCACAATT
This sequence comes from Podarcis melisellensis, assembly GCF_964234715.1. Classification (NCBI taxonomy): domain Eukaryota; kingdom Metazoa; phylum Chordata; class Lepidosauria; order Squamata; family Lacertidae; genus Podarcis; species Podarcis melisellensis. Next base: position 83,074,578 of record NC_138537.1, read on the forward strand.
TAACATAATAGTTTTTGCCTGTCCTCCAAGTACCCTGAGCGGATGCTGGAGAAGAAGAAAATACCTGTAACATATGTATAGAGTCTGTCCTGATCTTTGCCAGGTACATATAATTTCTAGGGTGTTTAATATGTGGGACATTTGTGACTTTGAATGGTGTGCCACAGCTGGTGGTATTTCATAGTATGACACCTGGTTGAAAACATGTGATTCAGAGGATAGTATATGATTGCAAGAGTGTGCATTCAAGGTTTCTGGGTCTCTATATTACCGTGTGCAGTTCAGGTTGCCTGACGTGACCTTTAAAGCACCCAAAGGACAGGAACGGAAGCAAATTAAGAACGTAAGAGCAGCCCTGCTGGATCAGATCAAGGCTCCATCTAGTCAGCACCCTATTTCTAAAAGGAGCAAGCCGGCAGGATGCTGCCTCCCCTTCCTTTGTTCCTTCCTTCCACCCACTTGCTGCTGCTGAAGTACCTTCAGCAGCCAGAAAAATGAGGTGGGAGAAAAGCCATTCGGAATGATGTCAGTGGGTGGGGGCTGGCTGAAGAAGGCTCAGAAATCAATTGAGTTTGACTAAGAAGTAAAGGGACGCGGGTGGCGCTGTGGTGTAAACCACTGAGCCTAGGACTTGCCGATCAGAAGGTTGGCAGTTCGAATCCCCGTGACGGGGTGAGCTCCTGTTGCTCGGTCCCTGCTCCTGCCCACCTAGCAGTTCGAAAGCACGTCAAAGTGCAAGTAGATAAATAGGTACCACTCTGGCGGGAAGGTAAACGGCGTTTCTGTGTGCTGCTCTGGTTTTGCCAGAAGTGGCTTAATCATGTTGGCCACATGACCCAGAAAAACTGTCTGCGGACAAACGTCGGCTCCCTTGGCCAGTAAAGCAAGATGAGAGCTGCAACCCCAGAGTTGTTCGCAACTGGACTTAACTGTCAGGGGTCCTTTACCTTTTTAAGAAGTACTATATTTTTCGCCCCATAGGACGCACTTTTTCCCCTCCAAAAATGAAGGGGAAATGTGTGTGCGTCCTATGGGACGAATGCAGGCTTTCACGGAAGCCTGAAGAGCGAGAGGCATCGGTGCGCACTGACCCCTCTCGCTCTCCAGGCTTCAGGAAGCTATCCGCAAGCCTTGCAAGCCTGGCGGGAGTTCCTGCTGGGCGCGCAAGGCTTGGGGCGGCAGCCTGCCGCCCACTCCCCGTGCTTCGGGCGGGTGTCCGCAATCCTTGCGCACCCGGCAGGAGGTCCTGCTGGGCGCGCAAGGCTTGGGGCGGCAGCCTGCCGCCCGCTCCCCGTGCTTTGGGCGGGTGTCCGCAAGCCTTGTGCACCTGGCGGGAGGTCCCGCCGGGCGTGCAAGGCTTGGGGCGGCAGCCGCGGCTGGGGGGGGGGAATAATATTTTTTTATTCATCCCCCCCAAAAAAAACCCGAGGTGTGTCCAATGGGCCGGTGCGCCCTATAGGATGAAAAATACGGTAAGCAGAGTTTCTGTTCCCCACTCCCTCTCGGATACAGCTCCAGGGAGGTGCTCAGAAGCATTCGCTTCCATTTTTACTTTGTCACAACTTGTTGGGACGTCCAGTGGTGGTTAATGTTAACTATGGTTTTCTGAGCCACCTTACCTTCATGAAAGGGACATGCTGGGGCGAAGATGCTTCACCCCACTGCGCCCCTGGTGGAGATCGCCAGAGCACCTTCCTGGAAGGTGCCCTGGTGATCGTCAAAGGGACACACCAGGACGAAGACACTTAGTCAATAAAAACCCATCTTATCCAGAAAATACCATATGCTAGGCATACCTTAAATTGCTGAGTGCCAACAACTCAAAAAAATAGGAACGTTTTAAGAGAGTACAAACTGGTTAGAAAATCAATGCCAACATATATTGTGGCAGGGGTCAAGGAAAAGACTGCTGATTGGGAATCATAAAGTTGGAAGGGATCCTAAGAGTTATCCAGCTTTAGGACTGTGGCATCCTTCCTAAATACACATCCCACCTAAAGAGAAACCAATGCTTTCGGAGGTTGCTTTTCTAAATGTCCAGCTATGTTTTCAGGCTTAACATTCTAAAAGGATAAATGAACTTTGTGAATTGGAAATGCCAAATACACATTGCTTCTCAAGTATCAAACCCATAGATGGAACTAGCTCTCTTGGGATTCTGTACTGAAGTTCCTCCCCTACTTGTATCATCTCAGAATATGATACTGAAAAAGATCACTTAGTTTATTTTCAGTATGAAAAATTAAATATGGCTGGCATGTTTCCTAACAACACACCACTCTTCAGTAAGAGTTCAAAGCCACTGGGAATTTAACAAATGAAGTTCTAATTTATATTACAAAATAGGAAGATGAGCAAGTAAGAGTAAGTGGCAGTAGCATGTTATTGTTTTTCCCTTCCACATCTGCCTCTCCTTATTCTGTGGAGATACAATTATCATTCTTAAAATTATTGATTTGTTTCCCCATGCAAAATACATTGTTCAGGAAAGATTTTACTTCAGGGCTCAAGAAAAGCGAAGTAAGGCAAATGATTTACTCAAAGGAGCCTTTCCTCTAACAGTAATGGGATTAGTAGAAATGGACATAGGACTTAACTCTATTTTTTAATATAATCTATAGGCTTATTTCAACACAAGGTGTTTGGAGTTCATGGAGCAATGTTTTGAATTGATCTTGTGAGCATAAACCTGAAGAGTGCTTGCATCTGATTCCAGTGTGTATGTGTCCTTTTTTGCAGATTATAAAAGCTTGTGACAAAAATCAGCTCACACTTCTTTGTTCCTCCCAGTATACCCAGTTACCTCATTGTGCACATTTCTTTATACTCCTATATCAGAAGTCATTATATCTGAGTTGCTATAGCTACTCCATTATTTATATATTCTGATGTACTAGCAGGATGACTAAAAACTTTGATTAACTGATTCAAACTGGGGAATTCAAAGTCAGTGAGTGGCTACTTTATCTCTGTTTTGTTCCACTACATAGTGTATGCACAAAAGTGGCAAAGGTACTGGCTATGTTTATTATACTTCATTATTTTATTACTTTTATCATCTCACACTATGTTATGAATCCAAGGCAATAATGGCAAGTGTAAACTACAACTTGATTTAGTAAACTACTACTTGAAGCTTGAGGTTTCTGTGCTAAATCATAGTAAATATTAGAGCCCTATAACAAAACCTCTAGAACAATTCAATTTAATACCATTTTAGAATCCAGTGTCAATGTAGAACCTGACATCAGTTCTGAGAATAGATAATGCATCATAATTATTTAAGTTGTCTGTTGTTGCTTATTTTTTGTAGAGCACTTAGAGTTATTTTTAATATATTAAGCGGTAGAGAAAATAAATAATAGTCAATAATCCATAGTTCCCGACACAGATTCCCCATTTATTCAACATACCAAGTAGATCCGGTGCACATTCAATGGTAACCAGATCTGACGAAAGGATTTCAAACTGCTATTCAACTAGGAGCAGGGCTTTTTCTATGGTGGCCTAAGAATTATGGAACTTTTCCCTTTATGAGGTCAGAATGGTAGCTTCTGTTTCCTCCGTATAGAGATGGTTGAAAACCATGGCATTCCACTGAGGTTTAGAAGGCTGAGACTTGGTTTTTCAGCTACTCACATCATGACTTTTGTTGTCAGCTTTTATATGTTCATAGTTTTGATTCTAGTTTTTAAATAATGTATTTTACTTTTAAGACTCTTTACGTGAATTGCTTAAAGAGTATTCCTGCTGAAAGGCAAGCTGTAAACACAAGAAGGTGGGGATGTGAGCCACCAAAGTATCTGATGCGATTGTGATGATCCACTACTACCACCACCCTGAGTAAAGTAGCCCATCTATCTGCATTTTGTGCCTTCCTCCCCCTTCGAAAACCATATATTCAGCAGTCCTAGCACAGCGCATGCTCTTTGTTTGTGCTTATTAAATAAAAGAAAGGATCACCTTCAACTATATTAATGATGGACTGGTGGATGAAGGATGCCTGCGAAAATTCACAACATCTGTTTGCTCCACTCTCTCCCCAGCATGCTGCACCTATTTCTCATGCTTAATGATGCTCATCCACTCTGCAAGTTTTACGAACAAATGTGTGTTTAGCCACATTCATCATTCTGAATGAGTGTTCTTGATGAAGCATCCACTGGCCTGTTTCGCTCTTTCTGCTACACTTTAACAAATGACAACTGCTCTACGTATTTTTCATTTTGTTAAAAAATAAAAAAAGGAAAGGCTAAGTGAAGGATAGGCCTAGCATTTTTTTTTAACTTCTGTGGTAACTTTAGTGGGGGAAACGGGGGGGGGGGCACTACCCAGCACTTAACACTGCACACATTCAAAACCATGAATCTTCACACAGAAACATTAAACACTCCCTGATCTGGCAGTCACTGGGTGTTTGGGGCCTCTCTTCCCAAGGGGCATGCCACATCATCACCGACATACTGAGAACAACAGACCTCCCACACATACTCCTGGTATGCTCTGCCACCTATTTTGCTATGATGACAGGGTTAACGCAAGAAAGCAAACCAAACTAAAATACCATATCATCTCCTTTGCCTTAGACACTCTGTATTACAAAACCTTAATGGAAATCTGACCTGTTAGCCAAAACAGATGCAACAGGGAAAGCATTTTTTATTTATTGACATCTACTCCATTCACAAACAAAAGAGTTTGGGTTGAATTTTTACATCAAAAGTAGCGCTGTGCTTATTTTTGGTTTTGACCACTGCCCAGTAATTTATGAGAAAATAAGTTGTATTCAAAAATTATCAAAGAGGAGAGAAGATTTTGGTAAAATCTCATGTTGCAGTGCAGGTTTTCGTGTGTACTTTCCTTACTTTTAGAGATGCGGGGGGTGGGTGGGTTGTGAGCATCCTTCATTTCATGTCTTTAATCATTATCTCTGGTAGTCTGCACCTTGCAGCCTTCCCACCCTTTCTGAAAATCCCATGATGTCCTCAGCTAGGTTTTTCTGGAAGAGTGGGAAGTGAGGAAGGTATCTATTGCTGGGCCTGGCAGCAGTTCAATGGAATTTTTTTTAAGTGAAGTCTTTTTACTTTTAAAGAAATCAGTGTAATTCATTAAAAAAATTAAAAGGACTTTGCTTAAAAACAAATTTGGCAACTATGTTGATCTCAGCCTCAGGCACTCAGTAGCCAATTTCCCCTGCTTCAATTAAACCTTGGGGAAAGATACGTGAGGTAACTTCTCCTATGGGATTTTTTTTCAGATCAGGAAGCTGGGGAGGCTGCACAGTGCTGGAGAAATGACTAATGGAAAGAGGAAAAACAAGCCCACCCACGGCCATCTTGCAGTGATAAGATAAACTCAACCCCACTTCTGCCAAAATTCTAAAGAAATCCTGAAACGTCCTGAGAAAATGGCAGAAAAATCAAACTCTCTAACAGGGGAAGAAAACTTTCAAGAAATAGCAGGACAGGTTTTTGGCAGAGCACTAAAGGTCATATAGGTGAGGGAATTGTGACTCCTTCCCACTTCCCCCTATCTATCACTGCAGGCGTATCTCCCAGCCCAGCTCCAAAACTGAGAGTGAGATTTGCTAGTTAGAGCAAAGAGCCAGAAGCAACTTGCACATGAGTCACCACCATCCCATGTGTTACACAGGAGTGAGACATAAGAACAGCCCTCCTAGACCACAACAAACGTCCATTTAAGTCCAGCAGCCAGGTCTCACAGTATCTAACCGCATGTCTATGGGAAGCCAACAAGCAGCACATGAACACAATAGCAACCTCCCCCATTGTGATTTCCGGCAAATGGTGATCAGAGGCCTACTGCAATATTGGAGGCAGTACACAGCCAGTGTGGCTAATAGCCACTAATAATCTCATTGTCCATTAATGTATCCAATTCCCTTAAGAGTTAGTCTTAAGATGAAATGTGAGCAGAAGTAGCAGACATTTGGAGGAGTCTGTAGTAATGTGGAGACCTCAGAACACCTGGCTGTTATGTAAAATAACTAAGCAAGTATTAGAGATCACTCCAGAATTGGCCCTACTAAACATCTCCCAAGACAATAATGCCCATTTACACCACAAAGAACTCACAACCCGCCTGCTTTCAGCAGCCAGAAACACCATAACCAGACACTGGAGAGACCTGTCAGGCGTAAGCATGGACCAATGGTACCAAATAGTATGGGAAACAGCCCTACTAGAAAAATTAACCAATAAACTGAAACTGACACAGGGACAAACAGAAGACGATGCCTTCACCCTGGTATGGCTCCCCTGATCCAAAACACCCACCCACCCCACTCACACACGAAAACAAAGACCACCACAGCCAATCACAAACAAACAGCCACACCCTAGGCCGAGCCCAACCTCTCTCACCACCAAATAAACACAGGTGAATAGCAGAGAACCTGCACAAGCGACGCTGACACAAAACCCCAAATATATTAAGTAAAATAGAAACATCACCACCCGACCCCCCATCTCCCCCCCACCTCTTTCCCCCTTTTCTTCCTAATGTTTCAGCAAATGAAACTGATTTGTAAAAATGTTACATGGTAAAAATACGAGAGAGACACATTACACATACTTCTGTAAATCAAGAAAATCTTGAATAAAAATACATTTATTAAAAAGAACACCTGGCTATTATTTGTTTTCATTTGACATAATGAAGAATTGACTCTGTTGTGGAGGGTTTCATGGATAAGCTCTTGTGGGACAAAAACTGAAAGGCACAAGAGCAAATGCCTCTTTACAACTTAGGAGCCAAAGGACTGTATTGTAAAGAACACCTAAATCCCCATTTCAGCAAGAAGCTGCCCAAAGACAAAGGAACATGTCCATAAAGGTCCTTCCAGGCAGCAATGAACACTTTTTTTAAAAAAAAAAAAAGAGCATGCCTACATGAATGAACTAACAGCAGTGTACCCACTGAGGTCAGTTTGAGGATTGTGCAACAACCATTTTAGACAAAAGGCATAACCTTCTGTACCTTGGTTGCCCCCCTTTTCTGTGACAAAGCCATTTAAGCTAACCAGGCAACTCCAAAATTTCCCCCGGTCTTAAAGGTAGCATATAGTATATCTTTTAGCATCTTTCTATAGGGTCTCTATAAGACTGAATAAAATCTAAACTGAAAGGTGAGGTTCAAGTAGGCTGGCTTTCTTTGGCTTGCCCTGATAACATTTGCTATTTTGCTACACAGACACCCTGTTGCCTATTCAGGCATTGTCCAGTTTTTCTTCTTGACCTGCTCAGTAGCCTTTACAGGTATCCCTGGGTTACATAACCTACCCTGTCATAATGCACCTCAGGGTGAGGAACCTGTGGCCTTCCAGCTGTTGCTGAACTACAATCATCAGCCCCAGACAGCATGGTCAGCCAATGGTCAGAGGTGATGGGAGCTACACTCCAGCAGCACTGAAAGAGACACAGATTCTTCAGCCCTCATCTACTCTCCCACTCTCCATTCCTTTGAGTCTCAGCAGACACAGCAACTGCAAACTCAGGCCAAACGTCTACCTTCTGGAGCCTACCAGGTGCTTAACAAGCCCAACTCCACTTTTGCAATCCTAGGCAGGCAGATAAACACAAGAGGTCAATTGAGTCCCTGCTGAGCCAGGTTTTCCTTAGCATAAAGTAACATCTAATGTGAGCATAATTTGATGTCTTATGACAACTTATTGGCATAGCAAGTTTGAGGACTTAGGCTGTAGGAAAAGCTTCAGAATGGTAAAACAGCTGGAGGAACAAAGATGAACATATTTCAGACCTCAAATGAAGCCTCAGCATGATAGAACAAATTCAATCGAGTTTCCAATTGGCAAACTGTTTCCAACAAATGCTGTTTCTTGGGTAAGATGGATAACTTACATTTTGGAACATATGCAGAGAATTACCCAAAACAGATGTAAATGTCCTCGAACTCAAGGCTCCTTTGGCACAAACAATACATAGAAAAGTGGAGCATTTCATTCCACTTAAAGTGCTGTGCACTGAGCAGGGCTCAGGTTTGGGATGGAACTTCTGCCAGCTGAAATGATTTTATCAGTGCAGAACAGCAAGGAACTTCTCTGAAAGAACTAGGTTTTCTTTTAAAAGGTACAATGAAATCCATAAGAAATGGAGACATGACATTTTACTATAAATTCAGGCTTCTCAGATGCATAAGCAGTTAAGGAATTGATTCTTATACTTAACAGAAAATTGTCCGTGACAAATTTATAAGCCACATACAAATTGCTACTTTTTCCAAACGTCAGCAATGAACAATGCAACATGGCTGATAAACACAGCCTATATCCTTGATAAAAAGGGAATTTGTAATTATAGCAAAATATTCAAATTACCAATAAAAAGTTAATAGTAGTAAAAATTCAAATTACCACTTTCTTAAAGAACGTCAGTGATCCTCATATTTCAGAACTTAGGGCCCACAGAGGAATTTTCTAAGAAAATTAATTTACATTTTTTCAGCTGAAAATGCATTTTGTCTTCAGTAAAACAGATTTGTATCTCAAAGTGGAAGAAAGGATTTATGCAAAAAAGAACTCATGGGATCATTACAGAAACACAAAATGTAATTTTCTGCTAGAATTGTGAATTGCATTTACAAGAATTGTTTTTCAAATATGGCCCCAAATCACATAAAACACATATTGGAAGGGGGATTAGTATGTTTCAAGAGCAGCCTTCTTATAAAGTATTAGGTGTTTTTTATGCAACGTAAGTATCTTGTTTAAATACTTTTTTGTTGTTAATTTTTAAATCACACTAATACACAAATATCAAAACTTACTTATTGTTAAGAAAGTATGTTGTGTTGAATATCTATTCTGGTTATGCTTCTCCTGGGATATCTACACATTTACATTTATGCTCCAGCTCACTTTTAGTTTCCACTTTTGCCATATGTTTCTTCCTACTTATAGCATACACAGGAGCAGCCCAATACATTTTGGTGTCTAAGGTAGCAGCCCCCTCTCAACTGATTAACATGGGACACAGTCACCCAGGTGGTTCTCTTGTGCAAGCTTCAGAAAAATAAATGGAAGTTGGAAAGACTACTATACTGAATCTTTGTGGCTCCTAGTAATTCCATCAGGACTTGTTTAGGGGAAGATGATCAGTATTCTTTTTTTTGTATCATGACATCAAGGGTATGTAGTACTTTACAAAAAAAGCATAAGCAAATAAGACAGGTCCCTGACCCAAATGAGTACCAGAAGAGGAAAGGGATAATGGGATTAATGTGAGCAAATTGGGGAGCAATCTCTATAATCATGCTGGCTATGTACAAATTACCACCTTAAAACAGAAAATACAATGTGTAAAATACAGGTTGTGATCTAAAGAATTACTTTAGGCTTGCCCAAAGGTTCCAGCACACAAGTGGGATTTTTGAATGTTTAAATTTGAATCATGTCAGAATACAAACTGCTTTTGAAAGTCCCAGCAGCTTCAACACCTTGCCATGTGGTATTGGAAGGGAGGCACATGGAGAGCTGAGCAGCTGCTGTCTGAGGAATGTTGGCCCAAATCCCATTTATGGAAGAGGACTGATTAGGATGCAAACAACTGCACAACCACTGTCCTGAATTCTCCTTCCTGTTCACAACAGACTTCAGATAAAATTTTATATTCCGCGCCCTTCCACCCAATGTAAGAAGCACTCAAAACAACTTACAACTCAAAATAAAAACAGTTAAAAATAATCTAGCAATAAAGCAAAATTACTCAGCTGCTATCAGCAAAACACACACCAGCTAATTTAAAAACATTGTTTTTACCTGATGCTGGAAAAGCAGGCAGAGGGGAGTTCTAGTGGAGCTTCTCAAGTCCACAATCTGGGTTGGCACTTCCACCAAGAAGGTCCACCCCATGTTTTCACCTGCTGCTGCTGGTGTTGTTGCTGTAAAAAAGGGGTGCAGGCTGAGAGTGCACAACCTGAAGTAATATAAATGTGCCCCCAGTCATCTGGCAATTGAGTGAAATGCCAGGTGAATGAGTTCCTCAAGGTGGGTGGAACCCCAATTAGAGCAGGCTGAGCCACCAGGATTTCTCTTTGGTTTAGATTAAACTTCAGATTCTATATTTTGTTAATATTAGACACTGACTCAGGTCCTCAACAGCATGTCACAGAATTAGATCAAGAGAAGAGATAATGGTGGGCATCATTCTGCACACTTGATGACACTGCATTCCCAGTCTCCCAGTGGGTTTGTGTAGTTGTTGAACTGCGTAATTTTTATTCCCTTGTTTCCTGCTTCCTCCCTCTCTCCATCCTATGGAGCCCTTGTGCCCACAATCAAGAGCCCCTTTAGTCTACTCCTGTTTCCTTCCCCTTTTCCTCTTCAACTGTAGCTCATATCTGTTTCTGTGTTATAAGGGGATGACATCAGTACCTTTGTGACACCAGCAGCCTTGGCAACAATCCCCATTGTTAGCTCAGGCTTCAATGTGTATTGGTTGCTACCCACATTCAGGTCTGGGCTGAAGGCTGGGGGTGGGTACTGTGAAAGATGGCCCTATGTGACTTTCATAAGTGAAGTAGGCATGGTTTGAACATGTCTCAGAATGCCTGACTTCAGAATATTTAAACAAGCCAGCTTAAATCAAGAGCCCCTTTAGTTCAGTAGTTAGAAGTAAGATGCATCTAGGAACCTCCAAAGCAGAGATTGAAAACAACAGCACCCCCTCTCCAATGCTGGACCCAAGTCCCAGGCATTTAGCAGTCCACTGCCTCTGAATATACAGATCCATCCATGAATTTGTTTTATCCCTTTTAAAGACCATCTGGGTGAGTGGCCATCTCCACATCTTTTGGCAGCAAACTCCCTAAGTTAATTGTGCCCTGTGGGGGGAAAGTAGTTTAGTTCCCATGGAACAATGCTTTAATTCATTCTCTAATCAGAAGCTACACCTTGGTTTTTGAAAATTCCAGAAGTCAAATGGACTTCTGGAACGGATTAAGTTTGGTGCTTTTGTTTTTGCTATTTATTTTACATTTTTGTTTTGGAGGCTTTTTCGGTTAATTTGTTTTTGTGACTCTGTAGAACCCAGTTCAGCTACTGATTGATTGTGTGACTGTGGAAATGGATAAAAGCCCCCCTATCCAAACAATGACTACCATCAGTGCAGGTAAAGAAAAAAAATTAATTTTAATTTTAATCATCTATAATACTGTCTTATTTATTTTATAGTACAGTACATTGATTATTGCTTTCATTTTATGGATCAATGGTCTCGTTAGATAGTAAAATTCATGTTAAATTGCTGTTTTAGGGGTTGTTTGTAAAAGTCTGGAACAGATTAATCCGTTTTGCATTACTTTCTATGGGTAAGCATGCCTTGGTTTTAGAACGTTTTGGTTATGGAATGAACTTTCGGAACGGATTAAGTTTGAGGAACAAGGTACCACTGTACATAAATCAATTCTTTACACATAAATTCCCATGGTCTTGCCACCTGTTAACAAGAAGGACATGTAACATTTGCTGGAGTCAATGTAATCAAAACTAGAGTTGATTAAATGGCATTAGTTTTCTGTTCCCACAGATAATTGCAGATGCTACTTAATAATAGAAAGACAGTTCTACTACTATCAAGGAACCTGCAGATATTATAATAACATGTGCTCCCCAATCCCCAATCCCTAAATATAATTCTCATTTCTTACTTTAAGAACAGATTTAGACATTGCAGGATAATGACAGAAATATTTTACTGTTCATTCTAAACTATATCCCCAACGAGTAGCTTAAAATACGAGGAATATTTTATGTAACCCATAAAAATGGGGAAAATCTAAATTATACAAGTGATAGAAAGTCACTAAACTACACCATAAACTATGCTAACTACAAGAGGTCTGCACCTATGTCCATCTGTTTTAGGATGGTTTTATTATTTCTAACAGCACAAGAAAGTGTATTTTGAGCTAAAGCAGTTGAACTTCATTGTTACCAAGGGGAAAGTATAGGAGTTCATTTCTTCAGGTAATATAAAGTATGACAAACCTAACGGAAAAGAAGGTTATCTAAAGAATAAGAGCTGTTTCCAACTTAAGTTTTTAATTAATGGAGCTAAATTAGTCATTGAAGAGTGGCGAAAGAAAAGAAAAAGAAAATGCTCCAAAGTTCTTACAGCCTAATTTTTATAGTGGAAGAGATATACTTCAAAGGGAAGAGGCAAAGTTAACAAAGAGCCTATGCCAACACTTCAAATACTTGTTAGTAACTAACTATGTTGAATTCAAATTATTTTGGCTCCCCACCCTGCAAAGTATGGGGCCCTTTTTCATCATTATGTTATGGTGAAGATAAATGTGAATTACAACCAACCATAGACCAATCAATGGAAGCTGATCAGGTCATTTTTTTAGGTTCATTCAAGATGAGTCCCATTACCAGCGAAAGAGCTTTGAGTGCTGACAGCAAAAGAAAAAAGCAACCATTCCTGGAATGACAGTGGTCCCACTTAAGATTCACACCCACTTCCCCCTAGTTACTCCTGTCACTTCCAAGCCTTGCAACATGATCTCTCCGCCACCAAGCCTTCTATTCAGCCATTTTATCTAATCTCCTTGCCCTTGGACTAATAGGCTGGATACTTTCTCTTGCAGTTCTTCCTCTTCTGGCTGTCCCCCCACCCCAGTTCTTCCCAACGGTTCTCTTCCGAACTGTGTCCCCCAGCAAACCATCATTCCAAATCAATACTGCTCTCCTGCTCCTGTGCAGTTTCAGGATCCTGGCCAGGAACAGGGGGAGCATAGCTGTCAACTTATCCCTTTTCTTGCGAGGAATCCCATTCGGAATATGGGAATTTCCCTTTAAAAAAGGGAAATGTTGAAAGCTATGAGGGAGGCTCCCACCATTGTTCATTAGAGCAGTACTCATCAGCCTGGTCTCTGACATCACCTCACGAAGGAAAACATGAACTTGTAAATCTGTTCTAAAGAAATAATGTAAGCTGTCTGGTTGTATATCGCATAAGTCAACACAACCCACAGCACAGATGTTAGAGACACAATAATATTCTCTTCCAGGAATTATTGGTTGCTAATGCCAACGAAGTGCTATTTACCCTGCTAGTTCATCTAACTTAAGAGCTTTCTACTTGATGTATCAAAGTGTTTAAAAGTCTTTGAACATTAGAGCACTTTCAGAAATGTGAAGTTTTAACTAGTTCAACTGCAACCTGGAAATGGACAATTTTAAGAGTAAAACGTATTTTAAAATAAATGTGTTCCAACAGAACAGAAACAAATAAAAACAATAGATGGACTATTGTGGTCAGGAAGGGAATGACAGGGGACTGAAGTGTGCATTCCAAGGGTGATTCCCAATTAGCCAACCATTTGCAGGGCATCACTATTATGTCTATATTAGGTGGTGGTCAGCTACTTCTGAAGTCTCTTCCACTCCATGCAGGGGCGAAACTAGGATTTATTTCACTTGGGTGAAAGACTCAGTTTGGCATCCCCTGCACATGCATTTGCATACACAAACATACAGGCTGGGAGCATCAATGGTGCCCCTCTGGAGGCTGTAAAGGTAAAGGGACCCCTGACCATTAGGTCCAGTTGTGGCCGACTCTGGGGTTGCGGCGCTCATCTCGCTTTATTGGCCGAGGGAGCCGGCATACAGCTTCCGGGTCATGTGGCCAGGATGACTAAGCCACTTCTGGCAAACCAGAGCAGTGCACGGAAACGCTGTTTATCTTCCCACTGGAGCAGTACCTATTTATCTACTTGCACTTGGCGTGCTTTTGAACTGCTAGGTGGGCAGGAGCAGGGACCGAGCAACGGGAGCTCACCCCGTCGCGGGGATTGAAACTGCCGACCTTCCGATCGGCAAGCCCTAGGCTCTGTGATTTAGACCACAGCGCCACCCGCGTCCCTTTCCCCCTAAATACTACCCCTTTAATGTCTTTTTGGCACTGGGTGAAGATCTTTCTATTCTCCCAGGCCTGTTAACATCTTAATATTATTTAAATTTCACTGAAATTTTGACCCTGATTAATCTGATAATGATTAGTTTTTGCTTGCAGGTGTTTGCTTTCATTTTTATATGATTGTGAGAGGATTCAAATTGTTTCTTGCTGCAGTTGGCTTACTTTATTATGAATTATGATTTCCCCCCAAAATATATTTTATTAAACATTATCTAGAGGCTAATTGCACAAGGTGATTGATAAATATAATAAGAAGGATTATTATGTGAATCCCATCCATCCAAGAACTAAACTTGATGGATAAAAGATCTGAACTTTTACATAGTTAATTGAGCGCATTTAAAGACAATTATATAATACTGACAGTCTGGAGGAAAACAAACCGCATATGTTCATATGACATATTTGAAAATTTGGGGAATGTTTCAGCCATTGATTTTAATTAAAATGATTTAAACACACGCTGAAAGCAATGGAACAAAGATTATGAGATTGTGCTCATATTTTGATTAATCCTTCACAGCATCATGCCAAATATGTTTAGATTTTCTGATAAAAGCAAGCAATTTCAATTAATCCCCTTCTCTCAAATTTCAGTACTACAAATATCCTCTTTTGCAACTGACCTGGGTGAATCTGATGACATCACACTGTTACGTAGCAAAGTGGCAATATGGTGATGTCACTAAGGGTAAGGGAGAGAGTGCAATGAGAGAAGAAGACAAGTAAAGGTGACATAAATGAGTAAGGAAGCTTTTTCCTAAGAAGTGTTAGAATATCACCAAAACAGGAGACATTTTTTGGCACTGCTTAAAATGTCACGAAGAACGGAATAGTTTCAGCTCAACTAGTTGTATATTTATAATTAAGGTGCAATATTTCTCTTTCAGTGTTACCATGGCTTACAACTCGACAGCTTACAATTCGCTACAGATTTGTCTTTATGTGTCCCTCATTTATTTGCTGGCACATGCTAAAATATTTGCTTTTGTCCATCTGGCTCTGCTTTGCTAGAACCCTGACCCTTTACCCTCAGGCATATGACTACCTGGTGTAATTATCATTTATAAGCACAAATTTGGAATGCCATCAATATATTATTTAAATAATCTTATGCTGCATGATGTACAGTATATGGCAAGTGATAAGATGCCAAGCAGTAAATTTCTGGAGTAGCGTGTTAAAAGGGAAAGTTGTTCTTTAGCTGCCCTGAGGAAAATAAGATGGCATGTGTTCAAAAGACCAATTTGAAGGTTATCTATTCAGAGTCTGTTATAACAGCATATGGGCATGTTTATAACAGCTTATGTGCAAGTGGTATATATATGCATTGCAATGATTTTATGGTTGCGTCCAAACAAAACTGAGGTCCATACTAGATGCAGTATGTGGGATGGGAAATCTTCCACTCCTTAACTTTTCTGTGAGAAATCTTTTGTGTCATAAGTGGCTGTCAACTGCAAGTTCAATGTTAGGCAAGCATGGCGGTTTCAAAGTTTTTAGCATTGTTTACAACATGCAGTTAAAATAAACATACTAAATATAATCACTCTTTAGGACATAGGAAAATTTCCCGACACAAAACTGAAGAATTTCCTATGCAAATTACATTAATTCATATGGGATTTTTTTCCTCTGGAAAATGTTCCCATTCAAAATTTTCTGGGAAACTGACATCACTGACTAGATGTGACTGTTATTCACATCTGGGAAAAAAAGCACTGGGGACATATGGTGTCACTGTAATCTCTGTTTTATTGTTGACAAACACTCCTACTGATTCTGCATCACATTTGCAATAAAAGAAACTCTTTCACCAAAGCAGCTTTAAAGTCTGCTTCTAGGACAGTTAAGCTCCAGCTCCAAACCACATAGCTCAGTCTAGCTACATTTCTGAACTGAAACTGTAACACTACCTCTCTGCCCCTCCTACCAGCTAAATTGTGTTATCTTCCAAAGACAGCAGAAATTTGTAGTCATTAGCTCCCAATCAGGGGTCAGTCACTTTTACTATTATCAAGAAATCACTTTAGCAGCATCTCTTACAATGGAGAAGTTTTTAGGTGCATCTCTGTTAAAATTCATTTTGTTCATTCTGGCCCTGTTCTCCATCTTAAAATCACATAGGATCCTGTTTCTATTGTCTAAAGTAGTAGAAAATACCAGTTTGGTGTCCCCTGCATATCTGATTTTTTCCAGCCAAATGCTTTAATCCACTTTAATTGCACAAACATACATTTCCAGTATATGACTGAATCCCTCCCACAAAATAGTGATGGTCTGGAGGTGGGAAAAGTTTGTTTTCGTTCCTTAAAGCCACAACGTCTCCCTGAATGAAAAACAGAAAAACTGGCATTTAATGAGATGGAAGCGTTTGTTCCAACAAACCTAGTTTTAAAAGGGGAGGGGGCTTTGTCAAGAGGCCATGATTTGCTTTTACAGATCATGTGAAATGCAGAAACAAATGCAGAAATCACACACACACACCAAATAATAATTTGTCATCCTGAAAGGCTTGGAGGAAGATTTGAATGTAGCACATCCTTTTTGTTTGCAAGCATGGTGATTTGCCAAGCTACACCTCGCACGCCGCGCTAACCCTAGGGCATTCCAGTCACAAACTCACTTTGATCTCCTGTGCTATTGGATTTCTCTCTCAAAGGGCTCTACCTTTCTTGACAATCCCAGAGGGGGAAAACACGGCAGCACATTCTTTCCCCCATCTACTGCTGCAAAATGAATGTTCCATATGCTTGCTGTAAGCTCAACCTTGCACCATTATTCCACAAGCTTGTGTGCCTAATGACGACAGCCCCAGGATTCCCAGCTAAGGTTGGGGGAAGGGAAACCTAAGCAAATTATGTGGCATGGGAGTAACTGGAAGCAAGGCAAATGTTTGTGAATTAAAATTGGCGGTATGCCTCACTCTTGACAATGGAAAGGGTTTTACTACTAAAGTGTCTCAATTCAAACCTCACACCAAACAAAGTTTGAAGAAGCTTTATAGATATTTTGTAGGCATTAACTCAGAAAGAACAGAAACAGGGGGTAAACATGTATTTGTTAAGTGTTGTTGTTTAAAGTTGTTTAACACCGCAAATAGAAAAAGTCCTGTCTTTTTTCTAGTCTGTATCAACGAAGTTGTCTTGTATAGAGATTAGTAAATGTTCTTTTTCATCTTTTCCTTTTTTGTATTTTGTGCTTATATGTTTGAAATATAGCAATTAATAATTTTTATTTTTTGTTAAAAAGTTTAAATATAGTTTAAAATTATGTGTTTGAATTATCAGCTGAAAGAATGGCAGACCAGAACCATAAACCATGGTTTGAAAAGAGCTTGCAAAGTACCAACCATGGATTGATGGTGTGATAAACCATCATTATGCCCATTGCTCTGGTTTCAGAGGTCACTGCATCTTGAACAAAGTGATGAATTTATGCTGAGTGGACAAAAACAAAAAAACACCACCAAGCCTATACCATGTTTTGCCTATTGCATAATGGAGTTTTGAATTATAATTAGCTCAAACCAAGACGTTTATATGCCATCTTTCAGGTGAATCTTATATAACAGTTTATATAGATATAGTAAACAATAAATAAAAATTAAAAACCGATGTAATAAAAACTCAAACACGAGCTACAAGGAGAAAAGGTTTTTGAAAGCTAGTTCTCACCTCTGCTTAGAGCAAGATAGTTCTGGAGTAAGCCTGTGGCAGCAGCTGAGGGAGAAACAGGCTATCTGACCTGGGACACCAGAACTACATAGTGGGCAGCCTCTTACCCTGTTCTGTCTGAATTGATGTCGGAGCTAAGAAAGAGGAAGCACCCCGTTTCCTCAGAGAAGCTCATTCCCTTTGTTTCTGTGTGAAGCACTGTTCTAGGCCAGGCATAGGCAAACTCTGGCCCTCCAGATGTTTGGGATTACAATTCCCATCATCCTTAGCTAACAGGACCAGTGGTCAGGGATGATGGGATTGTAGTCCCAAGCATCTGGAGGGCCGGAGTTTGCCTGTGCCTTTTCTAGGCCCTTGTGAAACACTGTCTTGAAGCTTGGTAACTCTGCTACACCTCTCCACTGGTTCGATAATCCACTCCCAGCCTTATGATATACACCACTGGAGAAAAGGACACAAGGACATCAGTTTGAACAACACTTGCACTTGCTAATTTATATGTATAAATGCAAATTTTTAAATAATTACTGGAGTTTAAATTTTGTAGAAGGCAAAATAATTAATTCCCACCCAAATCACCTCAAATAAATTCTTCAATGAATCTGAACTTCAGATCACCCCACATCAGTTCCTCTTCAATTAATTTACTTCACCATTTAAGTTTGCATTATGCAAATTGAAGCCTCAGGTCTGCCATGGGAAAATAAGGGTATGCCATCACATACTGTTTCCCAGAGGCATTTGAGACTTCAATTTGTGTAACACGGCGGCAGCCTGGCAGCACAGTGAGATGCCAACTTGCCTTTGGATTAACAGTAAACTGCCCTGTGACTTTCGGGTATAGGGTGGTGTAAAAGTTGAATTATTATTATTATTAATAATAATAATAATAAATAATAATAAATAAAAGATAGACCACCCTGTGGCTACCTTGCTATAGACAGAACCGGAATCAGGGATGCAGAAAAGAAGACAGCAACCTGGGCTGCCCTTGAAATAATGGAGTGTCCAGTATTAAAGAGGATACCAGGTTACCCTTGCTGGGCCTGAACTCTGGTGGGAATTTAAGCTTGGCTCTTTTTTTAATGAGCTTAATAAGTGGGGTCGAACTCCTGAGCTTTGTTTCCCAAACTTTACAACTGCAAGATCAAGCACCACCATTAGTCTTAAATAAGCTTATTACTTGACTCACTTGAAAAATCAGGTGCATACACAAACCTTGAGAATAATATGGTATCTGGCATCACTTTGGGTGCACCCTCAATTTGGATATCCTACACTCTCTGCCTCACCTCCCCAACAGTATTTAGTGTTGCTTCTCTTCACCCTGGAATCTCCTGTCCAAGTTAACTTTAGTTGCCGCATTTATTAATGATAAACTCTTATGACGCATGGACTTCCTTCTGATGAGTTGTGTTAACTTCAATAAATGAATAGGGGGGTGGATGGAATAAAGTTTTAGACTGGATTAACTACAGTGTGGCATGTCATTGTGTTAGAAATCAAGAGTTCTTTTGTCCTATGTCATTAAAGCTGCTCTCATTAATTGGTAACTGACAGTGCTTTATTCTACTTAGAAAAGAAGAGTAGGAAAGATGTTTCCAGACATTTGTGACAGAATTTCTTAGCTCTTACTGCTAAAAGTACAAAAGAAATATAACCTGAGCAGATTGACACTGTTTACTCAAATGAGTTTTCTGTTTGCTTTGATCATATGTATTTCCTCCACTCTTTGCCTTGAGTACCCATTCTAAAAAAGGTAAAACAGTCTCTTGGGTAAGACTTAAAGGCAGAGGACTAGGTGTTTCCTCTCATCTTACACCATGAACTGCCCATGTTCTGGTGGCTGTTGCAAGAATTTATGTATAGGTTGGGGGGGTTGCTCCTCCAGCAGATATCATGCACATGCAGCCCACTACCAAAACCAGCACAATCGCTTTTGTGACTTTTGTGATTTGTCCCCACAAAACACCCCATCACAGTTTCTTCCTATCTGTTCAAAGGGCCTTTGCTGCATGATACCAAATGTAACAATTCACTGATAAATGTATCTATGTACTGACTCACGGGAAAAACTTCAGAAATTCATATAGAGATGTGAGCTCAGCTACACAGCAGCCCCTCTGCCTGAGTGATAATTCCTGGCATCCTGATACCTGAGTGCCAGACAGGTACCCATTCCAGAAATAACAAACCCAGTTGAAGACAAAAGGGTGTGATTAACTTGGCTGGGAAACAGGGAAATGTAAATATCTTTTTGTTACACTTGACGGGTGTTTGGTGGAGGGCAAGGAGAACCATGGGGCAGGGTCCAGAATGCTCAGATTACTGCCACCAGACCTCCCCTTTCATGATGTAACCATGATGTATGAGTGATGTAGTTTGGGAGGGTGTAACATGGGGATTAGCAGCTAATAAAAGTTTGGGGGCTCTTTTGTTTGGGGCTTCCATCTTGTTCCACCTTGTGGCAGGTTGGAGTTCTGTCGTGACAGTCTTCAATAAAGACCAAGCCTACTGGCTGCTGTTTTGCTCTGGTATTCCTGGCTGGTGTCCTTGGTTTTTTGTCCAAGGGAGCCCTCAGATTTCTCCATTAACATGGCTAATCATACAAAAATGCTCCAAAGGTTAACATTTCAAATGAAATGTACAAAAGCATGTGTGCAGGATATGGATCCTGAAGATTCACTTCTGGCTAAAACTCATATTTTTCCCAGTGGGAGTGGCTCCATTGACTCTAATAGACCCGTTCCAGTCTAAATGGAGATTGTCGCTCTATGAAAAATTGAAGGGCCTGGGGCTTTCCCCACAAGAACTTATAGCCTCAGGTTTTGAAAAGGCTAAAAGGATGGTGAGCCAGCGAATAGGAGATGTAGAGCTTCAGGACCATATGAGCAAGATAGATAAATATCCAGCTATCCAAGATTATGGAAAAGGGTTTAATCTAACACCATATTTGCTGGATCTACAAATCGCAAAATACAGGCGGGCGTTTACCCTTACCAGATTTGATGTACTGCCATCTGCCTTACTAAAGGGCAGATACGAGGGCACACCCTATGCTGAACGAGTTTGCCCATGTGGTCTGAAAGAGGTGGAAACGGCTTCACATGTGTTGTTACACTGCGACCTTTACGGGGATATTAGGTCACTGTTTATCTCCCCTATTGTTCAGAAATTTCCAGGTCGATCTGAATCTCAGCGGCTGAAAATCCTA
This sequence comes from Podarcis melisellensis, assembly GCF_964234715.1. NCBI lineage: Eukaryota > Metazoa > Chordata > Lepidosauria > Squamata > Lacertidae > Podarcis > Podarcis melisellensis. The sequence continues at coordinate 83,095,430 of NC_138537.1, forward strand.
CTAGGAGATAAAAACCCAGAAGTAACACTGAAAGTGGCCAAATTTTCTGCGGCTGCGATCAAGCGGAGGGCATTAGCTGTAAAAAAGTAAAAGACTTGACCCCTGGACAAGCCCCCCCATTTTTTAAGTCTATACATACACTGTAGTGCATATATGCGTATATATGCGTGTGTGTGTGGGTGTGTGTGCATATGTGTATTGCTTTTATGTATAATTTCACAATTTTTAATTGACACCATTATTCCCTTTGTAAACTATTGTTGTTGTTTTTTTTATGTTTTTTCTGGTCTATGACCGTAATAAATTATTCATTCATTCATTCAAAAGCATGTGTGCATACATGCACTCGTCCCCCTACAATACAAGCTAAACATCAAACACCTGTTAAGAAAAATGAACTGTACAGGCGACATGGGGAATAAAACTGGAATTGCTTAATGAAGAGCAGTTCCTTGATGAAAATTAAATTTTGCAGGAATAATTGATTACAGTCTAAACACAAGTGGAAAATGGGATTTAGACTAGAGACAGGTGGCAGTTTGTTCAGAGAGTCGAAGGAAGTATGATACAACATTCCATTCCATTGGTGTGTACACTCAGATGTGTCCACCCTCCACCCCTACCAGTTGTTTTTGGCCAAATGGGTTTTGTAAGCGCTAGGAAAATGTGCAAAACAGGTAAACAGAGATGATAGCGAGATGAATTATATATACCTCAGGCAAACATAGTTCTATTGTGCCCCTTCAAGGTGAGAGAGCTGGTGTAGCACCATAGGGAGAGAGACAAATCAAGAAGCCCCTGGTTCAAATCGCAACTACCGTATTTTTTGCTCTATAAGACTCACTTTTTCCCTCCTAAAACATAAGGGGGAATGTGTGTGCAAATGCAGGCTGCGCAGCTATCCCAGAAGCCAGAACAGCAAGAGCTCTTGTTGTTCTGGCTTTTGAGATTCAGAATATTTTTTTTCTTGTTTTCCTCCTCGAAAAACTAGGTGCGTCTTATGGTCTGGTGCGTCTTATAGGTTGGACAATATGGTATGTCATGAACTAACTAAGTAGTCTTAGGCATGACATACTCTCTTAGGCCCAATCCTTCATCTATAGTATGGGGAAAATAATAGTGATCTACCTCACAGTGCAGTTTTAATGGATTACAGGCATGGTATACATTTTAAGCAGTGCTGAATTCTTTCAAATATTTTCCAGATACTCTTAAATGGTCTACTGCTGTTTTCTTGTAGTGTCATCATCTTATTTCCCCTCCCCCTTCCCATTTCACATTTCACCCCTCCCCTCTGAACTGAGTATTTTAGTTTGCATTTAATATAAGATGCTCCAAGGATGAACTGGTAAGGAATGTTGTTTTTTAAAAAATAATAAAATAAAATACAGCACAACACAGCTTTGAAGACAGGATGGATGTAAAGGACTTTAAGAAAGAACATTATGTTATGAAAACTAGGCAGAGGGGTGGGAAGCTCCTCATCATCTGTTGACTCCATCAAAAAATTCACCCTTAAAGCAAAAGACACGCCCCCCCCCCTATATGGGATGCTCTGGATTTTATCTCACTCAAACCACAAACCAAGACATCCCCACCTAAGATACCCAAAGCTCGATGACAGGATTTGTCCATAACATTTTCCTTGCCCACATATCCCTAGTGTCAGTGTTTTATTAATTCTTAATGAAAGGCAAGGTTTTACTGTCTACTATGGGAGAGAGGAAGAGAGAAAGAGAGATATTAGTAGGGACTATGCTAGATTATTTAGTCCAATGCAAGGGTTGCCCACGACATTCTGGTGGCTAAAGAGGGAAATTCAAATAGCATCCACTCACCATTAACTAGCATGGAATACAATTCACTGGGATGTTTTCTTGTGCAAATCTCATGCAAATGAATGGCAGAACTACAATTCTACCACTATTTTCTATTCTTCCTCTGAAGGGAAGAGATGGGAACCTGGACTATGCCATCAACTAGTAGGGATCAGAAAAGGGTGCCATGCACAAATCCATCTATCTTTACATTGTATCTTTTCGTTATGCTTTAATTATTGTAAGCTGCTTTGGGTGCCACACATCACTGAAAAGTGGGGTATAATAAATAAATAAAATATTTATTAAATACTTAAAATCAAGATTGAGTGTTAAGTAGCCTTAGGTATAAGATGTAATCAAAGGTAAAAAAAAAACCAACATTCATAAATGTGTATAAAACCATTACCAGGACATCAGACAGAAATCAAAGAAATCATGACCATCTCTCTCACACAGGCTTTTAGTACTGTGTAATAGAAGGAACAGAAAGCAGAACTAACCCCCCTCCCCTTGAACAGCAGGATGAAAATCGAACCCTTGAAAATTGAAAAGTGGAAGATGCCAGGAGAGATTCTTCAATGTCTCAGCTATTTACCAGAGAGATCTTTTCTCATTTGCTGATGGCTTTGGCAGACCTGGTTTTGTCACCAGTCACTCTGTACTTGGCTTAATTATGCAGCAGCCCAACAGAAAATTTTCTTTCTGATCACATAAATCACCTTGCTTTGACACCAAGCTCAATAGGGGCTGCTAGAACAATACTGCAAGAGCTATCGACTCCATCTCTCAAGTCCACAAGGTGTATCATTTAGCCAAGAGTGATAATTAGACGCAGAATATACTGAAAACTGTCAATAGGCATGTCAATAGAGGGACTCTTAGATCTAACATCCAGCAAATCAATGGTGGTTTTCAGCTATAAAATCAAGAAAATGATAGCTTTCAAATGAATGGTGGAAGGAAACACAAGGCTCCTTGGGGAGGAATAAAACAGCTCAATTTTCCCTCACTGAGTGGCTCTCCAACTGCCGCACTCAATGAAAAAGGTCACAGAACATTACAGAAAAAAATATCTCTGAAACAAGATGTACAACAACACTGGGACATGACATGAGGTACAAGCATGCTACAAAGGCCTGTATATCTCTGACCTGACAGCATTAAAGCACGGATCAGCAGATGCCAGACAAGACAGGAACTGAAAGACAATGATTGATCTATGCAGAGGAAAATATGATTCTTATGTCCTGATCAAGTATCTGTTTGGGCAGATCGTACACACAGGATTCCGACTCTCCTGCATGTGCAATCCTTGGTGCCAAGCCTAACATTTTAAGGAAGTATCACAAAGTTCTCACAGAAGATACATACAATGCTTTCGGATGCTTCTGACACAATCTCTCTCTCTCTCCTGTCCCCCTCCCAACCCTGATGCCCTTACAAAGGCAATCAGGCCCAATTCAAAACTGAAACATAAAAATAAATTTATAAATACCCACGGGGCATTCCCTGCATATTGTTTACTTTTCTTTTTTTCTTTCTTTCGGCATTGGTGAAAGAAGAAGAGTTTGGATCTGATATCCCACTTTATCACTACCCGAAGGAATCTCAAAGTGGCTAGCATTCTCCTTTCCCTTCCTCCCCCACAAAAAAACAGTCTGTGAGGTGAGTGGGGCTGAGAGACTTCAAAGAAGTGTGACTGGCCCAAGGTCACCTAGCAGCTGCATGTGGAGGAGCTGAGACGGTTCACCAGATTACGAGTCTACCTCTCTTAACCACTACACCACGCTGGCTCCCTCTTTCACTGGAATGAAAACATTCCTCTTCATCCAGACCTTTGCAGTGTTATACTGTAAACCACCCTGTGATCCTTGGATGAAGGGCTGTTTATAAATTAAATTTAAATAAATAAATAAATAAATAAATAAATAAATAAATAAATAGAAACTCTGTGTATTCTGTACTAGAAGTCTAACCTTATAGGCAATCCTATGGGTACACATATTTTTTATTGAGTATTATTCTGTGGATATATTTCTACACTAGAAATTTTTGAAAATTATAAAGTCTTGAATGTCTTGATATGCAAGGAATACCCTGTTTACTGTCTCTCAGCAAACTATAATCTGTCACTTTTGCTACTTGTGTAAGGCTTCGGATCTTGCTTGGCCATTCTTCCAACTGAGGTAAGCAATGCTTTTGTTACAATTAATAAAACACAAGCTAACCCATAATGCACCTTTCAAACTACTCTGCCAAAATAGCCCAACAAATTATTTGATATACTCTTCGGGTAAAGCATGCTAATCAATTAGGCTATCACATGAAAAACTACCTTTATAGCACTGGAGATAGATAGGCAATGTCACTGAAATATTTAATGACCTGGTGCAGAATATGAATCTGTCCAGCTGCTAATGGTCAGTTGCATTGAAAAGCTATTTGTTTGAAACACTGTGTATATGTATAATTTGTGTGTGTGCGCGCGCATGCACACACACACACACAGAGAGAGAGAGAGAAACAAATATAGGTAAATTACAAATTGAGCATAATTTCTTCCAGAGGTTCTCCTGCAACCAAAGCCAGCTGTTTTATAGTTGTGGGTACTCCCTTAATCACATCTGTGGTTGTGAACTATTTAATCCGACCACCCAATATATCTTTTGTATCTGGGTCCATTCTCCCTGTTGTTTCTTGCAAACTTTTAACATGGTTGTTATCCTCCATCTAGCGCTAAAATTCACTCTTATTTCTTGGTGTTTCTATTTGGAAAATGAAGGGATGCTGAATTTTCAAGGGGCTATGGCTGATGCCGAGAACTACAATTGTCAAAGAGCTCTACAATGAGGTGTGCATGCACAGCACTATCAGCATGCATGTGTCAATATTACAACCAGAAGAAGAGCTTTCCTCCTCTAACATTCACAGGAAAAGTGTGCATATATTGAGTAGCAATGTCAGAGAATTCCATCAGAAATGGAAACAGGAACAGAAATTGCTTCAGTTTGCAAGTTCACCCAAGGTCAGGTACAGAAATCACACAAGTAAGTACAAACAGTACTGTATCCAATATCACAGTTTCTTTAGTCTACAAACATTGTGCAGATGTTATTTTCTGCATTGTCTTTGGTGTTTCTCTTCCATTGAAAATTGATTCTGTATTTAATTGCATTAGTTTTAGCCATAGCAGATAGCAAGATGAACCGTGTATATTTTAGCAGAAGCCGAACTGTAGTGAAAGAGAAACAGCACTGATTGCAACAAACAGAGTATGGGATGGAAATTGCTGCCTCCTTGCATTTGTAATCTTGAGACAAAACTTTAATTGAGTCAAGGAGAGATCACACATCAATGGAGACAGATACTAGCAACAAAGATTTCTGAAGTGCCAGTATAGCACTGATTGATTATCCTGGACCCTGGACGTCTTTTTGGTTAGAACAGCCCAGAAAAATTAAAACAAACTTTCACCCTTCTTAATTCCACCCCCATTTATTTTAATAATTAAAGTCTTTAAAAAACTTAGCGTCATGAAAAATGGCAGATATTTATGTGCTATTTTTATTTATGTGCTATTTACTAAGAAAGAGATGTAATGCTCTTTTAAAAATTGTTTTTGAGAGGGTGTGGACAGAGTGTTTTAATATGCAACTATTGTATACAAGAAAGATGAGAGAGACACTCTTGTACTCTGTTAGTGCAAAGCTGTGTATTCACCAAAGTTACCAAATAAAATGAACAGCCGTTTCTAAAAGGGAAAAAAAAGTAACAGCATTTTCCTTTGGGGCGACATTATTTTCATGCCTTTAATAAATACTTAACTGCACATCTGCACAGCTTGGAGAGGCTTGATCTTGTACGTTAACTATTACTAACAAGCCCCAGCTTTTCCTGGGTGAATAAATGCAGACTTATTAATTAATGCACTTAACAGTTTTAAGTGGGATAGAAAAATATACTTTATTTTTAACTGCGCAACAGACTTTATCTGATTATTTTTCTTTAAATCTGAAAAATGCAGCAACTTTAAATGGAATGTGAATTGAACACAAAATCTGTGCTTGCTTCTATAAAAATAACAATGAAACCAATAAACATAAAGTCTGGGGGGGAAACATTTTACATATCACACTTATAAGCTTGGTAGCTCATGTTCTATTAAGGAGTTGATCAGAGGCACTATTATAAATTTCTGATGAGGAAATGAAAATTCCTACCATCGTATATGATCACCTTGAGAAATTTATAAATGAGGGAAAGGAAGGAAGGAAGGAAGGAAGGAAGGAAGGAAGGAAGGAAGGAAGGAAGGTAGGTTTGGCAAAGGTGGTCAAGTTAATGGACCAATTCAAAGGAATTCAAAACTGACCATTTCAAAAGCACTGGATCACTCTAATATTCCAGGTTAGATTGCAAAAAAAAATCAAATTAAATTAAATTAAAACACTAGTATATTTGAATAGCGTTTGGTCAATTGCTGGGTGTTCCGCCCTCCCCACCAAAGCTCTCTACCATTAGGTAGAATAAGGCAGCTGTCTCAGGCAGCTGGTTTTAGGTGTCATAAAAGGGCAGAAAATTGTTCGCTATTTAAGTTAATCTTATTTGGAATTTTTACTGCCAGAGAGCGGAAGAGGCACTTGTGCGAGTTTCTGCCTCAGGTACCAAAATAACTTTAATAGTCTTAGGTACTGGGCAACTTGACTTGAGTGGGGGCACTATTTGCTGCTCCTCCTTCTCAAGGCAGCCCTGCTTTTTCATTGCACTATTGTATCCATAGTAGCATTACCAGCACAAATCAGTCACCCATTTTTTTGCAAAAGGATCATGCCTTTGGCATGCATACCCTATTTATTCAGACAAACTAACTGTATTTTAGAAACTGTCATTAAAAATAGTCAATATGTCAAAGCAATAAATTTCAGAGTTACCATACGTAATATAACTACAGAACTACCTGTCTTTGAGGACAGGTGTTTTGCAACACTTGTAGCGTACAGTTCACATTACTTGGCCAGCAGCTCCAAAGCTCTCAATGGTCTGGTGGCAAACAGACCCTTACAATTATATGCTGTGGTACTCCTCCCTTACTGTTCAGATTACTTAAAGGTAAAGGTAAAGGGACCCCTGACCATTAGGTCCAGTCATGGCCGACTCTGGGGTTGCGGCGCTCATCTCGCTTTACTGGCCGAGGGAGCCGGCGTATAGCTTCCGGGTCATGTGGCCAGCATGACCAAGCCGCTTCTGGTGAACCAAAGCAGCACACGGAAACGCCATTTACCTTCCCGCAGGAGCGGTACCTATTGATCTACTTGCACTTTGACGTGCTTTTGAACTGCTAGGTTGGCAGGAGCAGGGAACAAGCAATGGGAGCTCACCCCGTTGCAGGGATTTGAACCACCGACCTTCTGATCGGCAAGTCCTAGGCTTTGTGGTTTAGACCACAGCGCCACCCACGTCCCTCAGATTACTTAGGGCTTCTCTAACTCTTAGCAGGTACTCTGCTTTTCGCACCATATGATAGTGGTTTCCACTATCTCCAATCTCTAGGTGATAGCAGCACTGATAATAACATTGAACATCAGGGCATCTTGTAGATGTTTTCCTTCACAGACTGCACATTGCCAAATAGGAGCATAGAGAATTATGAAAAGAAAAACAAAGTATTGCATAGTTAAGGGTAGAAGAGTAAGTGTAATAACTAAGGCCACTCTATATCATGTTACTGCACGTTGCCCAAACTCTAAATGAAAAGTATAGTTGCTACAAATCACCAATTTACCAAATTGCTCTTCCTACACCCATGTCTTTCTCATGAGAGGGTATAAATGCATATGTGCACATATGCATGCCATATTCACGTTTTCCATGACTTAAATGTACCTATTTTAGTAAATAGATATTATGGCACATCATGCCTTTGTATAGTACCACATTTCATGACATTGCAGTGAGTTACAAGAAGCTACACCACCCTATACCTAAGCTGTTGGTTGGCATGCTAGTTTTAAAGATCAAGTTACAGACTGACACAGTTGCAGGGGGGAATTACACACTACCTTGGCATGCATGTGTTCCTAAAACTATATTTGCGTGGACAGGCGGAGTCCCCAGATCCTGCGCGGTTCCCCCGTCATGTGGAATAACGACTCAAGACAACGTGCTATGGGATTAAATTGGCCACAACTTTATTAAATTTCAAATGTGGGTAGACCTTGGCTCAGGCATTGGGCGTTCTCCCTCCCCAGTCCCCAGCCGGGGACCTAGGGAGCATCAGGGTTATCCAGTGTGTGTGGGGGGGATGGGCCGGCTCTGGAGAACATATGTTCAAGCAGAGATAGCCGCCCCCGTAACGCCGCCGCCGCAGGGGAGAGCAATGACGACCTTCCGGCGTACGGTCAAAGCCTCCCTTCAGAAACCCCTTTAACGGGGAACCCTGGTATCGCCGCCGCAAAGAGGAAGATGGACAAAAGGATTCCGCCCAAGGCCTGATACTGCCAAAGTTGTGACGTTTTGCTACGGGAAAGGCCCTTTCCGGCCCTTTAACAGCGACCTTAACGTAGCAGCGCCCGCATACCTGTGAAGAAAATTAACTTGCAAAACATGTGAGGAAAATTAACCTGCAACATAAGACATTGACTGAGGGTGGGTAGGGTGGGAGAAGCTCTGGAGCCAAGTGAGAATTCCCAGGTAAAATCCTCCCTCCTTTGTGTGGGCAGGTAATCCCTCCCCCACCTGGCCTGGTCTCCTTGGCAACCCTTTCCCCCAGGTGGGATTGGACAACTGACTGAGGTAGGCGGAGACCTCCAGGTATCCCACCTGAGGGATGGCATAGCCTAGCCTATGCTGTTGGAGCCGCTCCAGGTCTAGGGGCTGCACGCGTCCACGCAAAGGGTGCCCCCCGTTTTAAGCAGGGAGCGGTCATTGCCAAAGTAATGTGAATGCAGGGGGCATTGTAGAAGACAATCCACGGGCAGGAAGCAGCATTTAATCCTTCCAACACCCAGCAACTCTTCCCTACAGATGCCTGATAGGCCACTTTCTTCCAAACTGGGCTTATTTCCAGTCTTGCAGCCCAGCTGTGGGTGGGTGGAAAACAAGTAAAAAAGTATTGCATGGGAGACAGTTGCAGAGGAGCACCAGTGGCTGGGGAAAAGGTTAAGCAGCTCTCTACTGCCCACTAATTCTCCCCGAAGAAGGCTTCACCCCTACATTAGCATTACAACTCAAACCTAGAGATTGGAATCCCATGTCTGACTAATAAAGTGGGAATTGCTGCCCTTAAATTCAGGTTTTTACAACAATTTCATCAACCCTCCCAAATAGACATAAAGCATCTCTTCTATACTTTTAAAAAATATCACTCCAATAAGTGCTTTTAAAACATATCGCAGCTCTGATGGAGACAATCTGAATAAAGTAGTCATTAGAGGACAGAATGCAAGGTAGACAATGGCTTAGCGAGTGACAAAACCATTGCACTAATAAACAGGGCTTTCAATATGTAAGATTTAATGATTTGGGGGTGCATGCGGTTTGCTTTTAAACCTAGAAATATGCATCTATTATATCAGCATGCAATCGCATTATTAAAACGTACGCCTGACATTTGTCATAAGCTTCTGCTGATTAAGTTAAATTATATCACCAGTGTCTAATTCCTCTAAACTTCATTTCTTCCGCAGCTCATAAAAATATGTTATATGTTCATCATTTGAATTTCACATGCATAATGGTAATAGTAACAACAATAAAAAGACTTCATTAGCAGAACAATATATACTAAGATCCTATGTAATTTTCATGTTCTTAACGGCAACTGTGTGAATTCGGGATACACCTAAAATATTGTATATTAATTTCAATATGGTTAATAACCTCCCTGACAAGAATCCCACTAATTTACTCTTCACTGACAATGTTAAAAGAAAATGATTTATGCAGATCAATCACCTAACTCATCAAGTCATGCGCTGACAGCCAGCCTTCATCATTGCTATTTAAAAGGCATGGATGACAGCAAAGACAGACTCTTTGATTAAGGGCTCTGTCTGGCTAACCTTTTATTTGAAGGATGATTGCTGCTGAGTGACAAATACTTTTCCATTCATTTAAAGGCAAAGATATTGACATTCAAATTCTTGATGTCTACACTGAGCAGATGCCACTGTTGGCAAGTGGCTTGATCGCAACAGCAGGTATGCCGCTACTCTTGGGGGCAAAAAAACCCAGCACTACTGGCTCGAGTTAAAGGCTTGCAACAAGTGCCGTCTACAGATCTCGCAGCCAAATCCTCTCTCTTCAACAGCTATCATCCGAGAACATCTGCTTGTTGTTTCTCCCTGGCCCTCTCCTCGAGAAGTGTCCTACCCTCACCTTCACCCCACTTTTCAATCCTATCAGATGCTATTACTAAAAATAAAGAGAACTCGGCAGTGGAGCGACCCTTTGCATGAGAAGGGCATCCTCCCTCTCACACATAGCATCCCTGAATACCAAAGAGCCGGGAATTCCCTAAGCAAGGACTGCCTATTCCTGTACTAATGCGATTTCTGTTGACAGTAATGTGAAATGGAAGTTGCATTTGCTGTATCACATACAAAAATCAAAGCCAATATGTTTGTTGCTTTAAGCTGATCCTGCTGTCACTTTCTACTTTATTGCTTTATAAAAATGAAAAGGGGGGAGGGGGAGGAAAACGAGAGAGGAGCTGACCAGAGAAAATGTATTGACAAGTTCTGTAATGCACTGAAAATAAAGAGCTTTTTGGCGTACCTTTATGATATACAGGCACTGCTTAATTTACAGGTGTTCTAATTAAATGCAGAGTTTTAATTACTTTAAAATGTTCATGATTTTAAGTGCTGTTTGCACAGCAGCAACTGTTGGGGTTAATTTCTGTTAAAAATTGAAGTACACAAGGATCTTTAGGGTTTTATTCAAGGTTGAAAGAAATAACCAGTTTCATCAAGCCACCATGAAGGAAAGGACACAGCAAACGTGAGGGAGGAGGAAATTCTGTCCCCCTTGCGATATTTCCCTCTCTACAGGTTTGGTCCCCCCCCCCCCATGTTTACACCTCTTTCCTCACAAGCCAGTAGGGTGCAGAATTGTGACAGGTCAGTGATTAGGGATTTCTCCTTTCCTATAAGGTGCCATTTTTACTACTTTCAGCCAGCTTGTTATCTGAACTGAAATACTGTTGCAACTATAATGAATCTTCTCAGTTGGATCAAGTTACTCTTAAATCATGAAGTCCTTCAGAGTAAGAACGGCTATGAATATCCACAGAAGGGAAATTTGAAAGATAGAAATTTACTTTCCCCCTAATCATCCTGGCCCATAGTCTTAACATATGGGGCGATATATTGTCACAATACTGTACATATCCTAGTGTGATGTTAAGTTAACATCACAAACAAAATCAATGATTCATTTTTATAAAAAGAGGTTTCCCCCTTCAAATCTCTCTCTCAGTGGGGTGCACGAAAGGAAAATCCTTGAAGATTGTGGATCAATAATACTTTGGCACAACTGGGCTCCATAATTCAGTAAAAACTATCACACATGTTATCCCCACCACAAATTTGCTGTAGAAAAATTACCCCCGTGGTGTGCCCTCCCTACTATAAAATATAGGGCTACCCACTAATTTAACGTAAGTAATAAAGCAACTGTCTTTGTTTAAATTCAAATATATGTGTTTATTTCAAAAATAATTTGCAGCTCAATTAAAGCTCCCTCTCAGTTTAGGAGAGCCAACTTCAAAATACACAGGCATAGACTTTCTATTCACAGCAGAACCATAATGGTTTACAGATGGAAACAGGAGTGCCAGTTAACAGTGGTCCTCACATATTAATCCACCAATTAAATCGGTTAACTACTGGCTTCGAACTGAACAAGATGGTGCAAAAGGAAGAACTACATACATGAAAAGAAATGTCCAACATAGCTTGGAAAAAAGGAAGCCTGGTACCGCACTAGTCAGAGCAAGCTAGTCATCAGAAAGGAGAGTGCTCAACAAAACATAATATATCTGCAAAAGGGCCAAAAAAGAAGTGAAAGGAATCATGTATAGCTTTCATTCTGTTGCACCATGTTCTTGGAGCCACATTTTGGAACTCTCTTCTCAATAACCTTCAACAGGCGCTTCCTTGTTCCCCAGTTTCAGCTTAAATATCTTCACAGATATAACTAAGCACTGCAGATAGGAGCAATAAATATTATGTTGGGGTCCAAACACCCAAGAGATGCAGCAAATATGAACGAAACATCTCCAAAGCCTGCCTATTTATTTATTGTATGTGTTGTCCTCCTTCACCATCCCAGTGTCAGTTACATGATACAGAAAAAAGCAGCTAAATTAGAAAACATTACCAGCTCAATGTTTTGTGTGACTTAAGTAACTCAAGGAGCTGGCTGTGGGTGACACAAATAGCAAACTTCAACAGGTGAAGAATTCAAGTCTTGCAGAATCATAGAGTTGTAAGGGACCCCAGGGGTCCTCTAGTCCAACCACTGAAATGCAGATATAGATAAAAATGAATATTGTCCAGAGAAATAGAAAAAATAAGCTCATTTCCGTTTGTTTATTATTATTACTGTTGCTGCAAATGGGCCATTTGATTATTGTTCATCTTTGGGCTCTGAATAATCTCTTGTATCTAATGGGTTTTATTTCCCTCCCCCTCCTACCCCACATGCCTAGTGGGAGACAGTAGTGCCCCCCATCACACATTGGGCAGGCAGGGGCTGCTGATCATCACTACAGATTGTATTCCCAAGCAGGCAGCAGCAACAGTGGAAAGAAGATTCCTACCTCAACCTACTCCTCCTCCTTGATCAAAGGTAAGGAAGTAATTGTTGCTGTCTGTCCACATGGGTGAAAAGCAAGAGGCGACAGTAACTAATGGCAAGCAACCACTCACCTGCCTGCCCCCTCCCTCTGGGCAGTGGCAGCTGTTGCTTCTAGCTGCCTATGCTGCCCACTTGATGGGCTAGCAGATGCAATGGCATGTAGCCACTGCTACAGCTGCTGAATGCCAGATTTGGAATCGGATGCGGGGAGAGGAGAGCAGCAATGGCTCTCCCTTTGAAGAAAGCAAGATGGATGGTCAAACCCAATATTCCAGGCAGTCTTTCTCAACCTGTGGGTCCCCAGATGTTGTTGAACTACAACTCCCATTATCCCTAGCTAGCAAGGCCAGAGCTCAGGGATGATGGGAGTTGTAGTCCAACAACATCTGGGGACCCACAGGTTGAGAACCGCTGCTCCAAGTAATCCAATATCCCCACAGCCAGAATATAGGAGTCAAATAATGGCAGGCACCTCATGGTGGTCAGCAGTTGGCAGCAGGCTCTTCTGAGGCCCTGAGGTCTTGGCAGCTGCCCAGAAATGTCCAGACCTTAGGACACACTTCCAGTTCTTGTGCCCACTCTCTTTAGCATCAGCCCATAATAAAACCCATTAAAAGCACAGTCGTGAACGGAAAGTTTTGCATTTGTGCAAGCATTAAACAAAGGAGGAGAAGCAATACTAGGGATCTGTCTGTTTGTTTATCATTATCTAATAAACTACTTGATCATCCTTCTGTACTGGCACTTTTCCATTTTAAATAAAGAGCAATCTCGATAGAACTGAAGGGCTGTCATTGTAATCAAAAGAAGAAAGTGCTTTCAGGTTATCACTGGCTTCCTCATATACTCCAGTGAAACCATTTTTTCTTCCTTAAGCATACTTGAATGAACTGTTTGAATATGTTTACTCTTTCATCTTTACAGCTTTGAAAACCTCAGACTTTGTATCTGATCTACAACAAAGACTAAGGACTGCAGAGGTTGACAGCATGGGCGTAATTAAAGACTACCATCAATGAGGTGCCATGTTGAACAATAACTGTCGTATAATGCACTCCAGAATCAACTGTTTACATTTCAAACTACTGAACTTTAAAAGGTTTGAACAGGTGCAGCTCAGCTTGTTCTAATAAAGGATTTTAAAAGCAGAGCTATGAACTTTTCCTACAATTCAAGCTATACTTGCTGCCCTCCTCATTACTCATGGGTTTTCTGATCTGCAGTCAATCATACAGTAGTGTGAAAGTTGTAAAATAGCACATTTAATTAGACATAAGCCAACCAAAGCAGCCACAAGCACCCAGAAAAATCAAATCTTAAGTTACTCTGCAGTATAATGGCAGAGACAATGAGCTGATCCTCAGCTCAAAATTTGCTCATCCATGAATTTATTATGTTACTTTAGGAAAGTGACTGTGTTTCAGGCTTGGCTCCCTATACTGACCTACCTTACAAGATTGTTGTGAGAATTACCAAGGCAACTGTCTTGGGAATTCTGATAAATTGAAAGGCGTGAGCAAAAGGAATCAATAAAGTACTTGGAGCACTCTAAAGCATTTTGTAACTGAAAAGTATTCTTACACGGCACAAAGTAGCCCTTTCCCCCTCCTGTCTCACATAATTGCATGCAACAGATTAAAAAAGCAAAAGCCAAAAACATTAGCACAGTGAGAATAATTGATTTGCTATTAGGGTATCTGTGGTGTCAGTCAAAGTGTGGATAGGCTTGTCTAAAAAAGTTTTTAGCAGGCACAGAAAAGAATACACTGAAGGTAGCTACCTAATGTCAATAGGCAGGGAGTTCCAAAGTATGGGTGCTGTCACACTAAAACATGACTTTATTACAAATGAAGAATAAGTATTATGTGGCACCTGTAAGTGCCAGTTATACAATTTGAAGTGGTCAAGTAGACATATATGGGGTAAGGCAATCTTGCATTTATTAATACTTTATATTCTGATGTATTATCTACATTTATTGCATTATTATAGTTTCTGACAACATAATAATATTCTTTAGATTAAAATTCCCTTTGCTTTTCTCTATGGTTTAATTTTTTTTACAGCTACAATCCTATATCCAGTTTCCTGGTGGTAAGCCCCACTGAACTCAATGAGACTTTTGAGTAGATATGGCATAGGCTTGCACTGTTAGCTGTCATATCTACTGACTTCATGACAACTATGTTCGGTATATATAAAGTTATTATTTGCTTATTGCATATAATTGGATTGCACTGGTGGCGGCGGGTAATTTAAGTGGTACTTAAGCACCAATAATTCTTGACAAAAGAGAAAAAAAATGCTACCTAACCAAAGGTATTCATTTATTTTATTTCTTTAAAAAATACAGCCTTCAAACTCAGGACAATGTACTGAAGGAATAAGTAAAAAAAGAAAAAGAAAAGAAAAACCCTCTCTGCTAGCACACCAATAGAAGTCCTGATGACACGTGAAAGGAATATTAAAATACGAGCCATTCATTACAAAAATAAATCAAATAAAAGTTTCAGAGTTCTATTATGTTTCAAAAGTCATAGACCAAGTTGAATAAAGTTTCTGTACATTAATGAAGGGGTGGAAAACAATGCAGCCCTTCAGCTATTTCAGGACACAAGCTCCCATCTTTCTTGATTATGGGCCATGCTGGTTGAGACTGATGGGAGTTCAACAGCGACTGGTTGTCCGCAGGTGCCCCATTCATGCCCTAATGTAGCTCAGTCTAAGCATGTGCAAGCCATGCCACAGCATATTATCCCCATGCTTCCTTCCCCACCAGCACTTCCTTCCCCACCTTCAGTAATTGGCCTGTGACAAATTTTATATTGTAAACTCCTTGGGACAGAGACCTGTCCTTTTGCAGTCTATAAAGTGGCATGCACACCGATGGCATAATATTGATCACAATCGTAATAAAGTTAGCCAAGTTAAACTTCTACAGCTAAGGATGGAGATGAGATTTTTATTGGCATTGATAGTCTCCGATACACTAGCTGATTATGAGATGTAGAGAAATTGGGAGAATGCAAGATAAATAAAATTAAAAGAAGAAGATGCCAGTTCTTTATAAATATTTCTTGAGATATTACAAGAAGATCAACACTGTAACAAAACACTTATGTATACCACCATATATAAGCATGGAAAACAGACACTTTAAAGCAACAGAATAATGGCTATCACAGCAGTGTGTAGACAAATTATTAAGTTTATTACTACAAAAGTCGCTTAAATAGAAACCTTCCAGCTGTTATAGCAGATCACTGGAATGGTGGCAATTTTCTCAGGCAGATATTCCTTTTGTATGTTGGGGAACTTGCTGCAATTAAGGGATTATCCCACTTTACAATTCTGTGATTTAGAACACTTTCTTTTAAGTTGCAGCCCAATTGGTGTATCACAGTCAGTTCCTTTTATTCAATTTTGCAGTAAGCGGCACCCAATGGAACCAGCAATTTCATCCCCCCCCCCCTCCATATACCTGTGCCCCCAAACCGAAGTATATATTGCAAAACAAAAACAAAAACAAAAGTGCAGAACCAAATCTTTAAATAATTGAACCAAAAATATATCCTAAGCTGTATTAGGCACGAGATAAAATTGCTACAATTTGCATTCACATGCAAAGCTTAAAAAACGTTAATTGCACACCAAAATTCTCAGGGAATCATTAAGCATATAATGCAGTTGGCCTGTTCTATTTGGTTGTGTTTTTCTTTACAAGTAGGTTCAACCTGGAGGAAAAAATATTATTAGTTCTAAACAGTAAAGCCATATATGGGTGAGATCTAGGGTCAAACTAGACATGACAGCAAGCCCTCCCTTTAAGAAATGAATATAGCAGACATGAGTAGCTAGGTTTGCCCATAGCATGCAGGTTGCATATAACCCTTGAAGCAGTACATCTGGTTCTAGAAGAAGAATCACAGGGCTGCTGTCTTCATCAAGGATGGACAAATCTGTCAGTTTTTGTTTCTCTCAATTTCTCCCCCCGCCCCAATTTTAAATTGAGTTTGCCACATCTCCACATCAGTTTACAATTCTTTTTAAAATCATCATGAAAATTCATAAGCATTTTAGTGCATGATTCTCCTGATACGCACATTTCGCAAGCAACTTCCTGAAGTAGAATGCAAATCTGCATGCTGCTTTCATTACTATATGCATATTTAGGCACGCCTTTCTTCCGCTACCCCTCTCCCCCGTGCATTTTGTTCACTTTTTCTTGGCTGAATAACTTCTTCACAAGATTTGGAGAAAATGCCTAAAAATTCTAACTTTTAGACAAAAAGAAAGCCTGTAAGCAGGCCTAATAATCACATAGAGTGGTACCTCGGGTTAAGTATTTAATTCGTTCCAGAGGTCCGTTCTTAACCTGAAACTGTTCTTAACCTGAAGCTCCACTTTAGCTAATGGGGCCTCCTGCTGCCGCCGCGCTGCTGGAGCACGATTTCTGTTCTCATCCTGAAGCAAAGTTCTTAACCTGAAGCACTATTTCTGGGTTAGCGGAGCCTGTAACCTGAAGCGTATGTGACCTGAAGCGTATGTAACCCGAGGTACCACTGTAACTTGGTTCTTGAACTCAATCCATTCCGGAAGTCTGTTCAACTTCCAAAATGTTCAGAAACCAAGGCACAGCTTCTGATTGGTGCAGGCACCCCAGAAACAATAGCTGACAGCCGCATCAGACGTTCGGCTTCTGAAAAAGTTCAAAAACCAGAACACTAACTTCCGGGTTTTCGGCGTTCAGGAGCCGAAATGTTCGAGTACCAAGGCGTTCGAGAACCAAGGTTCCACTGTATCTGTTTACCCCGCCGCTGTTTCTTTCCCCTGGCCTTCTTGTTTCCCTTGCACAATGTTTCAGAACTGGGCTTCCCAAGGTGGTCAATACTGACTCCCCAGGGCCAATGGGACTGAGCAGTGGGCAAATGAAGTCCTAGGGTCCATTTAAATAATTTAAGTTAACAGTTTTATAACAACATAGGATATAGTGATATGATCACTCAAATGCGTCAATATTCCTTTTTTTGGTGGGGGTTTGCGGGGGTTATACATGCACACATGCATGGTGTATTGATAAACCTAATTCATAACCAAAACAGGGGGAGGGGGAGAAATAGACTGAAAACTGTGGCAGTGTATGGCTTCCAAAGGAGCCAGTTAAAGACCCTGAAAATACTGGTGCAGTGTTGCTTGCCATAGACCCACCCCAATTCAAGAGGGCTGGTGATGTGTTGCACTAAAGAGACTAAAGCAAAAGGAGTCCAGGTCAAGGATCTCATCTCACGTAACAAAGCCTGCGAAAATTCTATTCTTTCATTGTATTGTCTTTTTTATCTTTTCTTTTAGTATTTAAACTATCTTGAGCAAATTGGCAGAAAGTAGGCATATAAATAAATAGATTCACAAATATTCTAGGATCCAGATCACGTGCAAACAAAGGAAGTACAATGCATCACAGTAGCATGTTGTAAGGAACTGAACAGTAAAACATGTTACAAAACAAGGCATTCAGCAAACAGGACAAATAAAAGGTGAGGCAAAGCACAGGTACACAGTCTCTTATACATGTATTGCTGATTTTTCAAATGAGATCAGGTTTCTATGATGTTTCTGAATAAAAAGTATACGGCTGTCTTGAATTTTCTCCAGTTTTAAACTGCTCTTATCTTAAAGTTGGTATAAGCATTAGCGCACAAACCAACTTGTTAAAATTAAAAACCATCTTCTGTAGAAAATATTCACTAAGACAATTTGCCTTTGAATGGATAATATATTAAAATGGTATACTCCTGTCAATAACTTGAGATAGGGATTTATTTTCCACTTCTATATAGTTTCAGATAATTTTTTTTGTCTCCCGCTCCACCCCCTGGATAGTACATTAACTGTTGCATGAAAGATGTTTGGGACAGATACCCCTGCTGTGAAATATCAGTCATTACTCCTGTGCTGAATTATAATCATATGCCCCTATAGAAATAGAAAAAGCTATAAGAGACCATTTTGAGAAACTCTAAATGTCTTATTTTGGAATTCACAATGGTTGTCAAGTTGCTACAAAGTGGATAAATCTCTGCAAATATATGGCTCACTTGAAAGTAAAATGTGATATGTGTGAATATGGAGAAGAATATGAAAAGTTACTAAGAAATGACAAATTTATCAATCCGATATGACAAAAAAGCTCCCTTAGGAATATATATATAAAAGATCAAGTTGAAACATGTGTTCTCCTCTAAAGAAGCTGTTCAAACAAAAGCGAAAGCCAACACTATTTCATATTGAAACTGTCACAAGGCGATCACTTACCAGTTCAAGGCCCAACACAATGCAAGGACACACACAATCACACCCAGAAAGCAATTGCTTGATCAAAGCCTCCTTTGCAGAATCAGAAGTAAACTGCAACAAGGCAAAGGTAAAACTACCTCTGCTGTCTTGTAGCTATACTCATTCATGAGAAAGGCTTTGGGAGTAAACCCCAAGGAAAAATCTGTACCCACTGCCTTGGGACATATTTAGAAGAAGCTGTTACCCAAAATAGAGATGCCAGGATTGAAAATATGCTCTACTACTGAGTTGAGGTCTTCCCCCAATCCCATCACAGCCATGGATTCATTTTGCAGAATTTGAGAAGCTACTATAGCTTAATCTCAGCCTCCCAAATGCAATATGGAGAGTCACAGGCCTTAGAAAGCTACCCCAATTGCAATATGGAGAATCGCAGGCATTAGAAAGCTAACGTCAATCAGAGGCGATAAAACTTGCCTAATAGTAGGACAAATCATATCACTCTGAATAAGTTACTTATGGAGTCTGAATTGGGTACTTAGGTAAGATCATTTTTAATAAAGCCACCAGATATAGGGATTGCTGAAAGGTACATGAAAAGCATTGGAAAGTGCCATATAAACACTTCCAAGTAAGTGTGCTTTGGATTGCAGATTTCAAAATACAGCTCCATTAAGCAAACTTTAATTTGCGTAGAAATCTCAACAAAAGCATGTCCAAAGAGGATAGTGAGGTCAGGAGTACCAAGTGGTCTGCCTTGCCAGCAATTTCTGGATGCAGATTCCTTTTGTAGTGGTCACAACAGATTTCATCCATACTATTGTTGGAGTATCTTCAGAGTGCTGAATATTTTCTAGTCCATCTGTAACAGCAGAAGTAATTACTGCTGTCAATTTTCTTCTCAGGGTTTTTTTTTTGGGGGGGGGGGTTGTATTTAGGACAAACCATGCAGAATCTACAGATAAACATCTTATCAATAGCATAAGGGACCCTACTGTACACAATATGGATGGATATAAATGCCCCTCTAGGGCAAAACTGGATCAGCATTACAAGATTTCAAACAATACATACATGGCAAATTCAGTTGCACTGGCTCAGGCATACAACTGCCTTGTGGGGAATATCATGAAATAGTAGTACCATGAATCGCCTTTTTATGTACAGTCAGCTTTTAATATTAATGGGAAGATGGTGACAAAGCTTTGGCTTTACCATTTCCAGGGCAACAGCCAAAGTGGGAAGAGGGATGCACAAACCACTCATGCATGCTCTGGAGGGGCTTACTGCCCCTTGTCAAAAAGCAAATATGGCCCATAAAAATTCACAAAATAATGCTATAAAATTGCATTTTTTGCTGAACTTCAAAACATGTCACTCAAGCTTGAGTTAAGTCAGGGGACCCACACCCCAGGGCTCCCCCCAGACCACATACCATCTTAGGTCACATTCTTCACAAGCCCTCATATGCACCCACCTTTAGTGTTTTTGCCTGGCTAGAATATGGCCTTGAACTCTGGAGATGATTATGCTAATTTATTGCCTGCCCTTTATCCTGATGTCACAGGTCAGGTTACAACAATTTGAAATGCAACATTAAAACCATTTAAAACAACTTACATGGGGCCCCTCTATACGTAGCTGTCATCTTTTCCCTTTTCTTGTGAGGAATCCTATTCGGAATAAGGGAATTTCTCTTAAAAAAAGGGAAATGTTGACAGCTATGCCTCTATATTTGGAATGTGCAGTCCTCTGCTAGGTTCATCTACACCTGTTACATTTCCAGGTCTCAGTTTGCTCTCAAAGATACAGGAGTCCTTGGGAAGAACTGGGGGTTTCACAGAAGAGGAAAATACTAAGCTGGGGATTCCACCCACCCCCCTCCTCTGTTCATGGGGATGGTGAAAAGGTCGGGGAGGCAGAGAAACCTTCAGTGTATCTACTCTACCATAAGATGAAATTCTATCTGTGATCACATGAGAAATCTCTTCATTAGTGGCTTCAAAGGTGAAAGCTCTATCACAATCCTTCACTAGCAAACAAAACTGCAACATAACTAATGGAAAATATTTTTGGTGCAACATCCTTGTGAAATATGCTGTAGAACAAAAATGAATGGGAGATGCTTCTGTACAATCCCAATTCATTTCAATGGTGCTTGTGTAGAAGAACATTCCCCAGGCTTGTACCTTCTGCTGATAGCCCATTCATGCAGCAATAATGCTGGCTAATTTTATATGACCCTACCAGTCAATGAATAATCCAGTCCAAATACAGCCACCATATATTTCATTATTCCTGACAGCCTCTCTACATAAGTACCATCCTGGGTCTTCCTTCTCTTTTGAGGATCATAGGTGGGGGCAAGAAGAGTGGAATGCCCTCCTGTTTGTGAGTAATCTGTGATTGAGGACAATCTCCTATCAGGGACGTGTGTGCATTGCCTGGCCTACAACTGCACAGATGCTAGGCAAAGGCTGGTCCATGAATTTCCATAATTTGGAATAAACATAATTTGACTTATATATAGTTAGGGATTAAAAAAAATTGCTTTAAATTTAAAAATAACAGCATTAAACATTTATCTGATTTCATGTTTGGGAATATGCTGTATACCAAGGAGAACCTATTCAGTGTAGAACATTTTGCCTTTTTAATTATTAGCAAGCCTTCTAGCAACTGAAGTCTGAACTTTTGCAAATCAGTTTTTAAAAAATAAATAAAATAAGCCAAAGTGTTTAAACAAAGAAACAAACAAATAAAGTGCACGTGTTTAATGCTTGGTCATGTACACAGATTGGAAGATGGCAGGATCTCAAAGGACGTGCTCTACAGGGAGCTGGCTTCAGGCACCAGGCCCGTTGGCGGACCAACTCTGAGCTACAACGATGTCTGCAAACATGACATGAAGGCTGGCAACATTAACCCCACTGTATGGACATCCCTTGCAATCACAGTGTTTGGAGACAGACAGGTTGTGTATCCACGGCAGTAAGCTCAGGAGGAATGACCGCTGGGAGGGATGCAGGCAGAAGAAATGCCATGGTGCACCTGTAGCAGCAAAACCAGACGCCTTCATCTGCCTCACTCACCTGCCATAAAGCATGTCTTTGCCATATCAGTCTCTACAGCCACAGCAGGCGCTGCAACTCCCCAACCATTTCACTTTACCCCTGAAGGTGGCTCTCTTCTATTGTCTTCTGAGACAGATGCCAACAACAATATTTTATGCTTCATGACTAAGCTGGGTTGAAAGGTGCCTTTTGCATATGAAAGGTGCCTTTTGCCTGCCTTTACACATTGCGCTTGTAAGGTGGATTGCAAGAACAAAACTAAATTCACTTTACACAAGCAGGATTGCTGATATAGAACCTACTTGGCACAGCACTGTGTGAAATCTACCACCACACATGTTTATAGAAGAGCCGTAGCAACTATTCTCTTTGCGCTTGTGGTTCTTTGGACCCACCTCTTTGTAACTGGACTGCCCCCCCCTGCTTAGCATCTAGAGCCTACTAGAACGCAGGACTGCTTGGTTTGTTTGTCAGATTAAATATACAGCATTCATAAAACACACACATTCTCTGCAGCAGATGTGGGGGGGGGGGGAGAGAAAGCTGAGTGTGCAGCCCAAAGCCCAAAGGACCCAATTTCTCTGTAAAAGCACCTGATGGACATTGTGACAACCTGATTGCCTTCCACCACCAATTTTGGGAACATGTGAAAAATACTGTGTGCTGCTTGCTGGTATGTGGTCCAAAATGACTCATAAATCTTCCTTTATCTCCGCTGTGGTGTTAGCAGAAAAGGATGAGTCGCTTTTTCCCCATCTCATTCACATGTCTATCTGTCTGTTACCCGTGCCCTTGAGCAAAGATTACTGATGCCCTACCTTTGATATATGACACATCACAAGCAGCAGCTTTTCATCAAGTGAATTAAGCTGGAAAATGCAAACCTACCTGCCAGTTCCTTCCCAACTTCCCACAATCCTTTTGTGCACTCCCCCAACATGCCTCACATGAACAAGGTAAAGCCTCTAATACTGGCAAATTATAGTGCTACGGAACAGGGTGTCGTTTACCTTTAAAATGCTCTAAATTATTTTTAAAGCATTTTAAAAGGACACGCGTTCACTGAATGAATTACCAATGATCTTAAAAACAAGGGATGTGTGTGTTACTCTTGGGCCCTTCATTATTTGCACTGTGATCTTATATTGTTCATTATGATTTTGCTACAGAGCAAAATGGTTTTGCAGCATTGATCAATGGAGAGGATGTTGTATGTGTCGGCTGTCTTTTCTCCATACTGATACTCTATCAGCACTATCTGAAAGCACTGCACTTCTGTGTAAAAGATTGCATTATACATTAGAACAAATTTCCCCCTGCAAATTAAATGTGTTGCACTGCCTGTTTTCCTCATTTCTTTTGCTTCTCCCTTTTATCTGACACAATAAAATGCATCTGTAGGGTGCTGCACTCTCTGCGCGGTAGCTTTCAATCTTAGAATTTCAGGATGTCAATTAGATAACTACGATGCTGCTAATTATCACATCCAACTCTCACCAGCAAACACCAATCTCCCCACTTGTGATTTTATTTGCTCAAATGTACTTTGGTCTGCATAATCAGCTAGCTTAAAAATCTCAGCTTAATGCTGATGGACTTAGAGCGTTCTTCTGCAAAATCAATAGCAATGCTGCCATCATCACCATTATATTATAACTATTAATTCATGAGCAGCCTTCATCATCTTACAAAACGCATAACAATTGAATGAAATAATAGTTAAGTATTTATTAAACCTTTTAGTAAAACAAAATGACAGAACTGTAAACTTCCACATGTAATTTTCACTGAATTGGCCTAAGAGGAACTTGTAAAAATAGGATTAATGGCACAAAACGTGTAATATATAAAAAATAGCCCTTAGGAAAAAGGGGGAAAAACATCAAGCAATTACATCTCTAGCACTGAAGGCTCCAGTATTATAGGGCAATATTTCCTTAATGTTAGACTTCATTAACCCTAAGATAATCTCTCATAAATTTTGTCCATTTTTAAAGTGAAAAATAAATAATGTTTATTAAACTACTGAATATGTTTATGAAAACAAGACATAATCTACTGCCATAAACTTCTTGTCTTTATCTGAATAATCAAGCCGCTCATAAATAAAATATCGCATAAAGTGAGTGCTAAAATTCATTACTGTAATAGCTGTGTTCATCATCTATTTCATTAACAACCCCTCCCCTTCTTGAATAAATGGATTCTTTGGTCTAACGGAGCAAGGCCATTTACAAGACAAAATACTAAGCTGCTTTTTCTCATTTTCCCTTATCTGTTCCTGACTTTCTTAAATTAATTCTTCCCCTAAATCTTATTGTTTTTTTTTCAGTGTAACTCAGCACATTAGAGGGACTTGAAAGAAATGTAAGCTGAAGAAATGGGCCTATAGAGTATAAGTTAATTAGAGATCTAAGTGACTGGAGATGAGATTTGATGGCATGTAGTGTTGGAGTGAATTTAAGAAACTAATCTTCATTTAAAATGTTTGAAAACAGAGAACAAAATATGAGGGTATTGTAAAGTGCTAGATCTCCATCTATGCTACACTAACATTTTCATTCAAGCACTTGGAATTGTAGAATTGTAGAGTTGGAAGGGACCACGAGCGTCATCTAGTCCACCCAACTGCTCAAGGCCACGAACCTGAGATTAAGAGTCTCATGCTCTACTGGCTGATACAACATTATTTGCTGATACTATTATTACTCAGCAAAAAAACCCCAACAACCCTGAATAGGTGAAAATACATAAGGTGACATCCAATGTCAACCAGATTGCTTATGTAATGGGATGACTTCTCCTACACACACACACACACACACACACACACACTGCTCTAGAAGGTTCTGCAGCTCTCTGGAGTACTTTTTGGCAATGCGAGGGAGGGAGGCTACAGAGGGGAGGAGAGTGGGAGATGTCTACCTGCCTGGCATTGACTGACAACCATAACAAACATACGTATATGAAATACTAAAAGAGAAACGGTTTCCACTGTAGTCAGACTACATAGCTTGTTCTCATACAAACGTTATCTGAAAACAATAGCTGTGATGAGATATTAGGAGGGGGTTATTGGGTTGTTGTTTTTATTTTGATTATATATTCTGTGCTTTTATATATTGATTTTATTCTGTGAACCGCCCTGAGACCTCTGGGTATAGGGCAGTATATATAAATTCAATAAATTAAAAATAAGAATAAAATTTCTACACAGAACTTGGAAAGGAAAACACATGTAATTTCAGTGCGAAATTTCGGCATAATTCAGCACTTAAGCCTCCATTCGTTACAAATTGCTCAACTTTGGCCAATGTAAAGGAACTAACACTACATTTTATATGCTCTTGGCTAGGCTTGACTTAAATTAAGTCTATACAGAAATTCATAAATATGCTGAATGACTCAAAATATTGCAGCACAGTTCTTCAAGCTTTTATTAACCCAAGAGGCCACTAAGAAATAAACCAATAATAGTTCCAGCATATGGCTAATAGCTGCTTGCGCCATCAGCAAACAGATACTCTTTTGTAAAGTTACATAAGTTTGGTCTAGTGTAGAACTATGACAGGAATTAAAACCTCTTAATCAAAAATAGGTAAGATTCAACAAGTTATTCACATATCTAAGGATTTCAGTATTAATTATGGGTATTTTAAGAATCCTAACAGTGACATATATACATTTAGAAGGGTGACAAAAATATATATAAACAGGAAGAGGAAGAGATGATCAAATCATAGCTTTGATTTTTCAGATTGCTAAATTCATTTCAGGTTTTTCACATTTGAACTCAACAGTTCCAGGGTATGAAAACAGCAGGAAATTTATAGTGTATCTAACTGCTAACAGCAATGAAAATTGTCCATCTATACCATGCAAAGATCACAAAAATAAGGAGCAAAGAAATTATCTCACTGCTATTTCTGGTACTAATAAACAATATTCGCAACTTGAAAGCTGTTATAGAAGAGCATTACTGTGTAGACAATATTCAAAATTGTAGCCACGCTACTGTAAGAAAAAAGGACCATTTATGTGAATATCACCATAATTAAATATCTGATTGTATTTTACTTTAGCAAATAGGGAGTCTATTTTATTTTACTGTCATTTTTACACTTTGCACTTATTTTAGTCTCTTAATCTAATTATTTTTTCCCAGAGACCATTTTACTGCTAATAAATGAAAGACATGAAAAATTAAATTGCATAATAAAGTAGGAAGGGCATATACTTACAAGATACAAGGCCCCTGAGAAATGCATACTCTGTCTTAGGTTGGGGTGGTGGGTTTGAAACAATGTCCACGTTCCCTCCCCTTCCATCCAGCAGAGGTAGGTGTGCTTAAATCGTGGATTTCAATGGGCTGAAGTTCAACTAGCTTGGTAGTAGATTGTATGCAGTGCTTACACAACGGAGGCACCCCAAATTAGGTAACATTTACCGTGCATCTTTCTGATCACCTAACCTCAAAAAGGACATTACCAAGCTTAAAAACGTTCAGAACAGGGCAACCATAATGATCACGAGGTTGAAGCAACTTTCCTTTGAGAAAAGGTTACAAGATGTAGGACTTCTTTAAGGCAAGTAAGGAGGAACATGGTAGAGATGTGGAGAAAGTAGATAGGAAGAAGTTGAGGAACTTGAGGAAATCCAATAAAGCTGAATCTTGGAAGATTCAAGAGAGATAAAATGAAGTACTTCTTCACTCAGTGCATAATTAAACTTTGCAAGTCACTTCCACACCAAACAGTGATAGCCACCAATTTGGGTGGCTTTAAAAGTGGCTTAGACAAATCCATGGAGGATAAGGCTATTACTCATGATGGACAGATTCTACCTCCATTGCCGGAGGCATTAATGCTTCTGAAAACCAGTTGCTGGGAATCACTAGCAGGGCATTTGTTGGTGCACTCAGGTCCTGCTTTCAGGCTTTTATGGGCTTCTAGTTACTACTATGAGAATAAGATGCTGGACTAGATGGGCCTTTGACCTGATGAAGCAAGGCTCTTTCTGTGTTTTTAATAACATTAATATTGTTAATGGAACCATGTGCTACACACAGAGAGAGAGAGAGAGAGAGAGAGAGAGAGAGAGAATGGCAATGTTCTTTAAGGGGAAAGACTTGCTAAGCTGAGCTATAAAAAGACTTCCAGTTTTTCACTTATTTATACGTGTTGCTCTCAGTGACATCATCAAGCAACCAGCTACATAGAACTGTAATGCTCCTTGGTTTGGTTGTATTCTGTCAAGAATAGGAAAGCTGAACCACAAAAAGTAGGTCATACAGTAAATAATTACCCTCAGAGCAGCCTATTACAAAGGCAGCTTGGGGAATTTGGGCCTTCCTTACCCAGCTGCTCATAGGAAGTCTACCTTCACACCTTAAAGCAGGGATGGCTAATCTGTGGTCCTCCAGATGTAGAGAGACGCAGGTGGCACTGTGGTCTAAACCACTGAGCCTCTTGGGCTTGCTGATCAAAAGGTTGGCAATTCGAATCTGTGAAACGGGGTGAGCTCCTGTTGCTCTGTCCCAGCTTCTGCCAACCTAGCAGTTTGAAAGCATACCAGTGCATGTAGATAAATAGGTACCGCTTCTGCGGGAAGGTAAATGGTGTTTCCGTGTGCTCTGGCTTTCGTCACAGTATTCCATTGCACCAGAAGCAGTTTAGTCATGTGGCCACATGACCTGGAAAGCTGTCTGTGGACAAACGCTGGCTCCCTCGGCCTGAAGCAAGATGAGCACCACACCCCATAGTCGCCTTTGACTGCACTTAACCGTCCAGGGGTCATTCACCTTTACCTTACCTCCAGATGTTCTTAAACCATACCATCCCTACAAAGGACCATTCTGTATTTCTCAAATTACAGTTTTAAGTGTTACAAATATGAATATAATGTGTGAATGAGACACACCTTTTTAGAAAAATACAAGTATACCCGAGAGCCAGAATTTTCTGCAGCTTCCTACTGAGTGTGAAATCAGTAGCAAGTCTATGTTTTCTGACATGTAATGAGTTTATTGTTGCTCAGGTATGCATTTGAACAGTGTGTGTGATTCTTTCATTTTGGCATCTACCATTCTCTAGGTATGCTGTGTAATTATCACAAAAGCCAACTTTTATGAAGATTTTCCATTGATAATTGTTGTTTAGCATGCTTACCATACCTGTATGAAATCTGCATATATGCACATTAGAAAAAAATAACATGATGCTCATAACATCCAATAAAATGAATAAGAACTACAAAAGGCAAATATATAACTGCAAAGCAGGTTTTGTACTCAAGCACATTTCTTTTACTTGTAGCTAAGAGCCTGCTAAATATTTAAAACAACAACGCAATACCAGTAAGTATACACTTTAAATCAGCATCCGGTTCACTGCATAGAATGAACAGATGTGATCTTATTAAGGTTGTAGTTTAGTTCAACAATAATTTGTCATATTTGACATATTCTTAAATTGCATATACCTGCCAAACTCATGTAGCAATTACAAGCTTGTGTATCTGGCACATTTTACATTATAGTGCCTAAACAATTTATATAGTTGTGCGCACAAAACATATGAAAAAATGTGGAATTCTCCTAACTGACACACCCACACCACCACCACCTAATTCCTCAAAATTCCTGGTATATGCTTTATGATACTGCCCAACTGTTTCAGCCCTCTAGTGACTGTACTTTAATGTAGTTCAAACAGCTCCAAATAACATCACAAAATGCTTAACATCTGTGAATGTTGGACCAGTCAACACATATTTTTTGGAAGGCTGCATTGGCCAGCTTTTATTAATAGATTTTGTTTTAACTTTGGGTTTGTTTATGGGTTTTCTTACAGAGGAAGAACACTTACGATTGTATCCAACAAAGTGTTCAGAACTCCCATTGTTCCAGGCGCATTTTGCGACAGGGAAATTTCATTAATGTGAGCAGTTTCTGAGCTCTGGGTGAAGTACTGTGCCAAAGATTTCAGGTTAAAACTCCCACTGCTGGAAGGAAAGGAGGACCTTTTTCTGCCTCCCCACTTCCAGCCATTCTCTGAAGACTGGAGAAGGAACCCTCTTAAGAATATCAGGAATGGGCAAGGGAAGTATGGCTTTGTGTTTTTTTTTTGCAGTCTTCAGATGAGGACTAGACCATGTAAAAAATGAACAGAAGATTTTAGCTGCAGTCCATTCGTTTTCAGCTTTGTATTCTTGTTATAAAAAAGTGTGCCTAGACACTCTGTTGCAGTGCCCATAATCTAGGTTTAAGATGCCATTTAGCTCCCAGCATTCATATCTCAGTTTATAACACTGATCCAACATTGTTGGATCCTTATCTCTCTCGCCCTGACCTAGCCACTGTGATCCACGCGACGGTCACCTCCAGACTGGATTATTGTAACTCGCTCTACGTGGGGCTGCCCTTGAGACTGACCCAGAAACTCCAGCGGGTGCAGAATGCCGCGGCGAGACTCCTTATAGGGTCTTCGCTGCGAGATCATATTCATCCGGTACTATACCAGCTGCACTGGCTCCCGGTGGAGTACAGGATCAGGTTTAAGGTGCTGGTTTAAACCTTTAAAGCCCTATACGGCCTAGGACCCTCATACCTACGGGACCGCCTCTCCTGGTATGTCCCACAGAGAAATTTACGGTCTGCAAATAATAACATCCTGAAGATCCCAGGCCACAGAGAGGTTAGGCTGGCCTCAACTAGAGCCAGGGCTTTCTCGGCCGCGGCTCCAATCTGGTGGAACGCTCTGTCACAAGAGACTAGGGCCCTGCGGGACCTGACATCTTTCCGCAGGGCCTGCAAGACAGAGCTGTTCCACCAGGCCTTTGGTCAGGGCGCAGCCTGACCCCCTCCTCTGGCAATCGGCACAGAATTTTGCTTAATGGTTGCCATCAATTTGATTTTAATTTGATTTTAATTAATTTTATAATGAATGTTGGATTATTTTGGTTGTTGTTAGCCGCCCTGAGCCCAGCTTCGGCTGGGGAGGGCGGGATATAAATAAAATTTATTATTATTATTTATTATTGTTGATCCATAAATGGAAGAGATTCGTATTTGTGCAATGGAACTTCACCTTTTGCTCCTCTTCCCACCCACAATAATATCTGCTTCAGATGCTTAGGAAATCCTCCAGAGCAAATTTTTGGGGGCACATTGGGAGGAAGGCTATAAGGGGGGGGAGGGAGGTGAAGCTCCACTGTTTTGCACAATGCAAGTTTCCAAGCTTATAACAATCGTCATATCGATTCCATGATACAAAACAGAGGATAATTGCACTCTTACCATTTTCTCTAAAATATCTGCATCACAAAGAGCTTTGTGTGCTAAATTGTAGGAAACAAAATACACAGAAGCACTTTTCTGCAAAAACTCACGGGTTTTATTTTTCTTAGCTTTCTATATATTGTATTTTAAAGGTATTAAAAATACAGATTGTGCAGAATATTTCAATAAAAGCCAAGCATTCAACAAATACTTGAAATTATTATCCAGGTGCTTTAAGCTTGAAATATACTTTTTTGGAAATACCTTTTGCTGTGGACTAGATTTGCATGTTTGCCATGGTCCGCCTTCAAACTAGGAGATGCCAAGCTAGTATGAAAGCATGTTCATTTTCAGGCTTAAAGGGAAGGACTTTCATGAGGCTGTCCAAGTGCCATGATTTGATTCTGGTGCATAGTCATAACCTCCTGCCATTCGCTACAGTTCTACTGGCCTCTAACAGATCAACATATTCCTCTCCAACCTTTCCTACCTACAATGCAGGGGTGCTAACTTGAATAAAATATTGGGGGGGGGAGAGTAAGACCTGCCCCACATAATCAATCACATGATGGGGCTCCTAGGAACAATATTTGTTAAGGACACTGGGAATGTAACTCATGATTTTTTGGGGGAAAGCCATGACTGTTAAATTGGTATAAAGGGAAAGGACCCCTGACAGTTAAGTCCATTCGCGGACGACTCCGGGGTTGTGGCGCTCATTTCACTTTCAGGCCAAGGGAGCCGGCGTTTGTCCGCAGACAGTTTTTCTGGGTCATGTGGCCAGCATGACTAAGCTGCTTCTGGTACAATGGAACACCGAAACCAGAGCAGCGCATGGAAATGCCATTTACCTTCCCGCCAGAGCGGTACCTATTTATCTACTTGCACTTTTTGGCATGCTTTCGAACTGCTAGGTTGGCAGGAGCTGGGACCGAGCAACGGGAGCTCACCCCATTGCGGGGATTCAAACCGCCAACCTTCTAATCAGCAAGCCCAAGAGGCTCAGTGGTGTAGACCACAGCGCCACCCGCGTCCCTCTATTGGTATTAATTGGTATAAGAGTGCTTTAAATATATATAGTGTGCATGTGACACATTAGCTTTCGTCTAAATGCACATTCCTAAGCTACCCAGACTCGCATTCCTGAGATATTATAATTATTTCACTTGTATCATTTATGTAGAGCATCAGCATATAAACCTTGGAGAATACAAAAATCTGTAAGCCAGTGTTTGAAAACTATGGATTTATTCTATTTTATTTAGAAATAATTTATGCATTATGTATGGAA
Organism: Podarcis melisellensis; assembly: GCF_964234715.1. Classification (NCBI taxonomy): domain Eukaryota; kingdom Metazoa; phylum Chordata; class Lepidosauria; order Squamata; family Lacertidae; genus Podarcis; species Podarcis melisellensis. The sequence continues at coordinate 83,127,044 of NC_138537.1, forward strand.
CTGCATGCTGGTTTTCTTCTTTCTTTCAAAAAAAACCCAACAGAATCTATTAAGCAATTCAACATAAATTATATATACACATATATTGATCATTATCTGCACTCGTTTGTGTTGTTGTTGTTTTTTTAAAAAAGGAGGCTCACTTACCTCCCTGCCTTTAGTATGCCAAGATGTGTTTCAACATAAGAACAGTAACGGTAAACAAAAGTCACCGATCTACCTAGTGAGTTATAAAACTCAAAAATGTGCCATAAACACCACTGCCACTTTGTTTAGCATATTGCACTCTATGAAAACTGCTTTATTTGTGTGGTGGTAAATCTTTATGTATCAAAAAAACGCTACAGAAGGCACAATACATAAATTATCAACAAGACACGAACATCCGAATAGTTAATCAAACAAATAGGACATGTAACAAAGAGAAAAGCTATAAATATTGACAACAAGCTGCTCCAGTCACACAAACATTCAATACTTCAGTTCTCAAGTGTGAGTTTTATATCAGTCCCTTAGAAACAGTTTGTATTCTCCAATAAATTTTTACAGTTGATTCACCTGCCTGATACCCTTCAGCCATTTCCTTCAGAAGCTGTCAAACCCGCCAACTATAATATATGGCCCGACCAACAAGAACAGCTGTAGCCATTCTCTCGGCTGGTTCCTGCACCCTGTTCTGCATAAAATAATACATCAAGATTAATTGATTTCCCGTCAGTCTCACAGAACAGAAAATTAATTTTCATGTAGCTATTTTCCCCGGCATATGAATTTTGTACATGGCAAGTAATTTAAGTTTTTAATTATTCATAAGCAAAAAAAGAAAAAAAGGGGGGCACAACATATGATAAACTGAGCTCCTAAAAGCCCCAAGGACACAAACCAAGGCTTTGGTTTGTGCTGGGACAACCACAGTGTTCACTAATGCCTATATAAATAATATATGTATTAACATACATCTTAGTACAACACCAATTTCTCTCATTCTGACCCAAGACTACCAGGGTCACACAGCAGCAGTTTGTCAAAGCAGTTGCTTTCTGGTACATATGATGCACTAAAACCAGATATATATAACATGCCAGCCATATTGGATTGACCTCTTGTTGCCTCTCAAACACTCCCATCCCCAGAACACAAAGGAAATGCAGTGTTTAGAGGAGAATAAGAAGTTCAAAGAGCACAAGTCAAATGTATCCTCTCAGTGCGCAGAGAAAAATGTAACTGTTTATTACAGTATTTACATTCCGGGGTTCTGAAATATACCTTAAGAGGGCAATAGGCCATTCAGACAAGTGTGATATTACAACAGTGTGTGTTTTTGTGGGTCTCCCCACCTGTGTGTGTTTATGCGACATTAAGCTGCCTTCATTCAAACCACTGGCCTATCTTTACACTGCAAGACATGAATCTGCATATCATTCCAGTTTTTGCATACCTGCTGCTGTGCAGCACATGGTGTAAGTTTGCCTTCAAAACTTGATGATTACTAACATTTCTAGGTTTGCCCAAGGTAGATTGTCTTTAAGGACTTGGGGAACTGTCTAGGATGAATGAACAATACGATTCTTGTGCCAACCATTTGCTGTGCGGCAGGGGCTGCCAACTTGAATAAAATGTTGGGGGGGTGTGTCCCTGGTAAGCCCTGCCCTGCATAATTGATCATATGACGTCACACACACATATACCCCATTTGAAGGACAATGCCCATCAACTTTGGGGGGCAGCCCCCTGAAATATTTTCTTTTTGGGGGGAGCAAAGGGACCTTGGCCCCTAGGAGCTGGCTCCTATGTTGTGAAGCTAAGTATTCTTGACATATAGACTACTTTGCTATAAAATACCAAATGATAAATTATTGTTTTCCAGTGACCGCTAAGGATGGGCCAGCATCTTCAAAATCTGCCCCAGTTTTGTGAGTAATCGGATTTCTCCTTAAACAAAAAGCCAATTCCTTCTGCCTTACCTTTACCCAGATGGTATGTGTAGCAGTGCTGCACAGTAGTGTGAGGAACAACAGCAGAGAGTCAAAAGGGTTCCCCTCAACTCCCTCTTTCCTTTCCAAGGTGCCCACTGTACCGATTAGCACCGTGCTGGGCAACAGGGCTGGGCTGCTGGGGGGATGCAGTGTTCCCAGGGCTGCTGTTTATGTGAAAAAAGCTGAACATTTTGCATGGATGCCTCAAAAATATGAGCACATCATATCTAGGGGTGTGCAAGCTTCTTTGTGCTTTTCCAGAAAGGAACTTGATCCTTTGCTCCCTGCTGCAACACCATTCAAACAGGCAATAGGAGGGAGGGAAGAAAGAAAGAAAGAAAGAAAGAAAGAAAGGAAGGAAGGAAGGAAGGAAGGAAGGAAGGAAGGAAGGAAGGAAGGAAGGAAGGAAGGAAGGAAGGAAGGAAGGAAGGAAGGAAGGAAGGCCTCCTTGTTGCTGACGCTGGTATTGCTGCTGCTAATGGGCCATTTAAAGTACAGTACTGAATCAGAGCAAATGGCAATCTGGTTTACCACACTTGTTCTGATTCCCCCCCCCCTTCCATGGAACAGGTTTCTCGGGGGGGGGGGAGTGAAGGAGTAAAGGCAAAATTGCTCAGACCTGTGCCTAGAAAGCATGGAATAAGTGGAAGTGTGGACGAACCCTAAACTGAGTAGAAAGAAGGTAGCAGGGAACACTACAGGGATTGCAGGCAGAGTTATGGGGAGGAGAGGTACCGTATTTTTTCATGTATAAGACGCCCCCATGTAAAAGACGTCCCCTAGGGTTTTTGGGGTCTCCAAATTAAGAAAACAACCCTCAGCACGACCCGTGTATAAGTCGAGCCCCAATTTCAAACCTAATTCTTTGGTTAAAAAAACTAGTCTTATACATGGAAAAATACGTGATTTGGGATCACAATGGGGTAGAAATTGGGTTTATAATAAACTGAATAAGAAGTGGGGAGTGAATGGCTAGCATAGCTGGAAATAAATAGCTAGAGTAAGGTCCTTTCGACTTTGGGTTTTTTTAAAAAGATAATGTTACACTGAAACTTGATTGTACAATTTTTAGTAAAATGCTTTGCACCATGAAACCTTTCAGAGCTTTGACCCAGATCCCCCAGCTGAAATACAACAGACCCTACTGGCAGCTCCTGAAGACATACCTGCTTAGGCAAGCATTCCCCTAAGCTGAACTTTATTTAATAGACTGTATGTGTATTATGTTAAGCTATGCTACCTGCCCAGCCTGCTTCAAATCAGTGACTTGCAATCCTAATGGTATGTGAAAGATGGTACCTATGAAGCTGCCCTAAGACCACTGACTAGTTCATTATCATCTACTCAGACTGGCAGCAAAGCTCCAAATATTAGAGTTTTCCCACACAGTTCTGCCACTAATTCTCCAGTTTAAAGGATCTTGAACAAAGCTATGATCCTGCCTCATATCCTCTCTGTCAGTGCACAGATTTCACCACAACATGTAAGTTCTGTTCCACTGTGCTGCACATGAGACATTCTCTTCTAACACTGTTGCACACCACATGTGTATAGGGATTCCAAGGTGGGCAAACCCCTGGTTTCATGGCCCCTCTCCAATGCTAGGGAGGGTATCTTAATGTAGGAGCCTCAGGGACTGCTTGTCATTTCCTGATAGAAGGAATGCTCACCAAAGGCCAGACTCTCTTCCACCAAGCTGCTTAGGGGCCAGAAATACCGGTAGTTACCAGGATGACTGCAAGATGGATGGCCACTGAGTTGCTTTTCCACTGGATGCAAATCATCCCAAGCACTCTACAGGTGGATGTGACACATTTCAGAAGCCTGGAATACTCGGAATAGTTTTCCATGAGAAGACGGAGCACTGAAGATACATACATTTCAATCGTTTCTTGACCAGTGTAAAACTGGACTGAAATGAAACCACAACCAGGCCAGAGGCAGGAAGTGCCAGTTACAAAGCAGCATCAGTGAAGCAACCCAATATTTAAAACCACATCTCATCAAAATTCCCATCCTTGCAGCTTCCTTGCTGCACATACTTGACTTAGACTGGGCTATTGGGCTAATAATCAATTCAAGCCCTCTACAGGTGTATTCAAGACGCTTGGAACATTCAACTGACCATTAATGTCTCTGCTCTCCAAGAATCAATGACTAGCTATTATTCAGCACTGCACAACAGTATGCCTTACCAGAATACATTTGTTTATAATCCTGTAATTAACATGGTTTTAAGAAGTCCCCAGTCTTAATGTGGTTGGCACTGCTGCTATAGAAGTGTGTCTGCCTCAGCTTTAAAAGCCTTTGTTTCTATCAGCTGAATTGGCTGCCTCTATTTCGAAGTGTAGCAAGAGGGTCTAATTATTTTTAGAGGTCTAATTAGCATTTAGTATTACATTACAACAAACTGAAGCAAAATTGTACCCCTTCTCCAATAAACAGCATTCACAGTGTGCAATCAAGCTGCTGCATGATGCAATGAGAATTAATAGCACTGCACGCCAATGGTAAACCCTACAACTCCCGCTGTGTGTGTTTAATAATTTTTCACTCCTTCCAGATTGTTCCCATCAAGCACAATTCCCAAGATCCTAATCAGCTTCACTCCCCCATCAATACTACACAGAGATCTGAGCACTGAAAATTATCTGCAATTTCAAAAAGTGCTTTGTTGCATTATTAGGCCACTGACCTAAGAGGTAATGGGTAAATAGTTTCGGAAAAATGTCCAAAGGACAATATAAATTAAAAGCTTATGGTCTTGCCTGCTGCTTTCACTAGAGCTGCAAATGGCAAGAGTTTTCACACATCTCTTAACTAGCTGTGCAAAGGCCAACAGTGTTTTATACTTTAATTAGGATTTGTTTTTGTTTAAAATTATATTTCAGGGATTCATATTTGTGCTGATAAATAAATGCCTTAATGCCTTAACTCACAAAAATATGCAGAGCTAATCCTACTTTCGAAATGGTTTTTCAGCACTCCTTGCAAAAAATGCTCACCTATTGACTTATTTTACCTTTACTTGTAGTCAGTAATATAACTGCACAGACAAATCTGGTTGGCTACGTTGCATCTTTGTATCTCCCATTAACAACATGGAAATATAGAGAAGGTAATTCAAAATTCAGATGTTCCACTTCCAACCACTGTGTTGGATCAATAAACATTTTTTCTTGCCTACCCAATTGTTTTTTGCTTTTGTTTCCAGTTGTTGGGGGGGGGGGTTCCCATTTTTCTTGGAGTCATCTAAAAATCCAGCCTATCTTAGACATCACAGAAAGAAGTGCTATACCTCCAATAGTTGGAACAAGAACTGATGTGGTTGTTGGTGGTGGTTATTTTATTATTTCCACACTGCCCATCTGGCTGGGTTGCCCCAGCCACTCTGGGCAGCTTTCAACACACATAAAAACATAATAAAACATCAAGCATTAAAAACTTCCCAATACAGGGCTGCCTTCAGGTGTCTTCTAAAAATTGTATAATTTATCTCCTTGACATGTGATGGGAGAATGTTTCACAGGGAGGGCGCCACTGCTGAGAAGGCCCTCTGCCTGGTTCCCTATAGCTTCACAGGATATTACACTGGAGACCCTGAACATGCTTCTGGCAAGTTCAGAAATTTTTGATGGTTGGTGAGGAACTTTGCCCATTTTCCTTATGGCATTCTTTCCCACTCCAAGTTCAAAACTTGTCTTGTCGTTCTGCATTCAGCTCTTTGTTTACTTCCTCTTCTACATGTTGGTCTTCAAGTTAATAGATTGTCCCTAGAACTGAAGTTTTGATATAAAACCAAGGATGGCCATTTCATTTCATTCAGAAATATAAATCCAATAGGTTGAAATCTAGAATTCTGATTTTATACTGGGTTGCCATATGTTGTGTTTGATTTGTATTTCTATCAGTATCAGCCTGCGCATCCTCATATACACACATATACCAGCCATGTACATGATTTATAGCAAGTCAGTCAAGGCAAAGCCTATTGCTTCCCTTCACAATTTGACGTTATCAGATTACTTCAGAAGCTGGCAGCAGCAACCATAAGTAACAAGCTGTCATTGTAAATAAATCACTCCCTCAGAAATAACATTTTAAAAATATAGATTAGTATGAGCCAAGGACTATTTTAACACACACCTCTCTCTGTGTGTGTCTCATTTTTTCCCTTGGACATAACACAAAAGGAGTGTGTACAAGTATGTGTGAAAAATAAGGTTGCTGTGTAATGTGAGTGTAAGGCTTAATTATTTTCCTATTGGATTCAGTCTTTTTGAAAGTTATGTTTCTACTGTTTATACTTTGTGGGGAAGTGGCATACAAATTTTAAAAATGAATTATGTATAAAGATAAAGACACTTCATAGAATCATAGAGTTGGAAGGGACCCTGAGGATCACCTAGTTCAATATTTCTCTGCAACAGACTAAGTCAGTGGTTTTCAACCAGCGTGCCGTGGCATCCTGGGGTGCCTTGAATGATGGTCAGGGGTGTCGCGGGCAACACTGGCCTCTGTCCCTTTTCTTTCCTTCCCTCCTTTGATGCCCGCTCCCTTCTCTGCCTCCCAAAGGCTTGCAAAGCTGTTTGTTGTAGCAGCCCTGGCTATAAGCTCCTCAGGAAAATGGTGCTCTGGGGCTAGCCAAGTCCCTGTGGGACAATGTGAGGAGGCACCTCACTTTGAGGTGGGGGGCAGCACAGAGACCAGGGGCAGCAGTTGCAACTGCCCAGAGGACTCCTAAGGAGAGGGGAGAAGAGAGGAGGCTGAGGGAATACTCCCCAAGGAAGGGTGTTTGAAAAGGGGTGAGAGGCTGCTGGCTCTGAAGGCAAGAGGTGATTGATTGATTGATTGATCTTTATTACGGCCATTGGCCCGTCACACCACCATAATGTACTTGAACCTCCAAATTTAAAACCGCCAAAACTTACAAAAAAACAGACAAGAACCAAAGCAGAACAAAAACAAAAGACCAACATCATACATTACAACAAATTTGTAGCATAAACATCGCCCTCTGCTCATAAATTAATAGAAGACATCAATGGTGATATCACCTAATTACATCCTAAAACATAGATCATGGTTTAAAGGGATTATCCGAGCCACACAGGAGTCCGTTTCTCTTCTTTAGGGATAGGACGCTGACCAAGAATCTGGCAACCATGAGTGACCTTAGGGGGTCATCATCATTTAATAGATATCTCAGTTTGGCTTCAGTCGTATCATCGGCAATTCCCTTAAGATATTGAGCAAGAAACTTGCTCCTGGCCGATAAGTGAAAAGCACAATCAAGAATTATGTGATGCAACGATTCCGGTGCCCCACAATTACAATCACATAAGAGCGATATCTGTCCATTGGAGAATCTATTTCTCAGCACATTCGATGGGAAGGTGTTGAATCTTGCCTTTACAAAGGCATATCTATGAGCTGAGGAAGTTAAAGAATTCAAATAGTTTGGGAGCCTTAAGAGGGGTAATGAACCAAGATTTAGAGGTGAGCAGGTACCATTGCCCAAGATCATTTTCGGCAAGAGGTGACATAAATGGGCTCCCGAGCCCCACAGGGGTGCCACAGAATGTAGCTGGTCAAGGGAGCCATGGACCCCAAAAGGTTGGAAACCTCTGGACTAAGTTATAAGTAAAGATATCTTGTGATTGAATGTACAGTGATCAAGACATCATCAGCGGATTGTTTCTCCACCCCCCCCCCCATTTTCTCATGTTACATTTTCTAATTTTGACTTGTAATTTCTTTTTGCAATTAAGCATACTTGTCATTTATCACCACCAACATGCTTGTTAAACATGCCCTGAGCTTTCAGGATACTTTAACTATTTGAACATTTTTAAAAAATAGAATGCTTAATTTCAGGTTGTCTTTGTTTGCTTCTAGTTGCAGCTTTTTGGCAGAGATGCTTACGTATTTTCCATTTTCATACAATGCTACTACTGCAGGCATTACCATGACTGCCTTTTCTTCATGTGTCCATCATGCACACTCCTGCAATAAGCTCAATGCCCAGGAGCCTGGCTTATGAAAACCAGAGCTGCCGGGTTTGAGGGAGTCCTGAGCAAGACTCAGTCCAAGGGCCTGATGCACCAACAACAACACTCAACACACACACACGATTACCAGTTGGCAGGTTGTTGTTTTTTTTTGGGGGGGGGAGACCCGTTTGTTACCTATGGCTGCCTGGATGGTAAGATGGGCGGGGGAAGTCACTCTTATCAGGAGGAATGGAAGGGAACAAGTCTAAACAGCAGCTCTGCTCATAGAAGGCAGAGTTGATAACCCACAGATTAGTAGAGAAACAAAACAACCAATTTTTTGCATCAACCACTCACAAGACTAATGCAGTGATTAAATTTTCAAATGGAGAATCTCCATGGATGTTCTGTTCCAACATGCTTCTGGCCCAAACCTCAATCCCTAACCTTGGTAGAGAAGAAGTTGCCTTATACTAAGGTAGATCCTTGGTCCTTTTAATTCAGTATTGTCTTCGCTGGCTAAAACACAATCAAAACAATTAAGAAGGAGAAAGAGAAAGATCAAAGCAACAAAATAAAATAAAAGGAAGGAAGGATACTAGGGGAGAGGAGTATTCCAAAAACAGCATTACAAGTTCAGACAATTAGGAATCCATAAGAAGATGGCTGTCAATCGTATTCCTTTACTTTAATGTAATAAACAAACAGGTGCCAATCTTTAGAAAAGTTGCCCTTCATTTTCGAGTTCTAATGGGTTTGGTGGGTGTATTTTGTTGATTTTTCCATTAAAGCAATGGACCATATCTGGTGGTTCCAATAGTCTTGCCAGTCTACTGTAGCTGACATTCCCCAGTTTGGCACCAGTGTTTTAGTTTGGGGTCCCTTTGGAAAAGGCAGAACATCTCAGCATGAGGGGTGAGAAACATGGGCAAGCTATTTTCTGCTTGACTGAACAGTCTTTTGCCCCAAGCTCTTCCCCTCTGGTTCTTAGGTTGCACTTGTGTCAACAGGCACAGCAATCCTCTGTTCTCAACCTATGAGGTATCACTTTCCACCTATGATGTGCCCCTCCTCCATTAAAGTCTCGGGGTCTTAGTATTGGGATGTGGAATGGAAATCTACCAGGCACAAAGCATCAAAATTACATTTTTGTTACAAGCAAAACCTATCAGGTACAGAACTAGTAATGACCCCCCCAAAGACATTCCGAAGAAAAGCTACACATTGCCCACTCCATTCCTACTCAACAATTTCTTCGCCAGTATTTGTGTTGACAAGGCAATCCTTTTAAGAGATACTAATCAGCAATGGAATGTGGGACTGATAAGGAAAATTTTCATCAAAGACTTTCTTATTACAACTTCTATGGAAAGAAGAAGAAAAATCTATACTGAAAAATAAAGGGCCTAAAATGTTACCCTATAAGAAAATCTCTCAAGGAAACCATCTCTTTTAGAGAACAATGAAGGTTTGTTTAACATTTACAAATACTTTTAAGAATATGGTACTCAGCACACAGTGGCTAGATATACAATCCAGAATTGGCCTGTATTTGGGGTGGGGAAAATCCAATAGAGCACAAAGATTGTCACACTTTCTCTGTATTTGACATGAAATCAAATCAGCCCAAATAATGTAACAGAATGAAAAATAAGTTTTCTGACTATTAGCGCTGGGTCAGCATAGTGGATAGGAGCTGAGAGGTTTCCACTTCAAATACCACTTTAGCCATGCAGTCAGTAGATGACTTTTGGCAAACCATCATGTCTAAGCCTCAGTCTTACATCTATAATATGGCAGTAGCAATACTACAGTTAGTGAGTGACATAGGGATTAATGAGATAATGTGTGTAAGCCCTGCTGACTACTTGAGAAAAGCCTTCTATAAACCATGGGTAGCCAACCTGTATAATAGTTGCCACAAACAGCCTAGGTAGGTTGGAAATGGAGCACTCCTGGACTGTAGCAGGAGGTCTTACATGGCTATTAGTGGTGTTGCCTTTGTAGGTTCCTCACTCCGTTTGCCAACACCAACACCCCCGCACTTTCATTAAAGCCCTAGACTTTCCCCTTCCCACCCCATGCAACTACGAAGCTCCTTTTCTCTCTTCACAGCTGCATTGCTGAAGCCACTTCTCTCTTCTGTTCTGTAGCTCCGTTTGCACCTTCACCCCCATTGTCCATGGCTCCTCAACTCTGCTTTTTGTGCAATCTCCTCCTTGCACAGAAACCACCCCCGTGGTAACCTACAGAATCTTCCTCCTCCCACACACTGAAACTATCAAGCACTCTTTTCATATGGCTCCTCTTCTCCTTTATTTTGCAGCCCCCTTTGCACACCCACCCTCCAGGATGATGAAATTTACTTTATCTTCAAGACGAATAGATGCTTGAGAACAAGCCTGTCAGTTAGCTTGTTCAGTGAGATAAGATTAAGTTCAGTTGATGGATGTTGCACATATATGAGTGTTTTGCTTATTAATAAAATACCTGTTCAAAATTATGATACTTAAACTGGAACTTCGTTGAGGAAAACACATGGTACCAGGAGTGAAATGCACTGTATGAAGGACCTTTCCTGCTGTTTTAAACCATCACTTTTCTCTGCTCAGTGTTCCTCCCTTCTCAGTCCAATGCCTTCTCTTTTTGATTACATACTCCTCCATGCAAATGCAGGATAATGAGGCACTACAAATCCTCTAATGGGGGCTGAATGATGACTCACTTCCTTTTTATCATATATATCTTTTTAAACTGTGTTCACGAAAATACTTGTTGATTGAGGTGATTTGAATGTATTAAATGAAATCATTCACTCATTTGTGTTTTGCAGCTCCCTGCCTGCTAGCTCAAGGCAAAAGTAAGAGAGACTGTCCAAATACTTCAGTGAACTAGTTTCAAATGGGTAGGTCAGGACATATATATGGAGTATAGCCTGATTTAAGATTGGTCAGACTAGAGGCACCACAAAATGTACGTGTTGTTGTTCTTAAGTAGAAAAATAGGAGAGGGCTGTGGAAAGAAAAAGTAAGAGGATGTTTACACTACATATTTATGCTTTTTCTGTAAGGGTTTGACTGTTATGGTTTACCACCTCTGGGAATATTAGAGGAAGATGATGCTAATTATTCTGTGTTAGAGATTTCTCAAGGTCTCCCTCCCATCTACAGCTCTAAAATTTGCGGTGTACAAATACCATGTGAAAGATAGACAGACAAACAAATAGAGAAGTGCATATATGTTTATTAGCTTTTTTTAAAAAAATTAAAACTGGTGCACATTTTGTACCTGAAGGTGGGTCCTGGGTCATAAAATGTTGGATACAAACTGCTATAGTGCAGGCTCAAATAGTATATTGCTTGGATTTATCTTGTGAGTGTGACATGCCTGATATTAAGGCTGGCTAACCCCAACATAAATATTAAGTGTTATTTATTTGGAAAAGTATGAAGGGCAAAACCATGTTTGCAGGCACACAAGCAAACGCTGATCTCAAATCAGAGAAAATTTCAGAAATGCTACCCTTTTACACATTGGTTTGAACAGAAGTTTCATGTTCATAATATAAATTAATTTTCAACTAAAAAATCTCAGGAGAGAAGAAATCAGTATAATACTTGTGAGTGCATGATAATTCTTCTTGTTCATTTCCACCTCATCCACTGGGTCATCTTATGTTCAACATTCTGTATGTTTGCCAAGGGATGATTAAGATGATGGATTTGGCCCATATGAAGAACTCTATATAACTATTATCTTTCGTAATACAATTTCCCTTTCCAATGACAGTTCCTCTCTCAGTAGGGGCTTTGGTCATGAGAAATGGGCATGTTACCCTGTGCCCACAGAAATCTTAGAGGCCTGGTGTTAAAGCTACTCAAGCATAACAAGATATATCCCAGCATGCTCACTGATTAGCTAGCTTCCATAACCATAAAGTCAACAATAATCTACCTACATGCCCTTTCTGCAGGTGGTTGACCTATAAATGTTAAGTAAGTCAGTGGCAGTTCAGCATAAATTACTTTGGAAAACATTATGCGTAAACATTAATGCTGCAACATGCCCTTAAATATACCAGAGGGACTTTGTAGTCTGCAAAAATAATCTGTTACCTGATTTCAGTCAGTTTCCTCCTGCATAGTTGCTCTCCTTGGCATTTAAAAGAATCCAACAAATGCCTAGATAGCAACAATCCCTTTTCTAACACGAATAGCATAAAAGAAAAACCACATACCCCTAAGACACAATGAGGCCTCAGGCAAAAAACCTCCTGCAAATTAGGATGGGACATTATCTTCTCTTGCACGTGTCTTATTTAAATGAAAAGGGAACTACTCATTAACATTATTATTTGAGCAGTGCACAAACATTGCCACTCACACAGGAGAATTGCCCAATGGATTGTGTTCAGTGGGTCACATCTGTGTCTCCCATTCTGCCATCCTCAGTGCTACCTAAAGTTGGCTGCCTATTGAAGCTAACCTCATCTCGCCTCATGATGGGATCTTCTTGGAAGAAATGCTGCCAAAGAAGGATTCGCAATTAAAAATGATAGACTACGCAGAGTTAGCAGGTCTAACAAGTAAAATAAGAGAGCAAGAAGACCAAGTATGTAAAGAGGAGTGGAAAAAACTTTGTGGAGTATTTGGGAAATAAATGTAAACAAGTGAAAACGCTCACAGCATTAAGGTAAATTCAACAGTATAATATATAATAAAGGAAGAATAAGGGGAGAAAGTGATCTAAATGGATATATAAGAATATGCAGGAACGGTGGGGAAATTAAAGGAACCAGAGAAGGGGAAGAAGGGAAGGTGTTGAATGTTTTCATTAAAAGAAAGATATTAATGTTGGAAATGTACCGTATTTTTTGCACCATAAGACGTACTTTCTTCCTCCTAAAAAGTAAGGGGAAATGTCTGTGCGTCTTACGAAGCAAATGTGGCACGGAGGAGGGACGCGGCTCGCTTCAGATTTCACCCTCATTCCTCCCTCATATGAAAGCCCCCAGAGCTCTCTGCAATGAACAAAAAGGAAGAAAGTCCCACTTCTTTTGGCTTTATTAAAATAATTGTGTAGGGCCGAACCATACAGTCCTTAGATCTAAGTGACTCAATGTGGGAAGCTCATATATTTTCATTGCCTGCCCCGCTTACTAGGGGATAAAGTCTATCTTCATTTGTTAATGACAGTGATAATGGTTCTTAATGCTACTGTTGACTGCTGCTTACTTTACATGGTTGAAATATTATTTTGATATACCGGTAGTTTATTAAATAGTTTAGTACAACATTTGATTCAGAATATTTTTTTTCTTGTTTTCCTGCTCTAAAAACTATGTGCATCTTATGGTCAAGTGCATCTTATGGAGTGAAAAATATGTGTATATTTCAATGTGACTATAAATAAAATCTTTAAAAAGGAAGAAATGTTGCCAATGAATTAGGAGTCACGCTTCACAGTCCTATCATTCACAAGAAAGAGTACACAGTGGGTGCATGACATTCAGCAAAATGAAGGCATACAAAGCTTCCCTTTCATTCTCAGTAAAGATGTGTTTTTAAAAGTAGGCTGTTCCACCAGAAGCAAGGAAATGGAGTTCTTCCTAAACTTGTCTGAGAAAGAAACAAGCAGGCAATTATGATGTCACATGTGAGATAGTGGCTAAAAAGTTCTGCTTCAACCAAGGAGACCTTCTAAAATATGAAGATCATTGGGTGACTTTGGAACAGTTAAATTCCTCCCAGGGTTGTAGGAAGGATCAAAAGGGATTAACAAGTCATTTTTGCCACCCTGAGCTCACTAGAGGAAGGCCATGATACCAGTGAAATAAATTAGTAAATGCCTGATGCTACACTTAGTGAGAACCATGTTTATGATGCTTTTTAAACAAGAGCTGAGTTGTGATTCAATGGTCTAAGGAAGTTTTTTGCTGACTTGGTGCCCTTCAGTTGTTGTGGGACTGCAAGTCTCACCATCACTGAGGCTGATGGGAGTTGGATTCCAAAACATCTGGAGAGCCACAGGCTGGAGACGGCTAATCCAATACAGTGGTACCTCTGGATGCGAATGGGATCTGTTCCAGAGCCCCGTTCACATCCTGAGTAGAACGTAACACGTGACTGCGTGTGCGCGGGTCACGTTTCGCTGCTTCCGCGCATGCGTGTGATGTCATTTTGGGCGTCTGCGCATGACGTCATTTTGAGTGTCTGCGCATGCGTGAGCGACAAAACCCGGAAGTAACGTGCTCTGTTACTTCCAGGTCACTGCAAAAATACTTAACCTGAAGCTACTTCAACCCGAGGTATGACTGTATCCATTTTAAACAGGCTAGAAATGATCCTGAATATTCACTTTAAATCACATAGTTAATATACCGTATTTTTTGCACCATAACACTCAGTTTTTTCCTCCTAGAAAGTAAGGGGAAATGTCTGTGCGTGTTATGGAGCAAATGCCTGCGGGTGGCGGGGGGGATCTGCTGCAGTCATGAGCAGAGGATCCATGGTTCCCCTTCCTTCGCGCCTCTGTGGTTACAAAGCATGGATCCACATGGATCCTCAGGATTTTTGCACTGGGCTACTCCAAACTCACTGTCAGATCACATGTCTGTGGCCACAGCATGAACCACAAAAATCATATATCCACTATTTCGTTTAGAATATTTTTTTTCTTGTTTTCCTCCTCTAAAAACTACGTGCATGTTATGGTCTGGTGCGTGTTATAGAGCGAAAAATACGTATTTTGTGAAAAAGATATTTCATTACTCTTTTATTTCAACTGCACCCTTCTTCATATTTGTGCACCTTACTGCAAAATTTCTTACTGACGTTTCAGTGTGATTTTTCTAGGATTGTTCAATCACTGCAGACCGAGAAACCCAACTATCCTAAGGTAACAGTCATACACATAAACATCTGATCCAGCACATACCTGGCTAACAGTTGACACACGTGGAAATGTGATTTTAATTTCTTACAAATGTTTTATTATATACATATATTATTGTAAACCATGCTGATATTTTTAATGATATAATAATAATAATAATAATTTATTATTTGTACCCCGCCCATCTGGCTGGGTTTCCCCAGCCACTCTGGGCGGCTTCCACAAAAACCAGAAATACACTAAAATATCACAGATTAAAAACTTCCCTGAACAGGGCTGCCTTAAGATGTCTTCTGAAAGTAAGGTAGTTATTTATCACTTTGACATCTGATTGGAGGGCGTTCCACAAGGCGGGTGCCACTACCGAGAAGGCCCTCTGCCTGGTTCCCTGTAGCTTTGCTTCTCGTAATGAGGGAACCGCCAGAAGGCCCTCGGCGCTGGACCTCAGCGTCCGGGCAGAACGATGGGGGTGGAGACGCTCCTTCAGGTATACTGGGCCGAGGCCGTTTAGGGCTTTAAAGGTCAACACCAGCACTTTGAATTGTGCTCGGAAACGTACTGGGAGCCAATGTAGGTCTTTCAAGACCGGTGTTATGTGGTCTCGGCGGCTGCCCCCAGTCACCAGTCTAGCTGCCGCATTCTGGATTAGTTGTAGTTTCCGAGTCACCTTCAAAGGTAGCCCCACGTAGAGCGCATTGCAGTAGTCCAAGCGGGAGATAACTAGAGCATGCACCACTCTGGCGAGACAGTCCGCGGGCAGGTAGGGTCTCAGCCTGCGTACCAGGTGGAGTTGGTAGACAGCTGCCCTGGATACAGAATTGACCTGCGCCTCCATGGACAGCTGTGAGTCCAAAATGACTCCCAGGCTGCGCACCTGGTCCTTCAGGGGCACAGTTACCCCATTCAGGACCAGGGAGTCCCCCACACCAGCCCGCCCCCTGTCCCCCAAAAACAGTACTTCTGTCTTGTCAGGATTCAACCTCAATCCATTAGCCGCCATCCATCCTCCAACCGCCTCCAGGCACTCACACAGGACCTTCACCGCCTTCACTGGTTCTGATTTGAAAGAGAGGTAGAGCTGGGTATCATCTGCATATTGATGGACACCCAGTCCAAACCCCCTGATGATCTCTCCCAGCGGCTTCATATAGATGTTAAAAAGCATGGGGGAGAGGACGGAACCCTGAGGCACCCCACAAGTGAGGGCCCAGGGGTCTGAACACTCATCCCCCACCACCACTTTCTGAACACGGCCCAGGAGGAAGGAGCGAAACCACTGTATAACAGTGCCCCCAGCTCCCCGCCCTCCTAGACGGTCCAGAAGATATGGCAGTATATAAATATTTTTATAAACAAATAAATTATTTTTTCCATATGGCCATGTCCCCAGGGGTAGATGACCAGCTACTTGTGAAGCAATTTGTAAAGATCAGCACCCGCTCTTTGAGTAAATGTTTTTACAGATATATTCCTGATCTGACCAAGTCTCAGCACACAAGAATCCTTGCCGACGAATTCTAGCTAGCTTAAGAATAGTGTCTCATTCAAGAGTCAAGCTAGATTTGCTCTTCTGCTGCCTACCATTCATGGCTGAAGACACATTATTTCTGCAGTGTTGGGTTCCATTACAAATGGGAAACTCTTCCTTTTGCTTCCCTTCCCTTCTCTTCCCTCCCCCCACTTCATAATCGCTCAACACAGCTTCCACCTTTAAGTCATCTTATTTTCCTGGATATCTAATTTATATAAAAAGCAGCGTAGTAGTATGCATTTCCATTATGGTAATACAAGAAAGGCTTTGGTTAGGATCAGTACAGAATAAGAACAGAATAAATGTTTGGAAAAGGCAGTTTGAGATTGTTTTAGATATTAGAATATGGAAAAAGTCCGGCAGAAATTGTCTTGGAAAGAAAACTAGTATAGAAATGGAGAGGAGGACATGTAGTTATTACACCGTTAGTTGCATGGCGATTGCAACCACACTTGAAATATGCATAAAGAGGCATATCTGAGGGTTTGTTTGCAAGTAGCCTCAGGCTACCAGAACACTATGCAGCATTTCCATAAAATCTCAAACCACACTCATGCCCCTATGTTTTCTCCCCCACCCCCTCCGCTTGAATTGCATTTCCTAATATTACCTCTTTCCATCATTGGCTTGAGGCTACTGTTTAAATGCATGTCAATATAAATATTGCTGAAAAGGTACCATTCATAAAATTAATCTGTCTTCCAATACTCCAGGTAGACACTGAAGTAGCAGTAAATAGCTAAGCATAAACTACCATTACGCCGTACATGTTTATTGTATTTCTAAAGCTTGAAAACTGTTAGGAAAAATTGAAAAGTTACTTTTTTCTCCTCACTCTACACAAATTTGTTAATGGGTAGCATAATGGTAAGCCATGTTTGCCGGCATTCTGTAAAACATCTACAAATTGCCTTTGCAAGGCATTATAGGTTGTCAGACTAATGTAGTTGAAGATAATTTGGCCTTTCAGAGAATTGAACCTCACAGCACGATTATATTCCAGCACCAAGTGGAGTGTCACAATTATTCTTTCATGCTGAATTACCATATAATGTCATAAGCCTACCTGTCATAAGTCCTACAGCCTAGCTTCAATTTTTTTCTAAATCTATGGCTTGTGGCCAAAAAAAAATTATTATTTTTTTACAACTAATGGAAATCTGATTGTTTTTACCAACAATAAATTTCATAGCAAATCAAAGGATATGCTTGGGCAAACAATCCGATACTCAAGGTTAAAAAACACACAAATAATAAATTGCTGGTGTGTCATGTTCAATTTTTATTACTGCATTACACTGCAATAACCATAACAGGATCTAAATTTGTTGTCAGAACATTAAACAAACCCCCATACTTCACAAAGGCATCCTGCCTCAGTAATTTACACAACGGAAACAACTATCAAATTTTCCACTGTCCCGCTACCATACCCATACATCAGTGCAGTTTATGTATTTAGACAATTTTTTGAATAAATTACTTCCATCCTGGCTGGTGCTGCCACTTCTGTTAAAAGTCATATCAGTTTTAATTGTATTTTTTGTCTATATGGAGTCACTGCTTTTTCAGGCTCTTTCCTGCTCTTACTTCCTGAACAGCAGAACACACTGTGAAAGTCCGTATTTAAAAGACAGCATAGCAAAGACACTATTCAAAATGTGGGGGAGGGCACCCAACAATCTGTTTTCCTTTGTTTTTATTAGCTTTTGTCCTAAGAATTTTAGCTCTGAGGAACAAGTTAATCTAAAGACAATAAAAATATACAAAAAATAGGATGGGAACATTATTTTGTAGCCATTTTGGCTTGCCAAAGACCTGAGGGTGTAACTTTACATTGCTTGAGAATATAGTACTGACATCAAGAATTGCATCCCGATGTTTTATCTTCTGATTCCCTGTAACTTACAAGAACAATTAACCCATGGTACTATGTTAAATGTTACTATGTGAAATATATTGAGTCGAGGCTGCAACATGGCACCATTACTGGTGGCACCCACATGCTACTAACAGCATATAGTTCTTCCACTAGCTTTTTTTATTCTAGATAATTTGAAGAATTGTTTTAAGCTGTGGGACCAGACATCTTATCAGAAACAAAGCCACAACCTCATTGCATTTCTCTTGCTACTGCAGTGGTGGAGTTTAAAGAACACCTGAAGAGGGCCCTGTTAACATTTTTACAGAGACCACTTCATTTCCCCCCTCTCTATGTCCCAAAATAATTGCTCTCATCTCAAAACATGATGGTTATACGAAAAGCATTAAATGAAATCTTGATCTATTGGTAGAGCTGAATAATACAAATTTTGTGTGTGCTGGTGTAACCTTCTTCTCCACCAACCTCCTGATTTTGCTGACTTGACATTCTAGTCCATGCAAGGGACATAGTTGCTCCTGCCTGTGGCATCCATCCTTATTTCCTGTTGGTATAACACTATTAACTATGGGAAATATATATATATGCATGTTTTGAAGCATCAGTGGATGGATCTAGCATGAGCTGTGGGCTCACACACACTCTGGTCACCTCACCTTTAAGAGGATATTCCTAAGTCTAATAGCAATGCACTAGTTACCATTCATTTACATTTTTATTGTGACGTAAAATCTAATGAAAGTCCAGTTCAAGTCAAGGGGTGATACCTTATCTTGACAGCTACTGCAGAGTGCAAACCCTGCTTGTCCTCTCAGCTTTCTTTTCTGCCCAGAAGTAACAGCACAGTGTTTCCCCATCCTTTTTAAAGGGGAAAAATGCAGAATCCAATAGAAGCAATAGATGTCCAAATTGTCAATATTGGATCCATCTCCACATGTTAACTAAGGCCTTGTTGGTTGGTTCTATGTATTTATAACCTCAAAAGCAATAATATAAACAGAAGTATGATTTACCTTGAGCCTTTGTATTATTAAAACACTTTGTCTTATTGTCTTATTGATTTACAATCTGTCCCACTTACTATTTTAGCATCTGAAAACAATCAAAGCACAGAGCTGCAAAATGTTTAGACATTCATTGTTAGGCAGGGTTGTTTTTTTTATTATTATTCCAGACTGGGAAAGAGGTGGAGGGTGGGGTTTGAGTCCTCAACTGCTAAGCACCACAGTATGGAAATGATTTATGGCCTTGTAGCAATAACGATGCGGCAGACCCATTAACATATTGGCAGACCCCAGGATGGATTATCGACATTGATTATTTCATGGACCACTGATGCCCATTTGTTAGGAGAAGCTCGAAGATGGCTTCTCCTGGACTGAAATCTTTTACGAGCAGACAGCATTTTAAGTATTAGAAACCTGGGATTTAAACCTTTTTTATTTTTTGAGCAGAACACCTCCATCTCCTCTTTAGTCACCTACAAAAAAAAGTGTCAAAATTAAAGTTCATTCTTTATGGCGGCCTTCATTCCTCAAGTCATCATCCCAACGTCTTCTTTAAAAATTAATGATTGCCAGCATTTAGCCACTGGTTGTTGCTATGAAGATCTATGCAAAAAGCAAGGATCCCTATAGAGCGTGTGATATATGGAATTCTCTTTATTACTACAATAAAACTTACTGACATTTCAATACTTCTGCAAATAGCATTATAGTATCAATCTTCTGAATTAGGTTGAAAATTAAGTTGTAAATTAAAGGAAAGTGTACTTTGGAATACAACATGATATGTCACCTAGAAAAGGACCTTTGTGCTGAAAAGAACTGAACAAGAAAACTGAAAAATAAGCCAAGCTGCCTCTGAAGTGTCTCTTTCACCATAAAAAAACTGGATTCTACACTACAAGATTAATACATTTTGAACACCCCAACATTTCACCTCAGGAAAGATGAACTGGATAAGATCATGTGCCAAAATATTTTAAAATCCAGTTTAAAGCAGGGCTGTGCGGGAGGCTTTGAGTTAGAACTAAACACACTACAGCTAAACTGATTTCCTATCTTGGTTTGGTATACCTTCCTGGCAGCTGCCCTCTGCAGAGTCCCACTTCTTGGCTATGAGCTTTGTAATTAATTATCTCCCAGAAAATGGCAATTTGAACTACAACTAGTTAAAAAATGGCAGTGGCTGGAACAGAAAGCACAACCACCTCTCCAACCCAAACACACCATGAGATCTAAATAATACACATTAATCTAACATATCCTTGCTCTGCTAATCCCCTGGCAACTAGGAATCAGAGGTATACTGACTGAAAATAGAAATTCCATTTAGCTATCTAATTCCCTTTTAAACCCATTAAACCCAGTGACCATTGCTACATCTAGCAGAAATGAATCTCACCCCTTTTCAGCCATAACTATGGGATTACAACAGAATATATCACTGATGGATTGAAATGTAAAAAAGGACCCCCCCAAAAAAACAAAGCAGTGTTGCCAACAATTCCAGAGTGCACATCAGCGAAGGAAGCTGGTGGCTGAATTAGCCTGAGAGGCTACCTTGTAAAAAGATCTTACCAGAGGAAGGTTATACAAGTGGGCTAAAGTGTCCAAGAAGCTACAAGTAGAACCAAAGGAGTTATGGGGTACAGAGGCCGATTGTCCCCAGTAGGTGGACTGGGTTGGGGGAGTAATTGCCTGGGGTGGAGGTCTGGAGAAATTGGCCTGAGGTAAAAGCTGCTTTGAGGGCTGCTGTTAGGAACATGGTCTCTTGAGTCTTCAGAAACTGTTCTTTAGGACCCCAATAGAAGTATTGGTAGTTTGGCTGTGGATTTCTGACATGACTAACTTGATGGTCTTAACTTGATTGGTGTGACAACCAGGCCACAGTGAGAAGCGCAAACTCCCTGAAACCTAAGAGCCCTAGAAGCATGTCCTTGGTTAGAGCCTTTGTGACCTGCTGTCTTTGATTTAATGAGATCTTGCTTGTTTGCCACATTCCAGGGCTCAACAATGGTACTGCCAATATGCTGTTTTGGAATTAGATTTGTGGAATGCTGGGAACAGGTGAAGCATCAAGGCCTCTCTACCCACCTGACAGAGTGAGGCTTAAGGAAAGGGGTAGATAAGCCCATCTTCAGCACTCACAGAAACAGAAAAGAATATAATTTATCTATTTTTTCATTCAGAAAAATAATATGAATTCAAATGGATTACTAAACCCTCTGAACCATTTTAAAACCCACTTTCCTCCAGAGGAGGAGATGAAATACCTTTTTTACCCATTTTGGAAACTATCAATGCAATAGTTTCCAGCTTTTGTTTCCCATGGACTTGAAAGTAGCTGAGGTTCTTGGTGGACCACTTAACTTTTCTGCTTGCTGCAGCAATTATAATGTAGTGATCTAGATGCTGTATGAGTTTTAATTGTATTTTTATTGCTCCCCCTTTATTGCTCAAATTGTAATAAAGATGAAACAAAACTTATGAATAGTTGATGTGGACATGCTGTGGACCACTGAATGAAGTTCACAGAGCACTGGTGGTCCACAGACCACAATTTGGGAATCATGCAGTGAAGTACTTTGTTCAGAGTTTCTTCCGCTAAGAGCATGGGCTTATTCAAGAGATCAGGCTACTGGAGATTCATCACATCTGACAATCCTAACAAATAACTGACTGGCAAATGTACTGAATATTGGAAACCTAAAGTCCAAACACTTAAAAAGCTAAGAGAGAAATATTACATATTTGATATTATAACCCACCTGTGGAATGTCACTCAAACCCTTCCAGGCAAGCTTAGATGGTACACACTTTGCTAACATTTCAATACCAGCCAAAGGCTTGTTTTTATCCAGGATTCCATTTTTGTATCACTGTTTTGTGAAATTCTCTCAGACACCACTGTCATGAATGACAGACAGGTACTGGTATAACGTACCATTTTTACACATGCCTAGATGGGCAAGTATATCACAATAGCTTCCAGAGTAGGCTAGGTCCTACCTGAATGCTGCAATTATTATGCAATTAACTTGTTGTGTTTTAATTGAAAGACAATTGGGCTTAGCAACACCACTGGTTTACTTAAATGATTCAATCAAAGCCTGTATTAAAATATTATTGTTGTATCAAGCAACATGATCAACCAATATACCCTGACAGTAAGATAGGTCTGGGAGAGGAAGAAGAAAAAGGGGGAAGCAAAGTGACTCAGTAATGTTTGTGAGATTTTCAAAGCTAATGACACACAAGACTGATTCACTGCTCACCTCGCTCTGCTCACTCATTTTTCATATCATATTTTTCACTGCCCCATCAGCCTGCTCCACCAAGGTCAAATGAAAGAAATGAAGGTACACACACCACAAGAAGATTTATTACAAACCGATTTGTTTTGTGTGTTTTTTCCTTTTAGGCAAATTCATTCCAAACTTTTCCCACTATAAAAAGGTGGAAAGCAATGTATAAAAGAGAGCTCCATCATCACATCACACACAGTGTATTTAATACAGAACTGGATAGAACAGGAATGGGAAGGCCTAATTTGATGCTAGTGAGACCAGAATAAAGACAGTTGTTGCATTCACTTCAAAACAGTTGTAAGATCAGTCACTACAATATCTCTACTACCATAAGTGCTGGGGGTGGGATTTTTCTTAACAATATGTTCTAAATTTAATTACAGTTAATATCTAGCACACAAAATGGCCTATAAAGAAGGAACATGTCTCTGTATGATTATTATAATTTGCAAATATAAATACTATGAGTCAATCAATATTCCATTTTGTTGTTGTTTAATCGTTTAGTCGTGTCTGACTCTTCGTGACCTCATGTACCAGAGCACGCCAGGCACTTCTGTCTTTCACTGCCTCCCGCAGTTTGGTCAAACTCATGTTGGTAGCTTCAAGAACACTATCCAACCATCTCATCCTCTGTCGTCCCCTTCTCCTTGTGCCCTCACTCTTTCCCAACATCAGGGTCTTTTCCAGGGAGTCTTCTCTTCTTATGAGGTGGCCAAACTGGCTACTCTTAACTTTGGCTACTGAAAAACAAGCTAGCTTAATAAACAGTGATTTGAAGTTGGCTTGTTTCCGCTAACCATAGTTAAGATTAACCAGCTTGTCCAGGCTGTGGCAACATAGCAAGCTGTGTTTAGTTAAAATAAAAATGGAAGCAAAAGCTTCAGAACACATCCTCACAGCTGGGTCAGAGGAGGAGGTGTACATGCCCAGGAAGAGCTTAGACTCATTCTTGTAATGCTAAACTTACATTAGTTATATAGTTCGTTTTCCCAGCTCAAATAATTCATTAGAGAAGCTTGAAAACAATATAAATTGTCTAATTTTAAAGAACGTTGTATCATGGGCTGAAAAGTAAAAGCAATTAACTGGCTAGGTATATTTTTTATAAACAGAAGCAACATATTCTATAGATCTGCAAGCATAATTCTTTTAAGCATGCACCAACTTTAGAAACACCAGAATAATTTGAAATATATGTGGATTACTACATATGGGAATTTTCATACTGTAAAGAGAAACTGTAGGATATTGTACTTCCTTGCTCTATTACAGTAGAAGGATGAAAGCAATCATTAACCATTATTGCACCTCAAATACTTAGAATACTGAATACATTTATCATCTAATTTATTTAAAATGTTTATACCTCACCCTTCCATAAAAATGCCCAAAGTGGCGTACAATAATGAAGTTCTATTTTAAAAAATGTATATATAGATTTAGATGAATCCAAGTAAACAGATGCAGATCCCAGATAAATCTTAATCATTCACTTCATTTACGTTGAACATTATTGGTATGAGAATGACTACTTTCCTTAAGGAAACATACCTATGATTCAGATGCTACACAGAAGTAGGAGCAAAGTTTTGACTTTGTTCCAAGGTTTTTTATTATTAAATGTTACATTTCTATCAGTTGTCAGTGCTCTTGTATTTAATTTGACACCATAATGAATTTCCATATTCTGCACCTGAAGGAAGACGTGTGCTTGCAATCTGGGATTTATTTGTTATTAAAGAGAATAAATAGTATTACTGGTGGCAGAAAAGCAACAATAATTGGTGCAGACAGATTTAAGGAGAAACAACTGAAATGTGGAAAAAATATCCAGTTGAAAACATACTATGAAAAATTATCAAATAGTGTGAATTGTGGGATGGGAGATAACTACCACCTGTGCTGGAATTTGGTACATGCTCAGTCTTTTGATGTATTTTTGGAATATCTGCAGAAAAATCCTCCCGCGTTCTGTTAGCAGTAAGTAAATTGCTTGTGGGCTCTGACTGCCGGAATACTTTAGCAGGCAATTCCTCTCTGTCTTTCACTCTGTTTGTCTGTGTTAAATTCCCCCTCTGCCCTCATCCATTCTCGCATCCAGTTCCCAGCTTTGTCCATCCATCAATCCACACACTTTGTCAGTGCCGACTTCATCCTGGCTCTCACAATCACATCCAAGCAATCCTGCTGCCACAAGGGAGCTTTTCGCCTCCCATCTGTGTCTCCCTGATCTGCTGACTGAGGCCCTGACGCTTGTCGTTTTCTATTGCACAGGCAAGCAAAAACACTAATACAGAACCTGATTTCTATCGTACAGCTTTTCACCTTTTCTATCGAAGGGGAATAAGCAAAAGAAGAGACACAAAGAGAGATGTTTGTTGAATTTTCTAAAACAATTCGTACTCTAGTCAGGTTGAGGTTCAATTCGTCTTTCCTCAACGAAACATCAATAGAAATCACAGGGAGAAAATGTATCACTAATTAAGGGTTGATAAGCTCTATGTCAAGTGTAGTTTAGGAAAGAAAGCACAGGTGCTCTACACAAGGTCTCAGCCAGCAGAATTGCTCACAGCATTTTTATAGTAATCTCAGATGAAGACGGTGTATTTCAAATAAGACAAAGTAAAACTGAATTACTTTATGATCTTAACTGGAAAGCACAATATTCAGGAGAGGGTTCCAAGATCAGGTATAGCTTGAATATGTAGAAAATAAAGATTTCTGGGACATTATGTTAGACAAAAGCTGTTTTCAAACCCTTTTCTGCATTTTGCAAAATTCTAGATTCATTCATGTGCATGTTCTTTAAAATTCAAGGTTTTCCAAATAACCTTCCTTTATTTGCTCATGATGACATCAGTTTTCTGATGTTAAAAAATGCTCCCTATTAAGGGGCAGAGAACAGCAGCCCAGCATTTTGAAAACAACATATACTGTGGACTAAAATGTAAAAAGTGCTGCAAGTTCAAGGAACGGATATGATTAGAAGAATTATTTCAGACAATACATGATAAAAAGGCAACTAAAGTACTGTACTGGAACTTGGCCTTGAAATTGTAGTGTTGGGTGTTTTTGTTCGTTTCCTCACCTGGCGTCTTCACAGCCAGCTTATTTTGCAAAACTAATTAGCACAGGAGTCAGATTCAGGTCAAAACATACCCTCTCAACCCAAAAATGGAGAGAAGAGATAAAGTCACTACCTTTCTCCTAAAACCACAGGCAACAATTTAATATAACATTATGCTCATTTATAGAAATGGGGTATAGATATGTACTTCTTTATTATTTGTGTTATGAGAGAGATACTCAGCAAATACTCTAGAATTCAGCTACTTGCTCTGGAAAAAAACACACAATCCAGGATTGGTAATCCAGGATTACCAATTTTAACACTGACATTAATGACCATGTGCATTTTTTTGGATTCTGTCAGTATCCTAATGTTTCTCCAGGATGCTGCTGCTTCACTGAACCCTTTTGTTCCTTTCCTGCAAGCAATTTTGCCATCCTGAGCTCCTTCGAGAGGAAGGGCAGGATAGAAATTGAAAAAAATAACTACAAAATTTGATCCAGCTTCATCTGTTCATCCTGCTGCTGTATCTGACTGGCTATGGCTAACTGCATGGGTTGTGTCTATAGTTTTTGTGATGTCATAATGTCAAGGATGCCATTATGACACCAGCAGCAAAATCATGAGCAGCCCCAACCAATAGAATTAAGCAGATGTACACTCATAGAATTGTAGAGTTGCAAGGGACACCAAGCATCATTTAGTCCAACCCTCTGCGATGGAGGAATATGCATCTGGCTGAGGTCAAAAAAGGAGGAAGAAAATGGTCCCAAGAACGGCAACAACATGAATGTGTTCACAACTGCAAAAAAAGGGGGGGTCCCCAGGCATTGAAACTCCTTTCTGAGAGAGGTCTGTTTTGCCTCCTCTATAAATGGCCTTCCAAAACATGACCAAACTCTTCTTTTTAGGAAGACCTTCGGACCATACATAATTGCTGTCTTCTGGAAGTGGTTTTAATTACTGTGGTTAAATGATTTTTTAATGGTAGTTTGTAGATTTAAAGTCTTTCTCTCTCTGCTCTTTTGGTGCTTTATGACTGTTTTATTGCATTTATTGTTGTCAAAAAGAAATTCAAACTGTTAAGTCATTCTTTTAACGTGCTGTTAGCTGCCTTGGCCCCGTTGAGGAAAGGCATGTTTTAAATAATGTTGAAAAATGAGAGGTATTTTTCAACACACATGGGGGGAAAACATGGAATGAGTGAAGTTGTTTTAGTTTAGCCTGAGTTATTATTATTTCAAGGCAAATAATAAAAGCAAGCAAAAAGCAAACAACAACAACCCAGCCAGGATCCTCCTCCACACCCTCTTTTCTACTCTTTACTAACCTTCTTCCACAAGTTCCCATAACTGTCCTCTACAGGAACACCATAACAGCTGACAACCCAAACTGCCTCCCAAACCCACCATGCCTTCTATCAAAAGAAGGGGTACTGGAATTCCCCAATCAACTCTTCCCCAACACTCCAAAGACCATAAGGCATCCTTCTAACGACTTTCCCCACTTTCTTCTGCACAATGGCTGTACTTGCTTGAACCTATTTATGAAGAGCTGAAACGTAGGAGCGAGAACACCTTCATTTTGTGCAACCAAAACCATTTTGCCCATGTGTAGATATGACAGAAGAGACCTAAAAAAGCAAAAAACAAGGAAGTCTTCTCTGCCATGCTACTATACACAGACATCTCTAATTAGACAGCAACAAAATTTTATTAATAGGCTGGACATTATGGAATGAGCTTGTTATAAATGGGCCCTGTCAAAGCCTTATTCAGCTACCAAATGAGTATTCTCAGTTCACTGCTCACATCTGAAGCATCACCGCTGGTGCCGGATAACAAATGATTGCTATTAACCGTATTGTTAGTAATGATGGCTGAAAACAAACAAAAACCCATAAATAACAGTCTACAGAAAAATTAACCCATAAACTTGATAGATACCCAGCTGAGAAATAATAAATGACACTTTGGATCCTGCTGGGAGAAGCGAGTGGTTTTTGTTTTCTCCTCTGTCATTAACACATTTTCTGTGCTAAAAATTAGATTCTGATATATAATTATCAACGCTTCGAGATATTAATTCTGCTATCACTCCCTGTTTCTCTGCTAGCTGGATGTAATGTTATTCACAGATTACTCTGAGAAAACACATCAGACACTTAACAGAGCAGGTCAAAGTGACAAACAGCTTCTGCTGGCAACACTAAGCTTCTGCAGTCCTCTTAAAAAAATAAGAACAACAACAACAACAACAACAACCAACAAGGCAGGGATGCAAAACAAAATTTCTCACATTAATTAACTCAAGTTTTCTTTGCAACCAGAAAACAAGCCTCTGCTGTGTAATGTGAGCTCAGCATATTCCCATCTGTCCTGATGAAAGCTGTATTAGGAACAAACAACTGACAAATACTAACTTGCATTTGTATATTCAAGTCCACATTCATTAAATCTTGAGAAAGTATTCCTTTTTCCCACTAGTATAATAAATACAACTTCTTGGTTATTAAATGTAACACTAAACAATCCTTGCACTCCACTTTTCATTCCTAGATGTATATTTCTATATGTCTGGTGTATGTATGCCTGGAAGTACATATCTAGGTGTACAATTACTTTAACTGAAAACCCTAAAAGGAGCAAGGCTTCATTAACAGGAGCTGACTTTTCCCCTTCATGATTCACATTTCAATAACTGAAAAGTAAATTTATGTTGAGGGTGTCAATCTTGTAAAGTACTTCAATCTCTAAATGGCATTACTATCAAAAACACTTGATTTGATTTGTAGCTGTGTCTTACATTCTACACAGAAACATGTGCAGAAAACTATGCAAGTGCGCCTTCAGCCACAACAGTGCATATACATGCCTACTCAGAAGTAAGTCCCCCTGAATTCAATGAGTCTACAACTGATTTAAGAATTCTCTTAATTGAATCTTACCTATCACCCTCAAGCTAAGTTTGCTATGTGTCTCTCTGATAAAACCATTTCTTTTATAAGCAAAAAAATCCTTGGGAAATTAAGCAAGCAGGATTGTTAGAATAAGGGAGAAGAGGTGCTTGAGTTTATACTTTATACCCTTCCCCCTCCTTTCTAGCCCTAGCCAAGTTCTGCTGATGACTGAGTCTAACCCAAACCTCATACATTCTATCCACTACATTTTCCTCAGTATTTGGCACCCTATGATATTAAATAACTATAAAACTAGAAAGCCAAAATAACTAAATCACCTGGCAGCCAATTTCTGAGAGTTAAACCACAAACCCGTAAAATGGTGGAGTGTGTTGAAATAATGTAAAGGAAACCCATAAATTCAAACTTTATGTTCTGTAAAGAACAAATATGAAAAAGGCATCAAAATAATGAAAGATTGTTTATGTATTCTGGCATGAAATGGGAATGTGTTATGAGAGAGAGAGCGCCATGGCAGAGACGGATCGACAGAGCTGACAGTGTGGTATTCATCCTACGCGGTACAGCAGACGTCCTGCTAGTGGCAGTCGACAGTGCAATAAATCAAGCGCTCTCGATGCTGTACCTACAGCTTATTACATCCAAGATGACAAATAAATAATAATCCCTGTCACAGCGGCCCTTTGCTCAAGGATTGAGCCTGAAACCTTTTGCTCATCACTCCTGGTCTTAAGTGAAAACACCAGAACAAGGGAATTGAAGGCCACGGTTTACTGAGCTCATGAAATACAAAAGCAAGCTGGACAGAGAGAAAACTAATGCTGAGCAAGAAAAAAGGTCAAGTAGTAAAGAAAGGATAAACATTTAAATAGCCTAACTTAAAAGGGGGCAACGTTTAGCACCAGGGCAGCTACAAATTGCCTAAAAATAAAAAGACTGCCAGCGGGGGTGGGGGGTGGGGAGAGAGCACCTGCAATCTCTGAGGACAGCCTTGCCTTGGACGATTAGGTTTAGGGCACAAGCTACATACCAATGGCAACAAGTTCTGACAAATATACTCAGAAATTCTATTTGGAAAGGTACATGGTGCACTTTGCTGCCTATTTTTCTGTCCCTTGCAATTGACTGGTTCATGTGTTCAGTTCTGCATAAAGAATGACCGCTCCCCGCTTAAAATGGGGGGGCACCCTTTGCGTGGACGCGCGCAGCCCTAGGTCTGGAGTGGCCCCATCAGCATAGGCTTGGCTTTGCCTTCCCTCAGGTGGGATACCTGGAGGTCTCCGCCTACCTCAGTGAGTTGTCCAATCCCACCTGGGGGAAGCGTTGCCAAGGAGACCAGGCCAGGTAGGGGAGGGATTACCTGCCCACACAATAGAGGGAGGATCTTACCTGGGAATCCTCACTTGGCTCCAGAGCTTCTCCCACCCTACCCACCCTCAGTTAATGTCTTCTTTTGCAGGTTAACTCTTCTTCATAGGTTTTGCAGATTAACTTTTCTTCACAGGTATGCGGGCGCTGCTACGTTAAGGTCGCTGTTAAAGGGCCGGAAAGGAATTTCCCTGCATTGGCAGGTTTTGCCTTTCCCGTAGCAAAACATCACAACTTTGGCGGTATCAGGCCTTGGGCGGAATCCTTTAGTCCATCTTCCTCTTTGCAGCGGCGATACCAGGGTTCCCCGTTAAAGGGGTTTCTGAAGGGAGGCTTTGACCGTACACCGAAAGGTCGTCATTGCTCTCCCCTGCGGCGTCGGCGTAACGGGGGCGGCTATCTCTGCTTGAACATATATTCTCCAGAGCCGGCCCATCCCCCCCCACACACACTGGATAACCCTGATGCTCCCTAGGTCCCTGGCTGGGGACTGGGGAGGGAGAACGCCCAATGCCTGAGCCAAGGTCTACCCACATATGAAATTTAATAAAGTTGTGGCCAATTTAATCCCATAGCATGTTGTCTTGAGTCGTTATTCCACATGACGGGAGGGACCGCTCAGGATCTGGGGACTCCGCCTGTCCACGCAAACAGGGAAAAAATCCCATCCCTTGTCCAAAGGGCACAATCAGAAGTTAAGGTGGGGGGATATTCCTAGTCTATTATCCAACATTTAGGTACTATGTCAAGAGTTCTGTGCATATGTTCTATAAACATGTAGATGCTGGCTGGATTGTGCCCAGAAACATAGGAAGTTCTACCATTGGTCCATCTAGCTCAGCATTGTCTGCATTGACTAACAGTGGCTTTCCGGGATTTCAGCAGGGGACATTTCCAGCCTTACTTGGCGATGTCAGGGATTGAACCTGCAACCTTCTGCATGCAATGCAGATGTTCTACCACTAAGCCACACCCTCATTTCCCTGCCAAACCCCAACCTCCACATGTTAAAGTCCAGTCTACATAAAGACATAGTGATGTATGGAAGTGAAAGCTGGACCATAAAAAAGGCTGATCGCTGAAGAATTGATGCTTTTGAATTATGGTGCTGGAGGAGACTCTTGAGAGTCCCATGGACTGCAAGAAGATCAAACCTCTCCATTCTTAAGGAAATCAGCCCTGAGTGCTCACTGGAAGGACAGATCCTGAAGCTGAGGCTCCAATACTTTGGCCACCTCATGGGAAGAGAAGACTCCCTGGAAAAGACCCTGATGTTGGGAAAGATGGAAGGCACAAGGAGAAGGGGACGACAGAGACGAGATGGTTGGATATTGTTCTCGAAGCTACCAGCATGAGTTTGACCAAACTGCGGGATGCAGTGGAAGACAGGAGTGCCTGGCGTGTTCTGGTCCATGGGGTCATGAAGAGTTGGACACGACTAAACAACTGAACAACAACAACAACACACAGAGACAAGATCCCACACTCTGGAAAAATGGAGGATATGAATCATCATTCATTGATGTGTACACACAGACACTGTGCAGATGAGACCTTTTAACTGGGGTCTCATCTGCACAGTGCAGTGGTTGGATATCGCAAGATGAGGCCAGCAGGTACAAACCCAAATCACTCAATGCATACATTTTTATATGCATTCAGTGTTCATGTCTTAGAACAAAAGAGGCAGGGACTCTACCCAGCTGGTGATTACCATTTTCTTGACGAATAAGCATTCCATGTCCTTTTGCCCTTCAGCAGACTAAAATTAGAACCCCTCTACCTACAGCACCCTGCCCAGTGGGAGTCCTGCTTTCAAAATGATTCTTGTGGAAGAATTTAGACAAACCTTCCCTGAGCCCACTTGTCTCCAAGGCAGACTTGTGTTAACCACAGCTGTTCAAGTTATCAGAACAAATCCCATGGTACAGGGCCAGGCTGTAGGCCAGAAAATAAAATAATAAACAGAAACTGCTGGTTTAAGGTGGGAAAGCACCTTGTAATGCTACAATGAAAAGCAAGCAGCAGACCAGGTCGCAATGCTTTATTCAGTCATTACCATGCTTGTCCCAATATCAAATGGTTTCCCTGTATAGGCATAATCTTCACTTGATAGAGGTTTCCAATTTTACAGTACAGTAAGTATTAGCAATGCACAATGTTTGAGAAGCCCCAATTGAGATATTGCAGCAGAATGCATTCTGCCTCTTTTATCCACGCCTTAAAAACACACACACACCCTATGAGGATTGAGCTGCCATTCAAACTTCAAAAAGAGAAAGGTGCAGTAGTCCTATTTGGGTGTTCAAGTCACACACATGATTAGAACGGAATGAAAGAGAGTGGAGAAAAGTATGCTAGTTTCACTCCCACCGTCACTGTCCTCCTCGCCTCCCACGAACCAGAACCAAATGTCTGCAGCAGGGAGCCTTCCCTGTTCAAGAAATTATTGGTTCTAAATCACACAGGGAGCCTAGTACCTACACAAGTAGAAAAGACTCCCCACCTCAGAATCCCTTCCGCAAGTTAAGAGTGAATGGGATGGTAACTACAGTGGAGCCCCCATACTCTTCCCTGCTCTCTCCAGTCATGTAAGGGATTAGAGTGTCTAATGAGAACTCTCATAAATTTACATACAAGGGTCATTATCCAGTTCAGTAAACTGGGCTGCTTCAGCAAATTGGGAGGAGGCAGGAGGAGAGGAATGGTAAAATAAGCAGCTTTGTTCAGGTGAGAGGAAAGAGGGCAGCGTGTTGCATTGACCTTTAAGTTATGAAGTGCGGTGAGCAGAGACATAAGTTTCCTTACTTCCATGTCTGAGGGTGTGGGAGGGTAAAAATGTGCTTCACTAGCTACCCAGCAATAGCTCTGGTGGTGGACTCCTGGCCAATGGCCACTATTTCTCTGCCACCAGGAAAAAAAAAAAAGATTTATGGGAAAGCCACTATACCAGAAATTGTGTTTGCCTGCTTGCCAGTTAGCAGCCACAACAGAGCTTTTGCTGACTGGCTGAGTACATTGTTTCACCAGCACGGCTCATTGCCATGGATGAGGGGGGCGGAGAGAAAGATGCACACCATATAACTAAAGGTAAATGCAGTACACAGCATTTCCCTCCCCTTGCAAAAACCAAATCATTTATTTTCACCCCAACCTGAAAACAGGCAGAATGTGTCCCTCCCGCAACTTGCCTCCTATGAATGGAATGGCAAAATGCATTTTGCATCAGCTTGAATACGGACCTAGGTTACTTGTTACATCACACTTTTTATATCTTTATCCTCCCTCAGAAATGAGTACACAAGTCAAAATGGGATTGAAACACCAAATTGGGGGTTAAATAAATAATTTGATTCAGTGTTGGTGATTTACTTGGTAATCTATGATTTTTATAATTCTCTGATGTTTTAATGATTTTGTTGGAGTGTGGTTTTTTAATGGAGCTGATAGTCTGTAAATATTCTTACTTAAAGAAATAAAAACTTAAAGTGTTCTAATTATGCATAATAACTTTCATTCTGATATCAAAGGATTCAAGGCAAATACTGCATTATTATATATTTTGTATATTCCATCCTCCTTGTGAAAACAGGTGAGGTGGCTGAACTGTTATTTGAACCTGCAATTTAGAAATGTGTCTCAAACATGCCTGGTAACTTTATTTATGATACATTAATCTCCAAGGGAGAGACCATGTTAACAGTGAGTGTGCATATACACACAGAGAGAGGCATGGGCAACAACAAACACATGAATTAAACAGAAAGCTGCATTTGGTTTGGCCCCAAAGAACCAACATGTCTACACAGTGGCTCTTTGTCAGAGCATCTAAACTTAAAAACACAACAAGAGCCCTACCAGATCAGACCGAAGGTCCATCTCAGTCTGGCCCACCATTCTGATTCCCCCATTGTCCACATACATGTCTCCTGATAAGCACACAAACATGAGGACAGTCCTTGGAGACTTTTTCCTCTCATACAATCAGTTAGCTGTCTCTCTGAGGAAATCCAGAAACTTCTGCTTATGAGAGTCACAAAGTAGTTCAAACAGTGCACTGCAATACAGTGGTACCTCGGGTTACATACGCTTCAGGTTACATACGCTTCAGGTTACAGACTCCGCTAACCCAGAAATTGTGCTTCAGGTTAAGAACTTTGCTTCAGAACAAAACAGAAATCGTGCTCCGGCGGCGCGGCAGCAGCAGGAGGCCCCATTAACTAAAGTGGTGCTTCAGGTTAAGAACAGTTTCAGGTTAAGAACGGACCTCCGGGACGAATTAAGTACTTAACCCGAGGTACCACTGTATAAGGTAGCAAAAAGGAATAAAAACATATCTGTGATATAAAATACACAATCGTGCATGTCCATGTATATGCACGGACTGTAGAATATGTTCAAATATGTAGCTGCATCTTCTCAAATACATCTTACCCTTCTAAAGCATGCAAGTTGTATAAATTGTACCTAGTAAATTACATTTAGATCCTGCTTTTGCGCTACTCATGGAAATCTGTATGGCCATTGTGAAAACAGGATGTTGGACTAGATAAGCCTTTGACCTGATCCAGCAGGGCTTCTTCTTATGTTCACTTTTCATGAGCAATCAAACATGACTGGAGTCCCAGTTATCCTCAGAAAGTAAAGTAAGAAGTTCCTGTATCCTGACCTAGTCACACATTCTTACCCTAACCTTTCTGTCCCAACCCTTGGGGCTCATAATTTAATCTGACTGCTCAGCCAATCCATATTATATTGTAATATATAATATACCAAATCAGGTCCAAGGTTCTTGCTTTAATCTACAAAGCCCTGAACAGCTTGGGTTCTTACATCCCAGTCAATGAGATCATCCAGAGGGCTGCTGTTAGTTGTCCCCTGTTTTTCAGAAGCCCAACTGGCTTCAAGTAAACATCTGGCATTTAGTGTCACTGATCCCATGCTATGGAATACATTTCAAGCAGAGATTTGGCAGGTCTTCTCACTGCTAACTAGCAGGTGTCTCTTGAATACTCTTCTATGCAGACAAGCCTCTCAGTTTATTTTTCCAAGATGAAACAGTAGATTTTGGGATTATTTATATTATTTTTAAGTTTCCTATATTTTATTGTGTTTTTATATACTGTCATTATCATCATCAATTTATAATCATAATTACCTCAAGGCAATGTACACTAAAAACAACAAAACAGTTAAAAACTAAGTAAAAGAATGTAAGTTTACCACCACCCCTCACCCCTCAACTCTCTCTCCCCACCTCTCTTCTCCCCCAAACTTATACTGCAGGTGTGCACAACCTACAACCCTCCAGATGTTGTTGGACTACACCTCCCATTATCCCTGATTACCAGCTATGCTGGTTGGGGCTGATAGGAGTTGTAGTTCAGAAACATCTGGAGGGCGGCAGGTTGTGCACCCCAGTCATACTGTGTACAACATTAATGTCTCACATTTAATGTAACTGATCTGTAGAAAAGGCTCTGCAACCTGAAAATAGAGACAATGCACGTACCTTTGAAGCCCAAGATAATCTTTAATAAAAAATATATATTTTTAAGAAAATAAACCACCTTTAAAGCAGATATCAGTCAGTAGATTTTATTGTTTATAGCCAATGGCCATCACAATACAGTATGAGCACAAATCACAAAGTTACAAAGTGAATACATATAAAACAAAATTTGTTGTTGTTGTTTAGTCGTTTAGTCGTGTCCGACTCTTCGTGACCCCATGGACCAGAGCATGCCAGGCACTCCTGTCTTCCACTGCCTCCTGCAGTTTGGTCAAACTCATGTTTGTAGCTTCGAAGACACTATCCAACCATCTTGTCCTCTGTCGTCCCCTTCTCCTTGCGCCCTCCATCTTTCCCAACATCAGGGTCTTTTCCATGGAGTCTTCTCTTCTCACAAGGTGGCTAAAGTATTGGAGCCTCAGCTTCACGATCTGTCCTTCCAGTGAGCACTCAGGGCTGATTTCCTTCAGAATGGATAGGTTTGATCTTCTTGCAGTCCACGGGACTCTCAAGAGTCTCCTCCAACACCATGATTCAAAAGCATCAATTCTTCGGCGATCAGCCTTCTTTATGGTCCAGCTCTCACTGTTGTACATCACTACTGGGAAAACCATAGCTTTAACTATATGGACCTTTGTTGGCAAGGTGATGTCTCTGCTTTTTAAGATGCTGTCTAGGTTTGTCATTGCTTTTCTCCCAAGAAGCAGGAGTCTTTTAATTTTGTGACTGCTGTCACCATCTGCAAGTAAAATCTCTCACTGCCTCCATTTCTTCTATTTGCCAGGAGGTGATAGGACCAGTGGCCATGATCTTAGTTTTTTTGATGTTGAGCTTCAGACCATATTTTGCGCTCTCCTCTTTCACCCTCATTAAAAGGTTTTTTAATTCCTCCTCACTTTCTGCCATCAAGGTTGTGTCATCTGCATATCTGAGGTTGTTGATATTTCTTCCGGCAATCTTAATTCCGGCTTGGGATTCATCCAGCCCAGCCTTTCGCATGATGAATTCTGCATATAAGTTAAATAAGCAGGGAGACAATATACAGCCTTGTCGTACTCCTTTCCCAATTTTGAACCAATCAGTTGTTCCATATCCAGTTATAACTTTAGCTTCTTGTCCCACATAGAGATTTCTCAGGAGACCGATGAGGTGATCAGGCACTCCCATTTCCTTAAGTACTTGCCATTGTTTGCTGTGGTCAACAAAGCAAAATTTAAACAATACAAAATAGACACATGGCACAAAAACCACCTTTATCCAACTGGGAAACCCTGTCAGGACAAGAATGTGTTCAGCTGTTTCCAGAAGTGTACATAGCAGGCACCTTTCATCTTAACAGGAATTATATTCCACCGAACAGGGACAACCACTCTAACAGCCCAGTTCCAAGATCTTTGGAACTTAGGGCTTCTGAGATCTTTGGAACTTGTAGGAAAAATTATCCCACTGATGGGTATATAAAGGACAAGGTGGACCTGAGCTGTATAGGGCCTCATACATTCGTACCAACACCTTGAACGTGAGCTGCTAGCACATTGGCAGCCAGCACAAAAACTCAAGCAAGGTGTCATATGCTGACAGTACTTTGCCCCCCACAAACAACCTAGTCACCATCTTGTGCACCAGCTGCAGCCTCCGGCTCATCCTCTAGGCTAACCCCACATAGAGCACATTGCAGTTATCTAACCATGAGGTCCAGTGCATGGACAACTGTGCTCAAACTATCCAATCTAAGAATGGCCATATCTATCTTACCAACCAATGTTCATAACAGGCACTCCTAGTCACTGAGGACAACTCCACCTACAGTGACAGCTGGATATTGTTGCACGCTGCCTTGATATTATATGAGTGAGGTGAATATAAATAACTTTAGAAATAATTTTAAAAAATATATTGTAAATATGTAGTTAGAGAATGTTCTAAGAATATATTAAATTATGAAATTGATCTAGTATTTTCAAACACTAAAGGAAGAGAGGCTGTGCGGTTTTCCAGTGAGTCTATGAGAAATATCAAAAACATTAAGGATTATAATATTGTTTATGACCAATCTTGAGAATTTCAGCCTTTAATGAAGCCTTTAACATGGTGGAAGTCAAGGTGGATGGCTTTGTTCATGACTGAGTTAAAGAGGATGTCCAGGGACAACTGACCCATTGAGAAAAATCCTCTGGAATGTTCTGTGCAAGTCTGGAAGTTTTTTTACAGCTTCATTCATTTTAATGGGGTTTGCCAAAAATATTTTTGGGTGGATTTGCCCTATATTAGTGAAAAGGAAGCTATTTTCATTTTCTGCTTCATGTAACCTAAAATTCTTGGGCCACCTCCATATCCTTGCATTCAGTCCTGGGTGGGGTGATCCTGGAGGGAATCTGGAGAAAGTTTGGAGGACATAGCTGGAGCAAGGGGCTGACAAGCAAACAATTTGAAGGTCACACACCAGAAAAGCAGTGAGATAAAAAAGCACTTTATTACCCTGGACAGGTATGAAGAGCAAAGGGTTTTGACAAGAGCTGGTTGCTGACTGAACACATTTAGACTTCCCCCACCCTGACTACCACTTCTCAGGCTCTGTTCCTTTATTAGAAAATGAAGCCTCTGGCCTGGAACCTGGTAGTCCATCATCTCTCCATCACCTCTTCCCAGGCATGCTGCCTGCAGTGGTGAGTAGATTTGTGACACAAAGCCTTCTACAGCTTCTGTGGATGATGTTACTGACTCAGCCAGCCCTTCACCCCCTGGGTCCATATCCACGCCACTGTTGTAAGTCTGGGACATAACACCCAGAGACTAAGAGTTATTGCACTTTTATGCAGAATGGGGCGATAGACTGAGATAGAAGAATTCTGTACCACTTACAATTGCAAGTGGGTATGGTATCTTTTTAAAAATACTCTCCTACAAAAACCAACCAACCAAAAATCTCAGCAAGTAGTAAATGAACACATCACTGAGAAAGAGCTAAGCTAAACTCTCTCCTTGACGTTCTAATTTGGTTTGGGGAAGTATTCAAAAACATGACACAAACATGGGAACCTACAGTCTGAAGTCCAGAATTCAAGCATCTCATTCTGAGTAACTAATTCACCTCTATGTAATATAATAAAAGGGTCAATGATGTAAGATTCTGCTACAGATGATAGATTACTTCATTTACATTACAGATTTACATTTGTATTTTTTAAAGCACCTATATATTTATTAGTGGGTCCCCCCCCTTATTTACAGACAGACAAGAATGATGTGTAAAAACCACATCTCGAACACCTCATACCAGTAATGTGCACATTTTATTTAATTTACATTGTAAAGTATGTTTGGTTCTTTGCTCACTCCATAAGTGTGTTCTACATGCACAAGATATATATTCTACTGCAAGTTTAACACAAGCCCTCAGCTAATGATTTTATTTGAATAACTTATTACCAAATCCAGGAAGCATCAACATATTATAGAACGAGAACTTGGATTTCAGTAATTCCGCCTACACTAATGCTAAGTCACTATTGGGAGCATTTAGTTATAAATTGTCTTTCAATAAAAAGTAAAGAGCTCCCAAAACAACAAAATGAAAAGACACAGCAGCTTAAATCAGGGAAGTCAATTTCCACATGCCGATCCTAAATATTTCATGGCCCTATTTTATTCTGACATTTGTAGATGACTAAAGTGTTACAAAGGAAATAAAATGCTGATTAAAGAGTTCACTGTCATAAAGGTTACTGAATTGTAAATGGCCCTTTCCATCTTCCTGTTAATAGGTACCCAGCTGTAAACATCAAGAAGGATGTGACGGGAGGGCTGAGCTGCTCCTTTAGGAGTCGTATATACATTAATCACTGAATCACCAAGCCATGCTTAATTGCAAGTTGTATATCACACAAATCCATGGTAAGTAGAAGGAAACTCATTATTGCAGCTTCATAACTACTGGGTACTTCTCATTTTAACCTTCTCACACCTGGGACACACTGGTGTTTTACAATGGGAATGCAGAGATGGTATTAAGCTACTAATTATAGTGGCACGGGCTGTTTGCCTGCTGCTTGAACATTCTGCAAGATAAAGCAAGAAAATAAAAAACAGAAATAAGGAATAGAGTTGCATTTTCTTTAGTTCTATTTATGCAAATTTTCAGGGACTTTCCCTCCCTCCCCATCTCCTCTTCTGAGGACAGCACATTAAAATTGCCTTGATAGTTTGCAGAAGAGTTTAAATGATAAAGGAAAAAACTGCAGTATATTTTGCTTTGACACAATTATTGATTTAAATCCCATACAATAGCACAATACTATTTAAAGGTCATCCAAAGAAAAATGAGTTTACACTTGAATGGAGAAAGCTTATCTGTCATGAAAGCATAATGATGTGTTTATACTCTCACATGTGTGTGCATATCCTTCCAACCTCCTTCCTTCAAGAAGATGGAAGCCCGAATGCAGGTGTAATCTGTTTTTATGGAGAAATATTAAAGACATGCACAGATGAGTTCATGCCATTGGTCAATTCAGTGCTATCGTGTAAGAGAAGTTTGTCCTGGATTCCTGCAGACATTTGAACACTTAGAAGCACAATCTGGAGAAAGGCTCTCCTACACAAGCTCAACTCAAATGAGTGGGGGCCACAGAAAAGCACTAATGAAATCCTCCATGATTTGGCACTTATTTTTGAGGGGAAATTATTATTATATATATATATAAAGGTTTGTAACTGCTACATAATAAAATGTCCAGATTTGCCACCTAAAGTAATGCTATCTAGCCTCTGGTTGCTCTACCAAATTGTAATCAAGATTATGGTAGGAAACTGCCTACATTCTCACTCAGAAGGGAAATAAAATGGTTTTTCTAAAGATCTGATATACGAACTTGCTTTGTTTGCAAGATTCTGCAAAGCCCAACTGCCTGTACAACACAACTCTGAAGCCCTACTGCTAGATAGTGACCCTGTATCACAACTTTCAAAGTAGAGCAGTCTCAAGAACATAGAAAGTTGGCTGTCCACTGTGCTATGTAGAGCTTCACAGACTGAGATTCTGTGTGTTTGTTAAGGCATTTTGCATTCCCCATATAAGTTACTATTGAGGGTTCATGAGGAGAGATGCCAGGCACAACATCCCCCTGTGAGTGCATAGAAAGGCTTTCTGCCCATATATGGGTAGCAGCAACACTGTGCGTTCAGCATATTACAGCACACAAAGGAGAAAGATGGATCTGTTTCTTCTGTTTTGCTTCTGATCAGTTATCAAAGTTGACAATTATATAAAACTATTAAAATGCGACATGATCCCACAGCTCACTGATTCAATCTTTTGGCCCCTATTATGTAAGCTTCTCTTAAAAAAAAAACCAAGAACTTTGGGTGTCCAAAGTTGCAAGCCTTGATGTTGCCTATACTTAAAATTCACCAGCAGTTCTCTTCATAGTGAAAGAGCTAGAGGGATGTCACTGACCCAGATGGAAACAACTCTGACCAAGATCCTCACTCTGGCTAGGCGCATAGCCAGGTAGCTTCATTGAGAAGGAATATCAGAAAATGGTCCTTTAGAAAGGTACAGGAAAGTGTTAGGGAGGTCCGGTCACCTTTTCTGGTGGGCGACGTTGCGGCCAAGCATCGGGGCCCCTACAGTGATCTGGCAGGGGACAGAGATCAATGCCTCCATTGTTGCCATCCAGGTCACGTCGCCGGTGCTGGGCCCACCCAGGGGTGGCCCTGCTGTCCAATTAGTGCTGGCAGGAGGCTGGGCTGTAGGAAACTTAAACTGCGGCACAGCCGGGGAGCCCTCCTCTTGCGCCCTTCACTAGATGACACGAACTTGCTATGGACAAACATTGGTCGCCATATTGTTGGTGCTGGGTAGGATTTTTTTCCACTTGGCAAATTGGCACCAGCCATTTGGTTTTCACCTACCTTGTAACAATCGTTACAACTTTGTGAAGTTAGGCATTGGGTAAGCTTTGTTTGGATGGATGGGAGGTTGTAGCCTCCGCCTGCCCCTCCTCATTAAGGGTATCCTGTTAAAGGGAACCGGGGTGTGTGGATTCTGTCTGATGCCCGGATGTGAGCCATGCCACAACCCCAATGTGGACCCTTAGGGTGCCCCTATTTGATGTAAGTCATAGGGCTCCCCCTATTGGCGGTTTACACTTAGATGGGCTCCCTGCAGATGGGCAATATAGCCTGGCTTTACCCAATGACTAATCCAAACTGCTCACATCTGTAACCAATAAAGTTGTGGCCTATTTGAACCCATAAACCTAAATACTCATGTCCGTGTGTTTATTATGCACTAGGGAACTGCAGGTCGCAGGGCCTTGGCATGCAAGTGCTCCATTTGGCTTCCTGGCATAATCAACCAGCTTTACACAACTGGAGGAGCAAACAGAATGAGTGAGTAGACTAAAGTCACCTGGTGAGTTCATGGGAGAAGCAAAATTTTACCCAGAGACTTCCTGATCTGTAGCTTAACCTCTTAGCCTCTCCACCAGAGAAGCTCTCTCTATTGTGTTTAGCTTTGCCATTTTAAAACAAGTTAAGAGAGTCTTAAATCTGCACTGATAGCGCAGCAATGGAAATTAAGTGCCAGACAAAAGATACTCATCCACTTTTTCATGGTTTACTAGGGCATCTAAGCAAAGGTATCTGGTGGGAAAACACCCATTGTTTTACACCTTGATTTTCTGAGTGGGGTGGAGGGATTAAATGTAGTCAGATGTATCTATGTTGATGTGTTTCCACCAGTACTTTTTTCAGCGGGAACTCACCGGAACTCAGTTCCAGCACCTCTCAGGTGGGCACCATTGCTATTCTAAGAGAACAAAGGAGGTGTTCCTGGTGAGTTCCGGCACCTCTTTTTTATAGAAAAATAGCACTGGTCTCCACATAAGCACTCCTCTTGATTGAATAATTTATTCTGGGAATGTGCCACATTATGTACCCCTTTCTCCTCTCTGAAGTTTAAGTAATGTAATTTTACTATCTTCTCAAATTACGTTTCTCTGAAGTTGGCTCTAAAGTTTTGCTACCTGTGAATTGACTTCCAGGTACCAGTGAAACACCACTAGGCTCTAAATTAACTGAGAGACAGCAGTGCCATCACCTTGTGAGGCCCTGAAATTATTCATCAGCAGCCTAAAGCACATTAAAAGTTTAAATTTTACACCAATGCATCTATTGTAATTATAACACTGACCTATCTTATATAAACTATGCTACTCTTTGCAGCAAATACTAATTTGACAATCTTAAAACACATAACATTTTAACCTTACAGATCAACGATATTATATTTCCTTCCAAATTCTCCTCCTCTTCAACAAGCAGTCCTCCTCAGACTTGAAACTATAATAGTAACGCTTATTTATAAAAGAACTTGAGAGAGTGCTCAAAACAGTTCATACACATTATTTTGATGTAATCTAGGAAATGGTCCTGTAAGATAGCATCCTATTACTGTATTGGAAAGGAGGCTAAGGTTGAAAGAGTATGTGATTGGCCTGCCTAAGGTCACCAGGTGAGTTTATGGCAGAGGAAAGGTTGCAATCAGTGATGTCTTGCCCATTATGAGCCATAAGAGGAAACACTGCCCTCAACAACATAAGCTGTGACACTTTACTGTATTGCATTGTGATGTTATCATACTAAGTATATGACTCCTGATTGGCTGCAAACACTCAATGAATAATTAAATAAAAATGGCCAAGTGAAGCCACAGAGAAAACAGTGAGAAAGCTGTTGCTGCAAACAACTGAAAGCAGTCATGATAAAGGAAAAGTGCCATGGATTTCTCATAGACTAAGAATACTGCCTTTCCACTAAACAGTTACAGTCGTCTTCAGTTGTTACAACTCCCATGTTGCTCTGTATAGGAGTGGGGTTGTGCCAGCTAGCCCTGACCACCGGCATCCATGGGCACAGTCCAAATGCCTGCAGAGACAGAGAATTCGTGAATACAGTTTACATATACAAAGACTTCCACATAACCTAGAACTATGCACAACTGGAGTTCCAGGTCACATCGGCTTGGGCTACTTGGTCATCCCTGCTCCTATGAATAATAGCATGGGAACTATAACAACTGAAGAGGGCAAACCTATATATGCAACAATGCCTGCCAATCATAAACTGGATATAGAGTGCATCTGAGAAATCATAAAATTACGGTTTAAAATGACAATAGCTGAACGTCAATCTGTCATATTGATAGTGATGATGGGCAGCAAGGAAGAGAGGTGATGATTTCTTATTGCACTGTGTGCTTGCTCCATTTCACTGCCCAGAGAGTGCAATACAGTAAAATGTTTAGGATGTCTCAATATGCATTATATATAATTATGCTTCAGAAAAAAAACTTCATTGGCTTAACTTTAAAAATGAGGGGGCCAGGGCATTTGAAGAAAGAAGTGTTA
This sequence comes from Podarcis melisellensis, assembly GCF_964234715.1. Lineage (NCBI taxonomy): Eukaryota > Metazoa > Chordata > Lepidosauria > Squamata > Lacertidae > Podarcis > Podarcis melisellensis. Next base: position 83,170,916 of record NC_138537.1, read on the forward strand.
TCACATAATGTGGGGGAACCATAAATGTGTTTAAAAGCATCTAATTTCATACAGAAGATAATTGTTTAAGATCCTGACATCTGTGAGAGGGTCATCACCACAGAATTGTTCATATCAATCATTTTGAGAATATGAAGGGCTAAAGGGATTGCCACAAAGCCAATTATCTTCCTTGGGGATTAAAAATTAAGAGCTGAGAAAGATTCTATGTAGTAATTTTTCTCCAAATTGGGGGGCAGAGAGAGGATAAATATTATTGCCCTTTCTCTTAAAACCTTTGGGTAGAGGGGGCTTAACTGGAAATAAGCAAGGGTTGTAGCTGCGGGAATTTTTCTTCATCATCTTCATTGCTACTGCTGCTGTTATCAGCTCTATGGACTTCCCACACACTGACCATTTGAATAACACAATATTACATACAATGCAGCATTGTTCTAGAGCCATTATGGGGGGGGGGGAGATTATAGTCCCTGCCAAAAGTGGTGACAGAACAACCATGTTTAAGAAAAAAGAAGCACGGGAACTGACATAAATGCCATTTGTCTTCTGGTTATTCCCTCTTTTAATCATGTAGATATGTCTGTCTGTCCTCGAGCGCTTGTCTTTTGCAGTTTGCAAAGGGGATCACAAGAGTGGGAGACAACTTCCTCCACAGCATAAAAAAAATGTTTTAAAAAATAATAAAATAGAACTAGCTGTCTCTGTTGTACAACTTCCTTGTATATGCTTCAAAAATAATGGTCAGATTCTTACAATTGCTAATTATTCCTGCCAGCAAACAACCTCTCGCACCGCTTTGGCGAGAGCAGGCTTCAGCTGGAGAAGGAAAGTCACACCTCTTCTCATAGTGAGCTTGGCTTATGCCTCACAATAACAGCAGCACTGGAGTTGAAGAGGAGTCAATACAGGAAGTTGCAGTGTGTTGGCATTCTCTTGGCTCCTATGTTTCCGGCAAGTGGGTGTGGGGAGGCTTCCCATTCCAGTTTGCTCAGCTACTTAAAAAAAGTTGTTCAGCTACGGTACAAGTGACACTGAGCCAGAGGCAGGTAGAAATAATTGACTCCACCTCTGCTCTCTGCCTGTTGGCTATTATCAAAGGAGGTTTTTGGGGTAGCGCAACGTGCGCACTGGGTGCCGAGCTGCAGAGCGTACCACAACCATGCTGTAGAATGAAGAGTGAGAGACAGGGCGCCGCTGAAATTTGAGAGTCCCAGGTCTGCCACTGCTATTATAACTGGAAAAGAGCAGGGGGAGGTGTTTCCTGTGTTTGCCCTACAGTGTGAGCGTCCCCCTTCCTACTGGGCAACAAGAGAACACCCTGGTACTAGCACAGTATGTGCAAGAAGCACAAGCCAGGGAAATGTTGCACATATATAAGCATCACATCTAAAAACTACTTTCTCATTTACTTTCAGAACAATTAAACACCATGCATTGTGGAGTGGATTGTTGCAACTGTCTGTTACCCAAGTCTGTGTGTTGTGTACATTTGAAGTGTGGGGGGGGGTTGCTTTGTGATTCATTTGCTGTTAAGCTGTACCTTATAGCAGCCTTCCCTGTACATGCCCACAGGCTGCTGCTTTCACTGCTGAGCATCATTGCTGGTATGACAAAAGCTGCCAATCAGTGGTGATGGATGGTTATATGAATCACCCTCAATAGAACAGAATCTTGACAGATGCCGCAATTCATGTCTATCACCCCTTGGAGATGCCATGGCTAAGCAGAAGGTTGAATATCATCAGCATACACAGCTCCCCAATGCCACTTGACAAACTGCTTTTGAAACTGAGGGTATCTTCAAATGTGGTTTGTGATCTGGCATAAGGGCAGACAAGAAGAAGAAGAAAGTTTCGCTGCAAGCCCTTTAAATTGCTATAGTAGCTCTTGGGGTCCAAAGTCCTAGCATACTGATATTGGTAAGGGTACAAATCCTGGTAACAAAAATAAATAGAGGGAGTAACAGTCAATATTTCCTATGCTACTGAGAGGCAGACAATGCAACATGATGGTGATGAAAGCAAAGGACAGCAGTTTCTCCTCTACCTTGTCTGCCTGTGATTTTTGCTATGGCTTTTTAAAAGATCTTAACTATAATGTCATCTGATTGCTACTGAATGAACACCATAACCTCACCATCCCATCTCATGCCAAACCATCCAAAGTCTCCCAAACCATCAAAAGTATCAAGAGCAAGAAATGACACTGAATTTCTCCCCCCCCCCCCGTAAGACAGAGAACGCAAGCATCTATTTGGTCCAGCATCCTGTTTCCAAGAGTGGCCTGTCAAATGCCTCAGAAATATTAACATCGGGGTATAAAGGCTACCCTACCTACTTGTTTGTCCCCTGTATCAGGTACTCAGAGGTATACTGCTGAGCTTGGAGTTTCAGCTTAGCTACCATGGCTAATAGCTCCTGATAGACGTACTCTCTATAGCCCTATGCAGGCTATTCATTAGAACTACATGATGGGAGAATGGGGGTGGAGAGGCTAGGTCTGCCTCCCCCCCCCCCATTCACTCCATGATTGGAGGCAAACATTTGTGGTGGAGGGCCTGATCTACTCGTGTAGGTTCCCCTTGTCATTTAGAGTCCTGGAAGATCTCTACTTCAGAGATCCCTTCAGTTCAGGGCTGGTGGTACAAAAGTAACACAGTTGACCTTTCCCTTATTGTGCGAAGGACTGAAATGCATGAATAAGGCTGAACCCTGAAAGGTTTGGAAGCTAGTTGATATAATCAGACATATGCTATATATTCTATATCTCACAAGATCTATAAGGTCAACACAGATAATTGAATACCTTGATCCAAACAGCATTGCCAATCCAAGCCCAGCACCACATAACACAGAACTGGCATTTATTTGCTGTTTTAAGATGGAAAGGAATAACAATAATGTGCTAAATATTTCGGCCCTGTGGCAGTTTTACATCATTGATGGAAAGATGTGAAACTGAATTAGCCACAAGACAACGTCTGTCACCAATAATAATTTATTATTATGTCAGGGAATCTATATGCTAATCAATACATTACCTGAAATAAATTTCTCTGTTCAACCAAAACCCAATTCACTGATATCATTACAAACTCTAGATATGGTTACAAACTGCTTTTTTTCAGCTGGAACACGCCAGAGCTCAGTTCCAGCACCTCTCAGGTGGGTGGCCACTGCCATTATAAGAGAACAAGGGAGGTGTTTTCTAGAAAAGTAGCACTTGTTACGATAAAAGCACAGTACTTCTGCATACCCCTTTCTCTTAATCTGGATTGTCCTTGGGCTGTATAACAATCTAGACGGTGATATTGGTAAAATTAGAATCTAGCCACCTCCCAAGAGAAGTCCTTATGTTATTATTATTTTTAAATGGGAGTTTTCCCATGCTCATATGAGATTCCTATGGGCAAAAGCCAGGCTTGTTACATGCTTCTCGTAACCTGATTTATGCACCAATTTATTTTATACATTAGGTGCACTGTATGCAGTCTGACTGATGCATAAAAATTTCATGCAAAAAGAAAAGGGATATTCTCACAAAGAACAGCCTTTCGGTTATCATTATCTCTTCTTGTGGTTAGCATCCTGTAGTTGGCAGGACAAATGATTCTATATACTTGAACATATTTTCAACCCCCTCTGGTCCAAAATGTTTGTGCAGTTTTCTTTTTCACTTTCTGCAACCTATGAATAGCAGAACAGCTTTATCATTAGAGTGAGCCGGCTATAATTTAGATAAACCCTTTGAACTTCCAGCACCCTTCCCTGGCCCCAGACATCACATACAGACATCCTTTGCGCATCTCAGGTGCCAAACAAATGCAAAAACAAACAATCCAAAAAGTACATTTATTTTACTAAATTATATTCTTACCAATATACTTGCTGCATTATTAATAATGAATTCAAAGTGATATTTCTCCCCTAGTTTTTATTTAGTAAAGAAGAGCAAGAAAAGCATCTTTCCATATTTCCTTTTATTAGAAGTCCTCTTTCATCCAAGAAATATGAGACCTGAAATAAATTGTACCATCCTGCTTTTTAAAAAAAATTCAAATCCTTTCCAGTCCTAGGCGGTATGCTAATGAAAACAGGTTGATAAATGACTCCCTGATATTTTCCAGACATTTTTCTCTCAGAAGTGCTCTAAACTGATGTAGCTCAAAGAGAATAAGGCGCATTAAGTCATTATATCAATTTTTGTTACCCAGATACTTCAGTCCCAGTTAAGAGCTGACAGCCTATATAAAACAAGGCAAGGGCATCATACGACTCCATCGATCAAACCTTGTCGTAGATAGATTGCCTATTACACAAATAGAACCAGCAGACTCAGTTCTGTAGTTTTTATGCTCTTCAATTAAAGGATAACAGGGTACTTTCCCATAAATCTGCTAATTGCAGCTGAATTAATTTAACAAATTTCACCAAGCACAGGGGAAAAGTGATTGGATAAGCTAATGTATACGAGCACAGGTTGTCACAAAGTGAGTTCCATTGCAGTTTTGTTTTTTTGTTTTTTTGCTATACCTTGACTGGGCAAGATGTCACAAACATTTAGCTCTGTTGTGGTTCTTTGGCAACAGACAGCTGACAACCATAACACTACACAAATAGGAGATAGTTTATTTGCTGTAACTCTACTTCCTCTGCCCATGAGAGAGAAAAAGCATGAAATAACTCATTCTTTGCATCTAAATTAATGATTCCCACCAATCAGGCTGTTTTTCCTAAGTAGCTATACCAGCAAAAGCACTAGATCACACAAGGGGTTCCCACACAAGCAATCTGAAAACCATGCCAACAGTATGCAAAAACAGAAAGCCAGACCACAGCATTTCTGCTTTGAGAAACAGCAGAAAAGGCACTTACACAAGACTTTGTGGACATTATTCTAGATATACCAGTAAAGGACTGTTGGAATATTTTCAAAACAACTATGCAGCTTTTCCAGTTTATAAAAAGCAAATGAAGTGATTTTGCAATTGACCCTTACAATCGCACTCTGTAACAACAGCTTCTTGTTGGGAAACATGTATCTCTATGTATTTCTTGGCACTTCCATGTTGATTTGCAAGGAGGACAGAAGTTTAGTTTAATAATAAAAAAACCCTAAACAAATGCTTTGATAAAACCTTAATTCCAGTGTATGGTCACTGTTACTGATTAAATTTTAGATATCTTATGAATGTCTTATGAAGGATGCTTGAGGAATTTGCTATTTGCAAATTCCAGTGCAAATTTATCCCTGGATAAATGTGTTTGTAGTCTGTGATGAAACCACTGTTTCTTGGTTTGGATCCAATTGGAAACAATTGTTTAACAGACTATGGAAGGCAAGAGTTCTGTCATATAAGCAAACAAAGGAAGAGCTGAATGAGGGTATATGCAAGAGCACACACTTGTTTTGGGTCTAATAAACCAGTACTGTTATGTGTGTACTCTGAACTAGCCCTAACTCTCAAGCATTTGGTTTAGGATCAAACAGGGTACGTCAAAGGAGGTTGATTAGAGCCCCCAGTGTCCCTCACAGAACCATGAAGAAATCCTGTCAATTTCAAGAGATGGGTAGTTTGGTTATTATAAAAGGCATAAGCTTGTCCTCTGTAATTTAGCTGATAAAGGAAATAAATGCCAGTAATATGTATGCAGATGGTTTTGACAACCTGCTTCAAGGCGGTTCAGTTCAGATATTTGCATGCAGTACCACACAGAGCATAGTTGTCAGTGTTGAAATGCAATGGGACAAGCCTATGAACTGTTTTTGGCTTCCTTAGGGCAGGGGTGGCTAACCTGTGGCCCTCCAGATGTTATTGAACTACAACTCCCATCAGCCCCAGCTGATATGGCCAATTGTCAGGAATTATGGAGGACGCAGGTGGCGCTGTGGGATGCAGGTGGCACTGTGAGTTAAACCTCAGAGACTAGGGCTTGCCGATCAGAAGGTTGGCGGTTCGAATCCCCACGATGGGGTGAGCTCCCATTGCTCGGTCCCAGCTCTTGCCCACCTAGCAGTTCAAAAGCACAAAGTACATAAATAGGTACCACTCCAGCGGGAAGGTAAATGGCATTTCCATGAGCTGCTCTGGTTCCACATGACCTGGAAGCTGTATACCAGCTTCCTCTGCCAGTAAATCGAGATGAGCACCACAATCCCAGAGTCGTCCGCGACTGGACCTAATGGTCAGGGGTCCCTTTACCTTTTTATGGAAGATATAGTCCAGCAACATCTCAATGGCCAGATGTTTTCCATTCCTGCCTTATAACATAGCTTAAACATGGGCCTGCTTATGCTTTATTTTGTTTGGTCTAAGGGTTATCCACATGCTACACAGGAAAGCACACATTTTACTTGTCCAGGAACAGCCATAGCTGGTGAACCAGATGAAGGGGACACTAGAGCACATCTGGTCCTGTGACTTACTAAAGAAAATATATAATCCTCCCTTAAAGGAATGCAAATATAATTAGTAAATTTATTTTTTAAATGTGAATTAATGACAGCACTAGTCCTCTTTGTGAAAGCATCTCTTACAGGATCTCAGATTTGACAAGGAGCATGCAGTTCTTCTCTAAGAAGGCCTGAAGGAAAGCCAGCTAGATAGAAGTGAGACACACACAAAGTAATTCAACTGAAGTACCAGGAAATACCCCGCTCCCACTCCACCAGTCCAAAGAACTAAATAACGCAAACAAAACTGTAAGCATCTAGCAAAGACAACAAGATTTAAAAGAAGGTAGGAGTTGATGTTTACTTAATTCCTGCAGAGGAACATTATTTGAAAAGAAGATAAAGCCACCAGAGACACAAAGATCAGCCACCCGCTTTGCTTGGGAACATTACATTCCTTAAATACTTCATACCATCTCACCAATTTTGGTAAGGTAACAGTTCTAAACCATTTTAACTACCCAACTATAAAATGCCTAGTATTAAAGTTTGTTGCTTTCGATCTTAGTGTTTGGGTGGGATAAGGATTGTAAAAGTTTATCACTCATTTTCACTGTCAGACATTAGTTAATACACATATATTTTGCAAAGTGTTTAAGTGTGTGCACTGTTTATACTTTCAGTTCCAAGACAAACTTCAGCAAACTTTTGCAGCAAGAAGTCTTGACTCTTTTTTGTTGTTGTTGCCTTGGTAAGTTTTGCTGTATTTTATGTGCCCTCAGGATTAAACACAGGCTATGTTCAGACATCATGCTAAACCATAGCTTAGCATGACGAGAATGAGATAGAACAAGCATCAGGCTTGTGCACCTCCCTCTTCTGTAACCACAAGTTTGGATGCTTTTGCTTCTGGCTTAGAATAACCCCGGAATGCTGTGATAGCTGAACAAAACACATTGTGATCAGCCTTAACTATGGTTTATTTGAAGCAAGACAATTTCAAACCATGGGTTAACCATAATGAACATTAAGCACAATTTCAGATCACACATTAAATTGTAATTAATGGAAAGCAAAAGCAAAAGCACTCATTGCAACTCATTATTGTCATGCTAAACTATATGTTTACTATACTAAATATGGTTTGGTCTGAATGTAGCTTCAGACAGTATTCACACAGTGATATGGGAGCTACTTCCAGTGGTGCAATCCCATTCTTTGTCCACATGGCTTTGTCAGGTTGCGTGGATCTTTCCCACCTGATTATCATCTGACCAGCAGGATTCCCATCTGCTAGAGATGTGTATGACCTTGGCCCTTGTATAAACCTGTACAGTCTCCTAACTGAGGATTATTAAATAGTTCCCAGTCACTTCAAAAACAATGATGAAACAATTATAACTGGAGCTGGGGCGGGGAAGTGTACAGATCATAATGAGCAAAGATGGCTCTATAATACCAACTTCTGTTAAAAAAATAATACGGCCTATCTTTCCTTCAAAATCACATCTGAAGCAGACTGTAGTTTGCTCTTTGATACAATCCATGACTTCATCTCAGACTGCCTTGATATATGAAACGGGGGGGGGGGGATCACATGGAAAGCATTCAGGCCAACAAAGCCAGATCCTAAGGTAATAATAATAATAATAATAATAATAATAATAATAATTTATTTATACCCCGCCCTCCCCGGCCAGAGCTGGGCTCAGGGCGGCTAACACCAATAAAAATACAATAAAACATAATGGGGGGAGAGACAAACAAACAAACAAAAACAGTTTATTAAAATATGGGTTAAAATACAATTTAAAATGCAGCCTCATTTTAATAGTAGCCCATAAATCAAAGCCATAAGGGGAGGGAAACATAAGGGTCAGACTGAGTCCAAACCAAAGGCCAGGCAGAACAGCTCTGTTTTGCAGGCCTTGCGGAAAGATGTCAAGTCCCGCAGGGCCCTGGTCTCTTGTGACAGAGCGTTCCACCAAGTCGGGGCCAGTACTGAAAAGGCCCTGGCCCTAGTTGAGACCAATCTAACCACATTGTGGCTTGGGACCTCCCAAGTGTTGTTATTTGTGGACCTTAAGGTCCTCCAGGGGGCAAACCAGGAGAGGCGGTCCTGTAGGTACACTGTTAGCATGGGGTATAGTCATGAGAAGTGGCAACCACCATGTCGACCAATATTGCTATTCAATCAATATTACTAACTGAGCTCCTGTTGCTGTAGTGTGCAACACAAGTGAGGAACATCTTACTTGTGTGCCTCATCAGGCCCCATCTAACTGTCCAGCTTGTTCCCTTGCAATTTCATCTCAAGTCTCTCTTTACATTGTTATATAGGGCGGCAAATATGTTCCAGCAGCCTTAAGGGTTTTCAACGCAAAGCCCGTTTCCCAACTCCTGTATGCAGCAAATGTCTGGCATAAAGGGGGACCTGCCAAAGCTAGATGGCTTTCAGGCAAAATTTATACGATCTCTGCTGCAGGTACCTAACTGCGTCCCCAACTCCGTACTTCTGTTGGAAGCTGGTGAATGCCCAATTTCAGCTAGAGCGTGGTGGGCTGCCCTAAAACATTGGCTCAGGATTTCAGTGTTTAATTTAGGGAAGGGTCTGTACCAACATTTGACCAATGAGGAATTTGTCAGCAAATGGCAGAAAACCATGGCTAAAAAAGCCACCTCTATTGGTCTGTCTCCCCCCCCCCTCAACTGTATTACCTGGGTTATGAAGGCACCCAAAAGGTTTTAAAGCAAAGATTATGGGACAATGCACACAGTGACTTGCGATCTCGCTCACACGCAGTTTGTAGTCCGCTGGCAGCAGGAGTTCAATATGGGTATGTCTTTGAGTTAACATCTTACATAAAAAACCTGACAGTACCTAACTATCGAAGGCTTTTCACTAAAGCCAGACTAAATGTCTTCCCCTCTGCAGTGCTGAATGGTAGGTTGAGAGGAGTTCCCTACCAGAACAGACTTTGCTCATGTGCTCAAGACATCGATTCCATAAATCATATTTTGTTGCATTGTGTGAAGTATGAGCAGGCCAGGGCTGAACTGATACTACCCTTGCTGGTGCCTTTCCCGGGAAAATCAGAGGCTCACTATGTCAGGTTCCTACTGGAAGACCGGACAAAAGCTAGAACGTTGGCAGTGGCAAAGTTTTTATCGGTGGTTGCAAGAACAAATGAGCCCTATATTCTAAACAAAATGCTTAATTAACCTGGAGGTAGGCTATATGAACTGTGTATCAATTTGTAATGTTTTGTTGGGTCTCTGGACCGTAATAAAGATTGTTGTTATTCATGGCTTTCAATATAGTCCCATTTCTGCAAATCATCTCAGCCAGATGCAGGGCTTTGATAAGGAAAAATAGCAGTATCTGGATCAAATATATTTGGTCTGAGAGGTGAATGTCATCAAGGAAAATCAAGAGTGGTGTCCCATGTCCTTTCCAATCCTAGCATTACCTTTCACCTTGGAGAGCTATGTTACATGTATTTCAACCATGAGAGTGATGATGGAAAGTGTATGTGCACACATGCAGCAAGAGTTTCTCCTTCACTGTCTGACATGCTTGATCACTGCCCCATCATATGTCCCGAAACAAAGACAAAGGTCTGATTAGAGACCAAGTCTGATATTAAGTCTGGCAGAATGGCGGTGTGACACTAGCAAGAAAGGCAGTTTCCAAATCACACACTTTTAATCTAGTTATTAAAAATGCTGAGAATAACAAGTCAGAGGTGAAAGCTGGTGAGGACACAAACTTGAGATACTTTCAGAATAACAAAAACTGGTAGACAACCAGTAGCAAACAAAAGAAAGATACTTGAATTTGATCTATAAACGTTTATCCCTCAACAAAATCTGCTGGTTGTTAAGGTGCCACATGATTGTTAACTGTCTTTGGAAGGAGCATGTAATACGACAGCAGAAGACTTCTATGTGTGGGTACAAGTTTTTCTTAGAAAACGATACTAGTGTGTTTCAAACTCAAAATATTCTGCAAATGCAGGAGAACTGATCCCCAAACGAGAAGGACTTTAATAATGGTCCTTCTTGAAAAACCTTAACGATGGCTAGAATATGTATAAACAATACCTACAGTTCATTCAAACAGATTTAATTTACATGCCTCAGTTTGCTATACTGAATTGCTTGTGATGATACAGATTTGCATGGATTCAGGTAGAGAGAGGACAAAGTCAGGACACAGACAATAGATTGTGGAAAGTTTTTGTCATCATTAATTGGGAGATGCTATTATTTCTGCATGATTACTGGAGAATGCAATGTACTTATTAAGGTTATGAACTAGTTTGCATCATTTCATTGCAAAAATTAGTAATGTGCTAAGTATGATGTATCTTCTCCATGATTATACCTGTTCAGAACCACAGCAACTTTCTATAACACCACTTTGAAATACTCAGCTCCTTAATGCTTTTGCCAAATCTGCTAGATATATAGTGAGCAGTGCCACGCTCCAGATACATCCAACTAAACCCAGAGGAAAGCAACATGCATGTCCTACTCTTCCTGAGGAATATTTATCCTATACTAAATCCTAGGAAACTCTGTGAGCACCTCTTTAGTGCAGTTTATGACAGGATTATTAATACTGCTCAACAACCAAGTAAAATTAGAGATAAAATCTGAATAGGTCCCATTATTGTTTTTAGAGTGAACTAAATAAGCTATATAATTTTCCATCTAGAAGAAAGCTCAGCCCTGTACATGCAAGGAATAAGATTGTGATCCTAAGCACATCACATCCTACCGTTGCTTGAGTGTCAGTAAATCCCCACCTTCAGTGCTGTGAATTCAAGCAAATAAGAGCTTTAAAATGTCAGGCCAGCCCTTAAGGATTTATTCGCTTTAGCATTTTTATACAATGAACATTAATTTCAAATGGGAAGTAAAAGCAGTTGTCAGACTTGAGGCACTTGCTATGTTTTCCCCAAATTTCATATGCCTCTTTCTATGCTATTGTTCTCTGAAGAACTTTCTTTCCTACCCTCAAAATTAATCCATCCCTATCTATTGGAGCCATAAACTAAATTTTGTAAAGGGGAAAAAGCCTCAACTGGAAAATTTTCAAATAACTCTCCATACTTTGAGTGTAAGTTTATAACCAGGGATGCAAGAACTGGAGGCCCCAATGAATGATAGCTTTGTTATATCAGGAAGTCCCTACAGAGATTTTCTTTAGATTCTAAATATTTTTGACAGATTTTTTTAGTTTATTTCTCTGCAACTATGAAAGATGTAAGCTTGTGCAAGAGAAAGTATGCATCCTCTGAGAATCTTAGAATTCTGACTTTTATCTCTTAATCTCGTTGCTGCTGCTGCTGCTGCTGCTGCAATATGGTCATCCAGTTTCCCCAAGCACTACCTACAACTCAACAGGACTACAGATGCCACAAAATGACTAACGGGTATTTGTTTCCTCAGAAACCTGGCCAGGTAGTCAATGCTCTTCCTCATAAAAGACCAGAGCTTGTACACACAAGGACCTTGTTGTTTACACATCTAGCAGAATGAGATGGTAGAGTTCGGAGGTAGCATGGAATGTTCCACTTCTGATTGCAGGCGTGGGGTGAGTTGGCTCATTTCCAATGCCCCTCTATGTGAAAAGCTCCCTGCAGGTAGAAAGATCTGCACAATATTTATGTATTTATTACCAATATTTATATTCTGCTTTTCAGTTATAGTAAACAAGTTGGGCTACAATCTTCTCTTAGCTGTAATAGGGTTTTCTTATATACATTCAGTTTTTTAATGTGGGGAAGATCAAGGTTCTCCACCTGCAGTCTAAAGGGATGGAGTCTACTCTGCCACCTTATTCTGCTGCGTCTTTGGACAAGCCTAGCTCTGATCACATGCAACGAACTGTATGCAGGAACCAATTGCCATGGTTGCAGGTATTTATCCACTTCCTCATCAAAAGATGTGTCATGCCCGTTCAAATGGGCCTGGGTGAATCCTGGGACATGGAAGTGACATAGGGCCAAACAACCGGCATTAAATTGATGAGCTTATCAGTATTTCATTTAAATCATTTACAGTCCAACTTCTCACACTCCAGCTTTCGACTAAGTTCCCAAAGCTGTTTACAGAATAAAATACTTAAAACCTTTTAAAAAATTAAAAAGGTAAAGATAGCCTTGGGGGAATCAACTCATCCCTTGAGACTTGGCTTTGGATTGGGAGCAACGATTATTGAGCAATGCTGTGGATTAGAATGCTTGGGTGGAAAGTTCTGCTTTCCTGAGAGTACTACGTATACTTGAAAATTGCTACCTATAGGCTGCCAGCACCTGTCTACATGTCCTGAAGTGACTAAAGCAGGGAACTGTTATTGGATGTTGGAATACAACAGTCATAGCTGAGATGCAGACGGTAATTTGAGATAGGAGCCTGGGTGGTGCCAGTCCAGGCTTAGCTATATTAGACTGCCAATGTCAGAAATGGCAACCATGGATCGTAGGAGGAGGGGAAAGCAACTGATTCAGTCCCAAAGCACCATAGCTCTTTTCTATCTTGGATTGTAATCTGTGCTGTAGAAGAACTGGGGGTATGTAGTTTCCGAGACTTGTCATCACCACTGCTTTTAAGTAGTGATGCTGCCAAGCCTTGTAATTTCCTGGTTTAAAAAAACAAAAATGAAAGCAAGTACCAGAAGCAAAAAATAAGATTAATCTCCTGAAATCTTGGTGGAACTGGAATGTATCCATTCAAGAAAAGGGAAAGAACAAGTTCTGGGACTACTTACTGTTGTCAGAACAAACAGAGATCTAGTGAAGTTGTTTAAAACTGGATAAACAGGTCCTTGCTGATGCATTATAGCTTCCCAATATAATTAAACAATCTGAGCAAGGGTTGAAACCATAGCATTTGGATTGGATGAGAGAGAGGAATCTGGATATCATATGTGTGACTTTTTTGTAACTATTTCTTAACACAATTCTGGATAAGTAATTGTCTTGTGTCCTGCTTATTCTTCCTTTTCTCTAACTTCAGACTTCTCTATGCTCCCTCTGGTTTGGGGTGTCACTGTAACGGCAGGTGCAAGAATTCACCATCATGACAGCATAGCATGATGGACAATGGTGCTTTTTCAGACTCCCATACTCTGTGCTGAATCCTGCACTACTTGTTACTTAATAACCGCGTAAAATCAGCTGCACATTGGAGAAATTCAATCCAAATATGACTGGGCTTACCACATTGGAAATATCCTCTAACACAGCATAAAGCTAATTTAGCTGTCACTTACTGTAAGTAAAATGACAAATATCCATAATATCTGTCAGGATATGAATACTTTAAAAAGAGTTATGCAGCTGTCAACATTTTGATGACTCTAACAAGAACAAAACAAACGAACTGAAAACAGACAGCAAGTCTGTTATACATCCAGTTGCCAAACTGTACTATATATATATATATATATATATATATATATGCAGGTTTTGGTGTCCTCGGGTGTCTTCCCGTGTAAAAGTTGGGGTGTCTAGGCGACGTTTCGACGAGGTCTCACTCGTCATCTTCAGGCTGGTGCTTTCGGCTTCTTGTTACTGGAACAGAGCAGGATCTCAGTGTTTGAGTTCCTATAAATACTGTTGAGGGGGTGTGGTGTATAGCCTCCAATGTTCTGGGCAGAGAGGAAGTTCCCAGGCTAGTGTGCCTTTTCTTCTTTTGTTCCTTAATTACTTGAGGGATATCCTGAGTGATTTCTTGAGTGATATCCTGAGTACCACTTAGGTGGGTCATTAGGTGTGGATTAGTTGCTAAAGTCTTTGTGTCTTGACCTCTTGAACTTTGTGAAGAGTTTTTCTGAGAAGATGGCTGTACTGCACTTAGTTGTGCTCTGGCTTGGCTTCGTGTATAGGGGCGAGCTGTGGTTTTGTGGCTTGTGTCAGCCAGATCTGTGTAGGGATTGCAGGGGGGTGCAGCATCCGGAGGTGCCTCCATGGTTTGGCTACTGGATGGTGTCTGTAATTTATCTGTGGAGAGGGTCTGGGTTTGGGTCTGGTGTGGTTGATTGGTGATGGCGTTCTGTGTGCCTCTGGATCTGGTGTCAGTTTTTGTGGGGAGGGCTAATTTCCAGATGTCTGGCAAGCGGGATGTGTCGTCACGCTTGTTCATGTTGTGAGGGTGTTTCTCTATCTCGATGGCTTCCATGATTATTCTCTTGTGGTGATGTTCCATGTTAAAGAGCAATTTGGAATCTGCAAAATTAATTTCGTGTCCTGTTTCTTTCATGTGTTGGAAAAGAGAGGAAGTTTTTTCTTCTTTTTTGACGGCATTCTTGTGTTCTGCGATACGTGCATTTATTCGTCTGTTTGTTTGTCCAATGTACGTGGCTGGGCAGACTTTGCAGGGTATTTCATAGACCCCTTGGTTTTCCAACTGGATTTTATCCTTGGGGTTTCTGAGGATATTGGCTATTTTTTGGTTGGTGCAAAAGGCTGTTTTGATATTGTGTTTATGGAGGATTTTGCTAATTTTATCTGTAGTGCCCTTGATATAAGGAAGGAGGGCCATGCCATTGTTTTCTTCTGTGTCTTGGTTTTTGGGGGGTGTTTCTTTTTGGATTAGCTTCGTAACCCTGTTTTGCTGGTATCCATTGGCAATTAACACATTTGAGAGATTCTGTAACTCAGTTGTCAAGTGGTCTTTGTCAGCCAGGCGTTTGGTTCTGGAGATGAGAGTCTTGGCTACGGAGTTTATTTGTGCAGGGTGGTGGTGTGATTGTGCATGTAAGTAGCGGTTGGTGTGTGTTTTTTTCCGGTAGATAGTGTGTCCTAGGGAGCCATCCGGTTTTTTGTAGATTAGGACGTCAAGGAAGGGAAGTTGGTTGTTGGCTTCTATTTCCATAGTGAATTGTATTTTGGGGTGTAGGCTGTTGAGATGTGTGAGGAAGCTATCCAGTTTTTCCTTCCCGTGTGGCCAAATTACAAAGGTGTCGTCAACATATCTGAGCCAAAGTTTGGGTTTGTGTTCTGACTTGTCTAAAGCATTGGTTTCAAAGTGTTCCATGTACAGGTTTGCGATGACCGGTGAGAGGGGTGATCCCATAGGTGCTCCTTCTATCTGTTTGTATCTTTGTCCATTGTGGATGAAGTACGTGTTGGTTAGGCAGTGGTTGGTCAGGTCCAAGATGTATTCGGGGGGATTGTATTTGTTTTGAATGGCTGTCAAGGCTTCATTAATGGGCACTTGTGTGAAGAGAGATACAACATTGAAGCTCACAAGTAGGTCATTAGGATGTAGGTTTTGCTTCTTTATTGTTTCTATGAACTGGAAGGAGTTTGGAACGTGTGAAGAGATGGATTCTGCATAGGGCTGAAGTTGCTTGGCGAGAAATTTAGCGAGATTTTGTAGAGGTGAGCCTATGGAGCTGACTATTGGTCTGAGTGGTGTTCCTTCTTTGTGTATCTTGGGGAGGCCGTAGAGTTTGGGGCATCTGGATGATTTTTCTCTGGGGATGATTCTTAGCTGGATTTCTTCACTGATAGGAGAGGCTTTTATTTTGGATTTGGTGGTTTTTTCCAGATAGGTGGTGGGATCTGTTTTTATAGGTTGGTAGGTAGGATCTTGGAGTAGATTTGATAGTTTTGCTTGGTAGTCCGATGTGTTCATCACAACAGTGGCATTACCTTTGTCTGCTGGGAGGATGATTATGTTGTTGTCTTTCCTCAGGTTGGTGAGTGCTTTCTGTTCTTCTTTGTGTAAATTGCTTCTGGGTGGTTTGCTGGAGCAGAGGATGTTGGTGACTTCAAGTCTGATTTTATTGGCTTCATCTGGGTTGATTTTGGTTAGGCTAGCTTCGACTCCGCATATGATGTTTTCCGTGGGGATGCGTCTCGGGGCGACTGCAAAGTTGAAACCTTTGGAGAGTACTTTGGTTTCAGTTGTGGTGAGGATCCTGTCTGATATGTTATGTACTGTTTGTTTCATGGGTTGTTGTGGAGGGTGGCTGGGCTTCTGGCGTTTCTCTAGTTTGTGGAGTTTGTTGGTGTGTGTGTCTGTCTTATGTGAGGTCTCCATTTCAGCTCTCCAGACGGCTAGTTGTTTGCATTTGTCCCAGAGTGCAGGGTGGATTTTGTTACAGAGTTTGAGGTGAAGAGTGAGCAGATCTTTGTTGGTTTGGTTTAGTAGGTATCTTTTCTTGTGTAGTTCGTTTCTGATTAGGGATAGTTCAGTTCGTTTCAGGATCCTTTCGGTAGCTGGGGTTTTAGAATGGAATTTAAGTTGGAAGCATGTGGGAATTAAGTTGTTGTCTCGGCAGTTGCGTAGGAACAAGAGATCACATAAGATGGTGGCTCTTCGGACTTCTAGTTTCTCGTAGGTTCTTGTCAGCTGGAAGGTTTCCTCCCCGTAGAGGTGAGATATTTGCTTTCGTAGATTTTCACGGGTACAGGAATGCAGGTTTTGGTGTCCTCGGGTGTCTTCCCGTGTAAAAGTTGGGGTGTCTAGGCGACGTTTCGACGAGGTCTCACTCGTCATCTTCAGGCTGGTGCTTTCGGCTTCTTGTTACTGGAACAGAGCAGGATCTCAGTGTTTGAGTTCCTATAAATACTGTTGAGGGGGTGTGGTGTATAGCCTCCAATGTTCTGGGCAGAGAGGAAGTTCCCAGGCTAGTGTGCCTTTTCTTCTTTTGTTCCTTAATTACTTGAGGGATATCCTGAGTGATTTCTTGAGTGATATCCTGAGTACCACTTAGGTGGGTCATTAGGTGTGGATTAGTTGCTAAAGTCTTTGTGTCTTGACCTCTTGAACTTTGTGAAGAGTTTTTCTGAGAAGATGGCTGTACTGCACTTAGTTGTGCTCTGGCTTGGCTTCGTGTATAGGGGCGAGCTGTGGTTTTGTGGCTTGTGTCAGCCAGATCTGTGTAGGGATTGCAGGGGGGTGCAGCATCCGGAGGTGCCTCCATGGTTTGGCTACTGGATGGTGTCTGTAATTTATCTGTGGAGAGGGTCTGGGTTTGGGTCTGGTGTGGTTGATTGGTGATGGCGTTCTGTGTGCCTCTGGATCTGGTGTCAGTTTTTGTGGGGAGGGCTAATTTCCAGATGTCTGGCAAGCGGGATGTGTCGTCACGCTTGTTCATGTTGTGAGGGTGTTTCTCTATCTCGATGGCTTCCATGATTATTCTCTTGTGGTGATGTTCCATGTTAAAGAGCAATTTGGAATCTGCAAAATTAATTTCGTGTCCTGTTTCTTTCATGTGTTGGAAAAGAGAGGAAGTTTTTTCTTCTTTTTTGACGGCATTCTTGTGTTCTGCGATACGTGCATTTATTCGTCTGTTTGTTTGTCCAATGTACGTGGCTGGGCAGACTTTGCAGGGTATTTCATAGACCCCTTGGTTTTCCAACTGGATTTTATCCTTGGGGTTTCTGAGGATATTGGCTATTTTTTGGTTGGTGCAAAAGGCTGTTTTGATATTGTGTTTATGGAGGATTTTGCTAATTTTATCTGTAGTGCCCTTGATATAAGGAAGGAGGGCCATGCCATTGTTTTCTTCTGTGTCTTGGTTTTTGGGGGGTGTTTCTTTTTGGATTAGCTTCGTAACCCTGTTTTGCTGGTATCCATTGGCAATTAACACATTTGAGAGATTCTGTAACTCAGTTGTCAAGTGGTCTTTGTCAGCCAGGCGTTTGGTTCTGGAGATGAGAGTCTTGGCTACGGAGTTTATTTGTGCAGGGTGGTGGTGTGATTGTGCATGTAAGTAGCGGTTGGTGTGTGTTTTTTTCCGGTAGATAGTGTGTCCTAGGGAGCCATCCGGTTTTTTGTAGATTAGGACGTCAAGGAAGGGAAGTTGGTTGTTGGCTTCTATTTCCATAGTGAATTGTATTTTGGGGTGTAGGCTGTTGAGATGTGTGAGGAAGCTATCCAGTTTTTCCTTCCCGTGTGGCCAAATTACAAAGGTGTCGTAGTGAATTGTATTTTGGGGTGTAGGCTGTTGAGATGTGTGAGGAAGCTATCCAGTTTTTCCTTCCCGTGTGGCCAAATTACAAAGGTGTCGTAGTGAATTGTATTTTGGGGTGTAGGCTGTTGAGATGTGTGAGGAAGCTATCCAGTTTTTATATATATACACACACACACACACACAGAGAGAGAGAGAGAGAGAGAGAGAGAGAGAGACATATACATACATACATATACATATATATATGCATTCACACTACACACACACACACATACACACACACAAATGAACTGCAAATGTTTCTGTAGTGAACTGATACAGGTAAATCAGTCGGCACTGCTGACAAACTAGCACAGTATATGCCATTTCAGATTGAACGTCGTTTTCATAATCAAATGACTGTTTATAACAAAATAACATCATTTATCAATTTTGAAGAATACAGGGATCCACAATTACACTCAGCTGTGATGAGCTGGTGAGTGTATCATTTAATCTGGAAAGAGTTGCCCACCCTTTTCTGGTTCTGGATGCTAGAGAAGCATGATTGTTTTCCCTGAGCTCATGCTGATATTTGGAGACCACTTGGAAGCCCACTTGGAACTTTCAAAGGCAGTGTGACAAGACCCACTCCCTCCCAACAGAAGTTCAGAACTGGGAAGAAGAAATGGCACTTCTTCATCTGGTCATGGAAGCACAATGGGAACCTGCAAAGCTCTGTGTGATAGAAGAGCAAGGTCTTTGGCAAGCTCCATTTGTAATAATAATAATAATAATAATATCTTTATTGTCATTGCCCCCTCTCAGGGACAACGAAATTACTTGGCTGCTCCATCCACCCAGATAGGGCACTCCACTCAAATCAAAACAACTATAAAAACACTAATTAAAACAATATAATATAATACAGCAAGGAAGATTAGATGACTTTCAAAGTCCAGGCTTCCCATTCAGGGCCGAGATCGCTCTGGAGAAGAAGCTGTTCTTGAGACGGCTCGTTCTTGTCATCATCGTCCTGTATCTCCGTCCCGATGGCAGGAGCTCAAAGAGACAGTGACCAGGATGCGATGGATCTTTTACTATGTCCAGTGCCTTCCTATGGCACCTTGTGGCATAAATCTGCTCTAAGGTGGAGAGTGGGCAGCCAACAATGCTCTCTGCTGCCTTAACAACTCTGCACAACGCCATCCTGTCCTGGGTAGTACAGCTTCCGTACCACACACATAAGCCATAAGTGAGCACGCTCTCAATGGCACAGTGATAGAAGGCAAGCAGCAGTTTCTGTGGAAGATGGTTTTTCCTTAGGATTCTTAAAAAGTACAGTCTCTGGGGTTGAATACCAGGGCCAGCCAAAATTCATGGGCCCCTCCTGGAAGAGTGGCCTAGGAAGAATAAAACTAGCAGCCTTTCTGAATGGAATAATATGTACGTGTCACTTGAAAGAATGTCCTTGTCAGAGTCACTATGAAAAGATCCAATCCCAGAACCATGAGCCACAAAGAAAACCCAGGATTAAAACCCAATGCAACTCCAACAAACTTCAAAAACTGACATTTCAGGAACCAGGCAATCAAGTCAAGACAGAAGCTGGAAGCAGGCATCAGACAGATGCCATTCTAGCTCCCCATAATGAGTTAGCATGCAGTAAAGCTGGTAAAGCAGATCAAGAGGATGTGAGGCAGTGTTCAGGCTCCCACTGGATGAAGAACTCAGGCTGCTTATAGCAGAGACAGAAATATTGGCTGCTTGGAGGTGTTGTTGTTGTTGTTGTTGTTTAGTCGTTTAGTCGTGTCCGACTCTTCGTGACCCCATGGACCAGAGCACACCAGGCACTCCTGTCTTCCACTGCCTCCTGCAGTTTGGTCAGACTCATGTTTGTAGCTTCAAGAACACTATCCAGCCATCTCCTCCTCTGTTGTCCCCTTCTCCTTGCTTGGAGGTAGTGAGATCAAATCTCCCTTCTCCCTTCTGCTGCCTGTGTGTGTGTGTGTGTGTGTGTGTGTGTTTTGAATGATCTTCACCACTGGCGTGCAGCCCCTGTGGGCTCTAATGGGTATAAAGGTTTTCCACCCCTGTATTAGGGGGAAAATGGCCAACATTTAATCTGGGAATTCAGAGGGCCTAGATCTATTTAAGTCTACAAATATAGTTTAACTGGTTACTTCAAAACAAACAAACACACACACCACTCCATAAACATTGCTCAGGAGTGAAACTAGCCTTCATTTCACCTGGGTCAAAATTAATGTATACAGAGAACTGGCATTCTAAGGAAGAAAAATATTATGCTGAAAGAAATATATTACAGTATAGTAAGATCCTGGTGGAAAGAATGAACATAACAGAAACAGGCTTCCATAATATCTAATGCAGCAATTCTAACCCTACTTTCCTGGAAGCAAGTCCCACTGAATTCAACAGGACATACTTTCTAGTAGGATGTGCTGCAAGATGCTAACTTTGGAATTGAAGGCACTATGTCGAAAAACTTACAACATTCTATTTTCAACAGTAAGTGTTACTAGTGTTTAGATGTGATGTAATATGCTAAGGAAATATTATTCTAGCTAGAATGATAAGAACAATGAGTATAAAGATAACGGATATGGAATGTTTCTTTTTGCTGAGGTTCCGTCTTACAACTAAAGGGGCACAAATCAACGCCACACCTGTAATGAGAATGTGTGGTACATTCATTCTTCTCCACCAGCTGTGGATAAAGTACCAAACCAAAGCACATATTTGAAAAATGTTAAATGAGAACTGCAAAAAAAAAAAAATTCCACAAGATTCAAGAGAGTAATATAATGTTTTCTAAGAATGCCCATGATGGAACAAATAACAGTCTGAAGTAGATCCCCTTTTTATCTTATTTCATATTTATGATGTTGCAGTGAATTTCCCAATGTAATGACTGTGTACATTACAAATAAAGGATGGTAATCCAAGATGAATTTTGTGAACACCCAAAAATATATTGCAATTTATTCACTTTTCATACATACACAAGTGAATACTGACAATCTCAAGCTGATGCCTGTCAACATTCACTGTACAGTTTTTGGACATTCACAGAACATGCCTGGCATTGCCAACATTTACTTATGATTATCAATAGCCATTAAAGTTTGGATATTCACTAATGCATACTGGGGTGGGATTTTTTTATTTCCATGTATTACCTAGCATTAATACCACTAAATATGGAAAAGTAAGATCACACACTGACTTATTGGGCTCTCAAGAGTGAAATAGTTCAATAAAAATCAGTTTAAAGAGGCAAACAAAAAATGTGTGCATACATAGACACTTTTACTCAATCATTACTCTTTTGATTTTCAGACACAAGTTATTGAAACAAGTAATAGTCAGAAATTCCCATTTAAGTGGTTTGACTCATAATTTAGAATAAAACAGATGTGTACATCTACCCACTCTGCCAAAAGGGACCCTTAAGTGGCGTGGGGGTGGCGGGTGGAATGCACAAAAAGCTAAGACCTATAGCAGCATAAATACTTGGAAGTACACACTGACAAGTATGAAGCAGCATCATAAATGATTCTCAAGACACTTTGAAAACAAGTTAAAGTAAACAATGGTCAATACACTATTTTACCATTCCATTGCTCCTTTCACATACAGGCTGTGATGGGGTCTTCTGCTCAGCCACTAGCCTATACCATGTCACAACAGATAGAGGCAGTGTTTTTTTCTAAAAAAATGTTTAGTGGTACTCTCATTTCGACTCAAGAAAATCACCATTTTATAGGCTACCATTGGGGATAGCCATGGAACTCACCATGCTAGAGAAGAAATTAATTTTCTATTTTTATTTTTAGTTTCTTCTCCCATTAGATTCACAAAATGTTTAGGGGTATTCGTCCCCCTGCATCCCCACAGGAAAAAAGCACTGGATAGAGGTATAGACAACTCCTGGATACCCTAGTCTCAAACAGGTATACCATTCAGAGTGTTCCCAGTTTGAAATCTGGGCCAGCCCTGTGGCTTCCATGGCCTGACAAGAGTAGAAGTGACAGAACAAGAGGAGGATGGATCTTCCCAAGCAAAATGAAAACATTATGACAGAAAATGGTGGAGAGACATAAGGGGGGGGGAGAGATTTAAAAATGTTAATTGTGTTTTATCTCTATCAAGATTTTCAGTGGTCTGCTTCACATCTATGAGAAACAGTTTAGGAATAAAATTAATTCTCCCACCGATCAACTGCAGCCTGAGAACTGCCATATACCTGACAAGTGCCATCTAAAATAATGCCAATTACAAGCAGTTCTTCAACTCATTATTTCCAGTGTGACTCTCACTGCTGAGCAACACACCAGAGATCTGTGGTCCCTTTAAACAGATTTATTGTCGAGGCATAAGCTTTAATTGGTGAACTACTGCTTTTGATAATGTAGACACAAATGCACCCTATATAGAATATTATAAACTGAAAATCTTCCCAGTTTGTCATAGGCTATGCGTTTTCTCACATCTCACATCATAGGCCAGAGTAAAGGTGTTGCAGTATCTCTCTGCTTTGAAATATCTTTTAATTCTCTAAATAAGACAAATTTGTTACTGACCAGTAGATACAAAATGAGACACTGTTGTGCTATACATAACAGAATTGAAGATAACCCTTTACTGTAAACACTGAAAAAGGCCAGTGGTAGAACCAGTCTTTAAAGAGAGGTTGAGAGGATGGTTTTTCTTTTTATGGGGCTGTCCTCCTAGTGGTTCTACTGGGGATACTCAGTAAGTATGACTGGGACTAGTGACTAATCCAAAAGACAACTAGATAAAGTAGCTGCCAACATTCCCAGCACTATTTCACAGCAAAACATAAGACTGTTGCAAGTTGCCAAAGACATTCTCTGAAATCCCACCCATTTCCCCCCCCAATTTTTTTTATTTTACAACACAAACACACATAACACTAATAAAAGAAAAAGGGGGGAAAGGAAAGGAAATTTCAAAAGAAAATACAAAAACCTATATGAAACAAATAATGGACAATGAACATGAATCCCACCAATTCTTATCTGGTACAGGGTCGTTTAAAACAGGTAGCAATAGCAACAAAAAGGATGAGAGAGATCTTTCTCAGTTGCAAGCAGAGTAAGTAGCCTGGGGTGGTAAACCTCAGGCTCGCCAAAGGTAGCTGGCTATTCTGCAACTCCCATCAGTCCCAGCCAGAATAGCCAGTAGTCAGGGATAATGGAGTTGTAGTTCAGCAGCAAATGGAGAACCACAGCTTAAGCCAACGCTATACTAGATGTAAGCTCAGCCACAAAGTGTCTATGCTGGTTCATGCATTTTCATATTCCTAAATATGAATGATTGCTGTTGTAGATCAAGCAAAGAACCGAAATTAAGTTGGTACCCTTTGGACATTACAGCAGTGATGCCAGAAATGGTTTTCTATGGACTCCTTCCATGGCACTGTTTAATGCAGTAGTGAAGAACCTCTGTCCTCAGAGGCCATTTTTGGCAAAACACACCCACTGTTTGTCACCTGGCATCATTTGATGTCAGGTGCAGAGATTTGTCATCTCTGAAATAAGTGCTGTGAGAGCATATTGGCAGGACTGGAGATGTTTCTGTCTGTCCTTTGACAGGCTGAGGATGCACAGACTTTCTTCTCTTGCAGCCATGTCTTGAACTTTTAATCACAGGATGCCATACGATGTCAGGTGACTGACAGGTGGGGGGCCCACAGAGGGCAAGCCAGTTCTTGATCCAACCAAATTCAGATGTGTATTCCCACAACTGGCTTAATGTTTAGAAACTTACCACTAAGTAGATCCTTATCAGCTACCATCAGGTGAAATGACTGGGAATGGGGTAAGGACCTCAGGTGGGCTTTAAACATTATGGAAGTGCCATAGGATGAATCCAAGGAAAGGTTGTTCCCACAACAGTGTGTTAACATGTGAAAGGTGCTCTGTAGACAACATAAACAAGGCAAACAAGTAACCCCTCTCTCAAAGTATTCTAATTAAATGGAAATACTACACCCATTAAACAGCTAAATATATTATGTTAAACCTCTGAAAGAGAAATAAAACAAGTAAGTTGGACTGTGCTTTCACAATTAAAACATAGGAGCGGTATTATGTGTTCACCAAATTGTAGCAGAGTTTCCTGAAAATATTGCTGCTTGGGTGTAAGAAAACAGAAGGCAGAAAGGAAGAACTATGCTTGAACATTACAGCTGCCTCATTTCTAAGAGATTTAGATGTTCAATTTCCTCCCCTCCCCAACCTAGATCAATTCCTGTAACAAAATTTGCAGTATTTCAGCTTCCATTTTGAAAATGACTTGAGAAAAGCAAAAGCACAAGGTTCACAAAGTGGCCTAGAATAGAATTGCCAATATTCTGATGAATCTTTCGTGTCTCACCCTAATCAAATGAAGAAAGTATGGCTCTAGCAAATGGGATTTAAATTAATAACATTGAAACAGAAGGAGGCAGCAGTTCCAGGTGGTGATATAGGAGGGGAAGCCCACTTCAGGAAGGTAGTGATGAGAGGGTGGAGAAGAGAGAGGAAGGGAGAACAAAGAAAATAATTTGCAAGACTTTGAAATGCATACCTCATCACCAGATAGGGCCCATGCCCAAAATAGTCCTAAATGCTTCTGATTCATCTTTATTTACTTTCATCCTGCATGATATTCTTGCACTCAGGACATTTTGGTCCTCACTGTACCCAATTCAGGAATGCTTGAAACACAAAACTACTTTGGGTTGTCTCCCAAGTTCTACTCAAAGCAGACCCATTGAAACTAATGGGCGGAAGTTAGTTATGTTTATTGATTTCAACAAGTCTATTTGGAATGTAACTATCATTTAATGCAACCTTTATTCTGAAATCATATAGAGACTTACTAGGAATAAGTCTCATTGAACTCAAAGAGGCTTGATTAAGAGGAGATATAATAGCCATTTTCAAATATCTAAAGGGATGTCACATGGAAGATGGAGCCTGTTTGTTTTCTCCTGCTTTGGAGCATAGGACCTTAACCAATGGAGTCTAGTTACAAGAAAAGAGATTCCGTCCAAACATCAGGAAGAACTTTCTGATGGCAAAAGCTGTTTGACAGTGGAACGGATTCCCAAGAGAGATAGTGGACTCTCCTTCCTTGGAGGTACAGTCCTCTCCAGATTTGACAAGTAAGCCAGTTTTCATGTCTCTTACAATTCTCAGCAACTTCTTTCAGAACGATTGCATGTACGTTGCATTTTTATTGGAAAGACAGGAGTGAGTTTTAAAGACATACCGTAAGTCCTACATTAAGAGTTGGAGGTAAATGGAGCCACTCTAATTAAGTTTCACCAAATGTTTTTGTTTCATTATAATCTTGTTATGACCTCATTTCACCTTCTTTTCTTCTTAATTTTTTGGATAATAGTGAACACTATCCCCTGTTGTTGTTTTTTCTTACTGGTATTTTGGTAGGTTTGGACAGTTGTCATTTTGACTTAGAGAATCACACTGGGGAAGGCTTGAGGAACCCTGTTCTATGTTTTGCAATTTTACACTCTAAACAATGACTACCAAAGTTATTCCATAAATACACAATTGCCTAATCATTGGCACTGCCAGCTGGGACAATAAAAGTTACCATTTTATCAAAATGCAAGTATTTTCCCTGTTTGTCCAATTAATGAACACAGAGCTGATGAATTTTTTTTTTTACAAATGTAATTTTTCCTCTGCATTTACTGCTACAAATGATACTAAAGTGTTACTTCTCATCGGCTCTTTTTCATTTAACTGCCATAATTTATGCAGATAAATGTTTGATGAATTGCGTGAAGAATAGCATTCATATTGCCAACCATAAAAGTACTTAGCTACCATTTTCTTTTCATCCTATTTATGGATGCTTTATATTACAAAAAATCAAGTCACCCACATTAAAAATGATGTATTGTTAAAGGAAAAAAGGTACTGGTGCATAACAAGGAATAATAAATTATTAGTCTCTGAAGGTTAAAGCCAAGTTTAAAACCTATCAGTGCTTTGTTATACTGAAATCTTTTCAAGATTCAGTTGACTGAGTAGGCTTTCAAGTGACAAAAGTGACACCACACTAAGGCTATCATCTCTCTGGGTTTAGCTCAGGCATCAAATGCAATGTGAAGGACAGATCAATGTTCGTGATAATCCTCAAAATAATTCAGCTACACACACAAACTGGCATAAGTTATGATTTTAAAATTCAGCTCAACTTCATGTAAGCAAGGGCACTTAAATTTGATCCTTTCTTCTGAATTAACCTTAACCATTTTATACTTACTGGAAAAGGGAGTTGAGGTTGAAAGGAATACACACACACACACACACACACACACACATATATATATATATATATATATATATATATATATATATATACACACACACACACACACATATATATATCCTGATGCTTGATGGAAGTGTTGCATTGATCCTCATAAGAATCATGTCAGCGAAAATGAATCAGATGCACAGCAGACCTGGGCATGGACAGTGATGTCTTCAAGCCAATAATTACATAGAAGATTCCTTTTCCAGTGTAATTTGGGAAAATTCACGTTAAAAAGGACAAGAAGGCCCAACTATTCCTAGAAATACAGCCTGGTTAGTTAATTTCTTTTTGAACTTGTCATTCAGTCCATGGGAGTGATTCTTATACTAGAATTGGGGGGTCAATATGTAGAATATTGGCTTTACATACCATTGACCATGGTATCCTCCTGGACAAGCTCCAGGGAATGGAGACTGGGGGCACTGTATTACAGTGGTTCTGATCCTATCTTCAGGGCAAAGTCCAGAGAGTAGCATTGAGAGAGTGCCTTTCGGCCCCCCTTGCAGCTACGTTACGGGGTGTTGTAGGGAACTATCTTGTCTCCAGTGCTATTTAATATCTATATGAAGCTGTTGGGAGTGGTGATTAGGCATTTCGGGGAGAGGTGCCACCAGTATGCTGATAACACTTAGCTGTATTTCTCCATAACATCTGAATCAGGAGAGGCCGTGCAGGCCCTGGGTCCTTGCCTGGACTCAGCGGTGAAATGGATAAGGAAAAACAATCTGAGCTTGAATCCTGGCAAGATGGAGGCACTGTGGGTGAGTAGCTTCCGTGTCCTAGAAATTGGTCAACTGCCTACCTTGGATGAGGCTGCATTCCCACTCAAGGAACAGGTTCACAGTTTGGGGGTGCTTCTGGAGGCCTTTTACAAACTGTGATTGGTTCAAAAGCTACGATCATTCCTGGACTGGGAATGTCTTGCCACAGTCGTTCATGCTTTGATTACTTCAAGACTGGATTACTGCAATACGCTCAAAGTGCTGCTTCTCTCACGCTTAATCTGGAAGCTGCCGTTAGTGCAGAATGCTGCAGCACAATTGCTGACAGGAGTAAGTCCTGGTCAGCATATAATACCTTTGCTTTAGAGATCTGCATTGGTTGCTGATTTGCTACTGGGCAAAGTTCAGGATGTTACTATTAACATATAAAGCCTGTAAAACGTGGGACCAGCTTACCTACAAGATAGCCTTACCTCACATCTGCCCACCCGACCACTTTGATCAGCAGAACTGGTACTACTACAGATGCCACATAATACCCACTCCACATGTTTAAGAACATGATTGTTAGCGTAGCAGCACTTTGGAACTCCCTGCCTAATGGGATAAAGCAGGCACCTCCACTGTATTCTTCTCGGCTCCTGCTAAAAACATTCTTGTTTGGACAAGCCTACGCTTATAAAGTTGACATAATTTTAATCTGTTTCAGTATTTTAACTTCTGTATGTTTCAAAGTTAAGGTTGTGATTCTTCTTGGCTTTACGGTTTTATCTTTTGTAAACTGATTCGAGGATTGTTGTGTGTTTTTTAACTATCAAACTGTGTATGAATTTCA
The DNA here is from genome assembly GCF_964234715.1 of Podarcis melisellensis. Lineage (NCBI taxonomy): Eukaryota > Metazoa > Chordata > Lepidosauria > Squamata > Lacertidae > Podarcis > Podarcis melisellensis. The sequence continues at coordinate 83,199,165 of NC_138537.1, forward strand.
TGAAATCAATCAATCTTAGGCAGCAAGAAGTTGTGCACAATTTTTTTCTTAAAAACCCCCTCAATGGATGTGTTTAACTCTTACAAGAAATTGAACAAATTGCCATCTCTAGGGTCACCCCATGGTCAAGGTGATTCTAAGAATTAGTCTCTGGTGGATGAGGTGCTTTCCCCTATAGTGTTTGGCATCCAGATCAAAGACTACATGTAGCCTGAAGGGGAAACATTACATAACCCAGTATAGGTTGTCTAGGAGTGAGAGGAGAGATAGATGAGAGCAGATGTGTTCCATCTGTTGGACTGGACACTTGAACTACATGGTGCCACACAGGAATTCCTTTCCAGTTCAGCACTGCTCCCCCCCACCCAAAATAATATTTTAAAGAAAACAAATAGCATCACTATTTAGAGATTTAATCAGGTGACAATGATTGAAAAAAGGATATACACACAAACACATACAGGATGCAACCAGCTGAAGTTAAGCACTCTGTGTCTCATCCAACAAAATAATTAAGCACATGCTTAAATCTCTCGCAGAAATCTGTGAGATTTAAAAGTGCTAAATTGTTGTATCCAAAGACTGAAGCTAAAATAAAAGTATAGATTTCAGAAATTGTGCAACTTATGCGGGACCCTTCTCCACATTGGATACGCAAAGACACAGGAAAAGAGACGCTTCAATTATGTGTTCTTTTATCTCTGTCACTAGGAACACCGATTCTAAAATAAAAATAGGACATCATCTCACTTTAGTACAACAGCAGGGAAAATACATAATCTCCGATCCAATGATTCTATGCAGGCAGTCAGATATCTGGATCAAGATTACAGTTTTAGGTCAAATATATAATTTCAAGATCTTCAATTCATTAATGAGAGCTATGCACTCCAGCTTCAGTTCCAATAAGAGAAGAAGACCACCCTACTTGTATTAGGAGGAAAATAGAGATGACAAGCTTGGGGGTCATCCACATTTCCTTTTGTGTCATGTTTCTAGGCATAAGTCTGGGTTTTCCAGGTCCAGGTCCAAGTAGGATTTTCTTTTTTCTCCCAGCATTTTCCCAGGGAAAATCTGCATTTTACCACTAAATCAGAGCAAACAGCAATCAGGTTTTCCTGGAGAAAGTGCCAGGGACAAAAAAAGAAACCATTCAGACCTAGAAAGCCTGTGTCTGTGCCTAGAAAGAACAGAGCAAAGGTAAGCGTGGCTGATCTGTTGCTAAGAGATTCCATTCATGTTATGGTGAAGGTACAACGCTATAAATCAGAGGTCAGGAAATTTCAGTCCCAGAAGCCAAATACAGACCTTGAGGATGCTCTATGAAGCTTACCTTTCAAAGGTAAGAGTCACACCCATTGTTCCAACCACTTTTGCCCTTGTCCTCCTGCATCTGACCCCTAACTTATCTACCCAGTCTGATCTCAAAAAAGGATACACAAAAGTGAGAATTCTGTTACAGGTAGGATAGGATAGTTGGATAAGATCAAGGAGACAAAGACATAGACCATGGGCTGGATTCAACTACCCAGTTCTGCTAGCAGAAGCCAACACAAGGGCTGCTGTTAGTGTAACAGGGCTCCACCCCTCACTTGCCCCCAATATCTGCTCAGGGAGGTTGAAAGATTCCCCAGAACAGTGTGCAGGGGTAGAAAAGGGGGAGATTTATTTATTTATTTATATCCCACCTCTTTCTCCAAGGAACTCAAGATGGCATACATGGTTCCCCCACTCCTCATTTAATTCCCACAACAACCCTATGAGGTAAGGTAGACCAAGAGGCAGTTACTGGTCCAAGGTTACCAGTGAGCTTCATGGTGGAGTGGGGACTTGAACCCTGGTCTCCCAAGGCTAACAATCCCCTTAGAGCTATGTTGCATTCCACCCTCAGGCATGGGTATAGTTGCATATCAAAGGACAATATTTTACACTATATCAGACTTGAGAAAGAGTATCTTCTAACATGTCAATTGCTGAACGCTTCCTTCATAGTCTTCAGTACTTACCTAGGACACCAAGGATAAGGTTCTTTCTGCGGTGAAACCATAATTGTGGGGAAAATACCCTTGAGAGATGCTTACCAAACTTAATCCCTTACATCTTTCAGAAAGACTGTAAATACCTTCTTATTTCATTAAGACTTTGGATGTACTGGTTCTGCAATTTAACTTGCCTCTTACTACTATTTTATTATTTGGGATTTTTATTGCAGTTCAATTAGTTATTTTTATATTATGTTACTCTAAGCATCTTGGTGCCTGTTTTAGGTAAACATTTATTTAATTTAGTAAGAGTGAACTGATGACTTCAAATCCAAGCAATTTTCATGCAAATAATAAAACCACCAAGCTATATATTCATGTTATATTGAAATAGCAGTTGTTAAAATCAGAATGAGATTATTCTTCACTATATAGATTTTCTGTTTCATGTCTGTATGAGTTATCTTGCTCCTTTTCTTTTATCTGTTATGAATTAAGTATATTTGCCCCTGTGCTACTAAGGAAGAAAAATAGAAACAGTAATTATCATTAGATCTATATAATAGTTTAAGAGTACTGAAAGAGAGAGAACTTGTTGCCACTATTTCATCTCATTATTGACCATAAAACCATTATACCAAACATGCATATGCAATATGAAATTCAGCAATTTAAAGTAAAAACAAATTAAAGAAATTCACCTCTGATGCATGGATTACAATTAAAAGATGTGTACTGTCAACAATGATTGAATCCTAAATTCACAGATGACACACTACAATTATATCACAACTTTCAGTCTCTAATTAGTGAGCTAATAATCACACCTATTAATAATCCATTGATGCCTTCAGTCTTATTCCCTATGCCATTGCTTTACAGATACTGCCCAGATGAACACAAGCAACAAACATTTATCTGGCAAGCAGTTTCTTTGGAAACACCCACCCACAGTTAAAATAACTACAACCCTTAAATGATGTATTCACAGATGGGGGAATTTGGATTACTACTTAAAAACAAAGAAGGCTAAAGAAAAAAGTACAAAGAAATTCAGACCACAATAAAACTATCTTCTTCCTTGTCTTTTGATTTTTAGTATAGAGGGGAATTCTAGCACATGATTTCTCAAGGCAGCAAATTAATGCCACTTCTGGATAGGTAAAAACAGGAAAATAATAGCAGCTTATGCACACCCACACACGTCATTAATTAAGATATGTCTGACTGCAAGCAGTGGAGTCACTCTGGTCTACATTTCTTCTCAGGACTGGTGAGTGGTTTTTGAATACTGGTAGCCTCCTCTTGTGTCCCATTGTCGTTGATTATGTATGATTAATGATTTCAAGGAATAAAAGGGAAAGGTCAATTTCTGAGTTCAAGACAGAGCAGCTACACCGGGAGTAATTAAGATACTTGTGTAAGCATGATTAATAAGCACAAACAGGCATACTGTGCTGTAAACAAGACACAACCAGATGGTTTAGGAAGAAATTGGTATTTCCTTAAAAAGAAGGGAAGGCAATTTTTCAAGCCCCAAAAGTTGGCTTCCTCCCCACTCAACCCCCACCCTACCAACATCTTAGAAGCTTATTATCTGCACAGCTTACAAAGAAAGGAATAGTAACCTCCTTAAACATTCATCCATTCCAGTCTCTCTCTTTTAATTTTAAACACAGATAACTAGAGTTTGCATGTAAATGGATTCAACTCATCTTTGTTTAACGTTGCCTTTTATGTCGAGTTCCATGAATTGCTAAGCCTGACAAGGTTCACTGGGAATCTTTTTAATTCCCACCCACAAGCTCTCGCTCGCTGTCATGTGACTGGCAGTATAGAGGGATCAGCCGTGGCATTTATCGAGAAAGCTGGAAGACAGGTGTCAGAACGGTCCAGCAGGCAAACCTAACGAACACTAATCAGCTCTGGTGTTCTTTTACAATCCATATCTAATTCGCAAGTTTCATTCTTTCTGAAAAACAATTACTAGGTTTTGAAGTTCATTGTGCATTTACTCAACTGTCTCTTCACATTAATGTAAAGTGGGAACAAGGAAAAAATAGAGTCAGCAGGGAAGGGACATCAAACGAACTTAGGATAGATGAAGGCTTTATTTTAAAAGTAATATAATTACAGATTTGTGTAATGTTTTACAATACATTTAAATGTGAAGTTGCATCCTTACACACCAGAAAGGTATTAGCTGTTCAGCTCTGGAGCTGAAGCTCTAATACATACAAATGACTAACAGGAAAACAACCAACAAAATCTCTCACTGATGACTTCAAACAAAAAGGTAAGGATTTTTAAGCCATTGCTAAAAGTAACTGTCTTTGAAGAATCTTCAAACACTAAGCCAATACAGCAATCACACCTTAAATTACAACTATTTTCTACGTATAAATATCACATAACTTGTGTTATAGTCAACATTGTTGTGAAGTAATTCTCTTTCATTTACATATTTTTCTATGTAATAATATTTTTCTAAACTCTGTATTTGTCACACCGACAAATCCTCTTACAGTTGGGAGTATATAATCTGGTAAAGCTTCACCTAATCTTTGCTGGCTATAGCGTTACTGACTCATATTAGAAAATTTGCTTTTGTACTGTATAATATTATGAGGCATCTTAAACTCAGGCACATTTTCAGATAAAATATGGATTTGCTTTAGATGTTATTTTCACACTTTTGCTACAAAATACATTCTGTAGGCTTTGTAGGCTCCATACCTTCTCTTCCTTTGTCAACATTAACCTTGCTCCCCGATAGTGAACTTCCTTCTAAAGTGATTATTTTATTGGAAGAAGCATATACCACTACCCCATGCACCTGCCATTCTCCTTTTCTTTTAGAACAACAAGGACAGGAAACATGTGGCCCTCCAGATGTATTTGGACATTGGACTACAACTCCCATCATTCCTGATCATTGGACATACCAGCTGGGCTTTATGGGAGCTGAAGACCAACAACATCTGGAAAGCTACAGCTTTCCCTGCTTTAAAAGAAAAACCATAGCTCAAATGCTCTAAACAAACTCAGTAGCCTGTCCAGAACAGCACTTAGCAGAGGGCTGGAAATAGCAGTAGAGAGGCCTTTCCCCACCTCAGTGCTGCTTTATCTGTTCCCTAATATTTAGTCCCTGAGCCATGTCAGCAGAACTCTTGGCCTGTTTCTTTTCAGACTGCCCCCTTTCTGTCCAATGACTCCTGTTTCCATGATCTCAAAAGCAAGGAAGCAAGAATGTACTTCACCAAATCCGTATCGAGCATCTGATAAGAGGGGAAAAGAAGCTCCCTGTAAGTTGTACCACTTAAAAACTATTTTCAGAGGCTAAATAATGTGGTGGGTATTCTTTTATCACTAATTTATTTCCTTCAGCCTGACTAAAATCTTTTCTTTCAGTTTGAACATTGAAGTCAGGTTTTTCCTAGCCACAGGATCTAACCTCATCCAGTGAACTAACAATTTGCTCAGGCTACAGGTTCTTGAGGAGAGAACACTAGCTGCCTATAATCAAAGTTCAGAGTGCTAAAAGTGTCTGTCCATCTCTCATCACTACAGATACTGCAAGTCACTGTTTCTCATACAGATTTATGTGCTTTATAAAAAGGTGGGGGCTACAGAGAAATAGGAGGGGTACCCAAGAATAAACAATATGCAAAACACCTCCCAGCCTTTTCCTTCTTGAAAGGAAGGTGGGGATACATGGCCTGGGTTTGTCACAGGTGAATAATGCAGAACACCGGTTTCTGGTAATATCAGTGGGTGGGAAGTAGGTGGCACACCTGCCACAATCAGTTGATTTTGTATACAATCACAGTATAGATTAAAACACCAAATTTGTTATGCTTTCTTCCTGTGAAATGCTTATTAAATACTTTGTGCAGCTTTTGGAAGTCAAATACTGTCAACTGCTATCGGGATCTGCACAGTCTGTAGTGGGGAGAAATAACAATTTGTTATTAGGTTGGGCATAATTTATATGCCTTTCTGCAGTCTTACTAATTTAACTCTTGGTCTCTTCAAAAATGTTTTTTTTAATATAAATTTTAGACATTATCCTACAGGTCAGCATTAACTGAGACACTAATGGAATGTTCCTCATAAGTTTTGATGTACTTGTTTTTAATATTCCAATCAACAACATCATATGCAAGCTCATAATAGCATCCCAGTCAAGCACATGGTAATAGCATTTATAGCAATTTCAGAAGAAATCTCTATATTTCAGTTTTTAAATTATGTGTTTAGTTACTTTGTCCAGACTGAGCACGTGTGGTCTTACATGTTCATCTTCAAATGACCCAGTTCTTCCTCAGCTACATAGAGTCATAGAATCCTAGAACTATAGGGTTGGATGAGGGTCATCTAGTAACAAGTCTGTGAACTTTATACCTGGTTTCCAGAGCTTTGGAATTTTCACATGCTGCGAACCCATTTTTCAAACAGACACATTTTGGCAGATCATATATCCTGGTGCAATTGCAGCCTAGTAGATAAAGCATAGACTCACGTGCTGGCGAACCCCACTACCATCCCCAGTATATGGTGGGTATAATTTGACATGATCCAAATCATAGTTTGGGCTGCACACTTACAGTTCTTTTATTCATTTATACATGCCTTGAACATTATTGGCATGGCAGGGCCACAACAGGGTAAGTTTTATATAAAGTATATGATTACACCCAAAATCAAGTGATCGCTGCAGATCCAGAATTAACAGGGAAGTAGCATGTATATGTGGAATTGCATTCCAAATGTACTTGAAACTACATACAAAAACTGGGCATATTAATACAAATCCTCTAATTGCCAACGATATGAAAATAATGGCAACCAAAACTCAGTTACTATTGTGTAGCTTTGATCTCTGCAGCCACATTAATGTCCAAGGGTAAATGTCCAAAGTAAAATGAAAAGTCAAAATATTGCTGGTTATACTGAAAGTGTTATCTGGTTTGGTTTATGCTGACCACCATCTTTGAAAGCTAATTTGCTTCCATTTACAAAACTAGTTAAATATATATTTCCTGATGATCAGGGATTGATATAGATATCTGTGATCTAAAAAAAACCCCAAAACCTCACATTGATAGCTTAGAAGTGGCCAGCAACTTCTAAAGAACAAAGTGTATGATTATATTAGGTATGTTTATGTGTTGTATATTATTTTTATTTATCTATCCTGCTTTTCTGTCCTTAAAAAGCTCAAGATGCCTCACAAAGCATAAAAGCACCCAAAAAACAAGATGAGTATGTTTGCAGAGACATACTGTAGATTTAGAGGCTTAGGATAATTTTATTTACTATTTTAGCATAGTGATGTCAATCACCGCATCAAATTGCCAGCCAAAGCTTGTTTTAATGTTCAAAATTTTGATAGATGAACAAAGTGATGCTGTAAGAAAGAAACTAACCATAAAACCTTATCTGCATAAGTCAAATTAAAAAAATCTGAAAACACAACCTATGCAATACTTGTTGCTACGGATTTGAAATGATACCACAGGAGACTGAAGTCTATACAAACTTTCTTAAAATTGCTCAAGTCTTGGTACAACTGATCTGAAAATAGCTTCTGTTCTCTGCTCGTCTCTAAATTCGCTTCCTGCCACGCACCAGCAAAACATTCTGATACCTACAATCACTGCAATATAAGTATCTGAAGAAGTGTACATGCACATGAAAGCTCATACCAATAACAAACTTAGTTAGTCTCTAAGGTGCTACTGGACAGAAAAAGTTTTATGCAATACAAGTATCACTCTTTATCACTGCAATATAAGAACACTCTTATTTGCCATAAAATTGCACACAGTAGTGAAGGAAGTATGTCCAAAATTAGTGCAGGTCTGCGTTTGAGTCAGGACCCTCAACCCAGGTATCCTGCAATTCACTGTGGTGGACTCAGATGAGAGTCAGGCTACTTCCTCAGGGAGAGCATCTCCAATACCTTATTCACAGCACTTCCACCTAGAGGTCACAATCCTACCACCATCCTCTGACATGGAAGATACCGCCCCCTGTGGTACCTGTCTCCTCAGTCTCACAGAAGCCAAAGGCCAAAAAAATAAGGCAAGGTTCCTTTAACCAACCAGCTAACTTCTCCAGGGAGGCAAAGCCTGACTAGCCTACATAAGGCTTCAATTAGTTCTAGCTGTCTTCAGAGACATCATCTCTCTTAGAATTGCTTTAGCAGAGGACCCTTGGAACTGTCCGAGGTCCTGTATGCTCTCTGCTGGACTTGGATTGGAGTTGGGACTTGGGACTGCATACTGCCTGCTTCCTCTGTGAATTAATAGAGCTGGATAGTTTGAGGTGTGTGTGTGTGTGTGAAAATATAGTAACAGTGTGATCTGTAAAGACAGATTTCAGCAGCATGCTAAACACTAGCCTGTAATACTGGACTAAATGTCTTTCAAGTGCCGTTTTATTTTTTCCTCAGATAAATACATTCTGTTGACAAAATCGATGGTAATTTTGAAAGACTGAAAAGCAAATATCAGGTCACTTCTGTCTACTTTGTCTATCTAAGCCAGGCCCAAACTGGCAGCTTCTATAGTTCAGGCTAATTGGGAGTGACTTTAGACATCAGGACAATGCTGTTCCACGCATCAACAAAACTGAGAACTGTCAAGTAGACTACAAACAATGACAGTCACCCAGCAGCCAGTAGGGTTAACATTCTCATTGTTTCCCACCTCCTTAGGAGGCTCTGACGGCATAGGAAATATTTCATAAACAACAATAAAAAGTGCAGATTTGCTCCATATGGTCAGCTATCCAGGCATCGAAATACTGTATCTGCATACAGCAAATAGATCTCTTTCACTAAAATGCCAAACTGAGATCTTTAAAATGAGGGACATTTCTCACAAGATATATGAACAGGGCATTTTGGTCCTTGGTCCACATACCTAGGTACAACATACAAATAGGTGGCCAGTTATAAAAAAAGATAATGCTTCTTATCCCACCAGCTTTCCCCTTTAGAATACACTGCAGTAGGGAACCTTTCCTGCCATCCTCACTGTGTGGGAAAAGCTATGCCTGAAACCTGTATGTGGACTTTAAACTTAACACAGGATGCATATATTTTGACCTCTGTTTCTGCTCCAAAGTACAAAATACCTCATGAGAAGAGGCCCTTAGTGACACAGAAATGTTTTGAAGAGGCACTTCAGACATGTCAAAACTCTTAATGAATCCTGGAAGTAAAAGGAAAGTCTGTTTGCTTCTTATATTGATTTAACCAGGATTCCGACTGTCATAGTGCTTTTAGTTTTAACAGAAAATGTACAAAGTTAGAGCTGCTTGTTTTGACAACTACAAAAAGATTTCAGTTATGTGTTACCTGCTGAAGTATCTAGATCTTCCACAGTGAAAACCTGTTCATGTAAGTTCTTAATATTTCCATCTTTATAAGTGCATACAAGAAAAGTCTAGGCAGTCAAATTCTGACGCTCACCTGACAAAGTATTTTGCCGTTTTAAACCTAGATTCCAGAATATGATGCAAAAGTTAATTTGCAAAGTATTATATAATAATTGAGAAACCCTGAACACAGATATCATACCAAATTTAGATGGTGCAATCCAATATTTAAGCAATTTACAAGTTGAGAGGACAACATTGGCCTAGGCCTTGAGAGGGGAAATCTTTCACATGAGAAAGGGAGAGAGATTTTTATTTAATATCAAGAAAAGAGAATGCTCAGAAAGCATAATGTATAGTTCTACTGCTGAAACTGATCAGGTTTGAACCTTTAAGCTTTCTACTTGGGAAATGTTCAACCATATGTAATCTGTGATGAACTTCTTGAAGGAAGTCTGGGATATAAGTAAATTAATGTACGACAACAATAAATAAAGACCAGGATCGTAATAAGACCAGGATCGTAACGAAGAGCAAGTTTTACAGATTCCCAGTCCCGATAACTTATCCTTAGACAATATAAAAACTCTGTTGGATGAGACAAAAAGTTCATCTAGTCAAGCACTGTTTGCCAGCCTAGAGGTGGGATGTAGTCATAGATAAACCTATTCATGAATTTGCCTAAATTGCTTTTACAGTCACTTGATCTAACAGCCCTAATCAACTTCTTGTGGCAGGGTATTCCATAAATCAAAGACTCACTGTGTGAATAAGTACTTCCTTTTGTCTGCCCCTGAATCTCCTGCCAAACAGTTCTCTCTTGGATGATCCCAAGTTCTGTACTGAGAGAGGGACAAAAATATCCCTCTTTCCTCAGTACAGTACATGCATGTATTTTATACAACTTTGTCACATCTCCCCCAACAATTTTCCAGTCTAAAAAGTCTGAAATACTAAAGAGCACCTTTGTTCATAGGAAAGGTGTGCAAGCCTCCTGGTTATTTTAGTTGTCCTTTAGTTGTCCTCACAATATCCTCTTTAAGAAAAATCAGAACAGAAATGTACACAGATTTGTATATGAGCATTAGAACAAAGGCAGTTTTGTTTTCTATTCTTTTCCTAATAATCCCTAAGTCCTTGTCTTGGAACACTATAAGTGGAACACTTATAGGGAGTCTTATCTCTCAGGCTAACCACCTTTTGACCCACTAGCTCAGTAAAAAAAAAAAAAAAGGAGGGCTCTAAATGTCCTACCACCTACTTTTCTGATCCCTTGGTGGGGAAAAGCAAGAAAGAGCACATTTTTAATATCTACCCCCAAAAGCTAGCCATTCATTTCTGTAAGAAAACACCCTCTTCAAAATGGAACCAGCCACAGATAAGCTTCCTCTTCAGCCTAGTTCACAGGTGGGGAGGTAAGTTTGTGTTTGGGCTGTGCCACTTCAGATGAGACATGGGAGCTTACTGTATATGACTAAATGCTCCTCCATGTCTGAAACTGAAACACTATCCAGATCAGATGGAGAGCTTGGTGGTGGAAGTTTTACTGGATGCCTAGCCTTTTCTGGATAGAGTGGTATCTCCCCTAAAGTTCATGTGAGCAATCTGTGGCCCTTGACCATTCTCAAAGCATCCAGTTCAGAGAAGGCTAAATCTCAGAGGCAGCTGTGTTCTAATCTACACATGAGTCCAGGAGATGTAGATCTGGTCAGTTTGTACTGTAATTTGCAAAGACTGAATTTCTCAAGCATCCCTAATTTATAGTACACTTCTTCTTATAATGTAGCATAGTAGGCTGCTGCTGTTTTGTTTTTTATTTTGTTTTGTTTGTTTTTGAGGGAGGTGGGACACCAAATGCCAGGCTGGGCACAAAGAGCTACTTATGTAGTTCTCTAACCATAGGAATTGTAAAATAGGCTTCTAGCTTCTCCAGATAATATCAGGAGATTGTATTTTTGGTAGTTACTTTGCTCCCTAAAGAAAGTTGCCAGCAGTTAAGTGGTGCTTGAAATTAACATATATAAAGTTTACAGTGGCAATGTATTTCCAGCACAGTGCAATTCTGGAACTAATAAAAAAGGATAAACAGAAAATAGCATCAAGCAAATGAAATTTACAGTTCCAGACTTATGTTTCATAATGCTCATTTAAATCTAACTGACAAATCCTAGAATAGGAACGCAGTTAAAAGATCTTTTCCCCATGCATAAATATAGACAAAAATGATGGTTTCACCACTTGTAAATATTTATGACACTTTATTAAATCCAAGTTTAAAAATCTCAAAGTGCACTGAGAATCTAAAATTTTAATCCCTCTTCACTTAATAGGATGCTCTGCAGCAAATTTAATCATCACATGTGTGGAAAGTGCATTTCTCTGTAAGGTACTCCTATCTGTTAAGGCTGCACTTCCAAAAACATAGATGTGAAAATGAAGTATTTACCATTATTCGTAGATTCTGTCAGCCCAGCATGGTAATTAGCACTTGAACAAATAAGGGCATCTAACAAGGAATGTAAGTCCAGTTGCAGATTTTTGCATGTAATACCCCAGCCATTGCTTGAAACAGATCCTTAATTTACACCTTATTCCAGAAATAAAGGGGATTTTACCTGCAGTAGTTAAAAGCTCATCTCACAAAATTCTAAAATAGGACCTGGTTCTCTCAAAATCAGATAAGCCCATGCCTTGACAGTGCCACTCCTGACTGCTCCACTATTCCAAAAAAAAAAAAAAAAAGTTATATAGGCAAAATATTACCACCCACACATAAGACACAATACGGCCAATATTTGTGCTCACCACCAACTCTACTTCCTGCACTCAATCAAAAGCCATGGAAGCTGCATCGGAGGTTCAGCTTCTAAAAAATATTTGCAAGCTGGAACACTCATTTCTAGGTTTGCGGTGTTCGGGAGACAATTTGTTCAGGAGCCAAACTGTTTGACTACCAAGGTACCACTGTACATGGTAAAAGACCAGTAGCCACGTTGAAATAGAAATTAAAGTGCCTTTCCTTAAAGAAATGTCCCCTCCTTTATTGAACTCCACTTCTCCACTTTAACTATGTAGTTTTATTCTTTATTCTAGTAGCTCCCATAGCTTTTGAGAACCTTAATATCACTGCAATCTTTCACATACAGTCCTGCCAACAAGCATCTTCCTGAAGATTTTTTTTAAAGTATTTGTTTAAAAAATCAAAATAAGATCCAGACTGGTTTTTCTTTCTGTTTTTCTTTCTGTTTTCAAACAATAATATTCTCAACAGGCAAGGAAAAGCAGAAAAATCTTTCAAGTGATCGCCCGCTCTTAAAGAAAACATCATTAGATCCTTTAGATCTATCCAATTACCAACCGGTTTCGAATCTTCCGTTCCTGGGTAAGGTGATTGAGAGAGCGGTTGCCGAACAGCTTGGTAGGTTTCTGGATGAAACATCGGCTCTGGATCCATTCCAGTCCAGCTTCCGCACGGGTCATGGGACCGAGACGGCTCTGGTTGCCCTAACAGATGATCTTCGTAGACAGCTGGATCGAAGCGGGTCAGGGCTGCTGATTCTTCTAGATCTGTCAGCAGCTTTCGACATGGTCAATCACGAACTCCTGGACCACCGCCTTGCCGACGTGGGGATCCAGGGCACAGTCCTTCAATGGCTGCACTCGTTTCTCTCTGGTCGGGGACAGAGGGTGGCGCTTGGGGGGGGAATTGTCATCGCGCCACTCCTTGGTGTGTGGAGTACCCCGGGGTGCGATACTCTCCCCAATGCTTTTCAACATCTTTATGCGCCCCCTCGCCCAGCTTGTCCGGAGCTTTGGGCTGGGTTGCCATCAGTATGCTGATGACACCCAACTCGATCTGTTGATGGATGGCCATCCTGACTCGGCCCCAGACACACTGACCAGATGTTTGAAAGCTGTGGCTGGATGGTTACATGGGAGCCGGTTGAAGCTAAATCCTTCGAAGACAGAGGTCTTGTGGCTGGGACGGGACGATATGGATTCATTTGAAATATTGTGGTTTAAATGCAACACTTACACTGTTAAAATTAGCCAGTTGTTTGTGGTCTTTGAAATTCAGTCTTCCCATGGAACCCAACACATTCTGTGACCAGGTTGAAAATTTCTATATTAAAGCAACTGAGTTAATAGAACTATAACACCATGGGCTTCTGTTCTTTGAGGGGTGGTAAGTCTAGGTCAGGCAGTCTGCTTCAATGCAAAAACAACAGAATCCACCTGTGACGTCCGAACAGACCTGGCAAAGAATCAAGATAGGTACAGAAGGCAGGGGAGTCAGCAATCCACAAACAGATTCTGGACATGGGACATGGAGGGGGACCATCAAGTGAGGATTTAACTGATACCTCATCACCTGCTATTCTAGCAAGCCATTGTCGATTTCTTCAGAACTTGTAATGTATAAAATAATTATAGTTATTATAGTATATAGCTCTTAAAGCAGAAGTGATGGGTGGTGATCTCTAGATTTTCCTACCACAGCAATTCAAACAAACAAATAAACCCATGCATGGTTCAGATATTCCTGCCTGTATCTCAAAAATGAAGCACAAATTTGTAACACGCAATATTGGGTTAGATGGACTAATAGCCCAACTCAATATTAAAGGAGTTTCATGTGTTCATAAGCCCAGGCTAATTCTCTGTACAACAGCCTACAGCTTGGCAGAATTTGCATCTCTCCCAAAGCTTCCAATCGGTTCCTTACGCCCTACCTTAAAGGTGCAACACAAATTGCTTCATATAATTGCCTTAATCACCAAGAGTCAACAGCTTTACAATACAAGCTTTAAAATGAAGAGTCATGAACTCTGCCATTTGAGCAAGGTAGCCCACCAAGTTGCTTTTGTTTTGCACAGGTGTAACAATGAAAGGATAAGGGAATGGATAAGGAGGGTCACTTCATTTATTCACTTAATCTGCCTTGCTGTTGCTGGCCAAGTTTGCTCTTGGAACAGTGAAAAAGGCCAATTAATTTATCAATCTGCACTCTTTTCTGCCATAACATATTTTCCTCTTGCCAACAAAAAATGTGTCCATTATCAGCCAGGTCCCTGTCCTCCGAAGGCGGCTTGTGCAGCTGTATAATTACACTTCTTCCTTTGACAACTTGCATGATTGTTTTCCTAACAGTATATTACTTCGTTAGTATTTTCCAATATACGTTATTTTTAAACTGTCACTTTTGCCCAACTCATCCCAATTCGCACTCGTCTGTTTATCATAACAATCATTAATAACTGTCACTCCACGCCATCAATTTAACGAACTCACTCCCTCATTAGCATGTTCTAGCATTTGTTCCGTAGAAAGCCTGATTATTTTCTACAACAGGCCAAGCCAATTACTTTAGTGAAATGGAATCACATTAATCAAAACTTAACAAGGTGGCAAATTTAAAGATATCTGATTGCAAAAGACAGCATAACTAATATGTCAATGTCAGAGGTACTATGTAGGTATGCAGCAGCTGTACTGAATGTATCTTTTCATGGAGAAGGCCCTATGAATTTTGACACTTCATATGATCTGACAACTACCAAAGTGATATCAGAAGGCTAAAGGCTGGGTTGAGCTGCTCCTGGTGACTTCTGTGGATTCTGGCAAGGGCAGCACAGATGGGGGAGGCGCAAAGAAAGCAAAAGCAAAACGGTGACCATCCATGTCTATAGTGCCTGCCAGACGGCAGTTCATCATGTCCCCCTATGCCAGGACATTTTCTTTTACACTTTAGAGCGATGATGCTCATCAATCACAACTTGACAAATGCACCAGAACCAGCTGCAAAACATGCATAGCCCAGCAGTCTGAAATACGCTGACACAACTCACTGAAATCTAATATTTTTTCATTCAAGTCTATTCTGCATGGGCAAGACAGAGGGGACAATCTTTACACACACACACACACCCCTTTAGAAACAAACAATCAGGTTTAACCTTCCGATATATATATATAAACATTTTGAATAATAGTTGCATCTTTGTTATTTAAGCCTCCTTCTTTATTTCTAGAGCAAACGAGACCTAATTTTAGAAATAAAAAATACAAATATTCCTTGTTACTTTGAATGGTATGGCAGTATTGAAAATAGCCAATTTCTCTTCATCCCATAACACAAAAAAACAATGATTCATATTAAAAATTAAAAATAATGGAAAGATTGATACATGTTAAAAGGGAATGTAGCATCAAAAAGGATTACAGGTTTTGCTGTATAATGTTATTAGGCTTGGTTATATCATATACAGTTCATGAGATTGCACTATGATTCATTTTTACAACTTAAACAGCTATTTGGTTGGGTTGCCAGGTTGAACGTGATAAATGTGTATGATAAAACAGAACAAAGAAAGGCCATTGCTTGTAAACCTACCACATTAGTCAGTGTGTTAACCCATCCTGTACCAGCTTCACATTCTAAAGCCTCATCATGTTTGCTCTGTTCATTATGACATACCACATTAAAGTCTTCTATTTCAATTAACGCAAAAAAGTTGAGCATAGTACATTTTCAATAACACATACCACATGGGTGGAGAATCTGTGACCCTCTCAAAGTTGCTATTTCCCCACTCCCAGCAGCCCAGCCAGCATAGCCAATAGTTGGAGAGTTGAACAACATCTGGGAAACCACAGCTTCCTTACACCTGCTTTGGGATTTAAGTATAGGAAGTTTACCTTGATACTTTATAACCAACGTTATAGCTACTTACATTGAAAACAAATTGAAGAGCTTTTTTAAATTTTATTTTGCAACCAGTCCTGTACCTAGAAATGTAAATAAACTGAAAATGTAAATAAATAAATTCAAACATGAAGCATTCAAATCAGGCCTAAGTGTGTTATTGGGGGCGCGAGATGTATTTTCATGACATTAGGCTGAAATTTCACAAATGCAGCACAGTGTTTGGTGAACTCTCAAAAGACTAGACAAGAAGCCAGGCAATAAATGCCACCAGGCACGTATATTATTATAACCATAAGATATTCTCTCGTGTCATTCATTAAGATAACATAAGGGACTCTGAAAAGCCCATTAACAATTCCTGACAATTCTAAGGAAATCCTAATGTCTTGCAAACATTGCAGGTTATTAGAGACAACTTCACTATTTGTTACTAACAACTATATCAAGCATATTGGTACAACCAAGAGTAAGAAAAACCTAATCATCCACTCTGATGTTGGTGTTCACTTTTGCAAAAATCATGCACCCTTCTCAATTCTTCTCCCCTCACCCTGGGACTCCTCTCAAAAGTTTAGTGTGTGTTCATTTGAAAATTGTGTGTTTACCCAGAGATTATTTTTTGACATAATAAATTTCATTTATTCCTTATGTATGTAAGAATTGTTACCCTATCTTTCGCATGCCTGCATGATATCATTTCATATATAACTTTTTGCCCATGTGTTTTTGTTAATTACATGTCAGTGACAAACTCCACCATGATGTCATGACATTTCCACACTAGAGCATTATGGGCTGCGTAATGTCAAATAACATTTACAACAGTTACTGCCAGGAATAGAGATTTTATCAGGTAGCTACTGCTGTATATCACTGGCATCATCTATACACAACCAATTGCAGGAAAATGGGAGCTGAAGCACCTCAACCTGTGGCCTGAGAAAGGGAGTAAAATACATCTGTCTAGAGAAAACTCTTGGAAAACATTCATATCAAGATATGTGCATGCAATGCTAATGAAGCAGCCATTTTCAACACAAAACCCATTTTTTCCTTCAAAACTTGGAAATTTTACAAAAACAACCCCAACCACTTCAAAAGAAACGGAACATTTTCATTGAAAATCATTAATCATTAAAATTTGGCACAGTGTTAAATGAACACATACACACAATGCCATGCACACACAGGTTTATAATGTGTGATGAGTGTTATGTGTCATGTGAACATTACCGAGATATGTGATTCTGGCAGTAGAGTGCCCAAAATGACTCATTCTAAAT
Source organism: Podarcis melisellensis (assembly GCF_964234715.1). NCBI lineage: Eukaryota > Metazoa > Chordata > Lepidosauria > Squamata > Lacertidae > Podarcis > Podarcis melisellensis. The sequence continues at coordinate 83,216,525 of NC_138537.1, forward strand.
GGAGTAATGTAAAAAAGGAAGGAACAGCTCAGAACTGTTGAATGGGGTGCAAAGGCCAAGAGAAGTCAGAATCCACAAGTTGACCCAAAACAATCAACAATACAAACATCAGCATTAGACCAAGAACACAAATGCAGGGCATAACCTTAAAAACCTTAACTGCAACAAGACATGGCCAGAGAGTCCACAGAAGAGGGGTATCAGGCCATTTGGGAGTTAAAAAATGTCATTTGGGAGTAAGAACAGAAAACACTTCAGTGACTAATTTGGGTCTGCATTATTTATCTTCAGGGTCTATGTTTCAGTGGCAAAAAAAACTTGTGCAAAAACGGCCAAGCAAATCCTGAACATTTCACCATCTCCCCAAACACTGCAGAAGTTCTTGCCACACCTGCCCTGATTAAATGAAGAGACTGACAAAACCATGAGAACTATAGTTGTGGCTGTCACAATTGTGCATCTGCTCATGTTTTGTGCATATTTTTATTTCAGTACAGTATTTTGATTTGAGCAAAAGAACCCTCTTGAAAGAAGTGGAAGGAGGCAAGCAGAAACCAAATACGGTAGGTTTAGACAGAGTTGGACAACGTTTATTGGTTCTTGGTGTAACAATGCAAACTCCTCATGAGATCCAAAATATTACAAATGATATAATGTAATTTTAAAATACAGTGTGATTGTCATATTTTTAACTTTTCTATTTAGATCACTTATTTAGATATTTTTCCATTTAAATATGGTATGCTTTATAAAACTGGAAGTGGGGGGGATGAAAAATTCTCATCGTGTTTTGGGCTGGTAATTCTCATGGATAGGTAGGAAAATTATGCATATCACAGAAGTTATGCATATGTAAAGGGAAATTTAATCACATGTTTTTGAGGGGCGGAGGGAGCTAAGGTATTCACGATTAATATTTTTCAGGTGTTTTCTGTTGTCAAATACTAGTGTATCATCCTATCAGCAGTGTATTAAAAGACCCACAGTGTACAAGGAGTAGCTTTCTTGTTTTATTCCTAGGGAAAATGGCAACATACATATTAAGTCACTATGAGCATTAAAGGCAATTAAGCTAAACTGATCTGAACGAGTCTGATCTCTTTAAGATACAGCATGTGAAAGCTTTATCTTCTTGCCTTTTCCCCTCTTTGTGTGGTGTACAGTGCTCAAGATTAATCCCAGGGGATTTTTTTATTTTATTTTATTTTATTTTATTTTGTTTTATTTCCTATTCTACCTATCTTTCATCTTCACCCCTAGACTAAGCAGATGGATGTGAATTCAAAGTTTTCTGATCTTTAGCACAAGTTATGGAGGGTTATCTTTGACTGTATATCTTTCTGCTGGCAGCGCTCCCTTGGTGATGAAGGATTAACCACCACAGCTGTCTCTTCCCAGAATGATGCAGTGCAGTTCTCCTCGACACGACAGCATCACTTAATCTTAATGTCCACTCTTCCAGTGCAGCCACGCAGGACAAAGCCAATCAACATCAGATGCCACCAAGATGGACCTACTGCTTGGCCCTGGAGTCTTTCACCCTCACACACCTATTAATCAACATCATCCAGCCCAATCCCAGAGTTTGGTTCTCGGAAACTACACTTAAAACTAAGCAAGGGTGTATGTTTTCGGTCAGAGGTGCTTTTTTTTTAAGGGACTATGCATATGAACTGAACTGGCCAAACGTTTAATCCAAGAAATAATTACTTTTCTCCCAAGAAGTTTATCTGTATAGGCTTTGGTCTGCTATTTTTTACTTTTTCTAAAAAAAAATATACCCAGCAATTTTGTGCATGCATAATCCGACAGTTGTGACACAGGCACATATTTAGTATTTATGACCTCATGGCTTGAAATACTTGAAGAGGGATAATAACTGTCTCAAACTGTGAAGTTTTTATGAGGATTCCTATTTGACGAACATGTAAAAAAGGATAAATTTAGACACCCGAACTCTGTTCTGAAAACCGGAACAGCTATTTTCAACAGCACAATATGCTAAATGACAACAACAACAACAATGAGTATAGTGAGTTTTCTAGTGTTTAGAGCATTACTTTGTTATAAGTATTCCAGCAAGCCTGTAATGTAGACCAAATGTACCCACTCCATATTGAAAAGGAAGGGGTTGGACAGAAGAGTGGCTTTTCCATGGACGCTTTGTGTTTGTGACAAAGGTGACATTTGAACTGGAGACTTCCTGATTCATACCTCAGTCTCTTAGACACTGTACTAATAGTGCTCATCTTGTTGAGACTCATCCTTTGCTACTTTAACTTATCCTATGCAGACTTGCTTGCTACTTTTTCTTGGACTCTAATTACAAAGCAATTATAATTTAGTGCCTTCCCTTTTCTTCCGATACAAATAAACCAACAAAGTCCTCAAAGGCAAATGCAATAAAATAGTAAATTATAGCTGGAGTTTACTAAACAAATGCAACCTAGTTAAATTTAGAAAAATCTTCACTTTTGCTTACATTTGCAATTTTACTGCTGAACTACTGGTATTTCTGACTTATGCAAACATTAAAATGTATAAGAAACCCTCTTGTGTACTATATATGCAGCAACTACTCATGATTTATAATACCCAATTTGGGGAGGGGGGAACACACACACAACTAAACCTGATTTAAATCACAGATTACTCTGTAAAACACAAGCAAGGAACTATTCCAAATCCTAAATGTAATTTAAACATATTTATATTTTACAGTGATGTATTTTCCCCTTTCCTTGTCTTACAACTGTAAACTTTATGTAATTATATAAGCAATTTCCCTGAGGTCACAACATTGATCACAGTAATATATGGTTCAACTATTACAAAACAACAGCTAGCTGTAAAATATCACTGGACATCACTACAGAGTATATGCAATAAATGCAAGACTGGGGTGCACAAAAACATACATTCCCAACAAGGCACTTTAAGTAGCATACATGATTCTTTTCCTACCTCGAAGCACCCCAATCTATGATGAAGATTAGATATTAATATCAGGGAAGGGAGAAAAGAGTAGAATAATAAGAGGATCATAGTAAATGGTAATGGGGACACCAGAAAGTTTACCAAAAACCATTTATCTGCTTTAATCAGTATTATTTCAATGCAAACACACCAAACCAAGTAAATTGGCCACTGAATCAGTAAATTCCATAGCTGGGCAGTACTTTTATTAAGCCAAGCAAAAGTGTCCACAAAATGGAGCAAGCTTTAGAGTTCATCAGGCGGGGTGTTAAGCAAGGTGGGGAGAAGGGAGGCCATTCTAGATTGCTGAAGAAGATTGTCAGGTCTTATTGTACTACATACTGCAAACCAATGTAATTTATGAGCCCTGATAACATTTGGCATCCTGTGCACCTTGACTGATATTCCAGCTGCCTGGATCACCTTCACTCCTCCAACTCTACCACTCCCGAGCACCAAACAATTTTCAGCACAAACCTAATCATGAAATAGTATTGCTGCCTGAAGCAAGCAGGCAGGGGCAGCCCTTCTCCCTCTTTTCATGTACACTTTCTTCTCCTTGAGGAGGCTGGTCCCTTCCAATGCTTCTTTGTGCCTGGGCAGGGAGGTGGGATTTATTTAAATAGAAAGTCAGCTGACACTCACGTCAGACCAAGGGCATGGGGGGGCTACCAAGGTGATTGCCCCAGGTGCACTGGGGGGGCACTGCTCACGCTGCCACCCCCAAGCCAGCCCTATGCTGCTTTGTGAGGCTGGGATCTAATGAGCCCAAGGCGTTATTAAAGCACACTCCACCGCTGCTTCCAACCAAAAGGGCAGCACATGTGTGCCTGTAGTGGCTCCCTTGACTGGCCACTTCAATTGGTTCAATTGCGGAGGCAGAGGGGAAACCTTGTTTTGTGTGCCTTCCCACCCTTTGCTCTGACTGCTGGCTTGTTTGTTTCAAGCTGGGACGTCTATTTCCATTTCCATTGCTTTCTGGCCATTTACTTTGTTATTTTCTATCTGCTATATGATCCTGTTTTTTTTCACCCCATTTCCTCTTCCTTTTGTATTTTCTCCTCAACTTCCTCTCCTTTTCTCTTCCTCTCCACTTTCCACTGTAATTTCTGCCAGTTTTTCTCCTCGTTTTCATTTTTCTTCATAAGTCCACTATTAAAGGGTGTGGTGGTGGTGTGTGTGTGTTGGGGAGTGATATACAAAATAATTATATGTAAGTCTCATTTCAGGTTCCATTGGGTGGAATAGAACTTAAGCCTCATTAAGTAGGTGTAAGATTGAAGCCTTAGAGATGGAAGGGCACAGTAGCAGATGAAGGCAAGCAACAAACTAGCAGGGTGACTGGTGTAACAATATATTTTTAACAAGCACATGAAGGAGAGACACACCTACACCCACAATCCCCATGAAGTATACAGGGCCAAAAAATCCAGTTGGCAACTCTGTGGCAGAGTGAGTGTGTGTGTGTGTGTGTGTGTGTGTGTGTGTGTGTGTGTGTGTATTTCAATTCACTGGATCAGAAAAACAAATGTGGTTACAAGGCAGAGTGTAGGAAAACACACTGCCTGCCCTTACTGCTTTGACAAATACAAACTGCATTTTAAGTATCCGCTGCTGTAAATCTATCAGTCATAAAATCTCCTTTAAAGGAGCATTGCTTTTAGATGTATGTCTGAGGTTGCAAGTCTATGCACACTTACTTGGAAATAACTCCAATTGGACTTAGTGAGCTGTCCAAATAAACATGCAAAGAATCATGCTCCAAGTTTTTTAGGTGTACTACACCTAAAAATGTAGTTATTAAAATGTCGTCTGAAAATGCAGGCATAGACACTGGACAAACAAACAAAGTTGCATGTGGCTCTCTGCTGATTCTACACCCTGTTGAACATTGGTTCTAGAATATTTCTAGGTATCAGCATATCAACATCAAGCTACATATCAACATTTGCCTGCCTCCAATTCCACAACAGTTTTCCTATTATCCATGGATTTTCAAAAATTACAGTGAATTGCATTAAACTAGCTCCTATTCAGAGCACACGCAGTGAAGTTAATGAACCTAAGTTAGTCATGTTTATTAGCTTCAGTGGATCTACTCTGGGTAGGACTGATACTGAATACCACCCAACCTGGGGCTCAGATTACAATGGGAAGGTCCTTTAGTGCCTTAAGACACAGTTTGTGGGATTCATTTAGAGTGGCCGGGGCCACCTCTTCATCTATTGTGGGCTGCAACTAACTTCCTCCATAATTTGATCTATTTTTTCCCATGAGAAGCACTTTCCCTTGGTATGAAATTAATTGTTTCTCAAGAGGACAATTTGCTAAAAGACAACCATAAAACTTGAAAATTTGTCTGTGTATATCTTTTAGAGAGTGGTCTTTTTGCATAAAGGGATGGATTTATTTTTTTTGAACTTTCCTGATCACACAACTCCACAATGTTTAAGCTGAGATGTGGGAGAATTATCTATCTTTAGAGCAGGTTAACTACTGTATCTCTGTTTACATTGATGTTTTGAGTAGAACTAGCTCCAAACAAAAATTTCAGAGATTTGGGAAGAGAGATACATAGGGGGGAAGGTTTGAAAAATTATTCTCTCTCTCTCTGTGTGTGTGTGTTTTAATAGCTTGAAACTACCAGAAGCTACTGTTGATGGTAAACCAGGCCTATATGTTCTCCCAGAATACAGCATTAGAATGACAATGTTTCATGATGTAGCATCTTTCCAGCATTGCATCAGAGTGTGCTTGTGCATTCTTACCCTCTCTCCTTAGTTGAGGTCATTTCCCATATACGGGCAGAGGGCAAGATAGATCAGTGCTGCACTGAGTGGCGGATGTATAAAAAACACCCCAAGTTTCCCTTTCCCGGGAAGCAGGAGAAAATTTAATGAAGCAGGGTTGGGGAAAGAAAATTAACAGCACCAAGATGCCACAACACTCTTCTTTTATTATTAGACATTATTAATGAGGAAGAGACAACACGGGTCTCGTCTTTTCAGTGGCAACACTGAAATGTCTGCTTTCAGCCTCAGTGTCAGGGAGAAAAAGGAATGGGCAGGATGAGGTTGACAAGTGAACATCACAAGGCACACATATTACATCAGTATTCCAGAAACAGGTAAAGTAGCTATTTTGATGGCACTGACCTATTTTATAGCCACCCTAATAGCCACCCTACTGTCAAGTTTACTCAAAATTTCAATTAAAAATAAAGCATCTTAGAAGATGGACATTATAAAATTTACATCATTTTCCTACTCAGCCCTCTCCAGTTTGAGCCTAGTAATTTATATGAGCTGCATGTTAGGTGTTAATAGAATTACACATATGATATAGTGGATGTTCTTATACAATCTGAACTATAATAAATTTTATAAATTCTGATTGCCGGTTACTCAAGCCATCAAAGCTCTGCCAACAATAGCCAGCAGAGGTCTATTACTGAAGTGGCATTAATATAGAAATCATCACCAATTCTAAGCAGATAATAAAGGACTGACATATTTATTATCATTATTAATTAACAGTTTTCCGAGATGGAATTAAATCAATATGCTGCTCTGATATCATTTTAACTAGTTATGCAAATCAAACATTTAAAGCCCATGAATGGATATAAATGCCATTCAAAATTCACTTCACACTTATTACTGTAATATCAGAACTTTCAGGCTTTGCTAGTAAAAAAAAAAAGACTTAATGCTCATTTAATTATGCTCAGACATAAAGCTTATGGAACAAGAGTTGAAATAGCTGATTAGTTAGGAAGTCACAGTAAGGCTGTAACACGAGGGATAGACAATGAGATAATAACATTGAACATCTCGAGCTTTTGCTCAGGAATTTTCCTGGCAGATCCTATTAAAAAGAACAATGAAATGTGTAGGAGAAAATGTGTTATTTTAAAAAAATACAGAAGTTAAGGAGTCTTTTTTAAAAAATGAAGGGGGGGGAGAACCATTAGCTGTCATTAGTATAAATAGGAAAAAGTTATGTTATTTAACCTAACATTTTCCTAATTGCACAATTATGCTAGGTGCCTGTGTCAGGATGGTGAGGGGGTGATGAGGTAGGGGGTTTAACTCATTGTCATAAGTGACAAAATCTAGTTTGTCAAGACTAGATATTTGAATAGAATGACTAGGTATTTGAATAGCATGAATGACTGACACAGACTGACAATTAGCAACAACTGGCCTGAAATAGGGTTTTGGCCTGACGGTATTGGAGGTGACATTTTGACAGGCTCTATGCCCATGGTAAGGTCAGTCAAGAGAATGCCTTGGCTAACAGAATCAAGCCATTGGCAACCAAACAACCAAACTTAGAGTTTCAAGCCAAGCCCTTCAGCATTATGGAGAACTAACAGATCTGAAGAGACTGTAATTTCCACGATGAGAGAAGGCGCATTAGGGAGGAAATGTGTGAGATTATTAATGAATGTAATCTAAAGTTAACTGCCAATTGTGGTGCTGATCAGGAGAAAAAGGAATAGTTACATTTCTACTATTCCAGCTAAGACTGTTCTTCAGACACTTCTCATTTTTGGAGATTGCATGGCATTTCTGACTTTGGATCTCCAAAAGTAAAATCATTAAATCTGTCGTGCTCATAGATATGTCTTCCTTCTTTTTCAAGGAATAGTATTTACGTAACTATCAAATAAATCTACACAACATACCAGTTTAAGGTTTATAGTTTTTCTTACTGAAATGCACTGGTCAAGGCAAAAGATCCAGTATGTTCTGGTTTATGTCATGTGATAAATTCACTTTGAAAAGGCCCTAGCATCTATATGAAGACACTGTCATATACATCAAGGATCTCTGAAAACTCGGTAGCAAAATATAGTCGAGATGAAGGAACTACAAAATTATGCCTAGTCCAGCTGTTTCCTCCCCACATAATTAAGTTATTATTTATTACATTTGTATACCGCTCTATAACAGCAAGTCTCAGGCTGGTCCACAGGACCATCTCTAGGATGGTTTGGGTGCAGCTAGAGCTACTGCAATATTCCAACACTCCACATGGAACCTAAGCTTGGTTTAGGGGTTATGCATGTTTCCTTTTGTTTATACATTGCCTCTGCACAGTGTTAGAAATAAGTGATTCAGCATTAAAAATATTGGATCCAGTAAAGTGTGCAGAGACAGGCAGCTCTCCTCAGCCTGAGGAGATCCTGCATGACAGTCGGGCCACAATGGTCAGTGCTGGAAAACGAAACGGAAACATTTTATTTCTTGCAAGCATACCAAATATGGCCACATTGTTTCTCCAGTAGAGATTCACAAGATTTATTCACATGTCCCTTTTAAAATTATTAGACATTCATACACAAAAGTGTCTTCAACCTATATTGCTGCCCAAAGGAAGATATGGCCTTACATCTAAGAATGTCTGAAATGTGAAGTAGTGCTTGCATATGTGTGCTATAAACATGAATATCTATGATGATATTTAATGCAAAGGTAAAAATTCAAAGATAGCAGGTGCCATCTTTTGGAAGCTTAGAAGGATACTGGTTTCAGTGTTTTAGAACATTAAAAATGGCACACTAGTAAAGAAAAGTCTTAACATAGCTAAAGACTACTTACTGCACACACATGCCTTCAATATACTGGAAGGCTATCCACTAAAGAGAGAAAGAGAGAGAGAGAGAGAGACACAGAGACACAGAAATGTGGCAATCTTAATTAGGTTTCAATCTTGAGTTGTATACATAACCAGTTTCTAACACTGCACACTCCATTTTAGCATCTGACTTTGACTAGATTGTTATTAGCAGTGCTTTAGTAAGGAAGGAGCAATATGATTCTTCTCTGACAAGAAATACCAGCATAATTTATTGCATTATTACTCCCCTGAACTGAAAGCAATTAATTACCTCCAGCAGGATGCACAAGTGAAAATTCATCAGAGGAAAGTGATGAAAAATGTACCCACCACTTTAAAATAATAGGTGCTTAATAGCTTTTTTTGTTTGCTAGCTAATCTAGAGCATCTTATAAATGCCTCAGGATTGGTTATCTGCTGCAAAGCCAGATTTTTCCTTCTTCATATTACTCTATCATCTATAATCTTTTTGTAGGACAGGAAGAAAAATCTGCAACCTTCAACAACAGCAAAAACAAGAACACTTCATGAAATTAAACCTTTTTTTTGCTATTATAAAATACACACACACAACACCCTTGTATGTATGTCTTTAAACCTGTGTATATATTTATTGCCCTTGTCTGCATGTAACTTTAACCCAAAACATAGCTTAGAACTAACAAGCTAACACTGACTTCTGTAAAGATTGCGATCCACTTTGTTCCTCCCTGGTCATTTTATAGCTGTACTACGCTAAGTTTTGGTAAGGCTTAGTGCATTTTCAAAACCCAGGCTCATGGTTTAACTCTCTCAGACAAACCATAAGCTGTAAACCATAGGGCAAAACCTGCTTACAGCTCATGGTTTGCCTACAGAGATCTAAAGAAGATTTTAAATTCATAAGCAGCCTGGGGGAAGTTACAGCACAGGCTCCCACCATCTTTACAGTAGAAACCAGATCTGTAATGAGATTGTGGACTTATCTGCATATCTGTACTAAACTACACCCTTTTTCAGGTGTTACTTTCAAGTGTTAAGTGGACAAAATAGGGATGAGCATGTTAACTCTACCTCCTTCTCTTGCTACTTCAGTTCCCTTCCAACTGGTAGAAGCCAACTGTATCACAGCAGGGACCCTTTTGTATCTGAAGAGGTTCCCCATGCTTTTTAGGACACTGGGGAAAAATCAGCTGTCCTTAAAAAAGGTGGAATGGTAATTCTCATGGAGTTTTAAAACTTTGATTAGAGGTTTTAAATTTACTCCCACCTCTTTAGCTACAACAGCTTCAAATATATCTCTGCACCCACATAGTCACTGCACAAGTAATAGTAGGCACCTGAAAACTATGGTTTGCAAAACTGGAGGCCAGCTCTCAGAGTTCATGTTCTGCTCCCCTCTGCTTCTGTTTCCAGCATTACCCATTGCTTCACATTTTAAGTTCACCAGTGTTAAACACTGGTTTCCAAACTCACTTCAACCTGCAGTTTCAGCCTCTGGTTTGTGATGAAAATATGGATTGTGTCCCTTTACATGTAATATCAAATCATGGTTAATGCCAAGTAGGGAGAAAGATATTGTTCCAGAGAGGTCAGAAGACTTGTTCCAAAGACTGGCTCCCAAGTTACAAACCATGGTTTGGAGGAACTAGTGTTGGGATCAGCCCCAGGCCTTTTTGCATTTGTAAATTAAACCTTCTACTCTGAAGATTATAACAGTTTTGCATTCAGTGCAAATGTGTGTTAACTCCATCACTTGCTCCATAAAGTCCACATCAGGTTAGACATTATAACGCAATGTTCCCCTCAAAGCACTGCAAACATCTTCCTGATAGGGACAAAGGAAGACTGTTTCTATAATTCATAAAAATGTGACTGTGATGAAAAGATAAAAAATAGAGAAACTCATTGCATTTATTTTCTTCTTTTCACAATTATTCACATCGATATGATTCCATAATTGTTTTTTCTATGAAGTTATTGGAGTAATTTTGTTCTATATATTCCTGATCAATTCCTCCTCTCAAGGGCACAGTTGAAAAGTGATATTTGAAAATGGCCCCTGATAGACTGCATGGTTAGTCAGCAGCAGAGACAAACAACCTAATCCAGCGCAAATTAGTTCGGCTGCCAGCAATAGTTTTATACAAAGATGTAAATTATGTTGTCAAAATTGGTCGCTTTCTAGCTTGCTGCTCAGCTAACAAGAAACCACTTTGGCTGATAAAGATGAACACTAAGCTTTTCTCGCTTACAAATTTGCAAATCTGCTTTTTCAGCATTCTGTTAGCCACAAACAAACAGCACAGTATAATTGCTTCCTTTTTCTGCAATGGTATTTCTCTCATATAATACCATTTCTCTAGACTCTTTTTTAAAAAACCCAACAACAACAACACAAGCAGAAGCTTTTAAAAATAATGCCAGCCAGAACTGCCACAGTCACTTATTTTTAACATTTGCAATACTGCAACACACAAGGCCTGGTTACAATTGCAGCCAGCTATACCGACAATTTACAGACCTATTATAGATGGCATCTAGTGACTTTCCACAAATGAAAGGGGAGAAACTGACAAATATCTATTATAAAGTAAATTAACACACATTAAGACAAAGGTATGGCTCAAACACACTTTATCTATGTTTTATTGTGCAAGCTTAATTATTAGTTACGTTCATATCCCGCCTTTCCCTTCAAGGAATTCAAGAGCCCCTTATTAGTTCAGAAACAGCATACGGTTGTTATTCTACCTGCCTGCTTAATTGTATGCAAGATACATCTACATCTAACACTGGTATGAAAATAATAATGCATTATAACTGTAATTATACTCAATGTTAGCCAAATAAATAAATTACAATTACCCTTTAAAGTTGCTAGTCACACTATTTGCTTTAAAATTAATTGCAGGTGCTCCTGAGTGCTTTATTATAGTCCCAAAGTTGTATATTTGAAAGAACAGTACAGATGATTCCTGTTTATTTGTTAAATTAAAGCTTTGTTGATAAAATTACAGTTTAATTAATATTATGGGTACTGTATAGCAAAACAGCTTACCTTGTGCATAATTTATTTCCACACGCATATCTCAGTGCAGGCCCTATTACAGCTCTAAGGCAGCTAAAATAAAATATATTCCTCCTTTGCTGGCATTTTTCTAAATAGCAGCTCACTAAATCAATATTATTCACTTGGTATTTTTAAAAGCAGTGTATCTTAATAATTACATAGCATTAGAGTAGGCAATAATTTCACTTGCTAAGCATATTAAATTTAGCAAACCATCAGTCAAAAGAGTTGTTGTTCTTCAGAATTCTTAAGCAGTGAGCGAATGAGTTTGGAATCATGTTACTTTGGTATAAATGTCACATATAGTTTAAGAGTGTGTGTGTGACTCCCCAAGCAAACCCAATGCCATATATCTTTATTAGTTTCATTGGTCAGTGCAGTGACCAGTTGTTTATACTCATTACTCAAGACAAGGTGAACCATTTGGCACAGACTGCATTCCCAGCTAAAAATGTATGACTTTGCAGAAAATAAAAATCATAGGCAAGGCTACCAAAGAGAGAAAGGAAGTGGTATCTAATACACCACTGGAAGGACTTTCAATAAATGTCCCTAGTTTTTTCCACATGCATCAAGCCTTCATCAGCTTTGTTTTCCCCCTCCACGTTTCTCCAAGACATTAAGAAAGAGGAATAAAGTACATTGCTTGTCCATCATCCATCAAATTTCAGCTTCAGTCACCCTTTTATTTGAGACAATTTTAATTCTGGGTAGTACTACAGTTCAAGACACTTTTCTTTCCAATGAATACATCAAATCACAAAAACTGAGAATGAAATTTGACTATGTTTTCTCCAGTTCAGTATCACTAATATTAAAATTTCAAATGCTAAAACCTGGAATTCAAAATTGCAACACATTGGATGATTTTAATTTGCACAAATTATTTAAGAGATAATTTAGCAGCTGTATTTGCTACTGAGGGTGGGTGGTGGGTTGAGTTAGACATGAAGAGGGCCCATAACACCAGAAACTCCTGACTTCTCCCCTCCTCCTCAGGTAACAAAGTCGGTACCTTAGCAAAAGGCAGGAGTCAAAGGGTGAGAACTAAATGGTTCTTTAGTTCTTAAACTGTAGTTTGCAGCCTGAACAAGCTGGGTGTCTAAGGATATATTTTCCATTTCTACCAAAGTTGGAGACCAACCAGCAAGTGCATAGGACACCAGCTGACATCAGGATGGATCATTATCAAAGGCTGCTTTGGGTCATTCTCTTGGTGTGGCATAACAGCAAGGGCCTGAACCTTCGGATGGCTGTACTTGCCTAGAAACCATGGAATAGGGTACTGGACTCTATTCTAAGATTTCCTGATCAGTGGCGTAGCGTGGGTTGTCAGCACCCGGGGCAAGGCAAGTAATTTGCGCCCCCTAACCCATGGATTTGCGCCCCCTAACCCTAACCCCCAGATGTTGCGCCCGGTGCGGCCGGCCCCCCCTGCACCCCCCACGCTACGCCACTGTTCCTGATAAATATTATTGGCTGAAAAATGGATTACTTGCTTGCTGAATAGGTAGAATGGGAAGTGAGAGCACCGTAAATTCTTCTAGTTGGGAGTCAGCTTTTGTAAAAATAAAAATAAAAGAAGGCATTTCTCTTTATTCCCAAAGAAGGCATTTCTCTTTATTCCCAAACCCAAAATGTGCAGCATGTATGGTTGGTGAGAACACCTTTCCCCTCCAGCTTGGGAAGACTTTTCTCTGGACTTCCTTTGTTGTGATTGCTTGCCAATTGGTTTTGGGGGTTTTATTGTATTATATTTTGTTTTCCTATGTTGCTTGCTGTTTTGGGAGCCTTTGGGCCAGAAAACATTATATAAAATAAATTATAAATGACAACGATGGTGGTGGTGGTGGTGGTGGTGGCGATAGCTACAAGAACCACAATGCATCATTTCCCCTTCAACCACCCATAGAAACTAACATTTCTTGCAAACACTCAATGCAAGTGGAAACCAAGATGCAGAAACAAAATCATTGCTAATTCTCTAGTTAATCCATTATTATTGAGTATGGAATAGTTAATGGCAATCACTCAACACAGATTACGATAAAAGTCAAGATAAAATAACTGCAACCTTGTAAATAGGTTAACAGAAGTCACTAGCTCACATTAACTTTTACTAGTCTCTCGTACACAGGTGCTTGTGTTACAGCCTCACCCTGAGGTCCTGTTATGCTGTTGGCTGCTCTGTCACAGGTGCAAGCCAATGCTTGACCAGCAGCAACAACAAATGCATAAGAGTCTGGAGAAGCATGCAGTAATGTAGTAACATATATATCAACTCTCATGACACCCATGGAAGCTCTACTGCCACCTAGCAAACATGATATTTCACTCGTAACAACACAGCACTCATGTAGGAAAGGCCTCAATCGGTATGTGGCAACAGCAAAACATAACCACCCTACTCCAAGGCAGGGAGTTGAATCCTTCTTGCAAGTAAATATGAACAAACCAGGGCCACACAGAAAGGCTACCATAATACCACAACAGTTACCACAGTCAGTCAACGCCCATCTTGCCTGGTGGTTGGGAGGAGGTTTGCACATAGAATCTACATCCCAAGTTTCACCCCACCCCTCCAAGGAGGCAACTTGAGTCTTGGTGGGGTATCAATGTTTCTACAGTCACAACGTTGGGAACATGTTTGCATTGGTTTTTGTGTTACAAAAAACAAATGCTTTGCAACAGCAAGGGACGAGGGTCACTTTGCAGCCATTCATGTTACAGTGGTACCTCGGGTTAAGAACTTAATTCGTTCAGGAGGTCCGTTCTTAACCTGAAACTGTTCTTAACCTGAGGTACCACTTTAGCTAATGGGGCCTCCTGCTTCTGCCGCACCACCTTCGTGCAATTTCTGTTCTCATCCTGAAGCAAAGTTCTTAACCTAAGGTACTATATCCTGGTTAGCAGAGTCTGTAACCTGAAGCATCTGTAACCTGAGGTACCACTGTATCTGCATTCCTTATGGTGCTTGGAAGAAGGGGCTCATGGATGCTTAGAGATTGTTTTCTGAAGCAAGGCCTCCCAACCTCTTGTCACGCACTCTTTGCTAGCTCTGTTGGGTGTCATGTTCTTGAAGCCTCAGTCTCAGCAGCGGAGTTGGCACTTCTCATGGGTGTTTGTCCCTGCAGTCTTGAGGCAGGGTACCTGCGATGCTTATGATGTTTATCTACACTTTGCTTATTCTCCCTAGCACCCGGATGTTTGCATCTTATTTATTTATTTATTTATTTAACAAACTTTATGTACATTATTTTCAGAAAACACTAGGAAAGAATGGAGCTGAGCAAGCACTTTTGTTGCTCATTCTATAGTATTTACTTTGAAGGGTTTGTGCCTTCCCCCCCCAAAAAAAATTGCAGTGCCGGGTGGGTTGTGCTAGGATGTCTTTTAAGTTTAGAGGGAGGAATTCAGCATAAGACTCTTCTGATCTTTCTGTCATTTCAAGCATTTCTGCTTGTCAGACAAAAGGGTTCTCCCCTCACACACTGTTCCTGGGTTTTTCCTGACCCCCCAGAAGGGATTTGGAGGAGGCACGGAGGGTGTGCTTCTGCTAACATGCCAGATTAGCTGAATCTAGGCCAGAGAGTCATATTTAAGACTCCTACAACATGGAAGACTAAACTCATCCCCATCCACCAATCTTATTGTTTCATTAAAACCCAAGCAATGTTTGATTGAAGGAGTTTTTCATTTTCACCCCAGGATTAGGAGATTCAGACACACACAAGTGCCACATAGTCACCTGGCAATAGTTATTTCCTTTCCCATATACCACAGAACCACGCCACTTAGGGTGTGGGCACACTGTGTGATTATGTGCATTCAGTGCTGGATGCAGGCACACTTTTGGGCGTGCAGTTCACATGATGTCATTCCCATGTCATCTCTGTCTAAAGCACATTCTGCAGAAATGGTTTTAATCCGTTTTGTATTGAGAATGCCGTTCTCCTAGAGAGTTCAGTCGGTTAGAGCATGGTGCTAATAATACCAAGGTTGTAACTTTGATCTCCATATGGAACATATTCCTGCACTGCAGAGGGCTGGACTATATGATTCTCAGGGTCCCTTCCAACTCTACAATTCTATGATTCTCAAGTGCTTGCTGCCCCCAGCTGTGCACAGATAATGTTTTATTAGATCACCTCCTATTAGGGCAGACCTAGGGTAGTGCTACTCCCCTCTCCTTCCAGGCTTCTGGTATACTGAAAAACACACCAGAAAATATATGAGGAAAGAATTTTGTGTACGCAGGCGCTGCGAGGTGTTACATCATAAGACTAACTGAAGGGAGGGGAGCAGAGACCATTGATGCATTCTACTTTGCCAACAGCCTGGATGTACAGACAGTATGGACTCATGCTTTAGACAACAACGTTGCACAAAGGTATGTACAATTGCAATGCACTATGTACAAAAGCAGTTGGCAAAAAAATGAACCCTGTGCATTTCAAACCCTACATGCTGTTTTTCTAAAAAAAGAGGTGCCGGAACTCACTATGAATGCCTCCCTTGTTCTCTTAGAAAGGCAATGGCATGCACCTGAGAGGTGCCAGAACTGAGTTCTGATGAGTTCCTGCTGAAAAAAAGCCCCGTGTACATGGTCTTAAACCATTGCTTTGCAAATGCTTTATAAATCAGAGCCCTGCTACCTTTCCAATGTTCCTGTGATTGCAAGTAGCCATGGGAAAATCTTATATAACACTTTAGTAAAAGACAAAAACACTAACAGTACACTGAGCATACAAGAAAGCCACTACTGAACAAACACGCCTTAAAATCCTGCGGTCTGTGATTGTGCCACTGGATAAGTGCTTACCCATTGGCAGAGATGGCCAACTGAACTCTGTTTCCCCTTTAGAGAAGGGAAATTCTGGCAGAGGTGGTGGTGGTAGTAGAGGAGTATTGCTGATGGTTTTCCCCCTTCCTCTGGGTTGTGGCATGAAAAGAACACAATGGCTTTTCTGACGCAGTGTGCAGACAAGGCAGCTCTGGGGGGAAAAATCCCTAATAGCTATGATTAATGACAATGGGCTAGAGGAGAGTTGGGACACAGCCGCCACATATATCATCCTTTCCCATCAGTCTCTGCTCCTCCCTGCCCCTCTTTCCTACTACCAGCAAGGCATTATAAAAATGTCTTATCGGCTTTAGAAGGGTGTTTTTTCTCTCTCCAGAAACAGCAGCTCTTCCAACAACGAAAATGAAGAGGAAGAAGAACAAACAAAAGAATGAAATAAAAAGAAAGGAGAGAAAGAGAGAAAGAAAGGGGGAAGAGGGGACAGGGTGAACAAGAGAATGGCATGTATAATAACTGTAAGATATTCTAGAGGAAAATGCACCGGCTGTAATCATTCAAGATTTCAGCAACTTGACTGTTCACATGCTGAAGCCACATTTTCAAGGTCTTATCTGCCATATGGTTCCCTGCTTGGATGATTTATTAGGTGTAGAAAGCACACTGATAAATTTTACTGCATTTCCCTGAATAGGCAACCTATGGTGTCAATAACAAAGCTCAGGCCGCTTTAATGAAAACTGTAAGCACCAAAGGGTAACCATTTATTTATGAGTCACTATAGTATTACTAGGACAAAATTTATCTTCTCATGAACTCTGCAGAAACCAAATCTGGTCAGAGAATACAGAGATCGTAACCATATGCTGACATCTCTCCTGTAAAAGGTAATACTAGGAGGGGGGGGGGAACAAAGGGGCATCAGTGGTGGCACGTATTCTTTCAATCTATCAAATGAGAATTTTGGTTTAATAATATTTTTAAAGGTTTGAAGAACTTTGTTCCTCATGGTTCCTGATAACTCTGGAATGCATCCAACCAACTGCCCATTCCATTGTGGTACTATGGATTTCAATGAAATAAGCAACTTACTTTTTAACAAAAGCCTGTAGCACAAGTTTTAGAAGGTTAAGAAGAGAATTATCCAACGTAAATGTCTTTTGGTGGAGAACAAATGATAATTTGGTGAAGGGATCCAATGAAAAATGATACACTATTAGAAACATTTGTGAGGATACAGCTTTGTTTGAACTTCAACAAACACATCCATATAATAATAATAATAATAATAATAATAATAATAATAATAATAATAATAATTCCCTACTCCATCTGGCTGAGTTTTCCCAGACACTCTGGGCAGCAATTTCATGGCAATTTCTCATGGCAGTGGTTATTTTACAGCCATCACTTTTAAAATATGTCAGGTTGTTTATCACTTTACATGCTTGACTCAAATGTATCCCCATGATCCAAAAAGTACTTATTAGGCATAAGGTATTACCCAATACTGCTCTTGGAAGAAAAAGAAAAACCTCTTTCTTTTCCACACTGTTGACATAAGACACAACTACAGGCCACGTGCAATATATATACCCATCAGGACTTACCACCATCATCTAAAAATAAACACTGGGCTCTCTAACCCTTTCACAGTAACAATGATTACTTGGTTAGAAGCCTTGACAGTGCAAAAGTTTCAAAACTGCTTTAAATGTGTAGCATGTAACTAATTGCAAAAGGGTAGGATACAGAAAATACACCTACACTGCCAACATAAAGTGGTTCTATACCAATTTAATTTCCTCCAAAAAGAAAACTAGGAATTGTAATATGGTGAAAGTACTGAGAATTCTTCCAATAATTTGCTTCTTAGGGTTTTATCAGGATTAGTTACACTGCTACCATCTCTCTCACAAACAGCATCATAACAAAGCCTATGGAAATGTCCTTTACAGGTTTGCCATTATAAAAAATCCCACACATCTTGCTCAAAAGTGTAACACAGTGGCTTGTTTGCAAATATATACAATATAAAAAGTAAGGAGTGCCATTGGTTGTTCCCCAAGTTGGTGAGACCTCCCCCCCTCTCTCTCTCTCGCCCCCTCTCTCTCTCACACACACACAAACAAACAAACACATCATTTACATCTTTTGAGGATAAACAGATGAAAAACCAGGCATTCTTCAAAAAACCAACAGAAAGTATTAAAAAAAATTGTGAAAATAAAATTGGTGGTTTGGGGGCCTTGCCAGGTGCCAAGGAGGTGTCCATGGGCACCAGGTTGGGGGTCCCAGGCCTATAATGACTGATATGGCCTTCCAGGGATTCAGACAGGGTTTTTTCCCCAACCACATGGAGATAGCAGAAGTTGAACCTGGAACATTTTGCATGCAAACTATGTATTTTACCACTGAGCTATAGGCCACCTGAAGAAGGCAAAAGTAGCAGGTGATTATGACTTATAAACCTTTAGTTAACAAGCGATTTGTGCTTTACCGGGCAACAATTCAAATGAATAGTAAGGAGAGGATAACTCACAAAATGGCAATTTCAGTTATTGGGGGGAAATAACATGACTTGTCTGACTGAATTTCAGCAATGAAGAAAAGGTGTTGGTAAGTAAGCAGCAGAGTGTTAAATGACCATGCGGTCTTTCACCAAGGTTTTTCCAGATAAACAAATTAATGTATCCATAAGCTAACTGATTTAATGAAAGCAAAAGCATACCATTATGTAATGTGACCTGTTTAAATACTAGAATACATTTCCATAATAGAAAGCATAATTACCACTTTTCACTTGGGGGCGGGGGGATCCCAGAAGGCATTTTTCTGAGCAAGGCCTATTGAATCAAGTGTGCCTTTTTTCAAGAGCCCATGTGCATTCAAATACAGCTCCCACTTATGTGAATACACTTTTCAACCTTGAATAGTTCCAGTCTTTCCAACCCAAAGATTAGGGGTATGTGTGTGTGTGTGTGTGTGTGTGTGTGTGTGTGTATACTTCCAAAATTTGTAAATCTGAAATACCTCATGCATCTGTGTGCATTAAGTGAACAGCAAAAACATAAAATGCATACAAGGCAGCTACATGAAGGAGCCATGGCTTTCCCATTCAACTGCTTGCTTTCTCCAAAATTCTAGTTTAATAAAGGACATTTTGCATACATGGTAGTATTATACCAAGATCTGCAAAGTTGCTCAAGAGAGTCTGTACTAATGACCTCCAGATATCTGCTACATGTAAATCTTGCTGTATTCTTGAGCCTAGTACCCAACAGCAATTGAGGTAGAGATGCAATTGATAATTGGTACTTCAGCAGCTGTTGAGAGCAGCAGAGGTCTGCAGTGAAGAAAGCAAATAATTCTGGAATCGCCTGACCAAGTCTTTTGAAGCTGCTTGCTAGCTTTTAGGCTTATGGTTTTGCTTTTGGATCTAGATGGGAAGAATAGGATATAAGTCCTCAGACAAATGGTTACCTGAGATAAATACATTTCTGAACAGAATCTTCATGTCCTCACTTTGCTTGCTACAGCAGAAGGAGGGAGAATCACTTTGGCTGCAGCTTTCCTGCCTTCTTTAACATCTGAATCAGCTTTAAGAGAGGATTTATTGTTACTCATTTATAATAAACCCTGTATCTAAAGCTGAAAAGCCATATATATATTAGCGGTTTTATTATTTCAAAGAGGAGTACTTCATACAAGACAGAACTGTAAGTGCCCTAAATATGTCTGTCAAGAATATCAAATTGAGACCTTATGAGAAAGTTTTCTGTATTATGAAGTCTTCATTGGAGCACATGCTGAAATAAATGCAAAAAACTAAACCCACTATAGCAAATATACATTAAAATTCTGTTTTATAATGTTGCAACTCCTTACATAGCATATTTTCTATTAAATATTTGGGAAATGGTGTCACGCCACACATCTCTGTGTTCCCATCGTTTGGATGGTAACATCAGCAATCTCCATGTTTTCCCGGTGAGGAGAGCTCGTCCAGGGACAATAAACAGGAGCTTCAGGAGAGTCTCCTGCAGTGAGCAATAATCCAAAACAGTATCAGTCACCCTCAATTTACACATTCAGAATACTGTACTGTAGGCTGAACCTTGAGTGCTTTCGATTCTGTACTAGCTGGAACATCCTTGGAGCATGTGGTTTGGAAGTACCTTAAGTAACATTTGGTTTAGTGGTAGCAGTGTGAGGGAACCAATCCATAAACTTCTGGGCAGATACAATTTTGCCAGAGTTATCCTCCATGCTTTCTAGGCTCAACAAATCCTTTCTGAGGTAGCGCTCCAACTGAGAAACTCCCTCCCCCAGGGTTAACTCGTTTCTTTTATTCTATAGTATTTCTAAATTGCTTAATGCTTTTAAAACTATTATACAAAGAATACAAGCAATACATCCAACACCCTTTTAGAATGTAGCTTTATTGGGGGGGGGTATTGGATTACTGCTTTTGGTTTGATTTATATGTTGTGGTCTTGTTGTGAACCACTCTGAGACCTCCGGGTATAGGGTGGTGTATAAGTTGAATAAATAATAATAAAATAAAATCAACATAAAAACAGTATCATGAACGATTATGATAAAAACAGAAATCCAGTATAACAGGGCTATTGAACAAAGACTCATGTGGGAACATCCAAGGTTTGAGGAAAATGTGTGGAACTTATTACACTGATTCAACTCAACTGTATACTAAGTTCTGAGCCAAACAACATAAGTAACCCAATGTTTCACTAAATTAGCAATAACTGGAAAAAACTGAAGTACATTTTTTTACAGTTGTATTTGTTCCTCATCTTAATGGTGACTTGAC
Source organism: Podarcis melisellensis (assembly GCF_964234715.1). Lineage (NCBI taxonomy): Eukaryota > Metazoa > Chordata > Lepidosauria > Squamata > Lacertidae > Podarcis > Podarcis melisellensis. Next base: position 83,237,813 of record NC_138537.1, read on the forward strand.
TGAAAGTACATTTTTTAACACAAAAAGTTGGTAGAATAAATTTACCATATTTTCCCATGTATATAGCAATGTTTTTTGCTTTAAAAAATTAGTCAGAAATTGGGGACCATCTTATACATAGATGGTGAATGCACAGGGGTTCCAGCTCAGGCTCTGGTGTGAGCCGCGCAGGCTTGGGCTCTTGAAATATCGCAACCCTAACTTTGGGCAACCTTCCCCCAAAAGCTCAAAGTGTTCTGTTTGATGTTTAAAATACTGATTTCTTAATTTTGGGTTAAAACAAATAGGAGTCATCTTATACATGGGAGCATCACAGAAAAATACGGTAATTCCCACTAAGTCAGCAAATGTGTATCAATCTGATCAATACCACTTTGGAATGCTCATCCACAGTTATGCGCGCGCACACACACACCTCTTGCACATAGAAGGGAAATTTCCAACTTCACTAGATTTCTAACTGCATGGAAATTGGTTTTATTGGGGAGCATTTCATCATGTGCTGCACTATGAAATGAAACAGTGCAGACACAGATTCACCACTTCGGTGAGAACTAGGTCACTGTCACATGAAACTGCTTTGCTGGATCAAACCAAAGGGTGCATCTAATACAGCATTCTGTTTCCAATAGTGACCAGCCATGTGCTCTTGGAAATCCTCAGAAAGAGCATGATTTAGTAGCCATGCCAAATTATCTAAAGAACACCCATGGCTCTAACTTTTAGAAAAATCAATAAAGATGGTGCATGTTACATATTACATGTCTTTACATATCAGAAAGTTCTTTTTCCCCAAAACAATGAATACACAAACTAATGTGGAAAAATATGATTTGCATTTTCAAGGATGTTGTAAGCACATTAGTTATAATGAGCAAAACAAGCATTGTCCCCTCCCCTGACAGCTTCACTTGACAAACCCTTGAATGTTTGACAAGAAAAAGGTCATGTTTTGTGAAATCCTTGAAAGGTCATTCAACAACAAATCACATGAATGAAATCACAAGAGTTCAGGGAGGTTAACAGAAACACCACAGGCATTAAAGTGTGTTTTCAAGATAAACAAGGTAAAAAAAGGGTGGGGAGGGGGGGACAGCTTATGTTTCAGCACTAGAAAGGGTGGGGGGAACAAAGCAGTCTCTAATTTGCTACACACTATAATTTTAAGACATTTTCTCTGCACTAGGCAGTTAAGATAAAGTATTATTTCTCATGTTCAATATGTTTAAGAAAGGATTATCAGATAAAAAGCTCCAGCATTTAAATGTCTCTTTTAAAAGATACAGGCTGACCTCAGTAGAGCGGGGTGTTGCTTTTTGCCTGGGTGGGTGGGAGGAAACTATATTTTGATAAGACCCTTAAAAGAAACAAAATAAAGCCATGACCATCTCAACTAGAATCTCAAAACAGAATGGCATGAAACTTTGCAGGATCTTTCCACTAAACATTTTGACCTGCTTGTGACCTCTTATTTTCAGATCTTTCTTCCCCCTTTCTTTACCAAGAGCACACAACGTTTTTCACAGAAGGAATTACAAAGAGTTGTTTGTATAAAGCAATTTAACTACAGGACCAACGCAGGTAGCAGCGTGATGTATTGGATCTTGGGGCTATGGGGTGGGGGAAGGGAGCATTGCTCAACAGTGCTAAAGACAAGCCTATTGGAAGGTTTTTCCTGGGGCAACCAAGCAAATTGGAGCATCATTTCTGGTAGACACAAACACAGAAGCAGCATTCTGGAAAGATCTTGAGTTGTCTTTTTATCTAGGAGGTTGAATCTCATTTTTTCCTTACAAAATGAGACTGTAAGCTTGACTGACCTTTCTACTTTTAACAGTTTCATTTCTAGAATATGAGTGGTTTTACAGTTGAATACCTTTAAAGAAATTAGCACATCCAGACAAGCAGTGGGTGGGCTTTGTCCCCTTCTCCTGGGTGTGTGCCTACATGTAAAGAAGGTGGGTTTTATTTGTGGTTTTCTGCAACTGTCCTCTTTTGCATGTTCCAGAAAACAAAACTCTTGGACCAGAAACACATTTTAATCAGTCTAATTTAAAACATTGCCTTCCTTTCCGATGCACCAGTCTCATACATAAAATTATGTCAACTGGTGGTAAGGAAACAACAACAAACATATGTTTTCTTCCTTGGTTGTGCATATACATCATGCACCAGTAACTTAGTCTTGGGGCATTTCTAAACTGAAATCAGCAGGAAGACTTTCAATTTTGCTTTTTTAGATCTTTTTTTGAACAGTAAAATGGCATGACAGGCATTCCTAAGAGACAGTTTTAGAATGGTGGCTTCAAGAGGATATGCCCCCACCCCGATCACAACTTTCCAGCACACCTAAAATGGTACTTGAGAGTTAAGTGAACACAGGATTTCTTTCCAGAGGTTCAACCATTCTTAGGTACTAATATGCTTTTCAAGGTCAATCTCTAAGAATGTGAGAGATACCTGAGAACTCACCGCCACAGTTAGATGGGGAGATCTATGTCATGAGGCCATATATAGGTTGAACAGCATTATAGTAAAGAAAATAACACATTTTTTATGGCTAGTAATTAAACAATGGACCACAAAATGCATATTTTTTCCGGCAGATGCAGTTGTGTCTACTAATCTAAGAATGGGCTTACTCTTCATATATGCCATAAAAATCAAGGCCTATGTATAACCATCTATGATAGTAACAGCAGGAGAGATGGGCAAATATATTTACTTCATGATGTGTAAATCGGGAGAGCTCTAATATTTCATATAACACACAGGAATAGTACTACTAATGATGATAATCAGAGACACAAGTTTGCATACTTCTTTTGGTAATCCATCCCTGAAAGGATGATAGTACTTGGATAGGAATTTATCCCATGGGGCATTTATTTGCTAATGTATATGGTGTGGTTTTCTTTCCTGGACCTTGTTAATATCTTCATATATAATTTCATCTGTTATTTATTATATACATACATATATATATATATATATATATATATATATAGTCCTGAGATGAGTTAACAACAGTCAGATAAAAAGTTGTATATATGAGGAGGTTCTAGGATTTCTTAATTTTATGCCCATTGATCCCAAAGTTAGTATTTCCCTTTTTTCCAGAAAAAGAAAGTAAAGCAGAACCACAACCACCCAAATTTCCCTGTCAGATTAAAATCAGTCAGGCCTCCCACAGCAAACTTTGATCTTCATTTTACTCCTGACCAACCTTGCTTAAAAGAAGAATTCACCACTGAATGATATGGGAGAGACTCCACCTGCCTTTCTCCTTTATTGAACTTATGACTAAAACCCACACATCAAGTTTACATAGCAAGAGGTGTGAAGAACCAAGGTGAGATTTCAAAATATAGATACGGTTCTCAAAAGGCCATTACACATAGATATACATGCAAACAGAGACAATATGAATACTTCACATTCAAATGCCAAGGAGCAAAACCACAAAAACCAAGTTCAAAGGAAAATTACTTTCCCTTGGCAAAACCCATACACCATACTTGGCTTGTTATAGGGAACATTTCCCACATTTCAGACCCCCATGTGTTTAAGGAATAGCTTATAGCTCTGGTTATTATGTGAGATACAAAAAAAGACTACAAAAAATCTGAAAATAACTGAATTTGCCATTTAATATCACTACACCCAAGACCAGCTTATTGAACTTTTGCTGTGAATCTTGTCTTGCACTCCTACCAAATGAAAGCTGAAATGTCTTCCCTGTTGCATAAAAGCAGGAGGATAAAATTCACCACCAGAAAGCCAAGCATTATGAGTTCAGCCCAAAACAAGATATTGGGTTTATGTGTAACATTAAACCTAGGACAAGCCTCAGCAAGCCCAAGGGAATTATGAGGCTTCTGCATCTACCTCCTCCAATGTGGCCAGAAGAAAGACTACTGCCAAGTTTACTTCAAGTTTCAAAGAACCTCAGCATTGCGTACAAATCAAGAATCCTGGCTTCAAACAAATAGTTTCCAAAAAATTCAACTTCAAATCTTTTTTTTACGGTAGACCTGGATTCCTGGTTCCAACATAAGGCTAGTGGACATTCTCTGAAAGCATACTCAGAAAAAATGCTCTTCCTGGCCACTTGGTACATAGCATTATGTGTGAATTGCATCAGTGCATTTCGTGTACTCATTTAGAAGCAGGAACCATGGACAAAGACAATAAAAGGAATTAGAAGTAGCCTCAGTTTTCTTTCAAAAGCAGGATTTTTATCATACACTATAATTGCTATAAAAGGGACGTGGGTGACGCTGTGGGTTAAACCACAGAGCCTAGGACTTGCCGATCAGAAGGTCGGCGGTTCAAATCCCCACGACGGGGTGAGCTCCCGTTGCTCAGTCCCTGCTCCTGCCAGCCTAGCAGCTTGAAAGCACGTCAAAATGCAAGTAGATAAATAGGTACCGCTCTGGCAGGAAGGTAAACAACATTTCCATGCGCTGCTCTGGTTTGCCAGAAGCGGCTTAGTCATGCTGGCCACATGACCCGGAAGCTGTATGCTGGCTCCCTCGGCAAATAAAGCAAGATGAGCGCCGCAACCCCAGAGTCGGTCACAACTGGACCTAATGGTCAGGGGTCCCTTTACCTTTACCTTTATAATTGCTATACACCCACACAACACTTCTCCATTGAAAACACACACAAGCCATATAGGGCTTTGTAGGTCATAACCAGCACTTTGAACAGTACCAGACTTTCCTCACTGTTATACTATTCCATTTACAAATACAAGGCATGAATAACTGGGAAGAGTTTGATATTTTTTTTCCTTCAGAAAACAGTAACAAGTTGCTTCTTTTGCTTTTGTATCAACAAGTTTTCACCAAAATCTTTGAAACTGTCCATGTAGTCAATTGGTACCATGACCAACTGTTGTTGTTTTAATTGTTGTTGGCATCCGTCTGTCTCTAGAGACAATAGAGTGTGCCTCCAGGGTCAAGGGCAAGCCACAGCATTAGCAGCACCAAAGTGACCTCCCCGGGGCACAAGGCTAGGCAGAGTGTATGGAGGTCCTTGGCTGCTCTGACGACAAGACCCCACTCTCAGCAATATGTCTGGCACCAGCTTGGCTGTAGAAGTTGCCAGAAGGAGCATGCAAAGTGGCATTCAACCATCTTAGGAACTCCACTCCAGATTTGTGTAGGGTTTACTCCATAGTCTTTTAATATAGCTTTGCTTATGCAACTAACTTTTTATCCCACTAGACCCCCACAGTCTAAACAAACTGATGCCATCAACTGTTGTTGTTGTTTAGTCATTTCGTCGTGTCCGACTCTTTGTGACCCCATGGACCAGAGCACGCCAGGCACTTCTGTCTTCCACTGCCTTCCGCAGTTTGGTCAAACTCATGCTGGTAGCTTCGAGAACACTATCCAACCATCTCGTCCTCTGTCGTCCCCTTCTCCTTGTGCCCTCCATCTTTCCCAACATCAGGGTCTTTTCTAGGGAGTCTTCTCTTCTCATGAGGTGGCCAAAGTATTGGAGCCTCAGCTTCATGATCTGTCCTTCCAGTGAGCACTCAGGGCTGATTTCCTTAAGAATGGATAGGTTTGATCTTCTTGCAGTCCATGGGACTCTCAAGAGTCTCCTCCAGCACCATAACTCAAAAATGCCATCACAGATGTCTGCATTCTACACATCTTTCACACTGGCACAAAACCAAAGGCTCATAGAACCTCAGCTTTCAATTAAGAGACAAAACAACATGGCAGAGAAGACACAGAATCTTAACTTTTTCAGCCAGCAAGTTCCCTAACCACACAATATGCAAAATGGTGCCATTGCTTGACAATATGACAAGACCAAACCTTGTTTGCAAAATTCATGTGCGTTTTAATATTTTCTTTGAAAGCAGGGATTAGGTTTGGTCAGTGTGAGAGCCCCTAGGAAAAGTCTGTTCAAGCTCTAGTTATCCAATGCAGCAAAGACAAAGCAAAACAAAAAACCAATGGCTCAGCTGAAGGACTCACTTGTATGCCACAGGCAGAAGCAACACATACCACACTTTCAGTGTCACCTGCAAGAAAAGAGGTAAAGTTGCCCACCCATCCTACTAAAACAACCAGCAAAAATAGTGTGGCATGATTGACTCATAACTGTCAAAATCAATCAAGGAGAGGCAGAGGTTGGCACACAGTCTCTATGCTGAACTTGTGGTAAGGAGACTGGACTGATCATTGCTCAATCAAGGCAGACCAAAAGAAATGGGGGGAAAGATTCAGAAATAGCTTACATCTCACAGCAAATGTAACTGATCTATAGAAAAAACAACCTATAGTAAGAGACAATGCATGTGCTTTTGAAAACAAGGAAAATATTTAATAAAAATTATTGAAAAAGAAAGAAAGAAAGAAAGAAAGAAAGAAAGAAAGAAAGAGCTTATATCTCCCATAGCAAGCATGCACATTGCTTCAGGGAGATTCACTTTGCACTTAAAAACACAAGTTTTTAAAGCGCAAGCACAAACCAAGAATGCTTAATGAAGAAACACCCTCTTGTCCATTAGTGTTAGCTCTTTTTTTAAAAAAAGATTCAGAAGCTTGTACAATGACTGATCCGAATGACTACCAGAAACAAGACACCTCATTTTGTCTTTCTTGCCAACTATTTTAGCTTATTTGCCATGAGCACAGGGTATAATTAATATCGCACAAGGAGCCAGCATTGTCATTTTTCAAATCATTTCCCTGGAAATGTTCTACACCTCTTAATGGCCCTGCTAATGCTGTAGCTGTCATGTTTTGGACAGCTGTGTTTTTACAAGACAAACTCAGCTGCGCCGTGTACCTCTCTGTAGACTTTTTAGCTCAACGGCTCAGAGGCCATGAATGCCAGCTGGTAATGGCTGTATGGAAATCTTTGATTAATTTTTTTTTACCTCTTCTTGCTGATTGGTGCTCAAATGTCACCTTCCCATTTTTTTGTTTCCATCCAGTTTTACTTTTTCCTGGTTGCTTCCCAACATCACCTGATAAGTGAAGGATCAAACTAAGTGTGCCAAAAAGTAAAAAAGATTGCATGACTAATTAAAGGCTGGACAACTGGTCCAGATGTGAAGAGAACACAAAGTCAGGACAGCAGCCAGGTCAATCTTGTTTAAAATGCAACATTGCTCAAGAGACTTAGTCCATAACTAAAGGTAGTAATAAATTTACTCAGTATTTGGCACACACCAAAAAGCAAAACCCCCTGGACAAATGATATGTGAGCCAGGAGAGGGGGAAAGCAAACTGTGCACAATATTCTCAGTTACTATCTACAAACTTTGAAATCCATGACTTTTGCAATCTAGTTAGACATCTCTGTAAATAAAAGGTTACTAATCAGCTTGTCTTCCAGCTTAGTCATAGGTTTTAAGTTACATATATCGCTTGCAGGCCAGTATTAATTTAGTAGCTGTCTAAATTATGTATTTTAGGGTACTGTTTGTTAACTTTGCATATAAATCAACACTCAATTTAAAAAAATAGCTGCATTTGTCTGTTGCAGCAAAATGAAGAGTCTCTTGGTACCTTAAAAGAATAACAAATTCATTGTGACAGAAGCTTTCATGGGCAAGGGCCTACTTCAGAAGATGCACTGAAATGTTTCTCTATTGAGGCAAAAAACTGATGGGTGAAATTAATGATGCAGCCAAAGGCTGCATTAATAATAAGCCTTCTTAAGGTTACCAGATGTCCTGTAGTCCAAATTACCACAGCCCAAGGAAGCATAATTGCTACCCTTATTTCAGACACTGCAACTCCAAGATGCCCTTTATTATCTGAAAATTTTGATCTGGCCACCTATAGTCAAGAAAAAGCATGCATATGGTATGTTAGATATTGATGCTTCTGTATCTTTGAAGTGCTGAGTTTATTAGCCATCAACCTGCCTGGGAAAAGGAGCCAGCAACATTTTCCCCTTTCATGCTGTGTCTGCAAAATGCTACAGGAAAGTGGTGCTCATCAACACAGAGGCAGCAGGTCTCCAGTTAGGAACCAGCCAGGCCAGAGAAAAGTGACATGAACAGGATGCTGCTAAAACATGCAGCACAATTCAAAACACACACACACAGTATTCTCTTCTGCATGATTTGCTGCCATTTAAGAGACAATAAACAGCAACTTTAGATTGCTAACAACATGTCATTTAAGGTTTGCTGTTGCTCAACATCAAGGAAAATCAATGCCAGCTCTACAGGGGCAGAAAAAACCAGAGAAGTGAGCTCCATTTCAGGTCTGTTTGAACTCATTTCCTTTCTCCATGGTTGCCCCCTTGTACACCCCCTCAGGCATCCCCTCGCAGCAGGCATGACAGTTTGACACATTGACAGCTTGCACTGAATGACAACTGATTTGTACAAATTTCAAGCCTTATAAATCTACCTGTCACAACAACAACATAAAAGAGCTTGGACCCAGCAGGTAACTCAGAAAAAATCTTCCCCTGACGGCACTTTCTGAAAAGCAATGGCTTGCCTCCTGCCACAAAATCCAACTATCATCCTTGTATAACTTTGAATAAAAATTCAGGGCCCATTTTCTTGCCAACAGGCTACCAATCGTCTTATTTAAAGATTAAAAAGAGCAAACAGAAGGGAAACACACGCACACTCACACACAGTTTCATTTTATACTGATATGAAAGTGGTACCACCTGCTATTGCAGGCTTTACCACACCACTTTTCTCTATAGAGCTCAGACAGAGTAAATGAGCAGAGATTTTTACGGTATTTAAACAATATTCCAGATTGCAATGGTCTTCTGCATCCATTACACAGGAGCTGTTTAGACAATGCAATTGGCTAGTAAGAGTTCAATGGGGTTCAGTCTGTTGACTATTGTTGCCTTTTTTTTTAATCAAGTGCACATTTGTAAAAAGGGGGTTAAGGCAGTCTTTTAATATCCAAATTTATCAGAGTTAGGGTGCCTAATCCTTCCACAGGGCTTTATGAAGCAGAGGGACACAGGTGGCGCTGTGGGTTAAAGCCTCAGCGCCTAGGACTTGCTGATCGAAAGGTCGGCGGTTCGAATCCCTGCTGCAGGGTGCGCTCCCGCTGCTCGGTCCCAGCGCCTGCCAACCTAGCAGTTCGAAAGCACCTCCGGGTGCAAGTAGATAAATAGGGACCGCTTACCAGCGGGAAGGTAAACGGCGTTTCCGTGTGCAGCTCTGGCTCGCCAGAGCAGCGATGTCACACTGGCCATGTGACCCGGAAGTTTCTTCGGACAGCGCTGGCCCCTGGCCTCTTGAGTGAGATGGGCGCACAACCCCAGAGTCTGTCAAGACTGGCCCGTACGGGCAGGGGTACCTTTACCTTTACCTTTTTAATACAGGCAAAATAGTTTAATACCAACTAAACATTCTCAATCATCAGCTTGGTACACAAATTCGAATTGTGTCTTTGCCTTGAAAAGAGTTTCTGACTCCTTGCCTCATGTGTCCTCTTTGAACTTGCATGGCTAGCCCTTGTTAGGAGATGCTTAAAGTTGCAGCACATTATCATAAAAAGAAGTGTGCTTACAATTTTAATATCCCCACCCCTGGGGGGGGGGCAGAACACACGTCACAGCCTTTCCATTCAATAAGGCCTACAGAACCAGAGTTAAACTGCTCACTGCTGAAAAACAGAGCTTTACTTATTACGAGTTTGTTTTTTCTTTCACTTTGTATTTGTTAACTTGATTGAGCATTTGTTTGGTGAAGACTGTGTCTCAATGTGTATTTCCACACAATCTACACATGGTAAACTAGACTGATTCCTTTACCACTATGCAACATTTCTTGATAATGTAATGGTCTTCCTGAGAAAGTTGCAATCATTAAAATAAAATAAAAAGTTTCATAAAAAACAAAGCATTACCAAACCCCACCTGTGCTTACATAATCAAAAATTTGAGACTATACTGCTGATTAGTACTGAAATCACAGAAACCATTAACCTCTTCACAATAAATTAAGCCAGAACCCACCTCACTCTCCAACATGCATAAGCAGATAGGGCATTGGTGTGCATAGTTGTTGTTTTTTTTGCAGAATACAAGTTGACAAGCAGAATTTCCCTCAAAACAGCCCAACTTCTCTTGTGGGGTGCTACTTGAGAAGGTCCCCCAAACATTGGGTTTTTTCCCCAAGGCTGGGGAGGGGGGCAGAAAAGTGCCTATGCATGAGCACAACCCTACCCACAGTCCTTTGGATCCTGTCCATGATTTTAAATTCTGCACAATGTCCTGCCCTTGCTATTAATCAAAGACATAAAAACAATGGTTTGGGGGGTGGGAATGCCACAAGTGCCTTAGAAGTGAGTCACAAGGCCTATGGTAGAATTGCTCATCTATTTAGATTCATGTCCCACTTCAGTGGCCAATTATGCCTGACCCTCTAAGTAGCTTATGAAATAAAAAAATAAAATAAAACAATAAAAAACCCAAGCAGCACTAAAATAGTGGTTTGGGGCTTGTTTAGGATCCCAGGTTCTGTCCCTGCCATCTCCAGTGAAAAGGGTCTCGGGCAGAGCTGCTGCCTGTTAAGACTATGTTAAGGAGCACAATAGTGGGTGCAAATTTGCTTTAGGGGTTCCTTGGAAGAAGAATCAAAGTGGAAGGGGTACTTTGAGCAAAGAAAATGCAGAAGCTTCTGTCGCAGGGCAAGCAAATTTATCCAGGAGGATAAAATGGGACTTTAAATTTTAATTCCTTTACAGAAAAGGCTGCATCTTCAACCTTTAAAGAGATCATAGATGTGCAATAAGATCTTAGTTCCACCTAGTTCACTCATATCTAGGGAGTCCTCAATAAGAGACTGACTAGTTATGTGCAAAATAATGCACAAGGAGGCCCAAATTCTAGGTCCCCGTATTCTGGACTTGCACAAGTCAATAAATTTTTGCTGCTTGAAACCATCAGTGTTATTTGTAACTGTCAGAGGAAGGGAAATCTGTAATTGTTAAGAGAGAAGAAGCCTGTGCAAATTCCTCCCTGTGCAAAGTGAACAGTCAATCACTTTTATAAGGACAGGAACAACCGAAACTATCCATTCGTATACTTTCCTTTAGTCAACAATATTACCTTTAGTAATCTGGGGAATGTGCATCCATAAATTACAGAAAGTGTTATTGCATTGCTGAATAAACAGCAACATTTCCATCAGCAGCTGTGGCAGCCCCACAAAGGTATAACAAACAGACTCAATCATTTTCTTGTCAAGCTTTGCAATGAGTGCAGAGTTTACTGCTGGAGATAATGTTGCTTTCCTCAGCATTGTGTGCCAAACGGCAAACTGCTTATTAAAACAAAACCTCTTTTTTTTTTCTTGAGCTCTGTGAGTTGGATAATCACATACTGCACTCAAGGAAACAGGGTGGGTGGGGGGATTTGATGCCCCAGAGTTAGCAATCAACTATAAGAGTTAACATTTGGTAAGTAAAAGCTGGTTGGGGGAAAGAAGATAATAAATTAGCCTAAAAGGACCTACTGGAAACAATGCCCCAGGTTGATCGATTTCCCCGTCACTGCAGACAATAGGGTAAGAATGTAAGAGCTGCCAGGACAGGTCAGGCCAGTGATCCATCCAGCTCAGCATTTTGTCTAACCAGCAGTGGCCTGCCCTGTGCCCTAGGGAAGTTCACAAGCAGGGCACAATGGCAATATCCATCCTCCTATACATCTTGAGCATCTGGTAATCAAGGGGAAGTGTCTCTGAAAATAGGAAACTGACTTCCATGACTAGTAAGTAGTAGTGCCGCTAACACAGCTCTTACTCATATAGTCACCTAACCCAATTTTTAACCAACTTACACCAACTGCTTCACAACATCACACAGTAATTGCACCATAACCTCTTTGATTAGATTTATTGGTGCAGAAGTGCGCAGATTTTTTAATTTACATGGAGTTCATCATCAGGCAGAACTTAATGTCTGTACGAAGTTAGGAACCTACTACTCAAAATACTTTAGGTTTCCTGTTGCACTACCAGAAGCTGGCCTAGTGGTTACCACCTTAGCTACTGGGTATCTTAGGAAACACAAAAGCACAGAATCACCTGTGTATACCAAGTTACTTGTAGAACTTGTAAAAACATGTAACTGAACCCATGTTGAAATAAATGAGGGTTGCAAAGCAGAATAGTCTGGGTTCATGATAACCCTAGTGTTTAAGTGAACTATGAAAGCAATAGTGAAAATGTTCAATTCTTCCGGAAGCAATACCTTAAGAGCACATAGTAAGCTAGAACTGTAAATTGTTTAGTATGCAACTTTGAAGAAGAGTGGTAGCCAATGCTACAAATGTCGAGTTCTACTTACACAAATGGGATTTTCCTTTCCTCTCCTCTCCTCTCCTCTCGTGCCCTCAAAACCTGCTCCAGAAGGTCCTCCAACCTTCTACAGCAGATTTTAAAGGTGGATTAGGCTCCAGTTCAGAGGAGGAGCAAGTTCTGCTATCCAAGCAGAAAACTGTTGTGCTAGCAGATCAGGAGCAATGGGTACGACTTATAGAACCTAGAACATGCCCTTGACCTTGTGGGAAGGGAATTAGAGGCTTACTGACCGAACTGTAAAATTGAGAAAGGGAGCTTCTTCTACTGTAAAAATCTTGAAAACCTTCAGCAAAAGCAAGCAAGGTACACACAGACCAAAGGGGAAGTTCTGATGTGGCCTTCTGCATCTCCTGGAGATCCAACAAAATTAGTCGCAGCTCATATAACTGCCAATGGGTAAACTGCAAGAATGATCCTGACTAATTAAACATGTTCACATAATGTATCCAAATGAAATTCAACTTCAATACCACAGATGCAAATGTTTAAGCAGTGCACTCTCACAGTCCATAGCTGGCAAGGTCAGAGACAGAGCACAATCTCTATTGAGCTTGGCCCTGCCTGAACTTAATATATACTCCAGAGTGCCCATAGCCAAAAGGGTCTCCTTTCGAGTGGGGCAGAATTGCCTTCAATTGACACCAACGGTGGATCTGTTTGTGGATCTGGACCTTGGCAACTGCACAATCCCACTGACCTCAAGCATTAGCCGTGCCATCAGTTGTGTTCAAGATGATTGAGAGAGTTTTGGCATTTCAATAATACAATGCAACTACTTCGTGGGATGGATCTTGGGGAGTAAAAACTGTCAGAATTGTTTCTGCAGCACATATCTGCTACTAGCGTCTAAAGAAAACAGCTTGGCATATCTAAGCCAGCCAATAGTCCTGTAAAACCCAGTTCAATTTTCCTAGTTTAAAAGAGAGTGACAGCCATTTTACTTGGCTGAACAACAAGAAAGCCTGAAACACAAATAAACAAACCTTTGCTGGGTCAAGAAATCACACTTGTTAAGAAAGCCATTATTCTTGACTTTAGAAGAGCTTCTATAGAACTTTTCCCCATAATTATCTATAGATCAATTAATGTCATGGCAGGGCAGCAGTTTTCTTCTTTCTCTCGATACTATCACTTGCTACGCAAAAGGAAACCTTGTGCTTTCTATATCCTGGAAATAGTGCTCTGAAGGTTTTACTAGAACATTTTGCAACCCAAACCTCAGTAAATCACCATATAAAAAAGACATCAATTTCTGCACAAATATATAAAATTTAATACTAAAAGAGCAAACTTCCTAAACTCTCATCAGCTTGTTCCCTTAGCGCACGCACCCACAGAGAGAGATGTGTGGAAGCAGGAAGAACTACCAATGCTTGAAGAATGGAGAATGAAGTTAACGGACTATGCAGAACTGGACAAATTAACTGGAAAAATAAGATATCAACGAGATCACAAGTTCATTGAGGATTAGGGGAAATTTTCTGAGTATTTGAAAAGTGTATGTGATGAGCAAACAATGCTAGTGGGTTTTAAAGAAGCTTTGTGAAAGAATAAGGAATATTGCAAGAATGCAAATATGTTTGTAAAGGTATCTTAAAAGGCGATATTAATTTTGGGAATGCATAGATAATAAATTCAAATATGGATGATTGTCAGAGAAGCTGAGGGAAGTCCAAAAGAGAAAAATATGTTAATTGGGTACTGTTAATTGGAGATATTTGTGTAAAACTTAATAAAAATTTATTTTTTTAAAAGAGAGAGAGAGAGAGATGTAGGATCCTGCAATCAAAGTAGCTTGCTCCAAATTGACTGTTAAAATTCTTCTCCTCTCAACATTCTTGTCAGTAGTGAGGTCAAAAATTGGAGCTTAACCAAGGCCATCGAAGGATTCCATGAATGTTTTGCATCCAGAGCTTTTGAGAATAAAATATTTATTTATTTATTTCATAAAATTAATATACCATTTGATTGTAAAACAAACCTCAAAGCTGTTTACAAAAGATAGAACAATAAGATCAGGAAAAATTTACAGCCCTGATTTAAAACATGCAAAAGTTAAAATACTAAAACAAATCAAACCTTTGAAGCATCTGAGTAAGCTTATCTAAACAGGAAGGCTTTCAGCAGGCACCCAAAAGAGTACAGTGAAGATTTGAATTGGGCACTTGTGTAGATGGGTGCAGTACAAATAATTGGTTGTTGTTTCATTTCTTTTAATTTGATCTATACACCTTTGATTCACCTGAGGAGGTACCTGGTAACTGATCTAGATGTATGGATATTCAGATCTGACACAATTTTGGAAGTGGGTCAGTTTGAACTTCAGGGTTCCTCAAACTGTTAGCCACACTTCTAGAGAATGACTGCTCCAAAAACATCTAAACGTTTGTATCTGACATTTGTGGAAAATTGTAATTCCAGGGTTATACCTCTCTTGGTCTCTGCTTCTTGGCCCAACACATGCAGTCTGATGCCAGACTCCCTGAACCACTAAGGGCTGGTTGTGTGTATTCCTATTCATCCAGTGCAGTTTCTCAAACTGTATTTCACAGAGAAAAACTAATCTTTCTATACACTACTGCAGCAATTATTACTAGCATAATGGATACAGTTGTGAAGCTTTACCTGTTACAAGAATATATTCTCTCTTCATTCAATAATGTCTATTCAAACAAGTTAAACATGGCAAAGAGCTGTGTAAAGGTTTTTTGCAAGTTCATACCTCATGCCTCATTGTTTCACCACCATACATATATGCTCTCTGATATTGAGATTTTCTCCTATTATTATTTTATATAATATATAAAAAATATGTGAATATTTTTATTTAATGATTGCTAACAATCACGGTATATTTATTCCTTGAGGGCAATGACATGTGATAATATCACCACCATCCTCCTCCTCCTCCTCCTTCTCCCACAGGATAGCTAATTTGGTAGCTCCCAAATGTTATGGTCTACAACCCTAATCAGCTCCAGGCAACATGGCCTGAGGTATACTTGCATTTTGTGAGCAAGCAGGTACTGGGCAGAAGGGTGAATGAGCAGCAAAGCATTTGATGACAGATCTATGTGTGCCACATTCCTTACCCAATGCTCCTAAGCTAGCCTGCTCTTCTCAAATGTTGTGGAGGATACTTTAGTACTGCCAGTCTTGAAGCTAGATTCAACTAAGTCCAGTTGGCTTCTGTCTGCAGAATGGAGGTGGTCATGTTGTTCTTTACCTCAGGTAGCAAACTGTCTTTGGCTAGAATTGCTTCCAAATGTTACACCATATCACAGCAACTCAACCAGTATCGGGAAGATTCCTCACACTGCCCTTTTGGCCTCTTTCTCCCACTTCTGAATGCTCCATTTCTATGACACCTCCAACCCTAAACTGTATCTCTCCCCTTAGGTGTTGTTGTAACCCTCTGAGCAGGACTTCTTCTCTTTAAAGCACGGTGCATTTATGTCCTCATATTGATGTATTCCAAGCAGCGTGTGGACTTGTGAGAACTGCTTGTGAGCAAAATCTTCCTGCGGGGCTTACAGACGATAGGTTGTGGCATTTCTTCTTCAACCAGATTTGTAAGGCCTGTTTGGAATACTGGCGAGATAAGACTTAGAGTGTAATCTTGAGAAAATGTCTTTTCTTTGCCTGTTCTGACACAGGACTGAATATTACAAACTCAGCCCAAGCTTTTGAAGCATGCAGAAGAGACCCAAGGGCTTATTCACATAGCCAAAAACCAAAGGAATGTTTGTGGTTTCTTGTCTAGAATTCCAGAGTGCTTCTTCCACACATCCCTGCAGACTATCTTGATTCTTTCACAGTTGTCTGTGAGTGGTGTTTGTACCTCAAAGTCAACTCCTTGGGGTCACTGTTCCATGGTCACTTATCCTGGAACACATGAGCGACATCCTCAGAATTACGAATGAGAATTAATAAGACTGAAAAATCCACTACTACAACATAAACTCATCCCTTCATCATGTACATCAACCAATCACAAGTACCCTCTGGTCAATCTAAAGTGTAGCTTTTTGCACTTCTGTTACTGAAGCCTCACATTGGCCACCAAAGTTTTACTGACATTGTCCAAACAAATAATTTGAAACAAAACCATACACTTTGCAACAATCCAAGTAACAGCTCTCTGAATTACACCCTATGCTTCACAGAGAATGGTGAATACAGAGGAGGATTTTACAAATCCCCCATGAATGCCCTGCAATAACTCTTCAAGAGGCATGATTCTAAAAGTGATATTTTATGCAGTTAGAAGTGTAGTTCTAAAAAAAAAAAAGGGGGGGCAGCTAAGAGCCAAATCAAAAGAGGATTATCTGTTAGAAAATATTTTACAAATATTTTTCAGTGTGAAACAGTAAAACCACCTATGGGGAAACACACACACACAAAAATCCCTGCATTTTTATGTCCTGAAAATAAATATACCAGCACACTACTCAGTTTATTGCTACCAACATTATTATAGTCATGATATTATCATTCCCCCTTTCCAAAATCTAGCTGATGTGTTTAAGGCAGTCATTCCAAACTGTTTGCTATGGGAGAATTGCTTGCATGGCACAATAAAAAAAAATACAAATAAAGGTGTCTGTGAGTCCAATATGCCCACCCACAGAGGAGGCTACCCACTCAGTCACTGCATGACGGACTGCTCTGGTGTTTCCTTCTTGCCTCCACAGGCACAAGTAATTCTGCCCACATGCCTGCCTCACATCTGATTGAACGATCCTATCTATCTACCGTACTCCTGATGCAGGGGAGCAACAAAATTACCTGCCTTGAAGAAGGTTGCCCAGGAAGGGAACTCATGCAAAAATCTAGGAGTAGGCTCCTCTGAGTGCAGGTTTATTCTTTCACAGGCTAAAACTAAATATTTTGAGGTATAAATGAGAAGTGTGCCTCTTATTTTATTTGGGGGGGTGGGGTGGTAAGGAGGGAAGTCTGCCTCTGCTATTAGAAGTTTAAGAGAAACTTTATTATGTCTCATCTGTTTCATTGGTTTCTGTTTCCTTAGTACTGCAGACCATTTGCAACTAAGCGAACAAGAGAAAGCTCATTGATGTGGAAGAGAAAACACTAGTGACCTTCAACAATAAAGCTTGGCTACTGCCCCTCAGTAAGCCAAACAGCACAAGATGGGAGATTGGGCAGCCCCTCAGAATGTTCTAATACAAGCATTGCTCAAAAAACACATCAGCAAGCTTTCTAATGGCCAGACAAGATGACACAAAAATTTTATATGCACATCTAATATATCTGTTTTTTATTTAAAAACTGGATTTGATTGTCAATCAGGCAGAGCCACAATTTGATTCAGGTGTGTGTGTGGGGGCGCACACTCACACACACACACGAGAGAGAGAGAAGGGTTTGGATGTCCTGATACGCCGTATCAAATTCCAAGAAAGGGATTATCAATTATTTCGAGAGGAATTGCATCACTTCTGTGCTAAACCTAATCAGTTGAGAAAATGTAGTAGTTGTCTTTTGTATGCATAATTTTCCCACAAGCACTTTAACAACTTGTATCACAGTTCAGCACGTTGAGCTGTATAAATAACACCATGATATGCTTTAGTGAAATGAAAATGGAAAAATGTTCCAAAGGATTTTAATGTCTTTATACTACTTAAATGTAAGAAAATTTTACATCCATTTGCATTGCATCCATATTTTAACTGATGAAGATAGGAGAGTTAATGTATCTTCAGATTTACCTGCATTTTCTCATTAACTACACACACATACAGAAAGCCCCGCTGTTCTCAAAAAGATAATCTCAAAACAGAAATATCACATTTACATTTGGGCAAAATGCCTCAAAATTATTTTAGACCACCATGGCATAATAATGACAGGCTTTGGTGAAAATAAACTTCTGATTTCACATTCATCCAGTTTAAAAAATGCAAATATACTTGATATATATTACTTAATACTGTACCTACAAAACCAAAGTTTATGAAAAAGATTAAAAGCCTTTTCCACTATAGCTATAGAATGAAATCCACAAAGGGGCAAATCCATGAAATTTTATTCATGGCAACAACCAAGGTTGGGTTCACAATTCTTTGCTGTCTTGAAAAATAACAAGTATCCAACAGGTATACAGCAGGTATCCAACAAGTATCCAACAAGGCCAACAAGTATCTCATTTTCACACCAACATACTTTCAAGATACTTCATGACACAAGGAATTGGGGTAGAGCAGGACTTTCCAAGCTTTTCATGTTAGTTGCACACTTTTTAGACATGCATCATTTCATGACATGGTAATTCAGTTTTGCATCATTTCGCAACACAGTAATTCAGTTTTACTCGCAAACCAGAGGTTAAACTAACCCCTTTCCAGCCCCAGGAGGATTATGGGGATCATTCACGTGACACACCTATACAGTGTGACACATAGTTTGGAAAGTTCTGGGGTAGAGGAAGAACAGCAACAGAGACGTGGACCCAAACCATGGAGTCCATGGTTTAGCATGAAATTGCATGCTGGTTCCTGTGCAGCCACTTTGCCCCTCCCTTGGTCCTGTTGCTAAACCATAGTTTGCCATGTTGTTCAAACCCAGGCTTCTGGTTTGTCTTGCTCCAATCAAACCATAAGCAAATAAAAATAAACCTTAGTTACAATTTGCCTGGTACGAAACGAACCGGAAGCCCAGATTCAGCTCACACATTAAGTCAAACCATGGCTTACGCAGCAGCAGCACAGGAGGAGGAACCAAGCTGCTGCATCCTTCCCTCTGGGCATCCAAGTGTTTGCACTAAGCCATGGTTTAGCTTAGCACTACTGAGTCATTGCTCAACCTTTCCCTTTGCTGCTGTTTCAGCGTTAACTACCCTTAAACTGCTTTTCCCTCCTTAGAGAGCAATATATCTCCCTCACCCAGATGGAAAAAGCAGTTCCGCAAGAGGAAAAATAAATAGTAGGGGAAAGAGTTAAGCAGCCTCTCTCTGCCTGTCATTTTTCTGCCATGACTTGCAGCCTGTCCAGGCTGATTACGCTTTTTTAAAAAAATGTGGGGGGGGGACGCTGCCAACTCCATGTAATGTGGACACCCAAGTGTCCTGCATTTTCTATAAACTATCCCATGGTGCAGTTCTTCAAGTTATAATACAGCTCCCAGCATCTTTCTTTCCTTGTTTGATTAGGATTTAGGCTGTGCTGACAGATTATCTTTGGAAAGACCCCTCGCTGTGCCAAAAAGGACAAGTTAAGCAAAGGATTAACCAATAGGCTCTCCCTAATGCAGTCAAACTGTCACCAAGATCAAAGGCTTTCACAAGAGACAGAAAGTAATTTAGGCAAGTGTCCTTCGATAAATTAATGCAAAAGAAAATGAACAATCAAATCGTGCCCCAGTGAAAAAGGATATAGCATTCTGCTTTCACTTCTCTGAATGCAGTCTTTGTATTAAAAAAAAACAAACCCAAAAACGTTTTAAGTCCTTGATTTATATTTCTTCTTGGCATGTCTGTTGAAAATAAAAGTGTATAACAAACTATTCTAAAACTTAGATGAAAATGTTTTGCTGCACCCTAAAGAAAGAAAATCACTGAACTTCTTTCCCCATTACCTTCCCCCGACCTGTTTATTAACACATTGAAATCTAATCTGAGAATTCTAATAATATGATTCCACTTTGAAGTTACAACACCAACTGGGCTGGGAAATACAATTTGGAAGGCAAGAGGTCATGCACACTATGTTTTGCTTCTTACGCATATCATCTGTTACTGTCACAGAGAGCCACAATCATGGAAATGTGTTAAGAGTTTAAGAGGACACAACCCAAGCTTAACCTTCCTTTGTGAGTGATGCATCAGTATAACCCTCTGCAGGGAGGATTATTCACAAGCCAGGAACCGAAGCAGCCTACACCTACTGTAGCTGTTGCACCGGTTTGCAAAAGAAAAAAAAAGTATTAATAGTGTTGTCTGCCTTCAAATATCTTATTCAGCCTAGAGTTCTACATAGCTAGCCCAAGAGAGTGAGCTGTACCCTGCAACTTATGGTGTTCTTTGATGATGCCAGGGGCCAAGATAAGAGCGCCCTTCTCCAGCTTTTTACAAAACTGAACTGTTAGTAACCTCAGAGTTGGGTCAAAATACTTCTCAAAAGAAGAAGAAACCAATCTTGCCTCAATCAACAAAACTAGATGGATAAGTACATAAACATTAAAGGGAATAGAGCAAATGTGCAAACTAAACTAAAATACCTATATGTACTCAACAGAGAGTAGATATCATGGATAAACCTGATACTGTATGGTACATATCTAAAAATATTTTTATATCAAAGGGAATCAGAAGCCCAAACATATTTGAATCTCAAAAGGTAATCTTCAGCAGTAAATTGTACAACAATTAAAAACCTGCAACTCTCTACCTCAATTTGGTCCCTCAATTTAGGAAGGCTCCCACGGTCACAATTTTTAAAATTCTAATTTAGAGAAACATTCCCGTGAACAAACATTCTCTCTTTTGCCATACAAACAATAAAGTTAATCCAGAAAGTAGATAAGAAAACAAATATATATCAAAGCTAACAAATCTCAGGTAAAGCAAACATCTTAAAGTTCAGGGCAGCAGGCCCCAAATCTCACTGGTGGAGGAACAAGGCATACCAAAGGATTGAAATTAACACCAATTGTATTCAAAGTGTTATCACACACACCTGCAAAAATAGTGAAATACAGTACTGTTTTGCTAATACCCATTAGTAACACAACCCAATTTAGCTACTATTATAGCTAAAAAAAAAAAATCAATCCCAGGTTCTGCCAAACTGCATGTTTCTCTTTGCTTCTGCTCTGTGTCTTATTGGGGACTTGTGTACTCCAATTAGTGCCAGAGACAGAGCTGAACAACAGCTGGCTTTGATATGTCAAAAGACAATATCCATTGCTCCTTCAACCCAGCATGCCTTGCTGCACCCTAAGATCTTTTTGCATCAGGCACAGTCTAACCTGATTAAGTGTCTGCATGAGACTTTCACCATTCCATCTTAAAGCTACTGCAAACTGCAAGCTCAGGCTTTCTATCACCCTATCTCCCCTCCAGCTTGAATACTGTTATTGAATTAGGGGAGAGGGGAGTATCCAACCTAAAGAAGAGTTCTGGTGAACTCAAAAGCTTGCCTACTCATTTGTGACCATTTTTCCTAGGTCCTAGATAAAATAATTATACTATGATTGTTGTCATAAAGGCATAACACTGTATCCAGTACAGATTTTTCTAAAGCACAGATGGGGAACCACCAGACCACAGGCTAAATGCAGCCCACAAGGCCCTACTGCCTCCCGTCAGCCTTGCCCCCTCCTTGGCGTGCAGCATGAGCTGCAAAGCCCCGCTGCTCATCTGATCAATACGAACAGCTGAGAAGCAATGGAAAGGGGCAGGGCTGCTGAACTGCTCCCCACCAGGTACTGGGTGAGGCAAAAGTTTAAGCCTTCCCTCCCTTCTGCTCTTTATTCCAACCTATGCTGCTATAATATAGTTTAGGAAGAAGAAAATAGTAGCCTGAAGGTGGTCATCAAGATTGCAGGGAGAGAAGGGTTAAATCTCATCTGTTATTCCCCTCACACTACTCAGATCATCAGCCAGAAACAGTTGAGATGCGAGGAAAAGGTGGAGGGACTACAAGAACCCACTGCTTATATGAGCACCAGAATTACTGATCAGTGAGAAACAGCTCAACAGCAGGGAAAGGGGAGTTGTTTGCACCCCAATTTGCTTTTCTCTGCTGCTGCCCACTGCCGTTCAGGTGATGAGCTATCATTTCCCCTTACCTCTGGTGATCCCAACTATTGAGAATCAAGTCTCCTGCTATCTACATAGTTCTATCCCAGGTTGTTCTTCACAGCCATGTTAAGAGAATGTGACTCATTGTTCACAAGTGCCTGGCTAGATGATTTCCCCATCTTGCAATATTGTATGATTTGTATAATAGAACAGAATGGTTTCGTTTTAACAGCAGCCTCTTGAAGAAAAAAAACCCAACTCATTTTCTCCTGTGGGAGGGACATATGGCCTCATGTGAGAAAAGCAACATGCCTAAGTTATTATTGCATGGAAGGCAATCTGTCAAACTCTGGCCGGTTTTGGCATGGTGAATACCACTGGTGAGATCAGAGAGTCAGATTCTGCTTGCAATTACTGCTGAAGGACCTTGGATACAGCCTGCCTGTTATCAATTAGTCCCCTGGCCTCAGACACTTGGACTTGTCAAGTTCCTGGTGTCTTCTGTTTTGTAACAGTGAAAGAGAAGGCTCCCCATGACTAGTTCTCGTGGGAGGGGGGGCGGAATTTCATGTGTTGAGTCATTAACAATCCAATTAAAAATTTGCAATGCATTATGTGTGCTTGGTTCCTTGTGAACAGAAATCTATGGCAGAATTTCTTGAAAAGTCTGACTATGGAAGGCATTCATTTGAATGGGGCTCATGCAGACAAACATTAAGTCTGCATGAGCATTCCAAAATACTCTGCAAATTATTCCAGAAACTGTGTTTGTTTCTTGACTGAATTAAGAAGTGGCTATGCAAATTGAATCTCCTTATTCACTTTGTTCGGAAGGCCAAATCTCCTATTTTGTGTGTGTGTGTGTGTTGTTGTTGTTGTTGTTCAAATAAATTGTTCCTACGCATGTCCTCTTCAGTTTCATCATGCAGAGGCAGCAGAAAACTGAGCATAGTCAGACATACATTCTGAACCGATATTGATTTCAAAAAGTTTAAGGAGATCCCATGGTCAGAAATACTCAAAGAAGGGGGCATGGCCACAAAGGTAAGAACATGGCCACTTAAATTCTGAGCCATAGCTGTCAACTTTCAGATTTGAAAATAAGGGATCAGCAGCCTCAAAAATAAGGGATCAGCAGCCTCACCTGTCCCAAGGGCAGTCTACAGGATATCTAACAATCCAGGATAGCAGCGGGGAGCAGCAGGAAACGGCACTGGAATAAGGGAATTTCCCGCCAAAAAAGGGAAGGTTGACAGCTATGTTCTGAGCTCTGCTCCAAGGCCCAGAAAAGCAGCTTGGAGCAAAAGCTCCTGCTGTCCAGAAAAAATCCCCAAACCTTGAGGAAAGGAGAGGGGAATGCAAAAGCATTCAGAAAAGTTGAAAATAAAAGACCTCATTCAATTCTTCCTGTCCGGAGACAGAAGACAACAAGGACACTAATGCATGCCGCAGCCAAGATGGCACTGCCCTCAAAAGAGGCCTCTTCCTCACTGGTGAAAGAAAATGGTAACAGTATTTTAACAGAAAACTTTGCAGCTATGGCAACAAAAGACTTAAGCCAAATCCATGACAAAAAGATGAAAGAATTAATAAAAGAAAATAAAGGTACACACAACAAGTTTGAAAATGCAGAAAATCAAAATAGGATAATTAATTTACAATTTTATTTTTATGAAGGGGGAGTAGAATAGAATGGTCCTGAACAATTTGTTGCCTTATCACTTAAATCACTGCTTCCAGACCTCATAATCTCTGCTGATGATTTTGAATGGGCACACAGAGCACCTGGACCCAAACTGAGGACCTTCATCCCATGATATAATTGTCTGCTTTGCCCATTATAGGAAACAGGTAGAAGTGTGGAACAAACTGCGGACTCTAATATCCCTAACTCATTCTTTTAGTAAATAAATTGATGTTATATTACAAATATAAATATATTACAAATATAAAACTTCCAAAAAGCAGATAAGGAGAAGGAAGCTTTATAGGTAGCAACATTTAACAACAACAAAAGGTTAAGATTTGAGGGTGGCCAGTACTTCAGGCTTTCATCAAAGAAAGCATTTCCTGGGCTCTTGGTGCAAATAGGCTTTTTATGTTCTTGGTCCACCAGCAATTCAATAGCAACCACCACCACTCCAAAGAAAAAGCAACCCTTTCGATAAGGTAAGAGGTAAGTGTGAAGATTGCTCCCAGTACGTTTCCGAGCACGATTCAAAGTGTTGGTGCTGACCTTTAAAGCCCTAAACGGCCTCGGTCCTGTATACCTGAAGGAGCGTCTCCACCCCCATCGTTCAGCTCGGACACTGAGATCCAGCGCCGAGGGCCTTCTGGCGGTTCCCTCATTGCGAGAAGTGAGGCTACAGGGAACCAGACAGAGGGCCTTCTCGGTAGTGCCGCCCGCCCTGTGGAACGCCCTCCCATCAGATGTCAAAGAGATAAAGAATTATCTGACATTCAGAAGACATCTTAAGGCAGCCCTGTTTAGGGAAGTTTTTAATATGTAATGCTGTACTGTTTTTAACACTGATTGGGAGCCGCCCAGAGTGGCTGGGGAAACTCAGCCAGATGGGCGGGGTATAAATAATAAATTATTATTATTATTATTATTATTATTATTATTATTATTATTATTATTATTATTATGCTTTCAGGAGACCAATTGTCCTGACCATTTCTAGTCCAGGACATTCCAGAAACAAATGTCATTTTATTTTAAGAAACCAGTATTTAAGGGAGTGCCATCTCTACCCTTATTAATGTACAGAATTGCAATATTCTCAAGAGATTAATACTAGTGCTAGGCAGTGAAAATGGCAAGCTCCACATTTCACCCAAAGTACACTGTGTTGCACAGCATCTTCAACAGCAAAGGCACTGGGAACACTGTGTAATGCCTTCGTGAAAGTTAACTATATCCTGGGGTTTAACTTTCAAACCACGTGAAAGGTTTAGGAGCAGATTTTGAAGAAAATTAAAAAGTTTTAGTGTGAAGGCTTGTTAAGGCAGCTTTCCCTTTAAACTTTCAATGGGTTTAGTCATGCAGGAAGAAGAGTCTTTAAAGTTACCAAAGACTTTGTTGAAAGCCCAAGAAAATGTGAACTGCCAGAATCCTTTGTGTGGATTTTGCAGCTTAAAATCCAGTCCCTGGTACATCTGTGACCCTCAGTCTATACTCTAACCATCTGGTTTCTTTCTGAAATAAATAATAATAATTCTTTTTTAAAAAATCGGGATTAGGGGTTGATTTTCCTTCTAGGCAAACACAGCATGCAACCAGTGGCAGGAGAAAATTAATACTTCTCCCTCACCATCATATTTACCAGAATAGCCATCTTCCATATACAAATACATACTAAGCACCAGCAAAGGTCACAGAAGGTGAAGAACTAAAGGGACCTGCCCAAAGAGTATCACACACAGAAGCTGAAGTGTCACACATTCCAAGGCAAGAATGATTTGTATGTAAATCCTGATCAAAAGGAATCCTGCACCCTGATGTTGTCAGGCTTTGCTACCAAACTGACACTTAAATGGGCTACAGCAAAACTTGATTTAAAACTGAATAATTAAAAGACATGGCAAGCCAATTGCTCACATGAAGATCAGATCTGGCAGTTCAGGTCAACCCTCTCACCCTGCCGTTTGTCAATGCCCAACATCTCAAACAAATATGTATTCTTCTTACAATGCTGAAAGCTCATTTCCTTTAGCTCTCCACCATTCATTACTTTAAAAGAAATTTTAGTACAGTGTTTCTAGACAACCTTTATAAATCTTTATTTCCAAATAGTCAATACCTAGAAGAGTTACTACACAGACTTTTATTTCATTATTTTATGTAGAGATGCTTGCTCTCTTTCCTCCCCCCCCCAATCTTTTTATTAGTTTGCATCTATCATAGAAACAATTTTTGCAATGAAAAAGCATTCAGAAGTGGAGGTTCTCATGTAAATTGTGGTGGAATAAACTGTTACAAATAAAATAAACTCTACCAAGTTACGCAGGTTTTTCTTTTGATTATGGTCTGAATTAAGGAAATCTGCTTATCTATATAGATGCTGCCCCATGTCTTCAACCATTTTGGGCCCAAAAGCACATTTGGAATTTTGGAGAGGAAAAAAAGTTGTGGGTGTAAGCACAGTCTAGCTTCGAATCACAAAATGGCTGCTACAGGATCAGGGCCAGTCCCATGTTGTTGGGAGTACCTAGATTATTTGACTTTCTTGCTTCTGTCTCTCTCTTTGCCTGTTTCTCTCTCTCTCTCTCTCTCTCTCTCTCTCTCTCTCTCTCCCTCCCTCCCTCCCTCCCTCCCTCCCTCCCCCCTCTCTCTCCCTCCCTCCCCCCTCTCTCCCTCCCACTGCAATTTGACTTCTTTTTCATGAGACCAACCATGGGTCTGACCCCTGCACCACCCCAGCTTCTCTGCTCCTCTCCCATGCAAAAATGTAACTCAGAAAGGGAAATCCCAGGGGTAATGAATGGCTGCGGCACGAGGAATCAACAGGAGAGAATGGTAAGGACAGGTCAGCATTCAACACTTTGGCTTAGGAATATTTGAAAGATACTATTTCTCCAGACTTGATCATTACATTGGTTCTAGCACAAGAAGAAACAACTCCACATAAAATCTTCTCCAGCCACGTGGTCTGTTACAGGAAAGGACTTCCACTCTGTTTTGTGGGCATTTCCATTACTTGAAATCTATTTTACATTGGCATCTAGCCCTATACCTTAGCCCTTCCCCCATCAATTACCGTATTTTTTGCCCTATCGGACACACTTTTCCCCCTCCAAAAACGAAGGGGAAATCTGTGTGCATCCTATGGGGCGAATGCAGGCTTTCGCTGAAGCTTGGAGAGCGAGAGGGGTCGGTGCGCACTGACCCCTCTCGCTCTCCAAGCTTCAGCGAAAGCCTGCATTCCGCCGGGCTCCTAGGCTGCGGACAGCAGCCTGCTGCCCGGAGCGCGGGGCGCGCTGAAGCCGCGGCTGGGGGGGGATATTTTTTCCTTTATTCCCCCCCCCCAAAAAAACCCTAGGTGCGTCCCATGGGCCGGTGCGTCTTATAGGGCAAAAAATACGGTACATTATGTTGTTTATAAAATTGTGACCCAATATGAAGCCCGCTCTGGATCCACTGGTTCCAAATGCCTAACTTTCCAGGGAAATTGCTTCAGAGAGTCATATTAGACTATACTGATTGAGCTGAATCAATCAGTCAGTCTGAGTTTGAGTGTGAGTCTGAGTTTGAGTCTGATTTCAAGGCTAGTTTTGGAACTGAATCAAGCCTTAGGTGCCCTGATGATAACCTGTATTGAGAGTAAGATCAAGGGAGTGTGACTTTGTTTCTTCTTTATGTCCCTGCAGCTCTTGATACCTTTAAACATGGTATCCTCTTGGACCAACTCTGTGGACTGGGTATTGGTGGCAGTGTGGTCACATCCACACTATACATTTAAAACGCTCTTATACTATTTCAACAGCCATAGGTTTCCCCAAAGAATCCTGGGAACTGTTGTTGGTTGAGGGCACTAGGAGTTGTTAGGAGAATCCTCACGGAGGTCTGATTCCCAGCACCCTTAAAACTACTGTTCCAGGATTATTTGAGTAGTATAATAATACTTTAAATGCATAGTATGGATGTGACCTGTGTCTCAGTGATTCCAATCCTATCTGCAGAGAGTAGCATTTAGAGAAAGTGTACCTTGGCCCCTTCGCATTTATGATATGGGCTTCCACAGGGCTCCCTGTTCTCTCCAATGCTATAACACCAAAAGAAGGCACTGTGAGTGACCATTAGAGATTTGGGGGTCCTCCATAACATCTGAATCAGCTATGGCCATGCAAGCCCGGGTGCAGCGATGAGCAGGATGAGGGACATTAAACTGAGCTTGAATTCTTTGTAGAAGGAGGTTCCCATGCCAGTTGCCTGTTTGGGATGAGGTTGCACTCCATCTGAAAGAGCAGTCTGAAGTGTTCCTAGATTCATCTCTGTTGCCTGAGGTTCAGGTGCCTTCTGTGACTAGGAGTGTCTTTTACCAACTTAGATTGGTAAAATAGCTTAGCTACAGTGATTCATGTACTGATAAATTTGTTAATGGGTTACTACAATGTGCTCTGTATAGGACTGCTTTTAATATTGGTCCAGAAGCTTCAGCTAGCACAGAATGTGGCAATTCATCTGTTGACAGAATGCAGATTATCAACAGCATATACTGTGTAACCTATGCTGAAAAACCTGCTAATACGTCACTGAGACAAATTTAACGTTCTGTTATTAGTATACAATGCCCTGAACAACCTGAGGGACTATCTTGCACCATATATTCCTTTTCAATCACAACAATCATCAAAAGAAAAAGAACTATTAACAATGCCACATAGTGTCCACTCCTGACTCCCTACCAGGAGTAGAGCACTCAGTGTATCAGCATCTAAGCTATGAAACTCCCTCCCAAACAATGTTAAGTAAGCTCATTCTGTATTACGTTTTAGATGCTTTCTAAAAATGTTATTGTTTAAGCAAGCTTTCCCCCTAATGTTACGAGCTACGTACTATTAGTTATTTGATAGACTGGACAGTTTTAAAGGTCTGGATCTTATATTGTTTTATGTAACTTATGGGGGATTTATTTTGACTGAGCAGCAAACAGGTAGAATAAATGTGGGAGCAGGGCAGAAAATATGCTGTGACCCTTTGATGGAAGTACAGTGGTACCTCTGGTTACGAATGCTTCTGGTTATGAATGCTTCAGGTTACGAGCTCCGCTAACCCGGAAGTAGCTGCTCCTGGTTGCGAACTTTGCCCCAGGATGCGAACAGAAATCACACGCCGGAGGCCCCATTAGTGAAAGTACGCCTCCAGATAAGAACGGTTTCAGCTTAAGAATGGACCTCCAGAATGAATTAAGTTCGTAACCAGAGGTACCACTGTATATCACAGTTTAGGGCATGGCCAGGGAATCAGTGACCCTCCAGATGTTGCTGAACTACAGCTTCAACCATCCCTGACCATTGGCCATGGTGGCTGGGGCTGATGGGAGCTGGAATTCAACAAGTTCCCCATCTCTAGTTTACAAGATTTAAAGTGAAGCCTGTGTGACATTAGAACCCCTGCCCTCTTGCTCTAGTTCCTTTTTGAGGCGAGAACAAGCAGATAAGGGAGTTTAGCACCATTTCAACACTCTGAAGTATTCTGGAGTCTTGCCTCCTTATCCAAGGCAGTAGAACCATGTGTGCAAACCTAACTGCAATGCACCTGCAAATGACAATTTGCATAGCTAAACATACAAATAAAAAACAGTTGCATATGAAACACTTTTCTAAGTATAACTGCATGCACTGCAAGTGATAATCGTGAATGGTCTGCTACAAAAAACGAATACTGTTTATTACTGAAACCATAGATTGATAAAAAACAATATATAGCTCATTTTCACAGAAGAGAATGCCAATTAAAGACATGAAACACGTTGCATCTCACCAAGGTTGTATATGCACACATTTATTTTTTACAGATTTATAGACCACCCTTATCCCTGGGGCTCACAGACAGTTGCACAGCATTCCCCATTAAAAAGAAATAAACAATGCAGCCTGCGCCCTGAGAGTTTGCAGCAAAATTAAATATGTAAGAAACAAAAGGTGTGTTTCCATTCTCTCCCAGGTTGTGTCTATAACCAAAGGGAACCCTATTCAAACTCATTCCTCCCAAGCAAGATGATGCACTTCCACACACTGCTGAGCCAACCCTATCAGAACACACAAGTCTTCACATACATATAGTGCTTTAAAAAATTGTCTATCCCAGGAGTTGCCCGCTATTTGGGGCCAGTGTGGAACATTTTTAATTTCCTATCACAGAATGGCTGCTGTGGGTGCATGGCATCACACAAAACAGCTGCCAGAACTATAAGGGTAGAAAAGGGGGCAGAACTGAAAAGTATTAAGCCACCCCCATCCGTGGAAAGAAAGTTATCTACATCAACCACTCTCTGCTGGTTCACAGAGAGAAGCTCTTTGCATCGATCCTCAGTTCCAAATGGAAGGAAATGTGGGCATTTTCAATGCAAGGGAGGCTGGGCCAGAGCAAACAGTAACTGAGAAGGGAAAAGAAACTCTCTCTGATGAATGGTAGATTTTTGAGGAGGCATTTGGTGAACTCCATTCCATGCACCATTGGAGGTACAGTGGTACCTCGGGTTACAGACGCTTCAGGTTACAGATTCCGCTAACCCAGAAATAGTACCTCGGGTTAAGAACTTTGCTTCAGGATGAGAACAGAAATCGTGCGGTGGCAGCAGTGTGGTGGCAGCAGGAGGCCCCATTAGCTAAGGTGGTACCTCAGGTTAAGAACAGTTTCAGGTTAACAAAGGACCTCCAGAACGAAATAAGTTCTTAACCCAAGGTACCACTGTACTGGTAGGCACACCAGCACCTACAAATTCTTTTCCATCCCCACCACACCTTTGTCTTCCATGGAAGGAAAACCGCCTCTGCTCCTTATGTGCAGCTCCAACTTTGACTGATCTGCAACCCAACAAAACAGGTATAACTCCAATAATTACACCCCTGCAAAAACAAGCCTTAAGCTTGGGAAACAAACCAAATATTGCAGTACAGCTAAGTAAAGGATAATATGGCACTGACTTATTTGTCTCCACAGCCCTGCAGGAATTGAATGCTGGAGGAACATACAATAAATACACCCAGCAATGGAAGTCTCTCCTCATATTAGCATACCCAACCTGTCCCGGTCAATTAATTTTCCCGAGCCAATATCTGTAACTTTTGTGACTGGTTTAGCAACAATTCTGTAGAACAATTCCAATTAGTTATGATTTGGAGAACAAAAACCATTAGATCTTGAACGTATATCAATGCTTTTTCATGCAAAGAATAATGAGGTATCTGGGCAGCAGGATCAAACATACAGCCCTTGTGGTAGTACAGTCATTGTGGAGGGGGGGGGGAAGGCGACATTTGAATTCCTTTGTCTTTGGTGCCAAGCTCCTAGCTGGCAAGGTAAGCAAACCATCTGATAGGGATGTTCTTTTCAGGGGTGCCAGACACACACTGGAGGGGGGAATCTGTCGTACTGTGGTGAGCATTTCTTACTCAACTATGCTTTTTTAAAAGCCCAATACTACTAAATATCTGGCCGTTCATGAGTCTGAAGTTTCAACGTCTTAACTATATTTTCTTAGCTTAGCATAATTCTTCACAAATCCAAAAAGGTTCCCACCAACCTCCACTACCAATTGCAGCAAAAAGCTAAAATCAGATTTACAACAACTGTCAAAGCTGAGGATGACAGATAAATTAATCTTCCCTTCATGAGTTTACATCCCAGCAGCATCTGGGCTCCTGATCTGCCCCTAACAAGCACAGGGTCTCTACAAGCTGTCGTTTAAAGTTGATGTTTTCATGACTGGAGATGAATTATTCTGTCATGAGAATCTATTTATTCAGCAGTTGGAGGGTGCGGTTTTGGCTTTCAGATGGAATGATTTAATGGGTTAAGGTCCCCTTGAAGCATCATTTTAAGGCTCAGAATAGCCAACCCTGGAACAAAAGTTGAATCTTTGCAAGGACATTTTCAGAAAGAGTTGAACTGTCATCTTTCTTACCCATGAAATAAACAAAAGCTATCAAAGCAACAGTAGGCAGGAAGAGTTTTCTCTACATACAACTTCCATTCCTTATTAATCTTCTTTCTATGGCCCTGCATTATGCAGAATCCAAATCTATTGTAGGTTTAGATAATTTTTTAAAAATCTGGGAATAAAAAGATTGGCTTGTAAAGATATGCAAAAAATATGCACAATCCCCTGAGGAGCGAAATGTTCCAGGGACAGTGCTACCCAGGTTTGGAAGGGAGATTCCTGGAGTTAATCTCCATTTTACTTACTAATATACATGGGTGTAGGCTCCAATTATGTGATACCATATTCCTGAACTAGGCTTAATGTTCCAGTTTGGCTCTCTGGGTTAGTTTTCTGTCCAAGGTCATGCAGTATGGCAAAGGTGGAGGTTGCCAGCTCAAATCTGCATGGGTAGATGACTGCACCTCTACACTGCATATGATGGAATCACCCAGCTCTGCTCCTTAGCAGGCAAAGGCAGGTAGGGGAATGATCTGGCTGGATCAGTAATGGCTTCTCCTTGTTGCTGGGGGAGAGCACATGGCTTATTTAGCAGTCCACAGGACAAAAATTCATCCATGATGTGATACAGCCTGCCTGACAGCTGAGGGAGAGACAATGGATCAGAAACTTTAAAAGTCTGAGCCAGAGGGAAGAACTAAGATTTTTGCACTCCCCTGGGCCTGGGCCCTTGCAAGGGGCATACCTGACCAACCCCTAGGTGTCTCCCTGGTAATCCTTAATGAGACAAGGAAGTGCAGCATTCAGTTTTCTATAACCTTGAGTTTTAGAGTAAATTGTTTTAAGTTGTGTTAGCAGTGGCATCTATTTCCTTGGAATATTCACAGAATTTAAGGATCAGTAGGTGAGATCCCTTGTAAAATTAACCCAATAAGCGGGAGAGTTGTCATGGTTGTGCAAGTAGTAGCATAAGTGGTGTTGTTAGTGCAAATGTATCTGTAAAAGTTGGTGTGTTTACTTTGAAATAAGAATAATGTTACTAAAAGATTTTTCTAATAATCTTGACCAATAATTCATTATGAAGACAAGTCTCATATGGTGGTCACAGACTTCTGGAAATCACTCTTATATTTTGTGTATCTGCATCAGATGTTGCCTAATTACAGCTGGTGAGTCACACAGAACTGGACAATTGGAAAATGTTGATAGGGAATTAAAAGAAGATGCCTGAAATCTACATGTACCCGAGGAACAAAAAGGGATTTCATCCTGAGTACAGCAGCAACAGGTTCTGAACTGTGATAAGGAATGGAGGGGTGAAACCACGCACCCACCCATCCACAAAGTTTGTGCAGTTGATTAGCAGGAGAAATAATGGGTGAGTACAAGAAATACAGGAACACGGGACATGAGTTGGAGCACAGGCCTAAAACATGCACACCCGGTCTAAAGGCACATGAGGCCACCACTTTGTTGAAGCTAAGCATGTCTGGGTCTGATCAATGGCTGGACTAGTGACTGCTTGGGAACCACATATATATTCACATCTGATGCTTGCTGTCCCACAATCTTCCCACATATACCGTACATATGGCACGCATTATCATGTATGTTTGGTAAACAGTGTTAAGTCCCTGCCACATCATACATGCAATATTTATATACTTCCAAGCCAAAAAATAATAATAATGCAACTGCCTTTGAGGAGGAGGAAGTGTAGCAAGAGTGGTGGTGACTGTTGATGGTTGAGAACCTGCAAGGGTTATGTGGAAATTAATTTCTGGTGACAAAGAAGTCACAGCGGCTGTGTGCCCTGTATCTCTGGCAATACAAATATGGTTAGTGGGCTCTTGGTACATTGGCCATCCCTGAGCTATATTTTGCTCAACAATGACAGATAATTCTGCAGATATTCATGGATTTTAGTCATTCCTGCAAAACAAAACAAAAAACAGATGAAGCAAAATGCATGACATTCCGAAGCAGGGAGTTTCTTGTGTAATTCATCTTAAAATGCAATATTCTGTCATCTCAAGTAACACTTGCTGAAAGCAGCCATCAATACTTTTTGTCAAAAACCAGCACTCTGTGTAAAATGTTCCATCAATCTCTATTTACATAAAACACAAAAAAACTTTCCACATGGTTCTATAAAGTAGAACCATTCCAAGGCACTGTCACCCAGTTTCATGCTCTACTGAAATATTATTTTGACTAGCACAAAAAACTCTGAATTTATGATGGGAATGGGATTTGTTTTTAATATAAAGTTGACACATGCCCTGTTGCATAGATAGTTTCAGAAAGAAAGACAGATTTTGTCTGCCAATGCAAGTTAAGGGACAAATTCTGCTAAGACAGTTCATGGGTAAAAACATTTGTAAATAAGCAGAGTTGTCAAAATGGCAGATGCTTATAATAGTTTTTTGGAGCTTTTGGGGAGAGGAGAGGAAATAAATCTAGGAAAATAGAAAGCAGGTCAGTGAAGTCAAAAATGTGGCTTGATTTGGTACAAAAAAAACTGGATGCTTTTCTCATATGTCTAACATTGTAGCTAAAAGGAACTTCCTTTAAACATTCCAATATGCTTTACCATGTGGGAAATCCAGCACATTGCACATGTGTGTGGACATACATGCATTAAATAAAAACTGTGCTTAATTAATCTAATTTCTTTCTACTAGGCATGTTCAGCAGTGAGAAATCCTCATGTAGCCAAAACAGCAGTACGTACTACAAAAAAGGAGGTCATATCAACATGCATGGGAGAACCCCAGGTTTGCAGAACTACAAAAATAATTTATTTAAAACTGTGAAGAAGCAAAAAAGGAGAGAGAGACCCAGAAAGCAGCCCAATGAGGAAGAAAACCAGGGAAAGGGGCTTTTTTATGGCGAAATCCATTAAAAGTCACAGATATGCTGACAATTTGTTTTCACTACCAAGACCTGCCAAATTTTGTTTAGTAACAGCAGCAAATGGAGAAAAGTACATTTCCCACATATTACTCCAGATATGAAAAGCACCCAGTGTTTTTTTTTTTGGAAGCGTAGCTTTGCATGAAGATGGAAGCATGTCAATGCAGGGCACAACGGGAATAGTGCAACTTTTGTATAACTTTTCATTTTAGTGTGGCTGAACATTTTAGAGTGGCTGGGGCAACCCAGTCAGATGGGTGGGGTATTATTATTATTATTATTATTATTATTATTATTATTATTTCCTGTATATACATCACTGAAGTAAAGAGAGGTTCATAGAAGTAGCACTCTATGGCTTGTGCCGTTAGCAGGCCAAGATGCAAACAATTCCTCATAGAACCTAAACCTACCAAGCCCTGTACAGCTGGACTCGTAGTTACTAAATGCTCAAGTGACTTGATTTGGGTGGGGGAAAGAACAGTTCATAAATCAGTAGGTAAACCTAATTCTACTACAAACTGCTTGCCTAACATTAATAGTGCCTTTGTTGTCAATAAACCTATATTTGACTTCTCCTATTTTATTTATAAATTACTAATGCTTTTCCTGGGGCAAAATGGTTGAAGCAATAGTCTACACTAAGCTATATCTCTTGTCAGCTAAAGGGGGAAAAACACAGTACAAATTGACTCAATGAAGGGAAGCTATTAGCTGCAAATAGACCATACCCAATTCTGCACAGTCATCACTAACTACACAGCTGAGCACTTACCATTTTACCTACAACAAAACAAAGCAAAACCCAAGGGCTGCCTAACTATTTCACAGGCAGTCTGAATTAAAATATACTGTGTGGCTGGAAGCAACAGTTGCCCATGTGTGTGCAAGAACACACAAATAACTTTTGCACTTAAAACAGTTCTCGCTCCTTTCTTTAAAGCCTGATTTATCAGGCTACAGTTTACTCCCTCATCCATGTAAGTATTCCCCCATCATGTTGAAATGCCCTTAAAACATGAGCTGGTCCATTCATAGGAATGTGAATGGTATGCTTACAATCAATAGCCTCAACTTGTATGAGTGAAAAGCAGCACAGAAATATAATAATGAAATGAAATAATGAAATGAAATGAAATGGCAAGCTGATATGGTAGATACAATTAAACATAAAATGAAATGCATAAAATACTTTTACTGCTTTGGGTCTACCCTTATAGAATCAGGCCTGAATTAATAATAGAAGGGTGCCACACCTTCCTCTTTGCAATGTCTACTTGGGCAGTGTTGGTTCCAGGTTTTGGGAAGACATTGGGCAATATGCTCTCAATGGGAAGCACTTTTACCAGTACCTCTTCCTCGTTCATCTCTAGTCGCTTTCTTTTCCTCATAGAGTGCGAGGACAAGGCATGCTAAGACTACAGCGCCTCCTTCATAAGAGAAATGCAAATGATGGGAGTATGCAAAGGCATTTCTCCCCAGAGTTAGCTGGACATTATCCACTCAAAATCTATTATCTCATTCTCAGAACAGACCCACTGAAATTAATGAACCTAAATTTAGTCAATTGATTTCAGTGGGTCTGCTCTGAGTATGACTAATGTTAGATGCCACCTACAGCATGGGCATAAAAGATGGACAGGTCAGTATTTACTTGAAAAGTTCCCTAGTTTCACTGTTCGGCTGGATGAAATTTAGGTAGCACCAAACTCTAAACCAGTATAAGACTGCAGAAAAATGACCCTGTCTTCCTCCTCAGAAAACAGAGGCATTAGTAGTTCACACTGTAGATGTTTTGAATAACATTTTAAAGGGGGCTAGCTATGTTTGCTTTGCAACAAAACGAAAGAGTTGCAGCATCTTAATAAATACTTTTCTATACAGACAGGTATACTAAGATATTTGTAATGTGAACAGATTCAAAGCAATAACCAAATGATAAAGAGTCTTGCAGTACCTTAAAGACTAACAAACTTTTATCGACTACAGTAGACTTCATCATATGCACAAGATGTTATCCTCCACTGCATATAACATACACACAGATTATAAGCAGTGAGGTCTGAGAGAAATGAAATGCAAAAAGTACAGACAGTGACAATTCAATTAAAGCCTGAATGTATACACGAAATAGCATTATGACCCCACCTGAGCCTTATTCTTTTGCCTTTATTGTTTTCCTACCAGCATTAAGGGGCAGCAGATATCCACATTTCATCTCAAGTAACCAAGATGAACACTCCTTGCTACAGCACAGCAAGAGTAGATGCCATAATTCACATGAACATAAGCAAACATACAGGTACAAAAATCTTCCATTAAAGTTTGCTGATAATTTTGTGTTCTCTCACTATACCATTTTCATTGCAAGAATTGTCCTGTATCGCTGACTTCGCCTTTTCCAAACATTTTCTCTTCATCCGAGACAATCTTTTTTTTACCAGAATGTGTACTGGGTAACTCTGGTGTGCCTTCAAAACTCTTCAGGGGTTCTTTAATAAAGCTAATAATAATGGCAGATAATCTACTGAAGAAACAGCTCATCCACTCTTCCCTGCACAGCACAGCTACAGGTGAGCACTAAATGTGCTCTGTGGTTCAGTCTCAATTCACTCAAGGCAAAACACACAGAGGTGAAATAGGTCCGACCAACAAGCCCTGTGAACTGTAAGTGCACCGTGGAACACACTGCACCAGAGTACTCTGAAATAGATACAAGTTCTGTGGCAGATGCCTTGTGTAATAGTTTACTGGCAGACAGGTCAGTGTGGAAAGGGCTCCTTGGAAGTATGAGAGCAAGGGAGCCACAGTGCTGCCAAAGACATGCATTAGCAGCAACCAGAACTGTATCATCAACAATTTAACTAGTGGGCTGCGGGATCCCTTGGCAGAAGCTGATATATTATTTGAGTGTCCTTTATACTGGTAGTTAAACCATATGTTTTTGACCTTGATTAAAAAAAAAGTTATCCATGATTCACTAAACTTCAGCCTTGATTATGTCCCAGTAGTGCTCCATCATCTGCAACAAAGTTCTTCTTGTTTTTTTCACAAGCTTGACTTCCTGGCTTGGGTGAGGTTTCAGCCAACACAGACTGAAGTCATATACAAGCCACATATAGATTAAATGCAGATTTCGTTCTCAGCAATAGTATTGAAAGTTTCCAAACAATATTATTCAAAAAGCCTTGGCGGGGAGGGGGTAACACTGAACATTTTAGAATATTGAGATATCCTTGCTTTACCAAAGCCACTGGCACCAGTGTAAGGTTTCTTCTTGTTGCAGTTGATGGCATAATACTCTTGATTCAGATCAGGCAACGCAAAGGATTAAAGCTCCTCCCACACACTATGGGCCTTATGCACCAGATGTGTCTTTATTTATTAAATCATGCACACCAGGGCTAGACATTATCATTATGTCTATAGTTAGTCCCACTAATGCTATTCAATTTGTTGCAATCATCCTCCAAGGTGAGAGAGGGGATGAGTCATAATTCAGTGTTAGAGCACATGTATCCTCCGTTTTTAGAAATAGCATGCAATGCCTTGTGCAAATGGGGCCTTAAGTACAAGTCTGTTGGAGGTGCATCCAGTAAACACAATCTTGATTTTCCCCCCACTCTCAACATATTCATTCTGTGTTTTGCAAATGTCTGCCTAGTCTGCCTAATTGGCAAACCCTTCCATCATTTGGAACTGGATGGTGCCCAACATATGAAGAGACAGCACTGGCTAGCCCTGCCTCTAGACAAGGGCACCAGCCATGCCCTTGGCCATTGCATGTTCAGCATCAGTTTGAAGGGGGGGTACATGAATACATTTGTATGAACATAGGCCCCTTCAGGCTGATGATGATCATTTATCAGCATTTAGAGCCTCAGCTAGCTGATACATTCTAGAAAGCCTCTTGATTCACTCGCTATCTCCTTCCTTTCTCTGCAACCAATTTATTTGCCAGAGGGCTGGCTATTACCCTATGACTGGTATAATAAATTATAACCATTCCTGGACAAGGATAGCTTAGCTGTTGTAATCCGTACTTTGGTAAACTGTGCTATTTTTCTAGAAAAAGAGGTGTTGGAACTCACCATGAACACCTCCCCTGTTCTCCTATAATGGCAATGGTGCCTACCTGAAAGGTGCCGAAATGGAATTCCAGTGAGTTCCAGCTGAAAAAAAGCCCTGGGTAAACTCAAAACTGGACTATAAGGCCCAAACAGCTTAGGACCAAGTTACTCAAATTATGCCTTCTCTTGTATAGTTTACTGCATCTACTCTATTAAATACGGTCATCTGACAGTAGTGCAGAGGAGAGCTTTCTCCATGGTGGGACCCTGTGGAACTATGGTATTTCCTCTTGGATATCAGGCAGGCATCAACTATGGAGTTCTTCTGCTGCCTATTAAAAACAGATCAAAATACCTGGGCATTTCAATATACTGGCTCCTGGCATTAAAGTGTTTATTGTTGTATTTTGTTATTATCCAATTGTCTTGTGAACCGCCTTGGTCCTTCTTTTGAACTGAAAGGAGACATACAAATGATTTTAATAAAAATATAAATAAAGTGGAAGTGCAACACACACCAATAAAACCATATTTCTTATAATGGCAAAACAACAAATCCTTTGTAAGTCATCCCTTCACTGTAATAAAATGAATCTACGCTTCTCTTTTACCTTCTCTTAACTCTTTTTGTGGGGAAGGGAGGATATGTACCTGCTCCAGTCATTCTTAAAATCATGAAAACTCAAAATCCATGCTTCCAATTACTCTGTTCATAATGCATATCTGCCACATGGGATTCCAAAGTCCATATTAAATCTGAGGTGAGCGTGGGAGGAAGGAAGTGACAGCAAATGCAACATATATTCATGTGCATAAAGACTAAACAATGACCCTTCTCCCTTTGGAAGTTTCTTAAATTAAAAGCTCTATTTTATCCAAGGAGAGGCACAGATCTAAAATCTCACAAAACCAAACAGCACCTCCCTCTTCAAATCCTGTGTTTAGAGAATATCCAACGAGCACACACATATAGCAGCACACTATAAGAATTCAATTTGGAAACCATCATCTAAAGCACAGAGGAGAACAGGAAAGTCATATTGCTATAATGCTTAGATTATCAATCATCTTGACAGCTTATTGGCTTTATCACCACACATACCATTAAAATGATGTCTGGCCTAGAATGTCAGGAGGCAAACATTAAACAGACCCGGATTAAAAAGCAGATCCCAAACAGCACTCCAGTAAAGTTTCCCTTCCACTCTGAAATTAGTTAGAGCTGACTAAGTAACTGGCGCTAGACTTTGAAGAAATATACAGCCTAAAAGGCTCAGAGCCTACACAGGCTTGACAAGCTGATAGGTAATGTCATGTTGTGGCAACTCTAAAGCTCCTCCACTTGATTTATCACATGCTGTGTGCAACAGAATGATTGCTAATGGAGGGTTGGGGGAAGGGGGGGGACACATAATTTGCCTCTTCTGAGAACTAAGGACTTGCATCAAAAGGGCCAAGGAAACTCCTTTAAGTCAGGTAGGAATGGTAATAATTTCCTATTACTGAGCAAACATTAACATTACACTTGGCATTAAAGCAAAATTTACAGACTCAGGAGAATTTAATCGGGAAGAGAAGATATTCATAATTCAATAGCTTCCGACATGGAAAGAGTAAGAAAAATACATTTTTAAAAAACCCATAAAAATAACTACACAAGCCAAGCCAGCAAACTGAATCTTGACACAACAAAAAACATTAGCCATCAATAGGTAGAACAGAGAATCAAGCAGCAGTCATATGGCAATTAATTTGTGCTAGAAAGACTTTCCAGCCAAAGATAGGAATGAGTAGTGCAAGTCAATATTAAACCAAGAGCTTATACATTACTCATTGGCCCTTCTGGTCAACTGCCCTGTGCCCTCAAGCTTCCTAGTCACCAGATGTCCACAGACTTTGGCATCAATCAGTAGTCAACAATTATTTGTGCTCTTCACCAACCCTTCGCCTCCCAGTTCCTCTGGCACAAAGGAAAAGTTGGAGGAGATAAACCACCTCTCACACTTCTCATGTCATTACCTCCTTCACATCCAATTTTTCAATTTTACCACACGGTCCTTATCTTGCTTCCTGGACCTCTTCCCCATGGAGGCAAGGCAGAGTAGGGCTGATTCTAGCCCTTTTGCCACCCTGTGCAACTGCAGTTTCCAGTCCAAAGTTTTGCTGGGGGTCCTGGGGCACACATCTTGCAACAAATACTGCAGGTAAAGAGGTACAGTCCTGCATGTCCCAGAGGAAGTTGAGGTACACTTCTCAAATGAAGTGTTTATTCTGGCAGCATATGCAACATGAGAGGTATGCTCCAGCATCCTCTGGAATATGGAAAGGAAGAATGGATACGCATTTTGTATTATGCAGTCATACTGGTACATTTCCAAAGAACAGATTTACCAGGTATATCTTGTGCATTGGAAGGCATACATTACACACATCACTGTTCTTGCAAGTTGGACAGCATACGGCATAGACACAGTCAATAGGTGCCTCAAGTTAGTCCAATTCTGGTGTCTAATCCAGTTATCCAACCTGTTGCCTAAAAAGATTTGGGAGTCACATCCCTGACCAAACCTCACACTTTTCCACATTGCCAACAGACCAACACACACTAAAGTACTTTCTGAAGTATGAAAATAGGTAATCATTGAACACATTGTAATGGTATTTGTCCTTAAGCAGTTTGACAAATGGTAGAAGAATCCCCAAAGAATATGGTATTGTTGTGGTATTATACATTAGGTAGTTGCAAACTAGGAGGTGACTCTTAAACCCATGAGGCTCCTGCCTGTGTGCATTTGTGTATTTTAAAAAATAAAATAAAATCTAACAAAGTCTAACATTTTAGACAGAAGACAGCAGGCTAATCATAACCACAACAAACTTCTCCATCAATACACTGAACCTCAACTGTCATCAAACTAGCCTCTCAAGAGTCCTTCCTCACTTTCAATTCTTTTTCCTGCACTCTTTTCTTCACTCTGCTTGTCTCATCTCTCAAATGCCACTGGCAGATCTACTCTAAAGTAGGCTTACCATATTTTTCGCCCCATAGGGCGCACCGGCCCATAGGGCGCACCTAGGTTTTGGGGGGGGGGGAATAAAGGAAAAAAAATATTTTCCCCCCCCAGGCGTGGGGACCCCAGCCCCCAGAACAGGCTGCTATCCGCAAGCTGTGGGAGAGCTGCACGACTTCGTGTAGCTCTCCCACGGCTTGCAGAGAGCTGTGCAAAGCCCGAAGCCTGGGGGCGCTGAGCTCAGCGCGCCCCAGGCTTCGGGGTGCAGGCAGCTCTCCCACGGCTTGTGGATAGCTTCCTGAAGCCTGGAGAGCGAGAGGGGTCGGTGCGCACCAACCCCTCTTGCTCTCCAGGCTTCAGCGAAAGCCTGCATTCGCCCCATAGGACACACACACATTTCCCCTTCATTTTTGGAGTGGGAGAAGTGTGTCCTATAGGGCAAAAAATACGGTAAGTTAGTAGGAGAGCCATGACCAGTCTAGCTGCTTTTGGCTTAGTTTATCTGATGTCACAAGATAACAGCATGCTTTACCATGTGTTTTCTAGTGCTTAGGAAGTACTTGGAGACCACAGAAGCTGAACTCCAAAGTCCATTAACCTAGGCAACACTGAACCACCTCATCTAAAGGACTATGCCACAATCTTCCTACAATATGTTTTAAGAACAGATTGGCTAGATAGTTTCACAAGCATATACAGCATCGACAGGAAG
Source organism: Podarcis melisellensis (assembly GCF_964234715.1). Taxonomy (NCBI): domain Eukaryota; kingdom Metazoa; phylum Chordata; class Lepidosauria; order Squamata; family Lacertidae; genus Podarcis; species Podarcis melisellensis. The sequence continues at coordinate 83,280,218 of NC_138537.1, forward strand.
GGAGAGGGCTAGGGACACACTATGTGTGGAAGGTCTCATGCCCCGTTTGTCTTGTTGTTGCAGCTATCTGCAGACCTCTTTGATGATCACCTTCTCCCATATGAGGTTTTAAAGCTGTGTTCAAACAAACCTTGGAAGCTTCATAGCAACATAGCAGGCAAGCTTTCCTAAAAAGGAGACATTGCCCACCATAACCAATTTACTCCTGCCATGTGTAACCACAGGGTATTCTGTGAGACTGTGCATATTATATAACATCACATCAATTCAGATAGGGAAATAAGGCCAAAATACTATGGCCTGTGTCCCATGTGAAATGAGTGTGCACTAATGAACATTCCCCACAGTAATTTGCGGTGGGTAAGTGCCCACAGAAGACAAGTAAAAATGGACTGTGTTCCCTGAAGGCAAAAATTTTGACCATTGCTCCATGTGTTCCCTCCATTCTCAACAAGATCTGCAGGTACAGTCTTGCTGAGTGTTGTCCACTTATGAAGAGGTCAATTGTCAGGGCAACATGCAGTATGTCTTCAAAACCAGAACTACTCTCTTCCCCATCCAGAAAGAAAAGCTGGACATACACGTTCCATAGTTTGGGAAGGCTGCCTAATTCTGACAGCCTTTGGAGATCAACCAACTGGTATTGCATCCAATGGTTTTATTGCCTTGCAGTTTTATGATGTTTTTACTTGTGGTGTTATTGTGGTTTTATGGTTATTGGTTTATTGCAAACTGCTGTGGACATCCCTCTGGGTCGTAAAGGCGGTCTAAGAAGTTTCAGATAACATAAATCCCATGTTACTTCATGCACATTTGTGAAACGCTCCCTGTATTCATTCAGTTGCTCAGATGCAGCCATAGGATTGTGGAACTTGAAGGAACTATAAGACCACCCAGACAAACAGCCTGGCCCTCCCTTCACCATCAGTTTGTGCAAGCAAAAATTTTGTGCACCACAAGTAATGAAAAGGGAGAAATAATTAACTATAATTAATTGCTGTTGCCCCTAGAGATGAGAACTTAAGACTCAACTCTGCAGAGAGAGTCTATGGCTAAAGTTGAGCAGTGCAAGTCTTGTAAGCTATCTGGATAGGAGAGCTTCTGAGAATTACTTGGAGCCTGTTTTGAACACTTTGAAGGAAGAGCTAGGTATAATTTTTTGGTTTTGATTTCCTCAAAGAGCCCTCCACTCCATGCTCCATGGCAAACCACTTCTGGTACACATGTGTGTATATGCATATACACACATACATAGAGACAAAAGAGAGATTAAAGAAAGAAGTTTACAATGATATATAACATCTGAGGAAGCAACTAAGTACGATCCATCTGTACAAACTATACATAAAAATCAATCTCCAATCAGAAAGTTAACAAACAGAGCACACTTCACAAGGCTGAACACGACTGGAAACAAACTATGCTATCATAAATAACCCACAGTATTCATATTACCATAAGCACACCTAATATCCAGTATAATAATTGTAACAGTTACCACACAATGATAAATACCTCTAATACCAAAACACTATGAACCAATTTTATTTCAGAAATTCCACCCAGCAAGCTCCTTGTACAAACTTACACAACTCTTTGAATCCTAACCTGTGTTACCAATATTTGTGCCTTAGGGGGAAAAAACCCATTTCCCTTCCATACTACTAGGTGTCTTGTGCAGGCCCAGACTCATGTGCTATAATGCTTAAAATAGGTCTCTCTCTATGAGGACTTTGGAATTATTAGTCTTTATTCTCCCCATCTATCAGACAACTCAGTATTATTTCTGCTTATAGATGGGGCTCTCCAAACCACTTCTTATATGACTTTCTGAGCAGGAAGTTTGTTCAGCTTTCCACATTGCTTGCTCCAGTACCTTAAACTTCACAACATGGAGTGATGGTTATATGCTGCTGCTGCTGTTGCTGCTGCTGGTGGTGGTAGTAGTAGTAATAGTAGTAGCAGCAGCAACAACAACAACAACAACAGCAACAGCAGCAGCTAGAAACACTGCAACACTGTACTAAGATTTGCAACAGATCTTTAGCCCAAACATGTACAGTGGTACCTCAGGTTACATACGCTTCAGGTTACAGGCTCCACTAACCCAGAAATAGTGCTTCAGGTTAAGAACTTTGCTTCAGGATGAGAACAGAAATCGTGCTCCAGCGGCACAGCAGCAGTGGGAGGCCCCATTAGCTAAATGGTACCTCAGGTTAAGAACAGTTTCAGGTTAAGAACGGACCTCCAGAACGAATTAAGTACTTAACCCGAGGTACCACTGTACTGGTGGGCACACCAGCACTGACAAATTCTTCTCCTGTTTTTGCACAAATTCTTCTCCTGTTTTTGCACAAAAAGGGGCAAAAACGCCCCTTAAAGGAGCATGAAAATGGCACAAAACCAACACCTAGCAATTACACCAACATTTGCAAGTGCAATCCCAGGAGCCCTTGAACCGACCTTTGAGGCCGGTGGAGAGTTGCAGTTTGAGCAAGGAGGTTTGGGGGGGGGGGCGATTGTGGTGGAATTTGATGGATTTTTGGTGGAGTTTAGTGGAATTTGGAGGAAGTTTTGGAGGAGTTTCTGGGGTTTTCTGAGCTTTTGTGATTTTTTTTTGTGTGTGTGTTTTTAGATGGCACCTAAACGCACAGCATCACCATTTTCCTTAGGTGATGACAAACCCAAGAAGCAGTGATTAGCGCCCATGCTGGAGGAGAAACTGGACTGTTTACAGGAAGGCATGGCCGTGTGAGCTGTGGCAAACAAGTCTCGCAGGAATGAGTCCAGGATATGCCATTAAGATATGGGAGGAAAAAATCCGGGCATCAGTGGCAGCAAGTACATCTACAAGTAACCAAGGTACTCAGCCAGATGCAGGATGAGACACTGAATCTGTGGCTAGAGGACATGAAACGCCAGTGTATCTCCATTGATAGCAGCACCTTGTGCAAGAAGGCTCTCAGGTTGTATGAGCACTTCAACCAGCCAGCTCCAAATGATTGGTCCATTTCAGACATTGCTTCAGATTGAAGAACATTGACACCAGTGGTGAAGCTGCATCCACAGACCAGGCAGCTTCTGAAGCATACCCTGACCAGCTAAAGAGACAAAAGCACCAGCTGCCCATTACCATGTTCCTTTGCAAGATACCATCAGCCCTACCGAAGACTGGGTGCCATCACTGCCACTATTCCTGCCTGTGTGGTAAGGGCTTTTTAAAGAGTTCCCAGTAGCTTAGAGCGTGTTTGCAGGCTTTTTCAATGAGTGTTCCCAATATATGTGAATTCATGTGAATGCACGGTGCCTCGGAATATAACCCCTGTGTAAATGGGGAGTTGCCTGTACAGTACAAATAAACTCAAACAAGGGAAACAGGTTCATTTTCCTTTATGTAAATTACAAACCACTTCCAAAAAATGGTGATGGTGAGGATTAAAAATGCACAATACATTTTAAGCTTGTTATTTTTGGAGGATTTCCTAAATTCTGCTTGCAGAAATAGTTCCTATTTAAAAAGAAAACAAAGCACCACAAAGCTCAAATATTGGAAAATACATAATAAAAGTGCACATCAACCAATGCAAAAAGAAACAGCAAATATTTATAAGAAAGCAAGTTTCACTGCTGCAAAGTATTTAAATCCTGGCACATTGCCTCTTCTGAAAGCCACATGATTTTAAAAGTCACTGACTATCCTGCATGTGTTTGCTTAGGTTAAGGAGCAAATAAAATTGTGATGACAGATACATCCAAGAACTAGTTAGCCTACTAAATCTGGAAACAGAAAGGAAGAAAAGAAGGGAGGAATAGAACAAAAAGAGAATCTAGCTATATAAGATGCTCTTTGTTGCTTGCTGCTTGTTAAAGAATCCCTCTGGTACAACAGAGGGGATTATGAATTCACATGTGAATTTATCCCCTATTAAACTTTTAGCAAAAGGGTCAGTTAGCAGGAATGATAAAGCTCACACACAGCAGTCACATGCTGGCAGCTCAGTCCTCCAACTTTGGGAAATGCAGACAATTGGACACATTCTGTTTTAACAAATTTTCCCACCACATTTTAGATGTTACTAACCTAAAGTAGGAAATAATTTGTTACACAGTACTGAAGTGAGACTCCGGTTTTGGAACACTGCATAAAATTGTGAACATCAACTGTGCAAATATGCCTACTGTATGCAGAATTTAGGCTTTGAGACTCCAGCATCGGCATTAATGCAAAATTCTAGACGTTCCTGCCACTAGTGAGGGTATATTATGGCAAAGGATTTAGTTTACCCGTCTTCTGTGTTTAACTGAAGATGAACTTTTAATATTAACTATTTCAAGACTTGCATATATACAGCTCATAATTACACCCACACCATTCAACTAAGTACAGAAGGTCAATTTCTAAGAAATTTATACCTCTTTGAGACATGATAAAAGCATGGTTCAAACCTTTACAATAAGTTGTATGTGAATAGCTGCTTAAAAATATTAAATGACTGAAATTGTTCAGGCCAGAGTGTAATGACCCATTCTTTACTCTCAGAATAAAAGGCATGGCAGGTTGGTTTCCAAACAGTCATTAAAGGGGAAGTGTTTTCAGGGATGTTGGAACTGGTATCTGAGGGCAAGCAAGTACCAATCAGGCTGGCAGCAGAGTTATGAAGCAAGTAAGCCATCAGTCCAGTTAGTCAGAATTTAGAGCAGCTCAGTCTGTACCACAGCCATAAGTTGCTTAAAGCCAAGCAAACAGACAGTGGCGGAGCTTCATGCTCCAGCACCGGGGGTAGAGAGCAGGCAGGGCTGGCACACATCCTGGGTGTGTGTGCAGGTGGGGAGCAGCCATGATGGCACCCTGGGGATCGCACTGCCAGGGGTGGTGCACTCCCCCCACACTCCTCTTCCTCTGCCAGTGCAAACAGAGATGCCAGGCTAGAGTGCAAAACATTATAGACCAGTGGTTCCCAATTAGCTAAGTACTGCAAACTCCGTTTTTCAAAAGCTAAGCCATGGACTCCCTACTTTTGAAAATTTTGATATGTCTATGGTAGTTTTTGTTATGTGAATGGTGCCACAGGCCGCCCGCCCCCCCCCCTCAAGGTGGGTTACATGGAGACCCTGAGGTCTGCAGACCACCAATTGGGAACCACTGTTATAGGCAACCTGGTGCCCCCCCCATGTTGTTGGGCTGTAACTCCTGTCCTACTGGACCATTACTCATAGCTGAAGCTGATGGGAGCTGAAGTACAACAAAATCTTCAGGTCACCACTTTGGCTACCCCTGCTTTATAGGAATATGTATTGGACCTATTGTGTTGCTTGCGAATTGCTAAGCTACAGCTGCACTGCTATATAGTGGCCAGCTTCATTGGTGAGGCAGCAGAGAACAGACCAGCATTTTCCTTATCTAGCAAACCAACAGGATGGAGAGAGAAAGACTACCACTGTAAGAGTGTTTGGACACCTAGTACCTTACACAAAGTATTGGGTGAAGAGAATGCTATCATATATGCCCCACCCATGTATGTGCTACCACTTGTACAGTGTGAACAGCTCTGCCTGCTTACACAATGTTTTTTTAAAAACCCACTCTTGCATCAGCTATCCCTGATGTTGCAAGTGCCACCATTGTAACAGCCAACATTTAACAACATCCTTATTTCAAGAAGCTCTGAATAGCTGCACATTCCCTATTGTTGAATATGCCCACCAAACAGGTTTTAAAACTCAGCGGGATGGCGTAGGGTGGAGAGAACCAATACTGTAAATGTAAACCTCTGATTAGCCAGTAATATTTTGTTGCTGCTGCTGTTGCTGTCCCCCTAATTCATTTAGGAAGAAGTGTACATGGAAGAAGAGTGGCTTTATCATAAAAAGCAATCAGGGCCAACAGACAAATGGCTGGCAGTGGAGCAGTGGAGGGGGGGCGGAATCACCCCTTTCTATGAAGTAAATATGCATGAAGCTTTCAGACTATTTTCATCTAATGTTGTGAAGCAGCTTTCAGTTCACATGAAGGGAAACCATTGCAAAAAGGCAGGAGAGAAATAAAAGAAAAATCACATCAAGTGAGAACATGCACACACTGAAAGTTTCCTTAAGAGGATTTCTTTAAGTTGAGCAGCCCTTCTCCAGTTCAGTTGTGCCCAGTTGACAATATATTAACGGTGTGCATTGCAGCAATTGTGCAATATATTGGAAATGTACATAGTAGACCGGGGTGGCCAACATCTGTATTATTGGGGGCCATTTGATCCCCCAGATAAACACTAGTCCAGAGGCAAAAACTCTGGAACTTTTCATTTATTGGCATCTTTAAAGGAAAGTGGCATTTACTCGAAGTAGGAGTTTCATATGCACAGTACAGCTATGCTTAGATAGAAGTTTGCCACGAGAGTATGGTAATGAAGAATGGAGGTGCTTCCCTAAAGATTCACACACACACCAGTGTTCAAAACTCGCATTGTTCTAGGCACATTTTGTGACAGGGAATTTCATTAGCACAAGCAGTTTCTGAGTAACGGGCGCAGTACTGCACCTAAGGTTTCAGATTAAAACTGCAGGGTGGAAGGAAAGGAGGACCTTTTTCTGCCTCCCCACTTCCAGCTACTCTCTGAAGACTGGAGAAGAGACCCTCTTGAAAATATTATGGGGTGGGCAGGGGAAGGACAAGATCATGTAAAAAATGAACATAATATTTTAGCTGTTCATTCATTTTCAGCTTTTATAAAAAAGCACACCTAGACATTCCATTGTTGCACCTATAACCTAGGTTTAAGGTGCCATTTAAAAAGGTAAAGGTAAAGGACCCCTGACAGTTAAATCCAGTCGCAGATGACTCTGGGGTTGCGGCGCTCATCTTGCTTTACAGGCTGAGGGAGCCGGCGTTTGTCCACAGACAAAACCAGTTTTTATGGGTCATGTGGCCAGCATGACTCAGATGCTTTTGGCGCAATGGAACACTGAAACCAGGGCAGTGTATGGAAACACTGTTTACCTTCCCACCGGAGTGGTACCTATTTATCTACTTGCACTTTTGGCATGCTTTCGAACTACTAGGTTGGCAGGAGCTGGGACTGAGCAACAGGAGCTCACCCTGTCACAGGGATTCGAACAGCCGACCTTCTGATAGGCAAGCCCAAGAGGCTGAGTGGTGTAGACCACAGCGCCACCAGCAACCCCAAGGTGCCATTTAGTTCCTAGCTTTCAGATCTCAGTGACACACACAGACAAACACACACACACACACACACCACAAGACACAGTTGAACAGCAGTGCTTTTCCTTTGCAGAATGTAAAATATGATAAAACATTTATGAAATAAACGGATACTTGTTTTCAAAGGGAAAGCTATGTTGGTCAGTTTTGCAGCAAACACAAAGTTATGTAGTACTATAAAGCCTGACAAATTTATTATGGTATTAACATTTCCCCCCTTACAAGTAAAACTAGACTTCAAACTAGGCAAAATTTTACATGCAGATTAGATTTTGGTAGTTCCGCCAAGGACAGCGGCTTTCCAGGATTTCAGATATGAGAACATTTCCAGCTCTATTGGGAGATGCCAGGGATTGAACCTAGTGAACCTGGGACCTACTGCATGCAGAGTAGATGCTCTACCCCTGAACTACAGCCCTTGCCCATTTGCTCCCTCACTCCATAACTGGAAGGCACAGGCCCAAGGACACACAACATCTTGGGTCATTATAGGGCACATAAAGCCTGTGCAAGTCTCCTATATTCATGTCCTCCCCTCTTCCCTTTAGTCAAAGTACACTAAACCAGGAACTCATGTTCCTTAATCAACTGAAAGCAGGAGGGCTGAAATGGAAGGTGCACACAGGCCTCACATCCCTGCAGTGGCCTGGTAAGTGTCATTTCATGCACATCGGCTATGGAAATCTATCCATACATGAATGCTGGACGAAAATGTCTGGATTGTGCCTAACATTTCCCAGCCAGGTTATCCTAAAAGAGAGCTTGACAAATTCCCAAATGAGATTATTCTAGTATTGGCATCTAAAGCTTGCACTGAGATGAATGTCTTGCAGCTCATAATAAACTGTGCTGAAATTATGCAACATACACAGAGATTATGCTCAAGTGAGTTCCAGTTAACATTCACCACAAAGCCACATTCAAGTCTCATTGCATTTTGAATTGCATTCCAAATTTACTTTGGTTTCAAGAATGAATCAGAAGTGCTAATATATTTGCAGTATTGGGGGATTTAAAAGTAAGTGTGTGTGTGTGTGTGTGTGTGTGTGTGTGTGTGTGTGTGTGTAGATTAAAGCAACCCTGCAATTACACAACTGCCAAGAATCTTTGCTTTCTAGATTAGGAAAAAGCACTGTAGTTTTTCCATAAAGGGGTTCCCTTACTTCCTCCTCCTCCCACAACTAAGGCATACCTTTTCACTGATACAATTACACTTCAGTAGCTCTGAACTCCCAGTTCAGACTAATCTGTCTAACGATGGAATGCACCTTTCAAGTTTCCATTTGACAGAAATCCATCGTTCATCGTTTGACAGTGCGTATGCTTTTTGCTGACAGAGCTCCATTACTGGAAAAAGCTCAGTAAGTAACGCTGATCTGAAACAACTATATATTGTAGGTGGCCAGCAGGAGATGTACTGATTTTTAAGTGAAGAAAGTCACTGTAAGGAGAGGCAGCTGCTTAATTATTTATGCTCTACCCAAACTGATTACAGTGTGGTTACTGGCGCCAATTTGCAGAATTATCACTTATGTCCTCTATATAAGAGACAAACAAATATTGTGTTGTTAGAACCAGTCTGATACAGTGGGCAGGCGTCAAATATGGGCTGAGGTCACCTCAGTTCAAATCCTAATTTAGCCATGGGGAACTGTATCTCAGATAAGTCTACCTCACAGAGCTGTTACACAAATGAAACTGGGTAACTCCTTGTACTGTACTCTGTTCTGAGCACCTTAGTGGAAGGGGGTGGAAAATACCAAATGTAGTGAAATGGATAAATGAAAAGTTCTCAAATATTGCAACAAAGTTATCAGTTTTAAAATATCAAAAAGATGCAGATTTTTTTAAAAAAAAGATACAAAGACATGTCAACTATAAAGAAACCTCACTAAAATACTGTGCAATTCAGTCAGATGTAATACAATCCCTTTATCACAGCTTCACCAGGTCCTAGTTGAAACTGAGAATTTAAGTATTCGAGTATCCATCTTATAAGTTAGTTTAGTCAAGTTCTGACCTTTGTTACATCTCCAAAGCACTTCATTTCCTGTATAGCCTGATGGGTAGGCCTAGACCTTTCAGCCCTTTTAAGGAATAAGCCATAACACTTTTAGTAAATAAACCAAAACAAATAAAAATGCAGTTAAAAAAAAATCATCTTGAAAAGAAAATAAATCCTCTTAAGAAGCAGGGTATTACCACTCATAAGTAAGGCTCTTGGGAAATGACAGTTTGCATCAACAGGACCTAAAGCGAAAGCAAGGCATGTTCAGACTGGCAATCAAAGAGGCAGATTGAAGACAGGGTCATTTAAAAATAACTCTGCAAGCAGCAAACAATCGGAAAACGAGAACATTTAAGAGGCTGTGAAATGGCTCTCCAAATTCCTCCTTCTTCAAAGGGCTAGTAGCCATGAAGCCAATGGAAGCCCAGAACCACATGTTCATGATTCTACGTGTATAGTTCTGTCATGACATAGACAGCCAGTGAAATAATTTGTTTGGCCACACAAATGGCTTGCAGAGTTTGCCCACTTGGGTGCTCGGACTGGAGGCAACTACTGCTCACCACAGCTGAGCAGGAAGGTATACGCCTGTTTTGATGTTTGTGCATAGATGAGAATCTTTGCATTCTTTACCCCTGGGGAAGTTAGTTTTACCCTGGAGTCACTGCTGTTTTATGTTACTGGCAGGCTACAGTAGCCCCTCAGGAGGCAATCACTTACCACTAGTAAATCACTATCTGTCACTTTGTAGAGACAGAGCTTGCGCCATACCTTGAGGTATACATTGCAATTACCTCTTAGTACAGCAACAAGAGGTAAATCATATTGTGTACTCAAGCCCTGGGACTGCTCATTTATGGAAGGAACTTCTTGGAGGCAAGGGAGTATCTTGTTCAGACTGCTCATCCTGTAAAGCCACATGTGGAGCATCGGGCTCACATTCAAGCCCTCAATTCCTCACAAATGCAGAATACACTGTGGGAAAATAGTTTTGTCCTTGGCCCATGTTCTACAGCAGAGCTTGCATTTACTTGGAAGCAAAAGGGCTGCTCACCCTCTTTAGGGAAAGGCATAATACGGCAACTCACCACCATGACAATCAGGTATCATGATGCAAAATTCACAGAGGGCACTAATAATTATCATGATTTGAAAACTAAGCCATCCTACTAATTTAATAGGAATTAAACCAGGCCCACAGCTTCCTGTGCAATCAGCAACCAGTTTTGCATAGAAATACACAGAGGTAGGGAAACAATCGTGGATTGCCTTTCATTTAAAAGCCTTCCATAGGAGAAAGGGTGTGTCACTATAGGTACAATGCGAGACATTCTAAGAATTGTGGTCAACTATTAGGAGATAGGCTTACACCAGTGGTAGCCAAACTTGGCCCTCCAGCTGTTTTTGGACTACAATTCCCATCATCCCTAGCTAACAGGACTAGTGGTCAGGGATGATGGGAATTGTACTCCCAAAACAGCTGGAGGGCCAAGTTTAGCCACCACTGGCTTACACAGTACAGTATAAGGTTTGTCAATACAGTGGTACCTCAGGTTACAGATGCTTCAGGTTACAAACGCTTCAGATTACAGACTCCGCTAACCCAGAAATAGTACCTCGGGTTAAGAACTTTGCTTCAGAATGAGAACAGAAATCGTACTCCGGCGGCACGGCAGCAGCGGGAGGCCCCATTAGCTAAAGTGGTACCTCAGGTTAAGAACAGTTTCAGGTTAAGAATAGACCTCCAGAATGAATTAAGTTCTTAACCCAAGGAACCACTGTATACTATTCTATCATTTTATGGAAAGACAGGATATGTGTGTATGTGTGTGTCTGTGCGCGCGCGCGCACACACACACATTATACACAAAAATATAAATATTGAGCCCATATGCTTGCCTTTGGGTTATCCATTGTTTTATAGTTTATATCAGGGGTGGCTAGCATAGAACCCTCCCTGGCTTTTGGACATAGTGATGGGGCTTGGATGGGTGGGGCTTAGAGCCCAACAACCTCTCGGTGGCACCAAACTGCTTATTCATGGTTTATATCACCAATAGTGGCTAGAAGGAGAATGATTCCCTGGATTCCAGCCAGAGGAATCACATGCAATCCATTTTTTCCTCTACCCTTTTGCTGTAACAGAAAAAATATAGCATCATTTTCTCTTGGGTGAGGGTGTTAGGTCTCCCTGCTAGATGGCTTGTCTAGTTTGTTACCATAACGAAACAACACATCAAAGGCAGGATACATAATTAGAGAAAAGGAATAATAATTACTTCTAACATGACAAGGCTGACCACAGTAGAAGGGAGCTCTGTCAAAGTCAATTACTCTTTTAAAATTAGGGGCAAGGCAATTATTCCAATGTACTCCTCATGAATTATACTGTTCATTAATGACGGCATGCAAGCAAGTGCTTCATCTATGTGTTGCTCAGACTGGATGGAGGTGTTAATGTTGCAGCCTTACATTGTTCCATATGATTTTTAAAAATGCTTGACACATTCGAACAGCTGGAAGGAACACATTACAAATCACAGAGAAGACCATTTTCTAAAAGAAGCCTTAAAGGACTGACCCCAACATTAAGTTTTCAGCACAGCATGTCAATTTCATGTAATTACTTTTTTTATGCACTTAAATTGCTTTTATAGGGATTTTTATGTCTAGAGCCTCAAACTTTGAACCATGAGCACCTACCAAAATATATTTAAAAAATAAGCCTCCATAGGGACTTGCTGAACATTTCTATCATGATATTATTATTATTATTATTATTATTATTATTATTATTAATCATCTGTGGTTCACAACAGAAAAATAGAACAAAATACATAATAAAAAAGGAAAAACAACAAAGAGCATCCAAAGAATTGGAAAACCATGGTGGTAGTATACAAAACTAAGCACAGCCATTTCAGAGATAGAGTAAGCCTGGTTATACCCTGCTTCTGGCTTCATTTTATGTTAACCATTAGGAAAATATGTGCCATTTTTACAGTACCGTCTCCTTGGCTTATTGGAGAAAAGTGATTGGGCCAGATTCAGCAAGTAGTTGCACTAGAAAGAGCTAGCACAATGAGCCTCGCTAGAAGAGGGGAGATAGTTTCACCAGGCAAACAGAAATCCTTAGCACTATGTTAAATTTCACCCACTGTCTCCATTTTGTTGTGCTTAGTCCTCATACACCAAATTCTCAAAGGACCATCCTAACTTCCCTGGCAATCTTTGAGATGAGTTAATTTTTTTCCCTTACATAGTTCTTTATATTCTGCCACATGTAACCCAGACTAGGGACTCAGCTATATAATACTGTAATAATAATAATAATAATAATAATAATAATAATAATAATAATTTATTATTTATACCCCGCCCATCTGGCTGGGCCTCCCCAGCCACTCTGGGCGGCTTCCATAAAAACCAAAAATACAGTAAAATATCACACGTTAAAAACTTCCCTGAACAGGGCTGCCTTAAGATGTCTTCTGAATGTCAGGTAGTTGTTTATCGCTTTGACATCTGCTGGAAGGGCGTTCCACAGGGCGGGCGCCACTACCGAGAAGGCCCTCTGCCTGGTTCCCTGTAGCTTTGCTTCTCGCAATGAGGGAACCGCCAGAAGGCCCTCGGTGCTGGACCTCAGCGTCCAGGCAGAATGATGGGGGTGGAGATGCTCCTTCAGGTATACTGGACCGAGGCCGTTTAGGGCTTTAAAGGTCAGCACCAACACTTTGAATTGTGCTCGGAAACATACTGGGAGCCAATGTAGGTCTTTCAAGACCGGTGTTATATGGTCTCGGCGGCAGCTCCCAGTCACCAGTCTAGCTGCCGCATTCTGGATTATATATGGATTTTATATGGCTGCAAATAAAACGTTTTAAATGTGTTATAAAGTGCAATAGACATATGTGACACTAGATGATGACAGTGAGCTATGCTAAATCCGATGTACTTTTCAAACTTTTTAAAAAGTATTTTCACAGCGTTTTTTATATGTGTGTAGATTCCACCTAATTAAAATTACTGTTACCTTTAAAGCCCTTCATGACTTGGGAGCCAAATATACTTTAGAGACCACCATTCACCATATGAGCTGGTACATACGTGTACCAACACCATGAGGCAATGACGGTTGTTGTAGGGCCTTTGCAGCAGGTGCTCCAAAGCTATGGAATTATCTCCCAGATGGAAGTTCCTCCTTTGTAGTGTTTCAAGGAGGAGGCAAGACTTTGCTTTTTCAAAAAGCCTTTGGCTGTTGAGCTTTTAATTAAAGCTCAATATTGCTGCTGCAGAAATTTACTGGTTTTGTTGCTTATGGGAGGCATTTATATCTATTTTTATCATTTGAAATTAATGTTGTAAGCTGCCTCAAGCCTGGGAGAGACAGCAGTTTTGTTTGGAGCCTAAGACTCACTTTGCATATTACCTTCATGACTGTTTGGAGTCTTCCCCCACTTATGGGAGTCCTTAATTTGCAAGTGTGTGCAAACTGGTTGCTCACACATCTCTATCACAGCAACTTCCATGATTTTGGTCACTCCAAAATACAGTTGAATTGGGCAGAGTTTTCAGGAAGATGGTCAACTACTTTCTGGGCTGTACCACAGCAGAAGTGAAAGGAGAGGTCTTGTGTGATTAAATGTACTTTTGTACAAAACAAAAAACCAAAAACCTTGCATAGAGGAAAACAAGCAATGAGGAAAATTGAATGTCTTCTCCTATACCAGTCTATCCTGTCACAGGGATTATCAAATGAGGCTTTCTTCCAGGTACCCTCGTCTCAGCTTGAGTGGCAACTGGAGGAAGAACATTTCCAGTGCTAGCTACCTGCTCCTAAAACATCCCCTTCCTCAAGGAAACTTGACTGGTGCTTATGCTGATGTCATTTAGGTGCCAGAAGAAGATTGCTGTTGTTAAAAAAACCCCACCATTCCTGGGGAATTGTACTGCTTTTGGTGACCTTATTTTATCTGGAGTTTTGCTGTACAAGCTGCTGCTGAAACTTATTCTTTTTCCTGCTATTGTGTCCAATTCTTATAGCTTATTTTATATTTTTGCATTTTATCATTATGGTCTGCTCTAAGAACGCCAGTATTTAAAGATCTGGCTTATAAATGTTTTGAAACTAACTAAATAAAAAATGCTACAACCCGGCCTTTCCTCAACATTTCAGAGACAGCTATTATTAGTGTTATGTCTGAGCAACCCAAGAGCCTGGTCCATTTACTGCGAGGGTTTTTCACTTGCCTAAGTCCTTACCAATAAAGCCCAAGACACCGTTCTGCCTGGGTATCATGCCATACCATTCACACACCGAGGGCATAACTATATTAAATAAATGAGAACAGTAGCAACAACAAACCCTCCCCCATGTCCTGAAGTCTCCTATGTTTGTCGCAAGTGGATAGCTGTGGCAATCTATGTCGTAGCTCAGAAGTCTCGGTGCTCTTACCCTCAAACGATTTGCTTACTTAGTTTTATTACATTTCTGTACCACTCATATAACTAACAATTAAGTAAGCCAGTCTCAAATGTGCTTGAGCCTGGAGTTACAATGTGGAACATTAACAGCACTGCAGGATCAGAATTTCCTATCTTCCAACAACATTCCTCTTTGCTCCTCATAGTTCGTTTAGATACAAGGATGCAGTTCAGACTTTTCACTGGCAGACTGCTCTCTATGCAGCTTAGCTGCACCCCATATATTCTAATTACAATTATTTAAATTCAAGATTGCAACAAATTAGGGCTTGTCTGCACTTCCACCTCATTACTGAATCGAAGCAAACATCAACTGGGTTTTCCACAGTTGGACGTTTGCTCCAAGTCAGTGGTAAACAGTAGGATTTATCGGGAAAAGTGGTGGAGCACAGGTAAAACTGCTAATATTTATGCCTAGAAATCTGCTGGATAGCTCAGTTGGCTAGAGCATAGTGCTGTTGATGCCAAAGTTGCAGGTTC
This sequence comes from Podarcis melisellensis, assembly GCF_964234715.1. Taxonomy (NCBI): domain Eukaryota; kingdom Metazoa; phylum Chordata; class Lepidosauria; order Squamata; family Lacertidae; genus Podarcis; species Podarcis melisellensis. The sequence goes on from NC_138537.1 coordinate 83,295,403, forward strand.
GATCCCCATAAGGGACAGCTGCATATTCCTGCATTGCAGGGGGTTTAACTAGATGATCCTCAGGGTCCCTTCCAACTCTACCATTCTATGAGTCTATGATTCTCTCTCAGTGCTTTCTAGGCACAGAACAAGTTAAGTGTGGACGAGCCCTAAATCTCAAATAGGAACATTACTGCCCAACCAAACTCCTCAGACTCTTTTGCATTTCCTCCCAGTAAGCAAATTAAATCCTCATGGCCTGACAGTAGGGCTTCTTCCTCTAGAATCCTTTCTGTAGACATCAGCTATGCCAGCAAATGCCCAATGTGGAACTCACTTGTGCAGCCTTTCCAGCAGGCTTTGGCTAGTGATGGGTGGCAGAGCCAAAATGTGCTTCCCCTTGCCAATGCACAGTCAGGAGCACACTTTAAGACTCCCGATGGGCACTGGCAGCTGTGTCTATACCTGCCGATACCTGGCATCATATGTGTGTGTGTGGCAGGTAGGTGTGACTTGACGGAAATGGCTTCATGGGTCAAATTTGGACACCTGGTTGGTCAAGTTCGCCCCATGGGCCAGACATTCCCCAACCTGGCTCCAGATGGCTTTTTGTTCCCTGAACAGCATATATGAACATCCACCCCCACAAAAGTCTGAAATGGTACAGCCTACACACAGATTTACTACCCATGAGAACTATGCCCTGGGCCAGGGGTGGCTCAGACATTGCTAAACTACAGCTTTCATCATTCATGACTATTGGCCCTGCTGGCTGGCACTGATAGAAGTTCTAGTTCAGCAACATCTAGAGGACCACAAGTTAGCCACTCGTGTAATTGTTTGGATTTGATAATCGTATGTAGTCTCCTTCCCACAATAAGAACTCATAGAGAAACATTACCTTCTGCATCAGATTTAAGTAAAAAAATGTTTTCAAAAAAATATTCTCTATCCCTCTCACACACCCATCACAGGCACAAAGAGAAACTCAATACATATTTTTCTTTCTGCTTTATAGTTTTTGTTCTGTTGTACAGAAGCCACACATTTTAAGATCTCCAGAGCAAATCTCATCTTTCAACATTTGTTGTGAAGTAACGATTCCTCTAGTAAAGAAGTAGGATTAACAAGCCATGCAGGAGTTTTTTTTCCAGAGAGATTTAAATTACTTCCAAAATGGGAAGAGGAGGGCTGCTGCATGAAAGACTGGTGTTGCTTTCAGTGCATTTTAGAAATGAGATCAAGTTCAAGTTCAGCTATAAATAGCCTTCCAACTGCACAGACAAAAATATTAATGGCAACATAGTTCTTCTGCTTTAAAAAAAAATTATGGTTGCATATATAAACAGAAATGGAATTCCACAAAAGCAACTTTAGCCAGCAAACCAACCCACATCAAAGTCACCATCAGCTGTTTTGCATGGCTACACCAAAATATGCAGATTTACACATAAGAAGAGAAAATGGAATTATGATTGTTTGAAATTTAACTTTTTAAAATGTCAAGTTTCTAGTCCTTATAGCTGCAGAGAAAGCCCCCTGAAGTCACATATCATAGAAACTAACAAGGTGTTTTGTGGGTCGGGAAAGAATCTCCAATGGCTGGGGTAAACCCACTTTTGGCTTTCCTGCTTCTAAACAAACCACAATTATATTCCCATTGTGCTCTTTTCACCACCAGTGCCACAGTTTTCAGTGTAGAAAAGTACTTTACTGTTCTTATTTATAGTAGTAGTTCATGGGGTCAATGGACAAACCCTTACAACCAACCATTTAAAATATGGTTGACACAGAGAAACAGAGACACAGATTTTTAAAGCCTGCCCCAATACACATAGTATGGGGGGTCAGAAATGGAAGCTGAGCCACTGAGCAACATTTCTGTGGAAACAATCATTACAACAGCATTCCAATAACTTTGAACAAAGATGTTTCAGTTAAATAACTCTTTCAGAATGATTCAGTACTTTTTCACTGCATCATCCCATAAAAAACTACCCTCCCCCCAAAAAAACAACATACGGTTTGCTTGGATAACATGTGGTGTCATCATAAATCATGTTTTTCTTCTAATAATGTCAACAGTTTTCTTGGGAGTTCAAAAGAGAAGCAGAGCAGAACCATTACCTAGTTCTGGCAAGGGGGAAAAAAATCCCCAAGATGTTTGCCTTCACTTTTTCCTCCTCCTGATCTCCTGCAGAAGTTGTGCAAAGACAAAGATGTCACACAAAGCACACAAAGCCACAAAGCCAACATGAGCAGATGTTTCCTTTCTGCATTTTTTCTCTCTCCACAAGTCTTTCCCCCATCAATTCCAGTTTATACCCAGAAGGATTAAATATAAAACAGCACACATTACAACAAAAAACTCAACGGTGTCCATTTTGTTAGTTAGGAAGATAGCATCATTGATAAGAGTATGAGTGAAAGTAAGGAACAGTTCAAATTAACAAGATGCTCATCACGACAACAGGGGTGTTAGCATATCACAATGTGAGCTCTCTGTATAGACACACACTGCATTTCTCCACTCCACAATCCTTGCCAACAGGGCCAGGGTGCCAAGGCTTGGCCTTCATCATAACAGCATTCACAAAATGCTGGAGTAGATGGCAACCATTCACATACACAAGGAAGAGGTATACTCAGGGACAGCACCAGGATAGAGGTAAAACCTGCTGTCTCCCTCTGGTGATCCCAGCTTGAGAATCCAGACTTCCCCTAAATCTCTATCATGCCATACTGAGTTTCAGTTCTTGGTCACACTTGGGAGTGTCATGGAATGTCAGAAATTGGCTTATCTCACTCTACAGAGATGTCTACTGTTTCATCTGTTCGAATTTTGCTGGTAGGTAAAAATGCTTTGTAGATACGAAGGCTATGAGGAGTCACCCCTACAAAGTCAGGTACACTGGCCAACTTATATATACCAATAGCTACTCAAATTTTCATGTGCTCCTGATAATGTTAGCCAGAACTGTACCACCAACACACAAAAGAGAAACACTGAACGAGCAGATCTGGGGGGCTCCAATGTACAAACAAGCACAACACATCTGCAGGGGTGAGGAGCACTGAGAGGTTGGAGAGAGAGAGAGAGAGAGAGAGAGAGAGAGAGAGAGAGAGAGAGAGAGAGAGAGAGAGAGAGAACTGCCTGAAAACATCAGTGGAGAAATCAGTGGAGCTTGGATTGGGCACAAGTGCTTCCATCCCTCCCTCCCACCCCCCAACAAACCCAAATTGGAGAAAAAACAAAAAAAGGAAGAGAGAATCCAAGGAAGACAAAGCTTACTCAGAGAGCATGAAGTGCTCACTGACTGGTGGCAGTGGAACTAAGGAGGAGGGATTCCGCGTTGCCACGTTTTGTTGCAGGGCCCCGTGTGTGTGTGTGTGTGTGTGTATGTGCATGCACGCACGCACACACGTACACACACATTATATGATTATATCTCAGTCCTCAGTGAAACCTGAAAAGGAATATTCTGCTCCTATGACAATGCATAATGTAACTTTCTATGTTCTGGGGCAAAGTTCCTTTCCAGTCCTGCATCTAGAGACCAAGCCATATAAAAAAATCAGTCTGGGACCTCATATGCAAAATGCATGTGTCCTTCCCATAAAAGACCATTTTTAAAGTTCTACTTTAATTCATAGGAAATTCTTATAACATATAAATTAATGTTCCTAGTCATGTAAAGCAGAAAAATTCAATGAGAAGAGAATGAAGGGTTGCATACACAATCAAGAAGGGGGAAAGGGGGAAATCAATGTTTGCACCAAAAGCAAGAAACAAAGGGCTTCCTTATATATAGGACAGCCCCTGTACCACAGTCCTTATTAACTCACTTAATGTGCATTTATAAAAAGGTTTTGTTTCATGTAATAATGACTGGGAATTAAAAACAACCATTGTTATAATATATTATTCCAAATCAAGTGTTCAGGGACAGCAAAAAGAATTCCATTAAATGTTTAACCTTCAGGACCAGAAAAAACAACTCACAAAAATTTGAAATTTAAATTTTCAAAAGTCTCTGATCTTGATATTGAAATCTGACAATGTTCAAAACTCACCCTCACTGAATACTCACTAAATTAAATGGCGTATTCTGCCAAATACTTTCTGCTATTGTGTGCAAACTGTCAAATATTGTCAAATTTTGATGGCTGTTTCTGCTGCAGAATCTCTGTTTGCTACATGCTGCCAGACAACAAATATTTGCCAATTATTATCACATGCTGAAAATGTACTCCAAAAATTGTGAGCTGATTTTGTGGAAAATTATGGAACACAATTTTGTATTCGCCTTTGTAGGATAGGCCTGGATAATTTTTGTCCCCTAAATATCTTCTCACAAGCAATGAATTATATCAACAGGAATTTGTGATTTATTGCTACAGTATGATTAGATATTTAAACCCAATTGTTGCTCACTTCCTACCATGGCAATTGACAAGGAGGTGCTGTTTGAAGAATTACACAACTAGGGCATGTCTGAAAACATTCAAAACCTCTCCATCAATACAATGCAAAAATATAATTTGCTTTTGAGATTGAAATTTTCAGAGGACTTGGAGCACAAAAAGGGAAATAGCTAAGGGGAAAAACTTTAAAATCCCTACAGCCAATCCCCCCCCCCCCAAACCTCAAGTCCTGTTTTTCTGCAAAGGAGGTACAAGTAAATTTAGCATGGACTTTATTATGTTATATGCAACTAAAGTGTATCCAGATGCATTCACGACTGGGGATAGAAATTCAGTTTGGTAGGCAATTAAAGCCAAATCTATAAAATTCACACTTTCCAAAACATGCTAACTGAAATACAGCTATCCTTCAAAATCCACACTTATCTGAATTTTGAGATGTAGTTCTCTAACCCAACAAAATTTACAAATAGTACTGGGAAGTATGAATAAAAATGAAGATACTAGCGAAAACATATAAAAATGCATTTATATTAGGGAAATTTCCTTGCAAAAACATGTGCCTTAGTCAAAGCCACATATAAAAATCTGTTTATTTTGAGAAATTTGCACTAAAATACTGATATAATTATTATTACTATTATTCCACAAATTGCTGCTAAATGCTAAATGCAGGGAACTGAATTTAAGATTGCAAAAATGAAAAATGGAGAGATCCAAAATGGACAGATCTTTCCATCCCTACTCTGCTTTTTATGTTTCATTTTGTTTCTACTTCTGGATGCATATTCTTGAATGCTATCAAACTTTCACTCATGAAGGATCTACAGGGTCAGAAGAAGTTGCTATGGGAAAAAGAAGCCAAAAGTGTTTTAGTGCATGTGGAGAAGCAACCTTGCAGTTTCTGAATGCACAGTATTAGAACTCAGTGCTGTTTTGAGGCAATAAAGACGTGTGAAACATCTTCATTCCATAAGTTCAAAGCTTTAGAAGGATTCAAATGTGTCGAACCACAAGAGCATTATCCAAGCAGCAACTCTTTCTGTCTGCCCCCAAATGGATTTGGTATAAGTTCTGAAGTTCCAAAAACAATTACTTTGAACAATCTGTCCTCTGTACCAACACTGAAGGACATGATTTCAGTTCAAGTGTCCTCTCCATAAATCCCAGTATTGCCATGACACTAGCTGGAAATCAAAATGTGGAGTTTCAGAGCTATAGGTCTGAGACAGCTCTTTCAAAAAGTATTTTTCTTGCCAGCACTAAAAACAAATGTTTCTCTACATAGGGAGGACTTTTTTTAAAAAAAAAGAAGGCAGAAAAGTAAAACCTAAAGAACCCTTTTTTTACTGTTTGTGTGGGATAGTCTTGTCATGTGCCAGATGTGAAGGAATAAAAAGTGAAAGGCAGCAGCCAACAAAGCATTAAAATAAAAAAAGCACAATGCAGTCTCAAATTTTTGAAAGGTGATGTCAAGCCCATTCAGGATGCCTACAAATACATTACATTAAGCCTAGATTTAGTAGGTGATAATTGAAATCAGAGCTTCAGCTATTACCACCAACATGTTTCTAAATAGTACCCAATAAATTTGCCTTCTGTTACCATTTCTTTATGACAGCTGGCAAAGTGCAACAAGAGAGTCTACACAAAGACATTGTACTTATATTAGGTAGTTCTCGTCCTGTATTGACCACTCCACTTGCACAATCTTATTCAGTCATCAGCCCAAAACACTTTGGAATCAATTTTGCAACATATCACTTGATACTCAAACAATGCAATACCTCTCTTTAAATACCCCTCTTTCCATTTCATCCCCACCATCCCACCACCAGTATACATTCCTGGCCCTTACCTTCATAAATTTCCATGGGCCTCATATTTCTGCCTTTTCCCGATATATCCCTGCCTGTGATATTTAGAATGGCAATTTATAATCCACAGCTATACGAAGGTCTGTTCTTACAATTGATTCTTGCTGTCACTTATGTCTGGTACCTTATTCCTGAACATGTATCTCATGGTTGCCTCCTCCAGATCCCTCTTCAGAACTCTGATTTTCTACAAAGCCCTTGGGTTTAGATATTTAGTTCTCACCCTCAATGCTAATCCAATTCAAGTATGGTTCAAAAGAAGTCCCTCACTCATAAACTGAATGAATGAACAAGTGAATTAATGAACGAATGAACAAGATGGTAACAGGACTTCCCCTAAATTGGTTGCTGTCAGAAACAGGACGCTGGACTAGCCAGGCGTTTAGTCTGATGCAGCTGTACTATGCTTATGAAAGTGCCCATTGCCCATGCCCTGCACATTCAGTGGTAGTGAGGAGTGACTGCAAGTGCATGCAGTTGAAGAGGGCTCCAGCTGATCAGAAACTGATTTACTGGGGTTTCCAGTCAGGTGGAGGAGCTGTACATGTGTTGGGCTCATTTCTCACTAAACACTGAATGTGCACCTGCAAGGTGGGCACAACAGGTGGTTGTGTTAGTTTGAGGGATGTGTGGGCAGTGGGCACTCTCACGTTAACTATGAAGGTGTGCCTTTGGACATCCTTTATGTGTAACTGTGGTTTTGCACATCTATCTCATGGTTCTCTCTTCAACACCCACTGCTGTTGTCTTCCCTAGAATCAAGATTCGCATCAATGGGCCCATTCCTCTAGCAAGCTTGAATTCTCTTACCAGAGGAGGAAACTTCAACCAATGTGCACCTCTGCTCGCTTTTGAAAACATGCTTGTTCAGAAAGTCCTTTGGTTTCACATAGGACTAGAATTTTTTACTGGCTTCCATATTAATTAGCAAGAATCAATTGAAACCACACATATATCTGCAAGTTTAAAAGTGTAATAAATTACAGATTGCTTTAATCTCAGAAGCATATGGGAGATCCAAAATGATAATTCTGGCTGTTACTGGATTATCTATCCAGTATCCTAGCTTCATAAGCTTTATGAAGCTGAGAATGAGCTTTGGAATCAGGCATTCCTAGCTTTGCATGCTAGCTATGATGTTTCATTCCTGGCTTAATGCAAACCAGGGTTCACTGTTTTGTCCAAACCGGAGAACTCTGGCTTAATGTCAACTAACAGAGTGTGGTGTGTAATCAGGATTTGAGGGTGATATTTCATGCATATGATGAAGTGGCCTCTAGTCTACAAAACCTTAATAAATTTGTTTGTTTTTAAGGTGCTGCACTACTTTATATTTTAGCTGAAAAAACTAACATGGCAACAAATATTATGTATTTTGATAACTTTCATGCACTAAAGAAACAAAATTAACTGTTTCTTCTTCCTTTTAATTGTTGTATCAGCATGCAACCAGGTCTCTAGCTGTTTTTTTTAAGCTTCATTATATTATATTTCAATGTCAAATTGACGAATAATAGGACAAGAAATTGCAGAAGAGGCAATTTCAAAAAACAGATGCAAATCAACAGGAAAAAAATGCTTCAAAGCATGTCTGTATTGGGATGATTCTATATATATCTGATAATAAATGAGCTTGTAACAAACAGGAATCTGCAAAGGTTCCCTCCCATCCTATATAGCTAATTATGCCAATGCAACATTACATTTTCCTAAATGCCTTATAAACTGATTTAGCTACTCAGGGAAAAAAAATATTGTTAAATAGATGTGATAGATGCAAGTTGAAATATTCAAATTTCAATTCTGGCACCAATTCCCAGACCCCTTTCTCCAAGTAATTTAAGGACTTCCTGAAGATAGTTTTTCATATTCCTTTAAACTGACATTTTATCTTTCTACAGTATCTCACCAGAATGAGCATGCTCTAAAACAATGACAGGCCTTCTTTGGCTGTCATCTCTCATTCTGGCAAAGACAGATGTCTTACGCTGGCTTATGCCAATAATAGACCCGACAGGAAAAAAACAACAGAGACTACCTGCCTCTGATGTAAAGGCACCAATTCACATTTGTGACACTCATTTGTCAATTAACAGATTTCTCCCATTGTTGACACATGGGACTTAAAAGATGTGGGCTAGAAAGTGATGAATTAAAAAAGACAGATGAGTAAGCTATGAGCTGCAAAGTAATACTATAATGTGCTTTAGATAGGAATATCAACTGACACCCCTGACAGGCCATACACGGTTTTATTTCATTTTCCACTGTATCTCAGCTTCATACTTTGTCTTCTTTGTTCTCTTTTCATCAAGCTCCTAACATCTCATTCTGACAGCCAGAGACATTTAAGGCACTTTCGTTTCAAATGCAAGTTAGCGTACTTGATTTGTCATTAAAATGCAAAACGATTGCCATCCGCAGGTAAAAATGTAGGTAAGCTTAAAAGGTTGTATCTGCAAAGTATAAAAGCTGAAAGTGGTTTCTGGCTGCTTGGCTTAACTCTTTCACTCGCTGTTCAGAATTTAAGGGAAAGAATGATTATGTGTCTAAGAGAGGTCCAGCAATGCATGCACTTTTAAACTAAGTGCAATTTTGTCAGTAGAACCACTCTACAGAGCTCGATAACCACTTTGGTCACCTGTACTACATACATTATCCGAAACATTACCACTAAGGATTTGAATTGGTAACAGAATAAATTCATGTGCAACTCTGTGCCTCATGCCCAGATATTGTGCCGTGCTATATTGTTCCCTTTTAAGACGTGGCACACAGATTCATGGAAGTCAGGTCAATCACAAACTATTTTCCATAACAGCTAAATAGAACCACTGGTATGCACCTGACTACCAGATGCTAGAGGATGGCCAATGGGAGAGAGCCAGTGTTTTCATGCTCCACTCACTGACTTCAGGGAAGCAACTGGCTGGTCACTTTGGGTACTTGACTACATGGATTCTTAGTCTGATTCAGTAAGACTCTTATGTCCTGGTCTAGAACAATGCTTTCACTGATGAAGCAATGCGGTACCAATTCTCTATGGCAGAATATGAATATACAGTACTTATTATGCATATCTTCCCCAAGATCACCAAAATCAGTTTCGATTTTCTGTTGGTATGGAGTTACCATGAAGTTACTCCAGGACCTCCATCACTCTTGCAATTTTTTGATACTTTCCTCTTCTTCTTCTGCAGTGTTCTCCACCCCACCCTACTTGCAACAGCGCCTCTTCAGGAGCAGGTGTTCAAATCCCACTGCAGTTAGCATGGCTCAGTCAGTGGATAGAATGTCAGATTTCAGCAGCTTTCAAGTAGGTGGTTCCTTTCGCTAATCACTGCACTTCCACTGTAGGTAACAAGGGATCAACTTTCCAAACCACTGGCCATTCTGCACTTTTTGTATACGTATCTTCACTCTGTTATGTTCAGCCAATGCTGTAGCTGCTGTGAGTGGTGAAGGTCCAATTCAAATAAGCAGCCATTTTAAGCTCAGCACACATTCACTATGCTACCAGTTTATCACCTGATTCACTTCTTCGTGCTTTAATTAGCACTAAAACACTCTTCCAGTTATATAGTTTTAAAATATTGAAATATTAGAAAAACGCCACTTTAATGAGTTTTACAGTGTTGTAACACTAAACCACAGAGCCTAGGGCTTGCCGATCGGAAGGTCGGCGGTTGGAATCCCCGCGATGGGGTGAGCTCCCATTGCTCGGTCCCTGCTCCTGCCAACCTAGGAGTTCAAAAGCACGTCAAAGTGCAAGTAGATAAATAGGTACCACTCCAGTGCTGCTCCATTTATCCTTTTTCATGCGCTGCTCTGGTTTGCCAGAAGTGGCTTAGTCATGCTGGCCACATGACCCGGAAGCTGTACGCCAGCTCCCTCTGCCAATAAAGCGAGATGAGCACAGCAATCCCAGAGTTGTCCACGACTGGACATAACAGTCAGGGGTCCCTTTACCTTTACTAACACTGTACTACTATTCTTTTCAAAATGATGATAAAACCTCCCTGGTCAAGATGCTTAAAGGCCATGACCTGAAAAGTTTATTTCCTCAACACGAGTGCCATAGCACTACAACCCTTTAATAGCTATTTCACTCTTGTAAAAACAATATAGCTGGGAAAGTCTGTTAGCACTAAAAGACTGATTTAAAATAAAACAAGGTGGTAAATTGGTTCCAACTCCATAGGTTGAGTGTGCTCTGAGCTGCAATAGGTTCACTTCTCCGATTATGTCACTGTCCATAGCAAAACTCCACCCTTTTTAAAAGTTGAAGGAGCAATGTTGTAGGAATTTATACCTGTGGGAACTACACTAGTCTTCAGTCTCTCTCAAAAAAGTTGAACTTTCTATGGTCAAAAATAAAATAAAAGAACTAAAGGGAAAATACAGGACAACAATTAATGGATCATAGCATCATGTGGCTTGCCCTGTAAACAGTTGGTGAATACAGCTTGGCAACTCTAGACTAAATTTTTGAAGTGCTGCAATATGGAAGCATTCTTAGAAAAAACATGAAGCTTACATTACACACACAACTTTACATTACATTACATTACACACAACTTTTCACAGGGTTAATTTAAGAATAAAAGGAGACTGGTGCATGTATGTCATCCTGAGTTCCATAGAAGATGTGGGTGTTTTGGTTTGTTTGTTATAAGTTATTCCTAATACTATGTGAATGTGTTTGTGTTGCTTTTTCACTCCATTGCAACTGATGTTTCACTTCAAGCTTTTGATTAAGGCAGCAGGGAGGAAGACTGATGCAGAGTCAAAAATGTTAGCGAAAACGCAAAAAGGTTAATGCACTTTTAATTTAAGAACTCTTAACTACACAGCCATAAAAAGAGAGATGAATAGCTCTAAGCTACAGATTGGGATGTGTGCAAATTTTAATTTATTATGATACTCAGTGTCCTATAGAGCAAATTACTATTTCCAGCTTAACTTCATTTAGACAGGCTGTTCTCATTACACACACACACACACACACACACACACACGTTGCAACCATGGACACACACAACTAATATTGGCAATTTTCATTTTCAAGAGTAAAGCTGGCAGTATATATTTGCAGCTGCAGGTAAGTATCTTGAAAACAGCAACAGGCTTCTGAATAGTTATGGCAGATTTGCAAGAAGAAGCTGTGCCTTTGTTGCAAACGATGTTACACAATTAATCTTAGTTTGTTGAGCAATAGCCAACACAGTAGAAAGCTGATCAGAGCTTTGAATGAGGAACTAGATGTGCATGAGTAAGCTAAGCCTTTGTAAAACGAACCCTATACAGATAAGTCACATCTTCCTAATTCAGGAAAGGGTTCAATTTTAGTTTTCTTTAACAAGAGATATATGTGTGCATGTTTGACATTCAGGAAGAGCCCTTGTATTAATTGTGTGCAATGTGCACAGAAGCTAGGATCCAAAGTAACACACAATTGGTGCGGGTGGGGGGGGGGGAGACACCAGAAAATCATGCCCTTTTGAAAATTTCACCGCTGTTTTTGGTGAAAAGTACCAGGATTTACAATGCCACTTTTCAACTATGTGAATAATCCATGAAAAAATAAAAATAAAAATTTCACACATATTTACACTTCAAATTTACACAACCTTGTTGATAAACAGATTCAGCAGACGAACTCTTAGTAGTCCAACTGCCATGCAAACCCAATTATCTGTTATCTTGACAATGTTGAGGTAGTAAATGTAACATTACAGAGTTCTTTCTTAGATTGTAGAGCAAGCCAGAAAAGAGACGTAGGTAGTTCCTAGTAAAGTTTTGTTTTGAAGCACAATGTGAAGTTGGAATTTGCTGTTCTTTGCACTAACTTCCATTGAAATATATATGCCATTTTTATATCTTTTCATCCAGAAGAGATCATTCTGAATCTCCTCACAGGCTGCTTGAAATGATGCCATCTTGAATAGTTTGGGGGTCATTGATTAAGTTAGTCTACCTACTCACCCCCAATCCTGACCATCTATGAATGTTAAATGCAAGCCATCCAAATAAAGATATTTGAGAGACCACACTAACTGCTTCTAGACATTGTGAAAACTAATGTTTATTACTACCTTTCTCTGATGAGCAGTTAGGTCCTATTTTATCCCATGACTACTGGGAAAAAACTTTTTAAAAAACTTTTGCCAACTGATTATGTCAGGCATAGGCAAACTTGACCCTCCAGATGTTTTGGGACTATAACTCCCATCATCCTTAGCTAACAGGACCAGTGGTCAGGGATGATGGGAGTTGTAGTCCCAAAACATCTGGAGGGCCGAGTTTGCCTATGCCTAGACTATGTCAAAGGCTTTTTGAAAATTCAAGTATTTGGGGAGAATTCAGCTAATGAATCCTGTCAGCAGAAACCCTGCACTCTTCCTCCCCTTTCTCTGTGCACCCCCTGAAATTGGCTCTGCTGGGAGTGGTCAGGATACCCTCAGAACAGCACACAGCAGAAGAAGAGGGTGGACCATTCTGTTTGGGAAGCTGAAATGCTTGTCCTGACAGAATAATCACCTTAGTGTAACATTCAATTACTTTCATAGTGACTTTATAGCTACTCTACATGTTTGCATACCACCCTTAAAATACTCTAAGTTGGTGACCTGATACTTCCTTTTTTAGAAACCATACTGATCCTCTGTGAGCAAGGCTTGGTCTTCTGTGCTGGATCATTTATAATGCTTTCCTCTAGTTTACCTTTGACGCCAATGTTGGGTTGACAGCTGTGCTGGAGCTGCCCTCTTTTGCCTGGGTATTTTTTTTATTTATATACACACACACACACACACACACAGTGGTACCTTGGGTTACATACGCTTCAGGTTACATACGCTTCAGGTTACAGACTCTGCTAACCCAGAAATAGTACCTCGGGTTAAGAACTTTGCTTCAGGATAAGAACAGAACTCGTGCAGCGGCGGCGCGGCGGCAGCAGAAGGCCCCATTAGCTAAAGTGGTGCTTCAGGTTAAGAACAGTTTCAGGTTAAGAACAGACCTCCGGAATGAATTAAGTACTTAACCCAAGGTACCACTGTATATATAAGATCTCTCATGTTTTAATGGTTGTAACCTGCCCTGAGGCCTTAGGTGAAGAACTGGTAATATAGTGTTATAACAACAACAACAACAACAACAACACTCAGTATACCAAGCCTCAAACAAGCAGAGTGCTTATAGTTTGAAAATCAACAATATCACATATATCTGACAAGCATGTTACCAGAAATTATAAACTGCACACTACATATAAATATGTTAAATGATGGTTCAATGGCCCCCTTTAAATAACGAAAACCCTCTTCTGGTGAAGGCAATCAGGAGTGAAGAGGTGGCAGATGGGGAAGGGGGCACAGTGCCATTTCCCCATGCCAAATCAGTCCTCAAGCAGCTTAACCCCAGAGAGCTGTAAATGCAGCATTTAAAATCAAATTGCATGTCAGTGCAGTCAAGAAATCCAAACTGAACGGTTGAATTCAGGCTAAAAGTTTTTCCATTGACATAGAAATTTCAGTATAGCACAAAATCTATCAACTGCTTTTTAAACATGTTTTCCTAACAATTCTCTTGTCTTTTGTTCACAAGCTGAGAAAGGAATTAGCAAAGAGGAAGAAATGCAAGAAGGCATCATAACATAAACTAAGATCTTGGCCAGGAGTCCTCTCACTATTGCCAAAATAACACTGAAATAAGAGCAACCAAGACAAAAATAACTGCTCAGCCACCAACTGACCACATAATGGAAACCAACCACAAAAACTCAAAGCACAAGCCTTCCCTGGTTGTCAGTGTCTCTTCACTGAAAGAGACTCGAACTTGAATTACAAACCTATATTAACTATGACCTGGATGACAGCATAATTACTATATATGCATGTCTAATCTGACACACTGGCTCCTCAGCCTGGAAAAAAATGCACTGGTCTTTGATGCTGTCATGATAATCAGGTTTTCCTCATTTTGCTCTATGACAATCGTCTGCGCCACTTCACGTAATAGACAGAGTGACATCAGAGTGGGCTCTTTTTAGCATGGCTAACACACACAAAAATAGCAACCAAATTGTATTGTGCCTGCAATGTTACCAAGGTTGCCACCTCCTTTTTGCAGCACATTGGGTACTTCTTCAGCACCAAGCAGGGGGAGCAAAGTACAGAGTAAAAGACAAAGGCTTTCATGATGTAGCAGTTTCCTGCTCCTCTTATCATTCTTTACTGTGTCAGCATCTTGAATGGTGATTTTAGAGAGAGCGTTTGAGTGTGTCTGGACCAGTACCCTTGTCACATTTGATTTCAGAGTTATCCCTTGCTGTTCTAGAAAAATCTCTGCGCCTTTTCAATCTCCTCCTTCTGCATATACTAGGGATGGAAGAGAAATTCTTTCAGGTCACATTTTAACATGAACCGTACCTATTCTGCAATTCCTGAACCAATAAGCAAACTAAAACATTTATCCTTTGAAACTCACAGTTCTCTTCTCCAACTGAAATATTTGAACACAGAGATATGCAGATACACATACAGTATGCTAGAAAAATGCCTGGGTTAGGGGAAACGTGCAGATTTTTTGAAAGAAAATTTTACAAATTGATGCAAAAATGGGGAAAACTGAGCATTTGGCTAGAAAAAAAATGAGAAATCAAAACTTTTTCCCATCCAAAGTTGACAGAACCAAAAACATTGACTGGTTTTAGATGTTATTGTTTTAAAATGCTTTAAGTGTGGTTCTAATGTTATTGTTTTACTACTTTACTGGGCAACCTTAGAAAAAGGGGCAGGATAAAAGTTTGTTTATTTGTTTGTATTTATATCCCACCATTTTCTCCAAGGTGCTGAAAGTGACATACATAGTTTTCTCCTCCTCTTCATTTAAAACCCACACTGTTGGGAGGTACATTAGGTTGAGGGGCGGAGACTGGCCATAAGTCACCTAGCAATCTTCATGGCCTGGGACTCAGTTAGACTGGTAAAGAAAAAGTGTTTTATACATGTTGTATATGCATTATAACACTGTAACACCAGATGGCGCTGTGGAGTTCCATTTTTGCCAATGCAATTTCTCAAAGTTTAAAACACGTTTAACTGAAACACTTCTTTGATGTGTCTAGATGCAGCCCTGGTCTCCCAGTTCTTTGTCTGACCCCCTAAAGACTACACCACACTGGCTCTTCTCTCTCTCTCTCTCTCTCTCTCTCTCTCTCTGTGTGTGTGTGTGTGTAATATAGCTCCTGGTTTAATTCTAGAGGGACCTGCCTATACAGGTTACTTGCAGGCAGCACTTCGGTTACTCGTTTACACTACTGGCAGTAGCCCTTCACACTTTAAGGAGTGCTGATACAAAAGGCCCGTTATTTTCAGGGACAGGGGAGTTATAAGATGCCACCAGGAAGAGAGAGCTGGAAAGCTCCTATCAACATGCTGAAAATCATGCGTAGCATTTTTTCATTCCAGACCCTATTTTTCTAAACTGTTTGAAATAAATCCATACTTAAACACAAGAAAGCGTTAGCACCCTCTGCAATTTCTATCAGAGTTTTCAATCAGAAGAAGCTTTTGATTCAAGTGAGAAATACAGGCAAGCATCTCATATTGGATGGTTTTAGAACAACAAACTAAATTGTACAAGTTTGTTAGTTACTTGACGCAATCTGTGCGAACAAGCCACAGGGAAGAGAATTACAATACGTTTCAAATACTTTACGGCAGAAACAAAATCTATATGGGTGGATAAGCAAAGGCAAATCTGTTTAAGAAAAATAAAATTACATGCACCAAATTCAACGGATTAGTTTTAGGCAATAAAAAAACACCTCAGTATTAAGTAAGGTGGAGGAAATTCCCCCTCCCAAGTTTCAGTCTTTTAAAAAAATAATCTAGAAAAGTGTGCAGAAGAGTTGCAAGATGGAACGGCTTCGCAACAAGATCCAGTATGTGTAAACATCACTTTATTTCCCAAGGAGGGGGGAAAAAGGCTACAACTGCCAGTTGCAAACACCGAACAAGATAAATCAATTAGCTTGCTAATTTCTCCCCCCTCTCATTTATTTAGCTCTGCACTGTATTTGTCATAATTGACTATAATTATGTTAATTACTAACTCCAGTATAATTACTGTATTTGTCATTTAGCACACTGTGTACCCAAAGCAAATCTGGCAATTGTCGGGCATCAAAAAGAATGCACCATCCTGCAGGAGGGATTCACTCTGAAAACTGGCTGGTATACATTCAGCAAATGAAAGGGCAAAGGAGAATTTCATGCAATGCTAGTCTAAAGCGCTGGTTCATTAAGGATATTAATTTTCTGATAACTACACATTTAAGCATGACACATCAGAGAGTACCTACAGGATTTAGCAATTATTAATGCGTGACAGTTTCAAATGCTAAGTGAATCAATTAAACAGCAGCATTCACAATTTGAGAAGAGATAACTACTTCATAACTGCCTAAGACTACAATTTTCACATGACAAAAAAGGGCCATTCAGGCTCCTTCAAAGCCTGACAGGTCAAAAAAGAAGTTTGAAACAAAAGCACCTTATAACCATCATCTCTCCTCTTTACTTGTCAGATCAAGTTTGCAAGTGTCTCTGCTGAAATGGCATCGCCATGCCAGCTGACACAGGGTGATTTTTCATGTCTTGTCAAAGAAAATCTTTTATTCTATTTGCTCCGCATTAACATGTTACGTTTATTGATCAAGCCCCTTCTACAGCCGCAGCAGGGCACTGGGCTCTTATGCCTAAGGGGGGCTTTGATGTCCCGGTGACATTCCAGACCGAATAATGCACATACTAAATGGATTTCATGCAGAAATGTGTTTGTGCATGACAGCTACATTAATAACAGCCTCTCACACTGATAAATATGCAATTGCTACTATTAAGATTTACCCAATTACAGTGAAA
Source organism: Podarcis melisellensis (assembly GCF_964234715.1). Taxonomy (NCBI): domain Eukaryota; kingdom Metazoa; phylum Chordata; class Lepidosauria; order Squamata; family Lacertidae; genus Podarcis; species Podarcis melisellensis. The sequence continues at coordinate 83,312,615 of NC_138537.1, forward strand.
ATATTCCCAGTACCTAATAAATGTACCCATAAAGAAAAAGTTTTAACAATAGTGCATTTTTCTCACATATTAAAGTGAATGAAGATTCGTCTTAAGGACTATAATGAGAATGTCGTGCTTTATCTTAAATCTTTCTTTTGTTGCTACAATAATAAGCCACGCAAAGAGATGTAAGAGGGATGGAGTAAGTGGTGTCCCAGGCAAATCTTAAAAGCTTGAAGGTACCTGCAAAATGGAATCCAAATGCTGTCTGACACTTCAGCAGAAGTAGCATTCACAAGTGCATCCTTGTGAAGAGAGTTTTGAGTTCTGCTGACCTCAACAATGGATTGACTGGCATCACCCTTGGAAAATCATCAACCCTTCTTCCAGCTGTCTTCTAAAATTATTGAGCACACCCTAGAGAAAATTAGGAGACTCTCTGAACTGTTCAGATATGCAGATCCACCACTGACAGACTTGCATGCATGAATGAGCCGTAAAAGATTAACCAGCAGCAGAGATAAGCCACCTCAGACAGAAGTTTCCCATCACCCTATTGTTTATTTAAACTCAGTATTTTCCAAAGCATGCTGTTCACACATTCACCTGAAAGTCACCAATTCTTCTGTTGGCATCCGTCTGTCTCAGGAGACAATGGAAGAATGCACCTTTTGGTCAAACCATTGGAGAGTTACAGCACCTGCTATGGCTGTAGAGACCAATATGGGACATACATGTTTTACTGCAGGTGGGCAGATGAAGGCATCCAAAAAACATGTGGGAATCAACCCTAAATTCTACTGGAATTGGCAGCTGACAAATAGATCAAGGATTCTCTCTAGCGAATCTCAAGGCAACTAAGTGATATTGTGCCAAACACTCGAATATTTCATTTGAAGATTGGCCATAGCATTGCACCCTACCAACTGCATGACTATTCACTCTTTGGCAGCTTAAAAGAGGTCTAGCAACCTCATAGCATCATAGTTTCACAGCTGCCTCTTGAAGCTGTATGTTTTAGTTTCCAATTTTCCTTTCTGTTCAAGCAATACTCCCGTCTCTCAGTCAGCAATCAGGTCTCATTTACCAAGATCTATGAGACTTAAACTATGGGTAGAACCTAAAGATCTACCTTAAACAGTCTCAGATTTTCACTATTTGAGTCTTTGAAGTGCAAACTCCCCGAGTTACATCACAAGACATTTTTGTAAAGGCCTCCCACTTCAAAAATTGTTTGCCACTTCAAAAAGTGTTTGCTCTTGAAACAGCAGCTGCTCTAAGGACACATCCCAAATTTCCTTTGAATCCAATATATTTCCTGAACACAAGACAAAAGCTGCTATGGGCACATAGAGCTAACAGCACATTTTTTTGGATCCTTGGCCTCTGTTCTCATGACCACTTAGTGTCCCCAACCTTCTCTGGGTTGCACCCCTTGTCTCTCAGATATATATTTTTAAGCAAAGCAGAGAATTTCATGCCTTTATCAGCTCAGTTCATATGTCCCATATAGCTAGTGCAAGATACAAATGAATTTTAAGGTTTTTTTCTTGTTATGCTCATCAAAACATTCAACGTATTCAGCTGCCTTCTCTCCTCCTAATTTTTTAAGTAGGCAAATGTGTCAGAAGATTGTCAACCTAATTCATTTCAGCTACTCCATTGAAAGCAAGGTCTGTTTACTTCCCCTAGAATAATTAGACGGAGGAATCTGCATAGCTGCTGTCAGTAATTTTACCTTACATTTTTCTACTTAAAATTTTCCAGGAACCATGAGAAATCTCTCATTAAAACCAGATTCTCATAATATTTCATCCTATTTTAAAAATTACATTTAAAGATTTATATTCACATAGGAATTACCATAAAAAGGAAAGAGAGAGAGATGACAAAAAGTCCTTAATTAATATAATCATTGCTACTCAGAAAAGAACCCAAATTGGAACAATGGGAAATGCAAGCTATTTTAATTTCCATCAGCAGTCAGGCGGATGGAAAGAAGAGTGGGTAGGATTAGGAAGGACCGTGAAGCCACTTGGTCAACAGAAGCTGCACAAGCCTATCTCAAGAAATCCACAAGAAACAATAAGTACAGGCAACAATGACTGCATTTGTCCTGGCCCATCCTAGCAGATTCAGTACTCAGCTTACCAATTTCATTTTTGGCAAAGGCTTTAATGTATAGGTCAGTTCGATACACAAGCCAGCGTAAAAAGCATTCAGGTTAACAGCTGACACAGCTCTCTTAAGTCAATGGCTAGGCAAAAGCTAAGATATTGTCCCAACATTTGATATGCCCCCCCCAAAGCTTTCCTTTGGAAAAGTGGGGCAGACACAGTCATTTGTGCAGTTGCCGTCCCAAGCCACAGGACGGGGCAAGCAGACAGGCATTCCTCCAAGTAGGCTGTATTTGCAGAGTTTGTTTAGACTGGCACAGTCATCTTCTCACCCTTTTTGACAGGGAAGGAGGCAACAGGCTTGGTTCACTGATTTTTCTACAAGTACTTTGACAAAGATGGGAGGCTCTTCACTGGTGAGAGGCAGAACAGGGGTTACACAAGCCAGCTGTGATTATACTTGGTGTGTTCGGTGACACTGGGGCAGACCTCTCCTCTGACAATCTGCTTGGCCCCTCCCTTGGATTCAAACTAAGATCTCGTACCATACTGGGCCCTTCCCAAGATCCTATTCCTCTAGTTCCCCATTTTCTCCCTATTTGTCATCCCCCTCTGACCAATCCCACCAAAGCAATTTCACAAGGCTCATGACAGCATGTATAGTTGAATGGAAATCAGTGAACCTTGGGCTAACATCCTCTCTTCATGTACAGCAATTTATCATAAGTGGTGAACCACAATAAAAACCTTCTGCTTGATCCTAGTTTGAAGGCAACCTGTAGTGTGAGGAAACCATTGTGTGCCAGATTCATATAGAATGTCAAAGTACAGTTTGCCAAGAAACTGGAAGCCAGTTGGGAACAAAATAAATAATTCTAGTCGGTTGTGGAAATGAATAAGTTATATCTCTTTACTTGTTTCTCTTGAACCTGCAGAGCTGCCAGATGAAATGGACAAGGACAATATGATATGGGGTGGCTCTAAGACACAAAACTGACAAACAGTGTGACAAAGGGATAAGGGAGTTAAAAACTGTAAAGCCCTATTGGTAGACTGGGAGGGCTGTTCTTATGCCTTGAAAACCAATCAAATACAGCGGCTGGAAAATGGTGTCTGAGGACTTGGAATTGAAACTGAAGGACAAAAAATGTGGAGAGGGAGATTTGGCCTGAAGGGGATTCCAGAGAAAGATGAGATGGAGTGTAATGGTGTTTGCCAATCCAAGCTTTTTCTATGGTTCATTCAAGCAAATCATGGTATCCATGAAGTTGGTATAACTTGATATAAAAAAGACTCTCATTATGAACTGTTTTGACCTTGGTACCAGTCCTTGTCTTAAACATTTCCAGGAAGGTATGAGTAAATACGCTGACCTCTCAGTAGTTAATGTACAGGATCAGCATACTAAACTTTTGTACAGCAATAAAACTGGTAGCACATTTGCAAAAACTAGGCAGGGTCTGATGTGGTTACCAGGAAATGTTAATTTTCACCTCCTGTAAGAAAGATTAGGGTTCCACCTAGACAAAATAATCTTCTTCCAAAGGTGAATTCATGATTCAAGAAATATATAAACTGGGTGTCATTTCTCACTAGAGTCATGTCCTTTCACCTTCAAATTTAACAGGGTAAACAGAATAGTAAACAGATACCAATTTGTAGGAAATAATAATACAAAGGAATAAAGGTGTTGGCACTTACTCATTCCAAAGACCTCTCTCTCTTCTCCACAAGATAACACAGATCCAAAATAATTAAACCCCAGATTAGCTCAAACTCCAACAGGACCTTCCTTTTCATTCTTGCTGGACATGGAACAGATGAGTGGCCAAGACATTTCTGTTGCCTGGCTAATATAGGATTTTAATGGCAGATCCCTGGCTTAGAACAGACTGTTTACCTCAGAACAGAAAAACCTCCCCACCTCCCATTCTCACTTTACTTTTAGTGTGGGTACTGTGGCAAATTGTAACACCCACTCTTTAGGCTTTTATCTATTCAAAGAAGGAATCAGGATTACAGTGCTGAAGCAGATGCACGATGAGAAGGCATGATCCCAAACCACGGTTAAGCAAGTCGGAGATGTTACATCCAAACCAGCCCAGATTCTCTTAAAATAGCCTTCTTTAAAAGGAAACATGAAATACATAGAAACAAGTTGAAGGCTTTACTTATAAGCTTTGAATTGTGACCAATATATACATTAAGTAAAAGGCTTTCCTATCCAAGGAGGGGGGGATAACATGGAGTGGGGAAATATATTTGTGGTTAAGTACTGCCAGGATCAGGAACTAACACCATATTCCTGCGTTCCTTCCTCCCTGTGTGTGCTCAGTTTAACTGAACATTTTCTGGTTTTATTAAACCAGTTTGCTGTTACACATCAGCAAGAGATGTTTGAGCAAGAGCTCCAAACAAGGATTGCAAGTAGAGTTCAAGCCACAGTTTGTAGAATTAAGATTGTGACATGCAAGTGCAGCCAGTAAGTTACATATAGCATTGATTAGTGTGGGTTTTCTACTAGAACCAAGGACTAGAAATTCATCGCAAACACTAGGATCCAGGAGATATTATTCTGTAGGTCACCAAAATAATCCACTGAGCCCATTCAGGTGGACAGCATAGTAATGTACGCTCTCCAACTTTAGCCCTACAATGCTGTCTTAAATTATGACTATTTCTGATGACCACTCATTTAATATCCATTCCATGGGGGGGGGACACTGATTGCACCATTATCTTGCTCCTAAACACACATTTTACTCAGAAGTAAATAACTGTTTTTATGTCCAAGTATTTGTGCATTGGATTGTAGCCCTAGCCTTCAAGTAAGAGATAGCACTTTGTATCCTGGCATATGTACAGAGAAAGGCATACGAAAATGTATCTCTTAGCAAACATAATTCTGCCGGCAAAAGGCATATGGAATATATGGCTTTTACCTTAAGCTCCTGTTGTTAAAAGGCTATATTTGGTTGTAATCCAATACATTCCTATTGCTACAGCAACCAATTAGATAGGTAAATTGGCACGCTTGTTCAATAAATACATTTCATATCTGAAAATAGGAAACTTGAGTTTAAAAATTATTCTAAAGCAATCCCACCCTGGAAGAGACTCAACAAAGTCTCAGACAGTTCAGAGAACTTAGCAATTCCTGATCTGTTCTGAGAACACATTTTCATTCATCTCTTCTTTCAGCAGAAGCAGATGAAAAATAGTGCAAATTTTTTGTACAATGTAAGCTGCATCCATTACATTGCAAAATGATACTTGCAACTGATAATCTCCTCTTCATTCTTCTTCCAAAGAAATATCCAAAGAAAGTGTTAACCATAAACTCTTTTCTGCATACAGACTAGCTCTATATTAATGCACTATTCATATAATTGGGTAAACAATACATCAGTACAGAAATTGATGACATGTAGTAAAACTAATACTTTCTTTTAAAAATGTGAAAGGCTTCATTTGTGTTGCTCCATGGTCAAACCCAAAGCATGACCTACCTTAACAAGTTGAAGCTAAGATCCAGTCTTTTCGCAATGCGTCCATAGTTTCTTCCTAGGAATGCTGGGATTTCTTTGCAATCTTGACCGATATAAGATACCTATAAGAATTAAGGGCAAAAGAGTTTAGCAGCTGCATGATTTGCGATCTTCAGACATCCATTGCCTTGAAAATCTAGATATGCAGGAAACAAAATGAAAGTATTCACCCAATTGTCAGGACAATAAACTGCTAGCACTGTTGAGATTAGTCTAGCTCCACCTGTCACATTACGAATCTGTTTTAACAACTTCCATGGTCAGCTCAAGTTGGATATTTTGCAGTTTCAAGAACAACTTATTTACTAAATTGTAATTAACTTTTCCAGAGTTAACAGCAGAGTATCTAAGAGATAGCAATTTTTAGTATCCTGCTTCGTAACATCATTAGTGTAGTGCCTCAGCTTTATTGTCTAGTTTATTTTGTTCAGATGCCAAGCACCCTAAAATTTGGGAGTAAAGGAGGGGGTGAAGAGGAGACAGGCTACATTTCTTAGGGCCAATACACATTAAAGTATCTGCAAAACAGTAACAATTTATTTCTATAGTTCGTTTTCATGTGGTCATAGTACTTCACTTAAATTACCTCAGGATATTACAGATGGAAGAGATTGAAACGGACAGATAACAGCCTGCCTAAAGCCACCTTAGTGTGTTCACGGTTGAGAAGATTTGAATCGAGGGCTTCCTGTGTCTCTTAACCACTATGGGCTGGATTGGATATTACAGAGCCAGATCTTTCCCCTACACCTGGTGAAGAGCAGGAGTGTTCCTATCTTGCCTCCAACACCATTGGCTATCCAAGCAACAGAAAAATGTTTCAATGGGGCCTGCATGCAGAAAACCCAGTGAGTGTAAGCTCAGAAGACCCTACACAATTTTATATGAGAAATCAACTGTGTAAAGTGAATCTGTATGCTTTGAATTTTGCACATGTAGACCATAAGTGATTATTTTATTAAAACGTGGATAAACAATGGTATCTGAGGTATATGCATGAGCAGCGAGATAAGGTGCTCTCTCACCCCCTGCCATTACACATAGGAGAGAGATCGGTCTGTATCATCCAATCCAGCCCAAGTTATGTTTGTCTCCCAGCTGTTATCTTTGTGTCTGCAAACCTACTGTACAAATGTAAAATGTAGAAACAGTAAATCAAGGCTCTCACCTGGAAACAAAAATGTGTACTCATTCCACACCCAGGCTACCAGTAACAACTCTGCATTAGTACTTTATCATATCTGCAGCTGGACCACGACAATGGGTTGTAGCCAAATAAATTCTACTCAAAGTAGATTCATTGAAATTAATGTACCTAAGCAAGTCACGTCCATCAATTTCACAATGTGTTTACTCTGAGTCTGTCTATCACTGGATACAACCTAATGGGTTCTCAAACAGAGGTGCCAGCAAAATGGGGGAGAAATCAGGCAGCAATCTTCAGGACAGCTTATACCATAATACCCTATCAGTTAAACATGAACCTAACCGGATGAGACATCTGGAGTGTGGCAAAACAAGAACAGGCCTTTTCTGCAGTGGCTCCCTGCTTGGGGAATGCTCTCCCTAGGGAGGCTCACATGGTACCTTTGTTGCACATCTTTAGGCACCAAGCAAAACCATTCCTCTTCTTCCAGGCCTTTGGCTGGTTAAACAATATATGGCCTTTTAAACAGTGGGAGGTATTGCTTTTGTTTCTTACTGTGTTGTATATTTTTGTGTTTTTATATTGCAAACCGCCCTGTGATCCTCAGGTGAAGGGTGGTCTAGAAATTTAAGAAATAATAATAATAGTAATAAATACGAATCACAACTATGTAAGACGGTTGAAAAGAAACGACTATAGTGTTTCGTACCTCCCAGTGTGGAAGGAAGTTACAGAAGCCATCTTTTAAAGATTTTGTTTCTTGTAGGCAAAGAGTAGCAAGTGGAGCATTTTTCTGTTCATCTACTTTTGTTTTCATCTACATTGTTTTAAAATATACAAAGTGAGTGTGGGAAAGCAGGCAGGCATGCTGTAAATGTTTCAAATAAGTATCTGTTCTCCGAAACCAACCTTCATGTATTTACAGCCTCCCACCCTGTTCCTTTCGCAAATCGTCAGGTACAAAATTCAGGCTTCTGTCACTTTCAACGGCTATATTCCAACTACCAAATTGCTTCTCTTTAACTTCAACCCTAAGCAGGTGTTACATTTCCAGCAGCCCCCCCCCCCCGCCACCAATGCACATTAAAACAAGTTCCTCCTAGCAATCAATGCCTATTAAAGCAAGATTTTTAGTTAACGACATAATTTTTTTTTTTTAATTCAATCTTTATTGGTTTAAAAATCAACCTAGACACACAAAGAAAACTTAGGAAAAGGAAAAGGAAAAAAGGAAAACAGAACAAAAAAGTACATCTCTTACTAATAAAAAGTAAAATGGAACAGTACATTTTGAATATACATCAGCATCAAAATGTAAAGGAATGCTGATTTCCCATATAGAGCACATATGTTTACAACAAGATGCCACTCTTAATAAAGATAATACATTATTGCCATACATAATAATTTACAAGATTAAAGGAAGTCCAATCTTAAGTTCTCACATACAGCAGTTATTAAACAATGAATGGTGTTGTACAAGACACACTGCAATTTTATCTTGCCACACATAAAACAGTTGACGTTTTAGCGCTTAATCAGAAGCTCCAATGAATCCATATGAGCTCATCCCTCTATAGCAAACCACTTACATAAAGTTTCAGAAAAGGCTGACCAAGTGCTTTTTGAAAATTGATGTATTTGCAAGTTTAATTTGCGATAACTCCCTATTTAGTCCGGAAGAATTTAAGCAGCAAAGCAATGTTCTATGCTTGATTCAGAGTGCACTCTTTAAAGAACTTGGTCTTAGGGAGTTCCCATTTGTCTTTTAAGTTTCCATTTCTTCAAATTCCAGATAAGAACAAGAAAATAAGAGTCAGGCAAGTTGTGTTTGGATGATATTTCATGTTCTTCAAAATATAACCTACTCTACATGACAACTTGCCACTGCATCCCCTAACTTTACAAATCACCCTTGTGGTTCAGCTGGTCTTAAAATGATTGCAGTCTGATAATGTAGCACTTCATCCCCTTTAATTCATCCTTGCTCAGTAACTTCATCTGAGAAAGAGATAGTCAACTACAGAGAAAATAGTTTTACTGTGAATACATGAGCTGAAAAAATAAAAAGCCCAGAGTTCATTCTTGCAATTTCCTCTCCCTTCTCAAGGCATCTGTCATCCCTTCCTTTGCAATAAATTCTACTTCAGGACAAAGGCTCGCTTTTAACAGTCTCCAGAAAGCAAAAGGAAGAGAGATTTCAATCTAATTATTTGGAATCCCACTCCAGAATCAGTAAACATTTTCCAATTGTCTGCTGCCATTCACCCTAAAGGATCCCAAAGCTATTTACAAGACACATGTTCATGCAGAAGCATTTAGATTAATACACACAAAAATGTAACCACTTCGGGGCTGGAAAAGACAGCAGCATATTTTTATCATCAGGAGGAAATGCTGCACATAAACTCCCTCTTTTCCAGTGTCAGTTTTCAGATTTCCAGTTGCTTGACATAGAACAATCTCAAAGAGCCAGATGTTAGGCCTCCTATGCTTGTGTCAAAGAGGACCTCCCAATTAAGTTATGGTTGAGTAAGGGGTTTGTTTGTTTTCCACATTGTATTTCCTGGGCAAGAACGTACATAGAAGGGGTACAACTGCAATGAAATAACATGCTTTTCATAACCAATCCCAAAGCCGAACCTTTTTTGTGTGTATTAATCTAAATGCTTCTGCATGCACATGTGTCTTGTAAATAGCTTTGGGATCCTTTAGGGTGAATGGCAGCAGACAATTGGAAAATTGTTAACGGATATGCTAGTAGGTCTGTGCACACATATGCATATCTTATACACATATTCACTGAAAGCAATAATCTGGGAAATTAGCAATACTGTACAGTGGTACCTCTGGTTACGTACTTAATTTGTTCCGGAGGGCCGTTCTTAACCTGAAACTGTTCTTAACCTGAAGCACCACTTTAGCTAATGGGGCCTCCTGCTGCCGCCGCTGCCACTGCACCACCGCCACGCAATTTCTGTTCTCATCCTGAAGCAAAGTTCTTAACCAGAGGTACTATTTCTGGGTTAGCGGAGTCTGTAACCTGAAGCATATGTAACCCGAGGTACCACTGTACACTGCTTTGAATCTTTACTGGAGACAACTGTGTGCACATAGATAGGGTTGCATTGGCTATGACATGACAGCCATTACATAACAGGAGTTACAGGTGGAGAAGCTTCCTGGGGCAGTCTGAGCTGTATCACTTAAGCGTTATATCAGAGATTAGTCGAGTCAAAAGAGCATCTCTATTCTTAATGTTTTTATGGATACTTTTTGCTAATTTTATTCTTATATTTTCATTAAAACTTACATATTTTTATTTAAGTGTTCATAAATACGTACAAATAAAATAAAAATACGTTCCGTTTTTAGCAAGGTGCTCTCACCCTCTCTGGGAAAAAAGAGTACAGCTTTGCCCTCTTAAGAAATGCAAAAAGGTGCTTGATTTAATTAAGGCAATATATGCTTGCCAGCTGGGAATCATTAACTCAGAAGGATAAATTAATGATGGAATTATAGGCACTGCTTACATTAGATATGGCACTGGACCTAAGTTAACTGGGGGTAGGATGCACAGGAGGGGGGGAATCAGTTCACTTTTAAATAAAAAGGACACCATTACATCTCATTACTCAACAGATGGTGACACCTCTGTTAAACATCATCCAGTCCTATATTTAGCGGGCATTGGCAACACACCCTTATACATGTTTACTCAGAGGTAACATCACACTGAGTTCATGGGGCTTACTCCTTGGTAAGTGGGATTGCAACCTTAATCATCTTCCTTAGACGTGCGGGCAGGAAGAATGATTCTACTTGCCATCACACATACACAAGGCTCTTTGGCTGATACAAGCAGATGAAATGGCTGTTTGGAACAGAGCGGTGCTAGGTAAACTCAGTATTTTCTACCAACAACCACTGCTCTTCTTGGCCAGGAAGACATTTCATGATAGAGCTGCCACCCAGCTGCAAATGAAGTCCAACAGAAAGTAGCCCCAAGACCTTATGGGGCCAATTCAGTTAGTAGGATTGTACTACCGACAAAATAGGTGAGATTAGGGGCTAATTTTACATTTGTTATAATCAAGAAACTAGTTATGAAGCATAAAGTTAAAGTCATAATAAAAAAAACACTGAGATAATTCATTGTTTGAACACTCTAGAGTACCAGAAAAGTGCTATTACAATTTCCCACCACTAAATACATATCCATTTCAGAGTACTTTGTACTTCAAAAGGGATGCATAAAGCCTCCAAGGAACAAACACTTGCACTCCCTGCCACATCCAACCACAACTACCACAATTATATATTCAAAAGCACTGGAGTAAACAAACTTTCTGCAAAACCAGCTGTTTCAAAAATACACGGGGTCACCTAATGTATACACCAGGAAAAAATGCAAAAAGGTACAGCCAGCCCCCCAAACCCAATTAAAAGTGAAAAGAAATGTTTATTTCTACTGTGGATTCTGGCCCTGTATAAGCACAACCAAGACTGTAATCCTATAAATGTTGGCCTGGAAGTTGAATTTTCTAGGATTGCACAGGGAAGCTCCCGATTCAAGCAACTATTCTATTGTCTGCTCCAGTGAGCTCAAGTTAGTAAATCCAGATAAAGACAATAGCTAGTTAATACCGGTAACTGCTGCCACATCATTCTGTTTGCACAACTGAAATTGGCCTGGTGAGGTCCTATTTGAAGAGTGAGGGCTCCACTTGGCATAAAAAACACAAATTTATTTCTTTGACCAAACTGTTTTGTTGGACTAACTCCAGTCCAATGAGAGTTTATAAACAGGTGCTTTAATCTCAATGGCCCACCAAGGATGTCAGAACTTACACACTAATGATGATATTTCTGGCACTGGGGATTTGTTTATTTTTTATGTCCATGATCTTTAAGCATTTGGTTCAAGCCTTGGTTGACAGGATGCTACTCTTATGTTTACACTTATCAGCGCAATCTCCAACTCCTCAAAAGATTCCATCAACAGTGTCTCCGAAAAACAATACACATCACTTGGGAAGACAGGCAAACTAATGCCAGTGTATTGGAAGAAGTGAAGATCACCAGTGTCAAAGCAATGATTACTCAACGTCAACTTTGTTGGACTGGTCATGTTGTTCGGATGCCTGATTATCGCCTGCCAAAGAAACTACTCTATTCTGAACTTAAAAATGGAAAGCGTAACGCTGGTGGTCAACAAAAGAGGTTTAAAGACTTTCTCAAGGCAAATCTAAAAACATGTAGTATAAACATTGACAACTGGGAAACACTGGCCTGCGAATGCTCCAATTGGAGAACAGCCTTTACCAAAGGTGTCATGGACTTTGAAGATGCTCAAATTCAGGATGAAAGGGAGAAATGTGTTAAGAGGAAGGCATGTTTGGCAAACCCTCATCACAATCAACTCCCACCCAGAAACCTATGTCCCCACTGTGGAAGGATGTCTAGATCCAGAATTGGCTTCCACAGTCACTTATAGACTCACTGTTAAGACCATGTTCATGGAAGATAATCTTACTCAGCTATGAGTGATCACTAAAGAAGAAGAAGATGATGATGACGACTCAGGGGACAAAGTAAAGGCCAATGACAAAGTTAGCTTGGCACTGCCATGCCTAAAGACAGCACCACCACATAACAAAAGCCACCATTTCACATAGCTCTTAAAATAATCTGTTTGAAAATCTGATGTTATTGGGTGAAGCAATTCTGAATATACTTAAGAACTCCAGTTCATAACATGCATGCTACAAATCAGTGAAATTGCCCCATGAGTCCAAGTAGGGCTTCCATATATGTAGCAACACAAAGGGGAAATGCTAGCATCATATAGAAGTACAGCAACAGAAGTAGTGTGTACAAATGGACCCTGTACTCTGGCATTAGGGAAAATTCACTGCACACACAAGTACTTACATTCCACTGATACTCATGGAATGTAGGTATGTTTGCATTCCCACCCTGATCATGTTTACTTACATGTCCTAGAAGGACTCACTAGTTTCAGTAGAATTTGTCCTCCATGAGAAAGCACTTAGGTTTGTGATCTAAGTACTTTTATATAGCCAAAAATCAGACCAAGAAAGAAAGCACAAGAAGAAAGATTAGCAGAGACTTATAACAGCCTGAAACTCTGGGGTGAATTTTATCTGACAATTCCTTTAAATTAACCCAGATTAGTTCCAGCAGCTTCTCCACACAACTGCTGCTCCTCTCTTCAGAAGTTGCCTTGACTTACATAGCACAGCTGTGTGGCAGGTTTACTCACAGATTTATTCTTACAATATCCATATGGTTTTGCTTTCAACCATGTGGATATTAGAATATGGGAAAGCTGCCACACAAAGAAGTCTCAGAAATTGCATGGACTTTGAATGATTGGAGAGCACGTCCAGCCAACCAATTTACAAGGTTCAGTGGGCACCAAGTAGACTGAGACAAGCTGTCCCCACCAAACAGGCACTTTGTGCAGGGATGTGCTGAAGATCAGCATGTATTCTAACCTTGTAAGGTGCACAAAGTGTTAATGGGTTCTTAAAAATACCGAGTTCCCCTGCAGTCTGAATGTGTGTCCAACTTCACTATGGCCAACGCGTGAGGCAGGGGAAGTACACTAGGAGTTTATTGTCAGTAGGAATTTGGACTCAAAAGAAAATAGGCAGGACCTCAGTGGTATGCAATTATATGATAGAGGAGCAGACTTTTAAAGCCCTGGAGTGTTTGGTTATGCAGATGAGTAAGCGGCAGCTTTATCAGTATCATTATCACAAATCTACAAGTAGGACTATTGACATCTGTTAAGAAAATAGCACCCAAGGCTGCTTCAGAGCAAAATAGTTCAAGGATTTAGAAGTTTGCTCCTTGCCTATATATAAATGATGAAGTCAGAATCTGAAGACAGCAGTCACCCAATGCAGTAAAGAAGCCTTCACCCACCTGGTACCCTCTCAACTGCTGGACTCCAAATCCCATTAGCTCTGGCCAACATGGCCAGTGGGCCAGATATATGGGAGTTGTAGTTCAATAACAGCTGGAGGACACCAGGGAAAGATGCAGTAGATTAACCCCACACTTTTAAGTTTGCCCACAGTGATGTACATCTCACATAAGTATGGCTTGACCGGAGTTTGGGGAGTTTTCACCAAAGTCTAAGAAAAACTCTGCACCATTTCACCAGCTACATTATGCAACTGTGATGTGGAGAGTGGCCTACATAATTTGTGCTGGGGTAAGTCCAGCATTCTGTTCTTACAGTGGCCAACCAGATGTCTGTGGGAAATCCAAAAGCAGGACCCAAGCACAACAGCTCTCTCCCTTCCTGCAGCAGAGCAGCACTCTCCTCCTCCAGCAACTGCTATTTGGAAGCATGACTTCCTCCAACTAGGCAGAGCATAGTCCTCATGGCTAGTAGCCATTGATAGCCCTCTCCTCCATGGATTTGTCTAATCCTCTTTTAAAGCCATCACTGCCACCTGTGAGACAGAGTTTCATAGTGTAACTATGAGCTTCAGGAAGAAGTAATAGAGGGTGCTACTCCCAGCACTAAAATGTATTTTGATTCCCACTGAAAAGTCATATCAAAACAAAAGCGCAAAACAACCTTGACATCTCTCTGAACATGAAGCTTGTGGGACCACAAGTCCTTCTGGTTTTCTGGAAAGAAGCAGGGCACCCTTTTGGGCAGGCAGGAATTCATGCTATCTGCACTTAACATCTTCAGGTGATGTCTGGGACCCATGCACACAAATATTGCTTATGTCTGTTACCTCCAAGGAAAGGGAGAAGAGACTCCACTCAAAGTTGCAATTTATCACCTTCTAAGACTATGGGGAAGGGGCTCTTTGTTTATTTAATAAGTTCATAGAGAATACATGAGGCTACAGACATAAGAGAATCTCCCATATGCCCATGGCATTGTACAGTACTCAGGAAACGTACAGGTGCTCAGGCACACTAAAGAGGTCTGAGGCTTCAGAACACCATAGCCAGGTAGAGCTCCCAAGCTGCATTAAGACAGTTTAATACATTCATTAGAAAGGGAGAATTTTGGCAGGTAAAGCTTTTTAAAACTGCAGTACCTCGATGGGAGAAGTTGCATCTAAATCCCTTTAATGCGTTCGGCACAGGAGCCCTGTTTCACACCTAGTCTGACAAATAGCCTCATAGGAGAGTATACCAAACCTGTACTCCAGAGCTTTCCAAACTTTTCATGTTGGTGGCACACTTTTTAGACATGAATCATTTCGCAACACAGTAATTCAGTTTTACTAGCAAACCAGAGGTTAAACCAACCCCTTTCCAGCCCTGAGGCAAGCATGGGGAGTGTTTGCATGACACACCTACACACTGCAGCTGACACACTAAGGAAGGGGTCAGCAAGGTTTATCTTGCCTGGGCCGGATCGGTCCCATGGAGATCCCTCTGTGGGCTGGATTTCGGGCACGTATGAGGTGATTTTTGCATGAGGTGCGCAGAAACGATTTTCAGTGTCTGCGCAGGAGTGAATTTTGGCACAGCGGAAGTGAGTCCCTGTGCTGCGCTGCGATGTGCTTCTCCAGTATCTTGGTTCAGGGGCGACTCATGGGCCGGTCAAACAACCTCCACGGGCCACTTCCAGCCCATGGGCCTTAGATTGCTGACCCCTGCACTAACTTGTCCCAGCACACAGTTTGGAAAGCTCTGCCATAATCCTGTGCACACTTACTTGCAGTGTAAGAAACTCAGAAATATAAGATAATTGCCAAATGGCACCTTAAACGGAGATTATGGTCACCACAACAGAATGTCTAGGCACCTTTTTTTGCAATGAAATTTATTATTATTATTTAGGGTTGCCATATTTTGAAGAGCAAAAAAGGGGACATTGTGATGACTCTCATTTTACATACCACTACTATATGTAGGCTATAGAAGCTGTGATCTACTGCTGAGGGGGGCAGGAGAAGAGGAAAGCAAGACTTCAACCACCAGTCATGTCTATGTCTCATCCAGAAAGTATAGACAGAGACATTTTGGCAAATTTAAAAAATCCACCCAGAAAAAAAATTTACCCCTGAAAAGGAGGGCATATCCTGGAAAAAGAGGACACACACCAACCCTATCATTGTTATTATTCCTTTCATTTCTTTACCACTTTATATTTTAAAGAAAAAAGTGGTTTACAACACATTAAAACATCAAATAAAGCAATCCAGAATAAAACCAATTCAATTCATATTCAAGCCCATATTTATTTACCTACTTAATTTACTGTAGATAGCTGTCCCATAGCAGAAGTACTCTAAGAGGTCAGTGTGGTATTATGGTTAGTGTATTGGACTAGGACAGGGGTAGGCAACCTAAGGCCCGGGGGCCAGATGCAGCCCAATCACCTTCTCAAAATGGCCCGCAGACAGTCCGGGAATCAGGGTGTTTTTACATGAGTAGAATGTGTCCTTTTATTTAAAATGCATCTCTGGGTTATTTGTGGGGCCTGCCTGGTGTTTTTTACATGAGCAGAATGTGTGCTTTTATTTAAAATGCATCTCTGGGTTATTTGTGGGGCATTGGAATTCGTTCATTATTTTTTTTTCAAAATATAGTCCAGCCCACCACATGGTCTGAGGGACAGTGGACCGGCCCATGGCTGAAAAAGGTTGCTGACCCCTGGACTAGGACCTAGGAGATCAGGATTCTAATCCTCACTCACTCATGAAGCTCATTGGGTGACTTTGGGCCAGTCACAGCCTCTTAACCTACTTTACAGGTTCATTGTAGGGATTAACTGAGGAGGGGTGTGAACTATGGACTTCTTGGAGAAAAAGGCAGGATATAAGTGCAATAAATAAGCTCTTATGTGCTCACCAGCTTAGGAAAGTTGGAGGGGCCAGCCAGATGGAGGTGTCAGCCACCAGCCTGGCATCCAGAGATCTCCACATGGTGGCAATTGAACCCACCCCAATTGCAAAACACACCTGGGGAATTTCAAATATTGCTTTACTTCTGAATAAATTCACATGGGTTCTGGCTTTTAGACTGAAATCCAAAAATACACTTACTAGGATAAAAATCCCATGGAATGTGTTCAGACTTACTTCCAAATATGTATATAGTCAAACTATGGTAACTGATTCTTCATTTTCTTTTCAAGCTGCACTGGCTCCCGGTGGAGTACAGGGTCAGATTTAAGGTGCTGATTTTGACCTTTAAAGCCCTTCACGGCCTAGGACCCTCGTACCTACAGGACCGCCTCTCCTGGTATGCCCCACGGAGAGCCTCAAGGTCCATAAATAACAACACCCTAGTGGTCCCAGGCCCTAAGGAAGTTAGATTGGCTTCAACCAGAGCCAGGGCCTTTTCAACTCTGGCTCCGGCCTGGTGGAACGCTCTGCCTCATGAGACCAGGGCCCTGCAGGATCTGATTTCTTTCCGCAGGGCCTGTAAGACAGAGTTGTTCCGCCTGGCCTTTGGCTTGGAGCCAATTTGATTCCCTCCCTCTCCCCTTTTTTTCCCTTTCTTTTCCTTCTCCTCCTGCGATGAGGCTACATTTTAATATGTTAATGTTCCATTCTTTTAATGTTGTATTTTATTTTTGTTTTTAAGTTGTAATCATTCATCTTGTTTTTATTATTGCTTGTAAGCCGCTCTGAGCCCAGCCTTGGCTGGGGAGGGCGGGGTGTAAATAAAAAATATTATTATTATTATTATTATTATTATTATTATTATTATTATTATTATTATTATTTTAGGGATCACACCTTTTTAATGTTGTGACAAGCAAGAGAAAGCTCAAGGTTTAGTGCTCTAAAATGAATCCTATCCATAATCATGAAAAAAATGTTTAGCATGTATACAGTCATACCTCAGAAGTTGAACAGAATCCGTTCTGGAAGTCCGTTCAACTTCCAAAGCGCAGCTTCTGATTGGATGCAGGAAGCTCCTGCAGCCAATCGGAAGCCGTGGAAGCCCCGTCGGATGTTCGGCTTCCGAAAGAACGTTCAAGAACCGGAACACTCACTTCCAGTTTTCAATCGTTCGGGAGCCGAAACCTTCAACTCTGAAGGTGTTCGGGAACAGAGGTACGGCTGCATAGTGAAGACCATCAAGCCTATCAAGAAAGAAGGATCAGAGAAGGATTGCTCAACAGCACAACTTATTTAGGACAAGAAAATGGACTTTTCTACACAATAGATCATTATCAAAAGAGACAGTGGTGACTATTAGCATAGGGTGTTAAGACAAACCTTGTGGAGAGCATAGGTTTTTCAACAGCTATTACCAAAAATAGAACATCCATGTTCAGAGGCAGTAAAGCTCTTTCGTCTGGTACAGCAGAGCTCTTTTATGGTTGTAATTCATTAGTTGCTGTCTCAAAGAAAAGTCTATTCCTCTACCCTCAGACGTTTTTGTAATCCGTGCAAAATGTTTCTCAAAAAAAGGAAGAAAATTGATACATAGTTTGTAGGTATCTTTGCGTACTGTTTAAGTATGTTTCTATCTTGCAGAAACAAATACACACAAACACCTGAAAATGGTTACAGTACTACTATGCTGAAAATGGAAGTTGAGGCATGGGCAGTAAACCCCCTTTTCAAAATAAAAAGAACACACATACACCATATTTAATTTCATGACAGCTATGTGCAATTTTATTATTTTCTGTTTTGCAAGCAAAACTTCAGTGTAACTATGTCAGCACCCACAACTGATTTGAAACATGTATCGGACCCTCCCCATGGACACATGGCTTTTAAGTGCAGCATGTTGTAATGAGGACATTGGTAGCGGCTGCAGCATAATGGCAGGAATAATAATTAGTATTACCACCTGGGAAAAAGTGCATTCTGCAAAACGTGTTAAGAAAGCAAGCCTTTCTCAATGGGCTTGCTGGAAGCCCCCTTGGTCCAAATCTTACAACTGTTGTGAACTCAGTAAGTGGCCCTTAGGCAAGCCACTCTTCCTCAGCCTTTTCCCACCTGCAACAGTCAAGATAAAATAGCTGGCCTATGTATTACAGGGTTGTTGCATACAAAGCAATGTGTACAAAACTCTACACGTGCTCCTTATCCATATGAGACATGCACAGACCCTTTAGCAGCAATGGGAGTGGGGACCTTAAGAGCATGCTTGGTTTTGATCATTTTATCTGTGGGTCAGAGAAACTTAAACCTTCTGCTAGTAAGCGGAATATATACTCTGCATCCACAGTGAAGTGTAAAGCAACAGTTAGAGGACATTACCCCTACAGTAAGAGTTTGAGGGCACAGCCCTGTTCCAAAGAGGTGATGTCTGGGAACCCAGGAACACAAATATTGCTTATATCTGTTACCTCCAAGGAAAGAAAGAAGAGACTCCACTCAAAGTTGCAATCTATCACCTTCTAAGACTATTGGGGGGGCCTGTTTGTTTACTC
The DNA here is from genome assembly GCF_964234715.1 of Podarcis melisellensis. Taxonomy (NCBI): domain Eukaryota; kingdom Metazoa; phylum Chordata; class Lepidosauria; order Squamata; family Lacertidae; genus Podarcis; species Podarcis melisellensis. The sequence continues at coordinate 83,331,818 of NC_138537.1, forward strand.
CTTAAATTCATAGAGAATACATGCGGCTACAGACATAAGAGATTCTCGCATATGCCCATGGCCTTGTACAGTACTCAGGAAACGTACAGATGCACAGGCACACTAAAGAGGTCTGAGGCTTCAGAACACCATAGCCATGTAGAGCTCCCAAGCTGCATTAGAAAGGGAGAATTTTGGCAGGTAAAGCTTCTTATAACTACAGTACCTTGATGGGAGAAGTTGCATCTAAATCCCTTTAATGCATTAGGCACAGGGGCCCTGCTTCACACTCAGTCTGACAAACAGCCTCATAGGAGAGTATACAAGCCTGTACTCCAGAGCTTTCCAAACTTTTCATGTTGGTGACACACTTTTAGACATGCATCATTTTGCAATGCAGTAATTCAGTTTTGCATCATTTCATGACACAGTAATTCAGTTTTACTAGCAAACCGGAGGTTAAACTAACCCCTTTCCAGCCCTGGGAGGAGCGTGGGGAGCATTTGCACAACACACCTACACACTGCAGCTGACACACTAACGTGTCCTGACACATAGTTTGGAAAGCTCTGCCGTAATCCTGTGCACACTTACTTGCAGTGTAAGAAACTCACATAGATAAGCTAATTGCCAAATGGCACCTTAAACAGAGATTATGGTCACCACAAGAGAATATCTAGGCACCTTTTCTTGCAATGAAATTTATTATTATTATTTAGGGTTGTCATATTTTGAAGAGCAAAAAAGGGGACACTGTGATGACTCTCGTTTTAAATACCACTACAGTGGTACCTCGGGTTAAGTACTTAATTCGTTCTGGAGGTCCGTACTTAACCTGAAACTGTTCTTAACCTGAAGCACCACTTTAGCTAATGGGGCTCCTGCTGCCGCTGTGCCACTGGAGCACAATTTCTGTTCTCATCCTGAAGCACTATTTCTGGGTTAGCAGAGTCTGTAACCTGAAGCGTATGTAACCTGAAGCATATGTAACCCGAGGTACCACTGTACTATATGTAGGCTATAGAAGCTGTGATCTATTGCTGAGGGGGGCAGGAGAAGTGAAGAGGAAAGCAAGTCTTCAACCACCAGTCATGACTATGTCTCATCCTGAAAGTTCAATGAGCAGGAATTGCTCCCCATTAGATGCAATAATAATAATAATAGTCATTTGAGAGAGCTTTCCCATACCCAGCTTGAACCCATGACTTGGGACAAGGGGGCCTGACGCCATGAGGAGAAAAGGGAGGGGAAATTCTTCCCCTTCTTCATCTTCTCCTCGTTGCGTTGGGGGAGGGAGAGAGAAGTCAGGCGTTTTGGGTAATAGGAAGCACGAGAGAGAAGTTTTAAAGGACTCCAAGCAGAGGCTGAGAAAGGAAGGGGGCGGGATAAGAAAGCGAAACTGAGAGACGCTGAAACGAAAGACGCCGCCCGTCCCCCCCCCCCAACCAACCAAGTGTTTCTGTCAAACAAATAGGGTTAGGTGGGTGAGTGGGGAGGCACTTACTTGAGTTCCATTTACCACGACCCCTGACATCTCTGCCCCCAAAATGTGCTGCCTCTCTCTCCCCACACGCCCCACTCAAGGGAGAGGCAAGACTCCTGAGGGGACTTTTCGCTTCTCCTAAGGTGGCCGCCCCTGGTGGGCTGAGGGGAAGGAGCGCGACGGGCGGGGGAGGGGGGAGGAAAGAAAAAAAAGGCGCGAAAAAGAGCTCCTCAGCCTTCCCCAGCTGCGCCTGCAATTAAATGCCCTGGGAGGAAGCCCAGCTGTCGTCAGCTGATCCCGAGGCGGAAGAGCCCGTGTTAACTGACGCCGCGCGCTATTCCGGGTTCCTCACGTGAGCGAGGCGAGGGGCCTCTTGCGCGTCGACCCAAAATTGTCGGGGGCTGAGGTGGGATGCAACTTCTCCTCCCAGGATGAGCTTACCTGGGAGCAAAGAAGCCCCTCCCAAAGACTGCCTTTTTTTTCAAACTTGGGTGCCCAGATGTTGTTGATAATTTTTATTAATTTTTCCTCTTTTATTAAGTTTTCATTTTACAATCTTTAAATACATCCTTCCTGGATTTTTCACTTTTTTTGGCTCATATGAGCTAATCGGCTTCCTTCCCTCCCTCCTCAAAAGTAAAGGACCCCTGACAGTTAAGTCCAGTCATGAACGACTCTGGGGTTGCGGCGCTCATCTCGCTTTACTGGCTGAGGGAGCCGACGTTTGAAACGTCCGCAGAGTTTTTCCAGGCCATGTGGCCAGCATGACTAAGCCGCTTCTGGAAAACCAGAGCAGTGCACCGAAATGCTGTTTACCTTCCCACTGGAGCTGTACCTATTTATCTACTTGCACTTTGACATGCTTTCGAACTGCTAGGTTGGCAGGAGCTGGAACAACGGGAGCTCACCCCGTCGTCGGGATTCGAACCGCCGACCTTCTGATCGGCAAGCCCTAGGCTCAGTGGTTTAGACCACAGCGCCACCCGCGTCCCTCCCACCTTATGGTTGCATTAATTCTTTATTGTGGTTGCCGCAGTCACACCTCTTCCTGATTACTTTATATCATTCCAATTAAGCAATTTTTATTCATTTTTCAGTTACAATCCAATAATCGCCTCACTATAACAATACCAAATTATAATGCAATTACCAATACCAATCATACAAATACCGAATTATATAATTCAAGTCCACACACACCCCGCGTGCTATTTTTGATAGTTTGATTATTTTCTTTATTTCTGCATTCCAAAATCTTACTAATTTCAATTACATTCCAGTCAAAATAATAATCCCTTATGCAACAACTGCAATATTAATAACTTCCATCCGTGCTTGACACATTAAATGATTTATAGAACTACAAGTGAGGCACTCAAACTATATCCTTGTTCTTCCTGTGTGTGTGGCAATTATTCTGTCCGTGGTATTTCTTCCTGTCCTTGTAAAATGTTACGTCTATCTTTTCCCGGTTGTTGTTGTTCTCCATCAGATGTTGTTGGGCTACAATGCCTATCATCCCTGACCACTGGTCCTGGTAGCTAGGGATGATGGGAGAGCCAGTGTGCTGTAGTGGTTAAGAGCGGTGGACTTGTAATCTGGGGAACCGGGTTCGTGTCTCCGCTCCTCCACATGCGGCTGCTGGGCGACCTTGGGATAGTCACACTTCTTTGAGGTCTCTCAGCCTCACTCACCTCACAGAGTGTTTGTTGTGGGGGAGGAAGGGAAAGAAGGTTGTTAGCCACTTTGATACTCCTTCGGGTAGTGATAAAGTGGGATATCAAATCCAAACTCTTCTTGTGGTTGAGCTGCAACTCCCATGATCTCTAGAGAGCAGGACCCAGTGGTCAGGGGTGATGAGAGTTATAGTCCAAACACAGCTGGAGTCCCAAGTTTGGGAAACAGTAGTCTAGCCCTTGCAGCTGCTTCCATTGACACATTGCTTGCTGTTAGGACACAGGAATAGGTTAAGGCTGAGAGAGATACTGGGTGGTCTTACATCAGCTAGTGAGCTTCATAACTGAGTGGGGATTTGAACTCAGGTTCCACTGGCCCAAGTCTAACACACTTCCATACTGTCACATTGTCCTCCTGAAACCAAAAGGGGTTGTAGCCAGAGAACCAGCTGGAGCTTGGAAAAGCACTGAAAAAAAGGTGGGGCTGGGAGAGATACTCCTGCTTGAACCCCTAGAGAGCTGCTGCCAGCCAGTGTAAACAGAAGTGAGCTAGAGGGGCTGATGGATCTGATTCAGAATAAGTCAGCTTGCTATGCTCCTATGGTTACAGAGACAAAAGTAAGGGCAGATTGTCTCCAGTCACAGAACAAGCACTACTAGAAATGCACCTGCAAGGGAGGAATATCCTGGATTTAAACTGGGTTTAAATGCCTCTTAATAACTTGCCTCTGAACTACAACACTATCAACCTAATTTCCTTTTCATGATCCTCGGTACATTCACCTCTTCTTGTGTGTGTAGTCCAGGCATGGGGAACCTGTGGTCCTCCAGATGTTGGACTATAGCTCTCAAAATCCTTGGCCATTAGTGATGCTGATGGGAGCTGGAATCCAAGAACACCTGGAGGGCCACAGGTTCCCCATGCCAGGATTAGCCTATGTTATTGGAAGCCTGCGACCAGGTCTGTGCTTTTTATTTTAGTTGATGCCTAGCTATTAACATCATTTTAATATTGAATTCAATGGTGCTTATGCAGAACTTCCTAGTGGCTTGTGTGCCACAGATCATCCTGTCACTCTGCCAACCAGATAAGCAGATAGCTCAGTCAGTAGAGCATGAGACTCTTAAGGTCAGGGTTGTGGGTTCAAGCCCCATGTTGGGCAAAAGATTCCTGCATTGCAGGGGGTTGGACTAGACTAGATGACCTTCGTGGTCCCTTCCAACTCTACACTTCTATGGTTCTATGGTTCTATGGTTCAACCTTAATGGCACCCAACATTCACCAGCTGCAGTACAGGTTTAACCTTGCCTCATGGAATAGTTACTTCTGGTCTGACAACATTTTGTTATTGTATGTTATTAATGCTGAGTCACCTGATTGTGGTGTTGTTTGCACATGGTTGCTAAAATTGTTAATCCACCCCATGCACTTGTGTGCAGGACCAGCCTGCCCATTGGACAAAGTAGACATTTTACAAGGGGTTGAGGAAGATGGGGGGGGGGGAGAGAGGTGGAGGTGGAGGGAGAGTGGAAACTATTTGCATTTATCATGGATAGCTTGCTGCCTAGCCACTCCAGCTAACACAGAGACATACATATAAGAAACTATGATATGGAGCGCTTACATGGATGCAGACCTCTGGCTAGGCCGCAGGCACACTCAGATCTGGTCCTGTGTTTAAGTTTATTCTTGAGTGTTAATGCTATGCCGATCCTTAGAGAGACAAGCAGATAAGGGGATATCTTAAACTGGATCAACTTCTATTGGTGATGTGACATAGTACATGTCATCACCTTATCTAATGTGTGTCCTGCAACATATTCTCAGTTTTGAATGGGTTTTACGTTTCCTTCCTTATCTTGGGCAAAGCCCCAATACCTTAATATATAAGGTGGTTGCTGTTTCCTTTTCTACCATGCTTCATTGTCCTTACATAGCTGTCAGGCATAGTAGCACATTCCAATATAAAAATGTGTGATCTCTTGCCTCCCAGAGCTGAACACGTGCCTGGAAGCAAAAGATCCTTTGGAAGGCATTCTCGTAATAGTGTCCTATCTAGAGTTCTGAAAAAGTGTGACAACCACAAAGGTAAGTATATACGTTCGTATTACGAAAGTCGGCATGCATTCTGCAAGTATATACACATGCCCCTGGCTGCTGCAGGGAATTGCTTGTCCATTTCCCTCACAAAAAAGGCTGGAACTTGGGGAAAGAGCTGTTGCTCCAGCAATGAAGTAGCTCAGACTGGGGACTTACATAGAAGCTGGAGACTCTGCTCCTTCCTAGCACTTGGGCAGACCCTGATCCATGAGCTACCACCTCATCCTGAGCCTCAGATGCAGCTAGCCAGGCACCTGGGTGGCAGCACTGAAGCTCCCATCTGGATCACCATCTCCTCTGCTCCTATGACCCTGAAGAAGATGGGAAGGGGCGGGTCAGAGATCCAGCCAGGGGAAGCCATGCAGCAGGTGTGGTGACCTCTAGTCCTTGGCAGGTATATCCAGAGTCAACAGCGCTTCAGAATCATTGGCATTGTGGAGATCTGCTGGAGGTGGCTCCTCCTCCTCCTCCTCCAAGGTCTGAGTAGGCTTGAACCTTGAAGGACTGCTCCCAAAGGCCAACCACCATCTATCTTCAATTTGGCTTGCACTGTGCTTGAGTGCTTTTGCATTCTGCCAGGGGGTAAAGCAATCTAGTTGTCCAATATTTATTCATTTTCTACATTTTTCAGATGCCCAATAGCTCTTTGAGCATCATACAAGAAAACAGCAAAACAACATAAAATCCCAACAAGATACAATAAAAAGCAGCTTTACACAATTATAAATAGGAGCTAAAAACATAACAAGCAGCAAAATGCATTTTTAAAATACCAGTGAGTAAAAGCACTTAATAAAAACAACAAAAAGCAGGAGCAGATAATTTAAAACAGAGAATTTAAAAATTAAAAACATTGGATTTGAACTTGGGAGGATCCAGGGAAGCTGAATACCAGAAGATTCAAGACACCAGTTTACCAAAAAAAAAAAAAAACCAACCCACCCAAAAATGGTTGCTGGGGAGCACAAGTGGGAAGTGTGTTGTTGGGTTCAGGCCTTGCTCTCAAGCTTCCCATCTCATTGGCCTTTAGTCAGATCCAGTGGGGCCCATCTTATATTCTTAACAACAACAAAAAATGTTGGAAATACATCCAGTTAGGTACCAGGCAGACCACTCTGGGTAAACAATATAGTGGTACCTCGGGATGTGAACGGGATCCGTTCTGGAGCCCCGTTCGCATCCTCAATGGAACGTAAGATGGACGGCACGTCTGTACGTGCGTGGGTCATATTTTGCCATTTCCGCGCATGCGCATGGCCTCATTTTGAGTGCGCATGCGTGAGTGGTGAAACCCAGAAGTAATGCGCTCCGTTACTTCCAGGTTGCCGCAGAATGCAACCCAGAAGCGCTCAACCTGAAGCACATTGAACCCAAGGTATGACTGTATTGTACCATTTTACAGTCATGTCCTCCATTTTGAAGGCGTGACTTACAAACAATTTTAGATTCCCTCACCCCCTCCCACCTCAAAACAGTACATTTTGGACTATATATGTGTACCAAATGTCAGGTTTCTAGCTCATGAAGAAATATCCTTATATTTGATACCATCTTCAGTAAGTCAACCAGCCCATTCAAATTCCCCATATACAGTGGAACCTCGGGTTGCGAACGTGATCCATGCGGGAGGCGATTTAGCACTTCTGCACATGCGTGAGTGCTGAAACCTGGAAGTAACCCGTTCCGGTACTTCCAGGTTCGGCGCAGTGTGCAACCCAAGAAAGCATAACCTGAAGCGTCTGTAACCCGAGGTACCACTGTACATACAGAATGGCTATAGTTACAACTATTGATGGCTTTGGTGCTCTTAATAAACCAAGTATGTTGCTTAAACAAACAAATGGAAATTTGCAGGTTGTTTTTTAAAGGCATGATGGGTTTTCACTCACTCACTGAAATATAGAAAGAATATATACCTGTAAAATTGAGCAGGTTACCTGAAAACGACTTGACAATACAGCGTATGGAAAGAGCTCAGACTCTGGTCTTTCATTTTTAAAAAAATATCTTGCCCTTCTAGACAGAAAGGTATGAAGCAACATATGAAGATACCTTACTGAGTGATGTATATGAAATGGCAGAAAGGCAAAAAGAGCAAAATCCAGAACCACTGAAGCCAGGCAAGACTACGATGGTCTTCATGGTCCTCAAACAAAACAGTGTAGGCTTTCTGTGAGCTCCTTTAAACAAATTCCTGCCCAATAGTAACAGAAGGTATTTTCTAATCTTCTATCATATTCACACTTACATGAGAGGAAGCCCTCTTGAACACAGTGTGACTTCCATATGTTATGATTGCAGTACTAGAGGGTTTTGGGGCGGTTAGTTTCTTCCCAGAGGGACGCGGGTGGTGCTGTGGGTTAAACCACAGATCCTAGGGCTTGCCAATCAGAAGGTTGGCGGTTTGAATCCCTGCAACGGGGTGAGCTCCCGTTGCTTGGTCCCTGCTCCTGCCAACCTAGCAGTTCGAAAGCCCGTCAAAGTGCAAGTAGATATATAGGTACCGCTCTGGCAGGAAGGTAAACGGCATTTCCATGCGCTACTCTGGTTCACCAGAAGTGGCTTAGTCATGCTGGCCACATGACCCGGAAGCTGTACGCCGGCTCCCTCGGCCAATAAAGCGAGATGAGTGCCGCAACCCCAGAGTCGGTCATGACTAGACCTAATGGGCAGGGGTCCCTTTACCTTTACCTTTACCTTTACCCTAGTTTCTTCCCTTCTTGTTACCCTATCACAGATGGCACACATAGAGATACTCACTTCTTCAAATGCATTTGTCTTTTCCTGCCCCCCTATGGTGCATTAACCTCTTCTCTATTTATATTAGCTTTCTTTTATTGTTTCGTCTTTGTCTATATATCTATATGCCTATGAGGTAGTGCATTTGACTGAGGTCATTCTGTCTGCAACATCCATCACCTCATTGGTCACCAGGGTTGATTTGATTGACTTGGTTAGCTAGGCAAGTGTTACCTTCCTCCCTCATGCTCTGTGGAAGAAGGAAACCATCCCAGAAAACAGGAATTTATTGCTTTTCACTTAAGGGTTTGAGACACTGGACATCAGATGATCCAACCCCCCACAGTAGGTTGCCAGGAATGGATAAAACAAGGAAAGTTCTTACCAATGTTTTTTATTCAATATTCACAGAGAGAGGCTTAGAAATCCAGCCTCTTGGAGTAATGGTGTTGCTTCAAGTGAAACCCCACCCCCTCCGTCTCTCCCACTTCCTCATGAGTCATTGCTACGGGTGCTTGAAAGGGCCTTTTGCCTTTGAGCTCTTTGCTCTCCTAGTTTCAATGCTCACCGGGTTTGGGAGAGGGGTGGTCTGGAATGCTTTCTAAAGACACTTAGTCTCTCAGCTGTGTCTCTCCTGGTGGTGCTTCTTCCTCTTCCTCCTCCTTTCCCATTATTTCCCAGTTTGTCCCCTCATCTGCCTCTGAGCTGTGACCTTCTTCAAACCCCTGTTGTAATTCTGAACTGTCTCGTTCTTCTCTGGAAGGGTCAGGCTGGGGAGGCAGTCTTCACCATTCCTCTTCTGCCCAGTCCCTGACACTGAAGAACATTCACCCCACATAGGTGAATGTTTCTAGCCCCCTCCCTAGAAACAATGGTGACATCACTGATGACTTCATAAGGAGCCTACTCTTATACTAAGGTCAGACCCACTGCCTACCCCAATAAAGTCCCAGACAATGCTATTACCCAAGATCCTCTGACTGGAAATATCAGGCCTTGAACCCGGGGTTTTCTGAATGTGCAGCATGTGTTTTACCACTGAGCACAGCACTTTTCCATCTGCTGTCATAGTATGGGCTTAGACAGCAAGAATACGGTATGTGATGTTGCCATTCTAAGACTTTTTTTGTAACCAAGAAGTTGAACTGTTAGACTGTTAGATCACCATCATGATGACCCCGGTTAATTCTGAACCCTGTTCCCTATTGCATTTCACTTTGCAACAACTTTAACGTTTTCCTGATTCTGTTAGTTTTTATTGAAATATTCTATGGGTAAAGTGTTCTAATTTATAAGAAATGTAATACAAGTAAATATCAGTGTTTAACAGGCCTGGCTAATTGCTTGGCTTTTTTGAAGACCAGTTTTGAAAATGTGTTGTCTCAGTGTTCAAAGGAGATGGACGCCACATTGTAGTTATCTTTTACATACTTCTATCCACGTTCTCCAGGTATGCATAATTTTGCAAACCTCTCACTACACATGTCTCACTTCACCTGTGTTTATTCTGGGACTGAATCCCTGTTCTTAATAATGCTTCACTCATTGCTGTCATGGAGATATATCTCATTTGTCTTCTCCTGCCCTTTGCAACTGGTGCTTTCTGCCACACTCTCAGACGGCGAAATTAAATGGTTTCTGGTAATGAAACGGTTTCTGCGTAACAGGCAAAGATCAAGTAACTGAGGAAGTGACTCTGGGGGCCAAGGGAGCATTTTTTGTTAGACCAGGAAGCTGTTATCGCTTGTTACAATCCCTCTAGTGTTGGTTAACTTATGTATCTGAAATAGCTAACCAATTACAGCTGGCGAATAGTGAAGTGTGGTGGAGGAAAGCTGATTCATTTGCAGTCACCATGAAAGTGTGGTCAACATCTTTCCTGTGTAACATCAGGGCACACCTCTGAGAGAAACCCGGACTTGGAGAGGGTTCTACCATGGAAGTGCCTGAGGTTCTTGCCAGCAGATAATCAGTTAACAACACCCACTACTTCTCTCGTCAAAACTGCTTCCTGACAGTGCTATCAAATTTCAAAACTATACTGGCAATCATGACAGATTACCATTAGGTAGCTAGTGATTTTTTTTCTCACCTTCGAAATCCAAAGAACTTCTCTTTTCTTTTCATATCTAACTTCACCACTGTAGATACATATAAAAATGAAACTGTAAAAAAAAAAATGGAATGGGTAAGAAACAAAGAGTAAGGTTAAAAAGCAAACACACCTTTACAGCACATCCTAAACCATGTCTAACTCAGAAGAAAATCTTATTGAATTCAAGGGGGCTTAGTTCTAGGTAAGTGGGGTTAGGATTGTAGGCTTGGTGGTTCCTTTTACAATATAAAAGAAAGGATGGAGAGCATCTGGTCCTCCAGATGCTGAACTGTAACTCTCAGCAGCCCCAGCCAGATGGCCAATGGTCAGGCACAGTTGATGGGAATTGTAGTCCAACAACAACTGAGGGCCACAAGTTTCCTCTCCCTGTTTTATACTTCTGTTGCTTGTGCTAGCTTGATCATCCTGCTGCCTCATTAAGTGAGTGCCAGGGGCACTATTTCATGTTTCATTGAGGAAGAGACTATCGACAAGGCTCAAAAGCTTACTCTTGAATGTATTAAAGCCTAATTTACAACACCAGCCATGTATTTTAACCCTATGTTGTTGCTATACAATGTCTTATAATAAGCAAAGTCACTGACGCTACTGTGAGTGTTTCGGGGGGGGGGGTTCATTCACCCTTCACAATTGATGGGTATTTTGTACTTTGGTCTTCAAATATGCAATGCCTAATGAGAAGAAGCAGCTTTCAGTGCCATGGCTGCCGTGGATTCCTAGGAACTTGTCAAAGGTAGAAGTCTGGAGGCATGCTGAGAAGCAAGCAGGCAGAGAACTCAGTCTTCAGCTCAGACTAATGAGCCAGGCTAGAAGCAGTTTTATAGGACAAGGTGACATCCTTTTGGCCCCTTTTTAGCATATGATCTCTGCTGGTAGCTGCAATACCACCCATCAGCAGCAATAGTGTAGTAGAAAGTAGGCCCTCCCTTCTCCGCCAAGCTACCATGATGGTGTAAAACATACAAGGGTCCTACTGTGAGAGAGTCCCCAGGGCCTTACAGAATTGTAGCACTATGTGAGAGCTAAGGATTTTTAACAAGAAATCCCTAATCCACTTACAAGACTGCATTTTCCCCCAAATGTCTTTATGTTACAGTTAAACCAGCATAAAACCCATTAAAAATTATAGTGTTGATCAGGGATCAAGACCAGTGACCCTCCAAAAGTTGTTGGACTCCAACTCCCATCAGCCTAAGCCAGCATGGTGGATGATGGGAGCTGGAGTCCATCAATATGGAAGACCAGAAGTTCCCAATCCCTGCTGTAAAGGTAAAGGGACCCCTGACCATTAGGTCCAGTCGTAGCTGACTCTGGGGTTGCGGCGCTCATCTTGCTTTATTGGCCGAGGGAGCCAGCGTACAGCTTCCAGGCCATTGGCCAGCATGACTAAGCCGCTTCTGGCGAACCAGAGCAGCGCACGGAAACGCCGTTTATCTTCCCGTCGGAGCAGTACCTTTTTATCTACTTGCACTTTGACGTGCTTTCAAACTGCTAGGTTGGCAGGAGCAGGGACCAAGCAATGGGAGCTCACCCCGTCACGGGGATTCGAACCACCGACCTTCTGATCGGCAAGTCCTAGGCTCTGTGGTTTAACCCACAGCGCCACCCGCGTCCTAATCCCTGCTGTAGATGTACTCAAAATAAAACAATCATAGTTGCACAATATTTGAATTGGTTTGGAATCCAGCAGAGCAAGTGGTCTCTTTACATATCCCCTGCCCCACACCAAAGAGATGACTGTCTGGAGGAGAAAGCCAGTTCAACACAGAGTGCATCCTTTCCTTGGTCCCTGTCACACCAAGGTGGGAATCCTTTGGCTCTCCAAATGTTGTTGAACTACAACTCCAATTAGTCCCAGCAAGCATGGCCAACGGCCAGGGATTATGGGACTTATAGTTCAGCGCAAAGGTTCCTCACACCTGCTGTAGTGCAAGGGAGCTGCACATAGAAAGCTGAATTGGGGGCATACCATGCAGAAAAAAGGTCAAAAATAAAAAAGGAAACTCAGAAAACTCTTAGATTTTAGAAATTCGATTTTGTGTTCAATATTACAAGTCAACATTGGCACCTTATGAACCCTTATCCTGAATTTGTAAAAAAAAAAAAAGCAAAGAAAGGAAAAAGCTGTATCTGCAGGGAAATGGTTATTAGTGTTTCTCTTTTTTCTGCCTTAGTGCAGAAAATATTCCCTTTTTTCCCCCTTAATGTCTTCTGCTTCACTTCTTCCCAAACTTTATCCCCTGTGGTTTTGCTAAAAAAAATTATCTACAAATGAGAGATCACAAACAAATGGGTCCCTACATATTAAAGTGGTACTTCCCCCACTTAATGATTGGTTTATTATTGCAATACTGCTTCGTTTAAAATACACAAAGGAGTTTTTAAAATTATACTGCTTCTAAAGGACCTTCCCTGGGAATTTTCAACATATTCTTTGCTTCCAGACCATTCTGTCATTGGCTTTATCTGCAGCGGCACAAAATGAGGCTGCAGGTATTACTTGGGCCACACAAAGACTTAGCCCACTAGATTGGCTCCGAATTCTCCTTCGACTCTTGGTCAAAGCCAGGCTCAGAGCCCATGTTATGCTGGTCAAAGGAACCAATCCAAATGGGGTGATCACCAGGAGGAGCTAGCAGGGTGCAAACACCAACAAACAGGTTAAAGGCTTGATACCTTAGGAATGGATATGGAACAACTGATTGGTTCAAAATTGGGAAAGGAGTACGCCAAGGCTGTATATTGTCTCCCTGCTTATTTAACTTATATGCAGAATTCATCATGTGAAAGGCTGGGCTGGATGAATCCCAAACCAGAATTAAGATAGCCGGAAGAAATATCAACAACCTCAGATATACAGATGACGCAACCTTGATGGCAGAAAGTGAGGAGGAATTAAAGAACCTTTTAATGAGGGTGAAAGAGGAGAGCACAAAATATGGTCTGAAGCTCAACATCAAAAAAACGAAGATCATGGCCACTGGGCCCATCACCTCCTGGCAAATAGAAGGGGAAGAAATGGAGGGAGTGAGAGATTTTACCTTCTTGGGCTCCATGATCACTGCAGATGGTGACAGCAGTCACGGAATTAAAAGACGCCTGCTTCTTGGGAGAAAAGTGATGGAAAACCTAGACAGCATCTTAAAAAGCAAAGACATCATCTTGCCAACGAAGGTCCGTATAGTTAAAGCCATGGATTTCCCAGTGGTGATGTATGGAAGTGAGAGCTGGACCATCAAGAAGGCTGATCGCCAAAGAATTGATGCTTTTGAATTATGGTGCTGGAGGAAACTCTTGAGAGTCCCATGGACTGCAAGAAGATCAAACCTTTCCATTCTTAAGGAAATCAGCCCTGAGTCTCACTGGAAGGACAGATCCTGAAGCTGAGGCTCCAGTACTTCGGCCACCTCATGAGAAGAGAAGACTCCCTGGAAAAGACCCTGATGTTGGGAAAGATGGAGGGCACAAGGAGAAGGGGACAGCAGCCGTGCATGATCATACGAGAACATGATCCGGCCCACAGAGGGATCTCTGCTGGAGTGAACCAGCCCAAACGAGGTAAACCTTGCCGACCTCTGGGTTAGAGCAACACAGAACTTGTAGTAAAAATCAAGTCACAAACGATCCCTGGGCATCCCTGTTCTTTCAGATTCCATTGGAAGCTGGAGTGGAAAACCACTTCAAGTTTAGACCAGATGTGCCAATACTAAGACGTCAACAGTGTGTGACTTGTTGTGTTGTGTTATTGCTAGTACTGTATAGATGGGCAGCCTGAGAGAGCACAGCTGGCCTTGAAGCAGGAAGTGGTGTGCGATTGGCGCTCCTGGATCACCTGACTCCCAAGCAAAGAAGGAATCTGGCTGGCTGTCGTGTCTGTTTCCTAGCTTGAAATTAATAAGGAGTAGGTAATGGGCATATGGCCAGATAGCTGTCCCACTATGGTTTTTAATCACAATCACAATAATAAATTCATACTAAATGCAGCATAAAGGATAAAACTTGACAGTTTCCTGACAGATTCAATACATGATGCAGACTCCATTTTAAAAACCTGAGCAGGAGCTTGATAGCAAGAGCACAAGTTGAGTTAACATTCCAAAAAAAGAAGAAAAAAAGAAGTGAATAAACGTTTGGTTTAAAAACCTGATGCTTTATTACGTCTCTAAAAGAGGCTTTACATTTTCACATGATGAATAAAAGCTTTTAATTTAGACACTCAATCAGCTTATGTAAAGTGGTATAGATTAAGATGAAAATCATTTGTAAATGTATTTGTCAGTGTTTCAAACTACCACCCTTTTCCTAGAAGAAATATTAATCAGAGAGAGCAACCCTAGTTGCTTGCAAAAACTACATAAAGCTATTTCTCATTCTAAGAAAGGACTTGTTCAATGCATTGAGTATTTATACATTTTTCTACTTATTCAAATCCATTTACACGAAATAGCAATGGCAGCCAACCTTAAGTTTACATTTACAAATCTTTAGTCATCTGTCATGTAAGGAGAATAGCTATCTCAAGATAGTACATCAGATCTCCTGAAATTTTTCCTTTAAAAAATGAGAGAGGAGGAGGTTTTATCATTTTAAGTCCCCGAAGGAACTAGAAAATTAAAGGTAATACTGTACATGAATTAAAGCTCTTGAATGGCCAAGATACAACAGCAGCCTTCTCTGGAGGTAGATATCTCTGCATTAAGTTACATCTCTGACGTAGCTTGTTCCATTCAGACACTGCAAGTAGCAGAGTGGTCTCTATGCCACATGTAATTTGATAATTAAGTAATTCCTCACAGAGAGACAATGCAAAGTGCCCACTGAGGAGCCTCACCATTGTATCTCTGTATGAGCCAGAATGTTGACTCATGCAGAAACTTAGAAGGGGTGGCGTTCCATTTAGGGTAGATAAATTAATAGTGTTGCAGGCAAGTAAAGCTGCCTTCGGTTTTAATTCAGAAAAAAAGATGTCTCAGCTATCAGATGTTTGGGAAGCAATGCTCTGAAAGCTGCTTCCCATGTTAATTGCTCATCGTAGGTGAACTGAGAAACGTTGGCTGTAAAAATGGCCCCAACAACTGCACAGCACACCTAAAGAAGGTGGGGGGGAGTTAATAAACAACATGCATTGCCCCCCTCAGAGCAAAACACTGAGATTTTAGCCTTTGATTTGGAAAACCATTAAAAGGATATGCAATGAAATTCAACCAAGGGGAAGCGAGGAAGTCACTTAACAATGTTAATAAGTGTAATTTTCAATAAGGCTATGATTTATGTTTGTTTGTCTTATGTGTTTGTTTGTTTGTTTGTTTGTTTGTTTGTTTATAATGTTGTGAAAACCAATAAAAAAAATTTGGGGGGAAAAAGAGATTTTAGCCTTTGGCTGCCTTAATCTATTTGGCATTGGGTGAGGAATGACTGGAACCTGGCACTGCAGACAGCCACCTGTATGAAATACAATGGGCAGAGTTAATCCATTGCCTAGTGGGCAGCTGCATCCATGAGAACATTTACACTGTGCATCTGATGTCATTGAAAGCTGCTTTGAAGGCTTAACCGCCCTTCTCTCTCCACATGCTTTAAAGTTACAAAACATGCATGTATACTCAGGATCTCATCTATATCTTATCTGTGTTATGTACTCCAGTGTGTACTTGAGCAGATCCTGAAGCTGAGGCTCCAGTACTTTGGCCACCTCATGAGAAAAGAAGACTCCCTGGAAAAGACCCTGATGTTGGGAAAGATGGAGGGCACAAGGAGAAGGGGATGACAGAGGACAAGATGGTTGGACAGTGTTCTCGAAGCTACCAGCATGAGTTTGACCAAACTGCGGGAGGCAGTGGAAGACAGGAGTGCCTGGAGTGCTCTGGTCCATGGGGTCACAAAGAGTCGGACACGACTAAACAACAACAACATGTACTTGAGCATGTACAAAAAATGAGAAGTGCCTTCCAGCATCAGACCAACATTAATCTCATCTAGCATTCTTGAAAGAATCCCAGGAACCAGGTAGGAGACCACAGCCTAACATCTGCACAGCTGTTTCTGCTGCTGTCTGGTAAGTTTCGAAGGAAAAGGGAAGTGAATGGGATGGGATGGTTTTGGCAACAGCAGAGAGAGAGATGTCCTAGATAACAGCACCAGATTATCCCATTTTGAATCAAAACCTCATTTCAAGGCAGGGGACTGGACAAGCTTCAAAACGAGCCTTCGAAAACAGAATAACTAAAGTTGTGTTCCAAGCCCCCACCCTCAATAAGTCAGCATTGCACATACAGTTTAAAGAGAAATATATTGTTTGTGTAGGACATCTCTCTCTTACCACTGAAAACTCCCCCACTTTCCTTACAGTAAGATTATTTACCACACCTTGATCCAAATATAGTTATAGCCAGATAAAGTATAATTATGGGCCAGAGAATATTGCTCCAGTGACCACACGGTGCCAGTTGGTTATCCCTGCTGAATAATAAAAGCAACATGCTCATCAGCTATAGTCTTATCTTTCATGTTAATGAAAATTGCTTTCAGACATTCTTCCAACAACTCAGGTTAAAAGCAACCCTGCCATCTTGTCATCATTTACAGATTTATCTTTCTTATTTCCCACTAATGGAGTTGCAAAGGCTCACTTGCTTATATGCTTCAGTTGCTTCTTCTCACCTCACTGCAGCCCACAAGCTGTTTCACAATATTCACTCTGTTTCAGTTGGAAGTTTTTGCAAGCGATCCCTTTTTATTTGTTTTTACATAACAAGATTTATATACTGCTTAATCAAAAAATCAACAGATTTTAAAAAGAAGTAGGCATAACAAAATTCAGATTCAAAGACCAATATACACAATAAGATTAAATGTGTTTAGATGTGTAAATCAAAAGGGTTTGTGACTCTGACATGCATAGGAAGTACACAATCTCATTTTAATTATTTATAATAATCTTGATGCGTGTCAAAGAGTGAGCCAGCAGTAAATCACACTGTTCAAAGTTATTAGCAAAAACACAATCTTCACAGACTTGGCTGAGTATTAGACCTAATGAGCACAGCAGCTCATCTCTGGTGGGTCTTACCCCATGAATCAGTTGCAGAGACTGAAAATCCCCTCCTCTCCAGGACTTTTTCCAAGCAATCAGAGACTGTGCCTGCATGCAGCCTGCTGCTGCTCTGCCCATTTCACCCCTCTTCTGGTTCTGGGAGACAAGGAGGGAGGAGAGCTTGTCACAGCAGGAAGGGAAGACACCTGTGACTCTTCACCCAGCTGACTCATCTCTACGTCTTGGCCTCCCTCATCTCCTGCACCAGCTTCTGCCTCTGAACTTCTCAACTTCTCTCTGGCACAGACTCTCCCTGATCACAAAGCCCCGTTAACTCTTCAGCTTCTGACATCTTCTCTTCCCAGTCTTCTCCCTCTTCACACTCATCATTGTTCCACCACTACTATCTGGGCTCTCAGCCTTCTTCCTTTGGTAGTTCCCCAGTGGGTTCCTCTCCTCCCACCATTCCTCTATGCCAAACCAGTCCATGGCAATGTCGTGTGTAGAACCTGTGTCTGTATTGGCCAGAGTTCAGGGGTGGAGAACCTCAGCCTGGGCCTCAAATGTGATTATGTATCTCTGTCTGACACTTGGGACATCCCCAGCACATGCTCCTCACCATCTCTGACTTGTACCATCCTTGAGTGTTTTTGCCTGGTTCAAACCTGTTCTGATAATGCCTCTGGCTCCCCTCAGCCTAAAAAAGTTCCCAACCCCTGATACAGGTCATTTTGAGGCATCGTTACATGTGGTGTGAAAATGGGAAACTCTGCCATGAAACCAGGATGACCTTGTAAAATAGGTTAATATTATTGTTCTCATAGGGATGTGGGTGGCACTGTGGGTTAAACCACAGAGCCTAGGGCTTGCTGATCAGAAGGTTGGTGGTTCGAATCCCCATGACGAGGTGAGCTCCCGTTGCTCGGTCCCAGCTCCTGCCAACCTAGCAGTTCAAATGTGTGTCAAAGTGCAAGTAGATAAATAGGTATCGCTCCGGCGGGAAGGTAAACGGTGCTTCCGTGTGCTGCTCTGGTTCACCAGAAGCGGCTTAGTCATGCTGGCTACATGACCCGGAAGTTATATGCTGGCTCCCTCAGCCAATAAAGCGAGACGAGCGCCGCAACCCCAGAGTAGGCCACGACTGGACCTAATGGGCAAGGGTCCCTTTACCTATTGTTCTCATATGAGGTCTACTCCATGCACGGCACACAGGCAAGATCTGAATTGCAGGTTAACAGCTCAACTATTTTGTGCTAGCCTTATTGCATTCTTGGTTTTATTTTTCTATATTGCCCTTTCTATAGGAGCCCAGAGCAGTGAACAAGGAAAAAAGTGCAATCCCATACATCTCATTTATGCCAGAACCAGAATACATCTCTGCTTGAGGGCTTCCCAAAGGGCCCCTGGTGAACAGGATGCTGAACTAGGTGGACTTTTTTGCTCTGATCCAGCAACGTTACAGGAGTAAGAACCCCCCCCCCCAAAAGCAACAATGTAATGAACGGTTTAGGGACGTGGGTGGCGCTGTGGGTTAAACCACTGTGCCGCTTGGGCTTGCCAATCTCCTGTTGTTCGGTCCCAGCTCCTGCCAACTTAGCAGTTCGAAAGCATGCAGTGCAAGTAGATAAATAGGTACCCCTCTGGCGGGAAGGTAAACAGTGGTTCTGTGCACTGCTCTGGTTTTGCCAGAAGTGGCTTAGTCCAGCTGGCCAAATGTCCCCGGAAAAAATGAGGCCTCAAATCATTGCCTTTGTCATTGCCTTTGAAATGGTGTGCATGTGCCGTATCTTGGGATCGATTATGCAGGATGGGGCTTACCTCCCCGCCCCCCCAAAAAAAATATTACTGAAGTTGGCACCCCAGTGAGGGACAAAGGCCTGGCGTGGTGTCCACAGTACTCCTTTCCTACTTGCAGGAAGGGTTGCCGGAGATGGTTCTGAAGCGGGAGGCTATTCCAAAACACACCCTACGCCTTTCGTCTAAAGCGCTACAGTGCATTCTAGCAACGCCTTATTCTGCCCATTTCCATTCCTGAAGCTGCAGCCTCCAAGCCATTGCTCTGGCGGAGGCAGAAACGTAACCCGGCGGGATTTAGGACCTGGGAAAGGCGTCCCTAAGAAACCCCACCCTTGGCGGAAGTGTCGCCAACTGCCGCGGCGGCTGCGCCTCTCGGCTCCCCCTCCCCTCTCCGGACCAGCTTCGCCTGCCTTTCGCTTTCACGGTTGTCCCTTTCCGCCGCGCGGAGAGAAGGCTGGGGCGGTGTTGGGGTGGGGCGGGGGGTGTCCTAAGCTTCTCCCGTGCCTTTTCAATCCCTTCCCATTCGTTTGCAAACCCTCCCAGCCACATTTTTATTTTTAAATGCAACACCAACATCTCCAAAAAAAAAATCAGAACTGAATGTCCACGAAAGCATATACATTCTCCTGGTTCACTTTGGAGAGCAGTGTTTGGAAACAGACGCGCGGTAGGAAGGTGCAGGTAACGTCAGATCGGTGCCTAGGAGTGGGGGGTGGCGGGGCAACGGACGGCGCGGCAGCGGCAGGATCTTAGGGGACGATTTGTTGCTGGGGCCTCGCTTGTCGTCTGTGTTTTGCAGAGCAAGGGATGTGGCTCCGGCGCTCCGGCTGTTCGCTCCGTTTGTTGCGGTGGGGTGCCTGCGCTGGGAACCCAGGTGGCGGGGTGGGAGAGGAGTCGCTGGCCCTCTTCAGACTCCCGAAAAGCTCCTTATGGAAAGTCTTCTATTTAGCAAGATTCAGATCTTTTTTATTTTACGTTATTAAAATGTGACTGGCCAACTGATCTCCCTCTTGGATCTCTGCAGATATGCCTGAAGCGGAGGGATGAGGGAAGCTGGCGTCAGAGGGGAAATAAACAGATGCGCGTAAAATGAAACGCTGCTCAACATTGAGGGGGAAACGCTGAACTGGTTTGCAAACACATAATGCAGCAACCGTGGGCAAGTAGAGATGTTTGTCCCTTGCACGTCAGACGATATACCTTTTTTCACCCTCTTCTTTCTTCCCCGTTTTTATAAAGCACCTAAATAAATAAAGCGGATGTGTTTCAACTACGATTTATAAGAGAGTCCTTTGTATATTTCCCACCTGGTAGGTCAAGAGGTTGAGACGAAACTAGGAACCTACATTTTGCAGGACAACATATGTACCCTGTAAGCAACAAACGCTTAGCTTGGTTTTTGTTTCCTTTTATATATATATAGGGAAGCAATGCATCTGGGACAGAGATTAGTGTATCTTTCATTAACCTAATAGTAACTTGGCTCAGAAGTCTCCTTTTTGTCAGATCTACCTAATCAAGCCAGAATCTCATTCTCTCTCCGAGACAAAATTAGCAAAAACTTTACCTTTGACTTTATTGACAGGTAGCCAGTCCTCTCCCCTTCCCGCTCCCCACCTCTCTTCCCCTAGCCAGGCTATTCAATTTAGAGGATTAAAAGAAAGTCACTCCACTAACAGCATTTGGTCCATTGCTAACCCATATGTCAGCCTCGGTGCTTTAAATAATTATATTTGCATGCAGGGAGTGATTCATAAATATGTCAGGCCCGTGAAATATAGGCAAGCATTTCAAACTTTCTATTTAAAAAACATGAATTATGGCCGCGAAAAATGTGTTCCCATTTAAGGGTGATACGAAGTATTTGGTGTCTAGTACGGAGGCCCATCCATCATACAGACAATAAAGAGAGTTTTTGCCTGACGCTGGAAATTTATGGTTGCCCTTCTCTGCCCTAATAATTCAAGCATTGTGTCAGCCCGTGACAGCCCTTGCAGAAAAACAGCAACCCCTGTTATCAATCAAAAAGCCCTTTTACATTTTTAGCAAAACTCTGATCATCCAGACACCCTTTTAATGTATATATTACATCATTATAGATCATTCCGCACTCTCCTTCCATTCCACCCCCCCTTACTGCAACTCAACAAAATGATCCATCATTCCTGGGACAGTCCTGATGAACGCGGATGTAAATTATTCTGCACGTCACTAAAGTACAGTCCCAAGTGACAAATGTACTTTAGGTGGAATTAATTTTTAGGGTGCACGATGAAAGCACACGGGATCTGGGGTTTTAGGAGGGAGACAAGCAGGTAGATGTATCATCTTGGAGGAGGACTGCAAAACTGGATAAATTCCCCAGTCTAAATTATTTTCGCAAGATAAGATCAAGGAGCTGTTTTGGACCCTCACACGCGCGCAATAATTTTTATGTGTGCGTATGTGTATGCATATGTGTAACAGCTCCCTGAGTAATATGCCTCATTTAGCATTTTAACCTTAGAACAACTTTTCTCCAAGGGGAAGTATCTTGTCGGGCTCTCGAGTTTCAAACATCGGGGAGAACTGCGGAGTTTCCATAGCAAACATACTCATGAGGCCAGGGCACGCAGCCCAGGGCGCAGTTCTTCTGATCCCATCCTGCGGTCCTGACCGGGAACGGGGCAAGGAGCGCGTCACCCTGCGGAGCCCGCGTTCATGTCCGCGGGGCTTGCGCCGGAGAGATTCCCGCTAGATTGTGCGCCTTATGTGGATCTGCAAGATCATCTCCCTTGCGTGCGGCATAATCGTAGGACATGCTCCCCTCTCTGTAACCAAATATGCGTTTAGCCGTCTTTTGCCTCACTCTGCCCTTAGGCTTGGAGCGGAAAATACACAGTGCTTCTTTGGAGAGATGTGCGCCATTAGCTCAAACGCTTCCTGAAACCGATAAGTCTTGCCTTGCCTTCCCTGGCTTCAACTCTCTGGGCAGAAATTATTCATTTGTGTGGCTGAGAGCAGGCGTTGGGCATGCTTTAATTACAAATCAGCATTCCCGATGAATATTTTTGGTGCGAACGTTAAACGCCACTTGGGTTAGCAAACTGAGAGGCGTCACATACAGCTCTGAACTCACTTTCCTCCTGCTGCCAATAAGGTGCCTACTTTTTTTTTAGGTAGCAACCCAAGATCTCCCCAAAATGACGTTCTGCGCCTAAAGGAACAGGGTGCTGTTGGATTGGGAGACGCACAGCCGGGTCCGATTAGTGAAAGGTTTCCAAAACATTGGCGCATCAATCCCGCGCTCAGGCCACCAAAGAAAAGGGACGGATATTAGCTGAATAAGCAGCTCGTCGAGAGGGTTTTAAAAAGAAAAGTTTCATTTTGTTAAGCGGCGCTACTAAGGGGCTTTCGGATTCCACCCCACCCCCACCTCGCGGGAAACAAAGCGAAAGAAGATTAAGCAAACCACCTTGGAACAGATTTCGACAGGAACGAAGAACGCGCCCTTGAAAGAGGGGAACCAAAGACGTGGTTCTCAGTTGCTCGGTTCAAAAGACCACAGCCGAGGATGCAATTTACCCTTTGCACACTGATTACTATCTAGCTGATAGGTCTCTAAAAAATAAAAAAAGGGGGGGGGGGAGTCGTGCAATGTTATCCTGTAGGTCTTTGCGTCTACGTGCATTTTAAATGCCCCTGTAAACCTTTACACTTTTTTTTTTTTTGGTCCCTCAGAGAAACTAGTTTGCATATCTAGCACGACGGCTGTCCACATGATTTCGCGATCAACGCGCGCCGCTTTAAAAACCAGAAAAGCAAAAGAAAGAGGCGGCGGCGGCGCAGGAGTGATACAGCTCTCTTTTGAACGCACGGCCAGGCTGCGGTGGCTCCGTGTGTGTCTGCCTGCGCGTCCCCCCCCCCCGCGCGCCCCCGCCCCCGTTCGGTGGGGAGTTTCTTCCTCTTAGTGTAGTACTGTATTGCATTCTTCCCGGATCTCAGATATGCTGAAGTTTTATTCCCCCCCTCTCCCCACCCTACTCCCGCCACCATGCCAATATATTTATGCATTTCCACATGTACTGAGTATAGAACATTTGTGAAAGTCACAGCAACGCGGGCATATTTGATGGTCGATAGAGGAGAAGCGAGACATAAACGTAATAAACGCCGTCAAACACAAGCAGGTAGGGAATGTTTGTTACATCTGGCTACTCCAGTGAGACCAGCCGCCTTTCCCCCTCTCCCTCTCGGTTTAAAAAGGTCTAGGAAATAAGAGAGATGCAGAGGCCCGGTTTGATGCTGGTCTACAGTCATTCGAGCTTTTACTCAAAGACTGCCTACAAAATCTGACACTTAAGTGTCAAGATAGGAGAGAGCAAGATTGGAGGCAGGGTTTGCACTGTAATCGAAGGGTTTGCACTGTCTTTTCCCGAAGGGTGGAAAAACCAGAAGTCAGTCCGGGTTGGGCTGGGGTACATATCTTATTTTGTTTTTTGGGTGGTGGTGATCCTGGCCAGGTTTTGCAGCTCACCAGCCTGACCTGTCAAGCGGATTATTTTAGAAGGAGATTAATAGGGGAGGCGGGCCGCAATAATAATCGTTTTGTTTGATGTGACAACTTTGATAGGCGTTGATTTACTTACAAACTGATAGGGTTTTAATTGAGCGCCTCCATCCAGCTTGAGATGAAAGGAAAACCGCATTGAAAAGCTGCCCGATTGCCCTCCAGCCTCAATACTGATTAGCCATCTCGACAGTGAATAGTTCAAGGCATTTTCAAACTTTTCCACCACTCCGCCCCACTCTCTCTCTCTCTCTCCTCCTCCTCAAATATCTGCCAGCCCACTCCCTCCGCCCCCCCTCTTCTTCAGTGAAAATAAATCATTTCCATTGTGTGCAAATAAAATCGACTTGACATCTTTGCCAATAGCTGGTAGGTAAACGAAAGTGTGGACTGGCACTTGCTAATTAATCCCTTCACTCTTCTCCCCCCCCCGCAAAAGAATAGCAGCTCCTCCCTTCCCTTTTGTCGAAGGTTTAGCTGCTGCCCCCAACTCTTAAACTGGGGGGGGGGGAGAGAACAAAAAACAAAAAGCATCCCGCGAAAAAAAAAACCCACCCCAAAACGCCCCCACACCAACAGCGACCGAAAGAAACATTAACTTTGAGCAAGACTGTACAAGTAATAATAATTGCCAAACACCAAACGGGCTATCTGAGTTTTTGACAGCGTTTTTTTGCCAGTGTTTCGGTGGTGGTGTTGGGAACTGGCGCTCTAGGATTCTTTTTTTTATTTTTATTTTTATTAATTTTGAAAGCCGTCTTGCAGCCCGTCTTGGATGCGGTCCTGTGAGGTGGAGCAGAATTTAAGGAAAGAATTTAAGGATCTGAGATTGACCCTTCTGGAGCTTATTCTTTGATTTTATTTATTTATTTATTTACGCATTTTTTTAAAAAAAAAACAGCAGCAGCAACAACAAAAACAAACTGGCTTTTGCAGACCGGGGTGTGGTTTGAAATCGCACATCAAAGGCTCTCTGCCCTTCTGAAGTTATTAATTGTCCTCGTGGAGCTGAGAATCTTCCTCCCTACAAATCCAAGGCAGCCTACCGATATATTCTCTCTCTCTCTCTCTCTCTCTCTCTCTCTCTCTCTCTCTCTCACACACACACACACACACACACACACACACACACGTGTCAATACGCCGCTTGTTTTACACATGTCCGGAGAATCACCTTTGATTCCCCCGGTTTAGAACTGTAACAAGGCCCCTTTTCCCGACCCCCACCTCCACTCCCAGCTCCCGAGGGGGAGGAGAGAGGGGAGGGGAAAAAAAACCCCTTTCCCACATCTAACTCTACCTTAAGACAATTAATCTTTTAGTCTTTTCACCCTGGGAGGCCGGACAAATAACAACGAGAAAACAGATAGAAGTCTCTCCGGTTTTGTAAGGAAAACAGCTGTTCCAAGCACTTTAATGCAAATGAACACACATGAAGAAGCGGTTGGACGGGGCTTTCTGCTTCCCTTTCTTCCCTTCCTTTCTCAATTTTACTGCTCTCCACCCATTTATCAATTGGTCTCGACAACAAAAGAAAGGACAGGGCGTGTGGGGGCTGGGGGCACCCCCTAGGACTCATTTTCAAGGCATTTCCACGCGATCCACAAATGGAAATATCCACGGAGGGTGGGTGTCCTTGGGAGCAAGTGATGGACTCTTGCCCTGACTCCTTACGCTTTTCTAGATCATGTTGTATTATATCTGCCTATCCTTTTCAAAGGCATCTACCGTAAGTTCCCCCTCCCTGCAGCACTTTACGTCTCCCAAGAGATCAGACTACTGATTTCAATACCTTATATAGTGGACAATGAGTACGAAGAAGGTCGTTCTGGAATATTTTACTCCCGGACACACCTAGAGGGGGAAATACTCGTGTTGTTGTTATTGTTGTTTTCTTTTTAAACCTGGGGAGGCGGGGATCCTGAGCGCAATTCCCTGGGAATTCCTGCGCAAGCCACATTGAAAGCATGCTCCCAGTAGGAACTCACTGTGCCCCAAAGGAGCCTGAGATCTTAGGAACACTTACTTGGAAGTCAAGTCACTTGAACAAAGTCAGCTTACTTCCAAGTATACGCGGATAGCCCTAGATTCCATAGTGGTCCTTGCCCAGAATCTTATAGGTGGTCTTTAGTAAGCCACTCGCACTCCCATCTGAAATTTTGGGAATAGTAGTAAGTCAGTGCTGTTGTAGCGGTAGTTGAGACAAGGCATATGAAGAGCTTGAGCAACAATAAGATATGCACTGTATTATTATTGTTGTTGTTATTATTATTATTATTTCAATTTTCAAAAGGAAAACACACAAGACTGGCAAGTCTGAACAGAAATCAGAAAGGGGGAACATTCCTGGGTGAAGGCGCTGGATCCCTGATGCCTCCCCCAAAATACTCCAAGCTTGCTTTCTTGGCTGCCCGCCCGCCCTGGCAAGTGAGCCAAGGGAAGGGCGCCTTTCCGGCCTCGGCCTCTGGATCTAAGGAGGATTCCAGCTCAGAAATTGGCCGCGACCCCTGAAAGCCCTCCTGCCTTGTTCTTCCCTTGTCAAACGTGTTTTATATCTCCCACTGACCTTTTTTTCCCTATCGTTGCAATGTGCGCAAGGCCACCCGGGCAGATCCGGAAACAAAAGGAGACACATTTCTCTTTCGATCTTTTTATTTGGGCCCTGTGGAGATACATACTTATTTACATTATTCCTTCGAAGGGCAGCTTAAGGTAAATGAGGAAGTTTGAGAAGAAAATCAGAGTAGCTATTTTTGTTATTATGATTTTACTGCAAACTGGAAAAAAGCACTAGGAAATGGTCGACCCGGAATCTTTGAAGACAGAGCGAAAGTGGGAGAGTCTTTTGATCTTCAGTCGCCTGGGCATCACCCTTAAAGCTAGCCGAGGGTAAAACGGCCAAGAAAGAACCTTTGCTTTGCCTACGAGCGCGCAACTGACGTCTCCCCAAACGTCTGGTTTTGCAGCCCAGCCAGACTAACGTTTTACTCCGAAGTAAGCGCGCGCGGGGATCGCGCTGGTTGGACTCTGTTGCAAATGAACGGCTCTTGGCCATTTGTTTCGCTAGGGTGTTGTTGTTTTTTTGCCGCAGGAGAACTTCCCCGCTGGACCTGCGCCGGTTATTATTTCTGTTTTTAAGAAATCGTCTTGGTGCGAGCAAGGTGTCGAGATACACACACCGCTCACGGAACCACGTGGTAGATCAATAGGGCAGCGCGGGGGCAAAACGCGAGGGGTGAGTTAGCGGTGTGTGTGTGAGAGAGTGGTGAATCCAGTAATTGTGGACAAATACTTCGAAGGCTGCAATGAATCGCCTCCGCCGAGCCTTTGATCCCGGGCCTTTCCGCCTCTTCTCCCCCGCCCCTGGCTCCTTCGTCTTCTTCTCCTTCTCCCTGCGAGCTCTTGTCAGTATTGGCATTCCGCGGGCTGCTCAAGATGTCAATCTTAATCTCATTTTAAACATTCCGCCGTGCCAGCCGATTGAGAGACGGATTGGCGATAAAATTTCAATAATGCGCCTGCCTCCTCTCTCTCTCTCTCTCTCTCTCTCTCTCTCTCTCTCTCTCTCTCTCTCTCTCTCTCTCTCTCTCTCTCTCTCTCTCTCTCTCTCTCTCTCTCTCTCTCTCCCGCCTCCAAATCCGGTACCAACTCGCATCTCCCTCCCTCCCGCGCCACCAGGGTCAGTCAAAGTCACCTCTCAACAACCTGAGCTCGGTACGTTTACTCGGAAGTAAACCCTGCACAGTTCCGCAAGGCTTACACCCAAGTAAGAGCGCGTCGGGTCGGGGCCGAAGTCGTTTCGCGAGCGCGCTTACTCCAAAGTAAGCCCCACGGAGTCCAGTAGGGACTTCAAAGGGGACTCGCGCCAGGGCGAGTGGATTGCCTCTGCAACGTGACGGCCTCATCCTGTTCGTGTTTACTAGGAGGTAAGTGCCCCTGAGTTCAAGGGGACTGAGTCCCAGGGTTGCAATCTTGATTAGTCAAGTGAAAATATGAAATAACACCAACAACAACAATAGTGACGCAGCGATCGCCGTGGGGGAAAAAAAATCTGCCCGGTCACTCGGCTCTTTCTCCCCAAGGTGCGTCCGCCAAAAGAGAAGTGAGAGTCGCTCCTTGTTTTGTTGGCATACAAATTGCATTTACTCGGAGAGCGATTTACTCTTTAAATTGAATGGCTCTTTTTTCCAGGGAGCTCGTCTGCCTGTCTGCCTGTCTCTCCTTGCTCCCCTCTCCCTCTCTTCCTTCCTTCAAGTCGCACTAGGCTTGTAATCAGCAACAAAACCTGACATAAATCAAGGGAGGATTGACAGGGGCTGACAAATAACTGATTGATTGCGGTTGGGGAGCATTGACAACTGATGAAGGGGAAGAGAGAGAGAGGGAGGGAGGGAGGGAGGCTCCCCACCCCAAAAAAGCGGGGAGAAAGGGAGACGAGAGCGGCTTAAGGAAGGGCGGAGTGTTGCGAGCATGTGACGCGCGCCTCTCCCAATCTCCGTCCAGAGCCTCCAAGAGTCACCGAAGACCCGATTGGGCGGTTTTTGACTCGTACTTCAGGAGGCAAGAAGCCTATTAGTTCTTTAGTTTCGCGCTCCAGAAAAAGAACAAAAATGCTGCGCGATGGGCAAAGATTTAGAAAAGGGAAAGAAACCCACGATATAATTTTCCGGTGTGCGGAAGAAGGGGGCCAAGGAGAGTGCGCCGTCATTAATAAGAGGGGATCAGTGTGGGGTGGGGGTAGTGGGGGGACCCTAAGAATAATTTCCCTGCCTTTTTTTACGGAAGGCGAGCGCACTGCGGAGGCTTCTAAGGCACCGCACAAAGCGCGCAATTGCGCAAACCTACCTGGGGAACTTGACCACCTTGTCGTTTTCCTAGAGGAATTTACAAGCCTCCCCCCCCCCCCCAATAAAAAAAGATCTAGCGCGGTGCGGAGGAAATACTGGAGGGGAGCGAGTGAGAAAATCAATAGCGAGAGGCTTACGTGAAACACAAAATTGATGCCCATCCATCCTGTCCTCAGGAGCAAAAACAAGAGAGGCGGGGAAGGCGAAGGGGAGGAAGGAAGAAAGAGACCATTAGAAAAAAAGCCAAAGAAAAGCGATCGCGGGGGGGGGGCGAGTGGTGGAAAAGCCCCTGAAGAGGGAAGGTGACGTCACATCCCCTTGACCCTCCAATCACCTCGGGGTCCCATTTGATTGGAAGGCGGCAAAGGCTTTAATCTCCGACTAATTCAGCTGCTTTTGAAGTGAGTTCCTCTGCCAGATCCGACGCTGGATGGGCAGCGGCTCGCATCGCAGCTGAACAGGGAGGCGGAGGAAAAAAAGGAGGCGGCCGGCCGGGGAAGAGCCCGCAGCCAGCCAGCCAGCCAAGCAGCCCAGGGAAAGAAGAGGGACTGGGACAGACAGGGGGAAGCAGAGCTCCAGATTTCCCCCCCATACCTCTCCACCCTCGTCGTCAGCAGCAGCAGCAGCAACAAAAAAACACACACGAGGATTATTTCTGTTTTGTAGCATTCTTCCGTTTTGAATTCTCACGCACCCCTCCATCAAAGGACTTTCTTTTAAAAAAATATTATTATTATTATTTTGGACGAGTCTTCCATTATTATTTTTTTAAATTAAATAAAGTGCGCGCATCTACGTGTGATCCCTCCTTCCCGTAGAGATTGGAAGCAGACGCCCTGCTGGGGCTCCTGATCCGCGCGCCGGGCGCCCCCCCACCCCGCCAGTTTTCATGCGAGGCTTTGGGTCATGATTACATCCCCCTTGCTTTCTGCCGTAAGAAGTAGTCAGCACGGAGGAGGAGGAGGAGGCGGTGGTGGTGGAGCAGCGGCGGCGGCGGCGGGAGGAGGAGGCGCGAGAGATCTCGGAAGCAGCAACAGCAACAGCAGCAGCAGCTCCGGCTCTGATCTTCCCTGGCAAAGCGGACACACTGGGATTTCTACCAGCGGCGGCAACTGCAGCAGCAGCAGCAACAGCAGCAAACCTTTCTTCCACTCTGTCCCACCCTCGGACCCTTTGCGCCAGGCGAACCGGCTCCCCATCAAAGTCCTGAAAATGCTTACGGCACGGACTGGACACATTTTGCACCCCGAATACCTTCAGCCTTTGCCTTCCACCCCAGTCAGCCCCATCGAGGTAAGGGCGCCGCGATCTTGGGCGGACGGGTGTCTGTGTTGAGTGTGTGTGTGTGTGTGTGTGTGTGTGTGAGAGAGAGAGAGAGAGAGAGAGAGAGAGAGAGAGAGAGAGAGAGAGAGAGAGAGAGGAGCACCGCGAGAGACTGACCACCTTCCCGGACGGGAATCCTTTGTAAAAAGGCGCTTTTCGATTTCCATCCGTCGTACCAGCCCAGCCCCCACCTCAACCGGGGGCTTCCCCCACGTCCGGGCAGCGGAATTCTGCGCGCGTTTACTCGGAAGTAAGCCCCGCTTCGTGTTTAATGGAGGTTGCATGCTCCTAGAAAAGTGCTCCCCAGTTCTGAGAGGTTTGCAAATTTAAACAACCCTCGTCATGGTTATGTGCCCATTGGTTTGGTGGCCTCCCCCATAAAGGTGATTCTGCTGCAATTATTGGGCTCCACTTTTCTCCAGAGGAACGTGCAATGTAATGCAGAGTCGCGCCCACTCTCGGGTCCTGTCTCATCGCCCCCCACCTCAATCGCCCTCGTCTCCCCGGTTCATTTCTTGTGCCTTATCATTGGAGCAAAAAGCGTCTGTAATGTAGATCTAGCGAGCTTTTCGCTGGTTCCCAACGCGCTGCAGTTTGAAAGAAGCAGTTTACCGATCATTTTGTGTGTGTGTGTGTGTGTGTGTGTGTGTGTGTGTGTGTGAAAAAAGGGGGAAAAAAACAAGACGTGCTGGCGTGACTTGTAGGTTGGGAGGAGAATTGCAAGGGAAGCAGATCGGATCTTCGGGATGATAACGTTGTGGGGTGATACTGAGGAGCACTGCAGTGGGGCGGCGGCAAAGGGAAGCGGGTGGAAAGCGGAATGTACGGAAGGAGTAGGATTTCTTGGCTATTTCACCGAAACGGCTTGAATCTCTTTGACTTGGGATCTGTTTATAAATAGTATCACTGAGGGATCCACTCAGCTGGACAAGCGTTGCTTGGGGAGAGCCAAAAAGCTTGACTTCTTACCAACAACGGCGCGGGGAGGGGGTTGCAGCGTTGGGGGAAGGACTGTGGGGAAGCGGGCGGCAAAGTTACTCCCGGGTGACCAGCCTGAAAGTGAGTCTGCTTCCTCATAAAGACGCCGAAGACTTTTACATTTAAAAAAAATGCAAAAGTATTGCCATAAGTACTATGCAATTATGAAGTAATCTGCCTTGATAAAACAAAGAAAGCATGCTTGTGTAAGCCCAGAAAAAGTGTCCGGGCTAGTGATTGCGCCTCTCGGTAATTGCCAGGGGCTTCCGGATACTTTTGCAACTTTTTTTTGTTTCCTTTAAACTGGCACTCCGCCTTTTATCTCTCTCCCCTCACCCCACCTCCCAGCAAGACCCCCATACTAAACGTTTGCGTTTCTCCCTCTTTCTCCCCTCGCCCCCACCCCTGGCCTTCTGCAGTTAGACGCGAAGAAGAGCCCGCTGGCTCTCCTGGCTCAGACTTGCTCGCAGATCGGCAAGCCCGACCCGTCGCCGTCCTCCAAGCTTTCGTCTGTCACGTCGAACGGCAGTGACAAGGACTCTTCCAAGTCGGGCCCGCTGAAGCTCAGCGACATCGGCGTAGAGGACAAGTCCAGCTTCAAGCCTTACTCCAAGCCCGGCGCGGACAAGAAAGAGGCGTCGGCGGGCGTCGGGGGCTCGGCGGCCGCCTCGGGGGGAGGCTCGGGCGGCGGCGGCGGCGGCGGCAACGAGAAGTCGGGCTTCCGTGTGCCGAGCGCCACCTGCCAGCCGTTCACGCCAAGGACAGGCAGCCCCACGTCCAGCGCCTCGGCCTGCTCGCCCGGCCTGCTGTCCGGCGCCGACGGCAAGGCCGGCGACGCGGACAAGAAGGACTCTTCCGACGGCTGCGGCGCCAAGGCGGGCTCGGAGCCGTCCGGGGGCCACGGCCGGCTGGGCGCAGGCTGTGGCGGGATTACGGCGGAGCTGAGCCAAGCAGCCCACGAGAGCGCCAAGGGCCTCCTGGCGTCGTCGTCGTCGTCCTCCTCGTCGTCGTCCGCGTCGTCGGACTCGTCCTCCTGCGGCGGCAGCAACACGGTCACATCCTCGTCGTCGGCCGCGGCGGTGCTGAGTTCGGGCCTGGTGGCCCCGGTGTCTCCCTACAAGCCCGGCCAGACGGTGTTTCCGCTACCGCCAGCCGGCATGAGCTACCCGGGCTCCCTCGCTGGCGCGTACGCGGGCTACCCGCCGCAGTTCCTGCCGCACGGCGTGGCGCTCGACCCCACCAAGTCGGGCAGCCTGCAGCTGGCCGGTAGCCTGGGCTGCAGCAAAGCGGCGGGCTCCAGCCCGCTGGCCGGCGCATCCCCGCCGTCGGTGATGACGGCCAGCCTGTGCCGAGACCCCTATTGCCTGAGCTACCACTGCGCCAGCCACTTGGCCGGCGCCGCCAGCGCTTCGTGCGCGCACGACCAGGCGCTCAAGTCCGGCTACCCGCTGATGTACCCGACGCACCCGCTGCACACGGTGCACTCGTCGCTGAGCGGAGCCACGCCGCCCTCGCTGGCCGGCCACCCCTTGTACCCTTACGGCTTCATGCTCCCCAACGACCCCCAGCCGCACATCTGCAACTGGGTGTCGGCCAACGGACCGTGCGACAAGCGCTTCGCCACCTCGGAAGAGCTGCTCAGCCACTTGCGGACTCACACGGCCTTCCCGGGCACGGACAAGCTGCTGTCCAGCTACCCGAGCTCCACCTCCTTAGCCAGCGCGGCGGCAGCGGCCATGGCTTGCCACATGCACATCCCCACCACCGTTGCCCCCGGAAGCCCCGGCACCCTGGCTTTGCGCAGCCCGCACCACGCCTTGGGACTCAGCAGCCGCTACCACCCTTATTCAAAGAGCCCCTTGCCGACCCCGGGCGCCCCCGTGCCTGTCCCGGCGGCCACGGGACCGTATTACTCCCCTTACGCACTCTATGGGCAAAGACTGACGACAGCGTCCGCTTTGGGATATCAGTGAGTTTTTTGGGGGCTTCTTTTGAATTTTTTTGTTTTTGTTTTGGTGGTCGAAAGGGTGCGGGGTGGGGCGCGAGGAATTTCAAGCAACGGTTCTCGTTGGGCGGGGGAGAGACGGGGAGAAGAAAAACAAAGGAACCCTTCAAAACTTTCTTTAAAAAAATCCCACAAAAGAACAGAAAATTGAAATTTGACTTTTTTTATATATATATAAAGATAGTGTTCATCTTGAGGACTGGATCCATGGGCACTGTATTTATTTATGTTAGCTTCAAGCGGGACAATGAATCAATAAAAGTGCATTACATAACTTCAGCTCGATAGGCTTAAAGGAGAAAAAAAGAGAGAAAATTAAAGTGGAAACACCCGTTGTAGAATATAAATAAATAAAACGAAAACGAAAATAGAGGTCTTCTCTTTAATGTTACTTTAAAATTGCTATGATTGTATTGTATCTTCTTATTTAATGTCTCATTGGGGGTGGGTGGGGGGAAAAAACCCTAAATGCATGTCTCTTTTTAAAAATCAAAATCAAACAAACAGAAAACCCCTTTACCACTTAACTTGCAATTTGTCGACTCGAATTTCAAATTGCATTTATTTTTTAAGATGTATGCCATCGCAGAAAGAGAATTGGTATTTTTTTGTACTTATTCTGGAAGAAAGGAAACCCAACAACGATTCCAAAAACCTCCATTTGCCTTATTTTTGTTCTTTAAAAGGAACACTGGACTATTTTTTAATTTTTAAGTCCACCCTGTAGAAGGGGCAGAAGCAAGGATGACGTCATGTATTTAAAATAATAGACAATGTATCGCTTTAAAAGATTAAAATTCCGTATATTTGATGTATTAAAAAGGTTTTACTTTTCTTTTGCAATTACCTTCTGGAGTCTGTTATAAATACACCTAAGTGTGCGGTGGACGGAAAGTGACTAGGGAAGAAAAACTAACAAACCTCTAAGTGTTGATTTAATTTAATAATAATTATATAAAGTTTTATTTGTTAACTAACGTTTTTCCTCTTCTAACTCAGAACAGTGTGTTCCCCCCTGCTATACCACAACTGGCAATTAAATTAGAAAACCCAGGAGTCAATTTAAACCGCTCCCCGCTTCTTCTCAGGGAAAAGCAAGGCTTTTGATTCTAACTAGGGAACTGCTAGCCAGGCTTACAATGTTGGCAACCGTGGGGCAGGGGGAAGCGAACCTCTGTGGCTGGGAAGAGGGAGGATGAGAACGGCAGTTTCTCGTCTGGAGTAACTTTCTGTGACTTTACCAAAAAGTTTAAACCAATAAATGGGGCGCGCGGTGGGGCGGAAATATCCAGGAAAACTTCGGGCATAATTCGAGGAGGAGTTCTCCTGTAGAAGCCCAGTAAAAGTCGGGGGAATTGCGTAAAGGCGCTTAGTTCTCCTGCGTTTCAGTAGGGCTGGCGGAGGAGAACCTCCAGCTGGATAGTTTCCTTTACGACTTAGACCTCAATCCACCATTCGACGAGTGGGACAATTCTCTGTGGAAGAACCCCTGTTTCAGTCGCTTCTCAAGCCTCCTAAAGGGGTCCGTGTTATTTCTTTCTCGGTTTTCCGAACACTCTGTCCCCAAACTGGCTTGCGGCAGTTAAAAAAAGCAGCGCCATTCAGTCGACTTCAGTTGGGCTGACGCAGACTTCTCCCTTCCCTTTCTAAACCCCGTTTAGTTTTTTGGGGGTGGGGGCACTATTTATGGATTTCAGCTTTCTGAAAGGCAAGCATTTTGGTTTCTCCGGGCTCCGTCGCCGGAACCCAGCTGTGAATCTGGCTCCTCTGCCCACTCTTTCCGCGTTTCCTCGACGGCAGAGATAGCAAAAGGGTGACAAACGGGCTTTTAGCTTAAGAAAACAGTCTGCAGTCATCGCTGTTTACCTGTGCCTCTGAAGGAGGAGAGTCCCGCTTCCTGCATTGAGTTCAATGGGACTTACTCTCGGGGAAGGTTGCACAGCACTGCAGACCTCCTCCGGATCTGCAAGGGACGGACTTCGCTTCCATTTAAGGGGCGTCTAAAAACAAAAAACAAAATTGCCACATACAAGGAAACAGTCCTCCTTGTATTCAGCTGCCTCTTACCCCCCAAATTCCCGTGCGGAGGGTGACCCGGACCAGGCATGCTCTCAGCCAAGCAGGCGGTGCAGAGGATGGCTGTTTAAGGGTGCGATCCTAAGGACACTGGCTATGGAAAGCGGGGGGACTTTGTGTGAGTAAAAATGGGCTGTCAGTGTTTGGAAACAGCTATTCCACCCCAAGAGGGTGGTGTGGAGGCGTCTTATCCCCTTTATCTCCTTTTAAGCAGCAGGGGGTGAGAGCCGAGAGCCCCATAGGCCGAAAACCAGCCCTTAGAGAGGAACGAGGAATGGCAGCTACGGCGGAGGGGGAAAAGGAACTTCATAACGGGGTGGCCTCTAGGTAACCTGCTTGGTTTGTGCAGACGTTCTTCTGAATATGCCTTCGCCCATAACGCACAGATTGCCTCCAGTAATTAGAAGTTAGCTTTGCCGTAAACCGCCCCAACCCCCCAAAAAAGGAGGGAGAGAAAAAAAAGAGAGAGGAGCTATGTCAAAGAAGCGACGCCAGCAAATGCCCAGCTCTTGCCCAGGCATTTATGCCAAGCAATTAGGAGCAGTAAATGTGCAGAGGGTAGAAAACAAGAGACCCCGTGGTTGGAGTTTCCGGCGCTGCAGAACGTCAGGCTGTTTTTCCTGCTGCTGGGGGGGGGGGGTGACGGTGACTTGACTCTACGCGGTGCCTTGAGACGCACCGACGGGCAAGGGCGATCTCCCTCTTTCTCGACCTTTGCTGTTGCTAATATTATTCGTTTTATTTCACCACCAAGGAATTTTAACTGGGCTCTTTTGGTAATGGGAGGCAAGGAAGGAACTGGAGGTCTTTTTCAAGCCAAGAACAATTCCCAAATGCAGGAGTAGGAGATCCAGAGATGTGTACAAGTCACTAGAAGTACGTGGACATTTGGAAACGAGGAGTCGTGTTTCTCTAACTATGGAGGAACCCAAACTGTTCGTTGCGTGTTGCAATTTATTTGTAGTGTAATGGGGTTGGGTTCCCCCCCCTTTGTTTTGGCTTTAGAAAACGGAATGAACCCAAATCTCCCTGGTGTGGAGATTTCCTATTTTCAGAGAGGGGAAAATCCGTCTTGGAAGAATTAAAAGGGAGCGTTAAGTTAAAAGCAGCAACAGTCAAGCAAACAGGGGCGCATGAGATGAAAGGTGACCTTTCTTACAAAAGAAGCGCCCGCCCTGCCCTCAACAAAGGACCCGCTCCGGCGGACAGTTCTCCTGCGCAAGCCTTACTGAAATGAATGGGAGCCAGGAAAGACTGTCTGACTGAAGGCGCCCCATTCATTTCAATGGAGCTGGCGCAGAATAACTTTCCGCCGGAGAGGTTCCTTTGTTATTGCTGCGTTAGATAAATATAAATATATATACACACATTCACCCGGCAATAGGCTCCATTGTACTTAAAAGAATTTCTGCCTGGGCATATATAGGATTCCGGAGTCTCTGATCCTAGAGCGTGTTTACTCAGCAGTCTGTCCCATTGTGCGCCATTGGGCTCAGCCTCCGCTAAGCCTGCGTGAAAATGGCAAGAAAGCTGGAAGTTAGTGATCTGTCTGTCTCACAGCACGGCTAAGCCCAAATACCTTGGCTAAAGCCAATTAAACTGAATGTTAATTTTGCGATGCAGCGTCTTTGAAGTCAATGGCTCTCCTAATCACGTCTAAATCTAAGTAAATCGGCTTAACAGAGTTGTGGATAAGGCTGGAGTCCGAGCAAGCGACTCTGGCGGTGCTGTTCACGCTAGCCTGTATAACTCAAAACTTTCAGTCGCTTTTTATAAACTTCCTGAGCTGTTCAAACATTTGCTCTGGCCCAGTGTCGCCTACATATATTTTTTAAAAAATATTAAAAGCCAATAAATGGGCGGAGGGGACGAGTGGGTGACAGAGCTGACACACTCACACACAAGCAATATGCGGATAGGGTCCCGAGTCCATTTCTGTCTTGCTAATGTGGAGTTGATAGCAAGCCGCTAGTCCCTGCGACGTACGTCGGAGAATTTCAACGTCAAAACCGCCTTCAAGAGGACAGGCAACAGAAGGGCAGCCCCCTCGCCCTCCCCAATCAAGAGCTCAGCCTCGTCTGCATCAGACAGACGCTCAAGTCTCTCGGCTTCTCTCTGTGTGTGGAGCGCGGGGAGAACACGGACCTACCTCTTTGTATTTCTTTCCGTATATATTTTGTATTTGCATTTCCATCTGAAAAAGATCCGCCTAAAACCATTATTTTGTACCTTTCTATGGCAAAGGTACACAGACGGCAATGCCTTTATTAGGCCCAGCAAAACATGTCGCGAAAATAGAGAGGGAGCTTTGGAGGGAACTGTGTATCAGGCCAGATGTGAACTAAAGTTAGGGTGCGCACGGAGTGAGAAAAAAGGTGGCTTGATGTTGGTTAGCAGCTTCTTTAAGCTCTTCGGGCAGAGAATTTGCCTTTCTCTGTAAACTGTACGCTGGTTCCCTTAGCAGTCCTAACAGCATGACTATGATTAATTATTTAGTTGTCCTTTCTGGTTTGCAAGGGGTTGGACTGAATGACCCTGGGGTCCCTTCCAGCTCAACAATGCTATGGTTCTGATTCGAATACTGAGGGCGCAGAATGCGTAGGTATCTCTCCCCCCCCCCCGTTTATTTTCTCCACGGGGAAACGTAATGGAACCTGGTTTTGGTGAAGCACAGCAATCCATAGAGAGGCCAAGACTGCGCGCTGCCTTTTGCGCGCTGCCTTCTTTCAGGAGAATGAGGTCAAACCCGCTTACCAGTGCACGGTGCGGAAAGAAAATGGGCAGGTGAGGTCAGGAGAGGAGAGGAGGACTTGGATGCTGGTGGTGACGGTGTGTGTGTGTGCAGGATGTCGTCCAAAGCCTGGTGTGGACACCAGAATTGGAGGTCTTCAGCTTGGACTGTGTCTCCTGACTCTGGGGAAACGTGGAAGATTGGGAGAAGGTCCGACGAAACGCGCACGGTTGCGTGTTGTTCATAAGCCCCCAAAGAGACCCAAGGAACAGATGTGTTGCGTGTTGGGTGGGGCAGCGTGGGAGCAGAGGGCTGGACAAAGGGCACGAATGATCGCCTAGAGAAATGCATGTAGTTTCATACAAAAGCGGTTTTTAAAATTTCCCTTCAATATGGGAAGCCGGGGAGCATTCTATTTAATAATAATAAACAACCCAACGTGGGTTCGCCCCTCGCCAATGTCACGAGTCTGGAATTTAAAATTCCCTTCCCACACAGTGGAGAGAAAGAAAAAAACCTTAATTATATATAGAGGGTAGTAGTCGTAGTACTAGGTGTGGGGTGTCGCAATAATGCCTTTTATTCGACGCCTGGCGTGCAACCTGTTAACTCAGTAACGTCCCAGTCTTCACCGCGTCTGCTGCGTTTTGCAGTCCGAAGCAACTTTAAGTGGTCCTTAGCGATTAGATCCGGATTGCTTTTTTTTTATTATTATTATTATTATTATTATTATTATTATTATTATTATTATTATTATTATTTATTATTTATTATTATTTATTATGCCACATCCCTCCAGGGCATGGCGGTCTTTCCCTCCGCGCATTTTGATGGATAAAGAGACAAGTGGCGCTGATGGGAAGCTCTTTAATCCCTGTGAAAGCAGGTATTTGCAGTTTATGTCCCAGAAAGGTAAGCTTATATGGTCCAGGAGGAGCAGTTTATTCCTCATGAAATGGTGAATTAAGGAACGGTAATCAAGGAACAGGCACAAATTCATCAGGAAACCCCACCACCCCAAGTTGACAGACCGTGGGGGGGGGGGGACTGAGAGACTTTATGGTTTAGAATATTACATAGCCCAGAATATTTCCCAGAATTTCCAGGGTCCTCGCTACAAAGCTGTACCGGAGCCGAAGAAAGGTCTTGTTCCTAGAGTTAAATACTTGGTGGGTTGCATGTGTCTTGGTGCTTAAAATGCAGCTATTTTTGCGTGTCTTCAGTTATGTTCAGCTCTTTCTCCGTATCTTCAACCGCTCTTGTGGAAAAATGAAAAGGGTAAATCCATTTTGGCTGGCTGGGAGATCACCCTAAAAACCTGGTGTGTACCCCCTCCCCCCAAGGAATTAAAGACAACCAGACAATACTGGCCTCTGCCTTCAGCGTCACGTCGAGGCACGCAAGAATGGTAACCCAGCAGCAGGAAGACGCCCATTGGAAGATCGCGAAGGTTGGGCTGGAGGAACGGCTGGAGAGGTCGCACGTCGAGGCCAAGCCTCCTAGGCCTGCGCACCACCAGCCTTGGCAGGTTTGCTCAGAACTCAGTCCCACTGAGTCCAAATGGGGCTTCCTTTTAGATATGAGGTCACAGGAGCTCTCTCCTTCCTTGTACTGTCCTCCTGGATTGCACCGCAACCGTGGTCAAGCATCCCCACCGCCCTTGTTTCTTTGGCCGCAAACTTTTCGAAGGACGAGGAAGAAGCCAATGATTTGGCCAAATAAAATAAAATATAATTAAAAACTATTAAACGCAGTGACTCCGCTTAGATGGTATCCTGTGCGTCCCAATCGGTTCATGTTCCACTTTTATGCCGTACTGGGATGCTATACAAGGGTGCCCGAAGATGGGGAAAATGAGACGGACCCTTAATTCTCTTATTATTTTCCTTAATTCTCCGGCTTTGTTTTCCCTGGGTGCCCCCGCCCGGCGGAGTTCAAGCCTCTGAACACCGCCAGGCGGCGCTGTCCATTCCCTCCATAGCAAGGCAGTGAAAGCAAAGGAATGAACTGCCACCACTATCCAAATGTGGACTTTTGCTCTTTTTTTGTTGCGCGCGGGGGAAATTGAGAACTAGTTGTTTCTGTCTCCTGTGTTTTTCCTTCCTTCCTTCCTTCCTTCCTTCCTTCCTTCCTTCCTTCCTTCCTTCCTTCCTTCCTTCCTTCCTTCCTTCCTTCCTTCCTTCCTTCCTTCCTTCCTTCCTTCCTTCTGTGTTTCGCATTGCTTTACCTCCGTTTAAAGGGAGAAGCAACGGCCTGACCTCTCACACTTCGGAAACAAGAGAAGTCTGGAAGCAGATAAAAATCACATTTTGTTATTTTTAAATGGAGGGTAGGAATAGGAGTAATCCTTGATGTAATCGGAAGGGAACGAGTGCAGTATAAAAGGAGGGGAGGGAGATAAGAGTAGATAAGACTGAGGGACGGGGAGGAGGAAGAGGGGGTCCCTCCCCTTCTTTCTATTCGAAATCTTCCTGGGAATCTCACTCCGAGGGGGCAGATAAAACTGAATTTTCTATCCGAAGCAATTTAGGACTACAGGTGTTCAGAACAGATGGCATCTTATCAGAGATTCCTTGTAATAGATTTCCTTTCCACCACTTTTTGGAGATAGTGGATTTTTGTCTCGCCTTTTCAAAACAAGTTGCAAAAGTTTTGGGGAAGTACAAAGGTTTTGCAAATCCTAGTGATGCAATGCAATGGAACCTAAAATTTATTTTTTATTTTTGGAGGGTGTGGTGTTGCGAAAATTCAGGCCAGAAAGGCGAAGATTGACATGAAATTACATAATTCCCCTCCTGGGGGGGGGGACCGCCACCATAAACACTATAAACTAAGCAGCTACTTGTAGCAAGCTGAATTTGAGCAAAACTTCCAGAGGAAAAACGCTTCCCAAATTTGTCTCACTCCACCCCTCCGCCAAAGAATAAAAGAATCCAGCCAGCCAATGGAGAAGCCCAGAGTGAGATCAACCCGGCTGTGCGCCAGATCTCCTAATTAAAACAATAGACGTAAACCACTGAAAGATTCAATACGTTTCCTGCGTGTGCCCACCCAGGTCGTTGGGGCTGATTCGCTCCACATTTCACCTCTCTCCCTCCAAACTGTGCGGTCATATTCTCGAGATAAATAATTGCAAAGGTATTCCATTTCCACGCAACAGCTCACCCTCGCTCCCCAGACTCAATCTTCGTTCAATGCTTTTGAGAGCTTTCATTTAATCCAATGGTCTCAGTGGTGAAGCGCATTTCTAGAGCGGAAGAAGTCGGCGAAACCGATCGGACCTGCCCCTAAATTTCGCCATGTAACGTAACACCTTTCTAGTGACCTATAAATGCTTTTTTTAAAAAGGGAGGTTGGAATTAAAACCAAAACAGGAGTTTAGGCGGGGGTTTAAAAAGTTATACAAGTCGGTTCTCCGGCACCCACGTACCAGTAAAATACAGAAGAGTTGTATCCATTTTAAGGCAAGCTCATTTAATGTACCGGGCTGTAATATTAGTGTTTTTAGAGAGCTGCGGAAGAGCGAGGAAGGCGGAACGAAATGAGACTAGAAAGGGTAGCTTTGTGGATGTTCTGCAATTGTTGCAGGATCTGCTCAACGCAAATCCACTTTGGAATCCCCTTTGCTCTTGACAGGCGAGAACTAAGCGCAGGTTTAATCGTCCCATTGAAACGAATGGGGCAGGATCGTGCCCTTCCTAGTAAGTTTATTTGCTCAGCGATTCAGGCCTCGGCCTGTCGATGCTTCCTTGGGGTGAATGGGTACCGAATCAAGAGAGTAGCCCTCCTCCATCCATAGTAATGGTGCTGTCCAGACTTACCGCACCAGCTTCACTATGTCTACTACTTAGAAGTAAGTCCTGTTGATTTCAGTGGGGCTTACTCCCAGGTAACTGGGGTTAGGAGTGCAGCCCAAGTAGTTAGCCCAGCGAGCAGCTAAAATAGCCACTGAGATTCAAAGCAAACCTGGGGTGGTCATTTTAAAAATCATAGGCGTGAAAGAGAGCCCAGCTATGGTGATGTTGCTTTGAGGAAAGGTTTTTAAATTAGACTGTTGATTTCTCTAGCCCTAAGCGTAAAGGCGCAATGCACCAGGAAGTTCTCCAGCGCAAAAAAGGATGCAGCTGAACGAAAGCCGTGTGTCCACACCCTTCTCCTCCAGCTCAGGCCCCATACATCTAAATGGAGTTAGGAGACGTTCCCGTTGGACAGAGTCCTTCAGGCCCCCCCCATGGAAAAGCCTGCTCTGAGACCACCTTTCTTAGGCATTTTTCGCAGGGAAGAAAGGTCGTGGCTCAGAGGTAGCGAGCAGGCTTTCCATACAGAAGATTCAATCCTAGACTCCACTAGGAAGGACTGGGACTCTGGGAATGCCTCCGGATTGAAATCTTGGAGATTTCTGCTACTGGTCAGTGTAGACAATCTGAACGGGACGGACCAATAGTCTGACGCGGTACAAAGCCGCTTCCTCTGTGGTGTGTACACCTGTCCTTTCCAAGCGCTTTAGCTCCGTTCTGACGCGAGCGGGCCAATACCTTTCGTTCGAGCCATCCCTGACGCGTCAAATCATTCCTAGCTTCGCAGGTCTGACAGCCTTGAACAGGCCGACCATTGCACGATGGAGAGCAAAAAAGAATCCCTGTTCTGAGGTCTGAGGATCCCTCTCAGATCTGAGGGGCAGGTAAAGGAAGGGAGCTTTTCCTAGCACCAGAAGTCCGAACCCTCAGTGTGTATTCAAAGACAGACCCGCCAAATCTCCAGGGAAGGACAGTCCCGGATTTACAGAAGGCGTCCTGGTTTCTGATTTGATTCCGGAATGTCCGACTTTACCAGGGTGTCCCTATTTACATCGCAGAAATGTTGGAGGAGGGTATGGTAGGATGTTCCTCTGTTCATCAGAGAAATGTTGGAGGGTTTGGAGTTATGCGACTCCAGAGCTATGAAGATAAATACTGTAACTATATATACAAACTTTAGAAGACATCTGAAGGCAGCCCTGCATAGGGAAGTTTTTAAAAATGACAAATATTTTATTATGTTTTTATAGATATTTGAAGCTGCCCAGAGGGGTTGGGACAACCCAGTCAGATGGAGGGTATGTCATTTTTCCAGGTTAATGTGCAGGAATGGCAGCCTTCCAGGTTAATGTTTCCAGGAATGGCAGCCTTAAGACTGATCTAACAGGAAGTTCTCCTGCTCATGTCATGCCAGCTCTCTCATATGACTCCCATATATTTCAGTGGAGAGATGTCTAGGCAACATGCTCTCCAGCTTGAGAAACAGTGCAATGAAATTGCAACCCGCAATTCTGCAAGGTAGGTTTTTTTTAATACGGAAGTGACACACTTTCCACAAAATGCACCATTTTTTCTCACCTGCTGCCCAGAGTCCCACTGACTTTCTCCAAGGAACCCTCTGTTGCGAGGTATCCCGTTTTCCCCAGCTGCAATATTTTGTGCTGGAAAATGCTCTCTTTTTCCCTCCTCCAGCTAGCGGCACGTACAGCTGAGTGAGCGTTAAACATTTATTCATCCATTTATTCATTCATTTAAAACATTTGTAGCTAAGTGCTGGGAAACGGTTATTTTTCTCACCATGGAAGTGCTACTTTGAGGAGGGTGTGTGTGTGGATCACTTGGCAATAATTGTGCAAGCAGTGGTGAATTATGCTGTACGCATCATCTGGAAACACCCTTAGGGTCTTTCTCTGCACAATAACCGCCTTCCCTTTTGAAAGCACGTTTATCAGTTTGTACCACTCAGTTTTCATGCCTTCCCTCAGGAAAGCCCTATTGCTTGAGGGGTATTGAATCCGCCTGTCAGGAATTCCAGGAACTGAACCAGTAAGCTCAGGGGAGGGCCCAGCTTGCTGAGGCACCAGGGTTTGCATCTGTGGTCAGTCCCTGCAATTGTCAGGCAGTATAGTGCCTCTGGATTGGCTGGGCCTAGTGCTGAGGTAGCCCCTGCCCTGCCCAGCAAAAACCTACCACAATTGGTTTAGCAAATGGTGAAAATGCAGGCAATTAGAGCTGGCCCAAGACATTTTGGCACCCGAGGCGAACCACAAAATGACAACGTCCCTCCCTACCATGGAAGAAGGAGCGAGTGACGATCTACATCGGGAACAAGGGGAGGATGAGGATCTACATCAGGATGTGCTGCCCCTGGAGATCCTGCCACCTGAGGGAGTCACCTCATTTTGCCTCAAGGTTGGGCTGGCCCTGGGGAGGATTTTGCGCGTTGTGTGTGTGTAGGGAAGCAAAATTTTCTGCATCTATCAAGCTTCCCCTATACCTTTGGCAGTGGCGAGTGTAGCAGTCCCTCTTATCCTTCCTTAAAACTGCTGTGGCAATGGTAGTGGCTACCATTAGTAGTCCTGGTAGTCCTTGGCTACCATTGTTTCCTTACCATTGTTTCCTTGGTAGTCCTTGGCTACCATTGTTTCCTTCTAGAATGCCCCTGGAGTATGACATAGTATCATAACATAGCATTAGTCTGAAAATGGAACCCACACTCCCCAGTCATGAATGCTTGGTTCAGCTAGAGGCTGGTCCATTAGGACAAGCAGCCCCCACCTACCTGTCTCTAGCTGTACCTACTGTGGGTCTCCCTGGCTTTTGCCCAACCAGTCCCACTCCTGCTCAGCTTTAATAAATACTAGCCACCTGACTTTCTGCTTTGCCCTCTTCAATGACACTGTATTTTCTGCGCTTCATTGTCCAGCTT
Source organism: Podarcis melisellensis (assembly GCF_964234715.1). Classification (NCBI taxonomy): domain Eukaryota; kingdom Metazoa; phylum Chordata; class Lepidosauria; order Squamata; family Lacertidae; genus Podarcis; species Podarcis melisellensis. Next base: position 83,375,977 of record NC_138537.1, read on the forward strand.
CCTGACAAAATAATCCATTCGGGTAAGGCCTGCTATTGCCCCTACACTGCCACTATTGCACACTTAAAGACAAAAGGGACAACTCTTCCAGAATTCACATTTGCTTATATTGTGATTAAAAGGGGAAATTTAGCATCATAGATATGGCTCTTGTACAGCTGGTGCCAAGGGTGGCAGGAAGGGTAAATAACTACCCCCCAAATTGCTGGCTCCCTCTGTCTGAATTAGAAATACAGAAAGGTTTGTGTCTGCGAAGGTTGGAACAACATAAGAACACGAACCAACCACAGCACTGCCATGAGAATCTGCCTCAACCCTTCCTTGCCCTTTTCTCCCCCCCTTTTCTTTCTAGACCTTTTTCTTTGTAGAGCTTCTTCTGAGACTGAGATGCAATTGGAGGCCACAGGCAGAATTTCTCCACCCTTGCTCTATCACATTCAGTTAGCAACCAGCAGCACTGAGGCCTAGAGACACTGACATGTGCCAATGACACCATCATTGCTAGTCAGGGCCTAGGGGCCTCTCGGCATCGACAGGGATGCCCAGAATCAGATAGACCCGACAGGGGAATCCAGTCACATTAAAAAAGAAGAAGCTAAGAATTCATGAAATCGTCCTTGTTTCCTGAATGGTAGCAGCCTTGTTTGTTCCAGCTCTGATGAGCACCTGTAACTTATAGCTGCAGGCATATTTGAGGGTGCACTCCTGCTGAAAGCCCTACCGGAGTCCAAAACCTTGCCATTTCTATGGATTTCCCTAGAATGCCAGAATTTGACGACGACCAGGAAGACCTTCCACCAGCTCCATCTGTCGAGGACTGTAGCCTTTTCACTCAGATTCTAATGTGACCAAATCACTGTAATTTGTAATGCAAGGAGCTCTCCGTGGGATTGTCCAGAAGGTGTGGCTGTTGTAGAACTTTGCAGTATTGGTGGGCATGGCCCCTGCTTAAGTTGAAATGAGATAAACAGTGCCGCTGTGCATGCACAATGTTGGGGTCCTCAGTGGGTCGCCTTGGGCCAGTCATGGTTGTGGTCTCTCACCTTAGAGGGTTGTTTTTGAGGATAGAACGGGGAGGCGGAAAACCATGCACACCTTGAGCTCCTTGGAGGGAAGCTGGGCTATAAATTTATAGGAACAAAGAAAGTGGATTTCAGATAAGCTGGGTTCTGATCCCTCTCTTGTTCAAAGGCTTTGGTTTTGCAAACTGTGTTGCTCACACTGCAGTCACTTGCATGCTTGCTGAGATATATGTCTCACTAAGTTCAGAGAGACTTACTTACCCCCTAGTAAGTATGTTTATAAAAAGCAGAGACATCACCTTGCCAACAAAGGTCTGTATGTAAAGCCATGGTTTTCCCAGTAGTGATGTATGGAAGTGAGAGCTGGACCATAAAGAAGACTGATCGCCGAAGAATTGATGCTTTTGAATTATGGTGCTGGAGGAGACTCTTGAGAGTCCCGTGGACTCCAAGAAGATCAAACCTCTCCATTCTTAAGGAAATCAGCCCTGAGTGCTCACTGGAAGGACAGATCCTGAAGCTGAGGCTCCAATACTTTGGCCACCTCCTGAGAAGAGAAGACTCCCTGGGAAAGATCCTGATGTTGGGAAAGATGGAGGGCACAAGAAGAAGGGGACAACAGAGGATGAGATGGTTGGATAGTGTTCTTGAAGCTACAAACATGAGTCTGACCAAACTGCGGGAGGCAGTGGAAGACAGAAGTGCCTGGCGGTGCTCTGGTCCATGGGGTCATGAAGAGTCGGACACGACTAAACAACTAAACAAGAAGTATGTTTTGGATTGCAGTCTTTCTTCAAAGACTTTGAATGACAACTTTCTGCAGGGTTCCTTTGCATGAATGTTGACCTGGAAAGGGCTCTCTGCAAGTGGACTGTTGAAAACCGCTGTTCTGAACAAAACATGCACAGATTGCCTTGGTACCTTTGCCCTTGCTATGTTCTCTGTGACTCAGATAGAACCCGTTTCCCACCTTTGAAATCCCCAATGTCTGTTCTCTGATTATGTATATGGAGAATGGGAGCTGTTGGATCCTGGCCCCTCTAGAAAACTTGCTGTCAGTAATGTTCTGAGGCAAGGAGCCATGTTCTCTCTTTTTGTGCAAGCTCCTGCATTTCACTCTTACAATAGCTGCCTTTCAATGATGGGTGAAGTGATTCATATGTATTTTTGTGTGTGTGAGTAAGTAACCGAGCACTTAGAGCACTGCTGAGTGATTTATCATCAATATAAACCATCATTTAGGAAGTCACTAGGAAGATTGGGGTGGGTGGGAGGTGGGCAGAGAGAAGACCTTCCAACTTGAAACCATGAAAGTAAAACAAACAGGAGAGAAGGAAGGGGAGAAAATATTTGGGCACATGTAACTCCTCTGAGGTGAAAAGCAAAAATGACTTTGAAACAAATAAATATTTCCAACATCAAATACCAGTCCATTTGAATAAAACACCTATAAACTAATAGATAGGGCTCTATCATACAACTTGCATCACACAAAGGAACAGAACCCAGAATGGAGCTGTGTAGATCAGAAGTTCCCAAGCAAGGCAATAAACTTGTACTGTAAGTTAACTATACAGAGGATTCTTAAAAATTGCCTGGTCTTTCCAACTGAACACAAGGAGACATGCCCAAGCCTCTTTCCCAAGTTTTCACATTTTGCAGTTACCATTTGGTGGTGGTGGTGGATACTTCAACATCTATCCACAGTTGGTCATAGTTGCAGAAAAATAACTTCCAGTGACTCCTGATATCAGATGAACCCATGATGGGTAAGATGCATCCTGGTTACTATGGGGGGAAGGAAGGGCAAACTAGAGATTCCAAGGACTCATTATCAAGGTGGAAGCAGGAAAAGGGGACAACAGCTGCCCTTTAAGACCCCAGGGATTCCTATGGCCTGGTGTCCCAACAATTAACTCCTCTATCTCAGTTCTGATTTCACTCATTGGGTAAAAACACTGTCAGGCAGGATAATTGCTTAGAAGGTGCCTGCACACTTTGTTTCATAACTTCGTTTCTAGGAGGGATAGATTCTATTTTATAGCAAAAGTCAGAGGCCCCTGTTGGCTGTGGCTCTGGTACCCTCTTTTTCCACTGAAAGTGGCAGCCTTCTGCAGCTGCCATTCTTTTTATTAAACAACAACAACAACATGGTAGACTAGTCTTCAGCATATTGCTTAGTTTGGCCTTACAGTGCAGGGATCTGCAGACTGAGGTTGCTGGTTTAGGCACTTAAATGAAGCCCAGGCTGCAGACAGGCTAAAAAAAGGGATGTGGTGTTATGCTGATGGGGACCTGCTGAGCTTAATGGAACAAGGTAAAAAGGTAAAGGTAAAGGACCCCTGACCGTTAAGTCCAGTTGTGAACGACTCTGGGGTTGCGGCACTCATCTTGCTTTACTGGCCGAGGGAGCCGTCATACAGCTTCTGGGTCATGTGGCCAGCATGACTAAGCTGCTTCTGGCGAACCAGAGCAGTGCACAGAAACCGCCAGAGTGGTACCTATTTATGTACTTGCATTTTGACATGCTTTCAAACTGCTAGGTTGGCAGGAGCTGGGACCGAGCAATGGGAGCTCACCCTGTCGTTGGGATTCGAACCGCCAACCTTCTGATCGGTAAGCCCTAGGCTCAGTGGTTTAGACCACAGCGCCACATGGCTGCAATATACATGATAAAGGGGAAAATATGCTTCTTGCTCTGGGAACATCATGATCAGGGGACAGGTTGGGTCCCAAAGGGCTCCTTTATTTTCTTCCACATGGCTGCCATCATTGGCATGGGTTCAAATCCAGGCACTATAATCCCTCATACTGGGCTGAGTGATCTCCACAAAGAGTGTGCTCTGCAAAGAGACAAACTGCACCTCCATGTCTGTGCAAGCAACAGGTCCTCATGACGGGCGTTTTGCAAGTTCTTGTGAAACTAGAACTAGCATTATGGTATAATAACTCAGTCTCTGGTGTATGTGCACACACAATTCAGGATAGACCAAAAATGAGAACAATCATCATACAAAATCAAACTGAAAGGAGGGAGCTATGCTACTTGCAGGATGGGAAACAATTACTGCATCATAGCATTAAAGTCTATTGTTTTGTTGTCTCTTAAATGCTGTAGTCATTTGTCTAACGTTATCCAAGCCTTATTGTAGCACTCATCTTTGATGAGGGACTTCTCTCTTCTTTTCAAATGTGTAATTCTCTAATATGTTCCCCTCCCCCGGCCCTTGTTGCTGTCTGTTAAATTTGTAAATCAGAGGGAGGAAAGAGGGATTAAATTGCTGAGGTGTACAAAAACAGAGGAAGAAAAATGTATCTTTCACATGACAGAAACTGGCTCCAAGGCCCATTGAAATGACTGGTAGCTGCACCAATGGCCCATTCATTTCAGAGGTTTGGGTTTGTGCAGGAGAACTTATTGGAGGATTGTGCCCTCATTAATCCATGCTTTTGTGTCCATGCAGCAGGGCAGGACCTTCTCTGGAATAATGAGATGGTATTCTTCTTTCATCTGCAACAGAAAAGGATGGCATTTGGAGTTTAACTGCATCAGCAGAAGTTTGAACCGAACACTGAATTCCTGCTGGAGAAGCACACTCTATTTCTGGATGTAATCACATTAGTTTAGGGGGAAATTATTATTATTATTATTATTATTATTATTATTATTATTATTATTTGTATACCGCTCTATATCCATAGATCTTAGGGTGGTTCACAATATTAAATTACAGTATAAAAACAAAATACGCACATAATAAGAACAAAAACAAGCCAATAATTCCCCCTTCCACAACACATTAAAAAGGGCACCAGATGTCAATCAGCCAAAGGCTAAGTTTATTAAAGGAAATACAGTGGTACCTTGGGTTAAGAACTTAATTCATTCTGGAGGTCCATTCTTAACCTGAAACTGTTCTTAACCTGAGGTACCACTTTAGCTAATGGGGCCTCCTGCCGCTGTGCCGCCGCCACACAATTTCTATTCTCATCCTGAAGTAAAGTTCTTAACCTGAGGTACTATTTCCGGATTAGCGGAGTCTGTAACTTGAAGCGTCTGTAACCCGAGGTACCACTATACATGCTTGATTGAACAGATCCTAGTTCTAACTACGCTGGAGAGACAAAGTTCTGTGCTCTCAGCAGCAGACATACAAACATCTCCCCAAGGTAAGGATGAAGGAGGAGCAGGAAATGAGGTCAGCAAGAGTATAAATCTAGTACCTTAGGGAAGGTTAGCACAGGTTACATCAGAAAGGGTGGTCGGGGAAACTTGGAGGTTCCTTTCTCTATCTACTCTTTCCATTGCAAGTAGAGTTGCGTCCCAATACTTCCATAAGAAACAGGGGAAGGAGGATATTTATTTATTTATTAGTTAGTTAGACTTATACCCCACCTTTCTTACAAGACGGAGCTTAAGGAAGTTTATGAAAAACAGAAACAGGTATGTGTGACACACCCATGTGCCCCACCATAGGATAATATCCTGTTAGGATATGCCCCATCTTAGGAGAAAAGCCAGCACAAAAATGGGTAACTGAAAGGCAACACGATATATAAAAATGTATGAAATATCAGCTGAACGATAACAGCACCACTCTGGAATTCCAAAAAGACAGAGATGAAATCCAATACAAGACAGAGATGAAAATCCAATACCAAACCGAAACAGTGAACTTCAAAAGTCATGTTGGAAAATGTCGATACGAAAGATGCCCAAAGGAGAATATAATCTACTTCAGCGATCCTGGCTGGCTCTTTGGGCTTTCACCGTCTTCCTTCTCCCACACCATCGCCCTGTGGCCTTTCCTGGCCATTCCACTTGGGACATGCGTGACACTGTTGGATTCATTTATCTTTTTCTCTCTTCCTTCTTTTATTTTCCTTCTACCCGACTCTTCTGCTCCTTTGATGTTCTTTTTTGTTGTGTGTGTACGAGTATGTGGCTGGATGGATAAAGGACTCAACTAGATACAACATGCCTTTTTTTTTTCTAAAGCAGGGGGTCGATTTTGGAGTAGGACAAAATTGTTGTGGCAATACTGGAAGGGAAGAGTGTGGGATCAAGGAAGATTTTTTTTAAATAATACAATGAAACTGTTTAAAGCAACTTTTATGGATCAATACATTCACATTAAAATTGTTGTTGTTGTTTAGTCATTTAGTCGTGTCTGACTCTTCGTGACCCCATGGACCAGAGAACACCAGGCACCTCTGTCCTCCACTGCCTCCCACATTAAAATTAATAAAATGTAAATTTATGGATTGCTGACAATTCTGAGGGACTTTCTCTTTGCCACATCTGGTGGTCCTGCAGAGAACCTAGCTGCCTTCTGAAATGGAGCAAAGATCTAGGTGGTCCAAATGGTCTAGCCTACACTTCCTCTCCTGTCTGCAAGAGCCTGATCAGCAACCTGTTTTGTTGTTGTTGTTTGAGAGCTTGGAGCAATGCAATAGCAAGGATGGTTGATGGAACATCGATGGAGAAAGACTAGCGATGAATCTACTGGCTGGACTTCAGCAGTCCTGAAGAAGACATGATAAGATGTACTGAAAAATCTTTAATTAAATCCTGAAAAAGCTTTAATTAAAGTTTTCCCTAGTATGAACTGATTCTTTCTGTTTCTGCTAGTTGGTATGTTGTTATGCCTCCCACTTTTGATTTTTGTTTAGCGGTTTTTTTAAAAAAATGATAGTGAATTATCATTCTGTGTGGGTGGAAAGGCGGGCTAAACACTTTACAAATAATCATTTAATATTATTTAACTGTTCCTTCTTCACCTTCTATTCCTACAGCTCAACCATGCCACCCTGCTGCCTTTTGGGAGGTTCATAGACCTAAGCCAACACAAACAACTGTACACACTGAGGAATGCTGTTTTACCAGAGTTTCCAAATGCTTGGAGAGGAGTTGTGTAGACATCCATGCAACTGTATGTCCAGGGGTCTTTTCAGACAGTACAATGAATGTATACATGTCCGGGACACAGACTGCCAATGTGATGGCTCCCTGCATTCATAGTAAAGGTAAAGGGACTCCTGACTGTTAGGTCCAGTCGTGAATGACTCTGGGGTTGCGGTGCTCATCTCACTTTATTGGCCGAGGAAGCCAGCGTACAGCTTCCGGGTCATGTGGCCAGCATGACTAAGCCACTTCTGGCGAAACAGAGCAGCGCACGGAAATGCCATTTACCTTCCCGCCAGAGCGGTACCTATTTATCTACTTGCACTTTGATGTGCTTTTGAACTGCTAGGTTGGCAGGAGCAGGGACCGAGCAACGGGAGCTCACCCCGTCACGGGGATTCGAACTGCCGACCTTCTGATCAGCAAGTCCTAGGCTCCTCACCCAACCCCAGTTGAGTTGGCAAAGCTAGGATTGCTGTTTCTCTTTAACAATCTGAGGGATGGTACATGGATGTTTTGCTTTTATTTATATAGGGGTCTCACATATAAGGTACAAAGTGGCTGCTTTGCTTTGCTTTATTTATTTTTTAAAAGAATCACAGGGACTGAAACGAGCAAAAAAGGGGTTGAATGACAGAAATGTAACAGCTGTAACCTCACCACCTTAGGAGCAAAAGGTTTATTAAGGTTTCTGCGGCATGGACAGGAAAATACAAATGGCAAGCCAAGGTGGTTAAGCTGGGAGGGGAGAAACAAGCCTTTATGTTTAAAAGACCTCCGTTTTGTCTTTCTTGTATGAAAAATGAAGAATTAGAAAGAGATTCTTCTTTCCTTCTTTTTGAAATGGCAGGCTCTTTTCCTCCTGTGGACTTGCCCTCCCCCCCCTTTTTTGCAGACTGTGCTGGAGTGCATGATGGAGTGCTGTCAAACCAAACAACTATCTGTCTTGTCTGTTCAGTGCTTTTTCCTGTCTCTAATATTGAACCTGCCAGTGATCCTGAATGCACAACATATCAAAGACACTGCTTTTTATTTTTTTAGAGCTCATCTTCCTCCAAGGGATAGGAAGCTCTGAGCAGTCTGTACAGGGTCACTTTCACCCGGAGTTGAGGAAGCTTGGGAGATCTATTGCATGGAAATCTGTTTACATGAGGCTAAGCCTGGTCCCCTGTGATGCTGAAGACTCTCCTGCAGACTGCAAGGCAAAAGAAGCTTTTGCCAAACCAGGAGAGAGAGAGAGAGAGAGAGAGAGAGAGAGAGAGAGAGAGAGAGAGAGAGAGAGAGAGAGAGAGAGAGAGAGATGGTTCTTTCCTTTTCCTTTCACATTATGAATGTGGCCACAGAGAGGTTAGGCTGGCCTCAACCAGAGCCAGGGCTTTTCCAGCTGTGGCTCCGATCTGGTGGAACGCTCTGCCACAAGAGATTAGGGCCCTGTGAGACTTGACATCTTTCCACAGGGCCTGCAAGACAGAGCTGTTCCGCCAAGCCTTTGGCCAGGGCACAGCCTGACTCCCTCCTTGGGCAATCTTCACAGAACTCTAGCCCAATGGTTGCCATCAATTTGATTTGAAGTAATTTTTTAATGAAATGATTTTAGAATGTTGTATTATTTTATTGTTGTTAGCCACCCTGAGCCCGGCCTCGGCTGGGGAGGGCGGGATATAAATAAAAATTTATTATGATTATGATTATGAATGTGGACACAAAAAGGCAATGTTGAGCAAATAGACCCAACTCTGTGATCTGCTAATTTACTGTCTATCATGCAGATGTGGATGGTTATTTGGGCACAGAAAGTCAAGGCAGTTATACCTGAAAAGGTAAAGGTAAAGGTACCCCTGCCCGTACGGGCCGGTTGTGTCCGACTCTAGGGTTGCATGCTCATCTCGCTCAAGAGGCTGGGAGCCGGCACCGTCCGAAGACACTTCTGGGTCACGTGACCAGCGTGACGAAGCTGCAGCTGGCGAGCCAGCACCAGCGCCGCGCACGGAAACGCCGTTTACCTTCCCTCTATAAAGCGGTACCTATTTATCTACTTGCACTTAGGGGTGCTTTCGAACTGCTAGGTGGGCAGGAGCTGGGACCGAACAACAGGAGCTCACCCCACTGCGGGGATTCGAACCGCCGACCTTACGATCAGCAAGTCCTAGGCACTGAGGTTTTACCCACAGCGCCACCCCCTGAAAAGGAGCACTGTTCAAATTCCAAAACCTGCCCACTATTAGAACTAGAAAAGCATGGACCAAGGCATCAGATTATCCATGACAAGAAATGCAATGAGGGCGGAGGAAGGCATATGGCCTGTGGGGACAACTTTGCTGAATTGACCAGCTATTATGAGTGACAGGTGGATTGATAAAAGGAAGCTACTGCAGGCCTGGACTAGAAGCATTGCAAGTGGCTTGTTCCATAAAACTTCTTGGAAGCCAAATGTTCCTTCTGTGCATTTGAAGCAAATGATATTTCCTAATCCACTTCAAGTGTGCTTTGTCCTGAAAGGAGACACATAAGCCTTATAAGCAAACAAAACATTTTAATGGACTAGAAACTTCTGTTGATTGGTGTGCAGGAAACTCTTCCAGAATACATTTTTCCTTTTGTTAAAATGAAACTGATGTGACTCAGCCTGGCTGTCTGAAACCCACTTCGTTTGTACATTTCTTGACATGGTTGTGGCAGCCTCTGCTTTGGATAGGCACGAAAACATCTGCCCATGTGGTTTCGCTTCCTGACATGTGCATCATCTTGTAAGCTTTCTAGGAAACCAAACTGAGTGGGTAGAAGCCTCTCTCTCTCTCTCTCTCTCTCTCTCTCTCTCTCTCTCTCTCTCTCTCTGCAAAGGTGCTATCCTTGTGCGCACACACTCATAACTCCAAAATCTACTGGTGGGAGGAACATGAGGGTATGTTGGGGGTGTGACTACGGCCAAGAACAGGCTGGATTCTAATACAGTGGTACCTCAGGTTAAGTACTTAATTCGTTCCAGAGGTCTGTACTTAACCTGAAACTGTTCTTAACCTGAAGCACCACTTTAGCTAATGGGGCCTCCTGCTGCTGCTGTGCTGCCGGAGCCCGATTTCTCTTCTCATCCTGCAGCAAAGTTCTTAACCTGAACCACTATTTCTGGGTTAGCGGAGTATGTAACCTCAAGCGTATGTAACCTGACGCATATGTAACATGAGGTACCACTGTATCTCAAAAAGTCATGTTATGTTTTAGAAAGCAAGATGGGCTATTCGGTGAGCTCTTGGGGGCAGTGGCAGAGCTTCATGCTCTGGCACGGGGGGGGGGGCGGAGAGCAGGCGGGGGCGGGGTGGCGCGTATCCTGGGGGCGGGGCGCCCAGCGCAGGCAGGGGGACAGCCGTGATGGCACCCTGGGGATCGCACTGCCAGGGGCGGTGCGCTCCCCCCTCACTCCTCTTCCTCCACCAGTGCTTGGGGGTGGTGTAAAAGGTGTGATTCCATCCACTGTGCTATAATATAGTTGCCATTCATTTTATCGAGGCCTGGACAAGGGAACTCTCTGATGCATTGCAGTCTCCATTTCTGCTAGGGAAGGAACTGGCCTTGCACTGACTGTTGCCTTATTATATAAAAGATATATATATATGAGAGAAACTACTTCAGTTCCCAAGAAAACATCCCACTTAACAGGGAATCCATAATGCTAAACATGTTTGTTTAAAGAACTACATTACTGCTACATATTATAAGTGAGCGGCTTGAGTCACACATTGCAATTAGCAGATTGGTCATAAGTAATCTATCGAGCACGTTGGAATGCCAACAATTGATCGCTTACTGGTATTTTCTTTAATCATTAGTTTGTATTGAGTACCGTAAATAGAATTTTAACATCATAAAGCAGGCCAAAATTTACCCCTCTCTATGTATTGCAGTAATATGTGGCGGGAACAAATATCCATGTAATCAACTGCTTTCAGATCCAAAAATGGAAGCACACAAATGTTTTCCTGAAATGCAGGCAGACTCAGTGAGGTGAACCTTCTTGCTAATCAGCTACAAAGAAGCATTTTATTTATTTTTTTAAACTTCCACCATTCTTCCTAGGGAACTCCAGATCGAGAACATCCAATTTTTTGGGATTTAGTCTTCACGGCATTCCTGGGAGGTAGGTTAGACAGTGACTTACCAAAGGCCATTGGGTAATTTCATGGCTGAGCAAGGAAGTAACTCACCAGTCCAACCAAGAACGGATAACTCTTTAGACCAGTGGACATTCTTTTGTTGTTGTTGTTTAGTCGTTTAGTCATGTCCGACTCTTCGTGACCCCATGGACCAGAGCACACCAGGCACTTTTGTCTTCCACTGCCTCCCGCAGTTTGGTCAAACTCATGCTGGTAGCTTCGAGAACACTGTCCAACCATCTTGTCCTCTGTCGTCCCCTTCTCCTTGTGCCCTCCATCTTTCCCAACATCAGGGTCTTTTCCAGGAGTCTTCTCTTCTCATGAGGTGGCAAAAGTATTGGAGCCTCAGCTTCAGGATCTGCCCTTCCAGTGAGCACTCAGGGCTGATTTCCTTAAGAATGGATAGGTTTGGTCTTCTTGCAGTCCATGGGACTCTCAAGAGTCTCCTCCAGCACCATAATTCAAAAGCATCAATTATTTGGCGATCAGCCTTCTTTATGGTCCAGCTCTCACTTCCATACATCACTACTGGGAAAACCATAGCTTTTACTATATGGACCTTTGTTGGCAAGGTGATGTCTCTCCTTTTTAAGAGGCTGTCTAGGTTTGTGGACATTCTTACGGCACACTTAATATTGCAAATTCAGGTTCTTTTTTTATGGATCGTCTTGAGAGATGTCACCAGAACTACGTACTTCTGTATTATCACCCATCCTAAACATTTAGGATGGAATGAAGAAACAAATAAAATGAAATAAATATTGGAAGAATTTATGTTAGGCTAGCTTCTTGCTTAGGTGTTGTTGTTGTATTCATTTATTTATTTTTTAAAGTTTTCTTGGTTGACAAAGGTATGTTCAAGGTAACTTTTTTCAAGTTACATTTTCCATAGGTCAGTTTCATTTGTTGAGACATTAGGGTTACATTAGGAAGAAAAGGGGGGGGGGAGAGGTGGAGGGGGGAAAGGGGAGTGGGGTTGGGGTTGGGAGGCGATGTGTCTAATTTGCTTAGGGGTTTTGTGTCAGTGTCGTTTGTGCAGGTTCTCTTTGCTATTTGCTTGTGTTCCTTTGGTGGTGAGAGAGGTTGGGGTTGACCTAGGGTGTGGTTGTTTGTTTGTGATTGGCTGTGCTGAACTTTGTTTTCATGTGTGAGTGGGGTTTGTGTGTGTGTGTTTGAATCAGGTTAGCCATATTGATTCGTATGTTGTTGATGGATTCTTGTCATTGTCTTGTTGGGCTGTGTGTGTGATAAAGGGGAGCCATACCAGGGTGAAGGCATCTTCTTCTATTTATCCCCATGTCAGTTTCAGTTTATTGGTTAATTTTTCTAGTAGGGCTGTTTCCCATACTATTTGGTGCCATTGGTCCATGCTTACTCCTGACAGGTCTCTCCAGTGTCTGGCTATGATGTTTCTGGCTGCTGAGAGTAGGTGGGTTATGAGTTCTTTGTGTTGTTCTAGAATGTTGGCACTGAGTTGAAAGCAATTTCTCTGCCCCACATGTGGTTTTGGCAATGTCAAAAGCTCTCTCCTTTTCTTAGGAACTTTTTGGCATGCCTTGCAAAAATGGTTCACCAAACACCAGAATTGCCCTCGCTTGCCACCACTCTCAATAGTCTTCACTTGCTGTAACATCATCACACACGTAGTATTAAGACGCAATCTCCAATTGTGTGGAACTATCACACGTGACTAATCCAAGAAGCAAAAAGGAGCGTCAGCCAAAGGAAAAACCAGTTGCAGCAGCAGTAGCTTGGGAAAACAACAACACTGAACAGGATTGAAAATAAAGGTGAGCATTCTCACATTCTAGATAGTTTGGGAAGAAAGTACTAGTGTTGACCCCAAAATTAAAAATGACAAATAGTCAGTGCTGCGCTAGTAGTTATATACCTTTAATTATATCCATCTAAATACTGACCTCAATAAAATACCAGGGAGATGTTTGTCCTTAGTTGAAATTCACTTAAAAATTGCCCAAGCCCTAATCTTTCACTCTGGATCTCTGCTTTTCTTTCATATAGGATCCAACTCTTGACTGATGTGTCCGGGCAATTATCTGAAAATAGTGATGAATGTTACTGCGAGAGTGTGCAAATGACTGTTTGGAGAGTTTAAGCTTGGATCTATATTAAAGGTCAGTTATCAAAGGAAAAAGGAGGCAAGAATGGATTATTTGCTGCTTGCAGTGAGTAGAATTTTAATGTCACTAATGTTGGTTATTAAGCGTAAATACACAAAGGTTTAAGGAAATCAAAGGATGAATGCAGTCCAGGCTTCTGGCAGTGTCCCCAAGGAGTGCTTGTGCTCAGGGAAGAGCTAAAAATACAAAATGAAGCTTTTTAAGGCAATTGGGTTTTAAAATATACCCTCTTTGTGAATGGCCCAATTCATTTTGCAAAGCATTCTCCTAGGGTTCAGAGACCCCTGGCGCACAGGAAGCCAAGCCAAATCTATCCTCGCGGGTTCCTAAGAATCAAGAGCTCGACAGGTTTTATGTTGAAAGAAAACCACTTATAAGTCAATTAGCTTTTTAAAAGACTTTGGAACACCCTTGTGAGCTTGACCGATGGTTCAGAAGATAAAGGACAAAGCAAGCCTCTCAGCAGAGTTCAGTTCTTCTGTTTCAAATTTCTGATGTGTAAACTTAAAGAGAAAGAGAGAAATTGTTTATAAAGCAAAGCATTCATTGTCCAGTAGCCAATGATACTGGGTAACCCTTGTATTAACAAATGTAACACATCACAATTGCAGACTCTGGAATCTTCAAAAGGCAAAACCAAACCCAGTGTCTTCGATATGCTTTTATATACTGAGTGGACAACTAGCAGAAAATTCCAGTTTTAAGAGAGAGAAATAATCACCAGTTTGTCTGAAAATTAGGTCTCACTGCGGTGATTAACCTGTATCAAGGCTACACAACTTCAGACTGCAGATGGGGAAAGTGGTCAAAAAATGCATAACCTGTCATGAAAACTAGATATTGCAGAAACGAGTTTTAGCCTAGTCTTCTCCCTGACGTGCTAGTGTTCTATGTGCAGGGATGGCTTGCCTGGAGGAACAATCGATTATCTGATTCTGCCCCGCTACAGTTTGAACTGGTACATGCCAGACAGAGGTTTACCAAATCTGTCAAAATGAAGCCATTTCTGCTCATTGCCAGGTGAGTTTCCTTTATAGAAAGTTACTGTGATAATACACGAAAACAAATAATTAGAGGGTGAATACAGACAACCAATGGATGTGGTTAACGTGGTGAAGTTTGCCTGCTTAAATGTGCAGAACATGCAGCAAAACAATAGCAGCTGGCTTTGTTGCTAAACAGAGGGATGGAGGTGGTGCTGTGGGTTAAACCACAGAGCCTAGGACTTGCCAATCAGAAGGTTGGCGGTTCGAATCCCCACAACGGGGTGAGCTCCCGTTGCTCGGTTCCTGCTCCTGCCAACCTAGCAGTTTGAAAGCATGTCAAAGTGCAAGTAGATAAATAGGTACTGCTCTGGCGGGAAGGTAAACGGCGTTTCCGTGCGCTGCTCTGGTTCACCAGAAGCAGCTTAGTAATGCTGGCCACATGACCTGGAAGCTGTACGCCGGCTCCCTCAGCCAATAAAGTGAGATGAGCGCCGCACACCCAGAGTTGGCCACGACTGGACCTAATGGTCAGGGGTCCCTTTACCTTTACCTTGTTGCTAAACAGTGAAGTCCCATACCTCCATGCATGGCTGCAATGCTTTCACTATTCTCTGGTTCTTTGTTTAGGGCAGGGTATTTCATAGGTCCATTGATTCTTGAGTTCCGTATTCCCCCAGAGGTTCTGTGAAATGTTACAAACTCTTACCTTAAGCACTTCGCTTTCTTCTCTTGCCAGTTCCCCCACCTCTGAGAGTCAGAGTGCCCACAATTAACATGTCGTCTCATGGCGTAGTTTGCCAAAGTAACCAAGTTTCATGTTGGGAACTCTCAGAATAGTGTTGCTTCAAAGAGGTCAATAACAGATTTCCTCATCTTTCCGGAGTTGTCCTCCCACTCACATACTCTTGGGGGGGGGGGGTAAAAAAGGCTTTTTAATTTTGAGCTTGTGAATTATTGCATGTAATTTCACACTTTCAACTCAAGAATTAAACGCGTACAACCCCACCCAGCCCTTTCGGTATACAACACACCTAGAACTGTAACTTGAGAGATATGGCAATCTCATCAAGAAACAGGAAGTTTGCTTAATCTGGAATAAAGAGCATATGAATTTTATTTATATATTTCATATATAGAGATGTATTAATATTACAAGGTGTTCCTCTCAAGCCAAGCCAAACCTTAACAGAATATTAAAAATAAATCAGAAAAATAAATATTTCACGATATACAGGACCGGCTCTTCCATTAGGTAAGTAGAGATCCCTGCCTCAGGTGGCAGATTAAAAGGGATGTAGACAAGTGACCCTGACATATTTGCTGCTGCCTTTAGCCACTTGCAGGGCTGCTCACCACCATTTTGCTAGCTTACGTTGCAAGTTGCTGTCTCCTTCCTTACTCAGGCTCAGCTGCTGCTGCCTAAACCCCTTGGAATCCATTCTCAGTGTATTTCCCTGCCACTTTCCAAACTTGCAAAAGTCTGTTGTTGTTGTTAAGTGGTTTTGTTGTGCTAGGGCGACAGGGCACTTTAATCTGCTTCAGTTGTGCTAACCTAAAATTCCAGGATGCACCTCAATCCCTCTTACGTCTTAAAGAAGGCATTTAGATGAGTTTAGTTTCTGTTATTGTATTATGAAAAAGCTTTAACAAAATCTTAATTTTTAAAGAGCAAGGTTGTAGAGCAGGATGGCATGGGACAAGAGAGGGAGGGAAGGGCGGAGAGGGGCAGCAGGGGAACATGACCTGACCTCAGGTCCCACCATACCTTGTTCTGAACATGAAAACAAATAAACAGCACTTGGAACAGGAATCTTGAACATAAAATCTGAAAACTATGATGTAGAAGCATGGAAGACAACATATCCTCCAACATTTCTCCAATGAAAATAGGGACGTCCCATTCCAGAATGATAATTTTATTATTTATACCCCACCCGTCTGACTGGGTTGCCCCAGCCACTCTGGGTAGCTTCCAATATATATATAAAACACAATAAAACATTAAACATTTTTTTTTAAAAAACTTTCCTATACAAGACTGCCTTCAGATGGCAGATAACACCATATACCCTCCAACATTTTCCCAATGAAAATAGGGACATTCTACCAAACCCTCCAATGAAAATAGGGACTTACTAAGGAAAAGTGGGACATTCTGGGATCAAATCAGAAACTGGGACAGCTTGTATACATTAGGGATGTCCCTGGCAAATAGGGAAACTTGGAGGGTGTGAGACAAGCTGCTCCTTAAAAAACAGCTCTAGCCGCAAGGACTTTCCTATTGGAGGTCACCTGCCACAGATTATTTTATACAGATGGTGAACTTGCCAAGTGGTTAAGGCAGAAAAGACTTAGCACTCAATAACATAGGAAAAAGGATATATTGTTTTGCCTGCAGCACATAATTTGCTGAGAGAGAAATTCCTCTTCATACTATAACCTGCATTACATAAGATCTGTTCCATTACAGAAAACAATCACATTTCCTTTCTTTGGTCATTTAATTATTACAATATTTATTCTGCCCACCCTCCAAGCTGCTCAGGGTTGTTTATGAGGTGTTTCCTGCCCTCCCAGTCCCCTTACAGTTTCACAATGTGTCCTCAAAATAACTGTGAGGTGAGTTTGGCTGAGGGAAACTGACTGGGCCAAAGTCACCTCAGCCGAGCTTCATGGCTGAGAAGATACTTGAATCTCTGAGTCTCTGTAGGTCTAGTGCAGCTTTCTATTGACTTGAATTAACCACACTGACTTCCATGTCAACCATTTTATTGGTGTACAAGAGAAACAAAGCTTTCACTTGCTATTCTCTGCTCTTTTGTTTCCTCTCTTTGGATCCCACAAACAAGGAAATATAGCTATCCATTTCACATGTTTTTGCAGAAAGGCATCTTGAACTCATCAAGGAAGCAGCAGCAAATAACGGCTCTTTAAGGTGTGGAATCTGTATAAAGCCCATGTTTTTATCATACTTTTTAAAGAAGTATGCTTATGTTTTAAGGTGTGCGCCAAAAACATAATGCATGAAGCGACTCACAGTCTCTTGCTCTGTTTTCACCAAGAAAGAGGGGCAGACAATCGTTACTGCTTCTCTATAGCTATTTCTTTCAGCTGTATTGAAAATTGCATTAAAAAACTAGTTAAAATGAAGCCTAAGATGTCGCGGTGATTTTTTCCTTGCTCTTGTTTTTAGCAGTGATTTCAATGACAGTGATAAAGTAGATTAAAACCAGAGAGACCGAGTGTGGTTCTGGTCCTTTGCATGCAAATTTTCTTCATGTGAACAACAACCCATATTTATCTCCAGTCTTTTCATTTCCGACGAAAAAGGGGGTAGGCATTATAATGAAAATATTCAAACAGTCTTAACTACAGTGTCATTAGAATGGGCTAATTACTAGCGCCTTGTGATTTACGTGTTTTTGGATTCATCAAAAGCATTTGGAGCTGTTCCCCCTCCCTTTGTTAAAAAAACTTTAAACAATTGAGGGCATAAGAGAGGCTGATAGAATCATGAATGCTGTGGAGAAAATGAGCAGAGATCCCCCCCACCCCAAATTTCTCATTTAATACTAGAATGGGGTCCTCTAGTGAAAATGATTGGGAGAAGGATCAGCACAGATAAAAAGAAGTACTATTAGACACAATGCAAGGATATACAATGATGTTTTCCACTGCCACAATGGCAGTTGAGTTCCCTCCCCTCTGCTCACAGTGTTCAGGCACAGTTACTGTGATGACATCCTATCCCATGTTTCCTTGCCTTTGCTTCTCATCGCTGGCTGTCACCAGAGAACTGCTCAGTGTGATGACATCACAATACTGGGAAGAATATGCAAATGTTGCAATGGGGTGGGGAAGGTGGGGAACAACCTGACATGCAAGTATAACATCCAGTGGCATTTGTAAGTAGCTTGGAGAACAGGCCTAACAATAGGAAACAGCAATCATAGCAAAATGAAATATCTCTATATGAATATATCTCTGAACACCAGTAAAGGTAAAGGTAAAGGGACCCCTGACCATTAGGTCCAGTCGTGGCCGACTCTGGGGTTGTGGCGCTCATCTCACTTTATTGGCCGAGGGAGCCGGCATACAGCTTCCGGGTCATGTGGCCAGCATGACTAAGCCGCTTCTGGTGAACCAGAGCAGCGCACAGAAATGCAATTTACCTTCCCGCCAGAGCAGTACCTATTTATCTACTTGCACTTGATGTGCTTTTGAACTGCTAGGTGGGCAGGAGCAGGGACTGAGCAACAGGAGCTCACCCTGTCGTGGGGATTTGAACCGCTGACCTTCTGATCGGCAAGTCCTAGGCTCTGTGGTGTCAGGGCAAATAGCAAGAGATGGACAAGGGACTAGTCAGATCATTGGTCCATCTATGGTCCACATGGACTGGTAGAGGATCTCCAGGGATTCAGGCAGGAATCCCCCCCCCCACTTTATTAATGATTGGATCTGGGATCTTCTGCATGCAAAACATTTGCTCTAGCATTGAGCTATGGGCTTATTCCAGCATCTTCAGATATCCTGCTCATAAGCTCCTGAACACTGAGTACGAGAACTGACCTGTGGTTTGAGTCCGTCTGATAGGTTTTCAAACGTTTGTGTCGTTTTCACTGTGTGTATATACTTAATTGTTGTTAACCGCTTTTATACTTTTTATGAAATTGTGGCACGCAAGTCCTTTTTTCACCAGCAAATACATAAATTGGGGCTGTTCTCATGCTACAATGCTCTTATATATATTACTGTTATTGACCCATATATATTATATATATTACTGTTATTGACCCAGCGGTTTGCAGTGGCACTGTGGATATTCCCATAACCTCCAGCCTCTGGGGCGAAAGCACTCTACTCTTTTTAAAGCGGGCTTCTGATACTTTTTACTGAAATGCAAAAAGTAAGTAGGCAGAAAATATACTTTGCTTGCAAGCCTCCTTCATCGTAGTTTGGCTGTCACGTTTGCATTGATTTATGATAATAATTCTTGCCACACATGGAATTTTTTTTTAAATAAAAAAAACACAACTGTTTATTTTGCTGTCTAAATAATAAGGCAATTTGTTACAGCTAATTACTCAAATGCTTCCTTAATCTCAATTAAAAGATAGAGGGCAGATTCCCCGCAGCCCCCGCAATGCTACTACCTTTCTAAAGCCGTATGCTCCCCAAAAATCTTTTTTTAATGTGTTCCCAATTACATATTCATTAAGGAATGTGCGGCCTATGGAAAACTGAACTGCTAAATACATAGCTGCAATCTTAAACAATGATTTATTGTGACATGGGATGTGGGACATTTCCACAGCTTTTGTGATTGCTGTGATGAAGCTGTAAACCAAATAGCATGAAATGAAGCAAGGCCTCACAATTTAATCAGCTCGTAAACAGATCTACCGCATCAAGCAAATGACATTATTATCCATCTGAAGTAAATCTTGCTAATCTCAGGAGATAAAATCAACATCATTAATGGTCACATGTCATATTCATCAACACTAAACCATCCCTTTTGACAGATTAATCCTAACTACAGCTCCCACGATGTATGGTAATCGAGCCTGGAGCCTGCAATTCATTCCGCGGCAAGGCTAACCAGTACTCTTAGCGCAGCTATTACAAATAATTTTTTTATTGATTTACATATTTTAAAATGCATTTAAGGTGAGGCGCCATTAAAAATCCTGTCACTATTGCAGATTTCTTCCCCCGCCCTGTGTACAGTCTGCGTTCACAGAAAAAGGGAAGCGAAAAGCACTTTTGGTACAGCCCAGCACAAAGCCCATTGAAAGGAATGCGAGCCGTGCTACAACAGCTCTTGCAAGGTTCCTATTCATTTCAATGTAGCTTTTAAAACATCTCAGTTATTAGAAGTTACGTCTCCATCCTGCCCCTCCTCCAAGGAGATCAGGGCAGCATACAAGGTTCTTGCCACCTCTTCATTGTATTCACACAACAACCCTGTGAAGTAGGTTAGACTGAAAGCTTGCGAGTGGCCCAATGTCAACCAGTGAGCTTCTTAGCTAAGTGGGGATTAAACTGGCATGATCAATCTGCTCCTAGTCCAATGCTTTGGAGGCTTCTAAGCAGAGGTTGGGTGGCCAACCTGTGATGGATGCTTTAGCTGAGATTCCTCCATTTCAGGGGGTTGGACTTGATGACCCATGGGGTCCTCTTCCTTCTCTATGATTCTAAGATTCTATATGGGTTGGGGAGCCTGCGGACACCCCACCCCATGATGTTGCTGGACTATAACTCCCATCATTCAAAAACCATTGGCTAAGCTGACTGGGGACAATGGCAGTTGGAGGCCAACCATAACTATACATTGCTGTCTTTTGCAGAAGAACTTTCTGCTTGATTGTGCTCCCACTGTCTTTTGCTTATCATGCTGATGAGCTGGAGAGTAGTTAAAGGAAGTATTTGGCACACGGTATCCTATTTGCAAATTTAGGGTGCTTCTAGGCCAGACAACCTGTTTATTGGCCATTTGTCCTGATTTGTGTGCAGGGAGATTAGATGACATTGGCTACTCAATGAGCACTTGTTCTGATTTACTTGCTGGAAGTGAGGGAGATGTTGCACCAAACCAAGTGTTATCCCACACTTCCCAGCACATTTACCCATGACTTTCCTTATGGCAAAAAGTCAGATCTTTTTGAGGAAGTGGGCATGCTCTGCAGGAGGACCTCCCAGTCAACTGCACAGCCAGAATTTGCTGTCATGTGATCGAATCTCCCCCCCCCCCCAAAAAATAGCAACAGTCTGGAAGCACCCTTAGATTGCAGCCCTATATGCACTTACCTGGGAGTAAGCCTTATGGAAGTCAACAGGAATTTCTTCTGTATAGACACATGCAGGATTGCACTGTTAGTTATTCTGAGGGGGGGGGGAGTCAACCCACTCAATGTGTTGAGTGCTGAGCCACAAAGATTCTGTAAATTGGAAGCTACTGGAGAGCTTGAGTTGCATGGGATCTAAACACCCCCTCGTGTCCTCTTCTGGCTGGGCTGTGAGCTTGCTGGGCCTTAAAGTTCCTAGAGGGGACTAGGAGTTGCCCTGCAGCAAGCAAGAGGTAGCCAGGATCACGTAAGAAAGGCAGGCTCTGTAAAACCAGCTCCCAGGCAAAGCAGATGTTGCTTTGACAGTTCAACTGCACTCCTAAATAGCAGGCATGAATATTCCCTGGCAAGAAACAAGCAGGGATTTGTACACTGAATTAGACCATAGTTCCATCCACACTTTGACTAGCAGTGTGGCTCTCTGAGGCCAAAAGCAGAGAGATCTTTCCCAACCCCAGTATCTGAGTGGGTGCCTAATGGGCCTGGAGATACAATGATTGCAAACCAGAGCATTTGAAGAAGCTGACACAAAACAGCCCAGTGACCAGCATGCCACTGAAGCATATTTTCAGGGAAACGTAGATTCTCAGCCACTTGGCAAAGAGCCACCTCCCTGCCTTAGTTTCCCCTGATGAAAATGACCATAGGACTCTTAAGAGGCTAGGCTAAACAAATTCTTGTAGAACTACAATCTTGTACAAAATGAGCAACCAGAGCGGCATGGTCCTTCTGTAGCTTTGCTCTTTTCCTGGCAGTCTACAACAGTTCTGTCTCTGTTGCCCAACCAGGACTTCCAAAGTTGAATGCAGAGGAGCAACAGACTCTCTGGCAGCCTTTGGGAATAAGTTTTCCATGAAGGCACGAAGGTTGCCATATTCCTGGGCTTACCGCTCACTGCCCAAAGCTGTGGACAAGGGAATAAGCACAGTGGCGTAGTGTGGGTTGTCAGCACCCAGGGCAAGGCAAGTAATTTGCGGCCCCTAACCCGTGGATATGCACTCCCTAACCCTAACCCCCAGATGTTGCACCCGGTGCGGCCGGCCCCCCCCGCACCCCCCACGCTATGCCATTGAATAAGCAAGGTGGATGTGCACCCTATAGCCAAGGGAAGAGTACAGTTACTTCCTGAGCATATGAAAGAATGGTCAAGCTCAGAAGTAGACAAATGCTGCATTGCTTCAGGCAGTTGATCAACAATGGGTAGTCAAGCAGGAGACAGTAAGCTCACCATGGACTGGCAATTACTTAAAATTAATCTGTGAATCCTCTCTGGGCTGGAACACACACAACTATCTTCCTGGGGAGGCCACTGAAAATGACAGCCTTCAATTATTTGATATGCCTTGCACACTACCTTTCTACCAGTTGGTTCTCAGGGCAGAAAGAGAAAGAGCAAAGGAAACATTTGCTTACATTGTGACTTGTTTCCATTATGCATTGTGCTAAGCAGTGTGCCCTTTCGCCTGCCCTTAAAGGTGGCTATCAGCAGGGCTGCAAAATTGGAACTGCAACCCACAAACTACAGAAGCCTCAGCAAAAAAAGGCTTGACTGCTGATAAGGTGGGTTTGACAATATGAGTGTGCTGATGCAGGGAAAGGCTCTCAATTCACCAGAAAAATCCCTTAAATGCTGACCTTGTTTGCATGGCCTGTTACCGCGTAACATCTTTATAGATCTGGTTGAGTCGTCAGAAGAAACTCTGTAGTTCTAACAAATACATATCACTTGTTGGGTTACAAAGCATCCTTTCAAAGGAGGTGCACACAAATCACTAGATTGGTTCAGGTTGTGATGATTTGATCCTGGTGGTTTCTTCAAGGCCCCCGTCTTGTCAAACAATCTGGGTTTGGTTGAGGATGCTTTTTCTTCCAGAATGCCATGGGCCAACAGCATCCCACCACTGTAGTCTTCCCACCTTCAGGTTTCCCTCCATCTTTTCTTTCATAGCAAGGCTTTGCCTGTGATGTCAGCATGATGCAACAATGGCACTCATTGTGAAACGACTCTATCCTCACCTGCTGTTATGCTAAAGAGACTGGCGTATACAGTTTCTGGTTATGGATATGCTGTTTCATGTTGTTTTCTGCTTCTCTGGGCAGGTAGGACCAGCTTGAAGCCATTCCATTTCTACATTCATTGGTCTGTGGTCCAGAAATGTATCTGTTAAGCCAACTGCCAGGCTCTGTAGCAGCAACCCACATGACCTGATGCCCTGCAGATACTTTGGACCCCACCCCCCAATTTCCCTGGCTAAATACTGGCTAAAGCCAATGGGAGATATAGTCTGAAACACCTGCAGTAGTGGGTAGAGTGCCAGACTAGGACTTGGGAGACCAGGGTTCAAATCCCCATTCAGCCATTAAACCTACAGGGAGATGTTGAGCCAGTCACTGACTCTTAGCCTAACCTACATCACTGGATTGTGGTGGGGATTAAATGTGGAGGAGAAAGAACCATGTATGCCACCTTGAGCTCCTTGAAGAAAAAGGTGAGATATAGATGCAATAAATAAAATAATACTCTAGAGTTTGCCACTTTCAGCATATACGTGTTAAGGCACAGAATGCATACCAAACCCCAAGAGAGATGCTGCATTAAAAGGTGTTGGGTTTTTTTTTTTTTAAAAAAAATAATAATTCTGAAATGTGAAGTATTCTATATTACAATGAGACATGATGAGCTATAATGAGATTATGATGAGATATTGTAATTAATTACACCCATCCTTGCCAGGTATGAAAATAGATTGCTGGAGTGGGTCAAACCAGTTGGACAAGTTTAGCCTGGCATATATTCCCTTTCATTAGGAGGCTTGAACTCCACATAGGATTTATTCTTTCCGGCGTGTGAAGTTATGGGCTAACTTTTTAATTGGCCGTGCTGTTGGGGGACAGATAAAATTGCTTTGAGGGCTGGATCCAGCATGCGGCCTGCCAGTTGGCTATCCTTATGCGAGAGGATTGTGAACTTGATTGCTGTTAAATGTAGTAGTTGCTTTGAGTGTTTACTTATATGCACAAAGCACTAATGTAAGTGCAGCATGATTGGGATCCCAACCCATATCTATATCTATCTATATCTATATCTATATCTATATCTATATCTATCTATATCTATATCATCTATATATCTATATATCTGTATATATGTCATTAAAAGCATTGATTTCTTAGAATTATGTTTATTTATTAAATTCGTACCCCACCCTTCCTCCCAAAGGAGCCCAGGGCAGCAAGCAACAAGTGATAAATGTCCTGACTTTAATGGAGTGGCAATAAAAATAAATAAATAAATAAAGTCTTAAAAACAATTCCAGGACAAGGCTTGTTGAAAGAGGAAGGCTTTCAGCAGGAGTCCAGAAGACAACAGACTTGGGCAGAATAACTTTGGAATAACATTTTTTTAAAAAACCAGAAGCGTTTCTGCTAAGTATCGTTGATAAAGATATCCCGAAAAACTTAAGAGAAATATTTTTACATGCCACGGCGGTGGTCTGAACACTAGTAGCAAAACATTGGAAAGGGGGAAATGTTCCGACTTTAATGGAGTGGCAGAATAAGCTATAAGAATATGTGGAAACGGCACAATTGACCAACAGTTTAAGGGGTAATTCAAGACAAGAATTTGAAAAAAAAATATGGGACAAATATAAGAGATATGCGCAAAAATATGCCAGTGGTTTATTGTCTATGGCAGCACTGACCTTGGATAAAGAAACATATGAGAAATAAGATCAATGGTACAAATTGTTGTAAGAATGTATTAGAGATTATATAAAGAATAGAGTAATAATGGTAGGTACATTCACTATCAAAATAAAATTATACAATGGGAATTGACAGTCCAAAGTCCTTAGGATATTTTTTGTTAATATTTTTTGATAAGGATTTTTGTTAATAATTGCATAAAAGGCAACATAAATACAGCAGAAGTTCAAGGTTTATATATAGGTAAGAAAAGATAAAGTATATGTTTTTCTTTTTTGTGTGTATATGATTGAAACTTCAATTTACTTTATGAGATGTATCATATATTTATATAATGTATTGTAAGACTATTAATAAAGGAAAAGAAGAATAAGACAACAACAGACTTGGCAGTGGTCTAATATTCAAGGGGAGGGAACTGCAAAAGTGCCACAACACTAAAGACCTGATTCCTACATTGTGCAGAATGCAGCTCCTGTTATGATGGCATCTGCAGGAGGTCCTCCCTTGCAGAATGAACCTTTTCTCCAGTTTCCTCCAGTCCAGGGCAGTGTACATGGTCTCCTCCATTTTTTCATCACAGCAACCTGTACGGTAGGTTAGGCTGAAAGGAGGTGTGTGGTTTAAGGTTGCTTTTGAACTTCACAACTGAGTGGGGATTTGAACCCGAGTCTTCCCAGCTCTAATCACTTTATCATGCTGGGTCTGTATGTATTTGCAGAGATACCTGGCCAGTTGTCTAAAGAGAAGGATGTTTAGCCTGATCACAGCATCATCCATTGTACTAAATTTAAATAAATGCTGACTAAACCACATTTGTATGTTACATAGTGTGCTGCCCATACAACCGCCTTCTGTGTCTGTCTGTATGCATATACGGTAGATAGATTCACTTACATGCAAGCCACTTTGAGACCATGGGCCAGAAAAGTGTAAATTTCTGTAGCAATAAAGCATTAGGGTGCGATAGGACTTGCACAGAGAACTTCTTTAATTAGTTGGCAGCCATAACGTATGTTGGTTCGGGTATTGCCTTGTTGCTGCACAATGAAAAACTTATTTATCAGAAAGCTGACCTTATTGGGGGCAGGGAGGGTCTATTATCTGGAACACTACATCCTCTAAACAAGCACAGAATTTCATTGGCAAGCACATTAACAAGGGCTTCTGAATGACAACGTGAATGACTGCAGCGGCCACAGTTGTGTTGCCAGTCATTGACTAAGTGTGTGCAAAAAAGAGAGAGAAAAAGTCTACAACCTTTGCAGATTGCAAGTGGTCTGAGCCGAGACAAGGAAAGATAGATCGAAGTGATTTATGGAGACAGCATTTATCAACTTAGTGCAAACATTACCCTTGCTAATGTACTAATTCATTAATGGCTTATTCTTCTCTCCTGAGACTTAGTGATTTTTTATTTATTTTTTAAAAAATACATTTCCTTTATAGAAACTGTAGCCATCATTAATATCGTGTCTATCATAATCTATATTTATGTTTTGCTGGGGGAATAGGTGATACACACATGAAGCAGGAGGGGTTGGAGAGAAGAGACAGAATGCTTCTAAGAACGAGAGCATTTGGTTAAATTCCTCCCTGCCATGATGCGCAAAGATAGATGACTACATGGCTCATGTGAGAACCAGGCCCTGCATTTGGCAAGAGGGCATTTTCAGGGGTGGAGGCAAAGATATTTGTGTGTGTGCAACTTGCAGTAGAGGGATGGCTAGGCCGCCTTGCCCAATCAGCCCCTCCAATCATGTGCTGGTTCTGGCAGAAATGATGCACAGAGTTTGAGATTCTAGCTGTAGATTCTGGGACAAGTAGTCCTAGACACTGGGAAGAAAATACGTTCCACTCGGACTCTGGGAGTACCAGCACATGCTTTGCCACTATTGGAGATGGAGGCCAACCATAACTGGAGGGGCACAGGCTCTAACCACTATACATTGCTGTCTTTCGCAGGAGAACTTTCTGCTTGACTGTGCTCCCACTGTCTTTTGCTTATCATGCTGATGAGCTGGAGGTTAGTTAAAGGAGGTATTTGGCACACTGTATTTCCTCCTATTTATGGGACACAGGTGGCGCTGTGGGTTAAAGCCTCAGCGCCTAGGACTTGCTGATCGAAAGGTCAGCGGTTCGAATCCCTGCTGTGGGGTGCGCTCCCGCTGCTCGGTCCCAGCGCCTGCCAACCTAGCAGTTCGAAAGCACCTCCGGGTGCAAGTAGATAAATAGGGACCGCTTACCAGCGGGAAGGTAAACGGCGTTTCCGTGTGCAGCTCTGGCTCGCCAGAGCAGCGATGTCACACTGGCCATGTGACCCGGAAGTGTCTCCGGACAGCGCTGGCCCCTGGCCTCTTAAGTGAGATGGGCGCACAACCCCAGAGTCTGTCAAGACTGGCCCGTACGGGCAGGGGTACCTTTACCTTTACCTTTTATTTCCTCCTATTTGCAGATTTAGGGTGCTTGCAGACCAGACAATCTGTTTATTGGCCATTTGTCCTGATTTGTGTGCAGGGAGATTAGATGACTTTGGCTACTCAATGAGCACTTGTTCTGATTTGCTTTCGGGAAGTGCAGACGATGTTGCACTAAACCAAGTGTTATTCCAGTGCATTTACCCATGACTTTCCTTATAGCAAAAACTCAGATCTTTTGAGGAAGTGGGCTTCTTCTGCAGGAGGACCTCCCAGTCAACTATTACTGCACAGCCAAAATTTGCTGGCATGTGATCAAAAGTGTGACCTTTCATGACCTCACACATGAAAGTGTGGGCAGGCTGTTTTGGGCTCATGGCTGCCGCTCCCCTGGCAGCTGTGTTCATGAAGGTCATTGCCAGCTTTTCATGTCTGTGGCGCTGTTCATGCTAAGCATTCTCCATATGATCGTGCACTCACATGACTGAGTAGAGTGATTTGATACAACAGTGTGAATTAACCCTAAGGCTGTGGAGAGAGCAAAATGGGATGCTGTTGTTGTCATCTGGAAAGACCATCAGATGCCATTTCTGAATTCTGTAGAGCTGAGGCCTATTTCTCATGAAGGTGATGTTCATGTGATGGTGTTGTACCACTGAAGATGGTGGCACAATTGATTCAATGCTCCCCTGCACATAGAAAGCTGGGAGAAGGATTCCATTCCATTCCATTCCATTCCACTCTACTCTCTATTCTATTCTATTCTATTCTATTCTATTCTATTCTATTCTATTCTATTCTATTCTAACCTTCTTTCTAACATAGTAGGGAACTGTTTGATGGCTGAATAATGAACTTTCAGTGGTTCATAAGAGTGGAAGAATTGCCTTGGATCAGACCAAAGCCTATCCAATCCTGCACTCTGCCAGCCATATGCCTCTTCATGCTTATATGCAAAAGATGAAGATGCTGGCCAACCCATTGGACTTTATGTGTTCTGCCAACACAAGGATTTCTGCTTTTGCAATAGAGCTCCCCCACAACTCTCCACTTCCCATATGCACCTTCCCGAAATCTACTCTGGAGGTTAATGGAAATCTCAGAATAGATAATTGGGGGGGAGGGGCGTGAGAGCAGGAGGGGGAGAAGTTCCGTTGTACAAGCAAAAATCCTCGCACTGACAGAATGTGTTACCCGATGCTACGTTGGCTACAACCCATTGATTGTCCACCAGCATTGGATATTCAAATATATCTGCTCCTGGACATAGAGGATCCAATTAATTGTTATAGTAAATGGTCATTGAAAGACACAACCTCTTTCAGTTTGTTTTATTGTCCTAAGCTAGTAACCATCACCAAACCACATGGTCGTGAATTCCATATGTTAATTCACAATAATTTCTTATTAGTTTTCAATTACAGTCCCATAATAGCCTCATTATAACAATACCAGTTTATAACACAATTATTAATACCAATCGTTCAAATATCAGATTATATAATTTAGATAAAGTGGCATGCTAGATTTGATGCTTTGATGCTTTTCTTTATTTCTGCGTTCCAAAATCTTATTAATTTCTATTACATTCTGGTCACAATAATAATTCCTTATACAACTTCTGTTCTCGTTGACGCATTAAATGGTTTATAAAACTACAAGTGAGGAACTCAAATCATATCCTTGTTCTTCCTGTGTGGGGCAATTATTCTGTCCATGGTATTTCTTCCTGTCCTTGTGAGATATTATGTCTTTCTTTACCCTGGTTGTTGCTGTTATATGTCATGCCTTGGGCGGAGCTCATATCCCATTGTTGTTCCAGAAATTTTTCCATTGCTGCGTCCCGTGATTTATTGCTTTGCAACTTTAACAAC
Source organism: Podarcis melisellensis (assembly GCF_964234715.1). Taxonomy (NCBI): domain Eukaryota; kingdom Metazoa; phylum Chordata; class Lepidosauria; order Squamata; family Lacertidae; genus Podarcis; species Podarcis melisellensis. The sequence goes on from NC_138537.1 coordinate 83,405,026, forward strand.
AGCTGCAAAAATCACTCAAAATTCCATACGTTACCGTATTTTTTGCTCTATAAGACTCACTTTTTCCCTCCTAAAAAGGGAAAATGTTTGTGCGTCTTATGGAGCGAATGCAGGCTGTGCAGCTATCACAGAAGCCAGAAGAGCAAGAGGGATTGCTGCTTTCACTGCACAGCGATCCCTCTTGCTGTTCTGGCTTCTGAGATTCAGAATATTTTTTTTCTTGCTTTCCTCCTCCAAAAACTAGGTGCGTCGTGTGGTCTGGTGCATCTTATAGAGCGAAAAATACGGTAATTCAGTGCTGTGTTGTGCAGAACTTCCTGTTGTCTGTCCTGAGCCACTGGTCGATCAGCTACATTAAATGAACTCTTGCCTATTATGATGAGAGAGGAAAAGGACAAAATTCTCCTCTTTCAACACCATTCATATCCTCTATCATGCTTTCCTTCCTTGAACTATAAAGCAGTTTAATTCAGTTTAAAGGTGTTCCAGCTTCTTCTCATTGGGGAAGCTTCTCCAACCCCTTAATCATTTTGCTTGCCCTTTTCTGCAACTTTCCTGGCTCTTTTATATCCTTTCCAAGATGAGATGACCTGAACTATATGTCATGTACCAAATGTGGCTGCACCATAGACTTAAATGCAGCACGACGATGCTTGCTGTATCCTCAGTCCCTTTCCTAATAATTCCCATCATTAACTTTCCTCCTTTCCTTGCTCCAACACACTGATTTTATATGTCCAGTGAGCTGTTTGCCACAACCAAAAATTTATTCTGGGGTAGTCATACCTCCCTATCTGCTCCCAACAGGCCACAGACCTCATACAAAAGCTCTTAAATAGTAAAAGGTACAAGGGGTGAGGAACTGCAGCTTCAGGGGTGAAATGTGGCCCTCCATACATCTCTGTCTGGCCCTTGGGTATTTCCCAAAGACACACCACTCGCTGGTCCTGCCTTACAACCTTTCAGAATATATCTATCTGCCTAGAATGTTTCCTTGAGCTCTGATAATGGGCAACTGCACTATACATTAAAGGCAGTACCATGCCACTTTAAACAATCATGGTACCCCCCCAAGTAATCATGGGAAGTGAAGTTTGTTAAAAATGCTTAGAGGTGTTAGGATACCCTTTCCTCCTCACAGAGCTACAGTTCTCAGAGCTCCCTGAGAAGAGGCGTTGTATCTGTATCTATCTGTATCTGTATCTGTATCTGTATCTGTATCTGTATCTGTATCTGTGTATCTGTATCTATATCTGTATCTGTATCTGTGTATCTGTATCTGTATTGTATCTGTATCTGTATCTGTATCTGTGTATCTGTATCTATATCTGTATCTGTGTATCTGTATCTGTATCTGTATCTGTATCTGTATCTGTATCTGTATCTGTATTGTATCTGTATCTGTATCTGTATCTGTGTATCTGTGTATCTGTGTATCTGTGTATCTGTGTATCTGTGTATCTGTGTATCTGTGTATCTGTGTATCTGTGTATCTGTGTATCTGTAATGCTGGCCCAAACCATTTAATGCAAAATGATGCCTGAGCTAGGAAGATTGTGGCCCCCTCTGCCCCTGTGGGCAGGATGGAGATGAATTCACTGGTGCCCAATTGCAGTTACAGTAAAATCCTGGATTTCTCTCCAGATTTCTAATATTTGTTTTTTTTAAAAAAATAATATTTTATTAAGTTTTAACAATAAAGAAATTATAAAACAACAAATAGAAAAAACACAAGAAGAATACAAAAACACAAAAATACAAAGATACAAAGCACAACAATACAAACATTTAACATAAAAAGGAAAAAGAAAAAGAACACAAAAAACAAAAATCCCTCTTTTTAAATTTCTCATCTTTGATTAACTTATTTTCCTGACTTCCTCACGCCTCCCTTTTTTGTACAGTATCCCATTTAAAAATTGGTTCAGCAAATTCATATCCTGTTAGTTTATCCTTAATTTTTTCCCTCACATATTATAGCTTCAAATTTTCATCTATTATCAATCCAATCTGACATTTTACCTTGTTACCAGAACCCCTTCATTTCATTTCAATGTCATCAACATTCAAAAATTTTACAATATTTCTGTAAATAAATTTTAAATTTCCTCTAATCTTCTTCCACTGGGATTTCTAATATTTGTAAACGACTACCCTGAGATCTGGTGATGAAGGGCGGAATATAAATCTAATAAAAATAACTAAATAGATAAATTCAATATTACACCTCATTGACATGCATTCTTAACAAGAATGGCTATGCAGGATTCTGCCCTCCCACCCCCCAAATCCAATTTCTTCCTCTAATTCAGTAGGAAATTGGTTAGAGCAATAACATTTTGTCTGAGTGGCAACTCTAATTTTCAAAGTGTTGTTAGTTTTCAAAACTTTTGGGGGGTATAAGGAAAGGAAGGACTTTCTAACGGGGTTCTTTCTCTTTTTTGGTAAAAATAGAAGGTGTCTTGATAAAGGTGCCATGGGTACCAGCACAAGATGGCTGTCATGGTCAACAAAAAAGAGGAGGTGCCAGTACTCTGCACACACAAAAACCACGGGGTCTTTCCCCATCAAGCCTTTTCTGGTGCATTTTGATTTAATCCTACAAGGCGCACTGGGCTTGACCCCAGGAGCTCCTGCTCCTGGTAGAAAGGGCTCTGCCATACACTTCTGTTCCACCGAAAGTGTCATCTCAAGCTGTTAGTTGTCGAAAAAGGGCTTCTGGCTATATTTTTATGCGGAAGGTATCTTTCACTTGAAGTAAATGCTAAGGCTCCAACGAGTGCACTCTCTCTTAATTGGTGCCACATAAAAGCTTTTTCATTTACTGTAAATTTGTTTCATGTACATAAAATGAAATATGCCATTAACGTGGGCAAAGTACAGTACCTGGAGACTCAGCACATTTTATTTAGATTATTATGTGAATATTAAGACGTAATATTGTGTGCTCCTGTCATTCTCCCTGAAAGTTGTTTGATGATGAAGGGGGAGAAACAGAACCCAGGGTTAGGAAACAAATGAGCGGAGAATTGGCAGAACATGGGCGTGAATTTATTGGATGCAGCGAAGGAGGGAAGGAAAGTGAGAGAGGGGGAGAAATGTGTTACAGGGCTCAGATTGTTTAAATTAGAACATGCTTTATGCAATCAACATAACCATGTTACAATTATCTATGAATGGTACAACTTCAGGCTGTGGGGGAGGGGAGAGAATCAGAATTGCATGTTTAGTGATTCCTCCACAAATCAAGATGCCCTACACATGAAAAAATAGCCAGAGCAAATTGTTCTCCTTGGTGTGCTACCGTTCTATGCCCTGGGACTGTTATTTGTTTTGCAGACCCTCCAAGTGTCTGTATTTTCCAGAGACAGTCCCAGATTTACAGAAAACTTCCCGGTTTCTGATTTGATCCCAGAATGTCCCGCTTTTCCTTAGGATGTCCCTATTTTCATCAGAGAAATGTTGGAGGGTATGGAGTTATGTGACCCCCATCAAGTCAAGGAGGTAAGTAACTATACAACCTTTAGAAGACATCCAAAGGCATAGGGAAGTTTTTAGATGTTTAATGTTTTACTATGTTTTTGTGTATGTTGGAAGCCGCTGAGAGTGGCTGGGGCAACCCAGTCAGACAGGTGGGGTATAAATAATAAAATTATTCTGGTTATGATTATATGATGGAATAGGATGTCCCTAGTTTCATGGCAGAAGTGTTGGAGGGTATAGTTTTGTTGGGGGAGCATTCAAAGATACCAGTTCTCAACATGCAGCCACAAGCAATTTTCCTAATTAAACTGCTGGTTTTCGAAGTTGGCCAAAATGTGTTAGAAGCTGTGGAAGGAGACCTTTCAAATCCCCTGAAAAAGTACTCACCTGGATGACATAAGAAAGTCAAAAAAGCAGCAGGCTTATTACAAGGGACTGAAAAAGAAAATCAATGAATGCAGCGTAAGAGCATATTCTGTTCTATGAACTCACACGAGGAGAACATTCTTAGTGTCTGTCTGCTTCCCAAGTATTGAACTGTCTTCCTCCCAGACCTGACTAAGGTTGTGATTCTATAGGGTGGGATTTGTGAATGTCAGGTGCACAGAATAAGTGTACCTGATCCCTGCAATCTGTGCTAAACCCATGCCGATTGCATGCTAAAGAGTGGGATAACAGAGGCAATAAATAAAATAATAATAATAATAATAATAAATGCCATTATTTGTGTTTTGCCTTTGGCAGCCTCAAAGTTGCTGAAGAGACACTCAGATTCTCTGTGTTGCTAACTGGCAACCTTAATCATGATGCGCTTTGACATTCTTTGTGATTTGGCATTCTTTGTGAGTGCATCAATAGGCTAACCAAGGTCATTTCCTAAGCTTTATCAATTATTCCTGATTGCTTTAATCCTGTAATTGCTGCAATGGGGAATGACAGCCTGCATACTATTCCCTCTGACTTAGGTCATTTCCACACACGAGGCTTAAATTGGCTTTGTTTTAAATAAGTTCCTAAAGCAAATGCAAAGACCACCGTTGGCTGGGATGCACATTTGATTTTTCTTCCAGGTTCTCACAGCATCACATGTGACACAAAAATCAATAAGGAATGCAGATGTGTTTCTCGGTGCAATGTATGAAAAAATCCTTAGCCACACCGGAATCTCTGTAAAGCATGTGAAGTACAGATTAGACAAGACATGAAGCTATTGCCAGATATGGCAACGCCATGCCAAATTCTCTTCCTCACACCCTGACACAGAGTGTCACTTAATGAGCTCTGCGATTCCATCACACCATCCATTTCTCCAATCCATCCTTGCCCCAAAGCAGCCATTTATGGGCAGGGAAACATACAAAGTGCTGATGTTGAACAACCTTATGCCTGACATGAGAGAGGGGAGGACTTAACATGGTGATGTCATTTCAACGACGGCTCTGTTTCATGTGCAAGAAGCCATCATGCAAAAGGTAGCAGGGGGAAGAACCTCTTTAGAGAGAGAGAGAGACAGAGAAATAGAAGAAGTAGAAGTTGGCAGCATAGGCCATAAGCTCAAGTCCCAGATTCGAGATCCAGCATCTCTAGGCAGGGCTAAGAAAGACCCTGGACACAATGTACAGAACGGAACTAAATGGGTCCACTGACTCTGCATAGGACAGCTTCATATGCTCCTCAATCAGGGCTGGACCATACATGAGGCATGGTGAGGCGACTGCCTCAGGTGGCAAGGTCCCCAGAGGCAGCAGATCCTGATGTCAACCTTTCTTCTCCCCTTGTTCCTTACCCCTTGTTCCCTGGTGGGGAGGGGGGACCACCATTTTGGGGTTTGTCTCAGCTGCTAAAATGCAGAAGATGTCCTCAATACATCTTCAACGGCCTAAATTCTGCTGGCAAGAGAATGCCATTTTCTGAAATCATGCCGATTCCTCCTTCTACAGAGTGCTGTGGAGCACACGCTGATCTTCACCAGCACAAGCTCCTTACTTGTTCATGCTCTGGAACTGACACAATGACCTCTTGATGTGCCAAAGTGGGGCTTCTGAAGGCCAGGCACCAGGGACAGTCCTCCTATACCTCCATATTGGCGGAAGAACTTGCAGGCTGATTGGTGCCTTTAGGCAGCATTGCAAGACCCATCAACAGATTGAGAACTGCGGCCACCTCCTCAGGCTAAGGAACCAGGCTGATTTATTTGCTGGGCTGAGCTCTTACCTGCCCCCACAGTAACTGACACTTTGAAACCTGAATGGCTGCTTGCCTGGACTACGGTTCTTGCCTCTGGCCAATCTTCACCTTAACAGACCCTCCAAGTGTCCCTGTTTTCCAGGGACAGTCCTGGATTTACTGAAGCCATACCAGTTTCTGATTTGATCCCAGAATGTCCCGCTTTTCCTTAGGACGTCCCTGTTTTCATTGGAGAAATGTTGGAGGGTATGGCATCATAAGACCTCCAAGCCAAGGAGGTAAATACAACCTTTAGAAGACATCTGAAGGCAGCCCTGTATACGGAAGTTGTTCAATGTTTTATTATATTTATATATATGTTGTAAGCTACCCAGAGCAGCTGCCTCCTTCTTGGGAGAAAAGCAATGACAAACCTAGACAGCATCTTAAAAAGCAGAGACATCACCTTGCCAACAAAGGTCCGTATAGTAAAAGCTATGGTTTTCCCAGTAGTGATGTACAGCAGGGAGAGCTGGACCATAAAGAAGGCTGATCGCCGAAGAATTGATGCTTTTGAATTATGGTGCTGGAGGAGACTCTTGAGAGTCCCATGGACTGCAAGAAGAACAAACCTATCCATTCTGAAGGAAATCAGCCCTGAGTGCTCATTGGAAGGACAGATCCTGAAGCTGAGGCTCCAATACTTTGGCCACCTCATGAGACGAGAAGACTCCCTGGAAAAGACCCTGATGTTGGGAAAGATGGAAGGCACAAGGAGAAAGGGATGACAGAGGACGAGATGGTTGGACAGCGTTCTCAAAGCTACCAGCATGAGTTTGACCAAACTGCAGGAGGCAGTGGAAGACAGGAGTGCCTGGTGTGCTCTGGTCCATGGGTTCACCAAGAGTTGGACATGACTAAACGACTAAACAACAACAACACCCAGAGCAGCTGGGGCAACACAGTCAGATGGGGGAGGGGTAATAAATAATAAAATTATTATTACTATTTTTATGATGGAATAGGACACCCCTATTTTCACTGGAGAAATGTTGGGGGGGGGGTGCCCTAATTGCCATTCTGACAACCGGACCATTGCCTGTTTTCAATGACACCATATGAATGCAGCCTTCCACATGGTTGACAGCGTGCTTTCTCCTGACCTTGAGGGCCCTGATCCTGATATTACTAGAGAAGCCATTTTCCCTGGGAAGAAGAAGAAGAAGAGTTTGGATTTGATATCCCGCCTTTCACTCCCTTTAAAGAGTCTCAAAGCGGCTAACATTCTCCTTTCCCTTCCTCCCCCACAACAAACACTCTGTGAGGTGAGTGGGGCTGAGAGACTTCAGAGAAGTGTGACTGGCCCAAGGTCACCCAGCAGCTGCATGTGGAGGAGCGGAGACGCGAACCCGGTTCCCCAGATTAGGAGACTACCGCTCTTAACCACTACACCAAACTGGAAAACTCTGCTATCACAGTATCAAGTTCAGCCACGAATCCTAGAGTCAGTTCCTCTTTCAAAGCCTTCCTGCCATCTAAAAGTAGCCTGTCAAGGAGCATTTTCAGGCCATCCTTCCAAACTATTCTAGTCACAAGATAGGCTATTGTATGGAATTTTAGAGCAAAGTTTGCTAAGTAAGGGTTGCGTGGCCATGGAGATTTGTCGCTCTGGGACGTAGGTCAAAAGCTAATTTTAGTACTCTCAATGCTTCTCCTTATAGTAGCAAGGCAGCATATCAAAGAAGCTCTTTAGCTCCATGCTTGCATTGGTTACAGGGCTCGTTTTCATGATTCCTGAAATGCCTGGCCTTCATCCCAGCATGAAATTGAGCCTTATGCCACATCTCCAGTGTGTGGAGAAAAAACCCCCCCAAAGAATGAAAAAGCCCTTCCTCTGCATTGTATTCATTTGCTTTAGCCAACTGAAAGCCCCCCGCCCCCCAAACAGAAACCAAGATGACACTACTGATTTACTGTAAATAGGTGCCACAGGCAATTTGCTGCACGGTATGGTTTTCTTGAGAGTGCTAGACCACATTTGAACAAAGACACCAAAAAAAAAAAATCAATGAGCCCCGTTGCAGCCTAAATGCTTTGTTAGCCTTTGTTACTACAACATTACATATTACATGCAAATAATGGGAGAAATTTAATGCTACTAGCCTTGCCAGGCAATTCCTTCGGATCTTTTATATATATATATATATACAGATTTTGAACAGTAACATTTTTCTTTTTAGCGTGAAGTTGCTCAAGGTTCACTGGAGACTTTGAAATTGCTGCTTTCAGAAAAATAACAATGTAAAATGACATTATGATATATAGCACCTTCCTGTGGGCTTGAACCAGTGCAAGTGCCAGCTGCTAATGCCTCTGGGAATGAAGCAATCTCCAGGGCACCATTGTCCAATTGTCCTTCTAACTGTATCCTGTTTAATTAGTTGCAATTAATTTCAAGCAGCAGCCTCCTGGAACATCACATCAGGAAGCACTGGGAGTGGATATGTGGAAATGCTGGATATTCAAAATTACGAAGACTGGAGAGTGCGTGTGTTAAGAGAAGTGAGCAAGCAGCAAAACGTTTTTGGCTTAACCAATCTGGAAGCGAACTATACAAAACTTCCTGAGCTAGATACTATGGAGTCACACACACACGCAAACGAATAAGACACAATGCCACTAAATAAAAAAAAAGAAATATTCTGTGTGTTTACTCAGAAGTAAGTCCTGCCCATGCTGAAAAACCAGGCCCATTAAATGGTGTGATTCACATGCCACCTTAAACCATAGTTAACTATGGTCTGAAGGTGAATTTGCAGCGTGCCGATGCAGGGGTCAAAACTGCAGGTGCTTTGCTCCTTTTCTGCAGTGGTAGACTTTCTACAGCATTATTGCAGCTGCACCGGTTGAATTACCCTCAAACCGCCTCTGCTCCTTTGCTCTTGCTGCTGTTGTGCTGCTAGGAGCTAAGCCATAGAGTGGCTTAGTTTCCTATCGAAACCTGAGCCCAAGGTTTGTTTCAGGGGGAAATTAGGCACATGTTTGAAATGTTGGATGAATAATCAGATCCCAGCTTGCTCAGAGTCGAAGAAAGGGACTCAGGTCAGGCACACTCATGCTGCTGTGGTTTTGCACACTGAACCCCTGCATACTGCTGGTGGGAGATGGGGAAATGGGGTGGGGGGAGAGAGATTTGGTGTGCAGCATTGGAGAGCAGCGACACTTTTGCACCACACCTTCAAGCAACAACAGTAGCCTTCCTGAACAGTGAGAACTTGTCATTTCAGCAGCAGTAACCTTTCACATCAACAGCCATTCTTAATTCACCCTTAGGGGTTCCCAGGGGTGGAGTGGGGGCATATTATTTGAACCAGAACTGTCTAGTTATGGCACTCCATGTTCCCTGTTAAATTACAGTTGCTAACATGACTTCTTTGTGGGGAAGGTTTGGCTTGAGTTATAGCATCAACAAATCCACCATTTACACTCAATAAGACATTCTTGTTGGCAAACAGTATTAATTAAAGACATGCAGAGCCTTTAATTAAAACTCCCATGTTTTTGTGTTCTGTAGCTTTCAACAACAAAATGTCTAGCCTTTGTTATTGATTAAAATGAGCTCGCTTCTTTTCAAGATACGGAGAAAACCCACGTGACGAGTGGTCTATCACAGAACTGAGACTGAAAGCAGAAGAGGGGCTGTTTTTTCTCCAGAGTAACTTGCAGGTGATACAATTGTCTGTGGTATGTATGCTCATTCCAGTATTGGCAATTGTTTCTTGGCTTTATGGGTGTTTGCCATGCTCCTGAAAAGCCTGTTTGACAGGAGGCAAGAGAACATGGTGCATGTTTGTGTATCACAAGGCGTGAAGTCTCATTTTGGAGACCTAAAAGCTACTGCATGCCTCCGGCCCAGAGAACATGTTTTTAAAATGTCTGATCCCTGTCACAAACAGAATTTCGTTTTGTGGCACCAAACGTCTGCTGTGGTTCTAATGGACTCCCCTAACCCAACCTGCTTGCCAACTGCCCTTCCCCACACCTGAACAAATTCCCGTCTCTCACTACTCACCCACCCCTTCACTTATCCCCTCATAGCTTGCCCCAAATCTCCCATTTTAAGGGAGCAGGGAGGTGCTCCTCAGAGCAGCTTGCTAAATTGCTCTGTGAAGTGCCTCTCCCCTCTGTTAAACCTTGCTGCAGCTGCATTTAACTGGAGCTGGCATAGCCACCTATCAGCAGCCACATGAGCTGCAGCATGACGATAGTCTTACACTTTTATGTATATAGGAAGAAAGGCACTGGCCTGATTCACGTGCAACAAGAAACCATGGTTGGCTGCAGTATGAACAAACCATGGTTGGTCTTGGATTTACATACAATTCCCCGATTTTTCACGCCCATAAGGAGGAAACGTGAAACTTTTGAATGTGGTTTGAAACAAGCAGCAGTTGCTCATGATATCCTGGGCTTGTGGGGATTTTGCTTTGCTTAAATCAGGGGTCACTGACCTTTTAGGGCCAATGGGCATTTGGAATTTCCAAAAAGTGCTGTGGGCGCCAGCCACAAACAGGCTGCTGTGGGGGTGTGGCATAACACAAAATGGCCACCACATCTGAAGGAGTAGAAAAAGAGACAGGACTATGGAGGGGGAGAGGTTGCTGGTGTTCAAATAGGAAATGTTGTGATGTCCTGAATGTGCACACCAACTTTCATTCTGAAGTCTCAATGTTCAAGGGAGATACTGTGCTACAAACAACAAGAGAATAAAAAGCCATCGGTTTCACTCAGCCAAACCAGAGTTCAGAATGTGAGAATGTCTTAAAGATGAAGTGGCCTTCAGTATTGGGCCATCCAAAATAAACACTTGTGGTAAGAGGCCAGTCTGTATAACTTGTCATTCACCTTTAAATCATGGGGGTTTGAGGGTGAAGAAATATTTGTTTGGGTTGCTTAAATAAAGAAATTCAAGATAATAATTTGACCTTTGAGGCTGGTCCATAATTCATTGCTTCCAAGACAGTCTATTTTTGTTTTGTTTTTTCCCCTGTTTTGTTTTTATTATACTGGTGCCATAAATGGTTATCTTCTCTCCACACAGTGTGACAGTAGTTTAATTCCTGATGCTATGAATCAGGGATGGAGCTGGGTCGATGACAGAGAGTTAGTGATTTACAATAGACCAGGCACTCTATAAAAACCTATGGCAAGGGGTTATGAGTTATCAAGATGTGCTGAGCTGGCATCCGTGGTCAGCAATATGCAGGGCGGTGGAATCTCGCCTCTCATGGCTGCCCAGCATTCCATTACTGCCTGTTAGCCTCTTGAGCGAGAGCCAGCGAAGGACGGGCAATGGAGGGAGGAGTTCTCCGAAGGATCTGAAGGCTGGAGAAATGGAGGGGGAACTTGTGAGGGAAACAAATGGCAAAACGGTCACGCTGTCAAGACCCGCCGCAGCTCATAAATCTAAAATGGGAAAATTGTATGTTCTGGAATATTAACAAAGCTGTTTGGACAACAGCAGCAGACTGAGGGGCTGAGAGAGATTCCCAATTATTATTTTCCCCGCAACGGCCATAGTCCCATGTTCCGGCAGGGGGGGTAAAGCTTAGTTTCTAGGAGGTTCCAGGTTTGTTCTCAAAATAGCCTTGGAGATGGGCCTTACCTTATATGCCCAGAGGCTTCTGGCATGGTTGCCAGGATCAGGATCACGCCTTCCTCAGCATGCTGAATGTCTCTGAGCATCCGAGGCTACCCTGAAACAAACACCCATAAGTGCAACCTTGTGATGCCTTTCTTCATAAACTCGGAAGCTACCAGCGCAACAAGGGAGCAGCGATAGTGCCATTTCCGGAGTGGACTGTGGAATCCATTCTACCCCCTACCCCACTTGCATGGTTTTGGTGGAGCAGAAGGCAGTGCTTTTTCTTTCTTTCTTTCTAAAATAATGTTTAGGGGTACAGTGGTACCTCAGGTTACATACGCTTCAGGTTACACACTCCACTAAGCCAGAAATAGTGCTTCAGGTTAAGAACTTTGCTTCAGGATAAGAACAGAAATCGGGCTCCGGTGGCGCGGTGGCAGCAGGAGGCCCCATTAGCTAAAGTGGTGCTTCAGGTTAAGAACAGTTTCAGGTTAACAACGGACCTCCGGAATGAATTAAGTACTTAACCCGAGGTACCACTGTACTCTCATTTTGACTCAAGAAAATCGTCATTTTATAGTTCAAATCAGGAAAAATAAATACGGTAAATGGACAAAAGTACAAAGATTCACAAAATGTTTAGGGATATGCATACCCCTGTGTCCCCCCACCCCCCAAAAAGCACTGGCAGAATGTAAAAATTATATTCTCTACCAAAATGTTTTGGAACAGAACCAAGCAGTTCAGCTGATCCCTTTGGCTTTTGTTTCCTCCATGGCATGAACGCACACCAACAAGAGACAGTTCCCCTGCAGATCCAAAACAGTATACAGTGGTACCTCGGGTTAAGCACTTAATTTGTTCCGGAGGTCCGTTCTTAACCTGAAACTCTTCTTAACCTGGAACACCAGTTTAGCTAATGGGGCCTCCTGCTGCCGCCACACCGCCAGAGCACGATTTCTGTTCTCATCCTGAAGCAAAGTTCTTAACCTGAAGCACTATTTCTGGGTTAGCGGAGTCTGTAACCTGAAGCGTATGTAACTTGAAGCGTATGTAACCTGAGGTACCACTGTATATACAACCAGGACATGGAATCCTGAGCTTCAAACACTCTACATTCTGGAATCTGAAAAACAAAGCAATTGGAATAGCAGTGCCTCTGTGTATGTTCAGTTTTCCTACTTAAGTGAATGATTCAGCCAAGGATAAATACACAAGTCTAGTTCCTTTCAGCAGAAGAGATTTAGGGAAAATATCTGACTTAAACTTCTAAAGGAAACCAGTAGGACATAAGGTGTTCACATCCACTTTGTGGAGATTAGGCAATGAACATTTTGAAACAAGATTGCACAATGCGCCACTATGCACATTTACCTGGGAATGAACCTGATTAAACAGCATGGGACACTTATGAGAAACATATATGGCTGCTCTTGTTGGAAGTTTCTTCCTCTTGTATTTTGAGGAGAAACAGCATGGAAAAAAATATTACACAGTTTTATCTTTACAAGAAGCAACTAAAATTAATTATATAACAAGAAGCTGAGAGGGTCTGGGACTATCACTGTCGTCTCAAGCCTGTCTATAGATCTGAAAATTCCAATATAGCCATCAAATAATCCTGCTCATAAGAGGATACCTCTTAATTTCAAAGGGGTGTCTGGATCCCCACACATGTGGTCTTTGAAGCAGGAGAGGTGCACTGAGTGGATGGGGCGAGAGGCTACGTCTCACTTCGCTGCCATGCTGGGGGGTGTTGAGTATAATCTAAACTAGGCCTTGATTTAGAAAAATCCCATGTAAACTTTTACATAGTTTCAGGGAGCTTCAGTTTATGGCTCGACTTCCGTCTTCTTTTGCTTCCTTTCTTCTTAGTGGGGTTGTCTCAATGACTGTAATGTCTTTTGAAGGGACAAATTGGTGAGCCCAACTATTAGCTGGGTGACATCAAAGAACATTAATCTTTTGTTCTATAGCAAGGCCAATACCACATTAGTGCATTTCACCCAGTCATTATTAAGCCTGTAGCCCAAGGGTGTAATAAATGTTTTATGGCATGCAAACCAAGGTAATGGAATGCAAATTCCACAATATATCCTTACATTTATTTTCTAATAGAATAAATGATGACGTATTCTCTCCAAGAAAAAAGGTCCGAATGAGAGCAATAGCTCAGAAATTCAGAAGGGGCTTAAATACAGACTGTCCCTGTCCCCATTTAAGGAAGGCAGGAAAACAGAGGGTGCAATCCTGTACCACGTTAGGGTGCGTGAATCCCATTGGCTTCAAGTAGCTCTGTGCAAGCTGCCTACTAATTTGCATTTTGGAAAACCATTTATGCTTTTAAGTGCATCTGTTTCCCTCTAGCTCTATAATGTAAACATCCTGGATATATATGCCTGTGTGAATACTGGAATCTTACATTTTAATTTCTAATTACATTTCTCCCTCTCATTTGCTCTGTAATGTATGGGAAGCATTAGCGGTAAGCATAGTTTTAATACAGGCCAAGGAGAGGATTTCTGCCATCAGAACTTGTCACGATACAGTGGTACCTCAGGTTACATACGCTTCAGGTTACATACGCTTCAGGTTACAGACTCTGCTTACCCAGAAATAGTGCTTCAGGTTGGGAACTTTGCTTCAGGATGAGAACAGAAATCGTGCTCTGGCGGCGCGGCGGCAGCAGGAGGCCCCATTAGCTAAAGCGGTGCTTTAGGTTAAGAACAGTTTCAGGTTAAGTACGGACCTCCGGAACGAATTAAGTACTTAACCTGAGGTACCACTGTACTAGGAGAGGCCTTTTAAAATGCAACACATTTTACATTTCCCCACCCACCTTTGAAGATGGGTGCGCAGGGGTCAAACAGGTGCAGACACATGCTGCTGTCCTCCCTCGGAGCAAGGCAGCGAGAGGGTGGAAGAGGCAGCAGAGAGCCTGGTCAGGTGGGTGGCCACTGGCTATAGCTGGAGTAGGAAGGCTGGCTGGCTGGCGGGCAGGCAGGCATGTGTGTAATAATGAGGCAAGCACATTTCCTGCCCTGCTGCCAGTTCACAACTTCCCTGCGTCCGAGACAATTGCTCCCAGTACATTTCCAAGCACAGTTCAGTGCTGGTGTGAACTTTAAAGTCCTAAATGGCTTCAGCCCTGTATACCTGAAGGAGCATCTCCACCCCCATCGTTCATCCCAGACACTGAGATCCAGCACCGAAGACCTTCTGGATGTTCCCTCACCACAATAAGTGAAGTTACAGGGAACCAGGCAGAGGGCCTTCTCGGTAGTGGCGCCCACCATGTGGGAAGCCGTCCCAGCAGATTTCAAGGAGACGAGTCACTATACAACCTTTAGAAGACATTTAAAGGCAGCCCTGCATAGGGAAGCCTTTTAATGTGTAATGTTTCATTATGTTTTTATGTGTGTTGGAAGCCGCCCAGAGTGGCTGAGGTAACCCAGTCAGATGGGTGGGGTACAAATATGATTATGATTAGTATTAGTATTGCCTCAGATTGACTCGTTATATTGAACGTCTTGCCTGATAAGACATTTGTGCCATTTCGGTCGGTACTAACTGAGGATTTTGGAAGCTTTCCTCCTTGCTTTTGGACCAACACTTTGCTTTTATACATGGAATTGTGACCTAAATGCGCACACTAAATTTCACTCCAGTGTTTCCCTCTTCAGAGTAGGCATTGCCATATCATCAAACCTAGATATGAATAGCAAACTCATGCTCTTGAGTTATGATATGTAGGCAAAAGGCGTTAGCACATTCAGAGGGACTGGAACCCCGAGGTTTGCAGATACAGAAAAAGGTTTTAGGGGGGAAACAACGAGGGTGGAGTGAAGAATCTCCCCAAAACAGTCCAATAATGACTGAACATGCTGTTGTGAGGGCTGGAAAATGGCAAAGGAGGGGGAATGGAATGAAGTATGCTGGAAAAGGGCTTCCCTGGTTAGCTGGAACATGAAAAACAAGCTCTTCCATACACAACTTTTAGTTGCAGCTCCCACTTGGTGCAATGTATTTAGTGACTTTTCCTCTACCCCTTGAAATGTGGAGTGTGTTGATCTAGTATTTTATTCTAGGACAGAATATTGTTTTGAGCTCGTATACAGTATAAAATTTCATTCTGGTATCTCAGTTTTAAGGTGCAGTAGGTACACTGCAAGCTGACATACATAACTGCAAACAGAGTGCCTATCAGGTAAGGTAAACTTCACTTCACTGACAATTAATATATCTCCTCCTTCCCCTGGGATAGGGGAATACAAAATGCATAAAACAAATGCCACCAAAATACCCTACTATTGCTAACTTGTCAGCAGCAGTTGTTGGGAGTTCTAGTGCATTTCATTGCAAGTTGTCTGGATTAGTCTTTGGGACTCGAGTAAGTCATTTTATCGGTCCCTAAGAAATGGTTTCATTTTATCTTTACCTTGTTTCCTGATGATGTTCAGTGCTTTTGATGTGGCCTAATAGAGTTCCATGTTCATTCATTCCTGTGCTTCTCTGAGAGAAATGCAGTCACCAAGAGAATAAATTGTGTTATAGTACAGCATCCAAGTTGATCCTTGGGAGTGATAAGTGAGTTCTAAAGCAGCGAGGGCAGTCAGAGTTAATAAAGGGGGAATGGATGGGCAAAGTTTCTGAGCTGCTCTGGCTTATGGAGCTCTGCCTCGCTTGAATCCCAGTAAGTGGCAGTAACACAACAAGATCACACAGATGCTCAACAGGAGAACATTTCAGTGCTCCTTTTAGCAAAACCCACAAGTACAGAAAGGGTTCACAGGCGAAGGTGTAGGAAGTGTTGTGATGCAACTCAGCTTGGACAGGAGACAGAGATGTCTGCCTGGGAAATGGTAGAGAGAGAGAGGAACCTCCAAGTTTTCTAGACCATCCTTATAGACTGGCCAACAACATCCGGCTCCAGCTTCTCAAGATGATTGAGAGGGCCCAACCAGTGTTGGAGGAAGGGGGCAGGGGGGGGCAGTCCGCCCCGGGTGCCATTTAAAGCCCTAAACGGCCTCGGTCCTATATACCTGAAAGAGCGTCTCCACCCCCATCGTTCAGCCCGGACACTGAGATCCAGCGCCGAGAGCCTTCTGGCAGTTCCCTTATTGTGAGAAGTGAGGTTACAGGGAACCAGAGAGAGGGCCTTCTCGGTAGTGGCGCCCACCCTGTGGAACACCCTCCCTTCAGTTGTGAAGGAAATAAGCAGCTATCCTATCTTTAAAAGACATCTGAAGGCAGCCCTGTTCAGGGAAGTTTTTAATATTTAATGCTGTACTGTTTTTAACACTGGGGGAAACTCAGCCAGATGGGCGGGGTATAAATAATAAATTATTATTATTATTATTATTATTATTATTATTATTATTATTATTATTATCTCTGAGGGGGGGAGACAAGAAGGCACCCTGCAGGGGGCTCGCCCCGCTGCCGCCGGGTGCGGTGGTGGCGCAAGCAGCCGCCATCATGCCACTGCTGCGTGCGGAAGATCCCTCCGCCGCCGCAGCCACAAGCAGAGGATCCTGCTGCTGTCCATATGGGGCTCAAGCGGCACCGTCGGCAAGCCACCCTGCATGTGCCGCTGGGCAGTTTGCCCCGCACCGCCCCCACACCCCAGGTGCTGGCTAGCCTTCCTTCGCCCCTGGGCCCAACACAATGTCCTCACATAATGCACATGATGTTGCGCAACGTCCTGACACCACACATACGACGTTGTGAGGAGCCAGGGGGTGGAAGCGAAAGCATGCTGAACATTGAGAGGGCATTGCCCCCTAAAAGGGGGGGGGGTGTCTCAGCCTCCAGGAGCTAACACCCAGTGCTTTTTCTGGGGGTACGCATACCCCTAAACATTTTGTGAATCTTTGTACTTTTGTCCATTTACTGTATTTATTTTTCCCAATTTGAACTATAAAGAGGTGATTTTTCTTGAGTCAAAATGAGAGTACCCCTAAACAGTTTTTTTTTAAAGAAAAAAAAGCACTGCTGACACCTATTACTGGTGGATCCTCAGTATAGGATAGGAACATACCCTAAAATTATGTGCTTCATTTAAAATGTGAGCAGGTTTTCTCTGAGAGCAGTTTATACACCAATATTTTAATTAAGGTTTCTAAAATGATTTAGTTGAGTGCGCCAGCTATTAGATCCTATGGAAGCAGCTTGTTCTCAGTCCAATGGTAAAGAGTGTATGTAATTAAAAACAAGCATGCTCATTATCATCAGATGATTGTAGGAAGTTACAGGTAGACAAGCTAATAGACAGGAGGCCATGCAGATGACATTTTAGAGATTAGGGCCTAACCCCCAAATTCACTGTAGTTTCTCAACAGTAATGCTTTAAGTATTTGGCTAGAAGGCCCCAAACTTTTATTAACTACAGTGCTAAAAGCTATCATGAAAAAAAAATCAATTAACACCTGGCGTTTTATTTCAAAATCGAACAATTAAAACAGTCTTTGGCATGATGTAACCACTCACTGTCTCAGTAGAGGATTTACTGAATATCTGATATGGGGTGATGGCCTTTGAAGCCAGCTGTTAAAAAGCACTTAAATTTACTGCCCGCTTTTAAAAGATTTCTAAAAAATAATTGTTGTAAGACATGATGCTAAGTTAGCAGTTATAAACCCGCCCTTCATATAAATTAATTCACGATGGCATCTACTTCGCCGTGAAAGTCCAGGCAGCTATTTGGGGGAAGAAGGTTTCAGTTTTGCTGTAAATTAAAAAGTGCTTAATATCCAAAAGGAATATTTGCGTCACCTTGGGCTTTGAGGGAAGAAGGAAAGTTTATATTGGAGTGAGGAATCCATCTTGACAAGATGTTGCAATGAATTCCCTGGCCTCAAGTCTAACAGCATAGCTCCTGTTCAGGGCTCCAGCCAGTCTGGGATAGGAGCCTTGGGGTGGTGTTTGGCATATTCCACCTCTTTTGCTTTATTGCGCTCTATATTGCAAAAGGCTCAGGGCTGGAGCTAGCAGCCAGTTCTCAGCATGGGAGTTGCACTGGCATAGAGCTGATGTGTGGAGTTTAATGAGGGGAGGGAGAACTTTAAACCTCCGTATACATGTTCCCCCATCCCAAACTATCACTTCCAAGAGCAGCATCCTAGGTGCTCAAGTAGAAACAGTACCCCCCCACACACATTTCCATCTTTCTCCCCCCTTTTCAAGGGACACCCAGGGCATATCAGGAAGTGGCCAGGAAAGCATTTAGTCCAGATCCTCAAGTTCAAAAGGGGCCTCAAGTTTAGACACTTGTTAATTTTTTGACATTTGATCATAGAATCATAGAACTCTAGAGTTGGAGGGGCCCCTGAGGATCATCTAGTCTAACCCCCTGCAATGCAGGAATATGCAGTGGTCCCATGCAGGGACCGAACCTGCAACCTTGGGGTTATCAGCACCGTGCTTTAACCAATGGAGCCAGCATTCCTATGATGAGTTGGGGGGGGGGGGATTTTGTACTTTGGGCCAAAATGTGACCGTCTCACAGCTTAGAACCGTAAAGTGAAGCAAATGAGATTGGGGTTGGCTAAAATACAATTTATTTTGTTGTTCACTGATATGGATGTAGGGTGGTTCTAAACACTGGGATGCAGGTGGCGCTGTGGTTTAAACCACAGAGCCTAGGACTTGCCGATCAGAAGGTCGGCGGTTCGAATCCCTGCGACGGGGTGAGCTCCCGTTGCTCGGTCCCTGCTCCTGCCAACCTAGCAGTTCGAAAGCACGTCAAAGGACAAGTAGATAAATAGGTACCGCTCCGGCGGGAAGGTAAACGGCGTTTTTGTGCACTGCTCTGCTTCGCCAGAAGCGGCTTAGTCATTCTGGCCACATGACCCAGAAGTTGTACGCCGGCTCCCTTGGCCAATAAAGCAAGATGAGCGCCGCAACCCCACAGTCGGCCACAACTGGACCTAATGGTCAGGGGTCCCTTTACCATTTACCTTAAACACAGGAGAAAACAGGCTATAAATAAGTCAGAAATTAGACCATTTTTAATAATAATAATAATAATAATAATAATAATAATAATAATAATAATATATACCCTACCCATCTGGCTGGTTTTCCCCAGCCACTCTGGGCAGCTTCCAACAAGAGATTAAAAATACTTTAAAAGCTCTATGGAAAGCCGAGTTTTAAAATTTCCTGCTCTCTGAAGCCATCTGGTGTTGCATGTTCATAGCACATTCAAATCGCTGCTTCTTTACTAATGTAGCTGAGTCCCCAGTCTTATTAAAGACTTTAAAAAGTTGATGACTCTGTAGAGGGCCAACCCCCTTCCTCTGATTAAGACCCATCTTGTCTGTATCACCCCCCACAACCCATACCCCCTTCTTCCTATGGAAGGGGGGCTGAAGAAAATTGTGAGGAAATTGTTGCTATTAAATTGACCTAGCACCATCCATTCATACAGTCCTTTGGTGTCCATGACAAAATTTGTAGATCTGGCACTAACTACTTGTAGCAAGATGATGGTTGCTATCCTTTTGAGTTTGTGGGAGGATGTTTGGCTGGGAGAGAAGAGTTCACTTTCCTTTTTCATCTGAACATGGATGGGGCTTTTTCGCTTGCCATCGTGCAAGGGAGTGAGAGAGAATGAGCCCATGCATGTCCACTCGTAGGGTTCTAAATCTCACAAGGAGCCTTGTCGCTACGGACGTTAAGTCTCCAGGATGTGGATTGCTGCAGGGATAGCAATGGTGCTGACCTTTAAAGCCCTAAACGGCCACGGCCCACTATACCGGAAGGAGCGTCTCCACCCCCATTGTTCAGCCTGGAAACTGAGGTCCAGCTCTGAGGGCCTTCTGACGGTTCCCTCCCTGTGAGAAGTGAGGTTACAGGGAACGAGGCAGAGGGCCTTCTCAGTAGTGGCGCCCTCCTTGTGGAACGCCCTCCCATCAGATGTCAAGGAAATAAACAACTACAGTGGTACCTCGGGTTACATACGCTTCAGGTTACAGACTCCGCTAACCCAGAAATAGTACCTCGGGTTAAGAACTTTGCTGCAGGATGAGAACAGAAATCGTGCAGCGGAAGCAGGAGGCCCCATTAGCTAAAGTCGTGCTTCAGGTTAAGAACAGTTTCAGGTTCAGAACGGACCTCCGGAACGAATTATGTACTTAACCCGA
Source organism: Podarcis melisellensis (assembly GCF_964234715.1). Taxonomy (NCBI): domain Eukaryota; kingdom Metazoa; phylum Chordata; class Lepidosauria; order Squamata; family Lacertidae; genus Podarcis; species Podarcis melisellensis. The sequence continues at coordinate 83,425,465 of NC_138537.1, forward strand.
GGTACCACTGTACCTGACTTTTAGAAAACATCTGAAAGCAGCCCTGTTTAGGGAAGTTTTTAATGTTTGGTTTTTTATTGTGTTTTTATTGTGATGAGAGCCAGTGTGGTGTAGTGGTTAAGAGCGGTAGTCTCGTAATCTGGGGAACCGGGTTCGCGTCTCCGCTCCTCCACATGCAGCTGCTGGGTGACCTTGGGCCAGTCACACTTCTCTGAAGTCTCTCAGCCCCACTCACCTCACAGAGTGTTTGTTGTGGGGGAGGAAGGGAAAGGAGAATGTTAGCCGCTTTGAGACTCCTTTGGGTAGTGATAAAGCGGGATATCAAATCCAAACTCTTCTTCTTCTTCTTTAGCATTCTATTGGGAGCCACCCAGAGTGGGCCGGGTATAAACTAACTAACTAACTAACTAACTAACTAACTAACTAACTAACTAACTAACATTGTTATTGTTATTAGCAGTTGCAGTGGGGGAGGGAGCTTACACCCATTTCCTCCTACTGGGTGTAACAGTGATCTCATGGGAGGAGAGGAGGAAGAAAAATAGCAGGGGGAGCTTTGCTAAAAAGGTGTCAGTAAAATGTAAAACTAGTTTTTAAAGAGCTGGGGAGAAAGTAGAATGGGAGGGCGAAGGGCTGGAGCCTCCCCCATTACATTTCTTAATTATACAGCACATTTGAGTGTCCTTTGCACTTCCTGTAGAATTATCTCAAGTTATTGTTGCAACAACCTTGCAAGGTAGGCCACTAATAGGAGGGTGGAGAGGGTAGACTAAAATGAGAGGCGATGAGTTGCTGAAAGCCACCTACCGAGTTCATGTGAGTGGAGACACTTGAATCACAAACTTCCCAGCTCAGTTTCTTAGCCGCTATACTTCACTAGCCAACTTGTTAAATGTCAGGAGCCTTTAACTAGCATGTGTGCAAAAAGAGTTTTTTGGGTTTGCTTCATCAACTGTGAAATTTAAATGTAATCACCCTGAAAAATCCCTTTGCTTTATTTGTATTTTCTGCAGGGCGCTTGCACTTGCAAACACGGAGTATATTAATCATGGCTTCATCAGCTCGTTCCAGTGACGGCCAGCATTAACCTTTGCTAAGTGATCAGTTGAACGTGCTTGCCTTCCCAGGTGCCAAAGCCACGATCACATTTACTTTGAGGGTCTTTCCTTAGGTTCAGTGAGAAAGGAATCTTTCGTCTCCTTCTGCACCTCTGATTACGATGACATTTTATCAGTATTCACCCATAGGGATGGGGGAAGAGGAAGAGGAGAAGGGGGAAAAACCTGAAGATACAAGATTGAATCCGTTTTGAGCTGGCATCCAAAGGACTGTGGATTGAGTTGGTTATGGTGGACCATGGTTTTCATGCATCATAACCATGGATCAACCCTCATCCTAGTAGCCAATGTCTGCTGCCTTGTCCTGACTAGAGGTTCTCATGTCAGCCTCGACTCTTTGCCTGTGCGATGGGCGGCTGCTGTCACCCAGTGCCGCTACTGCTGATGCCCTGGCCATTTAACCCCTTTTGCGACCCTCTGATGAGGACCCACCCACCCACTTTGTCATCATACCATATTGACCTGAATATAAGCCTCACCTTCCCCCCAAATTCCAACCGTGAAAAGTTAAAGTGCGGCTTATATTCGCGACCTTACAAAAAATGGCTTTTATGATACCGCTGCTGAAACAGACATACGATAAAACAGAAGGAGTGAGTGCCTGAGGCTTATATTTGGGTATGGTCTTTTTTCTCTCTCCCCCCCCCCCTGAATTTTAAAGTTGTGGCTTATATTCCAGTGCGGCTTATATTCAGGCCAATACTGTAGGTGGTTGATTTCATCTCTGCTGCACTGCTCAAGGAGCCTTCAGGATGGAGTTGCTGCCATGGGCCTTATGTGTCTGTGTCTTTTAATGAACTGAGAATTGTGAAAGGTTTTGAGTCATGGGGGCGGCGAGAGCGTGTGAGTGAATTTGGCAGTGCTTGGTTTATTTTTCTGTTCTTATTTTGTTCCTGCTGGTCTACTTCAAAGTTGACTTCCCTGCCTTTCTGCCTGATGATGATGATGATCTGAATTTATAAACCTTCCTTTACCCGGAGGTCTCAGGGACGTTCACAGAACAAAATCAAAATATAAAACCACAAAACATATAATCAAAATAAAAAACAACAACCCAATACTCCCCCCCCAAAGCCCCCTCCCCAAGCTGGATGGCTTTCTGGACTCAGACACGAGTTTGCAGTTGAGGTGTTCAAGCCCGCTGAAGAGTGTTGCAGTTAAGGTGCTTTCAGACACATGTGTATTATGGATTCATCCTGATTTGTTTGTGGGGAGGTTAGATGACGTTGCATCAGAGCAAGTATTATCCCGCAAAAAAGCCTATCTTTTTGGAAGTAGCCTTGTTGTACAGTAACTCCCAGTCAACTATGGTGCCATCTGTCCTACACATTTAAAGCAGCACTGTACCACTTTTTAAAGAATCATGACTTTCCCCAAATAATCCTGGGAAATGTTGTTTGTTAAGGGTGCTAGGAGGTGCCTTTTCCCCTTGCAGAGTTACAGTTCACAGAGTTCCATGGGAAAAGAGGGACTGTCAAACCACTGTGAGAATTCTAGCTCTGTGAGGGAAATAAAGGTCTCCTAGCAACTCAGCAACTTTAACAAACTACCCTTCCCAGGTTTATTTGAGGGAAGCCGTGTCTGTTTCAAGTGGTACCGTATATTGCTGTGTCTAACAGAATTCATTTGATTTTTCTCCCACCTCCAAATCCCTTCGTTTCCTGTCTGTAAAATGGAGGCAGTCTTCCTGCAAATATTCATATATGTGCAAATGCTGATTGTTTAACCTTTAAAGCCCTAAACGGCTTCAGCCCTGTATACCTGAAGGAGCATCTCTACCCATAGCATTCAGGCCAGAAACTGAGGTCTACCTCCGAGAGCCTTCTGGTGGTTCCCTCATTGTGAAAAGTGAAATTATAGGGAACCAGGCAGAGGGCCTTCTCGGTAGTGGCGCCTGCCTTGTGGAACACCCTCCCATCAGATGTCAAGGAGATAAGAAACTATCTGACTTTTAGAAGACATCTGAAGGCAACCCTGTTTAGGGAAGTTTTTAATATTTGATGTTTTTGTGTTTTTAATATTCTATTGAGAGCTGCCCAGAGTGGCTGGGGAGGCACGGCCAGATGGGCGGGGTATAAGTAATAAATTATTATTATTGATCCGTACTAACCCTCTTGTAGATTTGTCCTAGCACTCATGGAATTGTCCACCCATGGACCATCATGGTCAATAAAAACCTTTGTTTTGTTTATACAGCAGGCAAGAAATGCTTTTAATATATTTGCAAAGCTAGAAATGCTCTAATTTTGTGTGTGTGTTTGTGAGGGTATATATGAAAGCACAATTACATCCGACATTGTTAATTCCTGCTACCCCCTCTCCCTTGCTTTTCTGCAATTTGGATCTTTGATTATGGTCTAAAATGCTCTGTGCCACAAAATAGAGGGCTCGATTAAGCTGTGCCTTACCAGCTGTAATGAAGTAATTTAAAGTAAGAGAGATAATATGTTGCATCAACCCCCGCCCTATTAATACAGGCCAGATAAGTAGGCACACCTCTGAAGACATCCATTTATCTAGAATGATAATGCTGTCATGCTCTTATTGTGCTCTGGCACAGCTCAAAAGCATTCTTGAAAATGCTTCACAAATGACACACGGCAGATAAAAAAAGTTGATACACTGGCATAGGGAAAAAAGAAAATTAGGTTCCGTGATATTGTTTACTGGTTCAACTTACTTTTGTGTAGATGTCTGATGCATGCAAGTCATAGAGATAGACCAAACTGTTCATCAGGCAGAATGCCATGATTCTGCAGCCGTTACAGCTCCCTTGGGACACAACTAATAGCCAAGAAACCTAGGCAGGCACTCAAGGCACCGCCATTTATAAGGCACATTGAATGCCACTTCTGGTTGCTTTGCTCGAAGCTTTCAGCCCTTGGGAATGCTAGTCTGAACATCTAATCATGAGATGAGGGGTGGTGCCTCATAGGTCATGGGACTGAATCTTCCAGTTTCCAAAGAGAAGCCAAGCAGAGCCTGAGGGGAGCAGAGCCTCAGCTATTCCTTCTGGGACAGGGTGTAGCTCGATGAACATGAGAACAGAACTCCTTCCTCCAGAGTCCCTGAAAATGAATCCTGAAATCCTGAAAGACAGATCCTGATATCGAAACACCTGTGAGGGGGTGGACTGTCCATGACAGTCAGATTATGCTTCGGGAGGCTTTTGGCTGAAAGAAGTGATGGGGAACCTCAGAACTGGAGGTCAACTGTAGACACTTGTATGACTCTTGGGATTTTCTGAGGCCACACCTCCCCTGGTCCAGTCATTTTGTCTGGCTGGAAAACCCTGCTGTTGCCTGTTGTTTGCCTGGCTGAATAATAATAATAATAATAATAATAATAATAATAATAATAATAATTTCATTATTTGTACCATGCCCATCTGACTAGGTTGCCCAGCACGTACAAAAACTTAATAAAACATTAAACATTTATAATGTCCCTATACTGGGCTCCCTTCAGATGTCTTCTAAAGGTTGTATAGTTTCCTATCTCCTTGACATCTGATGGGAGGGCGTTCCACAGGGTTGGTGCCACTACCAAGAAGGCCCTTTGCCTGGTTCCCTGTAACCTCACTTCTCGCAATGAGGGAACCGCCAGAAGGCCCTCAGAGCTGGACCTAAGTGTCTGGGCTGGATGATGGGGCTGGAGATGCTCCTTCAGGTATACAGGGCTGAGACCATTTAGGGCTTTAAAGGTCAGCACTAACACTTTGACTTGTGCTCGGAAACATACTGAGAGCCCATGTTGTTCTTTCAGGACCGGTGTTATATGATCCTGGTATGTGTAGAAATGCTTGTGCCTCGACTGTATCCTACAGTACGAAGATAAGTGTTGCATTCCTTGTTCCACTCACACTTGGCATACGGCCCCCGGAAGGCTGCTTGTGTGGCAATGTGGCCCTTTGGGCTCAAAACAGCTCTTGTTGAAAAGCACCATATAAAAGTGACTGTACAGAATGTCTTCAGTTAGGTCTCATAACTAACCCTACGTATATGCTACCGAATTCTTAAAATGCTGAAGATTTATTCTGAGCTGGGTTCTTTATATCATCTTGAAAATATAGCAATGGACAAAGGTGGAATGGGAAAGACGTGCTTTAAAGTTCACCTTTCTGCTAATTGCTTGCTTGTAAAAATGGTGTGTCCAGGCACACAGACCTTTTATAGACTACTTTACGATGGGAGAGCGAGTGATTCAGCATATTTCTTTTATGTCTGTTCATTCAGTATTATAATATGGCAGCATTCTAAAGGATTCAAAAATGTGCAAGTAGGTCTCTTGCCCCTCCTACCCAGACTGAAAGCTGCAGTAACTACTCTTCATTTCCTCCTCCCATCTTGTTAAGCTGGAGACAGAGGCAACACAGCACTCTCACCCTGGGGTAGCTTGGTCATCTGTATAATTCTGCCAAGTGGTAAGGAGAGTGAGGTCTTATTCACGCTTTCCTCCGCTCTTTCCAAGCATGCTTTGCGCTTTAAAGCTACATGTCCATGTGCCCTTTTTGTTTGTTTGTTCTGGAGCTTTCCCTGTGAAAACCTGTTCTTTAAAGCTCAATCGGAGCAAACAGCAATCTGCAGAAAACTTGAAAAAAAAAATCCTTCCAGTAGCACCTTAAAGACCAACTAAGTTAGTTCTTGGTATGAGCTTTCGTGTGCATGCACACTTCTTCAGATACACAGCAGAAAACTTGAATTGTCATTTGCTCCGATTGAGCGCTAAAGAGCAGGTTTGTGTGGGGAAAGCTCTGGGGCAAAAAACCCCAAAATGCTTGAACAAAAGTGTGGATAAGGCCTTCTTCTTCCGTCTAAGGTGAAACTTGTGCAAATGGGTGCAATGTGTTTATCTCTGCTCCAAGCAGAAAGATAATGTTTTCTGGGACCTTGTGCATGCAAATACTCTGCCACAAAGCTCTGTCTCTGTCTGCACTTCATGGCTGCCTTCAGGTGCAACCATACAGAGGTGTGTGTGTGAGGAAGATGCATATTAGACAAAAAGCCACAAGTCTCCTAGCAACATCCTGCACCACTTATGGATGCCCTCCCCTCATTTTGAGGATTCATTATGCAACTGAACCTAATAAAATATGATCAAAACCATTTCTAAAATGTTGACTGGGACAAATATGCATTAAACTACTTGTAGGTGATAGCAGAACCAGTGGGGGAGCCTTTCTTCACCAGAACACAGCTCGGAGCACAGTTAGTAAATTGGCCCATAAAAAAGAAGGGGAATGTTTTATTGAGAGGTTTGGAAGGCCCAGATTTGTTACTGAGTCAGTTAGCAAATGATAATAGTGATAATAGCTACATTCTGTTTGCTGAGTTCAATAAATGATGAGCATACATACTGTGTGTGTTGTTATTAGATTTTCCGTGCTCATCAGAAGCTGAGTGTAGTTTTGGCTTGCTAAATACATCTTCGTGCTGCAATCTATAGAACGGTACACTTTTCATCCCAATCAGACTTTAATATTAATTTGTTCTTATTTATACACCCCAGAAAGACACAGAACATCTTCAGATCCATGATAAAGCTTTCATTCAGAATAAAGTATGGCTATATCATCGCTAGGGTTAAAAACATTTTACGTTTGCTACTCGAAAGATTAATGGGTCACTCAAGCATTTACATTCTCATACATTTTTATGACGGCACCACAAAATGAATGTGATGCATGTTCAGTAGAGAATGATGGGCTTAAATATCTAACAGCTGCTCTTTGGAAATTCAGCAATGTTTTAAGTATTGTTCCCATTTAGCACTTTCAGTGAATGCTGCCGTTCACTGTTCTTAGGTATGACTTCTTTCATTTGTCTGTGCACCAGAAGGCATCCTCACTGCAATCCCACTGAAGAAGGAAAGGAGGGATATAGTCAAAGTAGAAGGAGCATCAGTGCCCCAAACTTAGGACACAAGCAATGATGCTTGCAGACCTTGATCAGAGCCGTCTTTCCCATAGGGTTTAGTGGTGCGTTGCACCAGGGCGCCGGCCTCTCAGGGACGCCCCAGCAAGTGGGGGAGCTGCGTGGCTTTGCCGATGGCCTCCCCTTTCCCTGCACGCCTGCCAGCTGCGCCCCACCAACCATAAGGCTGGCAGGCATGCAGCTTCCCTCCCAAGCCTCCTCGGAAGGAGAGCGGTCCTCGCAGAGGCTTGGGAGTGAAGTTGCGCCCCTCCCAAGCCTCCATCCTAAGCCTCTGTGGGGATCGCTCTCCCACAGCAGCATGGGGGAGAGTTGCGCCCCCCGGTGTCTGGAGGTGTGCAGCTACGGCCACCCCAACACTATCCGTGGTAATTTGGGGGCGCTGGGCAGATATTTGCACCCCGGTGCCGCATCTGCTAAAAATGGCCCTGACCCTGATGACGCATCTCCTGTGTCTTGAGTGACTTGACATGCCTGTTTCATTCATGTATAAATCAGGTGGGTAGGAGGGTATCTCATTTTAACCTAAAAAGGGGAGTGCAGATGAGGAGAGACAATTCCTCTTTGCTGCCTTACTCCCCAGTGGTTCTCTGTCCAATAATAATAATAATAATAATAATATATTATTTATACCCCGCCCATCTGGCTGGGCCTTCCCAGCCACTCTGGGCGGCTTCCATAGAAACAAAAAATACAGTAAAATATCACACGTTAAAAACTTCCCTGAACAGGGCTGCCTTAAGATGTCTTCTGAATGTCAGGTAGTTGTTTATCGCTTTGACATCTTCTGGAAGGACGTTCCACAGGGCGGGCGCCACTACCAAGAAGGCCCTCTGCCTGGTTCCCTGTAGCTTTGCTTCTCGCAATGAGGGAACCGCCAGAAGGCCCTCGGTGCTGGACCTCAGCGTCCGGGCAGAATGATGGGGGTGGAGACGCTCCTTCAGGTATACTGGACCGAGGCCGTTTAGGGCTTTAAAGGTCAGCACCAACACTTTGAATTGTGCTCAGAAACGTACTGGGAGCCAATATAGGTCTTTCAAGACCGGTGTTATATGGTCTCGGCGGCTGCCCCCAGTCACCAATCTAGCTGCCCCATTCTGGATTAGTTGTAGTTTCCGAGTCACCTTCAAAGGTAGCCCCACGTAGAGTGCATTGCAGTAGTCCAAGCAGGAGCTAACCATAAACTTCGCTTCCAAATTGTTATGTATTCAGTGGTCTGTGTTTGCCTGAGCTTGAATCCGGACTAAGGACTCTGAGCTCCTGTGTTCTGATTCGATACATGATGTCCAATCACAGAACATTTCAGGATTTGGGCCTTTGCCATTGGCCCTTGAACTCTGAGTCGTGATTCGCAGCTTGGACGTTTAGACAGCCAATCACGTTGGGAGTGGGAGTGGCCCAGGCTTTCAGAAATGTATATAAGCAGTTGCTTTGCCCCTGTTTCCCAGCTATGTAGTTCAATAAAGGTTCTTGCTGTTATCACTGTGTTTTGCCTTGTGGGAACCCACCCACACTTTACAAATCCAGCTCACTTCTGAGATCAGAGCTGGGCTAGGAAAAAAAGTTTAGGTGACCAGCAAGTTAAACAAGTAAAGACAGAGGCATCAACTTCTATTATCTTTTGATTGTAAGCCAACAGTATATAAACTACAGTACATGGCTGATGGGTCGCATGTGACTTGGTGAATCACAAGTTGTGTTGCCTTGTATTTATTAGGGTGCCCTTCTGATCACAGGACCACTTTACACTTTATGTTGAAACTATTTTCAGAACTAATTTGGTAAAGTTTAGTGTTTTGTCCCGAAGAAATAACTGCTATTTAGAGATGAAGCAAATTTGTTTCCCATAATTCTCCTCTAACGAATGTCTATTATAAATATTCACTAGATACACTCAATATTCTCTGAATATTCACTGAAGAGCTGATATATGTACATATGTGACGTTCGATTACATTTGCTTTCAGTGTTTGATATTTTATTTCTTTATGAGATATTGGACACTTGCTATGTGGCAATACTTAGTAGATGGCATATTTTAATGGGATTGACCGTGATTTGCTAATTTATGCTAGGTCCCATGGTAGGTATTTATTTATTTATTTATTTATTTATTTAAAACGGTTCTAGCCTGTGCCTAACTCTGCCAGAGTCAGCCTACCTATGAGGCAGGGTGAAGCTGCTGCCTCAGGCGGTGGAAAAGCAAAAGGCGGTGCCCCACTGCTTCCACCAGAATGCAGAATACAGAACCAGGCTGGATCTAGACACATCAAAGAAGTGCTTCGGAAAAATGGGTTGTAACCTTTATAAAGAAAATTCACGTCGGCAAAAATGGAACTCCACAGCGCCATCTGGTGCTACAGTGTTATATCACATCTAAAACGTTTTTTCTTTACCAATCTAGTTGAGTCGCCAGAGTATACGTGGTTAAGGTTGTGCTGCAGATATGTGCCCAGAGATACTTTTTTAAGCTCAGCAGGGATGAGGCCATACATATTTCCCTGGTGAGGGAATTCCAAGGTGTGGAGTCACAAAGGAGAGACCTCCGTTTTGGATTCATTTTGAGAAACTTAAATTGAAAATAGTTTTGTTATGCTGAAAAACTCAAGTTTTTGAAGGTAAAAATTCCGAGAGGAAGCAATAGACTTGTACCACATACATGTAAATTGATGACTGATGATGCAGCTACTAACAGTCCAAAGTGCATTTGAAGAGAAAACGTATGTAAACATTTTTAAGAATGTACATTCTGATGTCAAATGTGGATTTCCCAGCTCACTCTTGTGCTATACAAAGAGATTTTCCTAGAATTAACATAGCCTCTTCATCTACAGAAAAATCTTAGCCACTTTGTATATGGCATAGTTCTATCACCTCCTGGCAAACAGAAGGGGAAGAAATGGAGGCAGTGAGAGATTTTACTTTCTTGGGCTCCATGATCACTGCAGATGGTGACAGCAGTCACGAAATTAAAAGATGCCTGCTTCTTGGGAGAAAAGCAATGACAAACTTAGACAGCATCTTAAAAAAGCAGAGACATCACCTTGCCAACAAAGGTCCGAATAGTAAAAGCTATGGTTTTCCCAGTAGTGATGTATGGAAGTGAGAGCTGGACCATAAAGAAGGCTGATCGCCGAAGAATTGATGCTTTTGAATTATGGTGCTGGAGGAGACTCTTGAGAGTCCCATGGACTGCAGGAAGATCAAACCTATCCATTCTGAAGGAAATCAGCCCTGAGTGCTCACTGGAAGGACAGATCCTGAAGCTGAGGCTCCAATACTTTCGCCACCTCATGAGAAGAGAAGACTCCCTGGAAAAGACCCTGATGTTGGGAAAGATGGAGGGCACAAGGAGAAGGGGACGACAGAGGACGAGATGGTTGGACAGTGTTCTCAAAGCTACCAGCATGAGTTTGACCAAACTGTGGGAGGCAGTGGAAGACAGGAGTGCCTGGCGTGCTCTGGTCCATGGGGTCATGATGAGTCGGACACGACTAAACAACTAAAGAAATCATGGGGATCAGTTGACATTACTTCACTACAAATAGATTACTTGCCAGATTTCTACAAACCTACTTTGCTTTGGCTAATAAAAACCAGACAAATGAGTGTGGATACACAAATTAGGACAAATATAATGTTATTAATGATAGTTTAATTTACAGTCTCAGGGAAAGTTCTAGTGAGGTATCAATTTACTCACCGAAGAAAATAAATGAAAAGATAATTATGCTGTAATTAAGGCTCTGCTTTGATGTACAGCATGTTCATAGCTACAGTGCTATTAACTCAGCATGTACAGCATTAGTCCGTCTTTCCTTGCAGCCATGGACATGCTTATGATCGCCAGTTCAGCAAATGCTGGATTATCTTAATTTCTAATTTCTTGTGGGTTTTTTTTGGTTTTTTGGTTCTCATATTGAGTCGTGTCTTTTAACAGGCTATTTTATACTGTCCTGAGAACCTCTAACTGGAAGTACAGAAAATATTAATGCGTGGATATCCCCATCACTGGGAAACCCTCTAAATGTCACATCAGTGACCTGGGAGCTGATTTTTTGTGGGTTCATTCCACGGGTGCTGCTGTAATGTCGAAAGTCTTGCAGCTGCATGGTGTCAGCCATGAGGGATTGGCCTATGTCTTTCTCCTTCTTCTTTGGCAATCTCTCGTAGCCGAGTAAGATTGCCTTCCATAAACACGGTTTTAACAATGAGCCTGTAAGTGACTGTGGAGGCCAATTCTGGACCCACACATCCTTCCACAGTGGGGACATGGGTTCCCGGGTGGGAGCTGCCAAGCGAGTCTTCCTCTTAGCATGTTTCTCCCTTGCAGTGGCGTAGCGTGGGTTGTCAGCACCCGGGGCAAGGCAAGTAATTTGTGCCCCCTAACCCGTGGATTTGCGCCCCCTAACCCATGGATTTGCGCCCCCTAACCCTAACCCCCAGATGTTGCACCCGGTGCGGCCGGCCCCCCTGCACCCCCCACGCTACCCCACTGCTCCCTTGCGTCCTGAGTTCGAGTGTCTTCAAAGTCCACGACACCTTTGGTAAAGGCTGGAGTGCTCACAGGCCAGTATTTCCCAGTTGTCGGTGTTTATACTACATTACTTTTAGATTTGCCTTGAGACAGTCTTTAAACCTCTTTTGTTGACCACCAGCATTACGCTTTCTATTTTTGAGTTCAGAATAGAGTAGTTGCTTTGGAAGACGATAATCAGGCATCCCTATAACATGACCAGTCCAACAAAGTTGATGTTGAAGAATCATTGCTGGTGATCTTTGCTTCGTCCAGCACACTGATATTAGTTCGCCTGTCTTCCTAAGTGATGTGTAAGATTTTTAGGAGACACTGTTGATGGAATCTTTCGAGAAGTTGGAGATGGCGTTTGTAAGTGGTCCATGTTTCACAAGCAAAAGTAAGGCTGGTAGTACAATAGCTTTGTAAACAAGCATTTTGGTTTCCCCGCGAATGTCCTGGTCCTCAAACACTCTCCATGCACTTCAGTCGGGAGAAAGCTGCAGCCAGCAAAATTGGCTTATGTACCCATGTAGCTGCCAGCCTTTAAACTTTACAATTGTATCACAGTGTGTCTAAAATGTCTCAGGATAGAAATCAGGGCACATCTATGTAGGGTGACTAATGAGTGAGTACACCCAAGCATCTGCTATTGTATATTTCATGTAAAGTAATTTATTATTCTATTTAACATAAACAGTATTCTAGGGCTGATGGTTTAAGATTAATGAGGCGTTTATTCCTATCCAAGAAGTGAGTTCCAAAGACGCATTTCCCTTCACAGATTTGGGCTGATAGTTTCGTTAACGTAATTATTGTCGCTGCCCTGAACCCCTTACATTTTACAGTAAGATCAATGGAGGCATTATTTTGAATGAACCTGCAAAAAAGTAAGATTTACAGCCAATCTAAATACATCCTCTTGCGGCTTGAACTTATAGAACTTAATAAGAAACAAGTGATCTTAGAGCTGAGGCGAACATCCTAAGGGAGCTATTCACACATCTCTCTCACACTGGTACTTTGCCATTCACTTCAATGGGGTGCTATCTAGATTAAAAAATATTTATTTTCTGCCTTTTGACCCTGTCAGGGACTCCCAAGTTGGCTCATGTCATAAGATAAAGCATTCCAATACAGAACAGAACAAATAAAACTCGATCGATAGCGAAGCAATTCAGATTTACACAAAACAAAAATGAAAATAACCACCAATGCTTGAAGCACACAGAAACACTACTTATTTCAGATTTTAATCACCAAGCTGCAAAGGCTTGAGAGAACATAAAGGTGGGTTTTTTTGTTTTATTTTTTGCATCTGAATCAAATAACATTGCACCTGTTGAATATGAGGAGGGAGCTGTGCTGTGGCAGAGCCCTTTTTGGCCGCCACAACTCAGCACCTCACCCCAGCCCCCCTGCTCCCTTAGAATAACACTGTATGTGGAGTCACTGTGGGAAGAAATGGCCGTCCCTCCTCTTGTGGCTACCATTTCCCCTCTACATAGTGACAGAGTGTGGTTATGAAGGGGCTGGTGTGTGTATGTTATGTGGCCGTTTCTGAAATGTGGGCACCGAAATTAGCTGGCTAAACAGCATTCTTAAAAAGAATGAACTGATACTACCCTTGCGGGTACCTTTCCTGGGAAAATCAGAGGCTCACTATGTCAGGTTCCTATTGGAAGACCAGACAAATGCCAGAACATTAGCAGTGGCAAAGTTTTTATCGGTGGTTGCAAGAACACATGACCCCTATATTCTAAACAAAATGCTTGTTTAACCTGGAGGTAGGCTGTATGAATTGTGTATTGCTTTGTAATGATTTGTTGGGTCTTTGGACCGTAATAAAGATTGATGATGATTCTTAAAAAAAGGTAATTGTCAGTTGTATCTAAAAAAATTTTTTGGAAGATGCATAAGTAAAAATTTAAAAAGCATTTTTCAAAAGAAGCCGGTGCTCCTCAATAAGCCCCCTCCCCTCAAACTGGCAAATTGATTTGGTGTTCTCCTTAAAAGTTTATTTTATTTTGGTACTTTTCATTTATGATTTTCAATTGTATACATTTCAATAATTTTACAATCATTTTAGCATTTTGAAACCCAACTTCCTTTTCCCTCTTTCTGCAGTTTCTTAAACTTATTCTTTATATTTTCTGCATATTCTGAATTAATTTACTCATTTATTCATCTACTTTAAATATATACTCTTATAAAACTGCAGGTTATTGCAATAATCCTGCCAATGTTCTTTATCTGTTTCCAGTTTGTTTGTAATTATTCAATAAGCCATTTCCATTCTTTTATAAAAAGTTTGTTATCTTGATTTCTTATTCTTCCGGTACGTTTCGCCATTTCTGCATGTTCCATAAGTTTTTGTATCCATTCTTCCTTTGCTGGGATTTCTTCTTCTTTCCATTTTTGGGCAAGTAACATTCTTGCCACTGTAGTCACATACATGAATCAATTCCTATACAGTTTGGGTAGTTCTGTCCCTATAATTCCACTTAAAAGTTTAACTTGGTGTTACATGCATTCGTTTCCAAATAGGCAGCTAATGTTTACAGTAAACCATTTCCCTGTCTTTTCTGCGGGTGGGTGTGATCATTTTCTTTGAAACTCTCCCCCTCACTGACCTCCCAAACCTGTAAAAATATGTGTTGCTGGCACCTACAGGCTGCTTTATGCATAATGGAATTAAACATGTACAAAAAAGGTAAAGGTAAAGGACCCCTGGACGGTTAAGTCCAGTCAAAGGCAACTATGGGGTTGTGGTGCTCGTCTCGCTTTCAGGCTGAAGGAGCCTGTGTTTGTCCACATACAGCTTTCCGGGTCATGTGGCCAGTATGACTAAACCCTTCTGCAACAACAGAACCCTGTGACGGAAACCAGAGTGCATTCAAATGCCATTTACCTTCCTGCTGCAGCAGTACCTATTTATCTACTTGCACTGGTGTGCTTTCAAACTGCTAGGTTGGAAGGAGCTGGGACAAAGCAACGGGAGTTCACTCCGTCACAGGGATTTGAACCACCGACCTTCTGATCAGCAAGCCCAAGAGGCTCCATGGTTTAGACCACAGCACCACCTGCATCCCTACTATCCATGGTCAACCTTTATGCAGACAGGGGACTGAATTTTCCAGTTTGATTTTATGTTCCTTAAAATTTATTTTATTTTTTTATGCTGTCTATTCTTATGCCTTTCATTATGTCTTCATTATTGCACTACATAAGATGTTTTCTTAATGTTCTACACTGTCCTGGGCTCTTTCTATAAAGGGCGTATACAAATTGAATCAATAATAACAATAAATTTATACACTAAGCTCACAATGTGGCAAAAAAATGCTAAATGAAACCTCAGCTACAAAATACGAACTGTGCACACTGAGAAAAAGATTAATGCCATGTACATATACAAGCACAGCCAGGAAATATTAGAGAAAATTATTTTATTTTTTTGCTTAAGCAACAACAAACAGAAAAATGAGCTCACCGCGACCAAAGCTACCATTCTCCCAAATTGTAGAGAGAAATCAGTTTTTGATGAAATGAAATAGAAGAAATCTTTTTACAATTTCCATCCTGCTTAGAGCTTTTAAAATCCCCGGGCCAGCTATGCTTCAGCTCAAGGAGAAGAATAAAGCCATCAGTTGACTTTATTATGTTTGGGAAGAGTAAAATAAATAAATAAAAGGAGAACTGTGATAGATGTTTGAAGAGAGGCCCATTGTATGCCACATCAAGGCTCGGCTTATACTTCACACCCTGTTGACCATGAAAAGGGGCTCCTCATGACTTTCGAAGGCCCATTGCACAAAAAGGGAGAGAGAGAGAGAGAGAGAGAGAGAGAGAGAGAGAGAGAGAGAGAGAGAGAGAGAGAGAGAACTTTTCTGGATGTGTTTTGCCCTGGGGAGAGGTGGGGGGTCTGACTGCTACCATCCTCCATGATTAATGGCTTGTGGCTTTATTGTGTGGACGCTGCTAATTAGCTTCAGACTGATTAAGGACGAAGAATGCAAACTTCAGCTCTGTATACCTCCGTCACCTCTTTTCCACCAGAGTAAACTTGGCATGTGGAAAAACTCTGACACCCAGATTTCTTCAGAACATGGAAAAAGGTCTCAGCAGGAGAATAACACAGCTTTCAAGTGGTTCTCTATATGCCACCCGCCAGAACAATGGCTACTGGACAACGACCTCAAATTGTTGTGTTTTTATGCTAAGGTTCACAGTAGCTTTTTTTAAAAAAAATTGATTTTAAAAAATAGATAAAATAAAAACATTTGAGATCTATACAGGTTGTCTGCTATAATTATTAAACATTCTTGGCATGTTTGTTGAGAATTCCCTGCATATTAACTAGTTTGTGTGTGTGTGTGTTTAAAACAGAGCCTGAAAAAAAAAAAGAATAATTAAGCTGTGAGTACTTATTTTTGTGTAATTATTAGCAAATGAAAGACAGTTAATTATGCTTCTGTAGCTTCACCCAGTCTTTTCAGATACTCATCAGGGATGCATTTAAGAAGAAAAATGGACTAATTGTTATTGCTGGAAACTCTGACCACCTGTAAAAGCCTGTAATAGTAAAAGCCCCTTACCCATGTAGATGTTGTCGTATCTCACACTTCTAAAGCTTTCTGTCTCTGCTCTTTCTCTCTTGCTACTGAGTATGATCATGAAGTTGTTCTTCACACCAGAAACTATAAACTTGTTCTATGAACACAGGAAAGCCAGACTTCCAGCACTCAACAGACGGTAAAGGCTGATCAGGGTAATAATAGATTGTTTGTCCTTTGGGCACAAGCAAGAAAATGCATTAAAAGAAAACCTAAAACCAACCCTTAGCAGGTCAAATAGCAAAGTAATCAGGCATTCCAAATTTGAGGTGAAGGAAATACAACAAATATGCTGAGTTTTCAGAGATTTTTTTAAAAAATAAAAACTCATAAATGCTAATGAAAACTTTTGTTGATCAGTGTGAAACTATTTGTACCAGATGTCTATAGGTGTATGTGCAGAAATTATTTAAGGACTTACTATAGATGAAACACTTACTGATTGCTTTGAATGACGTAACTGGACCACCCAGCCAAAAAGCCTTTTGTTTGTTGAACATCTTTCTCAGTTGCCTTGATTGTATCCTATGAATGTTTTATACAGTTGCTGTCACCCAGCCAGACTTAAAATCCTTTCTTATTCCCAGATGTGTTTGATTTGTTAGGGGTATTTCTGCTCCTACCTGGACAGTTATCTTTCCACAAGGGCTGACATTGATGGCAAAATCCAGCATCACCTGTGAAACATGGGCCACTTATAAATGCCATCTCCAACTTCTTAAAAGGTTCCATCAAAAGTGTCTCTGAAAAAATTTACACATCACTTGGGAAGACAGGCGAACTAATGCCAGTGTACTGGAAGAAGCAAAGATCACCAGTGTCAAAGCAATAGTTCTTCAACCTCAACTTCGTTGGACTGGTCATGTTGTGTAGATGTCTGATTATTGTCTTCCAAAGCAACTACTCTATTCCGAACTTAAAAATGGAAAGCATAATGCTGGTGGTCAGCAAAAGAGGTTCAAAGACTCTCTCAATGCAAATCTTTAAAAATGTAGTGTAAACACTGACAACTGGGAAACACTGGCCTGCAAGTGCTCCAGCTGGAGAACACCCTTTACCAAAGGTGTCATGGGCTTTGAAGATGCTCACACTCAGGACGCAAGGGAGAAACATGCTAAGAGGAAGAAACGCTTGGCAAACCCTCACTGTGATCAACTCCTGTCCAGAAAGGTATGTCCCCACTATGGAAGGATGTATAGATCCAGAATTGGCCTCCACAGTCATTTACAGACTCACTGTTAATGGAAGACAATCTTACTTGGCTATGAGTGATCACCAAAGAAGACGAAGAAGAAGGGGTATATCTGTTGTATTGCCAAGATGCCCTCACACATGGCTGTTACTGGGGACTATAATTTCCAGGGGTACTATACAATAAGGTGCCTATGCACAGCACCATAAACATGTAAAGTGAAAACGCATGAGAATGGTTACTACTCCCCCCTCCCATGTTGAATACTCAATAAGCAAATTTGTAAATACAGGTGGTGACCAGTTCGTATTGCTGTGCTCATCAGCCTGATGATCATGTGTCAATCATGCTTTTGCCAATAAAGGGTTAATTCCAACTTGCACAGTGTGATTTATTGCTGGTTCACTCCTGACACTTGAGTGGAATATCTCAACCATGAAGGAACTCTCAGATGCAAGGCTATTTTTCTATAGCCCCACTCCAGGCCCTTAAAGTGTGGTGTAGTGGTTAAGAGCGGTAGACTCGTAATCTGGTGAACCGGGTTCGCGTCTCCACTCCTACACATGCAGCTGCTGGGTGACCTTGGGATAGTCACACTTCTTTGAAGTCTCTCATCCCCACTCACCTCACAGAGTGTTTGTTGTGGGGGAGGAAGGGAAAGGAGATTGTTAGCCGCTTTGAGACTCCTTCGGATAGTGATAAAGCAGAATATCAAATCCAAACTCCTCCTCCTCCTCCTCCTCCTCCTCCTCCTCCTCTTCTTCTTCTCCTCCTCCTCCTCCTCCTCTTCTTAACCCTACCCATTCGCCTTACCTCCCGTAGTTGGTCAGATCAGGACGCACACCAATGGCAACATAAAGAAATGTGAGGCTGTGCCCTGGAACATAATGTTTTAAATGATTCTTCATTCTTTGGTTGTAATTTAGAAGATTCTGTGCAATAAAATGGATACGCTGCTCTCCTAGGACTGATTGTAAGTGATTAAGAGATACCCAGGGCCTGTATTTCACGCGTACAGCTGGGGGTGGAGAAAGAAGAAACTAAAGTTAATCTGTACTCCAGTGATTCCTAAGACAAAACTATTTAAGACTAACACCAAATATAATAATAGATTACAGATACTTCATGAAAATTAGCACCCGTGAGAGGGGAAAAACTACAAGTACATACAGTTAGTAATTGAAAATATTAATAGTGGAGAAAAAATGTATCCATTCTCTGAACAATTTGTAGCAATGTTAAATAATTGATAGCAGTTTCTCGTAATTAAATACTAATGAATGCATTTACTGGGTAATATACTTTATGGCTATTCTCTTTATTTAGAAACACTTGTATTAATCTTGCATGAGTAATTTAAGCATATCAAATGATTTCCAAAAACATTCATTCCAGCAAATTCTTTTTAGTAAACATCTAATTGTTTAACTTTTTTCTGCAATTAAAGCTTTTATCTGGGTGATGATGGGACAAAGGCAATAATTACTTAGCTCTTATGCAAACATGGAAATGAATAGAAATTTGCCTCTAAATTCAGTGGCATCAGAAGACCCAATAAGGCATACATAATGGGTGGTTATGTGATTGAACCTTCTAAAATGAGCACCAGGAAATGCGTAATCAAATGCAAAGCTTTGTTATTTATTATTACTAAACAGTAGAAATGTTGCACATTGTTATTATTATTATTATTATTATTATTATTATTATTATTATTATTATTATTATTTACTGTTAAATATAAGTGCTTCTTCAACTGTATGTCACTCCTATGACTTAATTTTTAAAAAATCTGTTCTGGGTATGAGATCTTATGCATTCAAAGTGCTCTTAAACCCAGATCCCCTTCCCCATTCATTCTAATGGAGGCAGCTGATTGTTATTACCACAATTGTTTTAGTTATATGCTGCTTTTAAAATTAAAAATTAAAAAACCCTCTAAGGATTATAACCGTGCCAAAGGGAGAAAAGAGCAGTGTAGCCATAACGAATCTCCATTAAAACTTCTCAAACTCGGTTTCAATCTCAGACCATATAATACGTCTGACAAATCCCAGAGATTGCAGAGTCTGAACAGAATGAGGAGAAACCAAAGTCCTTACTGCAATTGCTACAGCGACTGAGCATCAAACAAGCAACGAGGGAGGTCTCAGTGCTGGGAGCTGTGGCTCTCTTGTAAGGTCAATAGGGAGGCATACTTCTGTTCAGGTAGGCCATGGATGTGTCGTGATGACAGGAGAGGGTGGGAACTAAGATTTGTGAGACCTGCCAGCAGGGTATTTAAATCTAGGCAGGCCAGTGGCGTAGCGTGGGTTGTCAGCACCCGGGGCAAGGCAAGTAATTTGCACCCCCTAACCCGTGGATTTGCGCCCCCTAACCCATGGATTTGCACCCCCTAACCCCCAGATGTGGCGCCTGGTGTGGCCGGCCCCCCTGCACCCCCCACGCTACGCCACTGAGGCAGGCCTGGGATAAAGCGTATTAGCTGTGGCTTTTATTCCATCAGACAAGTGGTAACAGGAAGTGGGAGAGGCAGGAAGTTGCAGGCAAGTAACCACATCGCCTTTCTCTAACTGCGGTTCTGCAAGATGGAAAGGAAGCATGGCATGGACTAGCAGGAAAACCTTTCAGAACTAGTATATGGGGCTGATACCTACTCAGAATTTCCAACAAAATATGGTGCTTTATCCTGCTAAATTATGCTGTCAGATTAAAGGCAAAAAGGTAAAGGTAAAGGACCCCTAGAGACGTGGGTGGCGCTGTGGGTTAAACCTCAGAGACTAGGGCTTGCCAATCAGAAGGTTGGCGGTTCTAATCCCTGCGATGGGGTGAGCTCCCGTTGCTCGGTCCCAGCTCTTGTCCACCTAGCAGTTCAAAAGCACGTCAAAGTGCAAGTTGATAAATAGATACCGCTCCGGTGGGAAGGTAAACAGCATTTTTGTGCACTGCTCTGGTTTGCCAGAAGTGGCTTAGTCATGCTGGCCACATGACCTGGAAGCTGTACACTGATTCCCTCAGCCAATAAAGCGAGATGAGCGCCGCAACCCCAGAGTTGGCCACGACTGGACGTAATGGTTAGGGGTCCCTTTAAAGGTAAAAAGGTAAAGGTACCCCTGCCCGTATGGGCCAGTCTTGCCAGACTCTAGGGTTGTGGGCTCATCTCACTCTATAGGCCGGGAGCCAGCGCTGTCCACAGACACTTCCAGGTCACGTGGCCAGTGTGACAAGCTGCATCTGGCGAGCCAGCACAGCACACGGAACGCCGTTTACCTTGGCTATCATTGGCCATGCTGTCTGGGGCTGTTGGAGTGTTTAACATTTGAAGGGCACCTGGCCCTGTCTTAGACTAAAGAGCAGGGATATTCTGATGATGTGTTTCACAATAATCAAACATGAAGGGGAGCTCTGCAGCTGTTCACTCATTCATCATTCCAGTTAGCTGGTTGGTTTCCATGCCAGCACTAGCCATCTTTAATGATATTGATTAAACAACAACAACAACAACAACAACAACAACAACAACAACAACAACAACATGTGATGAATTTAACCATTTTCGAACCCAGGATATATTTAACTATGATTTATTTCACAAATGTCACTCTGTTGTCATTGTTCTGGAATTATGCTGCTGAAATGTCCATTCCATTGAACTCTGTTTTATTGAGGTGATGATGGTAACCATTAGCATTCATTATTATGTTTCTTATTTTGACTCCCTACCAATATAGCACTTGATTACATGGCTGTATGTATGTGTGCGCATGTGTGGAAAAGGGTCAAGGCAATAATGCTTAATGGAACTAGTAGCTTTATAAATATTTGTGCCAATAATCTTTCAAAGAAAGAATGATTCCTTGAGGTCATTCTGAAGTATGCAAGATTCCAACCATTTGGGTCAAAATGACATTGTCTGCATTGACTTGGCAGCTGCCCAGAACATCCCAGATAATATTCAGGACAATGATATGAGCCGTCTGTGCCTCCGTTAATGAGTGTAGGGATGAAACATAACAACAACAAACAACCACAACAAGAACGTTCTGTTCTTCTGCTAAAAGTATCCAGAGTGGTATTCTGCATAATCATAAAACCAAACAATATAAGCAAGTACCTAAATATGGAAGAGATAATGTGGGGATTAGGAGCAACTGCAGTGAGAAATTGGCGCACTCTCCCCAGATCTAAAAGATAGCTCTGCAAGACATGATGTTGCCCTTGAGCTGTGCTGCCATCTTCTGCCCGATATCCGCTCCTGGGGTCTATTCTATTGGGCTGTACCGGGGGAGAAATTATGCTCAAGGCCGCAAGGACTTCTGTAAGTAACAACATCGGAAAGTCTGCCTGAAGCCAGGCCCATGCCAACACAATGTGATGTTGCATGATGTTACTGGCATAGGAAACATACAGCCACATGCATCAAGACTGTGAATCACAGAAGATAGAGTTATGCTTTCATGCAATTACACGGCAATGTCACACTCTTCCTGGAAACAAAATATAAAAGTACCCTAAATATAAAAATTGGTGTGCTTTTCAAGGGGTGGGGATGGGGAAGGAGGGGCAGAAACCAAACAAAATTTTATTATTGTTTTTTGCAAATTGCAAACTGGTTTGCGAAATCTCTCTCTCTCTCTGTGGGTGTTTTGGCTAGATCTAGTAGTGATGTAGCACAGAAATATCATTCCCAATGGGCTGTTGATGTTTACCAATGGGTGAGCCAAAGGATCAAAAGGTGAGATCACCGCCCCTTAAGCACTTAGGGTATTTTTAAATGTTGAAATAAGATTAGCAATGGAGTGGAACAAGACAGATGTCAATGAATGTTGTGAGGGAAATGGAAAGAGAAAAACTTTTCTCCCCTTCTGTCAGAGACCGTGCTGAGGAGGGCTGCACTGAGGAGGAATGGTGAGAGTCTCTCTCCCCTCCCCCGCTCCTGAATCTTCCCAGGTGCAGGAGGACAGTATCAATTTGGAACAGTGGTTTGCAGAGGGGCATAGTTCAGAAGGCAGAAGCTGGGAAATACTGGATGGGGAACAGCTTGGAGAAGAAGCACTGGGAGAGAGAGGGTTAACACATTCACTGTCTCTGGACAGCATTCCTCCTCTCAGCCCAAGGTCAAGAAGAGCTCAGAAAGTCTCAGAACAGAAAGCACAGTGATTATAAGCTCAGATTACATGACATAGGAGTGACATAGATTAATAGGGACATAGATTACATGACATAGGAGTGACATAGATTAATAGGGACATAGATTACATGACATAGGAGTGACATAGATTAATAGGGACAGAAGTGAGTGTGATCCTTAACTGGGAGCACCGCCATTCTAGGAGATGTGTTATTTGTTCTCTTGCTGTGATTATTAAAGTTTCTAACTAGTAAGATGTTCCTTTCTTTGATCTTCTTATCTACTGCGCTGGGAGGGAACAGATTCCCCAAAGCCTGACACCTTCTCATAATAAAATTTGGATACCCCTAATTAAAATTATTGGTAATAAGTTGAAGACGTGGTGTATTTGTGTGTGTGTGTGTGTGTGGGGGGGGTAGAACAGTATTTCTTAGGATTCAACACATGGCATCCGTACAGGGACTCACCACTGGAGAAGAGTTGAGCCTGACCTGACCCCTCTTTAAAAAAATTCCTGACACTCACTACTGGGCAGCTCCCATTTATGTTTCCCACAATGCCCGTGAGTGACACTACAATGTTGGTATTGTGGGGAAACTTAGTAGAAACTGGGGGTGCACTGGGGGAGGAGAGCTGTTGCCAGGTAGGTCTGTCAGGGTGGGGACTACTCCTGTAGGAGGGACCACTTCTGGAGCTAGATCTTCCACTTCTTCACAGAATGCGTCATCCACACATGGAATTTACGGATGCAAGATAGCCAGTAGTTTAATTGGTTTTAAAATGGGATTAGACAAATACGTGAAAGATAGAGACATCAATTGCTATCACCTGTGTACTATGGTAACTAAATGGAAGATCCATGTACAGGTGCAGAAAATTTAGGAATCTGATACGATAAGGATAAACAACAGGGGATGGTCATCGTCTTTTCTTTGTGAGACTGGCTCGCCATTCTGGAAACAACAACAACCATTTTTATTATTTATATGCTACCCATGTGACTGAATTGTCTTAGCCACTTGATGTGCCTCCCAGCAAAATATTGAAAACACAGTAAAGAATCAACCATTAAAAACTTCTCTGAACTGTGCTGCCTTCAAATGTCTTCTAAAAGTCAAATAGTTATTTTTTGATATCTGACGGGAGGGTGTTCCACAGGACAGGTACCACTACCAAGAAGGCCCTCTGCCTGGTTCCCTGTAGCTTCACGTTTTGCAGTGAGGGAACCACCAGAAGGCATTCAGAGGAGGACCTCAGTGTCCAGGCTGGACGGTGGAGATAGAGACGCCGCTCCAGGTATACAGGGCTGAGGCTGTTTAGGGCTTAAAAGGTGAACACCAACACTCTGAATTGTGCTCGGAAATGTACTGTTGCATTCTTAAGCCCTAGGAAAGTTGTATCTAATTCTACTCTTTAATTTTTAGTAGGATTTAGTGATTTAACTGGGTAGCTGAATCAATAAAAAATATTTTGCTTGACTAAAAACATGCCTGATTAATTTTCTTTAATCAGGTGACAGCCCTAATTTTTAGCTATTCAGAAAGTAGTTTGTGCTCCCCCTAACTTCATCCACTCATGGGAGCTGAACCTTTAAACAAAGTTTTACAATAGTACTGGAACAGATATATTTGTTTTGCCTCTGGTGTTGACATCATGCCTGATTGACAAACTGTAATTTGAGCGATAACTGTTACATTGCAAACGTCACCTGGAAAACCCCTTGATTGCTATTCAGCTGTACATGCCGCACATTCGAGGCTGGAAGTCATCATTTGCAAATCATCACCTTTCTAGAAGGACTACCAATTCAAGTTTCAAAATGCACGAATGCACACACACACAAGCACTGGTGAACATGTTGAAGAAACATTAACCCAAGGAAGTGAAGAAATCTGAAATACTTCACGAAGTCATGGGTTTCTCATTATAGGAATATTTGACCTACTGTGTATTTGCTGAGGTATTAAAGCTGTAGAACATTTGGTTTAAAAAATATTAGTTGCTACAAGGCATCTGCCCCTCTGTCTAGTATGGGGTGACAATTCATTCTGCATGATAGACCTGTTTAGAAACATGTTACTTATCAGATAGAGGTAGTTTGCGTTAATTGTATATAGCTGGCATAAGAGGGTAAGTTCACATTGTCATTTCTGCTACTGAATTGTTTTCATGGAAAAAGAGGTCTCTGTGTAATGATGCCGGTGTTGATGAAAATTATTGTGTTATGTATGTTATCCCTAGTTCATACAGGAACCAGGCAGGGGGCTTTCTTGGTAGCCCAGCCTGTGAAATGCCCTCCCATCAGATGTCAAGGAGATAAGTAACTATGCAACCTTTAGAAGATATCTGAAGGCCCTGTATAGGGAAGTTTTTTAATGTTTCATGTATTATTATGTTTTTATATGTGTCGGAAGCTGCCCAGAGTGGCTGGGGCAACCCAGTCAGATGGGGGGGGGGTATTATTATTATTATTATTATTATTATTATTATTATTACAAAGACGATCATGTGAACTAGCCTCAGTTGGTGGCCATAACACCATACATTTTAGTACTCTTGCTTCCTTAGTGTTTTGGGACAACACACTAGATCAGGGGTCAGCAAACGTTTTCAGCAGGGGGCTGCTCCACTGTCCCTCAGACCTTGTGGGGGGCCGGACCATATTTTGGGAAAAAATGATGCAAGAGCACCATGAGCCCTGGTGGCTGCTTACCTGTGTCTTGCGAGCAGCAGGGGCTGGCAGCGGCAGCAGTGGTAGGATGATGAGTGGGGCTGCTTAAAATGGCGTCGCTTGAGTGCTGCTGCTGCTGCTGGCACCAACAAAGCCCAGCCCCCTTCCTCCTCTAGGCAGGGCAGGGAGAAGCCAGGAGGAGGGAGGGAGGAGGCACCGGCATGAGGGAGAGGAGAGAACGTGCGTGCTGGCGATCCATGAGGCGATTCCTGGACTGTCCGCGGGCCGGATCGAGAAGGCAATTGGGCCTGATCTGGCCTGCGGGCCTTAGTTTGCCAACCCATGCACTAGATTAATTCAAGGGCTTCAACGATTTGCATCAAACAGAGTCCTGAAACCTTTCGAGGATTGAATGAAACTTTTCTCTCTAGGTTAGCCTTGCCTTGCTACAGAGTGCTGAGCAAAGTGCGGTTATATTCTGCCAGCCTCCCTCCTTTGCTGCCTGTTGTGACATGCCAACTCCCGCTCTGAACCACAGCAGGTGGTGGCAGAAGGAATCAAAATGATACCAGACTGATAAAGCAAGTCTGATAAAATGAAACTCAGCACCAACAAATGCCACAAACGCTACACACGGGAAGGAGAAATCAAATGCACAAGTTTGAAAAAGAATTAGAAGAGAGGAAACGCCTGTCAAGGTAGTCTTGCCAAAGGGGATTTATGGGATTGCACACACATATACAGAGAAGAGTCAGCTTACTCTCATGTGCATATTTGCAAGCGTTCCTGGCTTGGAGGCATTCTACATGTGGATATCTATATGCATGTAAGCTCCCTTTCACACTAATGCTGAGCGTGTGGCCACTTGGGGAGTCAATCAGTTGAGGATGTGGCCAGCAGGCACACTGGTGTCAGAAGTGTGGCTAGCAAGCACAACCCTGCTCTCCTTTCGCACATTCATGGAGCATGGGGTGGAGAATGGCTGTGCCTGGCTCCTGAGAAGGTGACACCCAAATCTTCTCAATAAATCCTATATCTAATCACCCTTAGGATGGGACAGGTTCTATCTGGAAGCACCTTCAAGGGAGGCTGCCCAGCAGCTTTCCAGATGTTCCTAGAATCATAGAATTGTAGAGCTGGAATTGACCCCAAGGATGATCTGGTCCAACCTCCTGTAATGCAGGAATTTCAACTAAAGCATTCATGACGAATGACCATCCAATGTCTGCTTGGAACCCTACAAAGAAGGAGAGTCCATCTCTCATGGGAGTCTGTTCCACTGTCTTAATGCCAGAAAGTTCTTGTGATGGCCTGGGATTCCGATTCAGAGGATGAACCAGAGGAATCCCAGCCTGCACAGGAGTCCCCGCCTCCAGGGCCGGCTGAACTGGGGCAAGGCCTAGATGCTGAAGAGCCTGCACCTGTGACAGAGCATCAGGAGCTGGCCCCAGGTGAAGCCCTTCTGGCCCCAGAGGGGCTTGACGACTCAGTGGCCACAGGTGAGCCTCCTCCAGGGCCCAGTAACCCTTCGGCCTCTCCTGATCTGCAGAGGCTTAGGGCAGAGAGGCGAAGGGAACTGGTTGCCCCCAGGAGGAGTGCTCGCCTTAAGGCCAGAGGAGGCGGGGCTCCTGGGGGCCGGGGCCGCCCCCGGCCTTAGAAGAGGATAAAAGCCCAGTCAGCCCGGCCCCAGGTTGCGGGAGCAACGTCGTTGTTGGCTTCAGACCTTCCTGTGTTCCTGATCCCTGCTCGGCCTCCTGTTCCTGACCATCCGGTGTTCCTGTTCCCTGCTCAGCCTCCTGTTCCAGCGTTCCTGTTCCCCGCCCGGCTCTCCGCCTCGGACCTCGCCCCTCTTCGTGTGGACTCTGCTTACACCCACGGTACCTTACCCCCGGGAACAGCACAGTTCTACCTGATTCTTAGGCAGAATCTCCTTTCTTGTAACTTGAAGCCGTTGGTTCAGGTCTCCGGAGGAGGAGAAAACAAGCTTCTTGATGGTCTGCAGCTTCCACCATCCCCAATCAGCATGGCCAATGGGAAGAGATTATGGGATTTGTAGTGCAAGAAAGTCTGGAGGGCCCCAGGCTAGCTATACCTGCTCTAAGGGGGTTTGCAGCATCCACTGTCAAGCTTGGATCCTTGGTACTACTCTGGTTGTAAATGGCCTAGTCAGACACTCAGGTCTGAGAGCAGGAACAGAACACGAGTCACTGGGTAGGCTGAACATCAATAGGCTGCTGGCATGGAGGGAGAACCTGGAGTCAAAGCTCAGAGAAGGCAGCACTCTTCATGTGAGACAGTTGCACCAGACTGACAAGGAGGAGTTGGCGTTCTTGTGAAAATCAAGCATCTCTTACTAGTGCACCAGGACGGAAGATTCTCCATTAGGGGATTTCAGGGTAAAAGTGTCTCTGGTTGCCATTAGTTTCAGTGAGGAACCCATCTTGAATTGAACTTTCAGGGCCAATCTTTGAAAAAATGCAGAGCGACAGCCCTCAATTCACCCCACAGCTATGACAGTTGGTGATTTGTTACAACTGGGGCAGAATTTCAACCTTTCAATCTGTTTAAAATGATCGGGCTGCTCGTGGGCGGACTTTGGTAATATGGCACCCTGAGCGAGGACAAAATTTGGCGCCCTCCCTAAATATTTTAATTTTTGAGTAGGTACCCCTATAAATATGGGTCAGTGCCCTGTGTGGGGGAACTGCCTGCCCTGCCCTAAATTTGGCTCTGGGCTGCTGTCCTCTGAACAGAGCACCCCATCCCTGTCCCCAATAGGCACAGATTATTTGGGCTGTCAATACATTTTTCAATATTGGATGGAGGTTGATTTCCCATTTATGCAAAAGTCTCTGATGCTATTGGCTACTTGACCTTCCCTTCTCCAACCAGAAGTCCTGGTGGGACAGGGAGTCTCAGGGCCTGATCCTCAGTGCTGCCTGCTCAAGCCTTGTGGCACCTCAAAGCTCCTACCTCCCCCACTCCCTGTCTGAGACTCTCTGAAACACATGAAACTTAATAGTAAATAAACATCCAATACTGAATAATCTTACAGACAGAGAGCTGCTGAAGAAGGACTAGGGGGCAATTTTGGAGTTCCTTTGTAATAACTTTGCCTTCAGGCATTTTTGCAACCAAAAGGAATGTGGATGGAAGGCTGTTTGTAGTTCACACTAAATATCGTTAGCAACTGAAGTCTCATGTGGCATTTTTGCCTTCAAATCCCCTCTGTCAGTTTCTTTAAAGAGTTTTGCTGGGGCTGCTTTACTTCACAGGAAAGATTTTGCTAGTGGCTGCTCTCAAAAATATTTCATTTACAAATGAGATTCTCTTTTATCAGATGCCAGCTTATTTCTACATAGCCTGAATAATAGTAATAATAATAACAACGGTCTAAACAGTTCTCCCGTTTTTGCAGAGCCTCATCCTGAAGGATTCCCCAGTTTATAAACCAGAGGTTGCACAATGCTCAGCTTTTCCATTTTATCACTTGTCTCTAAGAAGCTATTTTTGGATCGGAACAGTTTAGACAAAAAAAGAGGGGGAGAGCGCTATCTTCCCTGCAGAGGTTGTGATCGACTAAACGAAGAGCAGCTCTGCATAGTAAGATGCAAACGGTTTGAAAGATATGCCTAGGAAAGTAGAGGATGAAACACCAGCCTGCTCCGAGAGCCGTCATGCAATTGCATCTCCTGTTGACATTCAGCAAATATTGCAACTTCAAACTTGGGGGGGGGGGGAATTGCCGCTAGCATTCGTTTCAGCAATATACTTGAGAGGTGGAAAACCCATGAAGGTGTGCAAGAGTTTGCACATGTGTTGCATCGTAAGAACATACGATCATAGGATTGCAGCGTTGGAAGGGACCACAAGGGCCAGTGTGGTGTAGTGGTTAAGAGCGGTAGACTAGTAATCTGGTGAACTGGGTTTGCTTCCCCGCTCATCCACATGCAGCTGCTGGGTGACCTTGGGGTAGTTACGCTTCTCTGAAGTCTCTCAGCCTCACTCAGCTCACAGAGTATTTGTTGTGGGGGAGGGAGGGAAAGGAGATTGTTAGCGGCTTTGAGACTCCTTAAGGGGAGTGAAAGGCAGGATATCAAGTCCAAACTCCTCCTCCTCCTCCTCCTCCTCTTCCTCCTCCTCCTCCTCCTCCTCTTCTTCTTCTTCTTCTTCTTCTTCTTCTTCTTCTTCTTCTTCTTCTTCTTCTTCTTCTTCTTCTTCGTCTGGCCTCCTGCAACTCAGGAAACTTTTGCCCAACATGGGGCTCAAACCCACAACCCTGAGATTAAGAGTCTTATGCTCTACCAACTGAGCTATCTCAACATAAGAAGAACCACCTGGATCTGATTAGTGGCCCATCTAGTTCAAAATCCTGTTCTCACAATGGCCAACTGGGTACCCATGGGAAGCCCACCAGCAGGATCTGAGCACTCTCCCCTCCTGCAGTTTCCAGCAACTGATACTCTAAAGCATTAATGCCTCCAGCAAAGGACATAAAACATAGCCATCAGGGTTGATAGACGCTGACAGCCTTACCCTCCATGAATTTGTCTAATCTTCTCTGAGTGGCCAGCACCACCTCTTGGAGGAGCAAATTCCATAGTTCAACTGAACAGTGTGAAGAAGTACTTTCCTTTGTCTGTCTTGAATCGTCAGACGTTCAGCTTTGTTGGATGTCTATGAATTCGAGTGTTATGTTTCTCTACCCACTTCCTCTATGCAATGCATAAATTTATACACTTCTCTCATGTTGCCTGTTATGTGAAGAAGAAGAAGAGTTTGGATTTGATATCCCGCTTTATGTTCACTTGTTGTAACCTGCCCTGAGACCTTATAAATAAATAAAATAATAGAAATGTAATAGAAAGGGGTGGTGAGTTTGTCTGTCATACCCACTCTGAAATTTGAAAAGTTGTACATGGGGCTCCAATGAGCACCAATTTCCCACTCAAAATGTAAACATCATTTTTAAAATGTGACTAGATGTTCATGATTATACTGTCCTTTTAATAAGCTCTGGATGTCCTATGGGCAGTCCATGCCCCTAATTTCTCTCTCTCTCTTGTCTTCGCCCAACAAAGGACTCACAATTCTCATTCAAACCATCCCCTTGTTAGCTTGCCATATAATGCAGCCTTTCACCCAACTGCTACTCCTTATATTTAGTCCAAAACACTTTCCTACTGCGGTGACATGGCCAAAGACCCTCCTGTTGCCCCTTTAGCCATGATCCCACACTTGATAGTGAAACTGAAGCTGGTCAAGAGACCTCTTGATGGAGCTGGTCTTGCTGTTATCACAGCAAGAGCTGAGGAGAAGCTGAGGTGCTTATATCCTCCCCTTGCACCTCACCTGCCTGTGCTCATTGTTTTAACGTAAAGAGACCCCTGATCATTAGGTCCAGTCATGGCCGACTCTGGGGTTGCAGCGCTCATCTCGCTTTATTGGCCGAGGGAGCCGGCGTATAGCTTCTGGGTCATGTGGCCAGCATGAGTAAGCCGCTTCTGGAGAACCAGAGCAGCGCACGGAAACGCCGTTTACCTTCCTATTTATCTACTTGCACTTTGACGTGCTTTCGAACTGCTAGGTTGGCAGGAGCTGGGACCAAGCAACGGGAGCTCACTCCGTCGCAGGGATTCGAATCGCCAACCTTCTGATCGGCAAGTCCTAGGCTCTGTGGTTTAACCCACAGCGCCACCTGGGTCCCTGTGCTCATTTTTTTAGATGCCTGCTAAACCCAGACAGACAGATAATTTAGTATTCACTTCTACATATTGCTGGTTTCTTCCACACATTATTGTTCATCATTTTATATTGTCTTATACACACTGCTTTATTATTATTATTAAGCAGTTTATAATCCTTTATAAATGAAACAAAGTTCTCTGGGTGGCTCAGAAAATAAAATAAATAACTGGTATTTTTTTAAAAACAGAAATGTTTATCTCTCAATTTTGAAAGCCAGTTATGGGCAAGGCAGCCCTGTTTAGGGAAGTTTTTAATGTTTGAAGTTTTATTCTGTTTTTAGTCCTCTGTTGGGAGCCGCCCAGAGTGGCTGTGGAAACCCAGCCAGATGGGCGGGGTATAAATAATAAAATGAGGATGAGGATGATTAGGTAAAGCAGGTTATAATTTCAAACGACAACAAACAGAAACAGAAACAAGCAGGACCACAGTAGCGTGGGATTCACAAGGTTAAAGAAAACCCAGTTTTCTCTCTCATCATTCACATTTCTGCTCTTTCGTAATTTTAATTCTTCCATTGATCTTTTCAGACACGTCCAGAAGGGGAGCGTTTGTCAATACCAGAAAGACGACCTAAGAGGAAGCCCCAATGAGCTTTTCATTGGCAATAGCACCCTACAATCCTGTCCCCTCAGGGAGCAAAACTTGTTTTTCAAGACATGACCTCAGAGATGTGCTCCACGCATCTTACACAATTTATCACCATGTTGCCTATAATTAGGTTTGTTAACGTACAGCCCAGTGCAGTCTTGTTGACTGGGAACTTAATCAAGTTACTATTGAGTTCTTGTATGCATGGCTCCGGGTGACTGTTTTACTTGTAGAATTATAGCCACAACCAATGTGAGGAAATTAAGCTCTGGACACAACTTTTTTTTCTCCCTTTTTCTTTTTAAACTCTCCTCTCCCCCACAATGTGAAAATATTTAGCAAACAGTGACAATGATGGAAAACAGTAGGAAACAAAAATGTTCTACATTAGTATAAAACATGAAAAATTGAGCAAGGACCCTCAGTGGTACAACATGTGTTATGCTGGCTGGCAGTCCATTAGGGTTGATAGACATTTCACTTACCTAAGTCAAATATAACAGTCTAGAATTCATTAATATAAGAAGGGGGCCGCAGAATCAAGCCTACCATCTGGTTAGAACGACAGAATAATCTACAACTCATGATTAGGTCTAAGGAGTGGAATTTCACTTTAATCTTTTTCATTGCTCGAAATTTCCATCTGCGGAGTACGGCACATCATTTTTCTTCAAGACAAATGTGCTGTTTTTCATGTTCCAAAATTAGATCAGAAGAAAACGATTAATCATGTCATGGCCTGGGAAAGGAAACAAAAGCCCTGATATTTCTCTCTCTCTCCCTCTCTCTCCCTCTTTTCCTCTCTCTGGCTGTTTGCAAGTTCTTTTCTTTCCCTCCACTGTCTCCATTTTCACTGCAACTTTTAAGAGGTGAACACACCCTAAATGCAGCAGGGCAGCAAATATGGGGTCTGGTGTGTGCACAGCCATTTCTAGGCTTTCCGTTGACCTGTTGTTTTGAGTCTACCACCCACTAGCACCCACTCCCTGTCCCACGCTGTGATGATTCCCCCTCTCCCCGCTCCCCCCCCCCCGGTCTCCCAGCGCAGGACAACAGATGGCGAACTGTTTGTATGTGACACCAAAACCGAGCTGAAAAATTCACGGAAACAAGTAGCCGGGCTGCAAATTAGTGAGACCACACAATTGTCAGGTGGCAGTCCCCTTTGACAGTTGTAGGCCATTATAGGAACATTGATGTTTTCGCAGTGTGACAAAGAGGAATCCTTTTAGTGCGGCAGGCCTGCCTGTCAGCCGGCTCTCAAGTCATAACAAATCTCTGGCACTCAGCTGAGGCTGAACATTTGCAGCGTCAGGAGGATGATAAATGACCTGCAGGGCTTTGAAGTGCCTTGGCAGTTCAGATGGGTCCACAGTGCTGACAGAGAAATATACACAACAGCGTAACCAATAATGAGAACATTAAACATTCCTGCCTTGTGACAGGCTGACAGAAAAACCCAGCCTCACATCAATCATCTGTGGAGATATAACCTTGACAATTAGCCCCCTCTCTGATACTTGAAATAACCTTTCTCCCCCACCCCCCACTCTCTCTTTCTCTTATTTCTCTCTCTCCCTCTCTCCTTTTATTTATTTATTTGATTTCTTTTGGGGTATTTTATTTTTTTAGCCGAGCTTATCTGCCATGATCGTATTTCTGGTGTTTTAGGACAGGGAAGGAAGAAAAAAAAAACAGCACATGGAGCCAGCACTCAGAAATATCTTTCTTTTTTCTTCCATTTGAAAAATAAAACATGCCAAGGGAAAGTTTATTTGGTGGACTTCCACTTATTTCCCTTTAGGAAAACAGAATATACATTTGGTGTCCTATCAGCTAAAAGCATCTGTCGGTACAAATATTCAGAATACAACTTTGATTTACATTTTATGCTTATTTTGTCCCCCCTTTTTTTAATGGTTCAGACTATTACACTGAAATGTTGTGTGTGTGTGTGTGTTTGTGTGTGTGTACACACTCTCTCTCTCTACCCAGTGGGCCACTCCACATAAGAGTAAGGGCACAACTAAATGAAAGAATAAAAGGTATAGGTAAAGGGACCCCTCAACATTAGGTCCAGTCGCAAACGACTCTGGGGTTGCAGCGCTCATCTCGCTTTACTGGCCGAGGGAGCCGGCGTACAGCTTCCAGGTCATGTGGCCAGCATGACTAAGCCGCTTCTGGCGAACCAGAGCAGCGCACGGAAATGCCGTTTACCTTCCCGCCGGAGTGGTACCTATTTATCTACTTGCACTTTGACATGCTTTCGAACTGCTAGATTGGCAGGAGCAGGGACCAAGCAACAGGAGCTCACCCCGTCATGGGGATTCGATCCGCCAACCTTCTAATTGGCAAGTCTTAGGCTCTGTGGTTTAACCCACAGCACCACCCGCGTCCCTAAATGAAAAAATGATGGGACTCAAATCAGGGCCTGCCCAATTCTTATGAAGTCGGGTGGACCTAATTTAAAATATAATAGCTAGGCTTTCTCTATTCTGTAGGATAACCAGCCTCATATAACCAAAATGCTAAAGTTTAATTAATGTATGAATCAAGCCTACTGATGTGCCCAATCTACTTGAGAAGCTCAGTGTGTGAAGAGGTTCAACCTAGTTGCTCTAGCTCAGCCTTATGGCTTTCACAAGCCACTCTTAAGTTCCTATACCAATAACCTAGGAACTTTTGTCACTTTGTAAGTAAGTTTTACTGCCTGTGCAGCTTTTCTGAAACACATTAAAACAATTATTATTATTAATTTACATCCATACACAATCTTAGGTACATGTAAAGCCTTAAATAATTATACCATTAAATATTGATTTAAACTTGCATTTGTACATGCATTTTCTTATAATTTGTATCTAAACAAAAATAAACCAAAGTAAAAAATCCAATAAACTATAGAATATGAAAACAGACTTCCCGTCATTTCCCGATGTAAGTTACATTTATGACATTGAATGTACTTATACTTCTTACCTTACTCTTACTATAGTTTCTAGTACTTTCTTATAACATATTGTACCATTTCCCCTTGCTTAGTAGTATTTAATTTACACAAGGGTCATTCAAACGCTGCCATAGATGTTATGTCATTGTTATATTTTTGTAGGTATTTCTTGAACATATCCCATTTTTGCATGAATGATTGTTTTGCATTTCCCCTTAATCTGCCAACTGAGCCAATTCTGCATAGTCTGATAACTTATTCTGCCATTCCCTTAAGTAAGTAAAATAATTTTAAACTTACCAAACGTGAGGTCTTTTCCTAAGCTGGGGGAAGAGGGAAACTTTGGAAAGAAACTTTTTAAGGAGACATTTTGGAACTCACTTGGAAAGACCTATTCTAAAGGTCTAACATCCTATATTTCCACACATTACTTTGCTGCCTGTTTTGTGACTTTAAATCTCTGTGGGTGTTCTCTCACTCAAGAGTACTAGCCCCAAACTCTTGGCATCCAGGGAATTTTCTCATATATATTCAATGCCACAAAAGGAGAGATAAAGTTCATTCTTTCAAGCTAAAAATGATTGTATGAAGGGGAAATGCTTCATTTGCAATCATCATCATCATCATCATTATCATTATTATTTACAGGTATAATACCAATTATAAAAATATAGCCACACATAATTAAAATAAACAATAAAACAATAAAACAAAACATTAAAAAAAACACCCACAATCAAAATGTGCCATAAACAAGTCAATTGAAGGAGCATAGCAATTAAAACAGCTGGTTCAAGTCAGGAGATAGGAGAATTCCTGTCTAAACAGGTGTGTTTTCAGGAGCCAGCAGAATACAGATGCCAACGGGGCTTATCGTATTCCAGCAAGGAGAGCATTTCACAATCCTGGTGTCACTGGTGAAGAAGCCCAGCTCAGTGTTACCACAGGCCAATTATCAGGGTTCCATTCATTGGTCTTACTGCTGTTACTGGGCTGCAGAGGGGAATATGGTCTTTCAGGTAGGCTGGTGAGGTCATCTGAAAGCAATCAACATGTGGCATCCTGCTTTCAATCATCTCCCTTGCTGGCTTGGGGCAGTGGACATTTTTGAAAAAGTTAAAAAAAACCACTTTTGTATACAATACAGCTTTCATGGTACATCTGCCTTCCCCTGTCATCCTGCATCTCCACAATGCCGAACATCTTGTCCTCTGGTTGCTGCGGAAATAAGCTATTGCACCATCAGAAACTTGCACGGCAATTTTAAGACCTAGAGCAGGCATGGCGCTCTACGTGGGGCTACCTTTGAAGGTGACCCAGAAACTACAACTAATCCAGAACGCGGCAGCCAGACTAGTGACTGGGAGCGGCCACCGAGACCATATAACACTGGTCTTGAAAGTTCTACATTGGCTCCCAGTACGTTTCTGAGCACAATTCAAAGTGTTGGTGCTGACCTTTAAAGCCCTAAACGGCCTCGGTCCCGTATATCTGAAGGAGCGTCTCCACCCCCATTGTTCTACCCAGACACTGAGGTCCAGCACCGAGGGCCTTCTGGCGGTTCCCTCTCTGCGAGAAGCCAACTTACAGGGAACCAGGCAGAGGGGCTTCTCGGTAGTGGCGCCCTCCCTGTGGAACGCCCTCCCACCAGATGTCAAAGAGAACAACAACTACCAGACTTTTAGAAGACATCTGAAGGCAGCCCTGTTTAGGTAAGCTTTTAATGTTTGATGTATTACATTATTTTAATATTTTTGGAAGCTGCCCAAAGTGGCTGGGGAGGCCCAGCCAGATGGGTGGGGTATAAATAATAAAATTATTGTTGTTGTTGTCCCAAAACAGCTGGAGGGCCAAGTTTGGCCATGCCTGACCTAGAGAGTGCTCTCCCCATTTTTCAGATGATAACGAAAGAGTGTGGCAAAAATCTGGAATGGATATTTTGAGTCCAAAGACATGAAGCTGGTATGGTAGCCGTAAGTAATGTGACTTCACCATCTCACACAGACCAGGACTAAAGTTATTGCAGTGCAGATACATTGGCTTGAGGGGAAGCACAAGTATAATTCAAGCTCAGGGAGATGGCAAACATGAAGGCCCCTTTTAGCCCTGATTTACAGGGGTGCATCTGCTCCTGACCGTCTTCTGTTGCAAAGGCTACAAGTTTACAATGCTGGAATTTGAAACAGTTGGAAGCTTTATAGATGACCAGACCCTGATCATAAAAATTCAATTGAATCTTCTCTATCCATTCTTTCATTGCAGCCCCTGCAAATTGATACCACATGAAGCCATATTCCTGACATAACCCTGTTACAGCTAAGAGTTAATTCAGGATCATCACTCCATGCAACAGAAAATGTCCTGCTCATGTAAAATGCCCAAGTAACTAAAAAATAAACAAAAAACCCTGCATGCCTCACTTTTGCCCCTTTATTGTGTGTTTCCGCATGCCAGGAAATAGACAGTTTTTTAGTTTGCCTTTCTACAGAGCAATAAACATGTTAATTTATTTGCAGTGCACCCAATTCTTTTTTCCACTTTCTACCTTGAGGAGTGCCAATCCTCAATCACTCTTCATATTTCCTGAGCAAAGGAAATATCAAAATAAGCAAAATCCAAATAGACCCAGGTAGCGATCAAAGAAATTTTAAAGAGGATGATTCAGAAACAAACATCTAGCTGCCAAGTCATTTTCCATCTAGGATCATTATTTAAAACCAACACCACAACACAAAAGAATATAAACGAAAGGATTCCAGGTATTGGCCTCTTACCAAGAGAATGAGAGAATGACTACCATACTCAATCTAAACAAGTGGGTTAGATGGTCTGGGTCAGGATAGGACAGCATCCTGTTTTCTTCTATAGAGGGCTTCACATCTGTGAAAATCAGGCCAACCTTGAACTGGCTTTGCCATTTCCATCTGAAAGCACTGAAACCTCAGCCCCAGCCCTGGAAGGCCCATCTGAAGTGCTAAAGGATCTGCACAGCTGTCTGATCAGGTCCTCAACCTTGGTGTTCATCCTGGTGGCGCTGTGGTCTAAACCACCAAGCCTCTTGGGCTTCCCAATCAGAAGATCAATGTTTTGAATCCCCATGACAGAGTGAGCTCCCGTTGCTCTGTTCCAGCTCCTGCCAACCTAGCAGTTCAAAAGCACGCCAGTGCAAGTAGATAAACTGGTACCTCTGCAGCGGGAAGGTAAACGTCATTTCTGTGCGCTCCGGTTTCCGTCACGGTGATCCGTTGTGCCAGAAGCGGTTTAGCCATGCTGGCCACATGACTCAGAAAGCTGTCTGTGGACAAACGCCGGCTACCTTGGCCTGAAGCGAGATGAGCACCACAACCCCATAGTTGCCTTTGACTGGACTTAACCACCCAGGGGTCCTTTACCTTTACTTTTTACATATCCACAGTGAGGAACTAGAAGGAGGGAATCTAAACAAAGCTGTCTACCTAATCATGCTTAAAGACATAAAGCTTTACGTGCTGAGGTCCCCCAAAGCACCCTTACCCCAATACCCCACACACATAATTTTTGTTTAAGGTTTTTTGGCATAATTTTTAGGCCACAACTTTATTATCATACAATTGGTGAGTGGTTGCTTAGGCATTGGTTTTGACTAGCTGTCCCCCCCCCCCCGCCTTGGGGACAGCACTGACTTCCGGATTCCAGCGAAAGCCAGTGTGGAGGAACAAGACCAGGGATAACTGGAGCTGCGACACAGACCCTCAGCTTCTCCCCGCATGCTCCTAGGGGTCTTACACGGCCCAAACCCGATTCCAGGGGTTTGGACGAAATGATGGTAAGCCCCTGAATTCCTTTAATGGAATTCCCGTGCACGCCAGCATTGGAGGGGCAGGCACAGCCAATCCATACCCCTCCACCAACCAATTTAAACCAATGCCTAACCGCCAACCTTACAAGTTGTGACGATTTGCTAAGTAGTAGGCAAAACCCGAAAGGCACGCACTAATCAGCCAGTCGGTAAATTCCTACTAGGCCCCCGCACCAAGGCGAACGACCCCATGACAGGCAAAGCAAGGTCAAAGCGCAAGCCCCAACAAGGGACGGCGGGCGGGAGATCCGATGTCCACAGCAAAAGAGAAAGTAGCCTGCTGTGGACCCTGTTTAAATAGTGGCTAATCCCACCCCTAAATTGGCAACATCCATTTTTGCCCAACAACACCCTTTCAACATCAGGCTCCTTGATCTCTACATTGGCCCATTCACAACAGGGTGCTTTGTCCGTCCCCATCCGCAACACGTGCTCTCCTTTAGTGAGAACACGCTTTGCGTGCTGAGGTCCCCCAAAGCACCCTTACCCCAATAACTCACACCACACACATAATTTTTGTTTAAGGTTTTTTGGCATAATTTTTAGGCCACAACTTTATTATCATACAATTGGTGAGTGGTTGCTTAGGCATTGGTTTTGACTAGCTGTCCCCCCCCCCCCCGCCTTGGGGACAGCACTGACTTCCGGATTCCAGCGAAAGCCAGTGTGGAGGAACAAGACCAGGGATAACTGGAGCTGCGACACAGACCCTCAGCTTCTCCCCGCATGCTCCTAGGGGTCTTACACGGCCCAAACCCGATTCCAGGGGTTTGGACGAAATGATGGTAAGCCCCTGAATTCCTTTAACGGAATTCCCGTGCACGCCAGCATTGGAGGGGCAGGCACAGCCAATCCATACCCCTCCACCAACCAATTTAAACCAATGCCTAACCGCCATTCGAGCCCCTTACGCTCGCCGCCAACCACTCACAGACTCAAACACACCCTCAACTTTTCCACCACCGAATTTAACCAAACATCATTCCCAACTGATGACAGATGAACCCCATCCGTCATAAACAATTCAGTGGCTTTGAACGTAACCAAGGGGTGCGGAATCACAAGACCACCCAAGTTTACCACCAGTTTACTCACAGCGGAATTAATCCGTTTCCTAACCCGTTCAGTTGCAGCGAAACAGGGGCTACCCCGCCACTTGCGGCGTTGGAGCAACTGAGACCAAATTATCCTGGTGGTAGGTACCATGGCCGCCAATTCCCTCAAATCTTCCAACATAACAGCTCGTAGAACAAAACAAGAAGAGGAAACCATATCATTTTCACCAAGCTGCACAACAATCGCCGTAGGAGGACCTTCCGTCAGCACACGTCTCTGCATAAGCGGTAAGAACTCCTTCCACAGCATCCCACGTCTGGAGATCCAGGTCACCCTCACATGCTGCGGGAAGCCAAGCCCATCACCCAGTCTGGATTGTCGAGCTCTGCTAGCAGCCCAGTGCACAATACTGTGCCCCACAATCCAAACACGAATCACTGCTGGCCCTAGGGTAAAACAAAACATGTCAGCATACACCACCATCACTTCCGTACATATCCTTTGTACGCGGCAGACTTCCACCGTCCTAAATCCTTGATCCTGTCTACCGATAAGCCCCAGTGGGCAGCCGTCGTCGCGGCCCCAATCCAGAAGGAATGAGGAGCAAATTCAGAACCTGCGAGTCCACAGGCAGATATAGCCTTCCGCAGCACCTTGGTGAACTGGTGCCGAGCCAGAGGTTGCCCATTCTCATGCATAAACAATGGGCCCGGACCTGGTGGACGTAGGGCCAGGTATTTCCTAAGATCCCTAACAGGGCACGGTCCCCGTTCCCCAGTCGCAGGAAGACGGATCACCGCTCCTTTCCCGAGCTGGTTAGTTTTAGAACTCCTGACATTAACTTGCACTTCGGAAGAAGACAAGCTCACGTAATGCCACAGCAAACCCCTAGAGCCCCCATCCCGTTTTGGCTCTAACACTACCTCCCCAATTCTCATGGCCCCAAAAAAGGCTAAAGAAAAAGCTGCGGAAAACAACCGAGCTTCAAACCTGGACCAACAGATGCCCCTAAGCTTACTGCGCATCATGGACAACAGGTGAAATGAGATGGGGCGTCTAGGAACTGTCCAGGGGGGGCGAAGTCGCCCCCAGCCTTCAATCGCCTTCCTCACCACAAACTTACCACACGGGTCCTTATTAAAATACGCCTTACTGAAAAAGGAAATCGCAGCAGAATGCAGCCGAAGCGTTCTATGGGCCCGCCGCCTCTGAAATAAATGTGCCAAATACTGCAGCACCTGTGTGGAAGAATGGGGTCCGGCAACTCCCCCCACCGCCGTCTGCCCTGTAAACCGTACAAAATCATCCCAAGCCTTCTGATAAGACCTCAAGGTGGAGGGGGCAAGAGATGCTGTTACTCCCTGTAAAACTAAGCGCTGCCAAGGTTCCAGAGATGATCTGGGAAAAATTCCGGACGGTCTCGAGCCTCTGGCGCCAGGGACCTGAACCGCTCCATCTGAAAACGGGACAGAGCATCAGCAATCTCGTTAGATACTCCAGGCACGAAACTAGCAGAAAATACAATGTTAGAACGCAAGCAATGTAGCACGAAGGCCCGCAACAGGGCTGATACCCTAGGAGAACGTGAAGACTGCTTGGCTAGCACGTTCACCACCGCCAGGTTATCGGTCCAAAAACAGACTCGCCGATCCCTGAAATGCTCGACCCATAAGTACACGGCCACTACAATGGGAAAAAACTCCAGATAAGTCAAATCACGAGTTATAGCTTCCCCGCGCCAAGCTGGTGGCCAGCGCTGTGCGCACCACCTACCATCCCAGTACAAGCCCAAACCCAAAGACCCCGCAGCATCAGAGTTCACCTGAAAATCAGTGTGGAGGTTCAAAGTGTCCTGCCACAAAGACACACCATTGAATTCCTCCAGAAATTCCAACCACATACGAAGGTCAGCCCGGACT
The DNA here is from genome assembly GCF_964234715.1 of Podarcis melisellensis. Lineage (NCBI taxonomy): Eukaryota > Metazoa > Chordata > Lepidosauria > Squamata > Lacertidae > Podarcis > Podarcis melisellensis. Next base: position 83,466,738 of record NC_138537.1, read on the forward strand.
TGGGCTGAAAGGCGCACTCTATGCTGCGGGGCTCTTAAACCTGACATGAGCCTGGCCAGCCGTGAACAGAAAGGTCGTCCCGGGGCGACCACCCTGCAGGCAAAGTTCAGGTGACCCAGTAGCGACTGAAGCTGTCGCAAGGTGACCTTCTTCAAAGGCAACAATTCCTCAATGACCCTTTTGAGCGCGTGAATCTTATCCTCCGGCAACCTGGACGTCTGGGCTACGGTATCCAATAAGATACCTAAGTACGTCAACTGCGTAGAAGGACCCTCTGTCTTCTCCGCAGCTAATGGGACACCCAGCTCTTCCGCCAAGGCAGCAAAGGCCTGTAGCAACGCCACGCAGTGCCCCGTGTCACTGGCTGAGGCCAGTAAAAAATCATCAAGATAATGCGTAACCCCGCTTAAACCAGTCCTCTTGCGCAAAGCCCAATCCAAAAATGAACTAAAACATTCAAAAGCCGCACAGGCTACAGAGCAGCCCATGGGCATAGCCTTGTCAAAGTAAAAACCCCCTTCAAACTGGAAGCCCAGTAACCAGAAGTCATCAGGGTGAATAGGAAGCAGCCGGAAGGTGGATTCTATGTCGCACTTTGCCAAAAGGGCACCCGACCCAAACTTCCGGACCATCTTGATCGCATGATCCAGAGAGGCATATCTCACTGTGCAAAGCTCCGGGGGAATGACATCATTTACTGATGTGCCCTTAGGGTATGAAAGATTATGAATTAGGCGGAATTCTCCCGGAGCTTTTTTAGGAACTATTCCCAAAGGTGAAACATGCAAATTGGGAAATGGGGGGCAAGGAAAGGGGCCGGCCATACGACGTAAAGCCAGCTCCTTTCCAATTTTCTTGCGTGCCACCTCCGGCATGTCCTTGACTGACTTCTGGTTAGCAGGCCTCCCAGCCACCAGAGATGAAACCACCGGAATCCTAAAACCTAAAGAAAACCCATCCCGCAAGTATGACGCTGACTCCTTATCCGGGTAAGACTGCAATAAAGCCAAAAGCGGCTGCAGCCGTACCGGAGTATGGGCTAAGGAGGACAATGTGCTACTTTGCTGCTCCAGCAACAGGGGCCTGGGAAGCGGCTTTGGGGGGCTGCTGAGAGCCCCCCCTCTCCGAAAGGAGCGACGGCCTCCTGCACAGGCCGATGCCGGATGGTTCCCAGAACACTTCTCGCAGGTATGTGAGAACCTGCAAAATTGGCGCGAGCAGGTACCCTTGTTGTAATCCCAACAAAAATGTTTGCGACCCATCTTTGGAAGGATGCCCTTAGACTTCTGCTGATCTGCAGACTTCTTGTCAATGCGTGGCGCCACATACGTAGTCCAGACGTCTAAGTCCTTCCGGTCCCAGCGGGCCGTGGGGATTTTAGCCGCCCTGCGCCTAAAATTCTCATCATACGATATCGCGGCAGATTCTCCAGCCATCGTAAAGGCCGAACGGACAATTGACAAATAAACCCATAGGTGTAAGGATCTCCTGGGATAAGCTGCGGAGACCACTCCGGCGAAAACTTGGAAATTATCCAACCACCGTTCAAAGGTTCTATCGGCTTTAGCTAAAACCGCCCGCTTTTTAACAGCTGAGCTCCCCTCCCGTGGGTCCAGACCCTCAGGAGGAGGGGCCAGGCTGAAAATATCAATATAACGACCGTCCAAGATCCTGGACCGCAGCTTAGTAGACAGGTGGGCCCCAGGTATTAAGTCCCTAGCTGAGTTAGTGGCAACCTTCACGTCAGGTACTAGAACTCCATTTTGACAATCCTGCACTGCACCATATTTTGCCCTGTGGGAATTCGCCCTGCGCTCCCAAGCCCACTTTGGGAGACCTGTCGACTCCCCAAAGCCCCAATAAAGCTTAAGAGAAGCTTCATCATCGCTGCTTGAAGTAGAGGATGCAGTACCTGAGGAAGAGGATGAAGTTCCCCTCCTACTCCGCTTGGCCCGCCTCCTGGAGCTCTTCTTGCGGCGGCGACGTCCACCCGAAGATGTTTTTGGTGGTGGCAGAAGGCTATCCTCCATAGAGGAGTCTGAAACGTCACCTTGCTGAACAGCAGCTGGAACAGACTGAAAAGACAGAATCTGAGAATGACCATGGGCCGGCCGAACAGCCGCAGGTGGTGGGACACCTGGAGCCTGTATTGCCCTGATCCGAGCTGACGCCCGTCTCCTGGTCGTACCCCTGGCACCACCCCGACCCCCTCGAGCAGGCACCGGCACTGCTGGCAGGTCCGGGGTCTGGACCAAGGCGTCAGGAGAAGAATCCCCGGCTGCTCCAATCCCTCCTTCTTCCTCACTAGAGGAGACCACTGAAGAGGCTAGGCCAGCAGAGGGGGCTGGCCTTGCAGTAGAAGTCGATGGAGTGGAACAACGATGCAACAGGTCATCCACTTCAGCCTCCACTCTGGCCAGCGCAGGAGGGTCTCCAGCCAAACCAGTCACCATGGATTGGAGGCGGCTCAGCAACCGGCTTGGCCTAGGAGAACGCAAGGCTTGAGATGGGCCTTTTATCGGTCGCTTCGCTGCGGGCACTGGACCAGGCCTGCTAGGCGTTTTCTTTTTGGGAGCCATACCTACTAGTAGAAAACGAAAACAATAAGACAAGAATCAGATGCAAATACCAGGCAATAATCAAAACAGGTAAGTCAATTAGAACGGACAATTAAGTCAACTGCAACAATTCTAGCCGCCACCAGGTGGCGCACCTCACGACTCAAAATCCACAGACCGCTATTATTCTGCTGGCCACTGGGGGCAGCAGACCAACCGAAAGGCAGAAAATGGCGCTCCCGCCAAAATTGCCTAAAATGGATGGCCGTCAACCAGAAGGGCTGCAGGTGCCAATTACCCAGAAGGCCTCCCGCCACAGGGCCCAGCTCCCCACCACACGCGCCGGGGCGCACCCGGAACTGCCACCAAAGCTGGTGAGATGAAGGACCCCGTGCGCCGGCCTACACGTCCGAACCCGGCCGCCCCCGGCGGGGGGCGGGCGAACCCACAAGACCAGGCCGTAGCGGCCTAACCCGCCGGGCGCCTCTGCCCAGGGCAGCCGCCGCAGCGGCGCCCCTCCAACACCTCCCGCCCACCCGGCCCGCCGCGGCCGCGCCAAGCGCGCTGAAGCGCGCCGCAGGCCGCGCCGGTCCGCGGGGCGGAAGGACCGCCCGCGATCGGCAGGCCGCAACGGCCTAAGATCGCCGGGCGCCGCGGGCCTAACCGCCACGCCGCCCCCGTCCTCCGGGAAAACCGCCGGGCGCCGCCGCCGAGAGCGGCCGCTGCAGCGGCACCTCAGCAACGCCTCCCGCCCGCCCGGCCCGTCGCGGCCGCGCCGAGCCCGCCGAAGCGCGCCGCAGGCCGCGCCGGCCCGCAGGGCGCAATGACCACCCGCGACCGGCAGGCCGCAACGGCCTACGAACGCCGGGCGCCGCGGGCCGAGCCGCCACGCCGCCCCCCTGTCCCCCGGGCCGCCCCGGACACGCGGAGCGCGCCGAAACGCGCCGGGCAGCGTCGGCTCGGGCGGGAGGAAGACCTCGGCAGCGCCCGCTCTCCACGCCTCAGCCAAGGCTCCAAGCTACCCGAGGAGGGAGAGGGAGGCCACCGGGCCCGAAAAGGTAAAGGAAATTAAATTCGAAAAATTTTAGGTAAAGAAAGAAAGATAAAATAAATGTGCTTTAATTATTTAAAATCCGGACCCCCGAGGATGGCCCCGGTATGAGGATTCACTGCCGGGCCTGGCTCCCAACCCACCAGGGCCTCAGCCGAAGCCCCGGCCTAAGGCAAGCAGCCCCCAGGCGCCCTCCGGAACCACACAGTGCCCTAATCCCCAGGGATATGGAAAGGAAAATATAATTAACAACTAAACTAAGAACAATAATAAAGGAAAGACTAAATGAAGAAGAAAGATGGATGAAATGAAAGAAGAAAGGTTTAAAAGTACAACCAGTCCTTCACTGTGTCCGATCAGATCCGATGTCCACAGCAAAAGAGAAAGTAGCCTGCTGTGGACCCTGTTTAAATAGTGGCTAATCCCACCCCTAAATTGGCAACATCCATTTTTGCCCAACAACACCCTTTCAACATCAGGCTCCTTGATCTCTACATTGGCCCATTCACAACAGGGTGCTTTGTCCGTCCCCATCCGCAACACGTGCTCTCCTTTAGTGAAAACACGCTTTGTGGTGTACAGGAAATCTCACTGTTAAGGGATTTCAGTGTAACAATGGGGTTAGGGGAAATGTGGCACTGGAAAAAGATACTCCATCAACATATTTGTACAGTACAGTAGTAGAAGTACATTATTACCTTGGTTCTCATACTTAATCCGTTCCAGAAGTCTGTTCTAAAACCAAAGCGTTCGAAAACCAAGGCGCGTCTTCCCATAGAAAGTAATGCAAAATGGATTAATCCGTTCCAGACTTTTAAAAACAACCCTTAAAACAGCAATTTAACATGAATTTTACTATCGAATGAGACCATTGATCTATAAAACGAAAGCAATAAACAATGTACTGCAGTCACACAATCAATCAGTAGCTGAACTGTGTTCCACACAGTCACAAACACAAAACACAAAAGAGCTACAAAAACGCAAAATAAATAGCAAAACCAGACAGACCTCAGCATAACACTCAAAACGGAAGTGTGGCACTCAAAACAGAAGCGTAACACTCAAAAAGGAGCATGTTCGACTTCTGAAAAATGTTCACAAACCAGAACACTTCCAGGTTTGGGTTCAAAGTTGTTTGAGTACCAAGGCGTTTGAGAATCAAGGTACCACTGTAATCATGCTGATGTCCAATGCCCTTTTAAAAGGTGTTGGGGATGGGTGATGGTTATTGGGTTGTTTTTAATACTATAATGTATTTTGTGTTTTTACATTGTGATCTTATGTCGTAACCACCCTGACAACTGCAGCTAGGGCGGTATACAAATTTAGTAAATAATAATAAACAACAACAGTAACAAATGGTCTGCACTATAGAGCCTCCCCAAGTCTTGCAGTTGCAACATTTTTACATATTTACTAGTGAAGAGCCTCAGTGGAGCCGTGTTGCTCTTGGTAGTTCCAACCGTAAAAGGTAAAGGTAAAGGTACCCCTGCCCGTACGGGCCAGTCTTGCCAGACTCTGGGGTTGTGCGCCCATCTCACTCAAGAGGCCAGGGGCCAGCGCTGTCCGGAGACACTTCCGGGTCACGTGGCCAGCGTGACATCGCTGCTCTGGCGAGCCAGAGCTGCACACGGAAACGCCGTTTACCTTCCCGCTGGTAAGCAGTCCCTATTTATCTACTTGCACCCGGAGGTGCTTTCGAACTGCTAGGTTGGCAGGCGCTGGGACCGAGCAGCGGGAGCGCACCCCGCCGCAGGGATTCGAACCGCCGACCTTTCGATCGGCAAGTCCTAGGCACTGAGGCTTTAACCCACAGCGCCACCTGCTTCCAACCGTAAGCCCTCGGTAAATTGCTACCACTCGTGTCTAATGTTCTGAAATGCCATCTGCAAGTGTGAGTAACCAACGTATTAACTAACTTTGCAGATGACACTAAACTGGAAATCCCAATGAGTGTTTGTGGGGAATGCATAAAGGGACTTAGAGAGAGCCTAGAAATATAGGCAGGAAATAGCCAAATGAAATTCATCCTGAAAATATGCAAAAGCCAGCACACTGTACACATGGGGAACATATATCAAAAATTAAACAAATAAGCATCATCAGATCACATGCCAAAGGGTGTAAAGCTTTTTAAGGGAAGGAAGCGAGTCTACCACCCAGCGGTGACCTTCAGCATTGTAAAACAATGTAGTTCTGTACAGAGGTATGTTAAGAACATATGAGCTTGCTGAATGGTCCGTCTCGTTCAGCATCCTGTTCTCACAGTGGCCTATGGGAAGCCTGAAGCAATCACTCCACTCCAGCCACTGGCATCCAGAACCACACAGCCTCTGACAGTGAAGGCAGAGAGCATAGACTTTGATAGTCTTGGCCAGACATCCCCAACCTGCGGCCCTCCAGATGTTTTGGCCTACAACTCCCATGATCCCTAGCTAACAGGACCAGTGGTCAGGGATGATGGGAATTGTAGTCCAAAACATATGGAGGGACGAATGTTGGGGATGCCTGGTCTTGTCCTCCATGAATTTGTTTAATTCTCTCTCCCCCCTATAATTTTTTTATTACATTTCTTGTTTTACATTTTAGAATATTCATTTAAACAACCTTAAAATATCAATGACTTCCCTTCTTCTCTTTCCATGGTTCATTCTGCATAACATAAATCCCTGCATATTTCACATAAACCATTCAGTATTCCATTATTACATCCATCAAAACTTTTTTACACTGTTGAATTTATCTTAATGCTGCCAGTGTTTTCAAGTGTGCACAATTCCCCCCCCATATATTCAATAAATATTTTCTTCTTTTTTTAAAATAATATTTTATTAAGTTTTTTCCATACAAATGCATATTTAACAAACAGAATAGATTTCATAACATCCTTTCATTCTATTGTGGACTCCCTCACGTCTCCCGCTTCCACTTTCATCGTTACAAACAGATTTTTCCAAGCAAATTATCATCTTGTTTGTGATCTTAAATCCAATATTTAGGTTAAACTCAGATATGAAATTGTAATTTAATGGTAGACAATTATTTCTACTCTGACTTCCTTGTTAAAATTCAACCAAATTACAATACTTTTGTAAATAAATCTTGAATTTCTTCCAGTCTTCTTCAACCCTCTCCTCTCCCAGGTCTCGGATTCTGCCCGTCATCTCAGCTAGTTGCATATAGTCCTATTCAATAAATATTTTCCAGTCTTTTTAAAACGTATGTTCTTCTTCTCTTATTCTATATGTTAGCTCTGCAAGCTGCGCATATTCCATCAGTTTAAGTTGCCATTCTTCTTTGGTTGGGACCTTGCTCATTCTCCATTTTTGGGCTAACGAAACATGGGCTGCAGTAGTGGCATACATAAATAACCTTTGTTGACACCTGGGAATTTCCATCTGAATTATCCTCAACAAAAAGGACTCTGGTTTTTTTTTTTTTTTTGGAAAAGTACTTTTAAACATTTTTTTTAATTCATTATGAATTATTTCCCAATACTCTTTTACCCTTTTACAGGTCCACCACATATGATAGAACTTACCCTCATGGTACGTTTAATTCCCTGCCTCCTGCAGGTGAGAGTTCCATAGTTGAATTACACACTGTGTGAAGAAGTTCCTCCTTTTGTGCGTCTTGATTCTGCCAACATTCAGTTTCACTGAATGTCCATCAGCTCAGTGTTATGAAAGAGGGAGAAAAACTTTTCTCCGTCCTCTTCCTCCATGCCAAGCGTAACATCAAATCATCTCTTGCTTGTCTTTTCTCTAATCTGAAAAGCCCCAAATGCTGCAATATTTCCTCACAGAGAAGATGCTCTGTCGCCTTGATAATTTTGTCTGCCCTTTTCTGAACGGTTTTCCAATTCACAGAATCACAGTATCATAGTTGAGTGCCACAACAGGCAAAATATTCCTGCATTGCACAGAGATAATAATAATAATAATAATAATAATAATAATAATAATAATAATTTATTTATACCCCTCCTAGCTACTCTGGGCATCTCCCAACAGAATATTAAAAACACAATAAAACATAAAATATTAAAAACTTCCCTAAACAGAGCTGCCTTCCGATGTCTTCTAAAAGTCAGATAGTTGTTTATTTCCTTGACATCTGATGGAAGTGCATTCCATAGGGCAGGTGCCACTACCGAGAAGGCCCTCTGCCTGGTTTCCTGTAACCTCACTTCTTGCAGTGAGGGAACCATCAGAAGGTCCTCGGAGCTGGACCTCAGTGTCTGACCTGAATGATGGGGGTGGAGATGTTCTTTCAGGTATACTGGGCCAAGGCCATTTAGGGCTTTAAAGGTCAGCACCAATGCTTTGAAATTGTGCTCGGAAACATACTAGGTTAGGCTAGGTGACCCTTCACTTGCCCTATCACTTTACCCTTGTTTACAGTTTATTGCATTTGCCATTTTATGACCCATTCATGCAGTTAACAGAGGTTCTTTTGCAGCTCCTCACAATCCCTTTTGTTTTAACAACCCTGAACAACTTAGTATCATCAGCAAATTTGGCCATCTCACTGCTCCCCTCTGACTCTAGATAGTTTATGAATGAGTTTAAAAGCACAGGTCCTAAAACCAGTTCTTGAGGGACTCACGTCCTGTTAAGAAAGTCAGTTCCCCCATCCCCTTTAATTCTGTTTGAAGCGGCAGCAGTCTATCCACTTTGAGAAAAAATATTTTTAAATAAATGTGTTATTCCTGAAGATTAGAAAAACATACAGAGAAAAATGCAGCCTTGAAGTCAGCAACACAAATGGAAGAAAAATAAATTAGATTACAAAGCAGAAAAGCAATTATGCTTATACTTCCCAAAATCAGCACCTTTGGTACTTATGTTTTCTTTCTTTCAGCATCTTTAGTAATTAAAGACATCTGTGCATGTGTCATACCTTGGTAATCCATTGCTGGCATTTTTCTATTATGCCTTGTATTTTGCAACCACAATCCCCCTTGCTGTAAATACATTAGAGATTAAGAAGGAGTGTCCATCTCCCATCACCCTTATGGATCCCAAAGGCCTGTCATAAATTGGCATCAACTTTGTCACTTTCAGTGTTTTACCACAATATATCATTTGGGTGGGACACTTCCACCACATATGCAGGAAATCTGCAAATGTCAGGTTTAGCACTTCTCTCACACAAGACATGGCACGCGGGCAGTTTAACTAAAAAAGTAAAGGTAAAGGACCCCTGACAGTTAAGTCCAGTCGCAAATGACTCTGGGGTTGCGGCACTCATCTCGCTTTACTGGCCGAGGAAGCCGACCGGAAACACGTTTTACCTTCCCGCCAGAGTGGTACCTAGTTATCTATTTGGACTTTGATGTACTTTCGAACTGCTAGGTTAGCAGGAGCTAGGACCAAGCAATGGGAACTTACCCCATCGTGGGGATTCAAACTGCCAACCTTCCAGTCAGCAAGCCCTAGGCTCAGTGGTTGAGACCACAGTGCCACCCGTGTCCCTACAATTTAACTAGTTAAGGTTTATTAGCAATAACAGGCTTTCAGCAATCCGAGCTTCCCACAACTCATTCCTCACTGTCGGAGTCAGTTGACCCGACTGGCTTCCTGCCCTTCCCAAGGCCAGATATACCCCAGGCCCACCCCTGCTTCCTCTTGGTCTTCCTTTACTCTAATCGCTTGCTCTGCCTCCTACTTCTTGGAGACTCAGGTGCAGCCAATTCCTCGTCCTCGGGAGTTGAATCCAACTCCCTCCTACCACCTGCATCCTGCTCCTTCATCTCTGTGCTGCTGCAAAAACTTACAGGCAGCATTCCAGAGTGAGAAGGACTTATCTCACTTTCATTGTGTGAAAGAATCAAGTTTCTATTTTCCTCTGCTTCTTCCTTCCCCTCTGCAGATTCCTCTCTGCTGGCCATGTCTATGACAGCAGATTAATCAATGACATCTAAATACATTTGTATACTACCAAAATATCAAGACAGGTATCTTTAAAAAAAAAATATTTAAGAAATATTTTAGATTATAATTTCATAAGCAACACCTGCTACATGTTGTTGTTGTTGTTGTTGTTGTTGTTGTTGTTGTTATCAACGTCCCTCTCACTTCTCTATTGCAGTAGCTTACCAGAAACAAGCATACATGGACTGCCTAGTGGTGTCTCTTAGCCCCACTTGACCAGACTGGAATTAAGCACTCTTGTTATGAGGAAGGATGGGCACAGGCCAGAGGAATTGTATGAGCTGCTGCATTCAACCCCAACCATAGGAAAGGGGTCAGAGCAGAGGTGATGGGGAGGTTGGGCAAAGCAGACAAGGAAGTGTTTGCTCTCCCTCCAGCTTTATCCAGACCTCTCAGTTAATGCTCAGCATCACTGCATACGAATCAACCCTCACAAATAAATCAGTACAGTACAATATGGTCTATTTTCCTGTAGCAATATCGCCAAGTTGCCATTGGTATATGCTGAGTCACAAGTCAAGACCTTGTTTTCGAACAGAAAAAATAAATTAGTTATGTCCTCACAATTCACAGAAAATACCAAAATCAGGCATCTCAAATCCTTGTTCAGCCACGAAGTTCACCGGTGACCTTGAGTCAATCTTTCTCCCCCCGCTTACAACATACTTCACTGCATTGTTGTGAGGTCAAAGGGCACCGTGTGTGCTTCCTGAACTCTTTGGAGGAAGGTAGAACGGGAATAAAATAGAGAACTAATAAATAAATACTCTTTAGTCAGCCTTTCCAGTTTATCTGACTTCAAGGAGTAAATATGCACATAGTGTGGGACTTCAACCAGCTAAGTACGGTAAGTCAGGGGTTGCTAATGTGATGTTGTTAGATTCCAATTTTCATCAGCCCCAACCAGCACGCCCAAAGGTCAGAGATGACGGGAGATGTAGTTCATGACATCTAGAGCGTATAACATTGACTCTCCTGTGCTGAGTAGTGCAGGCACATTCTACCACGAAGCGCTCCCGCGAAGCTCTCTTTTATTTCATTGATGCTTGTACCCAAGAACTTCCAGGTCACATGTCACGGGGTTGTATCCAATGTAGCACTAAGCAACATGTTCTGTCAGTTCAAGGATTTCCATTTGCACAACTGAATTCCCCTCTCTTCTCTCTCTACATTCCCTCTAAATGCACAGGTGCAGTGCAAAGCTCAATTACTGGTGTGTAATCAGCTTATTAGGGACGCAGGGGGCGCTGCGGGTTAAACCACAGAGCCTAGGACTTGCCAATCAGAAGGTTGGCGGTTCGAATCCCTGCGACGGGGTGAGCTCCCGTTGCTTGGTCCCTGCTCCTGCCAACCTAGCAGTTTGAAAGCACGTCAGAGTGCAAGTAGATAAATAGGTACCACTCCAGCGGGAAAGTAAATGGCGTTTCTGTGCACTGCTCTGGTTCACGAGAAGCGGCTTAGTCATGCTGGCCACATGACCCGGAAGCTGTACACTGGCTCCCTCGGCCAATAAAGCGAGATGAGCACCGCAACCCCAGAGTCCGCCACGACTGGACCTAGTGGTCAGGGGTCCCTTTACCTTTTAGTACCTTTGATGGCAGAAGCTCCTCACTAAGCAAACACTTGTTGGTACATTCAGGTTTTCCTTCTACGTAACATGTGGATTTGTATGGTCCTAATTCTGTGCAGAAATTAAAGCTACCTGGAAGGAGCAATATCCAACCCCCAACACATGCATATATATATATATATCCACCTGACACCAGCTCTGTCAATTTTACAACCAAGCTAGTGTTTAATCTCCTGTTTTTAAGACCCGAGGGCTCCAGGGAGAGATTTCACACAGCCAAATGGAAAATTTCCCAGGAACCATTTGGAATGCTCCGAGCATCCAACATGTTGAAGGGAAAGCTCATTGCAACAGTGTTTTGCCACAGGGAATGAGCGTAGCAAGTTTCCCATGGCAGTTTAATGAACTTATGCTCAAGAATACTTTTCAAAGCCCGCAATTAACTGACACACTGTTGTGCTTAAATTAAACAAATCCTTTTAGCAGCTGACTTTAAATGTGTGGGGGAAACTACTTCTGCACGACACCAGTTTGCCTCTTGTTACAAAATTCGCATCTTGTCATCAGCTCCCCTCCTTTTTACTGGGAGGAGAGCTGAAGAATTGAGCGCGGAAGTAAAGCCTTAGAACAAATTTGTCCTCTCCTCCCCTCACTGAAGAAGAAGACATGATCAGCTATGGACAAGAGGAAACGTCACCTCCAAGGCTGAATCTTCAAGGGCAAGACATTTTCCAAGACAAATGGATGAATTTCATGACATTGTATCCTATTGAATGACCTTCTATTCCCCTTCCCGAAGCGTCTTCAGGTTTAATTATTGTCTACCAAAGTGTGCTGCATACACATTCATGAAAAGTCTGCCGTGCATAGCTAAATCAGGATTGGCCTTCTGCAAGACCGAATCAACTGGAGACCAGTATGCAAGGCAGTGCTTGGTGCAAGAGGCTTCTACTGGTGCATAAGAATGGATGGTGACAGGAAAAACTGTATGAATTCTAAGAGCTGGGAGTTTTTTGGGCTTTGAATTCTAATCCCAGGCAGATCCCATAAAACTGTAATATCACAATTCAGATTCTGGGCCATAAAACTCTCACATCAGTTTTAATTGTAATAGCTTGAGTCCTAATCTGGTGGCTGGATTTCAGTAGGTCTGGTTTTATCAGTCCCATTCCAACGCTTGTGTCTGATAAAGGGCTAAAATGGCTAAGGCCTCTAGACTCTTTTGTTAGCCTGATAAATTTAGGCCTATACTTGGCAGAGGAACAAACAGCTGCATTTTGATCCCATATGAGTTTTCCTATTGCAGAAATTCACTGTCTAAACAGCATTCGTTTGCGGCAGAAAGAACGAATAAATCTCTCGTTTCCTTTAGCAACCTAATAAGCCTTAGAAGAGTGTGTGCATCTTGAAAAAAATACATTTTTTATGTTTCAAGAGCTCGGAGCCCAACAGCTGGAATGAGCTCATTTTGCCCCTCGTCATTACTGCCCCCTTCCCTTTCCCTCATGATAATGTTATTTGGGGAGGCTGAGAGGATTCATGGTAGCAGGGGCGGAACTTTGGTCTTTCAAATTTCAGTGGCGCCCTATGCAAGAGCAAAAATTGGTGCCCCCCGCCATGGTTCCTATGTACCATGGTTCCTTGCAGCTCTCTGGATGCTGCTGGAGCATGAAATGGCAGAGTTGAGAGACTAATGGAGGATGTGCCATGATGAACTAGCCCATGTCAGGGACCGTGCTAAGGAGGGCTGCACTGAGGAGGAATGGTGGGAGCCTCCCCCTCCCCCTGCTCCCGCTCCTGGAACTTCCCAGGAGCATGAGGGCAGAATAGATTTCGAACAGTGGTTTGCAGAGGGGCATAGTTCAGAAGGTAGAAGCTGGGAAATAGTGGATGGGGAATAGCTAGGAGAAGCAACACTGGGAGAGAGAGGTTTAGCACATTCACAGTCAGCATCCCTCTGCTCAGCCCAAGGTCATGAAGAGCTCAAAAAGTGTCAGAACAGAAAGCACAGAGGGTGCTTACGTAGGAGTGACATAGATTAATAGGGATGGAAGGGGGTGTGGTCCTTAACTGGGAGCACTGCCATTTCTAGGAGATGTGTTATTTGTTCTCTCTCTGTGATTATTAAAGTTTCTAACTAGTAAGACGTTCCTTTCTTTGATCTTCTTATCTACTGCCATGGGGGGAGGAAACCAAAGCTTGACATCCTATCACTTTTGGGGTGGTGGAAAGAGAATGGACTGGTGTGGTGACTGCCAAAGTGAGTCCATTCTAGCATTGGTGGTGTCTTGGCCTGGTCCAGAATAGGGCGGGGATGAAAGGCCTAAACATTTTTTATTAGCTAAGTACATCCTTCTAACATGGGTTCCCATCCCATGTACATACATAGCATGAGCCCATCCCATAGTAGCCATAAAACCTTTCAGGATTCTTCAATGTTCTCTCTCTTTTAGCAGTCACTTTACAAGTTACATTACAGAGTAATATTGGCAAAAAGAGTCTCTGCTTTCTCTTTTGTAAAGTATGAAGCCATACTTTAACTGTAATAGCATAGAGGCAAAAGGACTGTACTATGACCATCTACTCCCTAGGTGGCCCTAGGCAAGCCATTCTCGACTTCAGCGATCACCTCTGCAATATAGCGAGAATTGACTCACCTACATTACAGAGTTGTTTTTAAAGATTACAGCCACATAATTTCTGTGAAGCACTTTGAACATTTGGAAGTGCTCTATCAATCCTGTTATTAACTGGAATTCAAGAAACACTGCTATTGTTGATGATAAACATGCATGTTCCTGATGGAGATGCAGTTTATACTAGGCTCTTTCCTCTTTCTTGTTAATTTCATTGTCTGGATGTTTATTTATTCATTCTTTTTTCAACATGGTCTTTTAGTTTGTAGTTGTCTAGCTACCACACCACTCTGAACGCAGAGCCTCTTTGAAACTCCACTGTTTATAAAGCCCGGTTTATGTATCTGACTGATTGACGGTTGGTCACTAATGATGGCCTTTATATGAAGTGACTGTATCATGTCCTATGTGCCAATCAGACTTGATGTGCTTGTATTCCAGCTCAAATCTGTCATGCATGCTTTTTGTCCTGAAGGAGAGCCCCAAAGCATGAATCACAGAGAGCAAACAAGGAGGAGAATCCTGATATCCAATTTACCAGGTTGCCACACACAACTTGCGGATGCTAAAGCAATAAAGTCCATTCCTATCCAACCCTGCATCATTCTCAGTTATGATCAGGGAAGCCATAAAGGTCAGTTGCCTGACATGTAGGCTGAGTGCAGTTGTGAACACATGTCCCAAATATGCACCTAATATGCTTATAATTATTCACAGTTTTCAACCATTTGCTTATCTGCTCTCTTGTCCAATTGATAATTTGGGGTGGGGTGGCTAGAGGCATCCCAGGAGCTAACAGTAAAAGTAGGTATATGGGCCTTCACATCAGGACTGCTCCTATAGCTTCATTGAATCGTAGAATCGTAGAGTTGGAAGAGACCCCAACGGTCATCTAGTCCAACTCCCTGCAATGCAGGAATCTCAAACTAAAGCATCCATGACAGATGGCCATCCAACCTCTGCTTAAATATCTCCAAGGAAGGAGAGTCCACAACCTTCTGAGGGAGTCCGTTCTACTGTCAAACAGCTCTGACTGTCAGAAAGTTCTTCTTGATGTTTCCTCAGAATTTTCTTCATTGTAACCTGAATCCATTGGTTCAAGTCCTACTCTCTGGAGCAGCAGAAAACAGATGTGCTCTATCTTCCATGTGGGAACCAGAGAAGCGCATGTCACAATTGTGCAAATTCCAAGAGAATAAACAGATTCCATGAGGAGGCCACTCATATATGTGGGTGTCCAACTGTGGGAAGGGAGTCAACAATAACTACAGTAGTTAAATAAACATCAAATTCTAGTTTTGTCCCCATCCTCTTCTCTTCTGTGTTCTACAAGGGCAACACTGAGACTAAGGAGACTAAGGAGGAGGAAGCTGTAAAAAGGATGGCTGAGGGGCAGATTGTGGTTGGCAGGGCAGTGTCCCATTGAGCCCAATTTACCAACTTCCGCTGGCAGTGCTGTGTTGCATATGTATACAAAGCAGATTTTATTTGGGAAGCCAGCACAGTGTGAGGATCACGGAACTACCGGTGTCTTTCCAGGTGGGAGAGAAGGAATTCCATATTGCTCCTTGTTTCTCGTTTTGTTTTGTGGTCTCCTCAGCAAAGAAAATGAGCATTGCCTTTCTTGGCTCAAAGTATTGCCTTTCTTGGCTCAAACCACTGAAGACTAGCTGACCTCTCCCCTCCCCTCCCCTCATGCATGTTTTCTCATGTTTCAAGAGCTCACTCGCCACTCCTGCTGGACATTTCAGTTACAGCATGAAAAATGGAGTCGAGGAATGAAGATATTTCCCCTTTGACCGGCACATTTGCAGAAGATATGTCAATGATCTGAGGCAAAGGGGTGCAGGCAGCCTTTCAAGAGAAAAGTTTCCCTGCCTGCAAACACACACACAAACACACACATACACACACACAACTCCAGCCTTCCCTCCCCAAATTCTTCTCCTTTGCTTGCTTATTGGAAGAGCAATAAATATCAAGCCGACAAGCCCTTCTCAGAGTTACAAAGCCTACCTGTAACTGAGCTGGATAATTAGCAGCCTTGAAGATGATATATGACTTTCATTACCCTTTGGGACTGGAGACTAAATGAGGACACAGCTAATTGCCGTGCAAAGCAGTTTGGCATGAATGAGAAAAATGCAGGCGCTGTCTCCTGCCAAAAAAGAAAAAAAGAAAAGTTCCTATTGCTTCTCTGATCTCATGGCTGCGTTTTTGCCGCAGGAGTTCACTCGGTGTCCATAAATCATGGGCTGCTTATGGCTGAGACGGCACTGAGTCATCAACATGTAATAAGCTGAGTGACAGATTCCAGCCTGACTACATTAGAACTTCAAACTAAGTCCTCCCCCCCCCCCACTCCCGTGTTTCCAGAGCCCCCGACACAATCCCATACTTAACAGAAAATTAAATCCAGACTACGCAGAAAGGGTGGCTACAAAAGACACACGCCTTGTTTACTTCACATTCTGGGCCTAGGTGCCTTGCAGAGGCAAGCGGGGAGGGAAATGACCACAAATGTGTCAGAGGGGATGAACTCCACTATGGCGCAAAGCTAACGACTTTTACACAGTGTGGTTTGTCCTTCTTCATCTATTACCATTGATTAAAACGTATTACCTTCTGCAAACGAGCTAAATTGGCACACTGTCATCCTGGGTTTCTTTTGAGAGATAAATGCAGCTTAGCGTTCTTGGGAAAGAGTAATCTCTTGTGAAAATGAAACTAACCCTGTAGAACAGTGGTTTTCAGACTGGTCCATTTTGACCTGTCTGCCATATAGGAGATTTTGGTGTCCATACTAGGCCAGCACATTGAGTTCATGCCAAGTGAGGGTCAAGTCTGTTGATTCGCATATAGACTGAGAATGGACTCAGGGCTAGCGATTCCCAAACTCACCCCCTGTCTAGACTACTTAATGATTTTTTTCTGCCTGTTTTAGCAATTGTAATTTTGCTAGATGCTGAATGGCTTTTCTATTTCAAGGAATTCAAATGGTCATAAAATGAAAGTATTTCAGAGCATGTGCAAAATGCCTTTCCTTAACTACTTAACACCTCAAATCATATCACCTTCTTCCACGCATAGAAAACACCTCCAAGCACTTTCCTTAGTCTACTGTAAGTTTTTTAGGCAGCAGGAAAAAACACCATCTTACTGTCCCGTCCCCCACCATTGCCCCTTCATTCTAGCAAGCCAATTTACAAAACAAATATGCTTTCCCTCTCTTTTTAAACAGTTTCCCAGGAGGAACCTTCTCACCATCTTTCTCTTCTTTCCTCTCACTGTCTTTCTGCCTCCTAATCTTCTCTCTACCCCTTTCAAGTGGCTTCCTCCTGCCTCGTCACTTTCGCTCTGTCCAGGAACAGCCGCTGCTGCCACTGTTCACAACCACTGTCCTTGTTCTTCACAGATAATCACAGACCACCTGAGTCAAGCTTGTGGACCATGGTTTGGAAACCTCCTGCTCTAGAACACAGCTGTGGCTGCAGGGGAAGGTGAGAAGTGGTCACTTTTAGGGGTTCTTGTGCACCATTTTTTATCTGCACTTTGAAGATTCCCCAGGAAGCTCCTGAAATTAGCCAGGAATCTACTGCTGTAGAAAAATGGGACCCCTGATCTGTTGACCCCATTGGACTGGTGTCTTGAAGTGTCTGTTCCACCCTCAGCCATGAGCCTCCCATAACAGTGTCTCCAAAAAATTTTACACATCACCTGGGAAGACAGGCAAACTAACGCCAGTGTACTGGAAGAAGCAAAGATCACCAGTGTAGAAACAATGATTCTTCAACATCAACTTTGTTGGACTGGTCAGGTTGTACGGATGTCTGATTATCACCTTCCAAAACAACTGCTCTATTTTGAACTTAAAAATGGAAAGCGTAATGCTGGTGGTCAACAAAAGAGGTTCAAAGACTCTCTCAAGGCAAATCTAAAAAAATGTAGTATAAACACTGATAAACTGGGAAACCCTGGCCTGTGAGCGCTCCAATTGGAGAACAGCCTTCACCAAAGGTGTCATGGGCTTTGAAGACGCTCGAATTCAGGACTAAAGGGAGAAACGTGCTAAGAGAAAGTCACACTTGGCAAACCCTCACCGTGATCAACTCCTGCCTGGAAACCTATGTCTCCACTGTGGAAGGACGTGTGGATCCTGAATTGGCCTCCACAGTCACTTATGGACTCACTGTTAAGATCGTGTTCATGGAAGGCAATCTTACTTGGCTACAAGTGATTGCCAAAGAGGAAGAAGAATACTGAAGTCACTCCTGTGTCGCAAGTTCTCACCACCTTTCCTTTTCCCTTTATGGGTTAAGGACTAACTAGTGTTCTCCTCCCTCTGTGGATTTGTGCAGGATGTGCAAGAAGGCCTATTCTTGGGCCCTCACCAATTAGCTCCCTTCCCCTCCATTTAAAGGCACTTACTACACAAAACTGGAGCTTTCCTATAGTCTCTGAGAACAGGCACATAATTCATTCCCGAGAATGCCAAATTGTAGCTGACATTTAATTTAAGTAAAACTCGAGGCACCATAATACAAAGCTCTCACTAAAAATAAAATAATGGTGATGAAACCACAAGAATATTTCTCTGACATGAAGATGGGCTCCCCCCGCCCTTTCAACAACAGTGCATGTGCCAAGTTTTTGATGATCCACAGAAGATGACATGGCTGTTTCAGATTCTGGAGCCACATGTTACTATTTCCATCCACCCCAAAACAAGATGCTCGACACGCACAAACTCCTGTCAGAGACAATTGACACCCTGCCTTCTCACTCGTGCACACAAGGCTCCTTTCTACGGCTCCACCCTTCCTTCTTTGTTGCTTGGGGCCTGAAGTTAGCTTCCCAAACACTTATGTACTGCCCCTGCCATCACCCTTCCTTCAATCCAGTTTAAAACCTGCCTCTTGAACCCTCGTATTCAGTCTTATAGAATCATTGTAGATCTAGTCTAACATCCTGCATTACAGGAATCTCAGCTAAAGCATCCATGACAGATGGCCATCCCACCTCTGCTTGAAAACCTCTGAAGGAGGAGAACCTTTAAGATTCACCCCTGCCTTTGCTTGCACACCCATCCCTTCTAATCTTTGCCCCTCTCTTTCCTTCCACCCATGTGTTGTCATCCCCATGGCCAAGTGCTGCAGATATTGATAGTTGCTAGGGAACAGGGCATAGTTCAGTGGCAGAGCATCTGCTGTGCCCAAAGAGGGTCCCAGGTTCAGTCTTCAGCATCTCCAGGTATGGCTGGGAAAGCACCTTGTCCGAGGCCCTGGAGAGCCACAGCCAGTCATGAAATACTGACAAAGATATGGGATGTGGGTGGCGCTGTGGTCTAAATCACTGAGCCTCTTGGGTTTGCCAATCAGGTTGGCGGTTCGAATCCACGTGACGGGGTGAGCTCCCATTTCTCTGTCCCAGCTCCTGCCAACCTAGCAGTTGTGGTGGGAAGGTAAACAGCGTTTCTGTGCATTCTGGATTCCCAGAAGTGGTTTAGTCATGCTGGACACATGACCCAGAAAGCTGTCTGTGGACAAACACTGGCTCCCTCGGCCTGAAAGCAAGATGAGCGTCGCAACCCCATAGTCGCCTTTAACTGGACTTAACCATCCAGGGGTCTTTTACCTTTACCTTTACCTTACTGACAAAGATAGACCAATGGTCTGGCCTACTGCAAGGCAATTTCCTATGTTCCTATGCACATAAATGCTCAAACAAACAAACAAACAAACAAACAAACACAGCAGCTATTTTCATGACTCTCTCCTATCATCTCTTCCACTCTTAGATGATACTGTCTTCCAACCCCCATAGCCATGTCTTTCCCCCCCAACCAGTTTGTGGGATATAAAAACAAATCCCCGTAATAAACAACTATGGGACACACACACACACACACACACACACACACACACAATTCTCCTCATAATAGGGATTAATTTTGGGGTGGGAGTGGGAATACAGGTAGAGTTTTTTTAAAACAACCTACTCTGGGGACCATGTAACTCTAGACTCAGCTCTTGGGGAGAAAGCAATCAGCCATCCATCATTCACCTCAGATAGATGCCTTGCTTGCTTGCTTATTTATTTTCTCCTAAAAAGTTATATCCTGCCTTTCGAAGCAAGAGTCAACCCAAAGCTTCCCATTCAAGACATAAGTCTAGCTTGTTGAGCAACGGCTAATGACAACGGCCATACACAGGTTGAGGAAGCTCAAGAGAAGGGTGCAGTTACTGAAGACAACACAGCACCAGACAAAACAGTACAAGACAACACTGCCAATCATTCGTTAAGTGGATTTTGCAGGTTTTTGCAGTGTTGCAAACACCTTCACAATGTTTTGCTGAAGGTGACGAATAGGATGGATGCAGTACACATCATGAGTCATAATTGGAGACTCATGACATCTCTGATGCTTTGAAAATGATATCCCTGGACATCGGCCACCATATTTGCTTCCAGGTTCATAAAGCATTTCCAGGGTCCGATAACAGGATGCAAAGCAGAGTGATTAATTAAGGAGGCACTGAAACAATTTCCTCCCTTCCTTCTCCACAGATAAAACACTCTACTACTAGTGCCGGAACGCTGAGACTTGTGATCATAGATCCAGTCACATCCCATGATGATGGCCATGAGGAAGCTCATCCCCCATCTTTCAATATGCCAGTGTCAGAGCAATTCTCCTGCCCACATACAAGTTGATATATCGCCCAAGTATGTTGGGTTTGTTCGCCACAAACTGTCTTGAGAGGAGTGAAAGTCGGCAGGTGATAGTTGCTGTCTGTCTTTAGTCCGGTTACATCAGGCATTAGAATCCAGAACCTGGATTTTTATAAAAGTAGATATTAGCAATGGCATGGCAGGGTTGTCAAAAACTCAACAACTACCTCAACAAAAGCACATGAAGGAAATGTCTAGTTAGAGCACCAGCTCTTAATGCTTTTGGTGCTAGCTTTTGTTTTCAGGCTGCTCAGCCACAAACATAGCTAATAGTCACACATGCCAGGGATACTCTACAACACTGGGTTGCAGAACCCCACTTGTTTATACTACATTTTCAATGCTTCATCCAGTGTTTTAGTCCGGACGTTTAAAAAGCAACAACTTTGCATTGCTGGTCCAGTAATTCTTGAATAAAATTGGCTAAGCAATAGCCGAGACCTTGAAAAACAGTAGAAAGATTAAGGGAGAGAAATAAATCGAATAAAGAGGGAAAAATAAGCTTGTCTTCATCTGAAGGGAATCAAATTGAAGCCTTTTAACCTTCCACATAAGTTCCACACCGTTGCCTTTTAAAATCAGTTGAAAATCATTTAAAATCAAATTGATTTTGGCTTTTACATTCAGATGCACTTCAGCTTTTCACTTACAGGGTTTTATCTGAGGAAGGTCTTCAGCCAACCTGGGTTTCAAATTGGCTGAAAATCAGTTCGGCATGTTCGCCTGCTTAGTGGAATTTTCCCATTTCCATTTCATTCACAGCCAATCACAATCAGATTAGTCTGCTGGAGCAACTGTGTCAGGAGGCAGATTTCATGGGTGTTTTAGCAAAGAAATGGTTTGTAATGCAATGAAACATTTGTTTATAGCAAGTCGCAAAGCTGCTGCCCATTTTGATATCGATGGACACAAAAGATGGATAGCTGGGGAAGATCATATAGGCACCCTATAAAGGAGCTTGTTCCATCTCTTATTATAGGAGATGAGTAAAGACCCCAGAATATCTTTCCAGATCTGCATCTTCCTCTACATAAAAGTATCAGGGCGCCCAAATTGGACCTTTCCCTGTTCACCTGTTCCCATTCATTGTGGAGAAGCATTTGGACCTAGAGGCTATGACCCAATCTATCTGACATTAGGTGCCCAGCCCAAAAGCAAGTGAACTGAAAAGACTACAAGAGCTGTAATGAACTGCAAGACCACCTGCCATTTATTTTTAATCAAATCCTGTAAGTGGTTTGTTCTTAGCAGTTGGGTTTTGGTTGCAGCAGCTGCCTTTATCATGCTGTTCGAAACACACACACCTTGAGCTAGGACTAAGCTGGAAGGAGAAACTAGTTTCATAAAAGGGGTTCACCATAATCAAAAGAACCTTGCCTCCTGTTTGGCATTTTTTAAAATGTCATGGCAAAAAGTCCGATAAATGGTTCTTAGATCTGATCCCTAACTGCCTAGGTTTTCCCCGTGTGACCAGTGCGGAAAACATCACCCTCACTCTAATGGCATCGGAGCATCATTAAATCTGATCAACAAAGGCGCTTTGTGGCATCACTGTATCTAGTATATGAATCTAGATTGATTCAGAACATGCAAGGAGAAATTTCTAAAAAGACAAGAATGACCAGAAGCAGCACCGAATAACAGGGAAATGGTGTCTGTAAAGAGTTGAAAAAAATATATGAAAAGTGTCAGGTTTACTGGTGTTGGGGAGGTGAGATCTTCTTCTTAAACCTTCTATTTTATGTGTGCATGCAAATACGAATCCCCATGACCCACGTAAATAACAAAATAATTGGCTGGGTGCCTGGATTCGAAACGTGGGGCTGGACTCACATTGCAGGGCTGGCCCACCCATGAGGCAAGATGAGGGGGCTGCCTGAGGCAGTAGGATCCACTGGGGCAGCAGATTCGGCCTCAAAGGAATGCATCCCCTGTAGTGGTTAAGAGCAATGGACTCGTAATCTGGTGAACTGGGTTCGATTCCCTGCTCCTCCACATGCAGATGCTGGGTGACCTTGGGCTAGTCACACTTCCTTGAAGTCTCTCAGCCCCACTCACCTCACAGAGTGTTTGTTGTGGGGGAGGAAGGGAAAGGAGAATGTTAGCCGCTTTGAGACTCCTTCGGGTAGTGATAAAGAGGGATATCAAATCCAAACTCTTCTTCTTCTGCTCTTGCCGCAGTGGCAGTGATGGGAGCAGCATGCCCCTTGAGGCTGGATTTGCTGCCGCCTTGGCGCTCCCCCCATGCTGCTTTTACAGCAGCTGTGGTGAATAGGAGGCACTGCTGATCTCCTCCCACCCTCGTTCCTGAAGTAGATCTTCATTCACTCCTTCTTCCCTGGCAGGAGGCAGACGCCATTTTGTGGTTCACCACAGGTGCTAAAATGTCCTATGCCGGCCCTTGTGTGAAATGACACCATCATATGTTATTAGGTATATTCAATGTTCAACAAAGGAAAAAAGAGTCTTGAGGCCCCTTAAAAACCAACAAATTATAAATGGACTAAGGGCCATGTCATCAGATGCATGAAGTACAATCCTGAATTACAGATACAGTGGTACCTCGGGTTACAGACAACTCAGGTTACAGATGCTTCAGGTTACAGACTCCGCTAACCCAGAAATAGTACCTCAGGTTAAGAACTTTGCTTCAGGATGAGAACAGAAATCGTGCTCCGGCGGCGCAGCAGCAGCAGGAGGCCCCATTAGCTAAAGTGGTACCTAGGTTAAGAACAGTTTCAGGTTAAGAACAGACCTCCAGAACGAATTAAGTTCTTAACCTGAGGTACCATTGTATATATAAAAGCATGGTATGTGTTTGCATGCTTGAGTGTGTAGGTTGCAAACAGTGAGGTCACTAGAAATTAAATCCCAAAAAGTACAGACAGTGATAAGTATGTAATTACTTACTTACTGGAGCACCTTGCAGGTCCAATCAGCTGCTGGACCGTATTCATTTTTCTATAGAACAGCCCATTCCAAAAGGCATTTTTTGGGTGGGTGAAATGGTGGCCAACACACAAAATGGCAGTTTCAACTCTAGAAATCTGCACTGGATTTGGGAGGCAAAGATGTCAGGTCGAGGATGTGGGAGAGAAGCGAAGCTCATCTAACATGAGACCTCTCCACCTGACTCCTGTTTGTAGGTTTGGTTATCTGTACATAGTTTTTGTCACAGAATTGTAGAGTTGGAAGGGACCCCAAGGATCATCTAGTTATAAAAGGTAAAGGGACCCCTGACTGTTAGGTCCAGTCGCAGACAACTCTGGGCTTGCGGTGCTTATCTCGCTTTACTGGCTGAGGGAGCCAGCATACAGTTTCCGGGTCATGTGGCCAGCATGACTAAGCCGCTTCTGGAGAACCAGAGCAGCGCACAGAAACACCATTTACCTTCCCGCCGGAATGGTACCTATCTATCTACTTGCACTTTGATGTGCTTTCAAACTGCTAGGTTGGTAGGAGCAGGGACTGAGAAATGGGAGCTCACCCCGTCATGGAGATTCGAACCACCAACCTTCTGATCAGCAAGCCCTAGGCTCTGTGATTTAGACCACAACAACACCCATGCCCCTTCATCTAGTTATACTGGCTTCATATATTTCAGTGGGCATTCTCCATATATTTTTGAGTGTTATCACCATAGTCATGGCGGGCTAGAAACTTGCTTTGTTTGTTATTTCTAAAATGATAGCTGACCTTTTTAGGAAACCGAATGCTATGGCTAATGCCACTCTTTTGCCCTGCAGAAACATACTTTTTCATTTTTTTGGTGCTCCTATGGAATGACGACCCTGACTGCATTTCTTAAAAACATCAAGTAAAAATTATACAATTGTTTTTGGATTGAACAAAAGAACCGGTGGTTGGTCCTCTAGAAGAACAATCCATGTAGCATCCCTTTCATGTGCCAACAACTGTTATTTATACAGCTTATGCCCTTTTATCGTGACAACTCAAATGCTGAGCAGAGCATATACAGTATATAACCATCACCACATTCAGGAAAGGAAAGAAGAAGGGGGAAAAAAAGAACTCTCTGCAGATAAATATTATGAAGCGAAACTTGCATTTGGGGTTCCTGGATAATGTCTTTTAAATATTCTATTTGCACCGACTGCTTGATGTTGTTTTAATGAGTTTCAGCTCTTCTACTCCCCAGCCCTGAACTCGCTGAATAAAAGCTCGCTACAGAAGTGGCTGGAATAGATCTTTAGAAAATGGCACGGCTTGAAACATTCTGGCCCTCAACCTAGTCTGCACTTGTTTCTCATTTGCTTCCCTTCTAAAATCCCAGTTCCATCAATGTGACACCTTTCTCCCCTGTATAAAGCGAAGCAAGGCGCTGCTCTAGTCTCTCCCCTTCCCCGCCTCCCTTGCAAGGAGAGAACGACGCCACCGAGAGCTTTAAAGGCTCCCCTCAATCCCTTCTCCCCCATTATGGTAAAGTGTGATATTAATGTCATTCTGTTTGTATTAAAAATCTCCCTTCAGCCACGGGCTGCCTGTTCGCGGTGACGGTGTCAACTTCAAAGTGCTTGAATAACAGCACTCCTTTGAGTTGACTTGCACGTCGCCAGATCTCCTTACCTGAGCAACTTCAAGAGGAGAAGCGCCAAGCTGCCTCGTGGAATCTCCGAGACGGCTCGGCGGCTTCTGTTGTGATGTGACTTCAGCAAGGCCCACATCATCTAGAGGGCAAAGCCAGGCAATGGCAGCCTCCGCTGTTTGCCGCTTTGGCAGACAAAACAATAGTGCCTCATGCCAACAGTTAAAGGAACCATTAAGGTAAGCCAAAGGGATATTGTATGGACCCATGGAGAATGTGCCAAGGGAAGTTGTAATGGCCCCAGAGGGTGCACTGATTTCTGTCTGGGGAGCATTAATGTACCATCTGGCAGAGACTGAGTGTTATGTACTGAAGTTCTCACTCTGGGCCAGCAGGGGAATACTGTAGATAGTTCAGGTCCACATATGCAAATAAGGGATCGAAAGTGACGTTCAGTGATTGGATAGTTACAGAAAATGGTTACTGTTGCGTTGTAGTGGAGCTCTATATAAGCAGGCTGGCTGAATCCTTCAGTTCAGTTCTGTCCTGGCCTGTGAATAAACAAGAGCTGTTTGAAAAATCACTGTGTCATCTGATATGTTCACCCACAACTTAACACTGAGAGAAGACCATTTACCAGGGAAGCCATTTTGGAAATCAGTCACCTCTTCCTGCACTTCAGATTTCTCATTTTTCCAGTCTTCAGCTCTCCACATTTCTGCATCAGTTTGCGGTTTATTCGTTTTTAATCCTCACGAAATTTCATCCGTATTTTAGTGTGATTCGGCCGCCCCCTAATATACACACTTTCCGTAAGGAATTTCCCATAATAGACATTTTGACAAGCATCGTGCATTTCTGTATGGTATTTCCATGAATATATGCATGCTTCCACAGCATACTTGCTCAAATGCATTATTTGGTTGGAGAATTGCCTTGCAGAGCAGTGCAAACATCCAAAGGCTAGCTGTGCTTCAGTTTGCATAGTTTCAGGAAGTGCAGATGACTCAAGTTTGCATTAGAATGTGAACTGGACTGCATTCCTTCTGTACCTGCAGAGGTTGCTTAGGCTGAGAGTAACTGACCGACATCACCCAGTGAGCTTTGTAGGTAGTTGGTGTTTGGAGATCAGAGTTCCCAGCTCCACACAGACAAATGCTCTTCAAACAAGCTGTATTTTTGTGCCTTTATCTTGAATATATCCAACAGCAGGTCCTTGAACCTTTGTGCAAATCTTTGCCTAGCCATGAGCATCTTTGCCCTTCCTACTGAAGGCCACTGTCCTTGTCACCTGTTCCGTTCTACCCAACTTCAGAACCCACCTTTAGTTCAACACTGCAAAATGGGCACCCCTTCCCCATTTTTAATCTACAGATTATTTTGACATTTGCTCTGTCGATCTCTCTCTCTCTGTGTAGATTTATCTCTGTTGCTTCCTGCTTCCTTCACCAAATATGGGTGGGTTTGGTTTTTTTGCAGCAATAAGAGAGGTAGAAAGTCAACAGGCAAGTCTGGGAGGACTGACAAGAAGAAGAAGAAGAAGAAGAAGAAGAAGAAGAAGAAGAAGAAGAAGAAGAAGAAGAAGAAGAAGAGGAGGAGGAGGAGTTTGGATTTGATACCCCGCCTTTCACTCCCTTTAAGGAGTCTCAAAGCGGATAACATTCTCCTTTCCCTTCCTCCCCCACAACAAACACTCTGTGAGGTGAGTGGGGCTGAGAGACTTCAGAGAAGTGTGACTGGCCCAAGGTCACCCAGCAGCTGCATGTGGAGGAGCGGACACGTGAACCCGGTTCCCCCGATTACGAGACTACCGCTCTTAACCACTACACCACACTGGCTCTCACACTAGGGAAAGCAAAGCTGCGCCTGTTGAATTTCTGCCTGATATGATGCTACAAATGGCACAAAAACTTAACCAGGAGAAGAGACCCCAGCTAAAGCATTCATCTTCAGTTAGTGGGTCATGGCCTTATCTAGGGTGAATAAGCATATGCTAAAACAAAATAGTTACCCCACACCTTTAAGGTGCCACAGAACACTTTATTGCTTTTCTACAATAGGCTATCCCTCTGGAGTTACTGCTCATTTAGAAACTGACCCCATAAAGCCCTCCCTGTCTCCCATTCTAAACAAGGAAAAATGACCAACTAATTATAAAAGTCTTAAAAATTATATGCGCAGATAATATTAGTTCTTTTCAAAATGGGGCTTGATATATCTACTATTTATTCAGCCCCAAAGACCAATTCATTTTTTGGAAACATATTGCACATTTAACTAGAACAAAGCTTAAATCATCTAAGCTTAGTGTTTTAACTTCCAGCCTCTCTTTATTCTGCTTAATGACTTGCACATTTTTTTTACACAAGCACAATATAATTTTATTGCCCGATATAATTCCCCCCCCCCCATGTTCCATTTGTTCCTGAAAGAGATGCGAAGGTAATTAAAGACCGTTCAGTGGTGCAAAGCTAGTGAAATGGTGAGCTCCGCAACACGAAGCCTGGGTTTCAGAACTTGCCTCTCTCTATGCATCATTATATGGCCTTAAGCCATTAGCTCTCCCTGCTTCCCATTAATATACAGGGTGGCCCATTGATATAGCTCAGGGGTCGGCAAGGCTTACCGGCCATGGGCCAGATCACTCCTGCAAAAATCGTCCGTGGGCTGGGCCAGTGCAGCGCAGCGCTGGAAATCACGTCTGCACATGCCCAGAAGCCGAAAATCGTGCCTGTGCAGAAGCAATTTCCGGTATCTGCGAGTCCCCGTGCCGCGCTGTGCCAGTTTAGTGCAACACACGGGGGACTCACTGAGCGGGCAGCTCGGTTCGGGGGTGGCTTGTGGGCTTGTAAAACGGTCTTCGTGGGCCACATCTGGCCCATGGGCCACACATTGCTGACCCCTGATATAGCGGAATGAATGAAATTCATCACAACAGATCATAAAAGGTAAAGGTACCCCTGCCCATACGGGCTAGTCGTGTCCGACTCTAGGGTTGTGTGCTCATCTCGCTCTAGAGGCCATGAGCCAGCGCTGTCCAAAGACACTTCCAGGTCATGTGGCCAGCGTGACAAAGCTGCAGCTGGTGAGCCAGCACCAGCGCAGCACACGGAAATGCTGTTTACCTTCCCGCTATAAAGTGGTCCCTATTTATCTACTTGCACTGTGAGGTGCTTCGAACTGCTAGGTGGGCAGGAGCTGGGACCGAACGACGGGAGCTCACCCCGCCATGGTGATTTGAACCACCGACCATACGATGGGCAAGTCCTAGGCACTGAGGTTTTACTCACAGCGCCACCTGCGTCCCTACAACAGATCATATGGGCACACAAAACCGACACACAACAAAGTGACAGTGGAGTCAACTAAAAGGATTGTTTTTCTTTACTGGTTTTTCTTTACTGGCATATGCACCGCTGGGGTGCAAAGATCCGCCCAGCACCCCTAAATTTAGTTTAGCTTGCAAATTAACTTTTATTATGCCTTATGTCATTATTATCATTTGAGAAATAGCGCTCAGATCTGTGCGGCACCAAAAGGAGGGGTTTTTTTGGTGTGTGTTTTGTTTAAAATCCGCTTTTCTAAAGAAGACAAAGAACACATTGGGAGTCGGTGTAAAGACTCCACGCATGCCCTTACAGTCATGGGGGGTGTCTGAAAGATGAGACGGGCGCATGCGTGGGAGAGCCATTTCAGGCAGCCTTTCTTTGTGGGATCAACCTTATTTCTAGAGGAGCTGGGAGGGCCCTAGCAAGCTTGCATATACAAATTCTTCTTCCGGAGCCTCTGTGCGCTCCCGTCGCTAGATAGACGCGTTCTCTTTTTGTCTGTTTCTCCCTCTTTCCTGTCACTCCCCTTCCTCCTGGCTTTGGTGAGCAAGACTTTCCAGAGAGCTCTCCCTATAGCAGCATTAGCAGGCAGGCGGCGTGAGATCAGTTGTGTCAAAGGAGCTGCTGATCCCACTGCTGCATAGCAGCTCTATACAATTCGGCACCCGGGTGCCCCGCACCCCTTGCATCCCCGGGTAAAGACGGCCCTGACAGTAAGACTGTGTTTTGAATGCTACCAACTGTTACATAAATACTAAATGTTATTACTTGTCTGAGCGACGTGGGTGGTGCTGTGGGTTAAACCACAGAGCCTAAGACTTCCTGATCAGAAGATCGGTGGTTTGAATCCCCGTGATGGGGTGAGCTCCCATTGCTCGGTCCCTGCTCCTGCCAACCTAGCAGTTCGAAAGCACATCTAAGTGCAAGTAGATAAATAGGTACCACACTGGCGGGAAGGTAAACAGCGTTTCCGTGCACGGCTCTGGTTTGCCAAAAGTGGCTTAGTCATGCTGGCCACATGACCCGGAAGCTGTATGCCAGTTCCCTTGGCCAATAAAGTGAGATGAGTGCCGCAACCCCAGAGTCAGTCATGACTGGACCTAATGGTCAGGGTTCCCTTTACCTTATTACTTGTCAAGGGCAGCCAACAGGGTGCCACGCAGAAGTTTCTGGCCTAAACATTGGCCGTGCTGGCTGGGGCTGATGGGAATTTGTCCAAAACATTCAGAGGTCACCCCTTGTTGGCTACCCCTAACTTAAAAGGTACCGACCAATATCTGGGGGAAGAGAAATTATGTTCACCTCAGAAATGGCACAAGCAGGGCCGTCTTCACCCGGCGGTGCAAGGGGTGCAGGGCACCCAGGTGTTGAATTCTGGAGGGCGCCAGGCTCAAGCTAGGCAAAACGAACTTTTAAGTCCTGCTGGTTTTAATGAGAGTTAAATCTTATTCTACTGAAATAATTTTTAAAAAGAATTTAGCTGTCCCTGAATTGTGTTTGTGACAGTAGGTTATTGTAACAGCAGTAGGTTATTGTTCAACCATCATACTCAAGAACCGCTTCATCCCACCAAATCAGCCAGGCAGAAGAACAAATTGAAAAAGAGACACGACGCAGGCCAATATTCTGAGTACAAAATTAATTTTGACATGAAAGGCGAATGAAATACCTCCCTTTAAAAAAAAAAAAGGCACAGCACCTACAGCTAAAGACAACTTTGGATTTAATCAGAGGAGGGGCTTAACTCTTTCCCAATCAAAATTCTCTCCTCCTGCTCCTTTCCCAGTGGCGTAGCGTGGGGGGTGCAGGGGGGGCCGGCCGCACCGGGCGCAACATCTGGGGGTTAGGGTTAGGGGGCGCAAATCCACGGGTTAGGGGGTGCAAATTACTTGCCTTGCCCCGGGTGCTGACAACCCACGCTACGCCACTGTCCTTTCCCACTTATGGGTACATTAATCAGACCCATATATTCCTGCCCCCATGTTAGGAAAAGAAGCTTTAGTGGGGACACCTCTGAGACAGAAGGCCCAGAAGGAAAAGGTTAAACACCATATTAACTCTGCTGTTCCTCTGATCAAATTCAGAGTACCCTTCCCACAGTTGCATTAAATTAAGTTAAACTGATTGTATGTGAACAGCTCAACCTACTTTTAACCTATTCTTTGCTTCTTCTTTTTTTAAGTGCCGTCTTTCCTCCTGTCCATTTAGATAACAAAGTTTGCCAAGAGGGTTACAAGAGGGACATACGCCATGTAATCAGTTAATGAGTGCAGAGGGACGGATTTATTACAAGAAATAGGCTCTCAATCCACACTGAGCTCTGTATAACACTTCATCGGGGGGTAGTGATAGAATTATTATTGATGTAAACGTCTGAACCCCAAGAGGAAGAACAACGTAAATGACTCCAAGGCTGGTGCATCAAAGAGGCCCATATTGGGCCCATTGGTGTCACAAGGCCAGCTCAGGATGCAACAGAACATGCAAAGGCTCAGCCCTGTCCTCTCTTCCCAAACACCCCCACTTATAGGGGGCTCCATTGGTGGGGATGTTAAATACAGTTGCTTCTCGAATGTCTCCTGGGTCTAGTCTTATGACAGCGTGGGAGGAGGGAAGGGGGAGTATCTCCTTATCCACTTTCTCTACATCATGTGTGATTTTGTACACACCTATCATTGTCCCATTTCACTTGTCCTTTTTTTCTAAACCAAACTTTTTTTTCTAAACCAAAAAAAGTCCCACATTGCAACTTATTGGTCATATGGGAGTTGCTTTTGGCCACTCTTTCCAGCTCTTCAACATCCTTTTTGAGGTACGGTGTCTTGGATTGCAGCCCAAATCGCTTTTATAAGCAGAACAGCTTATCAATCTCCTATCCTTATAACTCAACCACAAGGCAGTTAGATTTATAACAATATAGTTTCAAGAGTGATCCAGCCATTTACATCGCTCTGCTTGTTGGGCCGATATTTTATGACATCACTCCTTTCCATTATTACACCTGATTGAGAGCTATGTATTGTTCAAAGAGTGCTGGGCTTCCACAGTCTTGCAATAAATCTACCTCTGAACTCTATTACTGACGGCATCTTGATTGAAATTAATTAACACCAAAGTGCTTGAAAATGTACCTCATCAAAAGCAGGGTAATCTGTTAGGTTTTATTTATTTAACCGGCAGCTTTGCAGTTTTTAAAAAATGTGCAGTTGTAATAACTTAAAATAGAAGGAAAGGTGCATGGTCTCCGCCACCCTACAATGTGAACCCCCCACTTTCCAAACAGCTTTCAGTCCCAAAAGGCAAAAGTTGAGGTCTGGCTCATCTGTTGTAAGCACGTCAATATTATATGTACCATTATTTTTGGATTTTAATCTAAGGCTGAAGGCTTGTCAGGTCTGGAACAAGTTCAGAGCAATTCTGAAGAGGGCAGAGAAACTGGTTTGCTAGTTAGATTCCCAACAATGGTGACATGTTATTAAGTAGCCAATGCTGTAATCTTATATCTCTTACTTGGAAGTAAGCCTTATTGAACACTATAGGACTAACTTATTTCTGAGCTGACATGTAAAGCAGGAGTGAGGAAGATGTAACTCTCTAGATTTTGTTGGCCTTCAGCTCCCAACAGCACAGTCAATGAAATTTGTACCCTAACAACAACTGACCAGGGCGGGGGGCACAGGTTCTTAGGGGTGTAAGAAAGCAGAGATTTCCATTCAGACATGTATTTGTTGCAATCAGTCCTGTTTCTGTTCTGCTGCAGTTTGGTTTCTGCCAAATACTACATTATTTGTCACTCTGTCAGCTATTTTCTTTACTTTGAAATGAATGTAAGTTACATAAATACTTACACAGCTTACATAAATTGTAAGTAACTATTTACGTAACTAAAACATGCCATCACCTTGCCAACAAAGGTCCGTATAGTTAAAGCTATGGTTTTCCCAGTAGTGATGTATGGAAGTGAGATCTGGACCATAAAGAAGGCTGATCGCTGAAGAATTGATGCTTTTGAATTATGGTGCTGGAGGAGACTCTTGAGAGTCCCATGGACTGCAAGAAGATCAAACCTATCCATTTTTAAGGAGATCAGCCCTGAGTGCTCACTGGAAGGACAGATCCTGAAGCTGAGGCTCCAATACTTTGGCCACCTCATGAGAAGAGAAGACTCCCTGGAAAAGATCCTGATGTTGAGAAAGATGGAGGACACAAGGAGAAGGGGACGACAGAGGACGAGATGGTTGGATAGTGTTCTCGAAGCTACCAGCATGAGTTTGACCAAATTGCAGGGGGCAGTGGAAGACAGGAGTGCCTGGCGTGCTCTGGTCCATGGGGTCACGAACTAAACAACAACAACAAAACATGCCATTAGTTACGGTATTGTCTGCAGACTTAAAAACCCCAACCACAGTGTGAATGAACACTGCTCACATTTGGCTCAACTGACTTCTGCTCCTGGACACAGACAAAAATTAACAGTGCAGTCCTATGCATGTTTACTCAGAAGCAGATCCCACTGAATTGACTGCTCTGTACTCCCAAGTAAATCTGTGCAGAAATGCAGCCTTGAAATCAAATTAATGATCCTGATGGAATGGGTCTAGGGGTGAGAAACAGCAACATTCCCAGATAGGTTTTAAAGAGCACCATTTGGCCCAGTTCCACTCACACCAGCCAAATGCGTTTTTAGTAGTTTCCCTTCCCAAGAGATTCTTAAGAACATAAGAAGTTAGTTAACAAACCAGCTCTGACCCTGCATGGACTAGCATTAAGAAAGATGTCAGGGGAGTTCAGGGGAGTTTGCAGCAGACAGACACTCGATTATAAAACTGTGAGAGCACAGGTCTAAAAATTCTTACAGATCCAATTTCAGTGGCATTTATTTGCATACTGATTGTGTTGCTTTAAAACTATTTTGATTTACAGAAGCCAAGAAGGATGCATATGACATGGGTGTGGCCTCATATAGCCAACACGCTTAAGTCTAATGGATGCATGAATGGGTTAATGCCACAGAGTAAGCTGTCCTGCCAGGCTTAGCTAGGTCATTTCCCCACCTTGGGAGGCAGGTAATCAAGGCATTTGTTCACCTTCAGTCTACTACAGAAGTTCAGTGTGTGAGGAGGGCTGAGTTGGTTGCTGCAGCTCAGACCACATGGCTCTCACAAGCCACTCTTCAGTTCCTAGAGCAATAATTTAGGAACTTTCACCACTGTAATTAAGCCAACTTTTACTCCCTGAGCAACTTTTTCTGAATGCTGTATGGAAAAGCACATGAATCTGACATTTGAAGGGTTTGTAAGTAAATGATTTTAACTTACTGAATGTGCAGTCTTTTTTCCATGCTAGGGGAAGAGGGAAGTTTTTGCAACTCAGAAGAGCATATATTAAAGGTCCAATAGCCTGTATTTCCACACTTTGCTGCATGTTTTCTGATTTAAAATCTCTGCTGGGGTTCTCTCACCAAAGAGTACTTGCCCCAAACCAGGATCTTGGCATCCAGGGAATTCTCCTTTATATACCTATTTCTTTTCCTTGTCACCAGCAGGAGACATGTGACATTGCAGCCTGCCAAGGCTAAACAGGCTAAACAGGTCTGGGGCTCTAAGGGAGGCTACCCAGCCTGCTTTGCAAAACAATAAGAGTAAATGTTTTATATGCCTCCTAATTCCCAGGAAAGGATATGTGAGACCCTGAGTTCATTTTCGCAGATTCTTCTATCTTTGCAAACACCACTTCCACATCTTCAGAACACTTTTTGTCAAAATGTAATTTTGCATTTATTTATTTTAGCTATTTTTGAACGGTTGCACATCACTGCATACTGCACACTATGCTTCTCATTCAAAAGGATACACTTCAGTGCAGTACTGTTAGTATCTGAATTATAACATTGCATAGCAATTGCACACCGATCCCTTCTGAAAAGTTAAACAGTATAATGTAGATTACTACCACACCTCATATGTGCAGAAATAAAAAAAACACCACAAGCGTATAGCATTTTATAAATTTTCCAAATAGTGAATGGGAGATGGAGAATGAGGGGATCCCAGAACTGTGCCTACTGCCCTTGAGGGGAAGCAATTGCAACCTCCTTTTTGAGATTTAGCAGGATCCATGTCCTCAGAAGGGACTACCTTGCCTGAAGATCTCATCCAATTCTGCTGCAAATTTTATTAGTTATGGACATTTTGTGTGTGTCTGTGCCCCTGGATCTATTTACTTATAATTTGGCAGGCTTCATCCACTCTGGAAGGGCTAGTATGTCTGCAAATTTCATTCACTTCTGTCTTTCATTCACTTCTCAATTGTGAATGAGTGGAAACGAAGCAGACTTGGACAAATCCTGAGCTGAATCAGACAGTCTACAAAGGCTGAGGGAGGCTATTTTCCAAAGTGCTGAATTGGAGTCCAAACAAAATATTGTGGTTAATGTACACCCCCACCAACTATTCCTGTACTCTAGTCAGATATGCAGCAGAAGGAAAACAGAGGTTCCTTACATTTCTGTTAAAACATTAGCCGTGGGAAGAGAGATGTGCAAGTTCTGTTATGAAGGCAAGCTTTTACAACTCCAGTTAAGGAACCTGGAAATCCATAATACTGGGGACGTTGGATATGCTTGGTTATTTGCTACTTTCCAACTCCAAATCTGCTTCTCTGTGACTTTTTCACATTTATATTTGAACTTTGTTACAAGACAATTTGGAAATATTAAGCATTTACTCTGAAAAAGAGAGAGAAAGGAAAGATATAGATTTTCTTGTTTTGATGAGGAATTGGACTATTATGGCTATAAGAGGGTACATACTTCATTGTTCCTTGAAAGTGCAATATGGCAGTATATCCAAAATCCTTATATTCCTTTTGGCTTTTTAAATGTACCTATAACTTTAGCTCTCAGAAGTCCCTAAAAAAACAAAACACAAACACAAACAAAACCCTGGTTCGAGCGCTAAAAATGTTGACCACAGCAGTCATCTGGAATATTCTTCTTTTTCTGCCAATGAAATAGAACATTACTTACCAAGATTTGTCAGCCAACATAAATTATACCTTCTTTGCAGTTGTTAGAACAGGATAGAAAAACGGCATTGGCCTACTGAGTCATCCATGCTTCCTTCATTTAATTCATATGTTGCCAACACCTGTGAAAACAATCGGCATCAGAGGCTTAAACGTTCTTTAGGGTATGCTGAAGCAAGAACTTAGTTGTCTGAGTTGGGTTTTTCTTTAGGTCTCTAAATTATTAGCAAATCTGAGAACTATGAAATTACTGTATATTTTAAGCAAGTTCATTCTGGGTTTGGATAATTTATTAGGATGAGGAAAAAACTGACACACTAAGGCAGTGTCAGGTGCCACAGGACTCATACTAAACAAGGCACTGATCCTCTGGTCCACTAGATTGGCAGCCTTCATTATGAACTGCCAGGTTCACACTGTGTTGCTCCCAGACATGCCATGCACCAACCCTTGCCTGCTCTAGGTGCCCATGTGCTTCACCGCTACTCCATCAAGCTGTCTCCAGTCTCCGTGCATCATCTCCTACCTCCAGGTTCCTTCAACAGAATCTCAGAACCTGAGGCTCCAGAAATCTGGTGATCCCGATAAAGGGACTAACACAACAAGCATCAGCACCTGGCATCCTTAGACCCAACACCCTTGGAGGGTCCATCACTACTATCAGCCTTGGGATGAGCAGTTGGGTCTGTGGCATTGCACAATGACCCTGATGCAGTGTCATTCCAGGGTATTGTGGAAGATTTAAATGGAGTCTCCCTCTTAAATTTACCACTACATCCCAAGCAATGTTATATCACATCACTTGGGAAGACAGGCTAACTAATGCCTATGTACTGGAAGAAGCATAGATCACCAGTGTCAGAGCAGTGATTGTTCATCAACTTCGCTGGACTGGTCATGTTGTGCGGATGCCTGATTATCATCTTCCAAAACAACTACTCTACTCCGAACTTAAAAATGGAAAGTGTAATGCTGGTGGTCAACAAAAGAGGTTTAAAGACTCTCTCAAGGCAAATCTTTAAAAATGTAGTATAAAGACCGACAACTGGGAAACAGTGGCCTGCGAGCACTCCAGTTGGAGAACAGCCTTTACCAAGGGTGTCATGGGTTCTGAAGATGCTCAAATTCAGGACAAAAGGGAGAAACGAGCCAAGCAGAAGCCACGCTTGGCAAACCCTCACCATGATCAACTCCCGCTGAGAAACCTATGTCCCCACTGTGGAAGGACGTGTGGATCCTGAATTGGCCTCCACAGTCACTTATGGACTTACTGTTAAAACTGTTTCTGAAAGACAACCTTACTTGGCTATGAGTGATCACCAAAGAAAAAGAAGACATCAGGGGCATCATGGCTTGCAGCTGGGGACCACCAGAGGGCACTTTGCTGAGGAACACCTCTGACCTGGGGCTGGCTCTGGGTACAACACCCTACCCTGTTTGACACAGAAATATGAGGTTGTCCTAGCCTCTTCTTAATGGCATGTTGAAAGATTCCCCCACCATTTGGCCCTTTTATATTTCAGCTACTTAACTTTTCTGAAGGCCAGCTGCTTTTCTTAGGAGAGCCATTGTCCATCTCCCTGACTTCCAGATATCCAGGAAAGGGACCCCTTGCAAGTTTTCATGTTTTCCCTACAAACAGCTGCCAAACCCTTTAGCCACTACAGAACAGCTGTATTTTGTTAGTTGTCCGTGCATATGTGTATTTTTAAAAAAGCTCAGCAGGACAGAAAGAAACCACATTTTACTCTTCCTCCCTGATAAAGTCACTGCAAGTATGCCAGACAACTCAACATGACACCACATTGTAAGGATAGGGGCAGTATTTTAATACAGGAAAGAAAATGAGCTTCGTGTCATCATAGGGTTCACAAATCTATTTGAAGCAATGTGTCCTGCTATTGTGAAGTCAGCTTGTACACGCACAAGCTGAGGAAGATGGCTTTGAAATGTTATTAAGGAGAAAGAACTATTTGGTTTGGATTTGATAGAGGCTCCTAAGGTAAGCTGTGGCATGCTCTCTGCCATGTATACAACTGGTAAGTAATGAGCTATGAGAAAAACCTAGACAGCATCTTAAAAAGTAACTTACATTCATTTCAGTGTACTAAAACATGCCATCACCTTGCCAACAAAGGTCCGTATAGTAAAAGCTATGGTTTTCCCAGTAGTGATGTATGGAAGTGAGAGCTGGACCATAAAGAAGGCTGATCGCCAAATAATTGATGCTTTTGAATTATGGTGCTGGAGGACACTCTTGAGAGTCCCATGGACTGCAAGAAGATCAAACCTATCCATTCTGAAGGAAATCAGCCCTGAGTGCTCACTGGAAGGGCAGATCCTGAAGCTGAGGCTCCAATACTTTGGCCACCTCATGAGAAGAGAGGACTCCCTGGAAAAGACCCTGATGTTGGGAAAGATGGAGGGCACAAGGAGAAGTGGACGACAGAAGACGAGATGGTTGGACAGTGTTCTCGAAGCTACCAGCATGAGTTTGACCAAACTGCGGGAGGCAGTGGAAGACAGGAGTGCCTGGCGTGCTCTGGTCCATGGGGTCACAAAGAGTCGGACACGACTAAATGACTAAACAACAACAACAACATGAGAAAAACTGGTGGCAGCTGATGAAGTACCTATTTACATCAGGAAGATGTCAGGCCTAATCTCAAAAGTGGACTTTCTAGGTTGACCATGCCTGGCAAAGAATGGAGCAACTTGAGGAACACATTTTCCTCCTGAATGGAAAAGAAGAGGTTGACTGTCCCAGAGATGCAGCTCCCATTTCTATCTTTTTGTTCACACCTCTCTCTCTCTCTCTCTCTCTCTCTCTCTCTCTCTCTCTCTCTCTCTCTCTCTGTCTGTCTCTCTCAGGTCTTAGGTCCTTAAACTGAATTCAGTTCTCTGTCCATTTTTCAGTAGCAAACGTGCAAGCTTTTGAAATCTTGCAAATGCTCTGTGCCTGTAAGGGGGAGTATGACAGGTTGTGTCAGACGAAAAGGTCAGTCTTAACAGAATTCCTACCTAAGTCTTCCACCTCCAAACATAACATTTCAGCCACGACTGCTCTCTAGCCTTCACATAGGAGACTGTTTTCTCTGACATCTGACAAATGTTGAAGTGGAGTGTAAAATATTGTTATCACATTGCCTCGCACGGGAAGCTGTATGGTTCTGTCACTTGCATGTCAAGGTGTCTGCATGCATTGTCTGCAGCCTTAATGTGAACCTGGAAATGGGAAGACAACCTTAGCCTTCCACCGACATGATTTCATAAATTATACTAACCTTAACTATTAACTCAGACTTGGGGGGGGGGGACACACCTGTCTTTCTTAAATCATGGCCTGTGCTTGTCTCACTGCAGCATTATCCCTGACCCCCCGGGTGATGCTGTGGTGTAAAGCACTGAGCCTCTTGAGCTTGCTGATGAGAAGGTTGGTGGTTCGAATCTGTGCGTCGAGGTGAGCTCCCGCTTCTCTGTCCCAGCTCCTGCCAACCTAGCAGTTTGAAAGCACACTAGTGCAAGTAGATAAATAGGTACCACTGCGGTGGGAAGGAAAATGGCATTTCCGTGCACTCTGGTTTCCATCACAGTGTTCCGTTGTGCCAGAAGCAGTTTAGTCATGCTGGTCACATGACCGGGAAAGCTGTCTGTGAATAAACGCTGGCTCTCTTGGCCTGAAAGTGAGATGAGTGCCAGAACCCCATAGGCGCCTTTGACTGGACTTAGCCGCCCAGGGGTCCTTTACCTTTTTTACCTTTATCCCTAACCAGGCTGGATCTAGACACATCAAAAAAGTGATTCAGTTAAACGCGTTGTAAACTTCATCAAGGGAAATCCTTTTGGTGACAGACGGGACTCCACAGCACCATCTGGTGTCACAGTGTTATAACTCATATGAAGCGCTTTTTCTTTACTAATGTAGCTGAGTTCCAGATGCCCAAATCCAGCAAGGGAGTTGTCATGTGTGTGCTATGCAGAGGATGTATCAAAACTACAGTGCAGACCCAACCCCACAAATCTGTTGACTTTAGATGGGCCAATATCTGTGAAGAGTAAAGTGTGACTAGAGATGGATCACAGCCCTAGTGATTCATATCATTCAAGTTTTTTGGGCAAATAATAATAATAATAATAATAATAATAATAATAATAATAATAATAATATAATATTGAATTTATATACCACCCTATACCTGGGGGTGTCAGGCTGGTTCACAAAATAAAATCAAGATATAAAACCACAAAATCTATAATAAAAATAAAAACAACAACCCAATTGCCCTCCCCCACAGAAAACCACCACATTTTTAAAGGGCATAGGATGTCAATCAAATCAACCAGAGACCTGGTTAAAAAGGAACATTTTTGCCTGGCGCCTAAAGGTGTATAATGAAGGTGCTAGGTGAACTTCCCTAGGGAGAGCATTCCACAGATGGGGAGCCACTACAGAGAAGGCCCATTCTCGGATTGCCACCCTCTGGACCTCTCAAGGAGGAGGCACATGTAGAAGGGCCTCAGAAGATGATCTCAGGGTCCAGGTAGGTTCATATGGAAAGAGGCGGTCCTTGAGGTATTGCTGTCCTGAGCCATTTAAGGCTTTATAGGTCAAAACCAGCACTTTACATTCAGCCCAGAAACTAACTGGTAGCCAGTGCAGTTGGACCAGGATCGGTGTAATATGCTCAAACCGTCTTGCTCCGGTGAGCAACCTGCCTGCTGAATTCTGCGCCTTCAAAGGCAGCCCTACTTATAATACATTGCAGTCATCTAACCTTGAGGTTACCAGAGCATAGACAACAGTAGTTAGGCTATCCCTGTCCAGATAGGGGCACCTAAGACGCTGTCCCCATTCTGAACAGCTCACTGTTAACTCCTCTCTAATCTTAGTTCTAAATGCTTCTGCAAAGCAACCAGCCAGGACTGCATTGGTCCAACGACATCCTGGTTGGTTCCTTTGCGGGACATCGCCAGTTCCCTCAGCCAATAATTTCATTCCTTTCTCAGCGTGTTCTGGACAGGGAATCTGGATGGATGTGGTGGGAGGATACCACTAGGCTTGCTTGCTACCAGAAACAATGCACCTATAGCAGCTGCATGCCAAGGGAGACATGCAAAAAGTACTGCTCATCTCAGAATCAGGATCCACTGATGACCATAGAGGGCAAGCAACACAAACATTTACTTTCACAGACCCTGGGAGCCAACACAGTCCATCTGGAGAATTTGGGAGATCTGTAACAATGACCTATCAATCTGAAAACTTAGCAAAATGGATCTCTGTGTATTTTTATATATTTGTGTGTGTGTGTGAGAGAGAGAGAGAGAGAGAGAAGAAAGAAAGAAAGAAAAAAGAAAGAGAGAAGAAGAAGAAGAAGAAGAAGAAGAAGAAGAAGAAGAAGAAGAAGAAGAAGAGTAGTAGTAGTAGTAGTAGTAGTAGTTTGGATTTGATATCCCGCTTTATCACTACCCTAAGGAGTCTCAAAGCGGCTAACATTCTCCTTTCCCTTCCTCCCCCGCAACAAACACTCTGTGAGGTGAGTGGGGCTGAGAGACTTCAGAGAAGTGTGACTGGCCCAAGGTCACCCAGCAACTGCATGTGGAGGAGCGGAGACGCGAACCCGGTTCCCCAGATTACGAGGCTACCACTCTTAACCACTACACCACACTGGCAGAGAGAGAGAGAGAGAGAGAGAGAGAGAGAGAGAGAGAGAGAGAAAGAAAGAAAGAAAGAAAGAAAGAAAGAAAGAAAGAAAGAAAGAAAGAAAGAAAGAAAGAAAGAAAGAAAGAGAGAGGACAGCCTTTGATCTAGAAAGGGAAGCCTTAGCAACATTCAGCAACGGCTATCTAAAGTTGCTAATGCCATCTGTATAGCATAGTTCCAGGCCAATGCGGTGTGTAACGTCCACAATCAGCCAATCTGGAAAAAAGGCTTCATGGATGTTATTGTGGTCCATAGGCTGCAGTTCAGCCAGAGCAACTCCCTCCCGAGTGTTGTGTCCCTGACACCTGCTTCCTTCTTTGGCTAATGATGTCGTGCTCTTCCAAAGTGTCTGCGTGCAACCACAGAAGGCTCTGCTGAAAAGAGGAAATCATGATTACCCTTTGCAGTGTGTCCTGATTGCCTCCACCGTTAGACACCTGTCTCGCTGGCAAACACTTTTTATATGGTAACCAGGGAGAAGCAGGTTGGCCTTTCAAATGCTGGAGGTGGCTGGAATCACTGCGATCCAGATGCAGGAAGCAAACTTCCTTGTTCCCCATTAACTAACTTGGGAGGAACATATTAGCATTCAATCAGCAGACCACCCAAAATTGTGGCACACTGCAGAGCAGCCCACCATTACACACTGCAGCAGAGTGTGGCGTTAAAAGCAATAAGCACACCACTGCTGCAGAGTTGTTGGGGTCAAGGCAGGGCATTAAAACACATCTGGGAATTAAATCGTGTTCCCTTGTTTAACTGATCCTGAAACTGGGAATGCTGGTA
Organism: Podarcis melisellensis; assembly: GCF_964234715.1. NCBI lineage: Eukaryota > Metazoa > Chordata > Lepidosauria > Squamata > Lacertidae > Podarcis > Podarcis melisellensis. Next base: position 83,508,615 of record NC_138537.1, read on the forward strand.
GGTCTGTGGTCTATCAGGTTGCCTTGAAGCTCCTGATCAGAGGAAGGCATTGCCCTCATTGTCTCTCTCCACCCCTTAAATTTAGGATGACAGTTGTCAATAAAAATATTATATAAAAATAAAATAAAATAGGATAACAGTGTTGTCAAAGTTTTGATCATGAACTTTGATGACCAGTACTGTTTACTATTAGGGGACGTGGGTGGCGCTGTGGGCTAAACCACAGAGCCTAGGGCTTGCCGATCAGAAGGTCGGCGGTTCGAATCCCTGCAATGGGGTGAGATCCCGTTGTTCGGTCCCAGCTCCTGCCAACCTAGCAGTTCGAAAGCATGTCAAAGTACAAGTAGGGAAGCCCAGCGGGAAGGTAAACGGTGTTTCCGTGCGCTGCTCTGGTTCGCCAGAAGCAGCTTAGTCATGCTGGCCACATGACCCGGAAGCTGTACGGCGGCTCCCTCGGCCAATAAAGCGAGATGAGCGCTGCAACCCCAGAGTCGGTCACGACTGGACCTAATGGTCAGGGCTCCTTCACCTTTACCTTACTGTTTATTATTAATAGTAAGCATTACGATTTGGTATTATTTGTGCTTGCTTTAATATGCTATAGTTCATTGCCCTGGATTCCTTTGTGTAAGAAAGGCAAGATGTAAATATTTGGCTAAATAAAAATAAATACCTTAAGTAGGAGGTGAGCATTCTGACCCCAGAGTCTAGAAGGAAGGGCCTTGCAGGCTCACAGGTAAGGCTGGAACTTGGATAGGAGTCTGTTGTGCTCCAAGGTGACTAATAATAGCTGGAATAAATCAAAATTCCACCCTTTTTTGGGGGTGGGGACACATTGGTTCGCCAAGCCTAACTAGAAGTTGAGCCAGGGTTAAGGTTCTTGTTGCTGGCATCCACCTGTCTCAGGAGACAATGGAAGAGTGCACTTTTGGGGTGAGGTCAAACTGTTGTGGCTGTAGAGACCAATACAGGGAATACATGTTTCATTGCAACTGGGGGAAATGAAGGTGTCCAGTTGTTCTGCTGCAGATGCACCAAGGCGTTTCTTCTCTGTGCTCCTCCCAGTAGTCATTGCTCCTCTGGTCACTGCTATGGATACATGATCTGACTATCTCCAGGCTCTATGGTTGTCATTGCAGTTGAGGTTCACCTATTGTTAATTAAGGGAATGAGTGCAGTTCAGTGATGGAACATCTGCTTGGCTTTCAGGAGGTTCCTGTTCAATCCCCAGCAATTTCAGGTTAGGTTGGGTATGTCCTTCATCTGAAACCCAGGAGAGCCACTGCCAGTCAACATATAGACAATTCTCAACTAGATGGACCAATGATCTGACTTGGTATAAGGCAACATCCCATGTTCCAAAATTAAGAGTGCCAGGTTAGCATATATCATGGATAATTATGTAGTCATCTGTGGATGTCTTGAAGAACATCAACTGCCAACTCAGTTTTCAGCACTGGTTTGTTTTGCTTTAGAAATTTTGAGTGTATAATGGATCAACTCTACTTCCACAGAACTGAAGACCTGAAGACACCAAAGCTCATAAAATTGTCATATGTATACACAAAGGTCAATAGAGTTGATAATGAAAGTGGATGGTTGGTATTTGTAGAAATACATAATGTTGTCCTGGTACTCTTTACCTGTCAGATTGTGCCCCATTTTCACTAGCAGGCCTGAGTTCAAGTCCCAGCTCAACTGTGTGGCCTTGAGCCAGCCAACTGGCTATTACCAACAGACATTGACTGGCAAAATAGGAACTGCAGTTGATGTATGGGAAAATTGATGAATGCTCTGTCTGTTCAGGCAAGCTATCCATCTAAAAAGAAGCCACTTCATCCATAGTCACCTAACGGTGTGTTGAGAACTTCAGTTCTGCTTTCCATCTTCAGGAAACTGCTCCACGTTTACTACCGCATTGTGACTTTGAACTAGAATAATGAACAACATCCGTGATTTCTCAATAGTTTGTGAAGTTCGGTTGATGACCCTGCAGGGAGGTTTAGATTTGGGTCTTTCTGCTTTCCTCTCCTCCTCCTCCCCTCTTTCCTCCTCAACTTGCTGTTTTTTGTTTTCGCCAGTCCATCCATCACTGGGTAGACATGATGCATTCCCTCTAACCCTCCAGAACTACCATCTGGCTCTACCTCTGTGGTATAAACATTTGCTAGCTGCAGCCCTCCCATGCAGGAACAAGCTGTTTGACTCATCATGAACTCAGGGACCAGGCAGCTGAGGCTTGGACTAAACTGTGCCTTGAGGGGGGGGGGTGTAACTTTGGCTAGCAAAAGAGATAGCATTCTAAATACTCTAGATAAGATTAATCCATTAAGCATTTTGGTATTCTAGAATATATGGGGCTCTTGTTTCTCTCTCACATGCTCACTCCACTGCCACCTCAACCACTAGTTATTGGGGGCTTGGGCCTGGCAGTCTCTCCTCTTCCATTCCACCTTGTGGCATACCTGGCTAGGCCTGAATCAGCCTTGTCTTCTTCTTTGGTGATCACTTGTAGCCGAGTAAGATTGTCTTCCATGAACACGGTCTTAACAATGAGTCCGTAAGTGACTGTGGAGGCCAATTCTGGATCCACACATCCTTCCACAGTGGGGACACAGGTTTCCGGGTGGGAGTTGATCACGGTGAGGGTTTGTCGAGCGTGCCTTCCTCTTAGCACGTTTCTCCCTTTCGTCCTGAGTTGTCTTCAAAACCCATAATACCTTTGGTAAAGACTGCTCTCCATTTGGATCGTTCGCAGGCCAGTGTTTCCCAGTTGTCAGTGTTTATACTACAGTGGTACCTTGGGTTAAGTACTTAATTCATTCCGGAGGTCTGCTCTTAACCTGAAACTGTTCTTAACCTGAAGCACCACTTGGGGTCTCCAGCTGTTGCTGCGCCGCCGGAGCACGATTTCTGTTCTCATCCTGAAGCAAAGTTCTTAACCCAAGGCACTATTTCTGGGTTAGCAGAGTCTGTAACCTGAAGCGTATGTAACCTGAAGTGTATGTAACCCGAGGTACCACTGTACTTTTTTTTTTAGATTTGCCTTGAGAGAGTCTTTAAACCTATTTTGTTGACGACAGCAAAAGAGATTGACCAACATAAGAATCAGCCCTGTACAGCTTTACTAGCCAATTGTCCTATGTTGGTGTTGATACCCTGCCTCTCACTGATACCTGGTTGCCTTTAAAAGCTTTTGGGGTTGCTGCTACTTCCTCACATCCATTTTTTTGGGGGTGTGATGGAACCTTTGTCATCTGCCTCACCTGGGGATACACAGTGGGATTAGTGCTTTTATTCGAAAAACTTACATCTTTGCCCTTCTACCCAATGAGGTAATACAGGATGGCTAACAATAAAGCAAGAATTAGAAGTTAATATCCAAACAGTAATCAACAAACTGTTTTCTTTTCTTATAAATTTATTTATTTGGTTTTTCAAGTTAAAGTTTTACAATCACATATCCAACATACATCTTAAAAACTAGATTCCAAAGAATCTCCTGGACTTCCCTCCTCCCCTTTGTGGGTCCTATTTTTAATCATTTCCTCCTGCATCTTTTTTTTAGTAATCCAAATCTTTTACATCTCCATTATATCCAAAACCCACAATTAAACTACAGGTGTTATTCCAATCCTACTAACGATTTTAACTATTTATAATGATTTTTAAGATATATTATAAATCCCCCCCATTCCTTATTAAAATTTTAGTCTTCCCGATTTCTGATCCTTCTGGTCATTTTTGCCATTTCGGCATAATCCATCAACTTAATCTGCCATTCTTCTCTGGTTGGGACTTTCTCTCCTTTCCATCTCGGCCTTTTGGCTAACATCAAGTGTAGCAACAATCTGTTGTCAAAGGAAGGAAAGGATTTTGTGTCTGTGTTTTAAATCCAACTCAGAAATGGACGGAGCAATGCAATGCCTCACTTCCATCCTGCCAATTTAGGACTGCCGCCTTAAGATCATTTTCCTTGTGTCCCTCTAGTCATGTTACTTTCTTTCAGTTTAACTTGGATTTCTTGAAATGTTTTGGAGTTTTCTTCTACCAATACCCCCTTTTCTTTTCTTTTGTTTTATCCATTTCACTGTGTTTTGTTTTTTTCCAGCCCCTCACACTCCATAGGCTTCAGGTGTTTAAAACTACATCATGACAGCATTATCATATTCAGGAGAGCATGATCACAAAGAATCTGAATGTTGAGCAGAAGCATGAAAATGAGTCGCCATCACTTTAGCTGTTCGCGAAAGCTTTCCTAAAAGGGACAACTGAAACCACCTTTTTAAAAGTGAGCTTCAGTATTGGAATTCTCATCCCACCATTGCTCAACTGCTCTTGGATGCTGAAATCCCTCCATGAAATATTCTGCTCATATTTTACTCATTCTCCATCGCTGGAGCTCCCTCTTGGCTCCAGAGAGACTAGGGCCCTGCAGGACTTGACATCTTTCCACAGGGCCTGCAAGACAGAGCTGTTCCACCAGGCCTTTGGCCAGGGCACAGCCTGACCCCCTCCTTTGACAATCCTCACAGAACTCTAGCCCAATGGTTGCCATTAATCTGATTTGAATTGATTTTATAATGAAATGATTGTAGAATGTTGTATCATTTTAATGTTGTTAGCCGCTCTGAGCCTGGCTTCAGCTGGAGAGGGCGGGATATAAATAAAAAATTATTATTATTATTATTGTTATTATTATTATTATTATTATTATTTGCACACCTTCTCTCCTCTTCAAAATCCTTCCTTTTCCATAAAGCTAACTAACGCTAAGCCTGTGCCTTGAAGCTTGCTCACATTTAACTTTGCCTTGCTTTTCTCTATAGTTGCTGACTCCTGGGGGCTGAGGCAGTTTCAGGCCCCCCAAATGTAATTCTTGAGGAGACTGGGGCCGCTCAATCCGCTGGACAAGCCAGGCCTCTGCTTCTTTCTTATTCCTGTTTTAATATACCACACAATTGGGGCAATGAAGGAATTTTCATGCCATGCTGACCACTCCAAAAAATATGGCATCTCTGCACAGCACAATTTGATGAGAGCAGCCATGTTGATTTTTTCACATATCCGCTCTGTAGTTATATAAACTGGGGGTTGGAGTTGAGTTTCTTTACATCAAAGGGCTGCATGGGTGAAGAAGAGTATTGAACACTCTTGCTCCTCAGTCTTTTAAACTCCCTACACTGAATTGTCCCAGATATTTTCCTCCTAGGCCGGCTTTGTCATTGGAAAAGAGCCAGGCTGGAAGAAAAACACCTGGAACGACTGAAGGTGATCCCAGGCTGATGCTATTTCTGGGTGGGATTCAATCACCTGTCAGCGAGTTCAGGTTGTGCAATTAAAATTGATCTGGCACTCTTTGGCAACAAACACACTTCCTCTCCCAAAACTGGACTTTTTTGTGATAAGGAAAGGGACTGGAAAATGCAGGCTAACAGTTGTTTGATGCAATGTCACCCAATCTCCTTTGGGATGAGTAAGTTGACATTGTCTAACCTCCCTACAGGCATCTGGAAGCAACCTGAGCAAAGCAATGTAAGGCTGGGGTTCAGCTACCCTTAGTGCAAAATTAGGTAAAGGTAAAGGGACCCCTGACCATTAGGTCCAGTCGTGGCCGACTCTGGGGTTGCGGTGCTCATCTCACTTTATTGGCCAAGGGAGCCGGCATACGGCTTCCGGGTCATGTGGCCAGCATGACTAAGCCACTTCTGACGAACCAGAGCAGCGCACGGAAACACCGTTTACCTTCCCGCCGGAGCAGTACCTATTTATCTACTTGCACTCTGATGTGCTTTTCAACTGCTAGGTGGGCAGGAACAGGGACCAAGCAACGGGAGCTCACCCTGTCGCGGGGTTTCGAACCGCCAACCTTCTGATCGGCAAGCCCTAGGCTCTGTGGTTTAACCCACAGCTCCATCCACGTCCCTAGGGGTCCTTTACCTTTACCTTTTTGCCTTTAATCTGACAGCATAATTTAGCAGGATAACCCACAGCGCCACCCGCGTCCCTACTGCAAAATTAGGTGCCCCCATCTTTTGAATGGGGAAGATATGGGAGTAAGCAAACACAACCAACCTCATCTCTTCTTGCTTGGCCCTCCTTTTTGCTACACTAATAATTTAATAGCAGCCTAAACTACCCCAAACTGAAGCTGCAGCTTAAGAAGAGAAATTCTTTTGGAGTCCTGCAAGCCGTCTGTGGGATATTGTGAATTCCTTTCTGTGGAAGCTGCACTCGCTAATTGACGCTGGAACAGGAAAGAGCTTTCTTGACAAAGACAGGACCAGCCAAATGTGTTTCTTCTAAATGAAACACCTCCATCTATCCTGTTCTGATGATGAGCGGCCAGCAACATTTCCAGCTATCCATGCTATAAAAGGTGGGGGGGGGTGAGTAAATAAGGGCGATGACAGAATGAAAGAGCTGATCGGTGCTATTCTACAGACCCAAACAAAAAGAAAGCCTATAAACAAAATTTGTAAATACCTCTTAAGCAGAATATGTATGCAAATGTTGTGACTTGATCGGATTTGATTTATGAGCCACAAATTCTGCTTGGCATCAGCAGACAGTATTTTGGAGGCATAATAGCTTGGAGTTACTCCATCAATTGCAGAAATGGTACTGGATTCTAGAGTAGTGGGAAAGGAAGAATGGGCAAGGAGAAGACTCGCCGTTTGGTGGTAGGACACAGTCTTGGCATGCAGAATGCCCTGTGGGGCGTGGATCGAGGTCACACACCCAGGTTGTTGCAGGACCCACCATCTCAGCCTCACACTGTGGTGGCAAATCCTTCTCAGGGATGTCCACACAGGTGGGGAGAGCAAAGACTGGCCAGCAGGCAGGCTGCCTGAAGGGACCCAGGCCAGGCCAAAATATGATGTTCTGTAACCAAGAAAGTCGTAACATTCTCCAACCCCATACACTGTACAGTGGTACCTCTAGTTATGAACTTCATTCGTTCCAGAGGTCCGTTCTTAACCTGAAATTGTTCTTAACTAGAGGCATGCTTTCGCTAATGGGGCCTCTTCCTGCTGCTGCGCCGCACATGATTTCCATTCTCATCCTGGGGCAAAGTTCTCAACTCAAGGTAACTCTTCCAGGTTAGTGGAGTTTGTAACCTGAAGCATTTGTAACCTGAGGCGTTTGTAACTTGAGGTACCACTAAATTTGTCTGAGTCTTGATTCCTGCTGCTTTTCTGCCTTGTGCCTGGGACCAAACAGCAATTTGTGGAAAACCCAAATTGCCATTTGTTCTGATTCAGCGCTAAAGAGCGGGTTTTCATGGGGCAAGCGGTGCACAAAAAACAACAACAAAGTGCTCAGACATGGAGCTTGTTGTATAAAGATAAAATAAGTTAACTGAATCTATGCTGTCCTGAGCTCCTTGGAAGAAGGGAGAGATTAAAAATAACAACAACACATTGGTAATAAGTGATTCCTCTCCCTCTCTCTCTCTCTCTCTCTCTCTCTCTCTCTCTCTCTCTCTCCCCATGTATATGTACCCCAACCCTCTGGCATTTTGTCCTCTGCAAGCAGTAGCAGGTGGTATGGGGGGATGGAAATGCACCTTGATCTCCTGATAGCTGGAGGTTTCAGAGCCAGGTTTCAAAAGAGAAAGTGAGCTTGGCTTGAGTGGAAACATCCCTAGGGAGTGGATATGCAGGGATGAATCAAAGTGCAGAAGAGTGGTTTTAAGCCCCTCCATGCCCCTGTTGAATCTCCCTCTAACTGGAACGTGCCTTTACGTTCTACATCATCTCAGCCGAATTGGGACCCCCGTGTTTGCAAAGGCAACACCTGGTTTGATTCTCCCAGATCTGTTTGAAAATCGCTGCATAGAAGAACAAGTTCTTCTGTCCACAGAAAGTACCATCTTACAGAGATCTCTTCGACCTGACGGAATGAGGAAAGAAGTCACGTTTATATCCACAGGTGAAGTTCACATGAGTTCAGTTCTGTTCAGGGCCTTTCAATGTTTCCACATGCTCAAGTCTAATCCAAAGTTTTCCTTCTCGGCTTTAAATATTGGGGGGTGGGGTGGGGTGGGGTGAGCAGAACAACTCTTGACAACTAAGCTGAGGAGGTGACTGCAAAACCCCACCACCACTTCTCCTTTACCCGGGACTGGAGTACTGTTTTATAATCTGTCATTTGTACTTTCGTATACTAAAGGTGACAGTCTAATTCACATATGACCAACGCCGATAAATCACACTGGGGTGGGGTGATGGGGGAGGAAAGAGAGAGGAAACATTCATAAATCCATATCAAACAGCACCCAAATTATGACAAATGACATGGCAGTCATAAAACTGCACAAGCACAACTCACCAAGTCATTAATTTCATGGCCGTGGAAAATAAACAGACACTTTTTTTTCCGCAGCACTAATAAATTTTAAAAAAACTCAAAGAATGGTCCATCTGCTTCGAATAATTTTTAATTTCCTATTCTGTCTCATTCCCATTAGCTATTCCACTGAGATATTTGCAAAATTCTTTCATTTGCCTCCTCCCATCTGTATTCAATTACCTTGTTCCCAAACAGGGTTCGCCCCCCCCCCGCCCTTCTCCTAAGCAGAGTACAAAATATCCCCACCTGTACCTTAAAGCAAATGTTATGTGTGTTTTATTATCTGTTAGACTCTATGAGTCATTCCAGCTCAATTGCCTGTGCTGAAATACTTGGAGGGCAATCTGATTTTGATGTTTTCTGGCTTTGGTGAAAAACACCTGCCTGATTTTCATAGCTAATCTATTAACTTGGTAAATGCCTCAGCAGATGTTCTGGAACTGGCTTGGGACTGGGGTCCATTCTCGTGACAGGGCCTGCTTGTAAGCTTGAAATATTTAAATGTTCAGAGTTCAGAGGCCAATGATGTGTTTTGGGTACGAGCTTTCGCTAAATCATATTTTCTCCCTCTAGCCCTCCCCCCCCCCCCGCGCCGCCCCGATCCATCCCTGGAGTGCAATTCACATATAATAAGTGGCTGACGCATTTTGGCAGGCTAGGCCAACAATGTGGGCCTCCTTGAACTTTAAAGAATGTGGACTTTAAGGCAGGATTTTCTTTCCGCCTTTGGAAGTGACTGGCCTAATATTGTCTCCTGTTAGTCTTCATGCTCCCCCCTACTCCAGCTTTCCTTTTACTTCCTTTGCTTCCTTATTAGTGAAATTTATTTAGAGAGTGTAGATATATCTCGAATACAAACTCCTCTCTCCCTCTCTCATACACACACTCACACACATTTTCAAAGAGGCAGACACATCCAACATCTCTCTCTCAAAAAAATATCCATCTGAAAATCTCTATTTTCTTCCCTATGCCCTGTTTATGTTCTCCTGTTGTAACTGTCTTCAGATCTGCCAAGAAGATACACTCACCACATTCTGGAGGCCTTTAAAAGAAGCTAGTATAAAGAGCAAGCCAGGCCCATCCTGGACACAGGGGGCTGAGTCATACCCCTGGTTTTTTTGTGTTTTGTTTTCTGTTTGACTAGTATTATCACTTCTTGCTTCTTCGCAATGCACCCAACACTCATCCCCAATTGTGTTGTGTTGATACCACTACTTCTGATGGGATTGCTCAGACTAGTTTTATGCCAACTTTTTGGAATTACTCTATTTTGCTATGGCTCTTCATCTCATGTGTATCTCACAGGCTGCATGGCTATTACTACAGATATCTGTGGAAGTGGCTTCTTTCCTGCTGAACTGGCTTGGTACTGTTCCAACCCTCCCCCAGCTTCCTCTCCCAACTCCTCTTTGACCTTACAGTGGGTCTGTGGGAAGGAAAAAGTATCCTTTGTTCATTCCCATTGACCAATCCCATTGGCTTTCTCTTGTGATGCAAGAGAAGAGTAACTGAGTTCAGCTCTGTTACTCTCTCATTTTACTGCTCGTCTTGCTGCCACCGCCTTTATTATCTACATTATTGCTGGTTTATTATGTGCTTGGGTGTGGCTGTTGACATTGCCTCCTACCCTTGTAGGCAATCATGTTTTGGCCCATCTTTGCTGACTGGCTTTTGTTTTAATTGTGATTTCAAGCTACTCTTTCTGCTGAGTTGTCATAGAACCGGAGTTGCGAACTTTAATGTTTTGCAGTTGATTTTATATTTTATTTAATTGCTGCACAGTGCTTGGGCGCCTTCTAGTGAAGACACAACAGCAGGTGGCCTCAGTGGCCCAGTGGTCCATCAGCTTCAGCTGGTGGCCCAGCTACGCCCCTAACTGGACAGGGGTGGCCTTAGTGCTGTTGTCTATGCTCTGGTAACATCAAGGTTAGATGACTGCAATGTGTTATATGTAGGACTGCCTCTGAAGGCGGTTCGGAAACTTCAGCTGGTGCAGAATTCAGCAGCCAAGTTGCTCACCAGAGCAAGATGGTTTCAGCATATTACATTGGTCCTGGTCTGACTCCACTGGCTACCAGTTAGTTTACAGGCCTGATTCAAAGTGCTGGTTCTGACCTATAAAGCAGTATATAGGGCAGTATATAAATTCAAATAATAACAATAACAATATCAGTCGTGATGGTGGTGATGATGTAGATAAGCTAACAGTGAACCCAGCAGAGACTGAGGTGGTGCTTCAAGGAATGTATGAGCAGTTCAGCCTGAACAAACCAGGACAGAGAAGCCACGCCACAGCCACTGATTCTATTAGAACATGAGAAGAGCTTTGCTAGATTAGCCCAGGAGACCATCTAATTCAGTATCCAGTACTCACAGTGCCAGACCAGATGCCTATGTTCTACCTCCCTACTTGTGATTCCCAGCAAGGTTTATAGCCACTGATGAACTTTTGCTCCATGAATTTGTGCATTCCAAGTTGGCGGCCATTACCGCATATTTTAGGACATGATTTTAACTACCTGCTGTGAGAAGTTTTGTCTGTCCCGAATATTCAAACATTCAGCTTCATTCATTGTATGGTTCTGAGTTCTAGCACTATGAGGCAGAATGCTGCCCACTGGCTCGCGATAAATCCAAATTAAATCTAGTTATCCATAACTACCTGCGTCTAGCATGGATGCTTTGAGGAGGAGATTAAGTCCAGGTGACCTCTAGCCTATGTCCACCAGTCTGAGACCCATTCTGACATTTCTCTGCTAGGTGGCAGCAGATGGCTTTCTCCTGAAACCAGTCAGCAATGGAGTGACCGGGAGATGATGCAGGAATAGTTGTGGGAATGGAGGATTTAACAGTTGACCTCTTACAGGGATATTCTGTGTAGGGCAGACCTTTTGGTTTCCATTTACCACTGTTTTTCTAAAAAGAATATGCCAACGAAATCTTATGCTTGCGTAAAGGAAAGTTCCTTAGAGCTGACACAATTCACAGCAGACTGACTTATTTAACTTGTGAGTAGTACATGAGAACATTCTATGCAGATCCACTCAGTGTGGAGCTTTGTCCCCCTCTAGTGGCCAGCTGAAGATGAGGTTCACAAGTCACACTAGAAGATTCATGAGTCAGATCCTACAATTCTCTGATCCAAGCAGGTAACTGGCTAGGATGGAGCGACAAACATGCTTGCTAGTGCAGCCTCGAAAGACATGATAGGAATCTGATAAGCTGCTCTGCCCCCCTCTCTGTCTCACAGCGATGATCTGGGGACGCTGCAGTGCATGGTGAAGGAATCTGATGAGGATCAGTCTTCTTCCTCGGGTGGAGATCTGGTAGGGCCTAACTCAAGAGCCTCCCAGCCAGAGGACACCACCATGCAACCATCTACTGACTCAGAGGGTGAGTTCCTTGCTATGTTCCAAACCAGGCAGAAGACTGCAAAATAAGGCAAGGCCCCCTTAACCACCGCACCAGCTACTAGAAGGAAGCAAAGGTCACCATCACAGCTTCTCAAAATTGGGTCTCCTGCTGTTTTTGGACTACAATTCCAATCAACCCTAACCACTGTTCCTGCTACCTAGGGATGATGGGAGTAATAATCCAAAAACAGCTGGAGACCCAAGTTTGGGAAACCCTGGTCGCCACATTCCAGGTCTGGCCAGCCTACAAAAACCATCATTTGTCTCTAGCTCCCTGCAGAAACAAGGTCTTCTGCTTCAGCCTTGGCAGGACCCATTGGAGCTGTCCCTGGTCCTGTTCTCATCTGCTTTGATTGGGCACTGCCTACTTCCCCTGCAAGTCTGACACAGTCTGGAACTGAATATTGGCTCAGTTCCCATTAAAAAAAGAGAAAGGCAATGCCAGCATTTCCCTATCTAGGGAGAAGGGATGAATGGGCCAAGAATTTATTGTTAGCTAATGGATATTTACATGAGATTAAAGCACTAGGGCTGCCAACAAAATCAATACTGTAATGTGCTATGGGGTTTGTGGTGGCCACAAAGCTTCTAGCATCTGTTGGATGTCACACTGATGATGTCACAAAGACTTAGTGGCAGAGGAGGCGCTTAGCAACAGGGTCTCCCGTGACCAAGTTTCTGAGGGAAGAGAGAAGAGTTTGCAGTGGGGCAAGAAACAGGACCATGAGGAAAGATGGTCAGAGTTGCTGGAGTTGAGGCAGAAGCAGGAATAGCAGGTAGGTAAGGCAATTTGCTGCAAGATTTATTCCAGACCCTTCAAGTGTCCCTATTTTCCAGTCCCAGATTCACAGAAGCCGTCCTGGTTGTTCCATTTTCCCTTAGGATGTCCCTATTTTCATGGGAGAAATGTTGAAGGGTATGGAATAGGATGTCCTTATATTCATCAAAGAAATGTTGGAAGGTATGTGAGGCAATCATGGGGCCCACATCTGCTCTGGACCAGTCAGCAACTACAGGCACATGCAGTGCTGACGGAACTGCCCCCTGTTGACTCTACCACCTTGCTAAGAATTAAGAGAAGAGGTGAAGTCGGTTATGATACATTGGACCAAAGATTTTGGGTATAACATACAGTTAAAAGACTGGGAAAAGCTGTGGAAAGAAGGATTAAAATTTACAGCATGCAATGCTTTGAAAGAAAATGTGATGAAAATGATGTATAGGTGGTATATCACCCCTGTGAGATTAGCTAAAATGTATAAAGTAAGTAATAAATGTTGGAAATGTAAAGAAAAGGAAGGAACTTTCTATCACATGTGGTGGGAATGTAAAAAAGTGAAAAACTTCTGGGAAATGATATATAATGAGATGAAAAAGATGTTGAAATATACATTTATTAAGAAACCAGAAGCATTTTTACTTGGCATTGTAGGAGAGGATATTAATAGACAGGATTGTAAGTTGTTTTTATATGCAGCAAGAATATTATTGGCACAAAAATGGAAGCAAGAAGAATTACCAAAGAAAGAAGAATGGCAGATGAAATTAATGGACTATGCAGAATTAGATAAATTAACAAGAAGGATTCGAAACCTGCGGGACCAGAGATTCTTAGAAGACTGGAGTAAATATATGAACTATTTGAAAAGCAATGGCAATGAACAGATTACACTTGTAGGACTGCAAGAAGTTCTGTAAGGAGGATTATTTGAAATATTGCAAGAAAGACTATGAAGAGAATTATTAGTTAATGATAATTCAGAGTAATAGAGAAATTAAGAAATGCAGAATAAGTGATACAGAACGGAAAATCATCAGAGTCTAAAACATTGTATAAGATAAGAAGTTATGTTAAATGATTGTTGGAAATGATATGTTAAAAAATAAATAAGTGTGTGTGTGTGTGTGTGTGTGTGTGTGTGTAATTTATTCCCCCTGCCCCTCAATAGCAGCAGGGTTTTTATTCTGTTTTTAATCTGTTGGGAGCCACCCAGAGTGGCTGGGGAAACCCAGCCAAATGGGAGAGGTATGTATATAATATAATGTAATGTAATGTAATGTAATGTAATGTAATGTAATGTAATGTAATGTAATGTAATATTTATCTTAAAGCAGGGTTGCAATTTTTTCTTGATTTTACTTTTTTATTTTTCGCAAACTGCTTTGAATGTTTTTTTTTGTTTTATGAATTTTATGAAATAAGTAAATAATACAATATAATATACTTTAGTCATTGGACTTAATTTTAATCTGGATGGAGTCAGGTCTTTCCTGTTCTTTTCTTGCTTAATAAAGATAACAAACTTTTTGTATAGCTTCCTGACTGGTGTGAACTCTCAGCCTTCCATGTCACCCAGCATTACTGATAATTTTTGATGAAATCCATTAAACTTCAATGTAAGAAAGCTCAGAGAGCCTAAGGACAGAGTCTGAAAACCAACAATGTACACAAACTGAAATAAAAGGTGAAGTGAGGACCACAATGGGAGTCACTTGCACTATTGCCCAGTTAATCTCAGCATTGCAGTGCCCAGTTCAAAGTTTGATGATAGATGGGGCGGGGGGGGGGGGGACTGTGTGGGATTTCCAGGTTGCCCATTGACAGTATGGCTTGGTTTGCATGGATTTAGTTTTGAATTGTATTTGGTTTTAATAATGGTGTCTTTTCAGGATTGTAGGAAAATGCTTGGTGGCCTTTTAGTGAAAATGGCTGTACAATCGTACCTTGGAAGTCAAACGGAATCCGTTCCGGAAGTCTGTTCAACTCCCAAAACATTCGAAAACCAAAGCATGGCTTCTGATTGGCTGCAGGAAGCTCCTGCAGCCAATCAGAAGCTGCGGAAGCCCCGTCAGATGTTCGGCTTCCAAAAAAAGTTTGCAAACCGTAATAGTCACTTCTGAGTTTGCGGTGTTCAGGAGCCAAAACATTTGAGAACTAAGTTGTTTGAAAACCAAGGTAAGACTGTATAAATTATTTGAATACATAAATGCATACTAACAAACCAACAAACAATATATTTTGCAAAGTGGTTTGTCTGTCTGTGGTTTCAGACAACTCTTGAGAGATTGTTGCCCAATTTGGTGTGTATGTTCCCAAGGCGGAGGAGCCAGTTTCCATCTATGCTTGGGTGCCGGATGCCATTTTGAATCAAGATGGTGTACCAAATTATCCTAAACTGCAGCAATACCTCTGGAGATATCATCACTGAATTCAGTGTGGTGGTTCCTGAGATCAAGGAGCTGGTTTGGGTCCATGTTTGCATATCACCAGACCCTGTTTTGAATTCTGATGGCAGACTGGATGCTTCTGAAGATACCATAGCCCAATTCGATTGGACCATTGACCAGACTGGCATGATGGTTCAAGACGCACCAATCTAGACGTCTCTAAATATATTGCCGTTCAGTTTGGTGCAATGGTTCCTGAGAGCAAGGAGCTATGGCCTTGGCTTGGGTACCATAAAACACTGTTTTGAATCAAGATGGCGGGCCAAACCACTCTAAACTGTGCTGATTTGGATGCCTCTGAAGATATCGGTAACCAATTTGACATGATGGATCCATGCTGTGCTAAAAACAAGGTGGGTGGGGGGTATATGTGGCGTCTCCTTCCCCAGCCCCCCTCTGACTGTATAGGATTTCATGAGCCCCAATTAAACACTAGCCCTATCCCCAGATTCACTTGGGACCAGATCTGGGCCATGTGTTCTCTTGGTCTCATTGGGGGCCTGGGTTATAGGGGGGCCCACTGTGCGCAGCCTAAAAAACTAATTATGCCGTCCATTTATGCATCTTGTTATTATTTTTTGTTTCTTAGAATTTTCAGGCCACACTGGCACTTTCTGCTAGCAAATAAATAAAGTCGAGTTAAGACAGTACTGACATGGCCAATAAGATGGGGATTCCTGCTAATAAATATGTCATTGTTATCTATCCATCTATCCAGCTGTCCTTACACGTTGTAACAAATCCACCAGTTGCTTCTGCTTTTATGAAAAATCGCCCAAAATGAAACAGATCAAATGCACAAGAGTTTCACATATCCTGGTTGTTTCATATATTCCAAATGCTATTTCTTTCGTCAGATCACTAATAGGAAAAAAAATACTATGCAGAAAAAAGCCACTAGATATTAATTCAAACCATTACAGGAAATGCATCACATCCTTCCACCTCTGCAAATAGAATAAAGCACAAAAACACACATGCACACACTTATACAATCAATCCGTCAATTTCTGCCCTTTCTCCACTATTAATATTTCAGCAACATTTATGACGTTCCTTTCCAATTAGTGATAGACAGAATAATCTTGATCTGGGTTGTGTCCATTTCACACATGTTGACTGGCTAATCTGTTCTGTGTTATGTCCGTTCTGGTTTTTCTGGGTGGGTATGTGGATCTTTTAAGTACCAGTAAATTTTTATCTATTCTTAAATAGTTTAAAATATTTCAAAATGATATAAGTACCGACATGGTGAACTGCCCCTTTTCTTTATGAAAACAGCTTCCAGCTATTTGGACAGTGAGAGCTTGCTGTGTTTCTTGACACTACAGCTGTGAACACACTATGCATTTAAAGCAAATTTAAAGCAAGAAGAATCACGGGAACTGTAGTTTAGCCTTCCGAGAGCTACAATACAAGCACTCTTAAAAACTATAGTTCTCAGGATTCTTGGGAGCAGAGTCATGTGCTTTAATTACTGTATATGGCATTTACACAGTTTGCATCTCAAAATACTCTGGAAGCAGAGTGATGTTATGCTGTTTTGTCTATTTCTGGGTAATCATTTGCAAAGAAATATGGTGGTCTGCTTGTATCCATGACCTATGTCCCTGGTAGCCTCATTTCCTACCAACCATTTTCAGATGGAGTTTCAACAAGTGCAACCATCACCATGCTATCTAGCTAACCTGAAGAGCTAGAAACAGTTTTTAAAAGACTAAGGGGACCTTAGAACAGCTCATAAGACTCCTAAGGAGTTGACCAAAACATCCTTCAGAAAGATTTGTGATCCACTGGTCAAAGAGGTGGGAACCACAGATAAAATCTTCCCTCATTCTTATATAAAGATAGTGTTGTTTTTTCTTTAAAAAAAGTTTAGGGGTACTCTCATTTTGACTCAAGAAAACCACCATTTTGTAGTTCAAATCGGGGGAAATAAATACAGTAAATGGACAAAATTACATACATTCACAAAATGTTTAGGGGTATGTGTACCCATGTGTACCCCCAGAAAAAAGCACTGTATAAAGGTAAAGGTGAAGGCCCCCTGGATGGTTAAGTCCAGTCAAAGGCAACTATGGGGTTAAGGTGCTCATTTCACTTTCAGGACGAGGGAGCCAGCATTTGTCCACAGGCAACTTTCTGGGTCATTGGCCAGCATGACTAAACCACTTCTAGCACAACTGGACACCATGATGGAAGCCAGAGTGCACAGAAATGCTGTTTACCTTCCCACCACAGTGGTACCTATTTATCTATTTGCACTGTCATGCTTTCAAACTACTAGGTTGGCAGAAGCTGGGACAGAGCAACAGGAGCTCACCCCATCAAGCGGATTTGAACCTCTGACCTTCCGATTAGGAAGCCCAAAAAGCTCAGTGGTTTAGACGACAGTGCCACCCGCCTCCCTTCAGTCTTATATAGTTGGCACAGCATATTTGCAATTATCATCATCTTTGCTCCTGACACTTTTAAACCAGTTTCCACTGGTTTTTCCCAGACATTCACCCACAAAGATACCTATTCGGGAAATGGCGGGTGTGGTATTGCTAAGTGTTCCACAATGTTAACCTTTGATCAAAATGCATGGTATGAATCAGTGTGATATCACTGGGCAGCTGTGGGAAATATAAAACCTAATGTAGGAATCTCTTCTGAAAGTATTTTTCTACCCATTAGCACCAGTCTATTATCCTTGGCAACTTGTCACTATATCTCTCCCCTCACTCCCTGGTATCAGTTATCCTTTCATGTTTCTACAACCTTTGTGCATCATATTTGATGAAGACTCCCCTTTGCTCCTCCTCCTCTGCCTTACTAATAAGATGCTGAATTGCATGCTCATTTCTCTAGCCTTAAATAGGACATGCCCAGTGCTAGAACCAGTCAATCAATGAGGTCATGTATCCATAGCAGTGACCAGAGGAAGAATCACCGCTAAGAGGAGTGCAGGGAGAAGAGACCCCATGGTACTTCTGCAGCAGCACAACTGGACGCCTTTGAATGTCCCAGCTGCAACCAAACATGTCTCTCCTGTATCTGTTTCTCCAGCCACAACAGATGCTGTGACTCTCCAACAGTTTGACTTTTCCCCTGAAGGTGCACTCCTCCATTGTCTCCTGAGATAGACAGATGCCAACTAAGTGGTGCGTAGACCACCTAGCTTTTATATATATGTGTGTTGTGTGGATGCCTGATGATCGTCTTCCAAAGCAATTACTCTATTCAGAACTTTAAAATGGAAAGCGTGATGCTGATGGTCAACAAAAGAGGTTCAAATCTCTCAAGACAAATCTTTAAAAAAAAGTAGTATAAACACCGACAACTGGGAAAAACTGGCCTGCAAGCGCTCCAATTGGAGAACATCCTTTACCAAAGGTGTCATGGGCTTTGAAGACGCTCAAACTCAAGACGAAAGGGAGAAAAACCTATGTCCCCACAGTGGAAGGACGTGTGGATCCAGAATTGGCCTCACTTAAGGACTCACTGTTAAAACCGTGTATATGGAATACAATCTTACTCGGCTACAAGTGATAGAAGGAGAGGGAGAGGGAGAGGGAGAGGGAGAGGGAGAGGGAGAGGGAGAGGAAGAAGAATGTAGACGGCCCTGGGTTCAACTGCTAGTGTCTCCAGTTAAAGCATCTCTGGTAGCACGGCTGGGAAAAACCAGGCATTACTAGACAGAGAACAACAATATTCTGCAGTAGCTGTCGGCAGGGGCATCGCCTGACCTCCTATTGCCCATGTTGCTGCAGTTTACCAGGAGGTAGACAGGGAAGGGTGAGGTGACAGCAAGGTCAGCATGGTGCAAACGCCCCAGCGGGAGTGCCAGATTGGCTCCACCAGCCCATTTGCATCTCACTGACCCCACCATTCCCCCCTCTACCTCTCAGGAAGCAGCAGCAACCTGGATGCCAGGTCAGGTAAGCGCCTCATCCTGCTGGCTCCTGATTCTGGACAGATGGACCAATAGTTAGACTCACTTAAGGTAGCTTCCTACATTGCCAAGTGCTTCTGTGTATAGCAATTATGAGACAACCACTTAGAATCTTCCCTCCAATCAAGCATGGTGGCTCTGTTGAATTAAAGAGGCTCACTGTGATTTTGAATTTTATCATATGCTCCGTGAGATTCAGCCGTTTGGTATGCATATGCTCCCGTCCGCATGGAGGTAATGCTAAAGGACAGATTGAAGTAAACCAAAGGGGTCAATGTTAACATGATTATGAAAAAGCAAGTCTGCAATGGAAAGTTGGCCAGCGCGTTTCTGCATTTATTGCGCATTAATGGAGCTGGACTGACATCTCAATAAACCTACATCCTTCCTTACGTCTACAAAACGAGGATTTCCTTTCAGGCTGCTTTGAAGCTTACTGCCAATACGTTTCAACCTTCATGGACCTACCACCGTTAAGAATGGGAGAAGAGCATTAATGGGTCAGATCCAGAGTCAGCACAGTTGCTGACGGCAGCCACTTCCAGATGCTTTAGTTGCAAAAGTTTAGTGGAAGTGTATAAACAACAATGGGCATTAGTAAAAATATGTTTCTGAGCACAATTCAAAGTGTTGGTCTGACCTTTAAAGCCCTAAACAGCCTCGGTCCAGTATATCTGAAGGAGTGTCTCCACCCCCATCATTCTGCCCGGACACTGAGGTCCAGCGTCGACGGCATTCTGGCGGTTCCCTCACTGCGAGAAGCCAAGTTACAGGGAACCAGGCAGAGGGCCTTCTTGGTAGTGTCACCCGCTCTGTGGAACGTCCTCCCACCAGATGTCAAAGAGAACAACAACTACCAGACTTTTAGAAGACATCTGAAGGTGGCCCTGTTTAGGGAGGCTTTTAATGTTTGATGTAGTACAGTATTTTAATATATATTTTTTGGAAGCCACCCAGAGTGGCTGGGGAAGCCCAGCCAGATGGGCGGGGTATAAATAATAAATAATTATTATTATTATTATTATTATTATTATTATTATTATTATTATTATTATTATTATTATTATAGAAAACTACAGATTTGCACAGAGCACTTTGGACAACAGCAGCCTTATGTGGATTTGGAAGTCTCGGCAAATGTGGGACATCTTTGGCGTAACATAATTGGAATGAAAAGTGCCTCTGCTCAATCCACCCCAATGATTTCTGGGGCAAACCTGCAAGGTAAGCCTCTCCTCTTCCCGGAAGGGAGGGATTGTGATCAGGAGATGTTTCCCGCGCTTCGCAGGGGGCGTGCCGGCCTCCTGCTCGTCATCTCTGCTGATGCACCACACTCCCCGTTCAGTCTTCCAATAGGTAGGAAGCTCGGGGGCGTGGTTTAGCCGCTCAAATGCAGCCGCGGCAGCTCTTCACCTCATTGTGCTGCCGGGTTTCAACAGGTCACCCACCCACCCTTCACTTTAGTTCATTCCTTTTTACACTTGACCTTGCTATGGACCTATGGTTGGTCGCCTTGGTTGCCCAGGGGGCCTGGTGGGAGTTTTTCCCCAATTGGCAAATTGGCACTGGCCTCTTGGTTTTTTAGCAACCCGTCACAACTTTCTGGTATTGGCGGTTAGGCACTGGAATCTGTTGTTGGTGTATGGAAGGGCAGGGTGTGGCCATCGCCTACCCCTTCCTTATGGGTATTCCGTTAAAGGAATCCGGGGTCGTGGATCCTGTCCGATGCCCTGCTGTGGCTGGGGGCCATGGCACGACCCCCTGTGACATCAGGGGAGAGCTTACAGTTGTATTTGCATCAACAGGCTCCCCCTACTGGTGGTTAACCCTTGTTAGACTCACCCCTCCCTTAGGGGTGGAGTCGAACTTTGTTGTTTTTCCAATGCCTAAGCCAATACCTCTCACATGCTGTAATCAATAAAGTTGCCGCCTTTTCTAGCCCATTAACCCTAAAAACTGTGTCCATGTGTCTTTCTTATCCACAAGCGTGGGGGGAGGGTCCTCGAATCACAAAACTCAATGGCTGAAGACAGGTGTACATTTTTCTCAGTGGGGTGAGTGCAATGGCACTATCTGGTCTTTTCAGTCTCTGAGGCCACAGGATGCTTGGCAAGGTGTGAGATGAAGTGACCTGAAGCAGAGGACCAGTAGCAACTGGTGGCAAGGGGCAGGTCTCAGATAACAGAGAGAGCCAGTTCCAAGCAGCTGGTTGGTTGCAAGTATTGTGGGACTTGGGAGAGCTCCCAGAAACAACAAAAGTCCATCAAAGTTAGTTATATCTAACTTATATCTCTTATATATCCTTATATCTCCAAGGAGGGCACGGGAATTAGAACCCTGCTCCTCAGGGAAAGTTATCAGGAATTTAAAGGAGAAAAGTATGCCATTGAAGCCCAATCCATTTTAAGCCTGGAGCATATATATGTATATATTTATGCCAGAGTTTGCGGAGAAAGAATGAGAAGAAATTGAATACTCTTTAAGCCCCGGGTTTAACAGCTGAGTTTGCTGACAACGCCAACCTATCTTAATCCAGCTAGTTTAATCTAGACCTGTACATGTTTACTCCATGGACTATGATTCACTGTTTATTTATTATTCTAATTATTTTATTCTTTAAGGATGATAGCCCACCATTCTTATTTAAACAAAGCTCGGAGCAGTTTCCTAAACGCATTGGAGTGATAGTGAATACATGGCTTCATTCGTTGGTAATGAAATAATTTCTTGTTAACATCGCCGTGAATATGTAAGGCTGAACAAAGTTGAAAAGAATATTATGAACACAAGAACCCTTTTGAAAAATGCTCACTGATTCAGAAAAAAAGAAATTTGCCATTGAATTTGTACCCATGCAGTTTTTTTTTGAAACGTAAGGCAGTAAACTTCTGTAAAAGAAATGCCAAATATACCAGAAAATTATTAAAATGATCATACATAACCAGACAAACAACACCATCCACGTTCCAAAATATGTATCTTTGGTTATCATGAACTAAAAAAAATAAATTGTTTGCGTGTACATCGTATATTATTTTCACTCAATGCAATTGCCAGCCCAGGCAGCCATTTCAAAATGACACCTCAATCATGAATTATCTGTTGGCAGAATGGGGGATAATGTAGGCTTGTCATATGTCTGGAATTTCCTGGACATATGGCAAGCCTGCATTATCCCCCATTCTGCCAATTTCCCGGACATATGCGGAATACTGCAGTCGGAAACAGTGTCTAGTCAGAAATCGGGAAAATGTCCGGGAAAATCCAGGTGTATAGTCAATAGAGGGATGCTGCTGGCCAGTTTTCTGCTATACTTTAGAACCACCACTTCTGATGGCTAGAGGGTGGTGTTGCAGCTATCAGGTCAACAGAGATCAGGAGACTCAAGGGACCAATAGGATCCCACAAGACCAATTTTATATGCTGACTCTGGCCCAGCTCTTTAGGCTGAGCTTCTCTTTGACTGCCCATCCTAGCTTGCCTTCAGGCCACCAGTATTGACAGAATAATATTAGAAGTTGCTATAATTAACACGGTTTGAGGAAAGGGGAAGGAAACAGATTTAGTTTGCCCAATTTTCCCTCTTCCCCGTAGTGTTGCCAACCATCTTCCTTCCCTGCCTCAATTTCTCCTGTATGCAGATTAATAGCAACTGGGGGGACAGGGGGGACACCGACCTTTTGCCCTTCCTATAGCTACAGCCAGTTTCTCCTTGCTGCTAGCAAAGTATGAATGAATGATGGGCATTTTCTCCTCTCACTTTACTAAATCAAACTGAACACTTCTGACACCGCAGCTGGATAAGCTGTAACTAAATCATCTTCCTTAGCGAGAGGAAAGGCGTGTTGTAAACAAAGCATACTTCCTGGGAAACCACCAAGATTGCTTCCTTGTCTTCTCTTGTTTTGGTAAGTCGTTACCCTTGACTGGCGACCTGTTCCAAATTTGCAACTATATGCAGAGATGGATGAATGACAAGCCTTCTGTGAGCGGACAACAGATGTGGGGAACAGTTTTGACATGGTCTCAAATATGTTCCCTTGGAAGTGAGGCTTCAAGAGTGAGGCCTGCCATCCACTCCTTTTGCTGCCCTCACCAGGACCGGATTTAGGTTTGATGAGGCCCTAAGCTACTGAAGGTGATGGGCCCTTTATATGTCCAGCTGTCCTTTCTCAACAACAAATTGTTGCTTTTTTGCGTTGAATATATGCTATATGGTAATTTATGGACATAACAGGTATCAAAAGCCATTTGCACATAACAAATAGGAGACTGCACAACCCTAAACACTATTGCTGTGTATAGGTTTTATTTTATTTGTTTTTTATCTTATATTTTGAAACTGTACATCCAGGTTTGTTTTTTCTTTAATTTTTTTGGGGGGGCCTCTAGGAGAATGGATTGGCCCTAGGCTATAGCTTTATTCAGCTTATACGTAAATCCGGCACTGGCCCTCACAGTTTGATTTTCTGGGTTTTTTTTAAAAAAAATGTAATTACAACACTGTTGCTTTTAGATACAAGGAACAAGTGTTTTGTTTTTAAACAGGTGACTCATAAAACGAACAAACATCCCATATAGGAAAAGTTATATTGTCGTAAAAGTTCCACGGGTTGTCATGAAAGTTAATTTCTGGGGTGCCCCCAGGCAAGGGAGCTCCAGCATGTATGCAATGCAATAAATCAAGGTGTATCCCAAGACCACCTCTGCAAGCTGAGGAACTAAGGCTGTTAGGCAGCAGAAACACTAGGTAAATACATTCAAAATGTATTTATATTCTCCCAGCTTTGTCCTTCTTCTGTCTCAGAGACATGACCTTCCGCAAACCACCGTTGTAAATCTATACTGTCCTCCTCCTTTCAGGAAGGTTCAGGAGAAGGTGGGGTGGTCTCCACCATTCCTCTTTTGTCCAGTCCCTGACACCAGGTTACCATTTGCACCAGGCCCTCCTAGTAGTCCAGTATGAATCCTGCCTGGCAGATGTCTATCCATTCACCAACATGATTCAGTAACTGCAACAGTGGATCTGATAGATTACAGATAGTCCAGTGAGGATCACTAAGTCTGGAGGAAGGACCATAGCAGGATTAGGGATGCCAGAGAATTCCAACGAAAACAGGGAGCAGAAATTGCCCATTGTTATGTACTAAGTTTGGATTCTAGAACAATAGGCAGGTAGGATCCTAGAATGCAACAGCCTGATTGGCATGCAGGAGCAGCCCAATCAGGCTTCAGGAAGGATGCAGAATCAGCCAATCAGATGGGACCCATCGTGTAAATAATGTATACAAAGCCAGAGGTTTTGGGGGGAATTTATTCACTGTTTTATGAGCTGCAATAAAGAGTATATTTCACCCATGTTTTCTTATTTGTCTCATGTATGGAACAGAAATCAATTCATCAATACAATCAGTATTCACTGTTGTTGTTTTCAGTCTGCAAATGATATCATGGAATCATATAATTGTAGAGTTAAAAAGGACCCTGGGGTTCATCTAGTGTAGAGCTTTCCAAACTGTGTGTCATGACACGTTAGTGTGTCGGCTGCAGTGTGTAATATGTGTCCATATTTCTTGTAAGGGGTTAGTTTAACCTCTGGTTTGCTCATAAAAATGAATTACTGTGTCACGAAATGATGCAAAACTGAATTACTGGGTTACAAAATGATGCAAAACTGAATTAATGGGTCACAAAATGATGCATGTCTTAAAAATGTGTCACCAACATGAAAAATTTGGAAAGCTCTGATCTAGTCCAATGCCCTGCAATGAAGGAATATGCAGCTGTCCCAACTGGGGATTGAACCTGCAAACTTGGCGTTATCAGCACCACGCTCTAAGCAACTAAGCTACCCCCACCGTCCTTTGCCTGGCATTTCATTTGCACTGAAATGAACGGGGTAGAATAACATAATGACTGTGCAACTTACATAATTGACATCATTTTGCCACAGTGGACAGTGAGACAGAAAATATAGTTTGGGGCGTAAGATTCATTGCAGCGCTAACTGTAGTGCCCATGGGGCAGAATGGAGAATGTTGCTTTACTACACCTCTACATAGGGCACAATTGTCTGATTCCTCTTGCCTGGCTTGTCCTGCATCCAGTACCACACATCTCCCTGCTCCGAATGCTGTCAAAAGGGGATGCATGAATGATGTGACCTGAACCCCACTTCGCAGCCCCACACCTCCCTTAGTCCACTGCTGGTTTGGGAGAAAAGAGACTTGAAGCAGCAGAGCACAGTAAGGTTAAAACAGTGGTACCTCGGGTTAAGAAGAGAAGAAGAAGAGTTTGGATTTGATATCCCGCTTTATCACTACCCGAAGGATTCTCAAAGCGGCTAACATTCTCCTTTCCCTTCCTCCCCCACAACAAACACTCTGTGAGGTGAGTGGGGCTGAGAGACTTCAGAGAAGTGTGACTGGCCCAAGGTCACCCAGCAGCTGCATGTGGAGGAGCGGAGACGCGAACCCGGTTTACCAGATTACGAGTCCACTGCTCTTAACCACTACACCACACTGGCTCTCAAGTAAGTACTTAAGTACTTAATTCATTCCGGAGGTCCGTTCTTAACCTGAAACTGTTCTTAACCTGAATCACCACTTTAGCTAAGGGGGCCTCCTGCTGCCGCCACGCCGCCGGAGCACGATTTCTGTTCTCATCCTGAAGCAAAGTTCTTAACCTGAAGCACTATTTCTGGGTTAGCAGAGTGTGTAACCTGAAGCGTATGTAACCCGAGGTACCACTGTATAAGGCAGGTGAGGAGGGTGTTTCTATTCTTCATCCCCACCCAACCACACCATTCTCCACTTTGTACGTAAATAGAGTGGACCATTCAGCAGGCAAATGTATTTGCCCCCCCCCCCATGGCTGGCTCAGCTCTCAGAAGCATCAGACCCACAGCTTTTGGGTATGAAAATCACTGGCCTAGCACAATGAATTAATTGCTGCTACAGTGCAAATTTCAACAGCAGCATATGGCTACGGAAAAAAAATGTTTGCTGCAGTTCGGAGGGGGGACTTTGAGGAGGCTATATTTCTGTCTGTAAAAAAAATAAAACAGAATGCCCCCCCTTTTGATTTCAGAGTGAAAGAACCAGGAGTTAGCCAATATAAAATTAACGTGATATATCATGCAGCAGAAGGATTCAAGCACATAGTTTATGGTGATAAATGATTTTCCATGACAGCAAAAATATGACAATGAAAGGAAGACAAATGCATTTCCTGGATTGACTCAGTAATTCTGATTAGGTTGCCTTTCCTGTAAAGGATTATGTAGGACAAGCTGACATGATCACCTGGAATTACCTAATCCAATAGGCATTACGTGTGACAGATAAAACATCTGCTTAAAGAAAATAAAGTGCACTTAGCCATGGGGCTCAAGATGCTGACCAAAACCAGATCAAATAAAAGGCATAGAGTTTCCCCAGCAAAGACACTGTCGAGAGCTTGCAAACAATTTATAGTCCAACAAAGCCATGCCTTTGCCATCCATTTCAACTCCTATTGATTAGCAAGCTGCAGCTCACTTGACCAAGCTAATTGTACAACCCACTGAAGGAGGACTGTGAATGAGATTTAAAGCGGAGTCACTCCAAGAAGGGCAGGGCTGTAACAAAAGAGACCGTTCCAAATAAACGTTGGGAAGAAGTAAACGTAAATTGCTCAGAGGCAGCCCTAGGCAAAGCAGGGCCACAGTTACACAGCTCTCTCAGATGCGCACCATTCATGTAATTCGCTGCAGTCCCAAGCATATGTCCTAGAAAGGCAAGTCCTGTTGAATTCAGAGGGACTTAATTTTCTTTAAAATATATTTTTAGTAAAGATTTCTGAGTTTACAAAAATACATGCATTGTCTCTTTTTTCAAGTTGTGTTTTCTACAGATCAGTTTCATTCGTTGAGAGACATTAATGTTGCATACAGTGTTAGGTTAGGAAGAAAAGAAGGGGGAAAGGGGGAAGGGGGGAACTGGTGAATGGTGTTGGGTGGCAATACTCCTCTTCTGCTTAGTGTATGTGTGGAGTTTTGTGTCATTGTCATGTGTGGGTTCTCTTAATATTCGCTTGTTGTATTGCCTTGGTGGTGAGAGAGGTTGGGAGTGGCGTAGGGTGTTGTTGGTTGTCTTTGGTTGGCTGTAATGAGATTTGTTTTTGTGTGAGAGTGGGGTATGTGTGTGCGTTTTTTTGGATCAGGTTAGCCAGATTGATTTGTCTGCTGTTGGCGGATTCTTGTTCTTCTCTTGTTGGGCTGTTATGTATGTGATAAAGGGGAACCATATCAGGATGAAGGCGTCTTCTATTTGGAGGGACTTACTTTTGAGTAGGATTGGGAGAGAAACTCAATTCCGTTCACATTTAAGTGTGAACTTATCAAATTTTCACTTTCTGAAATATTACACAGACCGAAATACAGCTGTCCTTTGAAATTCATGTTTCTCTGAATTTTGCAGTGCACTTCTCCTGCCAAACAATGTGTATAAAGAGGTATATACCAGGATGAATGCATATATTAGTGAAAATAACACAAGGGTGCATTACATTCAGGGAAATGGCTTTGCAAAAATGTACATAGGAAGGGAAATTGCAGACTACAATGTTCCTATGCCATGGGTAGACAAACTAAGGGCCGGGGGTTGTATCCAGCCCAATTGCCTTCTATATCCAGCCCACGGACGGTCCTGGAATCAGTGTGTTTTTACGCAAGTAAATGCGTCCTTTTTAAAAAAATGCATCTCTGGGTTATTTGTGGGCCCTGCCTGGTGTTTTTACATGAGTAGAATGTGTGCTTTTATTTAAAATGCATCTCTGGGTTATTTGTGCGGCATAGGAATTCGTTCATATTTTTTTTTCCAAAATATAGTCCGACCCCCCCCCCACAAGGTCTGAGGGACAGTGGACCAGCCCCCTGCTGAAAATGTTTGCTGACCCCTGGCCTACGCAGATAAATTTGCACTAAAAGGCAGACGAATTTTCACACAGACCTTTTAAAAGATGTATCACAAACTGTTATGAAAATGTGGAGAAATGAGCATTTTAATTGTTATAATCTATAGGTCAGTTATTATTGTCACATATCAACAGACAAATATCTAATATTGAAGTATGATATAATATACTAATGAAACTAATGATAATGATAATGATAATTTGTACCCCGCCCATCTGACTGGGTTGCCCCATCCACTCTGGGTGGCTTACAACACAATATACAAAAACTCAAGAGAAGATCACATATTAAAAACTTCCTGATACAGGGCTGCTTTCAGATGTCTACAGAAGATCATATAATTATTTATCTCTTTGACATCTGACAGGAGGGCATTCCACAGGGTGGGTGCCACTACTGAGAAGGCCCTCTGCCTGGTTCCCTATATTTCACTTCTCACAATGAGGGAACCACCAGAAGGCCCTCAGAGCCTCAGTTTCTGGGTTGAATGATGTGGGTAGAGATGCTCCTTCAGGTATACAGCACTGAAGCCATTTAGGGCTTTAAAGGTTAAACAATCAGCATTTGTACACATTTGAATATTTGCAGAAAACCTGCCTCAGTTTTACAGACAGGAAATTAAGGGATTTGGAGGTGGGAGAAAAATTAAATGAATTTGTTAGACACTTAAAACAATACACCACTTGAAACAGTCACGGCTTCCCTCAAATAAACCTGGGAAGGGTAGTTTGTTAAAGGTGCTGAGTTGCTAGGAGACCTTTATTTCCCTCACAGAGCTAGAATTCTCACAGTGGTTTAACAGCCAATCCCTCTTTTTCTCACAGTGGTTTAACAGCCAATCCCTCTTTTTCCCATGGAACTCTGTGAACTGTAACTCTGCGAGGGGAAAAGGCACCTCCTAGCACCCTTAACAAACAACATTTCCCAGGATTATTTGGGGAAAGTCACAATTGTTTAAAAAGTGGTACAGTTCTGCTTTGAATGTGGAGGACAGATGGTGCCATAGTTGACTGGGAGTTCTTGTACAACAAGTCTACTTCCAAAAAGGATAATATTTGCTCTGATGCAATGTCATCTAACCTCCCCATAAGCAAATCATGATGAATCCATCATACAGAGGTGTCTGAAAGCACCTTAACTGCAACACACTTCAACAGGGTTAGTTCTCACATTCAGCTCCTTATTTTTAAGGTACAATGATATCACGTGATGGACACGTACAACAGCTCCTTGAGTTCAGGGCATTGTCATCTCTGGCTAACGGATGAGCGCAATGAATTTCTCACTGTCTCCATTCTTTATCCGGCTGTGGGATCCTTTCACATTGCTGACATGAGGAAATAATAATAATAATAATAATAATAATAATAATAATAATAATAACAACAACAACAACAACAACAACAACAACAATTTATTATTTATACCCCGCCCATCTGTTGGGCGGCTCCCAACAGAATTAGAAACACAATAAAACACCAAACATTAAAAACTTCCCTAAACAGGGTTGCCTTCAGATGTCTTCTAAAAGTCAGATAGTTGTTTATTTCCTTGACACCTGATGGGAGGACATTTCGCAGGGTGGGCGCCACTACCGAGAAGGCCCTCTGCCTGGCTCCCTGTAACTTCACTTCTCACAGGGAGGGAACCACCAGAAGGCCCTCAGAGCTGGACCTCAGTGTCTGGGCTGAATTCCCCACTGGTGTTTGTGTTTGTGTGTGTTGAGGGAGGGCATTGTCCCATGCTGAGAAGCGGGGTGGAACAAAGTGAAGCAGCACACTCTTTATCTGGCTGTGTGGATGTTATTGGCCCAGAGATGGAAAGAAGACAAAGACCCAACCAGAGAAGAATGGCAGATTAAGTTGATGGATTATGCCAAAATGGCAAAAATGACCGGAATAATCAGAAGACCAAAATTTTAATAAG
Organism: Podarcis melisellensis; assembly: GCF_964234715.1. NCBI lineage: Eukaryota > Metazoa > Chordata > Lepidosauria > Squamata > Lacertidae > Podarcis > Podarcis melisellensis. Next base: position 83,538,433 of record NC_138537.1, read on the forward strand.
GAATGAGGAAAATTTACAATTTATCTTAAAAACCATTGTAAACGGCTACCGGTAAATCTGTTAGCAGGATTAGAATTACATTTGTAGTTTAATGATGAGTTTTGGACATAATGGAGATGTAAAAGATTTGGATCATCATAAAAGATGCAGGGAAAAATGATTAACAATAGGACTCCCAAAGGGGAGAAGTCCCAGAGATTCTTTGGAATCTTGTTTTTATGTTGTACATTGGATATGTAATTGTAAAACATTAATCTGAAAACCAAATAAATAAATTTATATATATATTTAAAGAAGCGGCACACTGTGTGTGGGTTGAGAGCAGCCAAGCAGATGATGTAAGCAGGGAGATGAGCAGTAAACCAAGTTCAAGATGGGTAAAGGTGTGCGCCTACAAGAGACGAGAGAGGATGATTACTTCAGCAGGAACGCTTTAAGTAGACTGGAGAAGCAGGGGAAGAAGGGAGCAAGGAACAAAGGATGGGGTCACAGCAGTGCCAGATAACCACATTCTCAAGGCTTCTGTTATATTTGGAAGCACTGCAGCTCTGAAAAAGATGTTGTGGAGTATCAACCAAGAGAAAGCTTCACACACACTTCAATTTTTTTTACAATTTGAAATAAACATTTTACAAACTCGATATCCAATGCCTTCCCTTCTTCGCTTTCTGTGATTTGTTTTACATACCGTCCATTCTTGCACATTTTACTATAACCATTCAAGTCAGTTTTCCTTTTTTACACCAAACATTAATTACACTGCTGAATTTATCTTAATGCCGCCAGCGTTTTCAGTTGTGTAGGGTCATTTCCCATATACCGTATTTTTCGCTCTATAGGACGCACTGGACCATAGGACACACCTTGTTTTAGAGGGGGAGAACAAGAAGAAAAAAATCTCCCCCTCTCTGCTCAGCGCCCCTTCAGCGAAGCAGCAGGAGAAACAGAGCCCCTTCCATTTCTCCTCCCGCTCTGCTGAAGCCAGGAGAGTCTTGTTCTCCCAGTTTCAGCGAAAGTAACCTGAAGCTTTTGGAGTGCTATGCCTGAAGCCTTCAGAGCGCAGCAAGAGTACCCACTGTGCTCTGCAGGCTTTGGTTCCTTTTGCTGAACCCAAAGCCTTCGGAGCGCAGCGGGAACTCACACTGCGCTCCGAAGGCTTCAGGCAGCCGGCCATCCCTGAAGACCCCTCTTGCTCTCCAGGCTTCAGCGAAAGCAACGCGAAGCCTCCGGAGCGTGGAGGGAGCACTCCCTCTGTGCTTCGGAGGCTTCACGTTGCTATCGCTGAAGCCAAGAAGCCTGCATTCACTCCACAGGACGCACAAACATTTCCCCTTAATTTTTGGAGGGGGAAAAGTGTGTCCTATAGAGTGAGGAATACGGTATTTAATAAATGTTTTCCACTCTTCTTTGACTATATGTTATTGCTCTCTTACTCTATGTGTTGAACCTGCCAGTTCTTCACATTCTAACATCTTAAGTTGCCAATCCTCTTTGTCTGGGACCTCCCTCATTTTCCATTTTTGAGCTAACAAAACACAGGCTGCTGTTGTTGCATACATAAATAAGCTTTTTTGACACCAAGGAATTTGGTTATTTCCAGTTTAAAGGGGAGGGGGAAAGAGAGAGAGATAGCTTCCTTAGAATGCAGCAGGGGGAAATTGGCACCACAATGCTACAGAATGTTCAGAGGCCCATCTCTTACAACTGGAAGGAAGGGCCGGGTTTTCTTGCAGGTGATAAACTTGTTTGTGGACTGCCCTGCTTCACACTGCACAAAGGGCCTCATATGATTGAACATTCCCTGCACACAGAAAACTGGGGGTCAGGGAGAAGGGATCTAGCCAAGTTCTCTCCGAAAGCCTAGCTTTTAATGCATAGAAGACTCAAACAAGCGAATGCATACCTGCACTCTGAAATTGACACCGCCCAGACCACCCCAGCAAGAACTTTTTTTGAGAGGAAGCTGTTTATAAATGCTTTCAACTAAAATAAAAACAAACTAGTTCTAAGCTAATAGCCACAAACTGCTATTTCATCTAAAGTGCAAGGCTAATATTGGAGGATGAAGACAGTGATGCTATCCTTTGATTCAGAATTACCATTAAACTACTCGTTTGCTTATCCCTGCATGTACATTGACCAGTTTACTGAATACAGCATGAATGAATAAACTAACATTAGGCAAAATGAGGATTTTTTTTTTATTATGAGGGCATTGCGCGTTAATTAGCTATAAGATTTCCCCAGAGTCTTTATATATGCAGTTTTACTTGATTGGTTTGTGGTTACTGTTTTTTCTTGCTGAAATGTATGTATTATGTGTTTGTTTGTGTCTGTGTGTATGTGTGTGTGTGTGTGTGTGTGAGAGAGAGAGAGAGAGACAGACAGACAGACAGTGATTGTGACTGCATTGCTTATAAAGTACTTCCTTTGTTTTGATATGTCAAGCAACGGGATTTTTTTTAAAAAAAATAACGAAGTTGCTTCATTTCAAAATACACATATTTCTAGTTGTCATTTCCAGTTTTCTTCCTGAAGATTGATGTCTGAACAGTTGCAAAAAAAAAGCAATGTGCATATTTATAATTTACGTCTTTATTAGAAGGAAGTGTTTAATGAGAGCTGGTCTAGCGTAGAAACGAAGACCTGGGGAATTCAGACCACATCCTGCATGCATTGAAAGTACACACAAGCACACTTGAGTCTGCATGAACTGCCCCCTGCTCCATGGCCAAGCCCTCTGTGCATTTGGCCAGTGCATGAACGAGCTCTTACTGGCATAGAGAAGCTCTATGCATATATATCAGTATAATTCCTTTCTGAGTTATGGAGGATATGCCATCTGTAACCAGCCCTAGGCCTCAACAGTACAGTACCGTATTGGCCCGAATATAAGCTGCACCTTTAAAATTCGGGGTGGGGGGGAGAGAGAAAAAGTCAATACCCGAATATAAGCCGCTCTCTTAAAATTTCACAAACACTCACACCCATTCCGTTTTTCTGTATGTCTGTTTCATCAAGCAATAGTGTCAAAGCCTGTTTTTGTAAGGTTGCGAATTTGAGCCGCATTTTAACTTTTCACGGTCAGAATTCGGGGGGGGGGGGAGTGAGGCTTATATTCAGGCCAATATGGTAATATACTTATACATTAAATGAAATGTCTATGTGATGTTGTTACGAGCTATTTTTTTTTAAAAAAACCACTATATTGTTCATATTATAACACTTGCTTATTTTTAGTTGATGATTGTGGTTTATGGTTTACATTGGAAGATATAAAGGCTTTTTAAACAACAACACAATCTGGGACTTTTCTGTGCTTGATCACTGAGCTGTGGCTTCTCCAGATGAAAAGAAAGTATAGCCGCTTGAAATGAAGGTGGTCCAGTGGGCTGCAAATCCAGACCAATGTGCTTTTGTATCATTTAGATATCATTTTTGGTGTATGAAACAACTCTATTGGATATGCCTTTAAGGAATGGGCCCAACAAACAAGAAAGCTGAGATCTTTTGTGAAGCAGATATCAGATGCTTCTCTGGGCTTAGGATAAGAGCAGTCAAATTGTCAGTGCCACAGAACCTAAGCAGGTGTCAGTTTTATCTCCCATGATAATAATCAGAAGTTGAGTTCCATTTCAGCATTGGTTCCAGAAAGGCAGCTTGTGGACTGAAGGCACAGGACTGGAATCTGGCACAAGGAAACAAACTGAAGAGCAAACAGAGCAGAACTTGTTATCAACAGTACAGAACTGTTGTTGTCGTTGTTTAGTAGTTTAGTCATGTCCGACTCTTTGTGACCCCATGGACCAGAGCACACCAGGCACTCCTGTCTTCCACTGCCTCCCGCAGTTTAGTCAAACTCATGCTGGTAGCTTCGAGAACACTGTCCAACCATCTCGTCCTCTGTCGTCCCCTTCTCCTTGTGCCCTCCATCTTTCCCAACGTCAGGGTCTTTTCCAGGGAGTCTTCTCTTCTCACGAGGTGGCCAAAGTATTGGAGCCTCAGCTTAAGGATCTGTCCTTCCAGTGAGCACTCAGGGCTAGTTTCCTTCAGAAGGGATAGGTTTGATCTTCTTGCAGTCCATGGGACTCTCAAGTGTCTCCTCCAGCACCATAATTCAAAAGCATCAATTCTTCGGCAATCAGCCAAACTAGTACAGAACTACCGTGTAGCTTATCTGTATTAGCAAAAATAGCTCTAGCAGAACCATAAAACCATAGAATAATAGAAATGTAGTCCTTTCCCCCAACATGGGTCTTGAACCCACAGCCCTGTGATTAAAAGTCTCATGCTCTACCAACTGAGCGGCATTGCTGGGGAGCAATCATATGACTCTCCAACAGAAGAGTTCTGCTTGTTTCCTCCTTGCTATGCAAGAAAGATGCTAAGCAAACCCTATCATGTGTTTAATTTTCCAGTTGATGGATATGTGGAGACTGAGGGAGGAAAACTGGATTAAATTATTAGGATTCCTCCCACCACACACACCTCAGCTCTATGTTCTCTCTTGAATCAGAAAGAAAGCATAGGCTATTTTTCACCCTGAAAGTTCTGCTTCTCGTCACATAAGGGACTGGGGGTTTTTTTTGGCTTTGCCTTTTTTTTTAACAGCAACAAAAAAACATTAGTAACATAATAGCCTTGTGGATATCCAAGTCTCCAAAGGCAGGCGTAAGGAGGAAAGCAGGAATATTTCAGTTCAGTGCTGCTCACCCCATCTGATCAACCCCATGGGCTGGCAGGAACACAGCAATATGGCTGGGTTGTCTCAGGCCAAATGGGCTTCAATGCTAATCTTCCTTCTGTTTCTTCTTTTCCTGTTTTTTTCGCTGGGACACATCATTCTGTTGTACTTGAGGGTTCACACACTTCAGTGCGGCTGTTTTATTTCACTCCTCGCTCAGTGCAAAGTACAATGAAAGCCAGGAAAGAAGACTTGAGATCTGCACACTGTCAGTGGTACATAGTTCTGGCTGTTGTTTCCGTTTGATGCCTTCAGTTTTATCCAAGGATTATGCAGGATGGGAATAAAGGAAGATTTACATGCCTGAACATGGGTCAAATGATAGTCAGAAAACACATGTGTTCCAGCTTTTTCACCTGTGTGCTTTTCCTGGCCAGCATTCCTTGAAAAGTCTTCTAACCAACTGTGGCAGAAATTGCTGATAGGAGCTTTCTTCTTATACTTAGTTGAAATGGAGTACAGTTTTTGTTTATTTCTAAGGCTTTTGTTTTATTCTGGCATCAGTTTAGCCCATATCATCATATAGATCTATATTTAGAGATAATAACTTCCTAATGCTCCATCGCATTCTAGCATGATGAAGAAACAGAACCAGGATAAGGGTATGCAAATGAGGGGAGGGGCTATGCAGAAAATTACTGACTTGAGTTATCCAGGGGTTGGGAAGAAGGTTTGGAGCCCGATCCTAGCCATTTTTGCTCCGAACTAAGGCACACTTGACGCGGGTGGCGCTGTGGGTTAAAGCCTCAGCGCCTAGGGCTTGCCGATCAAAAGGTCGGCGGTTCGAATCCCCGCGGTGGGGTGTGCTCCCGTTGTTCGGTCCCAGCGCCTGCCAACCTAGCAGTTCGAAAGCACCCCCGGGTGCAAGTAGATAAATAGGGACCGCTCTGGTGTTTCCGTGTGCAGCTCTGGCTCGCCAGGGCAGCGATGTCACGCTGGCCACGTGACCCGGAAGTGTCTTCGGACAGCGCTGGCCCCTGGCCTCTTGAGTGAGATGGGCGCACAACCCCAGAGTCTGGCAAGACTGGCCCGTACGGGCAGGGGTACCTTTACCTTTACCTAAGGCACTCTTAGTGGGTGGCGCTGTGGTCTAAACCACAGAGCCTAGGGCTTGCCGATCAGAAGGTTGGTGGTTTGAATCCCCACAACGGGTGAGCTCCTGTTGCTTGGTCCCTGCTCCTGCCAACCCAGCAGTTCGAAAGCACGTCAAAGTGCAAGTAGATAAATCGGTACCGCTCCAGCGGGAAGGTAAACGGTGTTTCTGTGCGCTGCTCTGGTTCGCCAGAAGTGGCTTAGTCATGCTGGCCACATGACCCGGAAGCTGTACGCTGGCTCCCTTGGCCAATAAAGCGAGATGAGTGCTGTAACCCCAGAGTCGTCCGCGACTGGACCTAACGGTCAGGGGTCCCTTTACCTTAAGGCACACTTGGACTCAGTGGAACCTGAATTAAAACTCAATTTTGCAAAATGTGCCAATTGGAACAAAGATCCAGCAATTCCTCCTGCAAAGTCACCTATCACATACTGTCAAATTTTGAATGCTACTGAATGTTGTCAGCTTTCAAATCTTATCTAATATTTGCTAATACTTGATATGTTGACCACTACATATCAGATGCTATCAAAATAATGCCAGTGATTGCATGCCAGCTGTCAGATACTGTCAATTGTTGAAAAACTTTCAGATGCAAGGGGAGGGGGAGATGTAGAATATCAAACATCCGTGCAAAAAAAATACTAGGAACACTATAGAATATTTACCATAAATATCTACAAAGGGAGAGGCCTGTCAAAATGATAGGCATGTTCCAGTCTTGTATAACCATTTGCTATTGATTTTTAGCTTGCTTTTCAGCCAAAATTAGGGCACAAAGCAATGTACAGGAAATAGTAATTTAAGTACCATAAAAAGGGAAATTTACATCTAAAAGTAAAGAACAGACCACAGCAGAAGATGAGAGGGATAGTCAAATTCAAGTAAAATATTCTCAGCAGAGAATCAGGAATGTGCATGCCTTTCTAGAATGTCTTACTCCCCTTGAAGCAAGTTGGTGAGACACACACACACACACAGCAGTTCCACAGAAAAGAGACCACAACAGAGAAGACCCTGTACCTATTCATAACCCACAACCGGATTGTGATGTCAGAAGGGTGGTTGTGTGTCCTACTTTACGGAGGGCATTCCTCTTTTTGGTAATGTGTGTCCTCTTTTTTTGTCACTGTGTAACTGGCCAACGGGGACACAGGTGGCGCTGTGGGTTAAAGCCTCAGCGCCTAGGACTTGCCGATCGAAAGGTCGGCGGTTCGATTCCCTGCTGCGGGGTGCGCTCCCGCTGCTCGGTCCCAGCGCCTGCCAACCTAGCAGTTTGAAAGCACCCCCGGGTGCAAGTAGATAAATAGGGACCGCTTACCAGCGGGAAGGTAAACGGCGTTTCCGTGTGCGGCTCTGGCTCGCCAGAGCAGCGATGTCACGCTGGCCATGTGACCCAGAAGTGTCTCCGGACAGCGCTGGCCCCTGGCCTCTTAAGTGAGATGGGCGCACAACCCCAGAGTCTGTCAAGACTGGCCCGTACGGGCAGGGGTACCTTTACCTTTACCTTTAACTGGCCAATGCAGATTGGCATCTGGGTGTGGTGGGTCCATATTGTAGGAGGTGCTGTTTCAGGTACACAGAGCCCAGATTATTCAGGGCATTGATGTTCTATATGATGTCTGGTGAACATCTAGCTGGCAGCCAAAGTTAACTTTAAATCATTGGCTAGAGTCATGCAGAGAAAAATGAGGAATCAAATTAAAGTGCAGAGCACGTAGATCTTCCAAACACACAAACACAAGCACACACACACACACACACACGGAGTGCTTTGCCAATTTGCTCCCTAAATCATAAAGGCTTTGGATATAATATACAGTTTGAAGAATGGGAAAGGTTGTGGAATGAAAGGATAAAATTTACAGCCTGTAATGCTTTGAAAGAGAATATGATGAAAATGATGTATAGATGGTATATTACACCAGTGAAATTAGCTAAAATGTATAAGACAAATAATAAGTGTTGGAAATGTAAAAAAAAAGAAGGAACATTTTATCATATGTTGTGGGAATGTAAAAAAGTAAAGAATTTCTGGGAAATGATATATAATGAGATGAAAAAGATGTTGAAATATACATTCTTAAAAAAACCAGAAGCATTTTTACTTGGTATTATAGGTCAGGACATTAAGATGTTAAATTGTTTTTATATGCAACAACTGAGGCAAGGGTATTGTTAGCCCAGAAATAGAAACAAGAAGAAATTCCGACGAAAGAAGAATGGCAGACAAAATTAATGGACTATGCAGAATTGGACAAAATGACAGGAAGGATTCGAAACCTGCGGGACCAGAGATTTACAGAAGATTGGAAGAAGTATATGAATTATTTGAAGAGCAACTGTAATCAACAAATTACGCTAGTAGGACTACAAGAAGTTTTCTAAGGAGAAATATAGGAAGTGTTACAAAGTAGAAAAAGATAGAGATATTGGTTATGAGTTTGAAATGTATTGGGAAGATAAGAAATGCATACTGAGAGATTAGATTGGAAAATTTTCAGCCAGGATTGATCGAAGTCAAAAATTTGAATAAGATGTTAAAGTATGTTTAATTACTGTTGAAAATGATATGTTAAAAAAACTAATAAAAATTATATTTAAAAAACAACAACAAATTAAAGTGCAGAGCATGTAGATCTTCCAAACACACACAAACACACACACACACACGGAGTGCTTTGCCAATTTGCTCCCTAAATCGTAAAGACAAAAGAAACCAAAATGGAAAATGCTGGGCATAATCTTTGAAAGCTATTGGCTCCGGGAGTTCTTGTGTCAGGTTGGTTGAAATGAGCCCTCGCTGGCCACTCACTCAAGAGCCTAGGTGTTATGGACTGTTTTATGAACGTTCCAGCAGTTCATATATTTTAAAATAAACTGTCAGTGTGCAAGGCCTGGGGACAAATAGAGCTGTCTATAGGAAAGGCTGCAAAGTAGGGTGTGCCTGTGCTTTCAGGATTCCCGTTCAGTTCAATGGAAGTTTTGCAGAAGACTTTCCACAACGATTACACCCAAGCGTATTTGCTGCTAGCCTCTAATCCATATGAAGATCTATATCTATATCTATATCTATATCTATATCTATATCTATCTATCTATCTATCATCTATATGCATATGCTTTTCAGGTTTATACATTACAGTCATGTAACATTTCCAAATTTGACTTCCTTCCCCCTCTTTTTGTGGTTCCTTAAATTTATTTTTAGTATCTTCTGCATCTCTAAATTGCTCATTTTTTCATCTACTTTAAATATATACTCTTATGAAACTGCAGGTTATTATCCTGCCAATGTTCTTATCTGTTTACAATTTATCTCTAAGCATTCAATAAACCATTTCCATTCTTTTATAAAATGTTTGTTGTCTTAATTTCTTATTCTTCTGGTAAGTTTTGCCATTTCTGCATATTCCATAACTTTTTGTATCCATTCTTCCTTTGCCGGGACTTCTGCTTCTTTCCATTTTGGGGCAAGTAACATTCTTGCCGCTGTAGTCGCATACATGAAGACGTTTCTGTACAGTTTCGGTAGTTCTGCCCCTATAATTTCCCCCCAAAAGCTGTTTTGTTTTTACAAGTTATTTTAAACATCCTTTTCAATGAAGATTTATATTTAGTATAAATATTCAGAAACTGTCTCCCCACCCTTTTCTTCCACATTGTTGACATCTCTGAAACTAACAAGGAAAGATTTTTACTTATTTCTGTTTCCACAAGGAAACATAGTCCACATTTGGATCTGCAGAGTTGTGAAAACTCTCCTCCTTCTATAGCCATTGACAAAAATCAGGAGTGCTTACTCAGATTATAGATGAATAATGTTAAGTTGTGGGCGAACATATCAGATGACACAGCGATTCTTCCAAAGCAGCTCTTTATTTGTAAGTTGGAGCAGAACTGAACTGAGGAGCTCAGTCAGCCTGCTTATATAGAGCTCCACTAGAATGCAACAGCAACCATTTTCTGTAACTAGCCAATCACTGAACGTCACTTTCGATCCTTCATTTGCATAACTATCTACAGTATCCCCCTGCTGGCCCAGGGTGAGAACTTCAGTACATAACAAATAAGCTTTCTAAATTCCAGTAAAAAGTGAATGATTCAGATACAATTTTTGGTGAATAACTGCAGGAAAATTAAATATAGCTACGTCCTTCCTGAACACCCCAAAATCAAGAGAAACAATTTCCATATTTGGGGGGGGCAATGTATACATTACCCAACAACAAACCTGGATTTGTCACCAAGTGCAGTCAAACCAAGTCAACCAAGGTTTAACTTTGCAATCAACCTTGCGCAGCCCTACTATATCTGTCATTGGCAACTGCATCTGAGTGCCGCAAGTTGGTTACATTCTTTTGTCCTTTACATTTTAAAATGAACAAGTTTTAGGCTATGTCATATGTGCGGAGTTTTCATCTTCTTTTAAAATTGAGTACATGAGGGGTTTTTTTTTTGGTTTTTTGTTTAGTGTCTGATTTATAATTTGGAGCGCTGAAGGTTAACACTCCCGCAAACCCCTCAGTTATATTGATAAGATTAAGATTTCCCGCCTCTTATTCATTAACCTAGACATCTAACGGTGGCTTTCATGGGCCTTTAAAAACCCTCTGACAAATGTTAATTGGGTTTAACCAGGCTTGTGAAATAAGGCTGCATTTACAAATCAGCACGTGCTGAGGCAGTCAGGGGCCATTTTACAAACTGTTGATGTCCCTCAGGGAGATCTGTGCAGTTGAACTAAAACTTTGCTCCCAGAGATCCGCAAGCTGCCTACACCCCAAATAAATCTGCGGGTTATCAATAAAGAATTCTTTAATTGGCCCGAGTGTATTATTTATTCATGGGAAGATAAGTGAGCCTTAGATTCCCTCCTTTCCCAGAAGGTTAGGGGGCCTACACACAACTCACAAATCTTTCTGGATAATCCTTTACTTGAACCAGAAATTATATTATGCTTTTGTTCTTTCATGCCGAAAGCTGCCCAAGCGAGCTGTGATTTATGAAGCTGGAGTCCTGAGTCTCCCGCCAGACAGCCCACTTAGTCACAGTAATGGCTGTGAAACAGATCATGCATTCTGAGACAGGCTATAATTTGTGCTAAAGAAACTTGTCCATTTCAATTATAAAATTTAATTTGCAAGGCTCTATAAAAGGTTATGAAGTGGAGGGGGGGCGGGAGAAGAATCCAAGGAGCCAAACATTACGTTAGTGGCATGCGTGAGAGAACCACATGCATATTGTCTTGGCCACAGAGATTGGGGGTTGTGTAGAGCATTTTCAGATCCACCCCCCTTCCCAACCTTACCACTATGGTGGCCCTGGTACTAAGTAATGGGAGAGCGGGGGCAGGGGTAAATTTGTCCATTTTGGATTCTCATTTTTTCAAGTATTAGGTTTGGTGTAGTGGTTAAGAGCGGTAGTCTCGCAATCTGGGGAACCGGGTTCGCGTCTCCGCTCCTCCACATGCAGCTGCTGGGTGACCTTGGGCCAGTCACACTTCTCTGAAGTCTCTCAGCCCCACTCACCCCACAGAGTGTTTGTTGTGGGGGAGGAAGGGAAAGGAGAATGTTAGCCGCTTTGAGACTCCTTAAAAAGGGAGTGAAAGGCGGGATATCAAATCCAAACTCTTCTTCTTCTTCTTCTGCGTCAATTTGCAATAAATAAATAAATAAATAAAGGCACCACAAAATTTTGTCAGCGTTCTCATGTACTTTTCTCCTAATACACACATTTTGTATGCAATTGGAGGAATGGCTGCTGGGAGGAGCGCAGAGAGAACAAATGCCTTGGTGCATCTGCAGCAGCACAACCGAATGCCTTCACCAGCCCTGGCTGCAACGAAACATGTCTCTCCTCTATCGGTCTTTACAGATACAGCAGGCGCTGTAATTCTCCAATGATTTGCCTTTACCCTTGAAGGCACATTTTTTCAATGTCTCCAGGAGCAGAAGGACGCCAACAATTCCCCCCCACACACACAATGCCTTTGTATATGTTACTTGCACGAACATAAGCATTTCGATGCACTTTTGCAGTTGAAGAATTGCACTGCAAAATTTGGAGAAGTGCAAATCTTGAAGGATACTTGCGATTCAGTTTGTGCATTGTTCTGCAAAATGCAAATTCGACAGGTTCGCATTTAAATGGGAATAGAATCGGATTCCCCCCCATCGCCCGTCAGGGTGACTAGCCATGTTGTGGGTGGGGGAGTTTGATTGCTCCTTTAAAAGTGTAATCCCCAGGAGATCGTATAGGGCTGAAGGACGGGAAAGACTTAAAAAAACAAAGTTCTTTAGGAAATAAGAAAAACTTAAATGGCGGGGCCTCACTCAGGAGATGAAATCTTCACAGTTCTTTTTGTTTCCCAAAGAACCATATACAGTGGTACCTCGGTTCTCGAATGTAATTCATTCCAGAAGACTGTTCAACTTCCAAAATGTTTGAAAACAGAGGTGTAAAGGGCTGGCTACAAGTTGAACTGGAAAAATTGAAAAACATGCAGTGAAAGCCATTCGACTTCTGAGGCACGTTTGAAAATGGAAGCAACTACTTCTGGGTTTTCGGCATTGAAAAAACAAAACGTTCAGCTTTCGAGACATCCGAAAACTGAGGTACCACTGTAAATGCATGAGCAAAGAGCATGTTTCTTCTTCAGAGCCGGCCTGTCCTGAATTGCTTGCCTGATATGGTGGAAACGTAAGAAACAGTGTTCTGCATATTTAAAAATAAATTTAAGGAACCGCAGAAAGAGGAGGAAGGAAGTCAAGTTTTGAAATGTTAAAATGACTGTAACATTAGTGAAATGTATAAACCTGAAAAGCATAAATAAAATAAAAGATGAAGAAGAAAAGAAAACCACTGCTTCTGCTGGCAGGGGCAAAAGGAAGAAGATTTGGTGTGCAGTCTTGTGGCTCGTATTCTCCGTTGCCAGGCAGAGAAGCCATGCAGCAACACTTTACAGAACGCCCCGGTTCTGGCTGAGTTGGGTGAGAGCTGGGGCATTCCTGAGTGCCATGTTGCTACTTGGCTTCCTTGTCCCAGGGCGAAGAAGCTGAGTGGTAACATTTTGTGGAGCACCCCAGCTCTCACTGAGTCTGGCTAGAGTTGGGGCATTCTGACAGGGGCAGAGTGTGGGGCATAGTAGCAGGGCAGGGACAGGAGACAGCAGTTCCTCCATCACCTCAGATGGTAAAAAGGGCTATCCAGTCCTTCTTTATTGCTCTGCCCGGCCCCTCCTCAACCTCTTATGGATTAAAGCGACATGATTGGGAATCAATATTAAGTAGACTTGCTTCTGAGCAGCACTTTTTCAATGGCACAGATCTCTCTCTCATTCTACAGAACTTGCAGCAGGCATGAGAAGCCATTGACACTTGAGATGAATTGTTTCATGTGGAATTACTGTCATTTAAACATCATGCTGCAAACCTTAGACTTCAGCTTTAATAATAAAAAATGACCATGTTCTTGAGCCGCCCTATGATGAAATATTTGCTACACTCTTTAAGATATATTTATGCAGTTGTCAGCTATGACTTTGCAGAAATTTACAGCCAAAACATTTCTGGAGATCCTTTGGAGTGCACCCAAAAGAAAGCTGGGCTTTGCCCTACTAAACATTTCTCCAAGGTTTGTGTCATAGTTGTTTCCTCTCAATAATTTGTTTCCTCTCAATTGATGGAATTTTTAGTTGGTCTCTTCAATCAGCTCAGTCACATCAGTAGATCTCAGCCAGTCTTCCTTTTTTAGGAGATGGAAAAGATGGTAGCAGTGCAGAAAGGAAACCAATGCGTGCTTGATTATAAATATTTGTGAAGTATTATTAATCTAAATGTTAACAATTAAAGTATTATTAATCTAAATGTTAACAAAATGTTAAATCCTTCTTTGGATTTCTATTCTGGAAAAAGAACCTGCCAGAGACAACTCATTTTGGCCAGGAAAATACATAGTTTCACCTAGAACTCAGCGACATTAGTCAAGAAACTTTGAATGCACTATGAAGGTGCAACAGCAGATGGCGCCAAATAGCAAAAGAATATTTCTAAGTGATTTTCCATAGAGTTTTTTTCTTTTGTTATAACAGTTTAATTTCTCACTTATTTCTAGTGTTTTCCCCCGTGTGTGTAGATCCACCCCTATAGCCCAGCAGTACAGCCTGAAGTACATAACAAAAACCCGACCCCTTCAATCCATGAAAAGCTCTGGTCAAACATGTTTTGCAAATTTCTGGAGACATAAACAGATTGCATTGTATATATGGCTTTTGTGGGCCCTTACTGCCTAATGCCATCTCCCTGGGTGCTTCCAGATCACCAGTACTTTGTGGCAGCAATTCAAACATGTAATGGAACTTTACGTTTGTATAGTTTAAGTGGATTAAGCCGCTCTGTCACCCTGACACAACAAATCCATTTTTAAATGGGCTTTCTGCAGCTTGGAAAGTGATAGGAAAATGAATGAACACTCCACAAGCAAATCAGGATGAATACAGAATGAAAGTCATATAACCATCCCATAAACAAACCAGAACAAATGCCCATCCACACCATGAAATGGAAGAACATTTATACTATTTCCAACTCCGAGTAGACTTGTTAAAATGTGTAAGTTTGAATCAGAAAAGTGCGGGAGATGTAATGAGGTTGAGGATACTTTTTATCATATGTGGTGGACCTGTGAAAGGGTAGAAGAATATTGGGAAATGATATATAATGAATTGAAAAAAAAAGTTTAAAAATACCTTTCCAAAAAAAAAAAACCCAGAGTCCTTTTTGTGGGGGATAATTCAGAGGGGAACTCCAAGGCGTCAAAAAAGACTATTTATGTACGCTACTACTGCGGCCCATATTTTGTTAGCCCCAAAATGGAAAACTAGCGAGGTCCCAACCAAAGAAGAATGGCAACTTAAACTGATGGAATATGCGCAGCTTGCAGATTTAACATATAGAATAAGAGAACAAGAAGAATATGTTTCAAGAAGATTGGAAAATGTTTACTGAATATATGGGTGAAAACTGCGTTCATTTAAAAACGCTGGTAGCATTAAGATAAATTCAACAATGTAAATAGGTTTTGATGGATGTAACAATGGATTATTGAACAGTTTAGTTCATGTAAAATATGCAGGGATGTATGGTATGCAAGATGAACCAAGGAAAGAGAAGAATGGAAGCCATTGACTTAAGGTTGTTTAAATGAATGTTTTGAAATGTAAATTAAAAAAATGTATTGACTTTCCCCCAGGAATCCTGGGAACGATAGTTCACTCCTCACAAAACTACAATTCCCAGCACCCTTAACAGTTCAAGCAAAATAAATGTTTTCACAAGCTCCCGAGAAAAGAAACTCTCTAGGTGATCTCTCCTTGCTATAAATTTATTATCTTGATTTCATTTCTATTCTACTAGAATATTCTAGATGAAAGCATTGTAGGGAGTTGGAGACTAGATCATGGGTAGGCAAACTAAGGCCTGGGGGCCGGATCTGGCCCAATTGCCTTCTCAATCTGGCCCGCAGACAGTCCGGGAATCAGCGTGTTTTTACATGAGTAGAATGTGTGCTTTTATTTAAAATGCATCTCTGGGTTATTTGTGGGGCATAGGAATTCGTTCATTCCCCCCCCCCAAAAAAATAGTGCGGCCCCCCACAAGGTCTGAGGGACTGTGGACCGGCCCCCTGCTGAAAAAGTTTGCTGACCCCTGGACTAGATGACTCTTGTGGTCCCTTCCAGCTCCACATTTCTACGATTCTGTAAGTATTTGCAGCTTCCCACAGCATTTAGCATTTAAGAAGGAAAATGGGTTCCCAACATTTACATATTTTATTTATTATCTCTTTTTATTCACATATACAACCTGCTCTTCACTGTTCGCGCAATCCCAGAGTGAGGAACAACACTAAAGTACAATAAAATGATGCTTCATTGAAAAACAGCTTTTGGTAAAAACAACAATAGACTAAACATTGTAAATGCAACCTCAGGCCTACCCAGCCAGAATATTAATCTCCAGACTATTTCACCCTGCTTGATGAATCAGATAGCAATGCCTAATCCCAGTTGTTAGCCCAACAGTAATACATTATCTGGTAATTATTGTGTAAATGAAATCGCTTTTCTCCAAATAAATGACTATTGTGTTTCAAATCCTGCATATTTTCCCATTTAAATCTTAATTAGATACATATGCAAATGTGGTCTACTGATTAATTAATCAACCAAGTTTTCTTCGATTGGGTTGAAGCCAGACAAAGTTGATCCCTCCCAGCATGTAAAATCAAGGAATGAAAGAACCCCTGATCTGATGCTCATGTGACGTAATAAAGTCACTACCAGGTGACCAAACTGCATGTAAGGAATTTAGAGGATTTTGTTTGACTTCACC
Organism: Podarcis melisellensis; assembly: GCF_964234715.1. Lineage (NCBI taxonomy): Eukaryota > Metazoa > Chordata > Lepidosauria > Squamata > Lacertidae > Podarcis > Podarcis melisellensis. Next base: position 83,554,661 of record NC_138537.1, read on the forward strand.
CTCTAGTGGTCAGAGCTGTCATTTCCACATTTAAAGGCTGGAGAGTGAAAACCGAAAATGGATGCATGTTCAGAATGCGTGAAACTTCTGCTGTGTTTTGGCAGGGCTATTTAGCCAGGAATTTTGCCTGGGGTGAAGCCACCAGAGGGTGCCATTGAGGCTCTAATAATAATAATAATGATAATAATAATAATAATTTATTTATTTATACCCTGCACATCTGGCTGGGTTTCCCCAGCCACCCTAAGCGGCTCCCAACAGAATATTAAAAACACAATAAAACATCAAACATTAAAAACTTCCATAAACAGGGTTGCCTTCAGATGTCATCTAAATGTCAGAAAGTTGTTTATTTCCTTCACCTCTGCCCAGTATACCTGTAGGAGTGTCTCCACCCCCATCGTTCAACCCAGGCACTGAGGTCCAGCTCCAAGGGCCTTCTGGCAGTTCCCTCCCCTGCGAAATGTGAAGCTACAGGGAACCAGGCAGAGGGCCTTCTCAGGAGTGGCGCCCGCCCTGTGAAACGCCCTCCCATCAGATGTCAAGGAAATAAGCAACTATCTGACTTTTAGAAGACATCTGAAGGCAATCATTAGGGAAGTTTTTAATGTTTGATGTTTTATTGTGTTTTTAATATTCTGTTGGGAGCCACCCAGAGTGCCTGGGGAAACCCAGCCAGATGGGCAGGGTATAAATAATGAATTCTTCTTCTCCTTCTCCTTCTCCTTCTCCTTCTCCTTCTCCTTCTCCTTCTCCTTCTCCTTCTCCTTCTCCTCCTTCTCCTTCTCCTTCTCCTCCTTCTCCTTCTCCTTCTTCTTCTTCCAGCAACAACCCCATGATGTAGGTTAGGCTCAGAGTTGGTGACTCATCAACAGACATTCTGTGAGCTTCATTGAAGCTTTATGCCTTTTACTTTTTCTCTTGCTCATATGCACATACTTTTGTGAGATTTCTGGTAATACCAATCATAACATTTAATGTATCTTGGAAAGTAGTGCAGCACTGTAGAAATATGTGACTCCTTTCTTCCCCAGTATATTATTTTTCAAGGCACCTGACAGGTAGAAATTGATACAGAAGGGGAGGGAATGCATTGTTTGTGTTCACTGTTGTTTTTTAAAATTTCAAGGAGCCTTATCTTGGATTTAGTTGCAGCTGGTCACTTTGCTTTTGCTAATGATTGATGAGATATCCTCATCAAAAACCTTCAAGTGAGTCATTGGAGCAGAAAGCACAAGTCCTTAGAAAATGCATTAAAAACAAAGCCAATGGAAATGGCATCAAGATTCTCCATTAACTGTCTTCTTAGACCTGGAGGGAGGGAAAGACAGGCTGAACACCAAGAATTTTCTAGTAAATAAACATATTTCTAGGGGGAAGTTCGAGGCAACTAAGAAAAATGAAATCACTCCTGCTACAAGAGTTAAACACAGCAAATCACAGAACAGAATGGTACTCGGGGAGCAAACAAGCTTGAAGTCCTTCAGGGGGTTAGCATTTTATTGAGAAAAGACAATGCAGTAGGTGCCAAAGGAAAGAATTGGATGCCATCAGTCTTCTGAGGCTCCTCGTGTAGCTTTTTCAAGAAAAAAAAAAGATCAATTAAACGCTGCTGCACATAAAAGACATTCAACCCAGTTTCATTTGGTGCAAATCGTTGGAGCCAAACTTAGTCATACACACAAATCGACCTATTGTCATCAATGGGTCTTAACTCAGTCATGATTAAACTCAAGTATCTTTGGTTTCAGTGGGTCTGCTCTACGTCCATATGGCTAAGTCTGGATTCAGCCCAATCATTCCAGAACATCTCCACAATCGAGAGGAAGCGTTGAGTCCATTGAAATCAGGTCTGGATCTACACTGACCCGTTTAACGTCATTTTCCCTTACTGGAACAATATTAGATATGGCATTTGAAAATGTCACAGGGCATACTTGTTAACTAAAATGTTTTTTACCTTGGTTTTTTTCCGTCAAATGTTAGTAATACCCACCCATGTTATTTCCCCAAACACTGTTTCTTTCCCTGCTGTTGGTCGCTGGTTGTTCTGATCCACCTACTGGTATCACATTTTAATTCTTCCTTCCTCCTTCCTCCCCTTCATGTTTCACCAATTAGCAGCATAAGGTGATTAAAAAAGGCAAGGTAATAATGCATCATGAACATAAAAAGTAGGGCGCCATGTGTCCATTTACATTATCAAAACCCTTCTCTAACCCTTCCTTAACATTAAAAACCATGAGGGAAGATCCATCCCGGTTGTGGAGAACCTCCTGATATTGCTGAACTACATCTCACATCCTCCCTGGCCACTGGCAATGCTTGCTGGGAGTTGTAGTTCAGCAACCTCTAGAAGACCAAAGGTCCCCCACATCTGATTTTAAAAAGCTGGGGCTGCAGGTAAACCTGCCCTAGGAGCTTCTGGTGAAACTCTCTGACCACCACTTGATCCATTCCACCTTGTTGGTATGAAGAGGCTTCCTACCGGGGTGACCGGTCTCCCTGCAGTTCCCTTCTTTGTCAAGAGCTGCATGGTTGGTAGTGCACACATTCCTTAATTGACACAGCGCTGCCTTGAGTCCTGGCAAGTTGTCAGCTGATGGTTGTGATGACCCTCTTTCAGATTCCTCCGTGCATTTCTCTCTTTTCTCCATCCTGCCTCGCCCAAGTCTCCTCCTTCTCTGGGCCTTTTGCTACCTCCTTTCCTGGACCTTCTTCTCCTCCCCTCTGCGGTGGCTGGTGAGATGATTCTCTGGCACACTTTGCTGCTATTGAGGGGCAACTGAGGGAGGGGAGAATAAATTCATTCTTAGCAAGGTGGTAGAGGCAACGGGGGACAGTTCCATCAGCACTGCAGTAATGCTGGGTGACATGGAACCAGTCAGGAAGCTATACAAAAAGTTTGTTATCTTTATTAAGCAAGAAAAGAACAGGAAAGACCTGACTCCATCCAGATTAAAATTAAGGCCGGTAACGAAAGTATATTATATTATATTATTTACTTCTTTCATAAAATTCATAGACCGCTTGATTGTAAAAAACACAACAACAAAAATTCAAAGCGGTTTGTGAAAAATAAAACAGTAAAACCAAGAAAAATTCACAACCCTGCTTTAAGATGATTATGATGATAATAACAATAATAATTTCTTTATTTATACCTCACCCATTCGGCTGGGTTTCCAACAGATTAAAAACAGAATAAAAATTCTGCTGCTATTGAGGAGCGGGGGGAATAAATTAATTCTTAGCAAGGTGGTAGAGGAAACGGGGGACAGTTCCGTCAGCACTGCATGTGCCTGTAGTTTCTGACTGGTCCAGAGTAGATATGGGCCCCATGATTGCCCCACCGTGGCAGTGGAATAGCATACCTTCCAACATTTCTTTCATGGATATAGGGATATCCCATTCCATACCCTCCAACATTTCTCACATGAAAATAGGGACATCCTAAGGGAAAATGGGACATCCTAGGATCAAATCAGAAACCAGGACGGCTTGTGTAAACCTGGGACTCTCCCTGGAAAACAGAGACACTTGAAGGGTCTGGAATAAATCTTGCAGCAAATTGCCTTACCTACCTGCTGCTCCTGCTTCTGCCTCAACTCCAGCAACTCTGACCATCTTTCCTCATGGTCCTGTTTCTTGCCCCACTGCAAACTCTCTCTTCCCTCAAAAACTTGGTCATGGGAGACCCTGTTGCTAAGCGCCTCCTCTGCCACCAAGTCTTTGTGACATCATCAGTGTGACATCCAACAGAAGCTTTGTGGCCACCACAAACCCCATAGCACATTACAGTATTGATTTTGTTGGCAGCCCCAGTGCTTTAATCTCATGTAAATATTCATTAGCTAACAATAAATCCCTGGCTGAAGGGAACGTATTTGAATGAGGAGTTTAATGGGAACCATTAAAAGAAAATCTTTTTGAAGGGGATTCCACCAGTAAGTAAAATGCTGCGAAATGTAATAGCTCAACCTAAGGCTGGCCTTGGTTCAGCTGTAGTTAACTATAACAAAATATCATTCGCCTATTGTTTATGTGAAAAATTGCACAGAGATCCGTCTCTGTATCTCAACAGCGCACATGAACGGCTGTGAATAGGCTTCTACAAGACTGATTATGCTATTGATTACATGCTGCCATTTTGGAATCCTGAATGGATGAGTTTGAAGATAGAGTTAATAGATTTAAATGAAAAATGAACACTATCTTTCAGTGCCCTAAAAACATACTGCATTGTAATATACCGAAGAAGTTTTGTTCAAAGGAACAGTCGGAGGAATAGGAGAAGATTACTGCATAGTATTTCCTCCCCTCGAGGAAGATGATTCTTTGTTTAAAAATTTGGGTAATGTACTCTGTCCATTTCTGATCGCTGGTTTTGTCCAAATAAATAAGCCAGATTGATAGATCCATCAGATAAACAGGATGAAGTGCCCGATCTGTTTACTCCCTCCATATTCACATCACTTGTGATGTGGCGTGTTCTTTTTCCATAACCCATGGGCCAAACTAGATGTTACAATAAATGTACTTTTAACTAATTGACTAAAAACTGAATTATATATATATATAAAATAAAAAATTGTCCAGTAGCACCTTAGAGACCAACTAAGTTTGTTCTTGGTATAAGCTTTCGTGTGCATGCACACTTCTTCACATACACTGAAACAGGAGTCACCAGACCCTTATATATAGTGGGAGGGTGGGGTGGGGTTTTTCTCAGGAGGGTAGTAGGAGATGGGTGATTGACTCAATGGGTATGATAAACCTGCTGACCACTGTTAACGACTGCAATTGTGTACACTTGAAAACACTGGCAGCATTAAGATAAATTCAACAGTGTAAATAAGTTTTGATGGGTGGAAATAGTGGAGCACTGAATGGTTTAGTTTATGTAAACTATGCAGGCATTTATGGTTTTTGAAAATGAACCTGGGGAAAGAGAAGAAGGGAAGTCATTGATATTTTAAGGGTGTTTAAATGAGTATTCAAAATTGTAAAACAGAAAATTTAATAAAAATTATAAAAAGGAGTAGGGGGATGCCCACTAAAGTGCTCTGGGGTATGTTTTCCCCACAACCCACTGCAGCAGCTTTTTTTGTTTTGTTTTTTGAGGTTTCAGGGACACGTGGAGGTCAGAGGAATTAGGGGGAACTTTGTTGCATGAGCAGAAGGTTGTTCTGCTTACCCAGTGACTTCCCTGGATTCAAGCCTGTTTTCTCATCTACAGTACATCATAGTCCAGTACGTACGAATCAGGAGAGTTCATTTTAAAACATGCACCTTGCACAATGCACAAATGGAACCTTTGGCCATCCCTAATTCCATAACCCTTCCATGAAGGTTCAGCTTTCATTTATGGGGAGAGAGGAGGGAGAAAGAGAGATCTAGTCTTACTATTTATGGAACTATAAGGGGGCAATGTGCAACAGTTATCATTCTGGTCCAGGTGCTTCCAACATCCAGCACTCTGGTCAATGTGCAAAGGCACTAGAACCATGGCATTATTTTTTCTTCCATTAAAAAAATTGTGTATATATATGTGTGTGTGTTGTCTTTGTCCATGGAGTTTTCTTGGCAGGGATACTGGAGTGGCTTGCCGGTTCCTGCTCCAGGTGGATCACGTTTGGTCAAAACTCTCCACTATGACCTGCCCATCTCTTGAGAGTCCCATGGACTGCAAGAAGGTTAAACCTCTCCATTCTTAAGGAAATCAGCCCTGAGTGCTCACTGGAAGGACAGATCCTGAAGCTGAGACTCCAGTACTTTGGCCATCTCATGAGAAGAGAAGACTCCCTGGAAAAGACCCTGATCTTGGGAAAGATGGAGGGCACAAGGAGAAGGGGACGACAGAGGACGAGATGGTTGGACAGTGTTCTCGAAGCTACCAGCATGAGTTTGACCAAACTGTGGGAGGCAGTGGAAGACAGGAATGCCTGGCGTGCTCTGGTCCATGGGGTCACGAAGAGTAGGACACGACTAAACGACTAAACAACCACAACAACAAATATGTGTGTGTGTGTGTGTGTGTGTGTGTGTGTGTGTGTATTTTAGGATTCAACAGTTTAAGACTGATTTCAAACCAATTTCGGACCCTCTTCCCCACAGCATATCCTTAGCTCTGCCCTTTACAACATTCCTGGCTACAGGCCTGAGAAAATCTGGGTTTGAGCATCCTTCGTGGATAAATTAGACATCTGAAACAAAGACATGTTTTGTACTGGAGGGGAAAACATTTAGAAAAATCATGGACAATTAACACCTTGCATTGTAATTATGATTATTGCTGGCTGAGATAATGTTTTCCAAGGGGCCTCCCCCTCCCCCTTTGTGTCTCCCCGTCCTTCCACCTCTGTGCACAAATAACATTCAGGGTTTCCTCAGCTCTTTTATCTTCCACCTCCAATTCATTTCTGAGCAGCCACTTCAAAAGGCTCTTTGCCTGCTTATATCATAAACATCATTTTCTTTTGCCCTCAGGATACTATCAATCCAGGAAAGAGACACCAGCGCATTGTTGTCAGGGACACAGATGGCTGAAATGTATACATCTATTCCATTTTGTTGAGTAGTTTTAATGTGGGAGAAGGTAGCCCAGCCTAGAATAAGCTGCATGTAAATGAAAAGAGAGAAAGAGAGAGAGAGAAAACAGCCAACAAGGACTACTTCTATTATGAAGGAACAGGAAGCACCTGGCATTCAAAAGCAATAATCTTAAATTGCCAGGAGTTCCTGCCTTCAGCGAATTCGCTTGGGAAAGAAGGTGCATGTTAAACTACCCTTAAATAAATGAAGAGGTGAATCATAGGATTATAGCGCTGACCGTAGGTCATGCAGCCCTCTAGCCTTCAACCCAGGATCCATCTTTAACACAAATCTGCAACACGAGATTCATGTTTTAATTATTATTATTTTCTACTGCACATGCCTGTCTTTTCTCTTCGACGCACCCACTCCTTCTTTTCTTCTTCACCTTGCTGTCTCTCTAACGATCAGTCACTTTCCTTCTCTGAAAGGAATCCCCCAAAGAGAGGGATAGAAAATAATGGGTTAAAGCCTCAGCGCCTAGGACTTGCCGATCGAAAGGTTGGCGGTTCGAATCCCTGCGGCGGGGTGCGCTCCCGCTGCTCAGTCCCAGCGCCTGCCAACCTAGCAGTTCGAAAGCACCTCCGGGTGCAAGTAGATAAATAGGGACCGCTTACCAGCGGGAAGGTAAACGGCGTTTCCGTGTGCGGCTCTGGCTCGCCAGAGCAGCGATGTCACGCTGGCCACGTGACCCGGAAGTGTCTCCGGACAGCGCTGGCCCCTGGCCTCTTAAGTGAGATGGGCGCACAACCCCAGAGTCTGTCAAGACTGGCCCGTACGGGCAGGGGTACCTTTACCTTTACTTACAGCTGTGTGGCCCACCCTCGCTTGCGCCACAAGTCACTCGTCACACCCTGCTGAGTTGACAACCAATTTTTCAAGCAGTGTTCTCGGGAATCCCGTGTGAGGGACGCTCTCTTGCCTCGGGGATCGAAAGACAAAGCCCAGGAGAGGAACAACTTCCAGAGGGAGTAAGGAAGAGCTGAAATGGTACCAACGGTTAGGAAAGAGATGTCCAGTTTGATAAGTTGGGTCATATCCTTGCGTAAACAAACCCTGGGCTTCTCCCCTATGAGGAGATGAGTAATAATGGTGGACAAGCTCTCCCGAGAGACACCACTTGTCCACGGCTTCCAATCTTTCCTGCAATGCATTGGCATAGAGTCATACATTCTCCACAAGACAGTGGTGCCTAACTGGCCACAGCTGGTTCTCCATGGGTCTGCCTAGTCTATGCCGCACGATCCTCTGCAATGTGGTGGGACACTTTTGCAGCCATGCAGGGTTCCTTGGCTGATACCTTGGCATGAGGGATGTGGGTGGCACTGTGGTCTAAACTGCTGAGCCTCTTGGGCTTGCCGATCGGAAGGTTGGCGGTTCGAATCCCCGGGATGGGGTGAGCTCCCGTCGCTCTGTCCTAGCTCCTGCCAACCTAGCAGTTCGAAAGCACATCAAGTGCAAGTAGATAAATAGGTACCACTGCGGTGGGAAGGTAAAAGGTGTTTCAATGCGCTCTGGTTTCCATCACGGTGTCCCCTTGCACCAGAAGCAGTTTAGTCATGCTGGCCACATAACCCAGAAAGCTCTGTGCACAAACGCCGGCCCCCTTGGCCTGAAAGCGAGATGAACACCACAACCCCATAGTCGCCTTTGACTGGACTTAACCGTCCATGGGTCCTTTACCTTTACCTTTCTAACTTGGCATGAAAAGGATTCTTTGAATGAAAAAAGCATGAAAAGCACTGATCTAGTCATATCCCCCTTCCCCCCAGGCAAATACTTAAATTTATTACAGAAATTTTAGGAAACCAACCATGTCAATGGTACCTGAATGTAAAGCTGATTTTATTCTACCAACTTAAATAAGGACCTTAATAGAGCATTGGATTTGGACAAACTTCTACTACATCTTGCAGCATCAAAGACAAGAAAACATTTGCTATAAGCTATAAGAATACCCCTCTTTTGCTTGTTTTTTATTTTCTACAAGTGCATTACTCTTGATGCTTTACCTGTTTTGTTAATTATTATTATTAATAATAATAATAATAATAATAATAATAATATTTATTGTCATTGCCCCCTCTCAGGGACAACGAAATTAGTGACAATTAAAGCAAAATTGTCCAACTTTCTTAGAAGGAACATCGGTATGTATATACATAACTTGCCACAAGCTGCGAAAATAAAGGTTAAATAAAAGCAGTTCACAATTTTGTCTGCAGACCAGATAAACTGCCCCCTTACTTTTTGGTTGCTCCCCAAAAAAAGGTTTAGGCTGTATTCAGACCTGACTCTCCCAGGTAGTTAGCAGGGAATGTTTTGGTGTTGATCTTTGAGGGAGCCTTTCAAAGTTTGTACGGAATTCTTTTCCCTCATGAACAAAAACAACCACCACATTTAATACCTCAGCGCTGTGTTGCTAATACAATGCTAAGTTTGTGGCTCAGTGTAAATGTCCAGTCCTCCTCAGCAATGCTCTGGACCAGCTGCTTTCCCTGTATCATATACGGATGTATGCTCTGAATTTCTTTCCTGTGCACCTTTCACTTCCCTCGTTCTCTACGTTTGTCCTTGTTGAATTTCATTTTATTGAGCTCAGCCCAGATGCTGCCCATGGCTTCTGGATCTTCCAACCAGGGTTTTAATTAACCGGAATGGTTGAGGAGAACGGAATGAACCTCACCGAATCCCAGACCATTTTTGGGGCATATGCAATTTATGGGAAATCAAATGCTGAAAGGGAAGTTGCTGCAACGTTCGGCTCAGGTGTTTGAGAATATCTCCAGAATCGCAGAGGAATGAATTAAAAGAAAAACACAAAAGCCAAAAATAGCATGTCTGTCATGTCTTACCAGCTGCATTTCCTACAGGAGGGCCATTTTAATCCCATTCCCCATCCTGTGTGACAGGATCTTTGTTCTTTTTATAGCATCATTAACCTCCCCTAAATAGTTCCTCGCCGTCTTTGGTAACTCCAGCATACAAATGAAATGGAGGGGGGAAATCTACAGGAAGAGAGCCAGGAGAGACAGATAACAAAGACAAAAGAGGGACTGGGGGGAAGGAGAGGAACGCCAAATGCAACAGATGCTGTATCCACCCCCAGCAATTCCACAGCGCCATTATTAAGGCCCCACAAAAAAAGATAGATACCAGGAGGCGAGCCAAACGATGCCGGTATAAAAATCCATCCTCCGTGTTGACTCACACACAGAAGAGCGAGGCGAGGAGGGAAATAAAACAAGCCAGCAAGACATTTGCTGTAAAGGGGAGAGAGAATCAACAGGCCGCCTCAAGGAATGATCAATGGAAAGCTAGAAGAAGAACCTTCAAGGGCAGGAATGGAGAAAGGAGAAATGCACATATACAGGTCTCGAGCCACAAGCTCAGCATCCCCCTCAGACACATTAAGCAAGGACGTAAAAAAGAAGGAAAGGGCGGGGGAAGGAGATCTGGGAAAGAAAGAGGAGGCAATGGAATCCAAGGAGCAAGTTGCTGGAGTCCGCTGTTGGAATTTATAGGACATCAGAGACACCATATTAAAGGTGCGGGGAGAGAAGGCAGAAGGGAGGAAACAAACCTACTCTTAGAGATAGCCCTTAAATTAGTTGTCTGGCAACGGGAGAAAGGAGAAATGGCGAGGAAAGTATTTGTGTGCCTGTGTGCCGGGAGGAGAACAGCACAATGGGAACGAATGTAATTCCTGCCAGGGTGCAAAGGCTTCTCTAGCGATGGAACAGATTGCACCTTTAGCCGGACGTCCCCTCAGTTCAGCTCCATGATGAAGCGAGGGTTAATGGTTTTCCAGTGTAGTCCATACTGTTGCTTTGCTTGACATGGCCCACTTTCCCAAGTGGGTGGAAGTTCCAGGGCAGACTTTGAAGAAGACAATTTCATGAGGAGGAGACCAAGGGCCAAGCTGTCTCTTTTCCTTAGGATTCTCTTTCGAAGGGGCCACAAGGGGCCTGATCCAGATCATGGCGCAGAAGGAAAGGGTTTTTAACATTATCCCATGCTATTTCCCAAGGAATGATGCCCCTCTGTCAAGCTGCCATTTACTGCAAATATCTGTTTCAGGAGGGTGGTTTTCAGTGCATGGGCAAAAACCCTGACCCCTCTGCCGTGGCTGTTGTTAGTTTCTTCTTTTCTTTCTTTCTTTCTTTCTTTCTTTCTTTCTTTCTTTCTTTCTTTCTTTCTTTCTTTCTTTCTTTCTTTGTTACATGCAAAAACTAAAGGGGAGCCATTTAAAAGGGACAGGGAAAGGAAGGTTAAAAGGGTAAAGGTAAAGGGCCCCTGGACGGTTAAGTCCAGTCAAAGGCGACTATGGGGTTGCAGCGCTCATCTTGCTTTCAGGCCGAGGGAGCCGGCGTTTGTCCACAGACAGCTTTCTGGGTCATGTGGCCAGCAGGACTAGACTGCTTCTGGCACAACAAAGCAATGTGACAGGTAAACACTGTTTACCTTCCCGCCACAGTGGTACCTGTTTATCTACTTGCACTCGCATGCTTTCGAACTGCTAGGTTGGCAGGAGCTGGGACAGAACAACAGGAAACCAAAGGGGAACCATTTAAAAGGGAAAGGGAAAGGGAAAGGGAAAGAGAAAGAGAAAGGGAAAGGGAAAGGGAAAGGGAAAGGGAAAGGGAAAGGGAAAGGGAAAGGGAAAGGGAAAGGGAAAGGGAATACTACCCTCATCTACAATCTGAACTGGTTATACTCAGAATTCTACCATGTTAGCATACTGCCTTCCTTCTGCATAACCTGAAGAATAGCTCTATGTCCCTGCTTACAAAGAACAGAAGGCTGGCTCAGTTTTTTGCCCCCTAATATTTAGTGTTGGCATTGAACATTACAAAGCCACTAAGTCACATTCTTGGTCCATGTGGATCAGTACTGTCACCTCGGACTAACAGTGGCTCTCCAGCTCTCCAGAGTTTCAGACAGCCCTTCTGTTGGAAAGGAGAAGATCTTTCAGCTGAAATGAGTGGGGATTGAACCAGGAAGTTCCTTATCCACAGAGCAAAACCTCTGCCGCTGAGCACACCGCTGTAAAAATATTGGCAGGATTTGGGTTCCACCGTGATTTAAACTTGGATACTAGCTTCAGCATCTACAGCACTGACCATTAAACACTGGCCATTAATGCAGGAGAATAATGGGTGACCAGAATTCATCTCCCCATTAAGCTCACTGGGTAACCGTAGGCCAGTCATGGCCTCAGGCAATTGTGAAGATAAAATGGGAAGAGGGAGAGCTGTGCATGCCCCCTTTAGCTTCTGGGAGGAAAGGTGGGCTATAAATGTAAAAATAAAATAAATGGAAATGGAAATGATTTCCAGTGCCTTGTACATATATTTTTAGTATTTATTTTTTTAAAAAATCGGATTCCAGAATGACAATTAACAACAACGCCAGAGTGGCAATTAGTCACTCTACTGTATGCAGGGTGACCATGTTAGCCCCCGAGTTACACATTTGTACAGTGTTTGAAATTTAAAAGGCAAACTAAAATGGGAATGCAAGTAATGTGAACCATGGGGAACTGCTAGACTTAGGAGGCTGTAAGATACTAAACCCAGTTTCATGCCCATGGCAAAGGCAGACTTGCCTGAGATGCCCATTTATTACAAGACCATTAATAATCACAGCCAGGTGTACTTTTCTGACATTCAGTTGCCTTATGTTCTGAGTCACTCATTTAGCGTCACACATCTGCTGATCCGCTGCTATGCCCGAAATATCAATTTGGAGCCTGTGGCAATTAGGCATTACAGCTAGTGTGATTAATATTTTATTAATTTGTATAGCATTTCACATTATTATTATTATTATTATTATTATTATTATTATTATTATTTTAAAAAAAACCAACCAAAAGTGCTTTATCAGAAAAGGGAGTGAGACAATAAGATTCTTATAAAAAGAAACTAGGATAAAGCATTATGAAAGTATGCACGGAATAGGAAATTGTTTAAACGGTAGGCTAGCTGTTTGCCATAATAAACACTGATGGTGAGGAGGAACTGTTAAAATGGAATTGGTGCTCTTTTAATTACCTGACACCCCCCTATTAAAATTAATGGGAGACAAACATCATTGGAGCTACAACTTTTAACAAATGTATTCAAACGTATTAACAGTGGCTATAAATTAATACTTTGCAGTCTTCTGCTGTTTCTTATTTAAGATTCACCACATTTCCTCAGTCTTCGCTATCGTGCTTACGGACTACTGCCCACGTTACATCTTTTAAAGGTGTGCATCTGACTTCAATGCACAACCAAAAGTATAAAGTGTGGTTGTCATTTTTTTACAAAGTATTTTATGCTTATAAAAACATGTTCCACATTCATTAGCCCAGCACCAATCCCTGATGTATGTAAATATTGATTTGCTCCTACATATACAACTCACCTTTTGCCCAAGGAGGTCAAGATGGTACGGATGTTTTCTTTCCTCCCCGTTTTATCCCCTCAGCAACCCTGTGAGGCAGGATAGGCTGAGAGGTGGTGAGCAGCCCAAGGGTCATGACAGAGTGAGCTTAGTCCAACACTCCAACCATTGCATAACACTGTCTCTCCAAATGCATGATAAGTTGGCATCCCTCTGTCTCGAGAGGCTATGGAGTGTGTCTCCAGGTGTCAGGGTCTGGGCAGAGGAGGAATGGTGAAGACCTCCTCCCCAGCCTGACCCTTCCAGAGGAGAAGAAGATGGTTCAGAATTACAACAGGGGTTTGAGGGAGGTCACAGCTCAGAGGCAGATGAGGGGGAAAGCTGGGAAATAATGGGAGAGGAGGAAGAAGAAGAAGCACCAGAGGGGAGACAGCTGATGGACACAGTATCTTTAGAAAGCATTCCAGGCCTCCCTCTCCCAGAGCCCGGTGAGCATTGACAGTAGGAGAGCAAAGAGCTCAGAGGCAGAGGGCACTTCTCAAACCCATAGTGATGACGCATGAAGGGAGAGGGCAATGCCATTATTCCAAGAGGCGGCATTTCCAAGCCTCTCTCTGTGAAGATTGAATAAAAAGCAGTCCTCTCATCCTCTGTCATCCCCTTCTCCTTGTGCCCTCCATCTTTCCCAGCATCAGGGTCTTTACCAGGGAGTCTTCTCTTCTCATGAGGTGGCCAAAGTATTGGAACCTCAGCTTCAGGATCTGTCCTTCCAATGAGCACTCAGGGCTGATTTCCTTAAGGATAGGTTTGTTCTTCTTCCAGTCCATGGGACTTTCAAGAGTCTCCTTCAGCACCATAATTCAAAAGCATCAATTCTTCGGCGATCAGCCTTCTTGATGGTCCAGCTCTCACTTCCGTACATCACTACTGGGAAAACCATAGCTTTAACTATACGGACCTTTGTCGGCAAGGTGATGTCTCTGCTTTTTAAGATGCTGTCTAGGCTTGTCATTGCTTTTCTCCCAAGAAGCAGACGTCTCTTAATTTCATGGCTGCTGTCACCATCTGCAGTGATCATGGAGCCCAAGAAAGTAAAACCTCTCACTGCCTCCATTTCTCCCCCTTCTATTTGCCAGGAGGCGATGGGACCAGTGGCCATGATCTTCGTTTTTTTGATGTTGAGCTTCAGACCATATTTTGCGCTCTCCTCTTTCACCCTCAATAAAAGGTTCTTTAATTCCTCCTCACTTTCTGCCATCAAGGTTGTGTCATCTGTTGATATTTCTTCCGGCAATCTTAAAAAACCTGTTCTTGACCATTGGCTCCTAGAAGCTGGCTCCTAGGTGAAACACAGTCATACCTCGGTCTTTGAACGTCTCCATTGACAAACATTTCAGTTTGTGAACGCCGTGAACCCGGAAGGAAATGCTTCCATTTTCAAACACGCCTTGGAAGTTGAACATGCCACGCGGCTTCTGCTGAGGGCAACATCCTGAGGCCTTGCTGTCAGCTATTGAGTTTTCGATTTTGAACATTTCAGAACTCAAACGGTCTTCCAGAATGGATTATGTTCGGAAACTGAGGTACCACTGTATTTAAGCGTCTTGTGCCTACATTTTAAGAGCCAAACCCAGATTGGCAGCTTTTCTCCCTGCAATAGTGCGCCTCCACGTCATGCTTGTTTTTAAATAAACCCATCGGTCTTATCACAAAACCGAATTGCTGCTTAAATCTATAAAGTATCTGACTCCCACAACAAATCTATAAAGCATTCAACACACGCTCGCCTAATATTAGGTGGCATCGAGCAAACTGTGTTAAGGAAGCTGAAGTACAGAAAAGTACTTTGCCTCTGTCTGAAGGGATGCTCAAAGTCACCTACAGTTTTACATGAAAAAAGGAAAATTTATTCTTTTGTTCTGTACGGCTTGATGGGAGAGAAAAGCACCATTTTACACCTTTGCCTCTTTGCCTTTCAGTAGAAATTACCAGGAGCCATAAAATGTTTCATCCATTTTTTCAAAACGAGACAGGGCTTTAGATCCAATAAATTTGCTGGCATAGGTCTTACTGTGTTGGCATTCTGGTGTGTGTGTGTGTGTCTGTGTGTGTGTGTGTGTGTGTGTGTGTGTGTGTGTGTAAAAAGGACAGTGTTTCCTTACAATTCAGGGGAAGCTCTTCTAACACAAAACTAGAAACAGTGGTCTGAGGAAGGATTGCAGATCTACGCAAACCCTTCATGGCTTTGCTTTTATGTGAACAGAAAGGCTTCAGACAAGCAAGCACAGCTGAGCATAAATGCTAGGTCACTTTTTTGTGAACGCTTTTGGGAGCAGCGAAATATGTTCTTCCTCTTTGGTGATTTTTTATTATTATGGCTTCACTTCCTGGTTTCAACACACAGCCAAATCTGATTGGTTGTGTAGCATTCTGACATTATCGCGCTCGCTATGTGATCCCTGATTAGCTGAGATCACTATTCCAGGAAGAAGGCAGCTTGGTATGAAAGAATGATACCAAATCAGCAGCCAATCAGAGAAGGAGCAGCCAGTGGACAAGGCGAAAAAGTTCTGTGGAATATTTCACCCCACCTTTGCCCCCAAAATCAACTTTTATTTTTTTTATTTCCGATTGTTGCAAGACACCCCGAATGGTGCCTGGGCAATAGAAGGATGGGGTAGAAATATTTATATAAATAAAATATTTTTGTGGCAGAGCCCTAGCAAATACACCTCCAGCCTGTTCTGGCCATTTCCTCAGTTAATCCAACTCAGTAGAAATATTATATACGCGAAGAATGCTTAAGTTCAAACATTTTCAGCGGGAAATATTTAAACACACATGTATATATCCCACTGAAATCAGCTTGACTTAGAAGTGCATACCTTTGGACAGTGTACTAACCTCAGCAACAATAATCATTTTCACCAGCTGACATTGTGGTTAACCTATGCTACATTTCAACACCTTACTAAGGATCACACCAGAGAACACCTTCTCCCTCACAGTATTTAGCCTAGGACTTGCTGATCAGAAGGTTGGTGGTTCAAATCCCCACAACAGGGTGAGCTCCCGTTGCTCGGTCCCAGCTCCTGCCAACCTAGCAGTTTGAAAACATATCAAAGTGCAAGTAGATAAATAGGTACCGCTCTAGGGGGAAGGTAAACAGTGTTTCCATGCGCTGCTCTGGTTCGCCAGAAGCGGCTTAGTCATGCTGGTCACATGACCCGGAGGCTGTATGCCGGCTCCCTCGGCCAGTAAAGCGAGATGAGCACCGCAACCCCAGAGTTGGTCATGACTGGACCTAATGGTGAGGGGTCCCTTTACCTTTACCTTTAGGCTTGCTAAGATGTATAAGACTGAATCAGATAAGTGTTAGAGATAAGACTGATCAGATAAGTGTTCTTTCATATGTGGTTGACTTATAAAAGGTTAAAAGAGTATTGGGAAATGATCCATAATGAATTGGAAAAAATGTTGAAAAGTACTTTCTGGGGGGAAAAACCAGAGTCCTTTCTGTTGGGGATAATTCAGACTGAAATTCTCAGGTGTCAAAAATGGTTATTTATGTATACTACTACCCCGGCCTGTGTTTTGTTAGCCAAAAATGGAAGGCAAGCAAGGTTCCAACTAAAGAAGAATGGCAACTTAAGTTGACAGAATATGTGCAGTTGCACGCTTAACTTATAGAGAACAAGAAGAACATACATTTAGAGAAGATTGGAAAACATTTATTGAATATATGGGAAATAACTGTGTACAGCTGAAAATGCTGGCAGCATTAAGATAAATTCAACAGTGTAAATAAGATTTGATGGATGTAACAATGGAATACTGAATGGTTTCGTTCTTCTAAAATATGCAGAGATTTATGATATGTAAAATGAACCAGGGAAAGAGAAGAAGGGAAGTCATTGATATCTTAAGGATGTATTGTTGGTAGCCAGATTGACATGTCCCAGGTTTACTGCTTTCTCTGCAGTGAAATGCCCTAGTATAATGAAAAGGGTTGTAGAGAATTCGAGACGACTGAAATCTCAGATTGCTATATCTCAATGACTAGGCGTTTCTTTCTCTGTCTCTGTCTCCTCACTGCCACTAGCAAGGAGAAAACTAATGGGTAATAACTGGTTAAATGCTCTTGAATGCTTAACCCTCCTAGATTGTAGTATCTCCCCCTGCCCTAGGTTTTCCCCTTCTGAATCCTGTTTTTTGGCTCAAACAATTAACAGTCCCCCTTCTGTGTATTGTGGCAATATAGGTTATAATGACTAGAGTCTTATAGTTATTAAGCAGAGACTAGAGAATCAACAACTTTCCCCTTTTTTCACATCTATTTTGCACTCATTGTGCAGCTGATCTCCTGTTATTTCAGTGCCATTTCTCCCCCAAATTTGGCATCTGTATCATAATGTGAGCCAATCAGAAAATAGCCAGTGGAATATGATGGTGTCGTAACCCCACACAGTCAGGTTTAGGGATGTGACGATGCAACTGAGGGTGAATTAAACTAATTCCGCAAAAACAAATTAGAGATGAGCTTGCAGTATATCCAAATCTGGGAGAGCTGTGTACAGCCATTAACCAAACAACAAAGCCAGTGGACCTGATGGGATACCTGCTAAAGTCTTCAAAGTGGGCGGAATTGAACTTACACACAGTGGCGTAGCGTGGGGGTTGCAAGGGGTGCCGGCCGCACCGGGCGCAACATCTGGGGGGGCGCACTCGCCACCTCCAGAGTCGCCGAAGAGCCTCGGGGCTCAGCTCCTTTGGGAGGAGGGGTCGGGCTGGGTGACCAGGGGGAGCAGCAGGCGCCAGCAAGGAGGTCCGGAGCCGGAGCCTGGCCAGGATCGGGCGCGGGATGGGGCGCAAGAGGGAGGGGAGAGTCGAGCCTGTCCGCCCCGCGAGGACTGCTGCGAAGAGGCGGGAGGGAGAGGAGGCCCCTTGGGAGGAGCGGGCAGGTGCTGGGGCGGCAGTGCCGGGAGGGGGCCGAGGGGTGGGCGCCCCCCTGCGCGGGCATCGCCTCGCCGCCGCCGCGGGCTTGGCTGGGCGACCGGCCGAGGGGAAGCGCCAAACAAGGCCAGGATCCAGGCCCGCCCCGCTCTCCTTATTTGGCGCTCATTTCCGGCTCCCGGGTGGCCTCCTCCCACCCGCTCTCGCTACCAGTGGAAAGAGAGACGGAGGTGCAGCGGAACCCGCAGCCTTTGCAGGCGCTGCCGGCCGGGGGAGGGGAACGCGGAGGAGCCCCGCGGGGCCTGGGCCCGGCCAGCCGAGGGATCTTGTGGCGAGGAAGGAGCCCAGTCTGCGCCCTCCTTCCCCACAGAGCTGCAGAGGGAAATCAAGGTTCTCCTGCTAGTTTCTCTTCTTCTCTCCCCCCCCCACTGCGTTACAACCGTGCCCCCCCTCTCGGTGCACATAGCACGATTGCAATCTCTCTCTCACCCCCCCCCCCAAGTTAAACTAATGGAGCAAGCCAGCGCCAAAGATTTGTAGAACTGTGAATACCCGGCCCAGGCAGCAGCAAGAAGCTGGCAGCGGCGGCAGGTTAGGGGTTAGGGGCGCAAATTACTTGCCTTGCCCCGGGTGCTGACAACCCACGCTACGCCGCTGCTTACACAACAACTTCACAAGCTCACCGAAAAAATCTGGGAGAGAGAGGAGATCCCAGCAGACTTCAGGTGCCAAAATTATCAATCTCTTTTTTAAAAAGGTGACAGAATGGATTGTGGAAACTATTGAGGTATCTCTTTATTAGCTGTGGCCAGCAAAATTCTGGCAAGGATCTTAGCAAACCGTCTGTTAACAATATCCGAGGCTACCCTCCCTGAATCCCAAAATGGTTTTAGACCTTCTAAGGGGACAGTGGACATGATTTTCAACGCTCGACAACTTCACTTGCCTTGTTGCCACTACAGTACAGCAAGACCAGGAGTCTCAGCCCAGTTCCTTGCAAATGGGGACATTTTTTCCCCTCCCTGTTCAGAATGAGGACTGCCCTGCACTGTAGTAAAGACTCCCCCTACCTCCTTTTTGCAGCACTCAGCAAAAAATCACTGTAAGGGGAAGCTTTCCACAGGGAGTAAAAGTGTTTGTGAAAGCGCACCCTGCTTAGCACAGCTTATCTGACTTAATTGTACTATGTGCGCTTAATCTGCCCTTTACATATTTGTGGCTGGAATATGAGTCCACGACACATCATCTTCTTCACCAAAATGAACTGAAATAAAGAATCAAGCCGAGGGCCATGAGAACTTGGCCTAGGCACAGCAATTTGGAATAGACAAGAGACGTACTTTAGCATATGCCAAAATTGCAGCTTTCCATTTTCTTTCTTCCTGGCCACATGTTATCAAGATGTGATCAAGGTACATTCTGGGGAGCTGTCTCTCAGCAAATTATAGCTGGAGGTTTGAGGTTCCTGCTTATTGCTGACATGTTACTCCATCAATCACCTCATTCTTGGCCAAAATTGCAGGAGTCCCCAGACACTTTATGGCTCACCATCTTTTATACATCCTCTGCGATCCTCTTCTAAAATTTCTGTGGCAAGAGCTTACAAAAAAAAAAGTGTTTAATCAATATTGGTTTGAAACATGTAAGAAGTCAAACCAAGTTTTCCATCAAGTTGACGTTGAGGTCTGTAATTATTCCTGAAGGTTCCCCCCCCCCCCCTGCTTTGGAGGCTGTCTCCAGCTGTGCTAATTTTATGGGTAGCCTTGGTTTATGAGCCTTCACGACAGACCTGCCTTGGCATAAATGAGCAGGAATTCCATGGTTTCCCAAGCAACTTTCTTTTGGCCTGCTCTCTTTTCCTCAGACCCACTGCCCTCCCCTTCCTTTACAGGGTATTATTAAGCCTTTGGTTTTCGTGGCTGTGAACTGTCCGTTGACTTTGAAGAACAAAATTGCTAGGGAAACGATGAGAGGGGGGAAATGGGATTATTCAAACTGTGAGTTAAAACACTTTTGCGAGCCACAACATGGGGACACATCTAGGCCACTGGTGTCGATGCCACCTTTGAAGCTGGAGACAGAGTGTGCTCATCTCCTGTTTTAAAAAGTTGTGTGGCTGTTTTCTGCGACCAAATATGCCAAGGGCTCTCCTGGACTAAATAACATCAGCCAGCTAGCCCAGAGTTGGAAAGAAGAAAGAGTCCCTACCAGAGAGGAATGGCAAACCAAGCTGGTGGACTACGCTAAAAATGGCAAAACTGAATGGAAAACTCAGGAACCAAGAGGACAAGAACTTCAAGAAAGAATAGGGGGAAATTATAATTTGTTGAGGAGACCACTGTAAGCAGATGAAAACATTAGCAGGATTTTAATTTCACTTGTAATGTAACAAATACCATCAATAATATGGATAGATATAAAATATAGACTATGATATAATATGCAGTTGAAAACATAGACATTAGGACCCTTGGAGGGGATGAGGGAGGTCTCGAGATTCAGAGTAATCTCTTTATATGGAAATATATTTGGTTTTGCTATAAATCTGTATTTGAAAATCAAATAAGAATGATTAACATCAGCCAGGTCTCCCCTTTTTACTTTTAACCCTGATTTTTGGTATTAAATTCAGTTTAAATTGCCCTCATTCCCCTGAGTTCTTCAGTCTTGCTTTGGCAAGTAAACAAATATGAGTTTGGGCTTACCATCATTCTGGGGTTTCCATACCCTCCAACATTTCTCCAGTGAAAATAGGGACATCCTAAATAATAATAATAATAATAATAATAATAATAATAATAATAATAATATTTATAGGACACCCATCTAACTGGGTTCCCCCAGCCACTCTGAGAAACTTCCAGCATGCAATATAATAAAACATTAAACATTTAAAAACTTCCCTATAGAGGGCTGCCTACAGATGTCTTCTAAAGGTCGTATAGTTACTTTTCTCCACGGCTCCTTGATCACAAATACCCTCCAGCATTTCTCTGATGAAAATAGGGACGTGAGTGGCACTGTAGCCTAAACCACTGAGCCTCTCGGGCTTGCTGATCAGGTCGGCGGTTCAAATCCCTGTAATGGAGTGAGCTCCGTTTGCTCGGTCCCAGCTTCTGCCAACCTAGTAGTTCGAAAGCACCCCAAAAAGTACAAGTAGATAAATAGGTATCACTCTGGTGGGAAGGTAAACAGTGTTTCCATTCGCTGCTCTGGTTTCCGAGTTCCACTGTGCCAGAAGTGGCTTAGACATGCTGGCCACATTACCCAGTAAAACTGTCTGCGGAGCGGACAAATGCCGGCTCCCTCGGCCTTTAAAGCGAGATGAGCACCGCAACCCCAGAGTTATTCGTGACTGGACTTAACTGTCAGGGGTCCTTTACCTTTTTTAAAGGAAAAGTGGAACATTCCAGGATCAAATCAGAAACTGGGATGGCTTCTGTAAATCCAGGACTTTCCCTGGAAAACAGGAACACTGTTCAGCCTATACACAGTGCCCTCAAGATGTTGCAAGCTGCAACTCCCTTTATCCACCTTTGGCTATGCCAGCTTTGGCAAAGACTTTGACACCTGTTTTCACTGGTGAGCGCTGGAACATTACGTTGCCCATAAGCCTGAATTCTAGGCTCCTTGTAAAACTTTAGAAGGAAGAAGCCTATCCAATGAAGCACATTTCTCCCCAGTCCCCAAGAGATGTATTTCCAAGTGTCTGGAATGAAAAGGAAGGAATTGTCTGACACTTTGGAATCTGTATTTTGCTCACAAATGAGAAGAGGTGGCATTTTAAAACAGGCTGTAGAAAGAAAACACAAAACTGGAAAGCCTTCTATGTGAATGTTAGCAAGGAAGACCTTGAATGGAAGAGAAGAAAGCTGCATTGCTCACTGGCCTCTATATCCAGAAGGATATATTTATCGCCCCTGCGCCTCAGCAATCTGTCCTGGTTCATCCGCTGTGCTCTCAGATTCCCTCCCAAACATAAAAGCAAGCATCTATGAAAATGGAATTGATGTTCCAATGAGTGCAAAGCCCTTGCAGTGATTACAACAGAACAGCAATTGGAACAAACGGAGCCAACACTGAATGCCATTTTAAAGGTATAATTAAAAAGGAGAGGCTGTTTGGAATGGGCTATTTGCTGTAAAATATGTCAGGTATGTACTACAAATACTGCCCAGGTTTCTCTCAGTGCAATAACCTTGAAACTCTTCTGCTGGAATCATGTGTTGCGTTTACGAAGGCTCTGCACACAATAGGACCACTTAGAGTCTCTCTGCACCTCAAGTGTTTTGGCCGTGTTTAGCTAGTCTTTGACCTGTGTTTAAGAGACCAATATAAGGGGATTTGATGGGAGGTAGAATAGAAACGGATGGAAGATGGCTCAGGGCTTTCTGTGCTGCGGCTGATGTTGCAAACCCCACCTATTCTGGAAATTCTTCCATTTAGCCCTTCAGACCCAAAGGCAGCCATGCCATAAGAGTGGGAGAGGTGACCCACTTCAGGCAATAGGTTTCAGGGCAGAAAAGTTTCAGTTATTTTGTTTATTATCATATTATACCTCTACTGGAGGGACATGGGCTTTATTGCCTCAGGCACTGATACGTCTTGAGCTGATCCTAA
The DNA here is from genome assembly GCF_964234715.1 of Podarcis melisellensis. NCBI lineage: Eukaryota > Metazoa > Chordata > Lepidosauria > Squamata > Lacertidae > Podarcis > Podarcis melisellensis. The sequence goes on from NC_138537.1 coordinate 83,577,221, forward strand.
TTAGTCTCTCTACTGAGCCAAAATGAAGCTTTATCCGTGTGTGAATGCATTTGTTCATATTTATCCCTTCTAATCGTTGCCTTTTCCATCCTTCACATCCCTCTGCCATCTCAAATCGTTGTTGAAACTTGGACTGTAAACTCCTCAGAGCAAAGGCTGGTCCTTTTGTTTATGCTACTCTTACAAAAGTGTTGCTCAGATTGGGTGATTTGCTATGAAATGTAACAGGTATATGCTATAAATACTGTCCAGATTTCTCTCAGTGCAACAACCTTGAAATACAGTGGTACCTCGGGTTACATATGCTTCAGGTTACATACGCTTCAGGTTACAGACTCCGCTAATCCAGAAATAGTGCTTCAGGTTAAGAACTTTGCTTCAGGATGAGAACAGAAATCGTGCGCGGGTGGCACGGTGGCAGCAGGAGGCCCCTTTAGCTAAAGTGGTGCTTCAGGTTAAGAACAGTTTCAGGTTAAGAATGGACCTCCAGAACGAATTAAGTACTTAACCCAAGGTACCACTGTATACCCATTGCATTAGAAATAAATATTCTAATGATTTTTTTATTATTGTTGTCTCTTCTCCCCAGAATGACAGTGGTGAAGAAAAAGTGAGAAATCTGAGGCTCTGGAATAACTTCCGTATTGATTGTCTGCAATACTGATTCATGCATATTTCCATGTGGCATCAGGTCACACAATGAAAAAACAGCTCTCATGATGTGGCTGGATGTAAGCTTCTGAACAATGCACTCTATATTTCCAGACTCTGTGGCATCACCCTTTAAACGGGCTGCAGGCTCCAGTCACCAACAATTGCAGAGTCAGCAAGTTATTGGGGGAAATGAAAGAGGCAGGCAGAGTTATATAGCAGGATGAGGCATATGATTGGTTCTCTGGAATCACCTGAGTCCCAGGACCAGGAGGATTCTGGGACATGGTGTCATTTTTATCCTCACTTGAACTGCTTGCAATTCCCTCCACCAATCAGCATCCAGATTGAAATAATAGAATTGTAGAGCTGGAAGGGACTCCAACTATTTAATATAAATTAAATAATAAATTAACAATTTGAAAGTAATTCAGGGTTCATAGCTACCTGATATCATCTGTGATCGTTTCGAGGCAGATTATCTTCCTGCCATTCCTTTCAAACAATACCCTGAAAAGACACCCACTGGCAAATATTAAGGTATAAGTATGCACTTAAGCTCACTGATTTGCAACTAGGACAATGACATGTAGAGTTATATCTCAGCTTAAACCTAAATTTGAATGGGTATTAGCGGACCCAAGCCTATGTTTGACTGCTGCCACTAGGTGTACCATTCTATTAAATAAAAATCTAAAGAGGGGTGTACCTTTTTTTTCCCAAAGGAAGAAAGGCTGCATTCAATGGCATTGCTCTTCATAGATTTTCAATCTACGCACTGTAAAATATCACCCTCTGCTGGATATCAGGAAGAATACGGTGCATATAACATCACAAGATTTCCCCACAATGCCCTAGTCACAGAATGTACTCAGCCCAGGCTAGGGAACCAAGATTAGCTCTTAAATCTTGGATTCAAATTTGCTCATCATGAGAACATCTGATAGCTTTACCTTTTATAAGATAATCGTTGAACTAGGCTGGATTGTGCCAAATACTTAGATCTCTCTCTCTTGGAAACGGCAAAATTCAACATCTCCATAGACCTTCGCCACATTCTTGCTGTCCATCGAAACACAGATTACCCCCAAAGAATGGACTTCATTAAAGTGTAGCACTTTTTGCTCTTTGTTACATTTGCAGCTCAAGCATGCTTACTTAGAAGTAAATCTCTCTGAGCTCAGTAGGATTTACACTCAAGTCTGTTTCGGATTGCACTTTGATTATGTAAGAACTCCACAATGCAGATTCTGTCTAGTTTTTCTGTCCCTGAATAGTGGTTTTCCATGGAAAATCCATATACCCATTTGAATTTTGGATGGTGACGAATCTAAGACTTGCTATAGCGTTGATTGTGAAACACTGTGTTTTCAACAGTGCTCCATCATACACAGAGATAGCGACCTGCCCCAGCTGTTTGTCTCAAAAATCTGGTATTTAAAGGTAGCCTATTTTTGGACACAAAAGTTCCATTTAGCTACGATGGGTAATAGCCATTGATAGAGCAATACTCCATGAATTTGACTAATCATGTCTTGCCATCAATGGCCATCAAACACATCTTGCAGCAGTCAATTCAACGTTAATTCCACCCCCCAATAAATTTCTCTGGGTGGCTGAGTTCTAATATTATAAATGAATGAGAAAAGATGAGGAAGGGAACCATGACAGTTGGATGGGTGGGGGAATGGGATGGGATGGCTAGAGAAGGAAGGAGAGGGCGAGCCACGCAGAAATAAAAATGGTAGACAAAGCCATCTCATTGTTTGATTAGGTCATTTCCTGGTTCCCACTGCTAAATTGTTGTTAGATGTCTCCAGGGACAAAAGTCATAGCTACCCATAGAAATCAATGGGAAAAACTATTGTAAACAGTTAAAATGGTTAGTAGTATTGGTATAACACTTGTAGTTTAATTGTGAATTTTGGATATAATGGAGATGTAAAAGTTTTGGATAATTATAAAAGATGCAGGAGGAGATGATTAACAATAGGACCCACAAAGGGGAGGAGGGAAGTCCGGGAGATTCTATGGAATCTTGTCTTTATGTTTTATGTTGGATATGTGATTGTAAAACTGTGATCTGAAAAACCAACTAAATATTATTATTATTATTATTATTATTATTATTATTATTATTATTATTAAAAGAAATCAATGGGGAAAATCTGTGGCTTTAATGTAGCTGAGAATGGGAACTCCTCCACCAACCACCCCAAAAACCAAAATGGAGCAGCAGGACTCAAAATAGCCCAATGAGGACTAAGCATACTCAGTGACCACAGGATGCTGGCTGACAGCTAGAAGGAAGGAAGGGAAAACCCAAGAAGAAGAGGAATGAAATGGATTGGACAAAATCCTAAACAGAAGAACTCTACACTACAACATTGTTCCTTTTAATACTGATACTGTGCTTTTGCTAATGCAACCAAAACTGCACAGCCATGAACATGAGAGTGATAGCGACAGATTCAGGGTAAGGTTGCTCAACAAACAAACAAAACCATTTTCAGAGAATAAACTGTGAGGGGTGGGGCAAAATAGCCCTGTAAAGACTCTAGGACACAGAATGCTGAGCAACTGAGAAGGAATAAGAGGGGAACCGTGACAACTGGGAGGGTGAAGGGATTGAAATGGAGTGTCAAGAAAGAACGATGGAGACACGGAGATAAAAACAGTGTAGATGGAATCATCCAGTTGTCTGGATAGGTCACTTCCTGGTTCTTACTGAGAAGCTATTTTAGGACGTCCTCAGAGACAGAGACAGGAGATGCCCATAGGCATTAAGAAGAAGAAGAAGAGTTTGGATTTGGTATCCTGCTTTATCACTACCCTAAGGAGTCTCAAAGTAGCTAACAATCTCCTTTCTCTTCCTCCCCCACAACAAACACTCTGTGAGGTGAGTGAGACTGAGAGACTTCAGAGAAGTGTGACTGGCCCAAGGTCACCCAGCAGCTGCATGTGGAGGAGCAGAGACGCGAACCCGGTTCCCCAGATTACGAGTCCACCGCTCTTAACCACTACACCACACTGGCAACCCAAACATGGGAGGAGGAAACCAACATGGAAGGAAAAAAACAAAATGTGGGGAAGATTCAAAAGCAGGCCAGCAATAATTGAGCATGCTTAGTGTGCACAGAATGCTAACTGACCACTGGGAGTGGGAAAGGAAGGGAGTAATTGGAACCCTGTCCCGAAGGTCCCCACAGGTAATATCATAAATTCCTATCATGGATTTGGCCCATTCGTACAGCCGAGTCACTCCCTGATGCTGTCATAAGCAAGTCCGTGCATGTTTCCATAAATAAAAAAGTTAAAGGACCCCTGGACAGTTAAGTCCAGTCAAAGGCGACTATGGGGTTGCGGCGCTCATCTTGCTTTCAGGCCGAGGGAGCCGGCGTTTGTCCGCAGACAGCTATCTGGGTCATGTGGCCAGCAGGATTAAACTACTTCTGGCACAACGGAACACCGTGACAGAAGCCAGAGTGCATGGAAATGTCGTTTGCCCTCCCGCTGGAGGGGCACCTATTTATCTACTTGCACTGGTGTGCTTTCGAACTGCTAGGTTGGCAGGAGCTGGGACAGAGCAACGGGAGCTCACCCTGTTGCAAGGATTCAAACCACTGACCTTCTGATTGGCAAGCCCTAGAGGCTCAGTGGTTTAGACCACAGCACCACCCTTTTACCTGCCCCATAATAAAGCATCCCCCACGCCTACTGGAGGACACAGGAGAAGATTGGACATTTGGATAGTAGCAGCAGCTGGTTTCCTTCCTTCCTTCCTTCCTTCCTTCCTTCCTTCCTTCCTTCCTTCCTTCCTTCCTTCCTTCCTTCCTTTCTGCACTACAGCTTCTGAGCTGACTCGCTGACTCGCTCCCACCAGCAGGAGCATTCTATCTGAGCATGGAGAAGTACGAATGTCAAAAGCAGTCCCTGTTATAAGAAATTTTGGCGCATGTTTATCCAGGCTTTTCCTCCAAGGAGCTAATGGGGCCACGGAAAGCCCTGCCAGCTGTTGCTTCAGGAGCTGTGTGTTCCCAGTCTGCGTCAGGCATCTGGGTTTGCTCGGCTGGAAGATTCTCCTATGCTGAACTGAGCCCTACGAATCCCAAGGCTAACCCCAGCACAGCATTGCGAGCTGTAGCCCTGCGTGAACACAAGTGCCAATTGCTGATGTCATCAGTGCCTTGTAAATGAACCCAATATGCCCACACTCAAATTACTAGTAAATTGCTGAAGTCCATCTCTGCCCAAGATAAACACAGCTAATTGAAGCACTGCTCTTACTTTACCCCACACCACAAATCAAGTCCTGAGGATATAAATCTTTTCGCCCCTGCTATACCTATTAGCCCAGGCATGCTGTACTTCTCACCTTGGGAACATTTTTATTGGGGGGGGGGGTCATTTCTCTCCCTGAAAAGAAGATGTAAACTCAATTATGCATTTAAGCTAGAATAAAATTTATAACGTTCAGATTGCTGCAGCCATTAAAAAGGGGGAAAGGTTGAAGTCCTGTTCCTGTATTTTGGAAGGATATTCCAAATTCCCACCCAAGGTGAGCAAACATTTCTACATCTGAAGCAGGAGTCACCAAACAGAAGGAAAAAAACATTATTTACATTCAACATTTGTAAAGGAGGTGCATAAGGAAGACAGCACGATTGGCCCTAACACTGGGACTTTGAAAGATGCAAGGGGGGGGACCTTTGATGGCCATCAGCATATTTTGATTATTTCCCCAACCTTTGCAATATCTATAACTACCAAAATAAGCTGACACTGTTTTTATCTTTTGATTTTAATTAATTTTTATAATGTTTTTATAATGTTGCACTATCTTAGTGTTGTTAGCCGCCCTGAGCCCGGCGTCGGCTGGGGAGGGCGGGATATAAATAAATTATTATTATTATTATTATTATTATTATTATTATTATTATTATTATTATTATTATTTTCTAGGTTTTTGAATGTTCATCTGCATTGGAAGAAAAGCAAATTTACAGTGTTACCCTGGTTCTCGAACTTAATCCAGTCCGGGAGTCGTTCGACTCCTGAAACTGTTTGAAAACTGTTTGAAACTGTTTGAAAACCAAGGCGTGGCTTCCAATTGGCTGCAGGAGCTTCTTGCACTCAATCAGAAGCCGCGTCGGATGTTCACTTACTTCCGAATTTGCGGCGTTTGGGAGCCGATTTGTTTGGGAGCCAAGCCGTTCGGGAACCAAGGTATCACTTTAGTTAAAAAATATTAGAGAAAAGACTAGTTCTCATCAAAGGAGTAAAAACCAGTGGCTTCAAGTTATGATAAAGGAGGTTCCAAGAACTTTCTGACAGTAAGAGCTGTTCGACAGTGGAACTGTCTCCCTCAGGAAGTTGTGGACTCTCCTTCCTTGGAGGGTTTTAAGCAGAGATTGGATGACCATCTGTCATGAATGCTTTAGCTGAGATCCCTGCATTGCACGGGGTTGGACTTGATGACCCCTGGGGTCCCTTCCAACTCTACAATTTGATGATTCTATATAAGTCACGACATAATACTACAATTAACAGCCAACAACTAAAGTTGACAAACACTTATTCCAGCTTATTACAATGAAGCACCTAGGTTTCTTAATTGGCCAGTCGTAAAAGTTGCCAATTTCTGAGAAAGACTGAACTCCTTGGCTCCACCTGGAAAACGTTATAGTGTTTCTGTGTTTGCCTCCAGCCATCCTCTCAAATTGCTCCCAACGATTATGCCTTTTATTGGCATACTAGCAAACTTTAGCATCGCATAAAAGTCTTCTTCACAGAGGATGGCATTAGGAACTCAGAATCTTCCTAGGTTGCCAACTAAGGATGCAATTTTGTAGCACAAATGCTCATTAAGGTGTCTTCGTTTTAGACATTCGTTGGGGGAAATTGCGGTAGTTCACAGTTTTTTTAAAAAAAATCAAAAGAAATACAATGAAACTGAGTTTGTGGCTAAAGTAACATCTGTACATTCCTAGGAGCTCCTGGCTGAATAACTCAAGGCAGTTGAGCTGTGTGTGTGTGTGTGTGTGTGTGTGAAAACACACACATAATGTGAATCAACACATGGGCATTAAAATCAGTCAAACGTTTTCCAGCTTCCTTTAAATGTAGTTGAGAATGCTTCCAGAACCGCTCAATATGCCCCCAGAGATACCAGAACAAACACCAAGAACTTCCAAAAGAGAAGCCGAATGGTTACTCCCTCTCAACAGGAATCTTCCAGGACATCTGTTGAACACTCAAGTATGTTTTTCCCTTTACTAAGGTAACGGTTGACCTGCTCCCCTGTTCCAGCCTGGGCTTCTCAACTGCAAAGCTAGCATGATGACACTACCATAATTCATCTGGAGACATTTCAAGTCTGAGGTTGGAGGGACCGTTCATGTTGCTTCTGGGAGGCTGGCTTTGGACTCCTTGGCAAAACAGGTGTGTGGTGGAGCCAGCACCCTCTGCAACTGGGAGAGGGCGGGGGACAAGCTGGGCATAGCATAAATGTGATGGGACCTGTCAAGGCGAGCAGGGAAGCATTCTGCAGGCAAGCGTCACAGAGGCGAAAGCCAAATGGCACAGTTCTTCTAGAAAGAGCTTGGCATTCACGCTCCCTGCTAAGCCCATTCAGAACGTACCAGCAGAACATCTGCACTGACATTTCTGCGTCATACAAGCAGGGGGAGAAAAGGCCTGGGTTTCAGCAAACCTGACATGGAGTGGGAATGCAGAACAAGTCAGTAGTTTTATAGGGCAATGCCAGCGGATTCACACTTTTCATTACCATAGTACTACCACCAATCCAGTCACAGAAAATCCACAACCGTGACAAGCATGGGTTGAAGAGGGGTAACTAGTGAATGAGCTGCCTGGCTGGAAAGTGAGGGAAGAGACCCAACACCCTGCTTCCATTCTTCTTCCTCCCCAATCTAATCACCTTCCAATGCACACCTTCCTTACGGGGTCCTCGCTGCAAGATCACATTCACCCGGTGCTATACCAGCGGCACTGGCTCCCGGTGGAGTACAGGGTCAGGTTTAAGGTGCTGGTTTTAACCTTTAAAGCCCTATACGGCCTAGGACCCTTGTACCTACAGGACCACCTCTCCTGGTATGTCCCACAGAGGAACTTATGGTCTTCAAACAAAAACATCGTGAAGGTCCCACACCACAGAGAGGTTAGGCTGGCCTCAACTAGAGCCAGGGCTTTTTTGGCTGTGGCTCCGATCTGGTAGAACGCTCTGTCACAAGAGACTAGGGCCCTGCGGGATTTGACATCTTTCCGCAGGGCCTGCAAGACAGAGCTGTTCCACCAGGCCTTTGGTCAGGGCACAGCCTGACTCCCTCCTTTGGCAACCTTCACAGAACTCTAGCCCAATGGTTGCCATCAATTTGATTTGAATTAATTTTATAATGAATTGATTTTAGAATGTTGTACTATTTTATTGTTGTTAGCCACCCTGAGCCCGGCTTCAGCTGGGAAGGGCGGGATATAAATAACATTTATTATTATTATTATTATTATTATTATTATTATTATTATTATTATTCCTTTTTACATCCCAAGCAATGTTCACCCCCAACTTTCCTCCTCCTCACAACAACCCTTTCCCATGAATATGCCCTATCCTTTCCCCTCCTCTTCCCCTCTCTGCGTGGCCTCATTAACTCCCACCAGAGGCAGGAATGATGGACAAGAAGGTGGTTGGTGGGCTGAGGAAGAGAGAAGAGAGATTCTCGCCAGCAGGGCTGCTCTGACGGTGGAGCTTGACTAATGAAACTTGACACACACCCCCAATATCACGGAGCCAGGTGACTCGTGCGAGAGCACGGCCCCCCAAAACAGGCATCTTTAAGGGCTGTGCTCTCGCAGGATCCAAAATAGGACAGCCTGGGATATATTCTGATTTACATTTCAAAAGATTCATTTAAACAACCTTAAATCAATGACACCCCTTCTTCTCTTTCCATGGTTCATTTTGCGTACCATTCATCCCTGCATATTTTACATAAACTAAAACAATCAGTAATCTATTGTTACATCCACCGGAACTTATTTTCACCGTTGAATTTATCTTAATGCTACCAGCGTTTTTAAATAAACACAATTTTCACTGATCTATTCAGTGAATATTTTCCAGCCTTCTTTAAACGTACATTCTTCTTGTTCTCTTATTCTATATGTTAAATCTGCAAGCTGCGCATATTCCATCAATTTAAATTGCCATTCTTCTTTAGTTGGGACCTCACTCATTTTCCATTTGGGGGCTAACAAAACACAGGCCGCAGTAGTAGCATACATAAATAGACTTTTTTGACACCTGGGAATTTCCCTCTGAATTATCCCCAATAAAAAAGTCTCCTTTGGGGGGGGGGGAGTACTTTTAAACATTTTTTTCAGTTCATTATGGATCATTTCTCAATACTCTTTTTACCCTTTTACAGATCCACCACATATGAAAGAATGTTCCTTCCACCTTTTTCCATCTCCAGATGTTGGTTCTACAGCTTCCAAGAGCTGACCTTGAGCATAGTTAATAGAATCGTAGAATTGTAGAGTTGGAAGGGACCACAAGGGTCTTTTACCCTTTTACAAGTCCACCACATATGATAAAATGTACCCTCAACATGAGGTTGAGGGACAGCCTGGGATTCAATCAGAAGCCAAGATGGCTTCTGTAATTCTGGGACATCCTGCTTAGAGCAGGACAGTTGAGCGGTATGGGGTGGCAGACAAGCAAACTCTTCCACAGGCTTCCCCAGCAATGACATGCAACAGACACCTTGAAGACAGAAAGCAAAGATGAATTTCAGATAGGGAAGTGCAGGGGAAAGTGTGTTCAGCTGCGTAAATTCTTAAAGCCACGTCATCGTCCGAATGCAGAAAGGTTTACTTGCCGCATAACGTCTCTCTGAGAGTTTGCCTGGCTTCTACTTTGCCCCTTCAAAAGAAAACACCTGTGCATAGCTCTCTCCAAAAGCTGTCCAGAGTGCAACTCTTGGAGTTGATAAGGTTCATTACTGAGTTATTTGCAATTTGACAGATCACTCTCCTTCCCAGGCTGAGAGGGGAAATGGCAAATACAGTGGTACCTCGGGTTACATACGCTTCAGGTTACATACGCTTCAGATTACAGACTCCGCTAACCAAGAAATAGTACCTCAGGTGAAGAACTTTGCTTCAGGATGAGAACAGAAATCGTGCTCCAGCAGCGCGGCGGGAGCAGGAGGCCTCATTAGCTAAAGTGGTGCTTCAGCTTAAGAACAGTTTCAGGTTAAGAACAGACCTCCGGAACGAATTAAGTTCTAAACCCGAGGTACAGGTTATTTGTTGGGACAGTGTGATGTTTGCAGCTGCTGTTAAAGTTGAAAAACAATGAAGCACAGGACGGAGCAATGGAGAATTTCTGAAACAACAATGGGATATCAGTTCCGCCCACGGCAGGATGGAGAACAGCAACAACAGGTAAAGATAGACATAATATTTTACAAGGACAAGAAGAAACACCATGGACAGAACAATTACCACACACAGGAAGAACAAGGATATAGTTTGAGTGCCTCACTTGCAGTTTTATAAATCATTTAATGTGCCAACACAAATAGACGTTATTAATATCGCAGTTGTTGTATAAGGGATTATTAATTTGACTGGAGTGTAATTGAAATTAATAAGATTTTGGAACGCAGAAACAAAGTAAATCATCAAACCATAAATTCCAGCACGGGGGGGGGCCACCTAAATTATATAATTTGGTATATGAATGATTGGTGTTAGTAATTGTAACATAATTTGGCATTTTTATAATGAGGCTATTATTGGATTATTGTAATTGAAAACTAATAAAAAATATTATAAAAAAGAGTGCAACTCTTGCTGCTGCCTTGCAATGTATCTTCAAACACCAGATGGCCCTGGTTTTTGAGAAAGGGGGCTGGCGCCTGCCTCGGAACAGATCTCATTTCCAAAGCTCACGGCTTCAAGCTACAAAATAAGACGACTCCACCTGCCAGGAAGGAGAAGCAACTGGTCAAGAAGATAATTTACAGTTGATGTAAACCTACTCAGCAGGATTACCAGCACATTTATATGCTTACAAGCACGCTTGAGTGGCATACGATGCTAATGGATGTTAAAAGGAGCCCTGCATGATGAATGATGGTAATTAATGATTGGAGGAGAGCACAACACATTCAAAAGGGGGAACGCCAAGGAAGCGTCACAAAGTTCAGACGCAGAAGCCAGCCATTTCAGAGGTCTTGGGGCTTTTCAAGACTCCGATATAAAATAAAAAACTTATTAGCCCTGGCTCTTCACCTTCCCATTTATGGAGGAGACTTAATAATAGTTACAAGCAAAGGGAGAGTCTATTTTTGGATTCTATCACTTTAAATACAGTCAGTCAGACACACACAGCCATTTTTTCTTTTTTGAAAGTCTTGTTCCTCCCAGCCTGCCAACAAATCATGCTTTTCGTACAATACAAGATTCTCCATAAAAGTTGTCCCTTGGGTTATGCCACCATTTTTATATGCGTAATTATTCCTAATAACTAGATAAATTGGCTCAGCGGGACGGGGAGCAAACTATCCTACTGATTTCTAGAAGCAATGGCAGACTGTGGGAAGTAAGGTTATGGGTCCATCTCTTTTTATTTACTCTTCAGATTTTAATTCAGCTTTATTTAGGAGGCTCAAGATGTGTAACGACTGATTAGATATCTACACCATGCAATTGCAGGTGCTCACGTCCTCTGCTGCCAGGAGCTAAGTCACGGTTTGCTCTTCTCCACACAAACTACTGACTGTCACCAAGACTTGCTACTCGTGGTTTGTTTGATGGAAACAAGCAACAAGCCCAGGTTTAGTCATAACACTAAGCCAAAGCCCATTTCTCCAAGGGAGTCGCAGACAATTTTCTTCTGAGTTTCTGGGTGCATAGATCTTTTCCCCCCAACAATTACCGGTAACCTAACTGCTTCAGTGAAGTTGTGGTGCTGGTTATCTATTTATTTCCTATTTTGAGCCCCTCCAATTTGCACACAGCTAGGGTTGTCATATTTCAATTCCTGACACCCACAAAATTGTTAAGTTTTTTGGGGGGAACAAAAAATTGTTTTTATGCTTTCTGAGCTGTTTCCACTGCTTTTTCCATCGCGTAGCCATACATCTGGGGTTTCCCTGACATTTTACCACTTCAACAAAATTCCCCCCTACGCCATTTTTACACCCAAAACCAGGACGTCAGGAATTTTCCTGACATATGGCAAGCCTACACACAGCTGTAACACTGTACATACAAGCAGCTGTAAATATAGTCTTTCGCTTTCTTTTCTTTTTAAACAAATGGAGTCTCATATAATCCTATTCATTTATACTCCCATGAATTCAATAGGATATCCTTTGTGCTGTATGTTGGAATATAATTATAAGTTTTTTAAAATTATGAACAATGCAGAAGGAATAGGCAAAGAGATGTTAGGTCACCCAATGAAATAAATTAACAATAGATTTAAGACACACAAAAGAAACTACTACTTCACACAATACAGATTTCATAACCACAAAGTGTAATGACGGCAAGTTGCTTGGTTTTTTTTATTATTATTGAAGGATTAAGGTCCTAGTGGTGAAGCAATAAAACTGCTAGCACATTTGCGAAGCTAAGCAGGATCCGGTAAGGTTTCAAATTGGATGGGGAACTGTGTGTGGAGAAACCTGTATTGCAGGGAGTTGGACTGGAAAATCTTTGAGAGTCCTTTCTACTCTGTGATTCTTGATTTGGCAATGTCGTGGAGATTAGGCCTAATCAGGGACTAATAGCCCTGATACCTAAATGAAACTTCCATGTATAGAGGCAATTTATCATGGAATACCAGAGGCCCAGTGAGGGGCAACAGGAGAAGGCAACGTCTCTCCTGCCTTGTTTCTGAACTCCCAAAGGAATTTGGTTGACCAATGCAGGATGCAGAAGTCTAGACCAGATGAGCCTTTGGTCTAATCTCTCAAGGCAATTCCAAGGTTCCTATATATAGGCATGATTTTTTTAATAATAATAAAAAAGATCAGTGTGTTTGGGTATTAATCCAGCACCTCAGCAGCAGATGGATTTGCTCTTTCTCACCTTATACATTCAAGCTGGAGTGTCAACAGTTCTGTTTTTAGAAGCCAAGAACTAAGTCGCAAAGATTCCTGCTGGATGCCATGCCAAAGAAGAAGGGCATTCGGTTTCCGTGCTCTCTCAATCTCCAGCACAGCTATGAGGAAGCAGGAAAGGCTAGCAGTGAACTTCTGAGCATTAAAAATAAGCCTACATTCAGGGGGTGAAACATTAAAGCCTGGCCACAATGTCGCCACACAGCTTGTCGGCAAGCGAAAAGCATCTGCCTACAGGCATCCAAAGAATCTCACAAATGATATTGACATTTTTAACATCAAGTCCAAAGAGCTGGAGCTAAGCCAAAGGAAGCCTCGGCCTCCACAATCCAAGTGTACCTCCGTCATGACAGAACATACTCAAGTATTTGTATGTTGCAGTGCTTGTAAAATAAAGCTTATTGATATTTCAAACGAAGGTCAGACAAATACTTTCCAAGATGCTGCAGACCTCCTGTGCAGATCCCATTCATTTCAAGAGGGTTTGCACAAGAGAATTTGCAAGGTTGAATTGTGACCTTAAAACACTTCAGTTGATTCATGGGAGGAAAGCAAATTTAAAGGATGAGGTCAAATTTTAATAGGTGTAAAATAAAATAAAAAGTTTAACGTATTTTACAGGGAGACTACTGAAGATTAAGTTCTAAAAATATGTGTTGTGTTATTCAGATATCAGCTAGCACACTTCCTTTGATACCTCAGGAAGGTACCTGGATTCAGCAGAAGGAGGGGACTGCCGCCATTTTCTATTTCTGTGGTTTGCACAGGAATATCAGCTGTCAATAGCAAGATGGTGTCCATTTTCTGTCAGATAGCACGCGCATATCATCATCATCATAAATGTGTATGCCAGCCTTCACCTGAATATCACAGGCCAGTTCACAACACAAAATACAAAATGAAAACACAAAATATATAATAAAAAAAGAACAAAACAAAGCCAATACCCCCACACAAAAAAATACACACACACCACATTTAAAAGGTCATAGAGTATTCAATCAGCCAAAGGACTGGGTTTTGCCTAGTGCCTGAATTAATAATAATAATAATAATAATAATAATAATAATAATAATAATAATAAAATTTTATGTATACCCTGCCCTCCATGGCCAGGGCGGCTAACACCAATAAAATTACAATAAAACATAATGGGGGGTGGAGACAATCAAACAAAACAACAACAACAAAACCAGTTTCTTAAAATACGGGTTAAAATGCAATTTAAAATGCAGCCTCATTTTAATAGTAGCCCATAAATCAAAACCATAAGGGGAGGGAAACATAAGGGTCAGACTGAGTCCAAACCGAAGGCCTGGCGGAACAGCTCTGTCTTGCAGGCCCTGCAGAAAGATGTCAAGTCCCGCAGGGCCCTGGTCTCTTTTGACAGAGCGTTCCACCAAGTTGGGGCTAGTGCTGAAAAGGTCCTGGCCCTAGTTGAGACCAATCTAACCACCTTGCAGCTTGGGACCTCCAAAGTGTTGTTATTTGTGGACCTTAAGGTCCTCCGCGGGACATACCAGGAGAGGCGATCCCATAGGTATGAGGGTCCTAGGCCACATAGGGCTTTAAAGGTCAAAACCAGCACCTTAAACCTGACTCTGTACTCCACTGGGAGCCAGTGCAGTAGTTTGTATTTTGTAATACTTATGTAATACTTGGAGGTACATCCCATTTATCACTACCCGAAGGAGTCTCAAAGCGGCTAACATTCTCCTTTCCCTTCCTCCCCCACAACAAACACTCTGTGAGGTGAGTGGGGCTGAGAGACTTCAAAGAAGTGTGACTAGCCCAAGGTCACCCAGCAGCTGCATGTGGAGGAGCGGAGACGCGAACCCGGTTCCCCAGATTACGAGTCTACTGCTCTTAACCACTACACCAGACTGGCTCCAACATGAATGCCTGTTCAATGCACACGTTCTGCTTGCAGCAGTGTAGCTCCCACCGTAGGCTTGCAAGTGAAGAAAAGACAAATGTTGAGCAAAATCAGCTGAACCAAAATGCGGTTACGTCAGTCCTGATGCTTGGTATCTTATATCTATATAAAAGGCGTATGATGTAACTGGAAGATGATGGTCCAGGGCTATTGCTTTCCTTTGGCTTAATAGCAGCATTGTCTATCGCAAGCAATACCATGTGAGCAAGAAGAGGGGGGGAGTCCCAACAGCCCAATTCGAGCAATTCATTGAAGTGGAAACATTGAGGAGCAAATGGAAAGCAGAGATCAATGGCTCCCAGTGGCAATGTCGCCAATTATGATTTTTTTTATATAGAATTAGAATGAATTTGCCATTCTGGCTTGCTCATTATGGTTCTATCATGTAATGTTATGAAAAACATATTCTTCTCGTATATAGGAAACAAATGAACCACTCCGACTTTTGAAATAGAGGACATGTGAATGGTGAGTAGATTAGTGCCAGGAATGCATCCCAAACTAGGATTTTAAGGAGTCATCTGGCAGCTGCTAATATGTAGTAAAATAATGAATGTCATCATGAGCTCCTGGAGGAAAAGTGGGATATAAATGTAGTAATAGAGTTATCATCCTTCCAAGTTGCTCTTCTGTAGATGAGACGTCATATTTTAAGGGCTTTTTTTAAAAAAAAAATCAATATTTTGTACTGGGGAAAATACAATGTTTTCCCAAAAGCAAGCTTTCATTTTCAAAACAGCTGAAACTTTGGCTTTCAAGAACTCTCCCTTGTACACTTGATGTTCAGTATTCTCCGGCTGCTCTCCTTTCCAGTGGAGAGGTGACTACAACCTTCCTCCCCCAGCCATCAACATTAGAGGGTTAGGTAAAGGGTAAAGGGACCCCTGACCATTAGGTCCAGTCATGGCCAACTCTGGAGTTGCGGCATTCATCTCGCTTTACTGGCATAGGGAGCCGGCGTACAGCTTCCGGGTCATGTGGCCAGCATGACTAAGCCACTTCTGACGAACCAGAGCAGCACACGGAAACGCCGTTTACCTTCCCACTGGAGTGGAACCTATTTATCTACTTGCACTTTGACGTGCTTTCGACCTGCTAGGTTGACAGGAGCTCGTTGCGAGGATTCGAATCGCTGACCTTCTGATCGGCAAGTCCTAGGCTCTGTGGTTTAACCCACAGTGCCACCCGCGTCCCTATTAGAGAGTTAAACCTGGTATAAAACTGAGAAAACAAATATGAGTAAATCCATAAGTCCATTAGCATTAGTACAGTATGATATAATCCCTTGCTAAAACTCTTTATGTTTGTAACACATCCACCAAATTTGAAAGAAGTCTGCTCTGTTTTTAACACAGTACCAGCAGTTACTATTTCCAAATTTATAGATCATATCTAATTTCAGACATGTTAAATGCCATTGCCATTTTTGCACGGTCCTCTCTTAAACCTCAGAAAAACCAAGTTCCAAACCTGGAAAGGAAATACCAAACCTCTAGAGAACTTTCCCTTTCTAAATCCTTTCCCCTGTTTTCATTAATAACATTTTGCACCTGCAGTATTACTGTGTAATATATTTTAAGGAAAATATTTTTGCATGGATTCAGAATCATCCCCCCCCCCCCACCAAATCAGTCAGATTCCTGAGAAGTTAGTCAGAATTCCTAAAAAGTGAACTTACTGTATGTATAAAGGAAAATTCCTCATTTGGAGAGACTGAAATCAGGTGAGCTGAAATTGTGTAGCTCATTGACTTAATTCTTGGTAAAAGTAAATATAGTTTTTTTGGTTTTTTTGTTTAAAAAGTCTAGATAACAGTATATTTTATGCTTTCCCCATAAATGAACAATTCCAGCTTTTCTGTACAGATTGGAGTCTGGATCTCTAAGAACTTAAGCAAGTGAGGAGATTCATTCTCAATCTTTCTGTGTAATTGTCCCATGTGGACAATAATGTATTAATAATAACATTTTGAAACTTTGATATGGTTGTATATTTTTCTTTGTTATTAACATGATGGAATGCAAAGGAATTTTACAGGAGACTGGTGGGTTGCCTCAACCTTTTTGCCAATCATTCATTTTACCAGACAAGTTTATCAAGTAAAGAAGCAATTTCCACATTCTCCGTGGTTTACTGTTACACCGGTGTGCAGCCGTTAGCTTATCTAAGGTCACTTAGTAAGCCCATGACAGAGACAAGATTCAAATGATTCATAGTAACTCAGTCTGATAAGCATATGGCTTATCAGCCAGTGTGGTGTAGAGGTTAAGAGCGGTAGACTCGTAATCTGGTGAACCGGGTTCGCGTCTCCGCTCCTCCACATGCAGCTGCTGGGTGACCTTGGGCCAGTCACACTTCTTTGAAGTCTCTCAGCCCCACTCACCACAGAGTGTTTGTTGTGGGGGAGGAAGGGAAAGGAGAATGTTAGCCGCTTTGAGACTCCTTAAAGGGAGTGAAAGGCGGGATATCAAATCCAAACTACTACTACTACTACTCTTCTTCTTCTTCTTCTTCTTCTTCTTCTTCTTCTTCTTCTTCTTCTTCTTCTTCTTCTTCTTCTTAAGCATAGCATAGAAAGAAAGTCACCAATCTTTCCCATGAGAATCTATGCGACCAGAACATTCCTCACCTGTTTGTGATGTACAATGTGACAATTCTTTCCACTGACCTCATTAAATCTGAACATTGTGAGTGTGCTTCTGGAAGCTAGGACTTTACATCTGCTGGCTCAGAGTACCGTAAATTTCCAAAGTTCAGCATATTGCTAATCAATATCATTTATGAAAAGTCTCCAAATGTTACCGGGACAGGAACAGCAAGGAAAAGAAGGCGCAAGAAAAGCACAAGAAGGCTGAAAAAGTAGCAGGTTTTATGCTGGCCACCATTCCTTCCATACCCCTTAGAAGAAGAAGCTTTGAAGAGCTTCCGTAAGTTTCTGCACTCATGAAAATTGGGCACCCCACTTCTAAAAAGATGAAGGAGAAGAGACTGTTTCAGTCTCTCTTTTGCTGCTGATCCCCTCCCACAAATTCAGGGGGGATGTTTGAATTTTTCAAAGTATAAACTTTAGAGTTGGGAAGAAGCTAGAAATGTGCTGTGTGGAAAAGAGCTTGATGGTTTGGTTTGGTTTGGTTTGGTTTGGTTTGGTTTGGTTTGGTTTGGTTTCCTTCTTCATGACATTTGCCTCATTCTTGGTGAGAAGGAAACCTGAAACTTCAAAGTCGAACCTCAGACCTGGCAAAGTTTGGGGAATCCATTATGGACTGGAACCATGAGCCATTTGTGGGGAGACTGTGAAGCTGGATTCCCCACACCCCACCTTTTATCAAGGGCAATGCAGAGGCAACTCTGTTTTCTGTCAGCAGAATCTGGAAAGGTTGGGTCACTCACCCAATGACCTGTTTTCTAGCGCTCCACTGCAAGCCACTGGTAAGATGGGAAATGTCACCAAGTTGCCTAACAATGCAGGGGTGTCTCTCTCTCTTTTGTGTTCATCTGTTGTGAGCCACAACAATAGGAAGTGTTACCTGGTTGCCTGAGTAATGGGTGTATGCCTCTATTTTCTGGCTGACAACATGGCGTGAGAAGGTAGTCGCGCAACATTTTATAACCTGAAATCTTCCAAAAAATTGTGCCTAAGCATGACCGAGGTGATACTTTGGGCTCAGCACTAATTTATATCCCTACGTAGCCATGAAGTGGTGCTAATACAATTACTGCCTCTCACCTTTATTTATTTAAAGGGCGAAATATTTGGGGATCATTGCTAATTCCACTTGTCCACATGAAGCATCAGAATAGAAATAACTAGATTACCATCATAAAATATATTCAGCTCTGTATTGAGGTCAGTTAAACACACATATTAAGAACAGCACCTTCAGATTCTTTTCACCTCTAATGCTTAAAAACTTTCCGCTGCCTAACAATCGAAATTTGCAGATATCCAAATTGTGGATACTAATTTCTGTATCCACAAGCAACCTTAAATCTAAATGCCTTAGGTTATGTATACAGTGGTCTATGTTTGCCTGAGCTTGAGTATGGACTAGGATCCTTAGCCCTGTGTTTTGATCTGATACATGTTATCCAGTCACATAGTATTGTCAGGATTTGGGCTATTGGCATTGGCTCTTAAGCTCTAGGTTACGATTCGCAGCTTGGGGGTTTAGACAGCCAATCACGTTGAGAGTGAGAGTGGCCCAGGCCTTCAGAAATACTTGTAAGCAGTTGCTTTGCCCTGTTGGGCTGTCCTGTTCTGTTAGCCATTGGCTCACTGAAGTCTCTTGCTGTTACCACTGTGTCTCGCCTCGTAGAAACTCACATACACTTCACCTTTCTCAACTGGGTTAGTCGTAGTGCTACAGGACATGGTACAAGCAGCACATCTGGAAAAAATGGCTTTTGGCCAGACATTTCCAATCCATCTTAAGTGGTAGTGACTACACACTCCCACCTCCAATATTACAGTTTAATGAAATATGGTTCCATGCCAAAAGTCCTAATTTGCTGGCTGGTGCCAAGGAACATTTAAAACTGTACGTTCAGAAATAACATTATGTTATGTAAGGTGCAGTATGCATTTCTTTCAGCTGCTTCTCAAGCCAGACCAGCAGGAAAGGGGAACTTTAGTCTATTGGTTTCAAAAGTCTTCTGTAGCCCAATAGTCATATGAAGTAATAGGTCAAAATAACAGAGCTTTAAACAGGAGCCACAGGGAACAGAAGTGGCCAGTAGCCCCAGATGTTGGCCCAACCAAGCCATTAGGCAAATGTGACATTTGTCTTGACGAAATATCAGTGGCAGTGCTGAACAGTCATCTGTAGCCCTCCCTTTTTATTTCTTCATCTACAACAAAGCCAGCCATTTTTCTTACTCCAAGATAGGAGGTAGAGGTTAAGGAGTGGCAGAGAGGACAACTGAGATAGAAAGTTAAATGTTTTATTGGACATTTACTTTTAGCAGAGCTTATCAGTGCATTACCCATCCCTTAATAATTCCCCACTAAAAATAAATGTCTGTTAGATATCTATGATATTCTATTGGAACTGAAGGGAAATGACAGTACATATAAGAGAAAGCAGGAACATCTTTCAGAAAGGACCTTGGCCACAGACGAATGAACATGTATTTGCAGAAATTGTGCTCCAGGACAATTCACAAGGGCAGGGGTACCATCTCCTGGGGGCTAAGGTCTTTTAGGACCCCCAATAATTTGGGGGGCATGTGCCCCTCTCATGACAACAGCATCAGAGGAGGAGGAGCTGCCAGCCATTGAAGACATGCTGGCACCACATTCGGTTCTGGCTCATCCCGACATCAGATCATCATCATCATCACACACACACACACACTGTGTGTGCAACGCTGCCCCCAATCTTCAGCGCAAGCTGGCATGCCTGCACCAGGACTTGCAGCCGAACCCTCTTCTGGAGCATCTAAGGGGAAGAGGAGAAGGAGACACAAGAAGGATTCTCACTCTCAGGGTAAGATTTCTAAGACTTTTGCCTGAGTGCAAGAGTCCTCCTTGCCTGAGATGTTCCAAACAAGTCAGGCTGCTGGGTTGAGCAGATCACTGTTGTTGTTGTTGTTGTTTTCTAGAAGAAGAGGAGCTGGAACTCACCATGAATGCCTCCCTTGTCCTCTTATTACGACCCACCTGACAGGTGCTGGAACAGAGTTCTGGCTGGGGGGGGGGGAGCCCTGCCTAGAATCATTTTGCTGATGGAGCGGGTGGCTAAGGTGTTATATTCCTTGGAGGGTCCAGCAAAACTGGAAATGGATTAGTGTTTGTTGAATTTGTCCTGCTGAGCTCCTTCATCTCTTAGCTGAACTTGACACATCTGGACATAGGGAGGATACTCGTGATTTCAGCCATTTCAAAAGAAGCTTGGTGGGCATAGGGTACCCAGAGGGGCAACTGAAGATGGCTGGAGTCCAGGCTGTAACATAGGAAGATCAGGAGCAAGCAGAGGAAACACTGTTTTAGAAAGTCATGCTTCCATCCATCCTTACTGTACCTATATAAAGGAGCTTCCCTCTAGAGTTGTCAGGCATCGATTATGGCTCAGCTGTTTCGATTTGATTGAATAAGACAAGGATAACACCTTGGAATACAACGCTCTGCAGGGTTGAGTCTCACTATCTAGTCCTGTTCTATAGGTCATAAGGCTCAACATGAACCAGGATCAAGTTCAGCGTCCACCCATATGCTATGCCTTCCTTGGAGGAGATGAAAACAATCGACTTGGGGACACTGTTTCAGTGAGGGTGAAACCTACCCTTCATGCTCGGTGCTTAGTAGCCTGAATTTGACCATTGAGAACCGCATAGTTGGTTGCACTGTGTCTCCATGTGCAGAGCACACAGTCGCACTGCAACACTTATGGGCCTCATTTTTACCCATCAAGACAGCAGGCATTTTTGCTAATGTTCAATGCAAAATAAATAAGAGTGGTGTTTCTTATGGTGGTAGGGTCACCAATGCACAGACATGTCTCGAAGATGCTGAAACACTGGACGTTGGCGGTTTTGCAAACAGAAGGAGGAAGCCAAAGATGAATCCAGCTTGAAAGTTTGTGCAATGGAGGATACTGGAGTCTCTCTTCTGATGGGGAAGTGAGTGGGCTTTGAGAGGAAGTATAAGGTATGGAGGCAAATGTTGGTGAGGTGGAAATATGGGATTGGACAGAAGAGGGGAATTCAGGGTTGGAGCAAGATTCCTCTAGCCTCCAGACCCTAGTTCCTAGTGATAGAAGTTATACAATTCATGAAAGTCCTTGTGTACCAGGAAGTTAATAAATACATCTAAAGAATTGTTCTTCATCGGGTGAGAAAAGTGTCTGTGTGGGGAAGGGAGTGAATGGGGAAATTGCAAAAGCCAATCTCATAATAAACATTTTCTGTCTCGAAAGCCAAGCTTCAGAGTAAGTATTTCTAGAAAAGCAAGTACTAACGCTGCACTTTTAGGTGTCAGTAAATTCATTATTGCATTAACTAGGCCTAAATTATTAAACCTTAATGATGTGGGTTCTCCGAATGTGCTGGGCTTCATTTTCCCACACAGAATCAATGTTAAACATTACAGTATAAATTAAGTAATACTTTACCCTGGCGTACTGCTGCTTTGAATCGAGTTAGCCCAGGAAGATGTATATATTTGCGACTACAGGCTCTCTCTGGCCTCCTAGCAAGGATGGTATAGTTTATTGTAACAAATGATCACCAGACCCGTAATGACTTAAATGATGCATCCATTTTTGCCAGGGAAAATGTACGAGCGGCGACGCTGCGCTGCTTACGGCGATGAGGAGCAAACAGAGATCTCATACTATAAACATAATTTCCATGGAAGCCTGGGGGGCCATCTCCCTTTACAGGGTTTAAAAGCATGACGCATATCACAAAACATTTTAGGGCGGCTAAATTAATAGAACATAGATTCAGGCAAAAATTTGAAAAGGATAATTTTAACCGGATTTGGGCTTTAATCCTCTTTACATTTTAAAGAGAATTCTGAACGGCACAAAAGAGAGACTGAGGAGGCCGTGGAATAGCTCTCTCTGTAGTCATGTGAGGGCCATACCGGAGAGCAACCCTTTGCACAGCAACCCTGTCATTACCCAATAACTTTGTATTTTAGTTCTCTGCCAGAAAGAGGTCCGCCCTGCAGTGGGAATGTGCATTGGGAAATGGCTCAGTGGGGAAAAACACCTGCCCCTACCTAACCATTGAAGTGTATTTATAGAAATAGTGCAGGCCTGGACATGTCCACTCAGAAGTAAGTCCCACTGAATTTAGTGGGGCTTCCTGCCAAGCAAAGGGATATGGTAAGCAACCCACAGGCTAATTTAGGTCTCCCCATTTGGCCCACATTTTGACCAAGCCAGGTCTACCCATCCCACACCTGCTGTCGTATTTGATGCCAGGTGTTGAGGTGGGTAAGGACGTGGCTTGAGCTGAAAGTGGGCTTGCAGGAACTGCCTCCCATCTGCCACAACCTGTGCACTCCAATGATCAGCTGATCTGCAAAGAAGAAGAAGAAGAAGAAGAAGAAGAAGAAGAAGAAGAAGAAGAAGAAGAAGAAGAAGAGTAGTAGTAGTAGTAGTAGTAGTAGTAGTAGTAGTAGTTTGGACTTGATATCCCGCCTTTCACTCCCCTTAAGGAGTCTCAAAGCGGCTAACAATCTCCTTACTCTTCTTCCCCCACAACAAACACTCTGTAAGGTGAGTGAGGCTGAGAGACTTCAGAGAAGTGTGACTGGCCCAAGGTCACCCAGCAGCTGCATTAGGAGGAGCGGGGAAGCGAACCCAGTTCACCAGATTACGAGTCCACCGCTCTTAACCACTACACTATGCTGGCTCCCATATTGGTTTTCTGCCACTGACATTTGTTTAGAATCTCCTGAATATTTTTTTATTTTTTTTTTGCAAAGGACTTAATTTTCTTATTTATAGCTTGTGGAGCCAGCTGCACTGGGCTTTGGACAACCCATCAGCTGTTTGTTGGGCTTGCAGAGTGCTATGCAAGGGCTGTGCCGGCACCCAATTTTGGGTGGTTCCCTCATACAGGGCACCAAGCCAAGGGGATGCAAAATCGAGATGATCCATAATTGAGAATATCCATTTGGGGACACCCAATATTGGCCTTGCGCAGGGCACCATTTTACAAAAGATTACCAAAGTCCACCTTTGCCTGCATGGTTTAATTTCAAGCCAGGCAGGCAAAAATGGGTCACTTGGCATCAGGTTATTGACAGGTGGGCAGCCCCACCCGCTTGTCAAACTTGGCCCATGAGGGGCGGGGGGATAACAATTGGGCCCACTGGCTAGGTCCAATTCCTCACTCTTGATACAGGGCATCAGCCTTGTTGAGATCACTGGTCCATCGCAGTCCAACTTTCTGTCCTGATTGAAAGCAGCTCTCCAAGTTTGTGGTCCCACATCTTTTCCAGCCCTTAGTACTCAACATCCTTTTTTCACTGGCAATGCCAGGTTCTGAAGCTAGCAACCTCTGTGTGCAACGCATTTGCCTTATCACTGAGCAATGGAAATCCATTGGAAATCCCAAAAAGCTTTGTTTTCTTGTTCTCCACCGGCTTTGCCTGTTACTCACTCAAAGGGTAGTTGACGTTTGCTTATCTCGCTCTTCCATGTGAATTATAAACGACTGGTTTGCCTTGAATCCAAATCGTTTGTATATGGGTAACAGCAGGACACGCCAGATGTCTTCAGACTTAACAATTATTTTTTTAAACTTATAGAACACAGGCTAACAATTTTAACTCATAAGGGGAACATAAACATTAACTGAATAATGGCTTGATTGCTGGTTATCTTGGCCAGAATTGCTCAGGACTTTTGAGGGCTTAGCAGACCCAAGGTCTTTCTCACGTATTGCATCCAAAAGTGAAATCATTCACTTCTTTTCCTCTCACATGATCTGCTAAGCTGAAGTCTTCTGAGCTTGCCTCTCTAAGAGGCAGGACACAACAATATATATGAGATTTGTTCATGGATAAATCAATAACTATATCATTCTCAAAGTCAACAAGGCGTGGACCATGGAAATAGTTTTTCCAACTTTGGTTTCATTGGGTACTTGTAGACATTCTAGGGCTGGCTATAGATTCTTACCTTCCAACATTTCTCCAATGGAAATAGGGATGTCCTATTCAGTTGTTGTTGTTGTTGTTATACTATTTATACCTCACCCATCTGACTAGGTTGCCCTAGCCACTCTAGGCGGCTTCCAACATATATAAAAGCATTACAAAACATTAAACATTTAAAAACTTCCCTAGATAAGAGGAATATTAACAGATTGGCTACAGTATCACCAATTAAATGATGTTTTTAAAGTAGATAAAAAAGAGGGTTTGATACAGAAAGATCGAGATTTGAAAACTGATCTCTTGGAAAATAAGGTGAAAATACTATCAAAAGTGTACAAACTATTGTTGGAATGGTATACGAAAGATGAAGAAGTCAAGGCAGTGATGATACACTGGGCTAGAGATTTTGGGTATAATATTTAACTTTCATCATGGGGGAAATGTTGTGGGAAAAGGAAATAAAATTTACAGCATGCTGTTTGTTGAAAGAAAATTATATGAAAATGATGTACCGTTGGTACCTAACACCAAGTAAAATTGCAAAAATGTATAAAACTAAATCAAATATGTGTTGGAAATTTAAAGAGGGAGAAGGTACATTTTATCCCATGTGGTGGTCAGTTTTAAGGTAAAAGACTTCTGGGAAATGATTATAATGAATTAAAGAAAATGTTTAAAAATACATTTGTTAAGAAACCAGAAGCCTTTCTTTTAGGTTTAATAGGTGAAGAAATACCAAGAGACGATAAAATACTTTTTATATATGCAATGACGGTGGCGGGAGTGCTACTAGCCCAAAATGGAAAGAAGAATTACCAACAAAGGAAGAATGGCAGACAAAACTGATGGAATATGTGGAAATGGTGAAGCTGACGAGGAAGATCAGAAACCAAGAGGATCAAGTATTTGTTAGAGACTGGAGTACATTTGTAGTTTACTTAAAAAACCAGGCCTACATTCTTCTACCTGGCTCAAACAAAGCCCTGGAAGCTACGTGAATTACAGATTTTATCACACACACTTGATGAAACCAGTAGATGCCGAGCGCAAGGATTGTACCTGCCTTCAAGGATTTATATATCCAAGCATCCTTTTAGAATTTGGGAGTCGCATTAGTGTCTGAGTGATTTCATGGGCTTCCTTAGACAGGTATGTAATTCAAGCTCAGACACGGTTAATTCATAACAGGGTAATTTACATTCTTGTTTTTGAAAACACAGACGCACACGGCAGATTCAATGATTTAGGGACCAAAGAAAAGATTCCCTTTGACACTGGGAGGGGACAGCAAACTTGGCTGCATGAGTTGCAAGGCATAGCCAGTCAATCATAATTCACTTGGCAGAGCAAGGTAAACAGAGATGAACCAACCCTTCTCAACTCCATCACATTAAAAGGGCTTTTTGAAATAAATTACGCATAGGCTATCAAGGTTAGGCAGGGATGAGGACCCAAAATCCTGCTCAGCCTTAGACCTTGAGCAAGTTATTAGCTCCAATAGCTTATATTTAATAAAAACACAACAAGGGTCTTCATAAGTATATAAGCAAACCAAACACAATAGTAATAGTATTAGTATTGATGATGATGATGATGATGATGTTTGTATCCCGGCCATCTTGACTGGGTTGCCCCAGCCACTCTGTGTGGCTTACAACAAATGTAATAAACAAAACATGAAAGATCCAAAACGTCCCTATATAGGGCTGCCTTCAGATGCCTTCTAAAAATTGCATAGTTTTATAGTTATTTACCTCCTTGACATCTGACAGGAGGGCACCACTGCCAAGAAGGCCCTTCAGAGTGCATTGAGTAAGCATTTGATGTTTAATTGTCTTAAGAGACTCTGGGTTGTATATTTCACATTTCTGGTTGCATTTATTTATTTGATAAACTAAGGTGGTGGTGGTTGTTTAAATAAGTTTATAGCACTATTACGATTTTACTGTAATTACCTGTGCAAAAAAAAAAATGGGGGGGATGTTGATTGTGTGTGTGTGTGTGTGTGTGTGTGTGTGTCACAGATTTTAGCTTGCCCATCTCTTTGCAGCAGGCCAGCCACTTTATCCCTTGCTATGCAAAAGAAATTGTGTGAATGAATCACAGAGTTAAACCTACATTTACAGTTAAACACATTCATTCTAACCAAGGCTGCGTGCCTGGTTAATAAGCTCATGCCATTAGCTAATGTTAGTATAACTCACCCCCAGAGCTAACTGCAAAGGAATCTCAATTGCAGAATACCTCTCTGGTGAACTCTAGATAAGTATACTGCTATAGTTAGGAAGGCGGACAAGAAACCTGAAACTGGATTTCCATTTAAATAGTATACTTGTGATTGAAATTATTGGTATTTACCCATTTCCTCTTGGGTTTCACTCCTGACTCGATAGGTCTTTAATCTATAGAACCCTTGTGCGACATTATTCTAATATAGCAATTCAGGTACATACTTTAGTTGAAAGTTCAGAGTATGCAGTGTCCCCAAAGGAATTAGCTTTCTATTCACACAGCTTTAAGTACATAGAATGCTATTCCCAGTGAGGTAATAATAAGCCCCTTCTTTGACCTCTTTAGCGGAGCCTTTTGCTGGCTGAGAGTATAACCTTTCAGCTCCACAATTACTGTGGCAAAGAAATGTATTGAACTATTTCTGTGGCCTTCCTTTCTGAAATCTGTTCAGAAAAGCCTGGCAAGAATACACTGTACCACCAGTTGTTGATATAGACAAGCAAGTGTCCAGAAAAGCAGCTCAAGGCAACAGCACAGTGGAGTCAGTAGCACCTAAGACTTACTGTATTTTTCGCTCTATAAGACGCACCAGACCACAAGATGCACCTAGTTTTTGGAGGAGGAAAACAAGGAAAAAACTACCATGTTGGGCAAAAGATTCCTTCATTGCAGGGTGGTGGACTAGATGGCACTAAGGGTTACTTCCAATTCTATGATTCTATGAAAAGGAGCTCAGAACATAAGTCCTTGAAAAAGAATTCATCAGTATGGACGGTACCATTGGTTGACGAAAATCTTGGAATAGGCAGAGATGGCAAAATTGACAGCAGTGATAAAAGATACAAATTTAGAATCTTTTAAAGAAGACTGGAAGCCCTATCGAGTCTATCTGTTAGCTCCCATATGCAAAGACCACAGCAGGGTTTCAAGGGTAAGGAAACAGCAGACTGTATTAATAAGCATGTTAAAGGTAAAGGTAAAGGGATCCCTGACCATTAGGTCCAGTCGTGACCGACTCTGGGGTTGCAGCACTCATCTCGCTTTACTGGCTGAGGGAGCCAGTGTACAGCTTCCGGGTCATGGGGCCAGCATGACTAAGCCACTTCTGGTGAACCAAAGCAGCACACGGAAACACCGTTTACCATCCCGCCGGAGTGGTACCTATTTATCTACTTGCACTTTGATGTGCTTTAGAACTGCTAGGTTGGCAGGAGCAGGGACCGAGCAACGGGAGCTCACCCAGTCGCGGGGATTCGAACCGCCAACCTTCTGATCAGCAAGTGCTAGGCTCTGTGGTTTAACCCAAAGCGGCACCCGCGTCAATAAGCATGTTAGAGAAGATTAAATAAGACGGTATCTTTAAACACAATTGTATGTAATTTGAGTTATAGACATTGATGTTAGGTGAGCGGGAAGTCACTAGTTTTCTGGAACAGGAATAGAATTGTTATCAAATGTAACTTTCTATATGGGAAAAAAGAATAAAAGATTATTACAAAAAAAAAAACAAAGACTATGGGCAGTACCATGGACAGTAGCAAATAGGGTGCTGTTTACCTTACACAATATCTGTACAGTGGTACCTCAAGTTACAAATGCCCCAGGTTACAAATGCTTCAGGTTACAAACTCCGCTAACCTCGAAGAGTTACCTCAAGTTGAGAACTTTGCCCCAGGATGAGAACGAAAATCGTGTGCCGGCGGCGCAGTGGCAGCAAGAGGCCCCATTAGCGAAAGCACACCTCTAGTTAAGAACAGTTTCAGGTTAAGAACGGACCTCCAGAACAAATTAAGTTCATAACTAGAGGTACCACAGTATGTCTGCCTATCCATCCATCCCTCAGCTTCCATTCTAGGGAGGTTCAAACCATTTCCTGCCATACAAGAAAAAACTGCAATGGGGTATAGCAGGGCCACACCAGCTAGCCCGCCAAACCCCAACCCACTCCAACCACAAGCAACAACCAAATGCACCACCATAGCCCTATGTGTGAAAGGGCTGTACAAGTGGACCAGGACATTCATAGGGAAGCCAAAATGCTTATTTACAAAGCTATTGCACTACTGACCTTACAGTAGGTTTGTGAAAAATGGACCGCTTATAAATGCCATTTCCAACTCCTCAAAAGATTCCATCAACGGTGTCTCCGAAAAAATTTACACATCACTTAGGAAGACAGACGAACTAATGCCAGTGTACTGGAAGAAGCAAAGATCACCAGTGTCAAAGCAATGATTCTTCAACATCAACTTCGGTAGACTGGCCATGTATCGTCTTCCAAAGCAACGACTCTATTCCGAACTTAAAAATGGAAAGTGTAATGCTGGTGGTCAACAAAAGAGGTTTAAAGACTCTCTCAAGGCAAATCTTTAAAAATGTAGTATAAACACCGACAACTGGGAAACACTGGCCTGTGAGCACTCCAATGGGAGAACAGCTTTTTGTCATGGGCTTTGAAGATGCTCGAACTCAGGACAAAAGGGAGTAATGTGCTAAGAGGAAGGCATGTTTGGCAAACCCTCACCATGATCAACTCCCATCTGGAAACCTAAGCCCCCCTCCCATCTAGAAACCTATGGATGGATGGATGAATGGATGAATGGATGGATGGATCCAGAATTGGCCTCCACAGTCACTTATGGACTCACTATTAAGACTGTGTTCACAGAAGACAATCTTACTCGGCTACGAGTGATCGCCAAATAAGAAGAAGACAAATCTCATCCATTTCCAGTTCTGCTGGAGCCTCCAAGGGACTGGACACCATAGCCACAGGCTCCATGGGCAAACTGATTCTATCCAGGGCTCTCACCCCCCAGAAATCAGGTGGGCACCATTGCCATTCTAAGAGAATAAGAGAGGTGTTCATGGTAAGTTGCGGCACCTCTTGAAAAATAGCACTGCCCTTAACACAAGAAACAAAACTAAGGACAATGTGCTATGCAGATAGGAGCAAGCTCAATGCAACACTTTTTGTGGGGCAGTCCTTGCCCCCAAACAGTGGGGCCACCAGAGACATGAGGCAGAATTTGTCCTGGAACAATTCTGAACCTGAAAACAACTCTTCACCTTTGTTCATATAAATGAGAGCTTACCATTCCATACAACCTTATGCCATGGTAACCAATGTGGTATACTCTATATGTTGCTGCCCTGCAACTTTCATCATTCCATGCTGCCTGGGGCTGCTGGGAATTATAGTCCAACAACCTGCGGAGGGCGCCCCCTCAACTATGCCTGCCCTGCATGGTGAATTCTCTTCTGCGAGCTTGTAGCTTGGATTATTCTCTATTCCAGTTTGTTTCATGAACTTGTGTGAGGAGATGTTAATCTATGCAGATAAATTTCGAAAGGTGAATGAGCTGCCGCACTCCAGTGTAATTTATGTGCTATAATAGATGTTATTTATGTACTCTGAAGGCTCAGCGAGCCAAAACATCACCATTTTGTCTACTTTCAGAGTGACTAAGTAAGGCATTGCATTGTGGTGAAATTATGCTGGTGTGCAAAAGCTTGCCTCTCTTGTGGCAATCCATATACACCGCCTTTACCACAGGAGAAGAAAAATGGTTCCTTAGAAAAATGCAGGGATGTTACTAGATGGCTGAATTGTGCTATTTGTTATTTTACTAGTACTACTTGGTTGTCATGATGAGCAAAACATGAGGAAGGAAGAGCCTCTATACTAAGAGGAAACCCTGTGAATATGATGTTCAGTCCGGAAACAGATACTTGCATCCGTTCCTATTAAGTCCCTGCTGGGGACATCATTGTCAAGGGCAATGAATGACATGCCTTTCCTAACAGAACATGGCACTGGACCTGTTGCCAGCAGGTTTGCTGCATGCATGGAAGTCTCTGCAGGCATTCCGTGATGTCACAGCAGCACAGCCAAACACTGCGAGGGGTTTTCAGTGCCACAATTGTGATCAAATATAGACACAGCATTGCTAAGTGACTATTAAAAACCATGAGAATAAGTTATAGATGCCCGAGTGCATCTTGGGGTGAATTTGTTTTTGACTCAGCATCATTTTGTCCATTTTTCTCAGGATTGTGGTGCATTCCCACCACAATACTGTCAGCCCACAGTATTTATCAGGGAGATTTTCAATTATATACTATAAGTTAATTTTCTTTAAATATTGAACCCATTAGTAATTTAATAAATACATTGCAAGTTTTCAAATGTACCTTTTCCGAGTTATATTTTAATAAATTTTCAAAAATTTCACATATACACCCCAATACATAATAAGTTTTTATTCTGTTTTTGCCAACTTCCCATTTCCCATTGAGTTTTTTCTCTCTCCCTCTTTGCTACACCTTATCTTCTATCTCTTATACCATAACAACAATACAATAATTTTTAATGCATTTTCAGACGTGAATGTTTGGAGAAAATAACATAACAGTAAAGTGCTGAAAAATCCACATTAACTAAGAGGGAGAATTATTTGGAATAATTCAAACAACTCTCTCTCTAACTCTCTCTCTCTCTCTCTATATATATATATATATAAGGTAAAGGTAAAGGTACCCCTGCCCGTACGGGCCAGTCTTGACAGACTCTGGGGTTGTGCGCCCATCTCACTTAAGAGGCCAGGGGCCAGCGCTGTCTGGAGACACTTCCGGGTCACATGGCCAGTGTGACATCGCTGCTCTGGTGAGCCAGAGCTGCACACGGAAACGCCGTTTACCTTCCCGCTGGTAAGCGGTCCCTATTTATCTACTTGCACCCGGAGGTGCTTTCGAACTGCTAGGTTGGCAGGCCCTGGGACCAAGCAGCGGGAGCGCACCCCGCAGCAGGGATTCGAACCGCCGACCTTTCGATCAGCAAGTCCTAGGCGCTGAGGCTTTAACCCACAGCGCCACCTGTGTCCCTGATATATATATATATATATATATATATATATATATATATATATATATATATGCAGGTTTTGGTGTCCTCGGGTGTCTTCCCGTGTAAAAGTTGGGGTGTCTAGGCGACGTTTCGACGAGGTCTCACTCGTCATCTTCAGGCTGGTGCTTTCGGCTTCTTGTTACTGGAACAGAGCAGGATCTCAGTGTTTGAGTTCCTATAAATACTGTTGAGGGGTGTGGTGTATAGCCTCCAATGTTCTGGGCAGAGAGGAAGTTCCCAGGCTAGTGTGCCTTTTCTTCTTTTGTTCCTTAATTACTTGAGGGATATCTTGAGTGATTTCTTGAGTGATATCCTGTATCTCTCTTCACACAAGTGCCCATTAATGAAGCCTTGACAGCCATTCAAAACAAATACAATCCCCCCGAATACATCTTGGACCTGACCAACCACTGCCTAACCAACACGTACTTCATCCACAATGGACAAAGATACAAACAGATAGAAGGAGCACCTATGGGATCACCCCTCTCACCGGTCATCGCAAACCTGTACATGGAACACTTTGAAACCAATGCTTTAGACAAGTCAGAACACAAACCCAAACTTTGGCTCAGATATGTTGACGACACCTTTGTAATTTGGCCACACGGGAAGGAAAAACTGGATAGCTTCCTCACACATCTCAACAGCCTACACCCCAAAATACAATTCACTATGGAAATAGAAGCCAACAACCAACTTCCCTTCCTTGACGTCCTAATCTACAAAAAACCTGATGGCTCCCTAGGACACACTATCTACCGGAAAAAAACACACACCAACCGCTACTTACATGCACAATCACACCACCACCCTGCACAAATAAACTCCGTAGCCAAGACTCTCATCTCCAGAACCAAACGCCTGGCTGACAAAGACCACTTGACAACTGAGTTACAGAATCTCTCAAATGTGTTAATTGCCAATGGATACCAGCAAAACAGGGTTACGAAGCTAATCCAAAAAGAAACACCCCCCAAAAACCAAGACACAGAAGAAAACAATGGCATGGCCCTCCTTCCTTATATCAAGGGCACTACAGATAAAATTAGCAAAATCCTCCATAAACACAATATCAAAACAGCCTTTTGCACCAACCAAAAAATAGCCAATATCCTCAGAAACCCCAAGGATAAAATCCAGTTGGAAAACCAAGGGGTCTATGAAATACCCTGCAAAGTCTGCCCAGCCACGTACATTGGACAAACAAACAGACGAATAAATGCACGTATCGCAGAACACAAGAATGCCGTCAAAAAAGAAGAAAAAACTTCCTCTCTTTTCCAACACATGAAAGAAACAGGACACGAAATTAATTTTGCAGATTCCAAATTGCTCTTTAACATGGAACATCACCACAAGAGAATAATCATGGAAGCCATCGAGATAGAGAAACACCCTCACAACATGAACAAGCGTGACGACACATCCCGCTTGCCAGACATCTGGAAATTAGCCCTCCCCACAAAAACTGACACCAGATCCAGAGGCACACAGAACGCTATCACCAATCAACCACACCAGACCCAAACCCAGACCCTCTCCACAGATAAATTACAGACACCATCCAGTAGCCAAACCATGGTGGCACCTCCGGATGCTGCACCCCCCTGCAATCCCTACACAGATCTGGCTGACACAGGCCACAAAACCACAGCTCGCCCCTATACACGAAGCCAAGCCAGAGCACAACTAAGTGCAGTACAGCCATCTTCTCAGAAAAACTCTTCACAAAGTTCAAGAGGTCAAGACACAAAGACTTTAGCAACTAATCCACACCTAATGACCCACCTAAGTGGTACTCAGGATATCACTCAAGAAATCACTCAAGATATCCCTCAAGTAATTAAGGAACAAAAGAAGAAAAGGCACACTAGCCTGGGAACTTCCTCTCTGCCCAGAACATTGGAGGCTATACACCACACCCCTCAACAGTATTTATAGGAACTCAAACACTGAGATCCTGCTCTGTTCCAGTAACAAGAAGCCGAAAGCACCAGCCTGAAGATGACGAGTGAGACCTCGTCGAAACGTCGCCTAGACACCCCAACTTTTACACGGGAAGACACCCGAGGACACCAAAACCTGCATTCCTGTACCCGTGAAAATCTACGAAAGCATATATATATATATATATATATATGGAGGTATTATGTCAACACCTTTTCTTCTCTCCTGAAATAAAATCACACTTTATCTTGTAACCTAGTAAAAAGTAAAAGGTAAAGGTAAAAGGACCCCTGACCATTGGGTCCAGTCGTGGCCGACTCTGGGGTTGCGGTGCTCATCTCCCTTTATTGGCCGAGGGAGCCAGCGTACAGCTTCTGGGTCATGTGGTCAGCATGACTAAGCCACTTCTGGTGAACCAGAGCAGTGCATGGAAATGCCGTTTACCTTCCCGCTGGAGTGGTACCTATTTATCTACTTGCACTTTGACGTGTGTTCGAACTGCCAGGTTGGCAGGAGCAGGGACCGAGCAACGGGAGCTCACCCCGTCGCAGGGATTCAAACCGCCAACCTTCTGATCGGCAAATCCTAGGCTCTGTGGTTTAACCCACAGCGCCACCCGCGTCCCTGGTAAAAAGTAGGCCGGTACTATAAATAAACATTCACAATTTTTTTTACTGATAATAATTAGCGAAACAGTTTGAAGATCTACACAATTCTGTAACATGCAGAAAATAGTGTTATTGGAGAAACCAAAGACTGGAACTGAGGGAGGTCGGGGGGTGGGGTGGGAGGATGGGTTTTGTGGGGGGGGGAGGGGGGAGGGGGGAAAAATGGTGGGGGGAATGTTTTTGGAAAATATGTTTTGTTATAACTTTGAATAAATAATTTTTTTTAAAAAAAGTAGGCCGGTACTATTGCCACCATATTGCAGATAGAGGCTGATTCAGAGAACAAAAGGCTTGCCAAGGGGGTTATCAACTCAGCTCATTGCAAAGGTAGGATTTCCTAATTCATAGCACACCTCTAAATTTTCTGTTACCTGGGGGCAAGTCCAATTGAATTCAACCAGGCTTACTTCAAAGTAGACATGTATAGGAGTTTGCTCTTAGAGTTTTAAATGGTACCAGAACAGACGTGGCTTTCAGTCGTGAGGAGTGACTCCCAAGCCTTCTATTTCTCTCTTCCTTTCTGCGTTTCAAATGTTCAACATGAGACAGGGTGAGAAGCAGCCACATTTCTAAGGATTTTCTTTTTGTTTGCTTTTTAGGCTACCCCAACCCCAAGCAAGCACAAATTCAAAGGCCTCGTTGGGTGGAAATGGAAAGCAGCTTCCTTGCATTAATTAGCGAGGCTTTGCCAAGATTGCACTAAATACTTTGTTAATAATTTATCTGACGGGGAAAAAATTAGGCACTATTCTCCCTGACTTTGATTTTCAGAAATGTGCTTGATATGTGGAATTATTTGATGTATCTGAACACATTTCTGCCTGTGGCTTGCTCATGCATTATTCACTGCAACAACTAAAGTATTTGCTTTATAATTTGCCCTTTTTTGCTCTCCACTCATTCCTCACCTAAGTCATGTAACATCATTTCCACGCGGCATGAATCCTAACCCCATGCAGAACAAATGCACAGTGGGAAGGGTAAAGACTGGCCACTGGATGTGGGGGCCAGAGGATCTATACTAAAGGAGACATGGGACTGTTCTCTTCAGAAGGCTGTCAGTGTAGGATTTCTTTCACAGAGAGTTCAGCTGGTTGGCCTCCGTCTGTCTCGGGAGACAGTGGAAGAGGGCTCCTTCAGATGTTTAGTCAAACCGTTGGAGAGTTACAGAGCCTGCTGTGGCTGTAGAGACCAATATGGGAGAGACCGTCTATTGAGATGTTTCTGGTCATGGTGGAGCCCAATTCAACAAAATCATAGACCACCTCACCGACCAGTGAGACATGATGATCTCTCCTGACGACAAAGGCAACCTGTAGTGTTTCTACCTTAAAGCCAATCAGGGTGAGCTTATAACTTTCAACTGCTCCCTCCAGCGTTGTTTTTTTGCTGTGTTAGCAGTACCAAAATGATCTCTCCAGGGTGCAGGCCTGGGCAGTGCTTACTGAGGTCCTTGGCTGCCCAGATGACATGATGCCCCTCTCACCTTTGCTTCTGTGGTCCAAAGGAAAGCAGAGCAATGCACTTGGCACCAGATTAGCTGAAGGCGTTGTGTGGGAAGGAAGCATAAAGATGACATCTGACTACCTTAGGGACTCCATTCCAGATTTGTGTAGGGTTTACTTCTTAGACTTTTCTTCTTCCAGAGATGTCCTGAAAGGCAGCAGATCACCAGATTTAGGGTTCCCAAGAAATGCTCAATCCAGTGATGAGAGAAAATGTACCAGGCTGTTGTAAGCCTCTAACCATGCTTTTAAGTACCTGGTTTTCCCTTCGTGAGCCGTTTAAATTGTTAATGCATGGTTGCTTGATTGTTGCTGCAACCTGTCAGGTTCTACTGATGGAACTCAGCTGAGGAATAATGGGTATCGTTATTTTGGAGAACGCGGGGCAACTTTGTTATGGCTTAGG
The DNA here is from genome assembly GCF_964234715.1 of Podarcis melisellensis. Taxonomy (NCBI): domain Eukaryota; kingdom Metazoa; phylum Chordata; class Lepidosauria; order Squamata; family Lacertidae; genus Podarcis; species Podarcis melisellensis. The sequence continues at coordinate 83,613,247 of NC_138537.1, forward strand.
CCAGGGCTTGGTATGGAGGACCAGGGTTGGCCTCCAGTTGTGTTGAACTCCATCTTCCATCAGCATCCAGCCCATCATCACAAATGGTCAGGGATTATGGGAGTTGCAGTCCAACATTACCTGGAGGGCCACCATTTCCCCATCCGTGACTTAAGCCAATTTAACTTTGGTTTGTATGCTGGTTTGTGGCCTATACTAATGCCAGGATTACAGGCCTTGAGGTTAAGGAAGATTTCCTAGTCCTTGTGTATCTGCTGTGATGAAAGGAATGAAGATTGTATTGGTCTGGAGGGCTGCTGCACTTTGATTTCTGAAGTACTGATCTGTTGGGGATGACCAGGATAGAGTCATCACTTGGGAGGTGATGGGGCTGGGAGGTCACTAGCAAAACAAAAAAAACTCAAACATGCTCATGGGTCTCTGTGCCAGGTGAAAGGCTGCAAGTTTCCAAACACAGCCGATAACATTCATCTCCCAATCAATTTTCAAACTGTTCTTCTGCCTCTGGCAGCAAGGTACTGCAGCAGGAAAGCATTGAACTGCATTAGAACATCTGAAGTCCTTTGGCTTTCCATATCCCAGTACTAGAGCCCCATTTTATTGGCTAGACTTGAAAAATAAAGAGTAGCTGGCAACCCAGATTGCTTAAAAGGTAAAGTTAAAGGGACCCCTGACCATTAGGTCCAGTCGTGACCGACTCTAGGGTTGCGGCGCTCATCTCACTTTATTGGCCAAGGGAGCCGGCGTTTGTCCACAGACAGCTTCCGGGTCATGTGGCCAGCATGACCAAGCTGCTTCTGGTGAACGAGAGCAGCACACGGAAATGCCGTTTACCTTCCCGCCGGAGCGGTGCCTATTTATCTACTTGCACTTTGATGTGCTTTTGAACTGCTAGGTTGGCAGGAGCAGGGACTGAGCAACGGGAGCTCACCCCGACGCGGGGATTCGAACCGCCGACCTTCTGATCGGCAAGTCCTAGGCTCTGTGGTTTAACCCACAGCGCCACCCGTGTCCCTCCAGATTGCTCACTGCAACTCATAAATTAAAACATGGAACCCAATGAAAGCCAAATATGCAATTTGTTTTACAAAGCATGGAAATATAATTTGCTTGATAAATACTAATCGAGTTTGATATATTGGACAGGAAAGGCACTGTTGAATGTCAGGAAATGTGCTATCTGCTTATCTAAGACAGTTTCCTTGGTATGCTAAGTTTAGGTACCCATTCCTTATTTGTCTAATGGATCAGTTCTAGCTTGGGGGGCCAGGGAGGAGTAGAACAATGGCTCCACCACCTCATCACATGCAGAAAGTTGGAAGGCAGTTCTTCCTTTGGGCTGGCATAGCTGAGAGGCCCAGAGATCAGGCCCCTTGGAGGACCTTCAGAGATTTAGATCCAGTGGATTCAAAGCTACCATAGCCCTGTCCCTGAAACTCCAGCTTGGAAGCTTTGCACTTGATATCACTGGTGGGAGAACTGCTGACACTAGCTTTCCATCCACTAGGGCACAACTGGAGCCTTCATTGCAAGGGAGTCCCCACCCCTGGCATTATCCTTTCTGCCACTGGAGACAAGCAGATAGGCATCAAGGTACCATCTTAAACCATCAACAGGGGAAAGGATTGCTCTCTAAGACTGCAACAGAGGAATCACTGAAGATGAAGAGGGCTGGGAGTCAGATGACATGTTGGTGATCTGGAGATAGGAAATTTGAAATGGAGCCCAGAGGGAAGAATATGGTGCCTTGAAGGATGAAAACATAGGTACCATTTCAAGGTTTTGGTTTCCTTCAGGGATTTTTTTTAACCAATATACTGTATTATCGTTTAAGGACATTTGTTGTGATAACTTTAAAAAAAACTTTATTTATACTTTTCAGATTTATACATTTCACTGATTTTACAATCGTTTTGACATTTCAAAACTTGACTTCCTTCCCCCTCTTTCTGCGGTTCCTTAAATTTATTTTTAATATCTTCTGCATATTAACTTAATTTGCTCATTTATTCGTCTTCTTTAAATATATACTCTTATGAAACTGCAGATTATTACAATAATCCTGCCAGTGTTTTTATCTGTTTACACTTTATCTGTAAATATTCAATAACCCATTTCCATTCTGTTATAAAAAGTTTGTTGTCTTGATTTCTTATTCTTCTGATAAGTTTCACCATTTCTGCATGTTCCGTAAGTTTTTGTATCCATTCTTCCTTTGCTGGAATTTCTTCTTTCCATTTTTGGGCAAGTGACATTCTTTGTTGTGGTTACTTTTTAAACCTTGTAAAAGATATAGCAATGTTTTCAACCCAGGCACAACAGTCACTTTTTAAAAGTGAAAGGATTTGTGCCTTTGAGATACTTCCCTCATAAGCCTGATCATTTAATTCCATAAAACCATGGCTACATGGTAATACCAGTAAGGTGGCCAACAAAGAAAAAACACATGCAGCCCGAAATATAATTTTCTCTCCCACGTTGCCCAAGACTTCCCCTGTTTTAGAACTTTAATGACCTTGCTGCAGATATTCTTTCATTCTATTCTATCTCTGCAACCATGAGGACTAGAAAGATGTTTTTAAAAAGAGAAAGAATTCTCAGGAATTTTGTGCTTGGAATCATTCTAGACACCACCCAGAAGTTCAAAATAATTCAACAATGAAGCCTGTGGTCTCTTTCCAGACTCCTGTCAAGACTGCATAAACAACTGACATGTCGGGTCATTTAGTTTAATAATAATAATAATAATAATAATAATAATAATAATAATAATAATAATAATAATAATAATAATAATAATTTATTATTTGTACCCCGCCCATCTGGCTGGGTTTCCCCAGCCACTCTGGGCGGCTTCCACAAAGACCAAAAATACACTAATATGTCATACATTAAAAACTTCCCTGAACAGGGCTGCCTTAAGATGTCTTCTGAATGTCAGGTAGTTGTTTATCTCCTTGACATCTGATGGGAGGGCGTTCCACAGGGCGGGCGCCACTACCGAGAAGGCCCTCTGCCTGCTTCCCTGTAGCTTTGCTTCTCGCAATGAGGGAACCGCCAGAAGGCTCTCGGCGCTGGATCTCAGCGTCCAGGCAGAACGATGGGGGTGGAGACTCTCCTTCAGGTATACAGGTATACTCCTTCAGGTATTCAAAGGGGAATTGGGGACATGTAAAGCAGTGTGTGTGATTCTTTAAATTCCTCAGTGTTTCGGATGATTCCTCAGGATCCAAGATCCTCACGTGCAGTTTCAAGGCCAACCTTCAACGCGTGTGCCCTGGCCATTTATTCACTGATAATTAGATAAAACAAACTGGGGTTTTTTTAAGGGATAAAAATTTGCCCGTAGTAACGGTAATATATTACCGGAGGGTTGCACTTTGTTACATCCATTTGTTAGTCAAGACGGCAGAGCTGCAATTTAATAGGCAAGGAATAAGTACAGTAGAGGAACAGGGGGAAATTAAATTCCGCATGATCAGCAAGGTTTCGAACAATCGCTAGCCAGCTGAAGTGGGTGCCATATCTATAAGTCATTTTGTTTTATAGGCCATTAGGATCTCCTGAGAGAGGCTGCATGGAGACCGCTGCTTTTTGTTGAAATTAAAATGTCAGAGAAAAAGAAATAGAACAAAACAGGGAATCTGCAATTAATTACAAGGCCATAAAAATTCAATAATCAGGAGGCAGTGGTGCTGTAGGCACAGCGGTATCTGATTCAGGCTAACAGGAATGGAATACATTAATCTTTTCAAATTAGTTTTTTAATCTGACAGGGATATATAGTGACGTGTTCTTTTACTGTTCAAGCAGGGCTCCTGTCTAATATATAACGTTGAGTGTCTTGAATTAGGACATCTATAGCCATTTGGTGACTACAACATTTTCTCGGCATTTATTCAACCCTATCTGTACACCTGTCCTACAGCAATCAGGCGCAACATGTTCAAAGTTCATGTCCCTGATACTGCCACCGGAAGGAGGAGAAAAGAAAAGGATTTAAATGCCAAGCACAAAGGCAAAAATATCAGCTCCCCAAACAAGCTAGCACAAATGCTTCGAAGAGACAGCCTGTTCTTTCACAGACTGCAATCGCGGGCGAGGGAATAAGTTGTCTCATTATACATAGGTGCAGTGGAACCACCCCATTCACTAAACCCACCCTTGTAACATCCCAGTTGTTAACATTTGCACCAATGTATCTGTCCATACCATCCACCGAATGCTTGGACTATGCCAGCAGAAATCCACATTTCGCAGCACCCTTCCCAGTTAGCTAGCATTTCACCAAGACGGTTTGCAAAACTGGTGCTCTGAAACCAGGCACTCCTGAGTGCATCAATCTCTGTGGGAGTTTGCCAAAAACGAGAGAGAGAGAGAGAGAGAGAGAGAGAGAGAGAGAGAGAGAGAGAGAGTTAGAGAGTTGTTGGTTTGATCTCTTGCTGCACTTACCCCAATAGGTGGCCAGACAGTGTCAAAGTGGTTTGCTCTGATCTCCAAAGTTCCTGTGTCTTTAAAAAAAGAAAGAAATGCTTTTCAGGTTTATACCTTTCACTAATTTTACAATCATTTTAACATTTCAAAAAGTTGACTTCCTTCCCCTTCTTTCTGCAGTTCCTTAAATTTATTTTTAATATCTTCTGCATATCCTGCATATGACTTAATTTGCTCATTTATTCATCTACTTTAAATACATACTTATAAAACGGCAGGTTATTACAATAATCTTGCCAATGTTCTTATGTGTTTACAATTTATCTGTAAATATTCAAGAAACCATTTCCATTCTTTTATCAAAAGTTTGTTATCTTGATTTCTTATTCTTCTGGTAAGTTTCACAATTTCTGCATATTCCATAAGTTTTTGTATCCATTCTTCCTTCGCTGGGACTCCTTTCCATTTTTGGACAAGTAACATTCTTGCCACTGTAGTAGCATACATGAATAAGTTTCTGTACAGTTTCAGTAGTTCTGTCCCTACAATTCCCAAAAGAAAAGCTTCTGGGGTTTTTACAAACGTTGTTTCAAACATCCTTTTCAATTCATTATATATAATTTCCCAATAAACTTTAACCTTACTACAAGACAACCACATATGATAAAAGAACCTTCTTTCTCTTTACATTCCCAACACTTATTTGATTTAGATTTATACATTTTCACCAATTTACTCAGTGTTAGATACCATTGATATATCATTTTCATATTATTTTCTCTTAGACCATAACATGCTGTAAATCTGATATCCATATTCCACAATCGTTCCCATGCTCCCATGTCTATATTATGACCAATATCTATTGCTCAATGTATCACTGAGGATTTTACTTGCTCATCAAAGTTGCTGTGTCTACTTCTTCCAGCATAACTTCTCTTGAGCCAGCGTGGTGTAGTGGTTAAGAGTGGTGGACATGTAATCTGGTGAACTGGGTTCGATTCCCCGCTCCTCCACATGCAGCTGCTGGGTGACCTTGGACTTGTCACACTTCTTGGAAGTCTCTCAGCCCCACTCACATCACAGAGTGCTTGTTGTGGGGGAGGAAGGGAAAGGAGAATGTTAGCCGCTTAGGGTGGTGATAAAGCAGGATATCAAATCCAAACTCTTCTTCTTCATCATCTTGCTTGCCTCAGACAACCAGTCCTGAGATGCTAGTATCTATTCTATTGTTTGCTATCAGATGTCAGTGGTTAGAATGATTACTGTGAGTTTGATTTACGGCAGGGATGTGACCGGGCCGGGGGGGTGGGACAGGGACAGATGACCTGTGGTCTTTCAGATGCTGTTGGACTACAATGGCCATCGTTCATGACTATTTACATGCTGGTTGCAGATGACGAGAGTTGGAGTCCAACGCAACTGTACCAGTCAGCTGGGAAACAGAGAAAGGAAGAGATAACGTTGAGCCCTGGAATGTACTTTTGTGGGGCTGCATCTCTGGCAGATCATTTGTGATGCAACGGATTGGCTGTTGTATTGTTTAAGCTGTCTGCCTTCCTCCTATGCTCAGCCTGTATGCTTGCTAATAAACTTAAATTTTGCACAACGCCTTAAAGGCTTCAGTGTCTTCCAGAGGAAACCAGACCAGACAAAAGAGCATCCCAGGAACTTCTCATGTGTGTATGTGTGTGTGTGTGTGTGTGTGTGTGTGTGTGAGAGAGAGAGAGAGAGAGAGAGAGAGAGAGAGAGAGCACTTTTATTAAATTTTCTGTTTTACAATTTAGAATACTCATTTAAACATCCTTAAAATATCCATGACTTCCCTTCTTCTCTTTCCATCATTCATTTTGCATGTCATAAATCCCTGCATATTTTACATAAACTAAACCATTCAGTATTCCATCATTGCATCCATCAAAACTTATTTACACTGTTGAATTTATCTTAAAGCTGCCAAAGTTTTAAAGTATACACAATTTCCCCTTGAATATTCAATAAACATTTTCCAATCTTTCTTAAACGTATGTTCTTCTTGTTATCTTCTTCTATATGTTAAGTCCGCAAGCTGCACATATTCCATCAGCTTAAGTTGCCATTCTTCTTTAGTTTGGACCTCGCTCGTTTTCCATTTTGGGGCTAACTAAACCCGGGCCGTGGTACATAAATAGCCTTTTTTGACACCTGGGAATTTCCATCTGAATTATCCCCAACATTGTTTTTTGGAAAAGTACTTTTAAACATTTTTTTAACATTTCATTATGAATTATTTCCCAATACTCTTTTACCTTTTAACAGGTCCACCACATATGAAAGAACGTTCCCTCAACCTCCTTGCATCTCCAGTACTTATCTGATTCAGTCTTGTACATCTTAGCAAGTCTGCTCGGAGTTAAATACCATCTGTAAATCATTTTCAAGTAGTTCTCCTTCAAAGAATAACACCAAAGCTCAGTATTACAAGTTGGGTGGAGTATAAGTAATATATTATTATTATTATTATTATTATTATTATTATTATTATTATTATTACTACTACTACTACTACTACTACTGAAAAAAATTCAGGATCTGGGGAAAGCCGGTAATACGGACAATGAAACTCTTGTTCTTTGAGAACTACCAAATGTTCTCGTTGATATCAAATGCTTACTTGCTTTGGAAAAAGTTGACTTTTTTTCTTATGCTGATTCTGCCAAAGCATTTTGTAAGAGATGGGTGGGACTGACTTCTATTGTAATTTATTAACGTGCGAGGTTCAGTTATATTTATCTGCACAGACCATCTTTAATTTATGTAAAGTCATCATTGCAGACTTAAAACAAATTCCTTTCATATTTTGTTATAAGAACATAAGAAGAGCCCTTCAAAAGGCTTCTGAGTCCAGCATCTTCTTGCCAACAATGGCCAACTAGATGCCTCCAAGAAACCCTCAAGCAGAACATTGTTACTATTCCTCTCCCATTGTTACAGTGCTAGTCACTGAACCTGAAGGTTCCATTTGGCGTTATCATTCTCTCTGCATGCATAGCTCAGAAGCAAGCGTCAATCTCTCTGTAGCCAAAAGCCACAAGAGAGAGAGGTGTAAACAGGCTTAAGGGAACCCTAGAGGTAGGAGAAGAAAGGTAAAGGGACCCCTGATCATTAGGTCCAGTTGTGACCGACTCTGAGGTTGCAGCACTCATCTCGCTTTATTGGCCGAGGGAGCCGGCGTACAGCTTCCAGGTCATGTCGCAGGCATGACTAAGCCACTTCTGGTGAACCAGAGCAGTGCACGGAAACGCCGTTTACCTTCCTGCCGGAGCGGTACCTATTTATCTACTTGCACTTTGACGTGTTTTCGAACTGCTAGGTTGGCAGGAGCTGGGACCGAGCAACAGGAGCTCACCCCCTCGCAGGGATTCAAACCACCAACCTTCTGATCGGCAAGTCCTAGGCTCTGTGGTTTAGACCACAGCACCACCTGCGTAAAGGTAGGAGAACCTCCCCCCAAAATCCAATGAGAACTGAGCATGCTCACTTGGTATGGAGCATTGAGGCTGCTGAAGATTTTTATTTTATTTTATTTTTGTAAGGGCACTCCTCCAAATCTATAGAAGTTCAATGTTGGTGGAAAGGATTTGGGATGGATCTACTATGAAACTAAGGAAGCTGAAGCCCCCTAAACACAGGGGGACCCCAGAAGCAATTTTAGCCCACGTGGCTTTTTAAAAAATGGGTCTATTCTAACACACATAGCTCGGAAATTCGTGAAAGCCAGGGAATCCAGAGTAAATTACAACAGAGCCTGGGAAGCAGAGAAGAGCTTTCATTAAAGCACAGTGGAGTGGCATGATGGGGGGAGCACTCAGGCAGTGGTTTTTGGAGTGGAAACAGGGACCTTATAAGTCCATATGAGTGTCCCTACATTCAGCTGTGAAATGTTGGAGGGCACGCATTCAGCAGAAATTTTCTCTTCGAGCACTTGCTAAGCTTCAATGTGAAAAGCTGGTCAGAAGCTACTCGGAGATATAACCATTCTGTTTTTTTAAAAAAGACACCCACACACCAGAGTGTTGCAAGCGCAGAAAGGCCAGAGGTAAAGTATTTTCCCATCCTGCACAGGAATGATAATATCCCAGGCACAGGGAGAGAATGAGCTCTTGGCCTTAATCTCCTCAATGGAGCTTTCTGTGGCTTTGCTCGAAGCACTGGAGGGAGAATGAATCTGGATGAGGGGATATTGGCGACTGAAAGGCTCTGCTCAGTCGAAAGCTGAACAAACCCTTGCCTTGTCTGTTGTTCAACATTTCTGCTATGGCTGTCAGCAGCAGCCCTCTGAGCGGGGGCAGTTTTGACTTCTTTATTTTGGCTTTCAATTCCTGGATTGGGTTTGTAGTGGTTGCTTTTGCGGGGGGGGGGGGGTGTCCTGGAATGCTATCCTGCCCTACGTAACTTGTGACCCATGAAGACTATTGCAACCCACCCACCAACCGCGTTTTGTGACCTGCCAGGTGACTGAGAACCTCAGACCATTACATAAGAGGGCTGGGTGATATCACGTTTTCAACATCACAATGCATCACCGGCTAAACATTGCAATATAGTAATACATCGCAGTGGTGAAAAGGAAGGAGCGTTGGCCCCACCCCCAGGGTGAAACCAACACCACTTCCGCTGTCACCAGTGTCCGGCACAGGGAGGAAAAAGGCAACCCACCCACTCAGCCACAGAAGGAAGGTAAGGGACCAGCCAGCCAGCTAGCCCCACCCACGATATACCACCAGGTGAAAACACCTTTGCGATCTAGCTCTCAAACCAGTCCTGGACAATGTATCGATACATAGCCCAGGCCTATTAAATACAACTGTCTGTTCTTACAATCCCAATGCAATCTACAATGAATCCAATTTGTCTAATTCTGGGTTTTTGTAATCCTGAAACAAGAGAGGACTGTTAAGTTGTGGGTGAACAGGCGACACGGTGATTCTTCAAACAGCTCTTGTTTATTCACAGGCCCAGAACAGAACTGGGCTGAAGGGTTCAGTCAACCTGCTTATATAGAGCTCAACTACAAAGCAACAGTAACAACTTTCTGTAACTATCCAATCACTGAACGTCGCTTTCAATTCCTTATTTGCATATGTAGACCTGAGTGAAAACTATCTACAGTATCCCCCTGCTGGCCCAGGGTGAGAACTTCAGTACATAACAAGGACAGACAGCAAACCCACCAGAGGAGACTTCGAGCTACACAAAAGCCAAGTTTTTTTTATTTATCTGGGGCTCCCTTAGTCCACTCTTAAAACAAATCCCTGAGTGGAGAACAGCATCAAAACAACACATGGTGCATCATCATTATAATAAGAAAGCAATTTTATTTTTTATTTTTATTTTTTTATATAGATTTTTATTAAGGTTTTTTAATAGAAATACATATTTAACAAACCACATTATTTTTATAACATCTTTTCATTACTACTGTGGACTCCCTCACGCCTCACGCTTCCACTTGTATCGTTATAAAATTGTTTTCAAGCAAATTATCATTTTGTTTACAATCTTAAATCCAAAAATTTAGGTTTAACTCAAATATTGTTTGATGGTAGACAGTTATTTCTACTCTGACATCCTTGTTAACATTCAGTCAAATTACAATACTTTTGTAAATAAATCTTAAATTTCTTCCAATCTTCTTCAACCTTCTCCTCTCCCAGGTCTCGAATTCTGCCAGTCATCTCAGCTAGTTGCATATAGTCCATCAGCTGCATCTGCCATTCTTCCAGTGTGGGTAGATCTTGAGTTTTCCAGTTCTTAGCGATCAGTATCCTTGCTGCCGTTGTTGCATACATGAAAAATGTTCTGTCCTTCTTTAACACATTCTGGCCGACAATGCCCAGAAGGAAGGCCTCTGGTTTCTTGGTAAAGGTATACTTAAACACCTTTTTCAGCTCGTTATATATCATTTCCCAGAAGGCCTTCCCTCTAGGGCAAGTCCACCAGAGGTGAAAGAATGTTCCTTCATTTTCCTTACATTTCCAACATTTATTATCAGACGAATGGTATATTTTAGCCAGTTTAACTGGGGTCATGTACCATCTATATATCATTTTCATTACATTTTCCTTCAGAGCATTACATGCAGTGAAGTTCAGCCCGGTGGTCCACAACCTTTCCCAATCCTCAAACATGATGTTATGCCCAATATCCTGAGCCCACTTTATCATAGCCGATTTAACCATTTCGTCTTGTGTGTTCCATTTCAACAGCAAGTTATACATTTTTGAAAGTACTTTGTTCTTAGGTTCTAACAATTCTGTTTCCAATTTCGATTTCTCCACCTGGAATCCTAACTTTTTGTCATTCTTAAACACTTCTTTAATCTGAGCGTAGTGTAACCAGTCTCGCACTTTATCTTTCATTTTCTCTAAACTCTGCAATTTCCAATTGTCTCCGTCTCTTTCTAATATTTCCCAATATTTTGGCCAGTTGGCCTCCATATTGGGTCTTTTTCGGGCCTTTGCCTCCAGGGGTGACAGCCACCTCGGAGTTTTATTTTCCAGTAAGTCTTTATATTTTGTCCAGACGTTAAACACTGCTTTCCTGACAATATGGTTCTTAAAGGCCTTGTTAATCTTAACCTTATCATACCAAAGATATGCATGCCATCCAAATGCATTATTAAAACCTTCCAAATCCAGTACATCCGTGTCTTCCAGAAGTAGCCAGTCTTTTAGCCAGCAGAAAGCTGCGGCTTCATAATATAACTTTAAGTCTGGCAGGGCAAAGCCCCCTCTTTCTTTCGCATCCGTTAATATCTTAAACTTAATTCTGGGCTTTTTGCCCTGCCAGATAAATTTAGAGATGTCTTTCTGCCACTTCCGGAAGCACTCCGTTTTGTCTACAATTTGTAATGTTTGAAACAAAAACAACATTTTTGGCAATACATTCATCTTAATAGCAGCTATACGGCCTAGCAATGAAAGTTTTAACTTTGACCAACTATCCAAGTCTCTCTTAATTTCCGACCAACATTTTTCATAATTATCCTTAAATAAACTCAGATTTTTTGCTGTTATGTTTACCCCAAGGTATTTCACTTTCTTAACCATAGTTAGTTCTGTTTCTCTCTGAAACCGTTCCGACTCTATGTCTGTCAAGTTTTTTCCCAGCACCTTAGTTTTTTGTTTATTTAGTTTAAATCCCGCCACCCGACCAAAGTCTTGAATCAGTTGTAACACTTCTTTCGTACTAGATTCTGGCTCCTGCAATGTCAATACTAAGTCATCTGCAAAAGCTTTAAGTTTATATTGTTTCGCTCCGACCTGAATCCCTTCCACCAACCGGTCTCCTCTGATCATGTTCAGGAGCACCTCCAGGACCGATATAAATAACAACGGGGAGATCGGGCAGCCTTGTCGTGTTCCTTTTTCAATTTTAAACTCTTCTGTAACCACATTGTTAACTATCAATTTAGCCTTTTGTTCGGAATATATTGCATCAATCCCATTCTCGAACCCACGTCCCACTCCCATTTCTTTTAAATTTCCCTTCATAAATTTCCAGGATATATTATCAAAGGCCTTCTCCGCATCTATAAAGATTAAAACTGCTTTTGTATTTATGTCTGTTTGTAAAAGTTCCAAAATGTCAATAATGTTCCTTGTGTTCGCAGACATATGCCTACCTGGGAGAAAGCCTGCCTGATCTTTATGAATTACTTCATTTAGAACTTTTTTAAATCTACTTGCCAAAACATCTGCAAATATTTTGTAATCCACATTTAAAAGGGAGATGGGACGGTAGTTCTTGAGTTGTGTCTTTTCAGTTTCCGATTTTGGTATCAATGTGATAAAAGCTTCCTTCCACGATTCCGGCGCCCTAAGAAAGCAATTTTAAATCACAGAAAATCAAAATCAAGTCACAAAATAAAAAGCACAAAAATAAGTAACTAAAATATATGTCTGGGTAGGCTTGCTGAAACATAATAAGTTTTCAGTGGGCTTCTCTATATTGAGGGTGCCTTTCTAATGTCAGGGAGTTCCACAGCACAGGTACTCCTGCCACACAATACTCTCTCCCCATAAGGAGCAAGAAAAGAACTTGGAAAAATGTGCTGGAGAATAAAAGGTAAAGGTAAAGGTAAAGGGACCCCTGACCATTAGGTCCAGTCGTGACCGACTCTGGGGTTGCGGTGCTCATCTCGCTTTATTGGCCGAGGAAGCCGGTGTACAGCTTCCGGGCCATGTGGCCAGCATGACTAAACCGCTTCTGGCGAACCAGAGCAGTGCATGGAAACGCCGTTTACCTTCCCGCCGGAGCGGTATCTTTTTATCTACTTGCACTTTGACGTGCTTTCGAACTGCTAGGTTGGCAGGAGCAGGGACTGAACAACGGGAGCTCACCCCGTTGCAGGGATTTGAACCACTGACCTTCTGATCAGCAAGTCCTAGGCTCTGTGGTTTAACCCACAGCGCCACCCACATCCCTGTACTGGAGAATAGTAAGGGCTTAAAATGTTTGCACCCTGAGCCACTGGTTGATCTTCAACACGAGAGGTGGTTTCGGGGGAACCAGAGGTGCTGGCTACAGCTCCTTAGGCAGCTCTGCTTTATATTTTGAAGACCAAGAACTTAGGCTGAATTGCCACACCAAATTATGTCCACTAACCCATATAGAACATATTTTGTACGGTCCTGGTCTGTATATTGGAAGTCCTAATAACCTTTTAAAACCTTTGATCACATCCTGTGCTAAAACGTCATTAAAACTGCGACTATTGGCCCTAACGGAGCCCAGCCCTTTCCATGTGAGTTCGCTAAGCCAGCCAACTCTGTCTTTTGCCCTCCTTGTTTGTCATCCTTCCTAATTAAGTCTGCTTCACAGTGGCTCCAAAATGCACAGAATCCCTTCTCAAAAGGCTTTTATTTTTAATCCTCCATGACAAGCCTTATATCATGTTTGATAGAGAACTGGGGGTGCGTCGGAGAGAGAAATGAATATGCCCTGCGACTAGAGGAGAGGAGAGGCAGGGTTTGTTGTAAAGGCCTTTAAGCTATCTGTCTAGAAATACAGCTTGTTGATGTGAGCTATTGATTTCCCCCACCTCACCCCAATTCACATAATTCATCTCTTGGCTTCAAAGTTATATAAGCAGCAGGAAAGAGAGGTACTATCCCAAGATGTACATACATCAGATCACATATACATTTGTTGCATGCTCCTTTTCCCAAGCAGCAATAATGAGGTATTTTTGCAAATAGGGGCATAAGGAATATGCAGCTGTTTTGGGTGCACAACAGTCTCTTGAAGAGCCGCAATCAGCATCGGAGGAAGCCTCTTGGGCACCTGGGACGGCGTGCCCAGGAGTGGGGCAAACAGCCCATAGGGGCACGGTGCACAGCGCCATAGGGATAGAACAGGGCACTCGGCATCCCGTGCCATCCTTATGGGCACCACAGTGCTCCCTGTCCCTAAGGACGCCATGGCGCGCCCTGTGCTGTGCCATCCCATGCCTTCCCTATGCCACTGGGTGTATTTTCGCAATCGACGATCGGATTTTCACGATTGGCGGGTGACACTAGCACCCTTGGCCGCCCAGCAGGCAGTGCTCGCATCCCCTGCTGGCAGCACTGCACACCAGCCAGGGGTCCGAGCACTTCCTGCCGGGTGTGCCAAGCAGCACCTGTCCCATTAAACTTTAATTAGTTTAATGTAAATGCCCAGTGCACTTCCTTCTTTAAAAGTCTCACCACGGCAGAGGATTTCGCGCAGCAGCTAAGAAGGGCAGGAGAGGCAGCATCTTCCCAAAAAGGAGTCCTGGAGCATGCGGTTTGTAAATCAAAAAATAAGGTTTATTTACAAAACACCAAAAAACAATCCTGGCGACGAACCACACATCTCAGCAAAACACACACCCAAAGGGAGAAGGGGAAGAACAAACAAACAGGGGGACTATTTATACAGACTCATGTTCCTGGAAGCCTAATGACCTCCAGCTGCTCAGTGATTAGAGCGTTTCTGCTACTCTTTTAACCCTTTGATAGCAACACCCCCTCTCGCTCGTAACACTGAGCTGTACCAACCTTAATACAAATTTAAACCTGAACAGAAACATTTATGAGATTGCGGACTCAAAGCTTTTGTAAAACCGTCTGCGAGATTTTCTTGGCTTGGACAATACTTTAGTTCAATTAAACCTTGTTTTACACTTTGGCATACATTTTGATAACGGATATCCAAGTGTTTTGTGTGCGCCTTGAATTGACCTGATTTAGCTAGTTTAATACAAGGTTGATTGTCTTCCCACACTCTGATAGGTAGGGAACATTCTCCAAACAATTCTTGTACCAGTTGCTTATAAAATTCCAGTTCTCTACATATATCTGATAACGCATTGAACTCAGATTCAGTTGAACTTAAAGCTATAAGTGATTGTTTTCTTGATCTCCAACCAATTAGTGCATTTCCAAATTTTATCGCCATTCCTGACACTGATTTTCTATCTGGTCCAGCATCTGCCCAACTGCTGTCGGCCCAACATTCAAGTTGTGTGCTGCCCTCTGCTGATAGTTTTAAGCGAAAGCTTTTGGTAGTTTGGAGATACCTTAAAACTCTTTTTACTCCTTGCCAAGCATGCATTGATGGTTTTTCAGCTTGTCTACACAGCATGTTGACAGCATATGTTATATCGGGCCGAGTCCACTGTGCAATGTGGAGTAGACTGCCTATCGCTGACTGGTAAACCCCGGGATTACAGAACTCTGCCTTTTGCTCAGTTTGAGCATCCTTTGTGTAACTTAACTCCATTGGGGTTTTAACACCAGCACAGTTGTTCATTTTAAACCTTTCCAGCAACTGCTGGATTTTAGCTTCTTGGCTAAGCCAATAGTTACCATTTTCATCTTGCTGAATTTTAACTCCTAGATAAACAGATACATTGCCTAGTGATTTTATCTGAAACCTTTCTCCAAGCTTTGTGGCAAATTGTTGTGCAAGTTTATCATCCTTTCCACTGTATAATAAATCGTCAACAAATATCAAAACTGCTTCTTGTTCACATCCCGAGCCTTTTAGATAAAGACACGCATCTGCTGCGCTCTTTCTGAACCCCATGCTCTCTAGAGCATCGTTTAAGCAGGAATTCCAATTACGGGCGGACTGTTTCAACCCATAAATGGATTTGTGTAGGCGCCAGACCTGGTTTGGCTTGTCTCCTTCAAAACCTGGTGGTGGTGTCATATAGACTTCCTCCTGTAAGTCTGCATTTAAATAAGCCACATTGACATCAAAATGAAACAGCTTATTTCCCTTCTTAGCTGAAGAGGCTAGAAGCATTCTTAATGACTCCGATCTTGAAGTAGGGGCATAGATTTGAGAATAGTGAACACCTTTGCGCTGCGAAAACCCTTTTGCAACTAGTCGGGCTTTATATTGCAACTCTTCAGTAGTTGTGGGCTTTAAACGATATACCCATCGACAACCTACAGCTTGTTGCCCTTTCGGAAGCTCTGTACTTGTAAACACACCGAGAGACTTCATTGAAGCCATCTCTTTTTCCATTGCTTCCTGCCACTTTACGGCTTCTGAGCTTGGAAGCTGTTGTACTTCCATATAGCTTTCTGGCTCACACTGTGCCATATTTACGTATACACTTGTCACCTTAAACCGCTCTGGCGGCTTGCCCTTCGTGGCGCGTTTTGACCTGCGCAATTGCTCCTCTTGTGCCCCCTCTGACCGTTGGCTGTCAGAATCTGTCTCAGACTTTATGTCTGGACGTGCCTCTAGGGATAAAGACCTCCGTTTAGATACCTCCCTTGGGCTTGGTGTTGCAGGTGACCTGCTTTGCTTTTGCTGTCTGCTAGGCCTACTGACTGGCGAAGTTGGAGCACTCCTAGATTCTGGCTTTTCTACCTTAGGAGAAGAACCTCGTGCCTGATCAGAATCTGCATCTGAACCATGTGCACCATCCCTTTCTGGCTCATCACTCTCTGGACTTTCTTTCTCAGCATGAATGCCTAAATCATCTCTCAAAATGTCAGGGTTAGCGTGTAAGTGAGTCCATCCGGACTGCTCACAAAAATCAGCGCTCCTACTGAGGACCACTCTTGTAGTATCCCCACCTGGGTCCACAAACCTCCAAGATTTGGCATGTGGTTCGTACCCGCAAAAGATGAGTTTCCTAGCCCTTGGACTTCCCTTTTTCCTTAACGCTTTTGGGATAAGTACATAGGCTTGAGATCCAAACACCCGAAAGTAATAAACTTTGGGCTTCTTCCCATATAAAGCAAAATAAGGCGTAGTATCAATTACCGAATTATATACTCGGTTCAGAATATGAGTAGCCGCCTGCCAGGCTTCCGCCCAGTAAGTTTGAGGAAGTTTAGCATCAAACAACATAGAGTTTGCCAACTCTTGCAGAACCCTATTTTTACGTTCGGCCACGCCTCCTTCTTGGGGGGAATAAGGTGTAGACAGACGATGCTTAATTCCCTTTTTCTTAAAGAAATTCTGCAACACAGACCCGGTAAATTCTGACCCTCTGTCTGTCTGAAAAGCAAGTACTCTAGTACCGAATTCAAGTTCTACCGCATGAACCCAATTTTTAACTGTTTCTGCAGTATCTGCTTTTGTTTTGAGAGGAAAAAACCATGTAACCTTTGTTTTGTCATCCGAGAGACACAGTGCATACTTCGAACCTCCCATGCTAGCAACAGGCATTGGGCCACATAGGTCCATATGCACAAGTTGGAATACTTTGTCAGATTTCCTATCTGAACTGGGATAGCTGCATCTATGAACCTTCGCACTTTTGCATGCAGTACAATCCAAATACTTAGTACATTTGTTCAATTTGCACCCTTCTGATAATTCAGGTTGCCTTTTAACATACTGAAAATTAATATGCCCTAAACGGCGGTGCCATAAATGAACACAAGAATTATGGGTAGGCGTGTTCACACAACCAGCATGAACCTGTTCAACTTCATCTGGACTTGTCTCAAAATAATATAACCCATTTCTGCATTCCACCTGCAAAAGAGATACGTTATTCTTTGAAATAGTGCAAACCCCATTTTCAAACACAGTTTTAAACCCATTTCTATCAAGTTCTGACACAGACAAAATACACCCCTTCAGTCCCTTTAGCACGTAGGCATCAATTTCTGTTTGCAAACAATTCAAGAACACTGTGCCTACAGTCTCTAAGGAACGTTTAGTTGAATCTGCCATTGTCACAACTTTAGGGGTTAGCAAATGTCTGCAATTCTGCAAACGTACACTAGATGGCGCCACCAGGTGGTGAGATGCACCACTGTCGATCAACCAGCGTAGATTGCTGCCTTGGCCACGCCCTTGCATCAACGCCATTGCTGAAGCCATGTGCTGTGTGCTGTGGGAGTAGCCACGACCTCCTCCTCTTCTTCGACGTCCCCTGGAACTCCTTGTCTGGTAACTAGGGGTAACGGCCTTGTTGCTGTCTTGACCAGGTTCACGTGTGCAATTCCTGATTAGGTGGGAAGGGGAACCACAGTGAAAACAGTGTCTAGCTGCAAAAGCATTTACTGTGTGCTCAAACTCAGCATCAACACTCTTAGGCACAGCATAACTCCCCTTTAAAGACAAACCTCTTTCTCTTTGCCTTTTATCCTGTTCATCCGCAAGCCGAGAAGAAATGTATTCAAGGGTTAATTCAGTTGAAGGCATAGCTTCCAAAGTTAGAGCTAGAGTCTCATAGCTTTTATCAAGAGAAGACAACAATATGTATGACTGCTGCTCCATAGAGAAAGGAATGCCCAGCTGCCTTAGTTGATTAAAGGCAGACACCATTTTGGCAATATGTTCTTTCACACACGCTCCCGGTTGGAGACGTAAATCAAACAAACATCTTGTAGCATGGATCTTGGCCCCCGCAGTGTTTCTGGAATTTAACCGCTGCAGAACCGTCCAGACCTCATGCGTGTTCTTTAACTCAGAAACATAAGGCATTTGCTCTGGTCCCACTGCCAAAACTAGTAGACCTTGGGCTTTCCTGTCGCGTTTCTGTGAAGCTGCTGCTGCTGCTTTGGCTTCTGCAGACGCGTCTGCAGCTGCCTGTAAAGGCGGTGCTTCAGTACAGCTCCACAACTCTTTTGCTTGCAACCAAACCCTTACTCTAGCCTTCCAATCTTGCCAATTTTTCCCATTGAGTCGCGTAAACGGGACAGTAAAACTTTCCTGGGACTCTGCCATCCTCCCTGGGGCTTAGGAACGATACTCACACACCTGTAGACCGTCTCCCAGCTGCTGAGGTGGCTCCTTGAGGAATCAGACGTCTTCCAGCGAGTACAAACTGCGCAGTGCCTCTTTAAAACTTTTCTAGGCACGTTGCAGGACTCAAGCTGCTTTGGAGGCTTTCGTTGTCGGCAACCGCTTCTGTCTTCACTCCAGTCCTTGCATAAATCACTCTGAACTGCTCTCCTTATCTCCTTCTTGACGTACAAACATCCATAACCTGTCCCATTAAACTTTAATTAGTTTAATGTAAATGCCCAGTGCACTTCCTTCTTTAAAAGTCTCACCACGGCAGAGGATTTCGCGCAGCAGCTAAGAAGGGCAGGAGAGGCAGCATCTTCCCAAAAAGGAGTCCTGGAGCATGCGGTTTGTAAATCAAAAAATAAGGTTTATTTACAAAACACCAAAAAACAATCCTGGCGACGAACCACACATCTCAGCAAAACACACACCCAAAGGGAGAAGGGGAAGAACAAACAAACAGGGGGACTATTTATACAGACTCATGTTCCTGGAAGCCTAATGACCTCCAGCTGCTCAGTGATTAGAGCGTTTCTGCTACTCTTTTAACCCTTTGATAGCAACAGCACCAACCGTGAAAATCCGATCGCTTATCGCATAAAAGCACCCACTGGGGATGCAAGCACTACCCACCAGGGGGTGCCAGGCTGATTGCCAGGGGTATTTGCACAATCAGTGAGTGGATTTTCACGACGGCGATCGCGCCAATCATGAAAATCCGCCCACCAGGGGTGCGAGTCCTGCCATGCAGATCTGCCTGGGGGTGGGGTTGTCACAAACCCCACGGCATGACACCTGGGGTGGATCGCACACACACACCCCGCACACACCTTGCTTGAGTGCATGCTTCTTTCTTTTGTCCTGTTGTTGTTAAACCAGACCCTCCAAGTGTCCCTCTTTTCCAGGGACAGTCCTGGATTTACAGAAGCCGTCCTGGTTTCTGATTTGATCCCAGAATGTCCCACTTTTCCTTAGGACGTCCCTATTTTCATCGGAGAAATGTTGGAGGGTAGGGTTGCCATAATTCAAGAAGTGGAAATCCGGACACAAATAAATAGTTGAGCTTTCTCTTTTTTTGGAAGAGTTGGTTGGAAGAGTTAAATTGCCAAAGAACCGACCCCCAGACGTCACTTCTGCCATTGAAATCCCAGTAATGTCTGGGAAAATCCAGACGTATGGCAACCCTATTGGGCAATGCAGTCAGATGAGTGAGGAACAGTAGTAATAGTAGTAGTAGTAGTAGCAGTAATGAGCTTTCATGTGCATGCACACAAAAGCTCACACCAATAACAAACTTAGTTGGTCTCTAAGGTGCTACTGGAAGGAATTTTTTTGTTTTGTTTTGACTACGGCAGACCAACATGGCTATCTACCTGTAGTAGTAGTAGTAGTAGTAGTAGTAATGGAATAACACTTCCCTATTTTCATTGGAGAAATGTTGGAGGTTATGTCTGTCAGTTTGCATTTCTTAGTAAAGACAGTATTTTTCTGATGTGTAAAGATCTTTCCTATTCTACTTATTTCAAGACTGTTCTGGGAGCTTCTCTGTGTGAAAGAAACAAGCAGAAGGTCCGTGATGTTTGGGTTATTACTTCAGAGAAGCTGAGTACAGCTGGTCGAAACTGGTTCTGTTATCTCTTCTGTCAAAGTCATGCTGACTATAATAAGTGGCCAGAAGGAGCCCAGGTTTCCCCTTCTCTTTCTATCTCTCTTTAGTTCTGGTGTGGGGTTCTGTACACAGTACGTAGTACGTAGTGTTAAGGTTTAGTCTTATTATAAGTTTGTAAGTTTAACGTTAAGTCTGCTGCAACTGGATTTCTTATGTATTGGATTTGTGAATGTATTGAATTTGTGACTATTATGCTCATTTGCCTTCAGTTGCAGTAAAGTTCTGTTGGATGAAATGCCTCTGGTCTATTTTGGGGGGAATCCTGCAATGTGTTTAAGTTTCACTCTGCTAACTATACATTGGAATCTGCTCTGGATCAATATTGAGTAGAATTTCAATGACAATTTCAAACTGGTTTCATAGGTTTGTGAATCACAACATAAAACTGCAAAACTTGGGGTGTGGGGCAGGGTGAATGGGAGTTTGCACACCACAAGCAATGATAGCTCTCTCATACTGCCTTCAATGTCCAAATAATAATAATAATAACAACAACAGCAACAATCCAGGATGTACCAGTGAATGCTGACAACCATCTAAATGGGATTGTCAGCTTTCACTTGCAAATCTTTGAAAAATGGGGAAACACATTTCTATTCTCAAGCATTCAAAAAATTCATCTGGGATCGTCAGGATTCATATGTGAATGTCGACAGTGACCACATTCTGGACATTCCCTGTAATATAAATATATGTGGGATTGACTGAAAACCCAAATTCAGAAAGAGCTGCTAACTTATAGTGAATAAATAAATCTCCCTGTAGGTTTGTAATGATCTCTTCTCCCACTGAAATACGGCTCCTTCTTCAATTTACAGCGGAGGATGTGAAGGGTGGAAAGTGGCTAATCAGTGGAGAGAATAATCAATTCTAGTAAATTATAGGGAACAGCTGTAAGAGATTTATAGAGAGAGTGTTTCAGAGTAACACACATATACCATCCTTCTGATATTGAGAATCTATGTGTCATCCATGTACAAATAAAGATAAATATATCCCCAGGTAGTTGACATTTTGTTGCAGTAGAGGGGGAAAAACTCATCCAGTAATTTAAGCACTTGCTTCACAGAAGTGATTTATGAACCTGAATGGTCTGATTGGAGGTACACAGCTTGAGTCTTAATAGGACCCCATTTTGAGAGTTCATACATCCTTAAGAAAAGAAAACCCAGGATACACAAGACGTTTTATGTTACCCATCTATACTTTAAAGCATCCCACGTCTCCCACCAGGGTACCTATGAGAACTTGAATATGCTTTTATTATCCTCTTATTTTTTAACATTTATTAAATCGTTTTTTTCTTCCACAGGCACCGACAGTGATTTGCAATACTCTGGTCCATGGGGTCACAAAGAGTCAGACACGACTAAATGACTAAACAACAACAACAATCCTACAGTTTAAACACTTAAAAATAACTTTGAGAAACATCAAATTACAGCTAGTGGTTGCAATCAAGCATTAACTCTGGCAACATTATGCTGATAAGTAGATAGATTCGACCGGTGCTGCATATGACCGTGTATCAAAGTGACCAGGGTGGGTGCCAGGGGTTTCTCACTTATCTGACATCTAAGCGCAAAGCAAAAACCCATGGTTCAGTCATGGCCCCACAATCCCAAGTTTGCACATTGTACTGGGGTACATCATTGTGAAAAGGGTGAGTTCCATGCTAGAAATGGTTAGAAAAGAGATCAAAACTAAAACTGCCAAAATCCCGGCTCCTTTATACAAATCTACGGTGCAACCCGCAATACTGTGTACAGTTTGTTTGTTTATTTGTTTGTTTGCTTCATAAAATTTATACACTGCTTGATTGTAAACAAAAAAACCAACCTCAAGGCAGTTCACAAAAAGACAAAGCAAGATTTACAACAATTAGAACAATAATTTTAAAAGTACAACAGTAATTTAAAACATACTGAAATATACTCGGAGTCGAGAGTGGATTTCATGCTCTTTATTCTGCTCATAGTGGTGAGGAGGAATGGAAGTTCCCCCACAATATCTGCTTTATATACATTATTTACACAATGGGCTGCACGTGATTGGCTAATTCCAGGATTCTCCTGTAGGCCAATCAGGTTGTGGATTCACTTCCACCTGGAGCTGGATTGGGTGGCTCCTGCAGACCAATCATACTGCTGCATTGTTCTAGGACCAATCAGACTGGATTTTGGATCTTATTGTTCTCCGTACATAACACATACAAAAACTTAAAATACTACTACAAGTTAAAATTCACATGAGCGTCAAGTTCTGGCCATCGCACCTCATAAAAGATATTGCAGATTTGTAGAAGATGCAGAAAAAGGAACCAAAATGGTCAAGGGACTTGAGCAACACCCATACAGGGAAGAGTCACAGCGTTTGGGTCTTTTTACTTTAGAAAAAAATTGGGTAAGGGAGAGATGTAATAGGAGTGTAGAAAACAATGCATAGGTTGGTGAAAGTGAAGTTTTCTTCTGAATACCAGTTGCTGGGGAATGCAAGCAAGAGAATGCTAGCTGGGACTTAAGGGAATTGGAGTCCTCCGCATTTGTAGCATAGCTGTCAAGTGTCCCTTATTTGAAGGGACAGTCCCTTATTCCAGCGCCATGTCCCACTGCTGTCCCTTATTGATGGATGTCCCTTAAATGTCCCTTAAATGATGTCCCTTAAATTTCAAAGGAAGCAGCTTCTCTCCCTCCCTCCTTGCCAGCCAGGGAGGAGGGAGGCTCCAACTGTGTTCTTGGCTGTGTTGCTCACCCAATAAGAAGTCTAAGAATGACTGGGGGGTGGAGCTTGCATGCCTTGTGTGTGGCTAGTTAATGCAAGCTGACGGGGTTTTTGAATGCTGGACGCCATTTTGTTGCATGTGCTGCTCCAAACTTTGCAGTGCAAAGCCAGGCTGGGGAGCCATCTTAAGTTGAGGCTGCATAGGCCTTGTGGTGCATGTGATTCAGATTCTAGTCAGTTGAACCTCTGGTTACAAAGTTGGTTGGACAGTGTTCTCGAAGCTACCAGCATGAGTTTGACCAGACTGCAGGAGGACAAGAAGACTGGAGTGCCTGGAACAGGTGAGGCTGCAGATCCCTTATTTTGGCTGCTGGTCCCTTATTTTCAAGGCTGCTGGTCCCTTATTTTCAAATCTGTAAGTTGACAGCTATGATTTGTAGGGCACCACATTGGAAACCCCTGCTGCATAGGATCGGAGCCTCTGGCAAAGAGGTTCCCAATTCAAGCCCCAGAACCCCTGACAGCTTCAATGAAAACACCAGTTTGGAATTTGTCAGAAAAGTCCCCAAATCATGTTGGCTCATAGCTCAGATTCTGATATAAGAGAATGCAGTGAGCCTGTAGTGAAAGATATATAGAAGGAAATATTTCCCACTGCCAGCAAATTAATTTTTTCCTGTCGGGAAAAGCAGTATTTCTGCACAAGATTTTTTCATTTATACTTTTTTTGCGGTAGCCGAACTATTCTGACAGAACTTCCCCAAGCAGCACGATTTATAACATCCAGAATCTCTTCCAGGAAACATGAGACAAGGCCTCACTTAATTCTAAATAAAAGGTCTTTTGGTGATGATGCTGTTAAGGGGAAGTAAGTTATAAATGTAGCTACACTTTGACAGTAAACTTATATTCATTTCAGAAGATCAGAAGTTATGAGCTCAGTTACAAGATGAGCTGCAGGGCTATAAAAAAAAGGCTAGAAGTGATTGCTCACGCTGACACAGTATTTGAGCTTTTGAAAATGTGTATATTTGAGAATTTCAGAGAGAAAAGAATTTCTGTGAGTCATGAAATTTCCTCATAATGATTTTTTTTTTTTAATGCAAGAAAGAAAGTGACATGGGGAATACTCGTGTGTATTTAGATACACTGGATTCGAAAGATTTGTATGTTGTGTTTGTGAGGAAGTTGTAAAATACAAGTTATTCGTTCAAAACATGGTCTGTTTGAGCAGCAGAAATGTTAATAGATTTGGGGGCGTGAGTGGGGATTTTGGGCAAAAATCTTATAGAGACATGTGAGTATGTAAATGTGAGCCATGTCAATACATGATGTTTTTGATGTGTGGCTGAATTGGCTGTTCACTTCTTAGTTTAAACCAAGCTTTCCCACAGAAGTGTGAATCGTCACAGAAGATGCTTCAAAGCACCATTACATGAATATGTTATTTCCCCGCTCATGTCCCACATAGGGCTCGTCTACATGTCGTCGTCGTCATCATTATCAGGGCTTTTTTTCAGACAGAACTCTCCAGAACTCAGTTCCGGCACCTCTCAGGTGGGTGCCATTGCCATAATTCACGGTGAGTTCCGGCACCTTTCTTTCTAGAAAAATTGCACTATTATTGTAAATATTATTGTAAAAATATGTACAATATTTTTGGCAAAGGGTTAAGGGGGTAACAGAAATCACTGACCGAAAGTCCAGAGGTAGCATTATTATCAACTTATGATGGAGTGGAAGGTTCACAGGGTATGAAGGACTTACTCACAAATTTATTGACAGCTGCACAAATTATAATAGTTAGTGGAAGGGGCAAGCAGAATATAAAATGGAAGAATGGAACAAAGAGGTATGGGATATAGCTATTAATGATAAATTAACATGTGCCATTAAGGTAAAATGGGGAATATGCAGGAGAAATGATTCTGAGGAGATATGGAGGGTGTTTGCAGAATTCGTACTGTTAAAACGGAAAGGGGTCAAACCATCGCAAGAGGTGTTGAAATTTTGGGAGATTGGTTACAATGGAATTGTCTCAGTGGTGGGGTGCACATTTTTATTCTTATTTATTTATGATTATTACTTTGTCGAAAATAAATAATAAAATTTATTAAATAATAAAAATAATAAAATGCATTTCAAAAAAATAAAAAATTGCACTGATGATGATGATGATAGTTATTGCTATCCAGCTTTAGATGTTTAAGGGGGCACTCTTAAAATGGTTTACAACCTACATTAAACCATCAAACAAAACAATCCAGAGTAAAACAAAAGTCAAGCAGACATTCAAAGCAACAGAATTTACAGGAAACTAAAATATTATCTTCAAGATTTCAAAATAAACATGACTAAAGGAAGCCATGTTTAAAACAGTGAGAGAAGAAAATATTATCATAAGCATGCAACATATCTGCTGCTGTTAATCCTGCCAATGGCAGTTCATGGCGGCCGACTGTGGAAGCTCAGGCTTGATCACCTGGGTCTGCACTAAGAGATGGTCTCTGGCCTCCTCAGCAGCCTCAGATTTTGTAGTTGGAGTCAATCAGAGCCCCTTCAGGCCAGGCGGAAAAAGGGCTTCCAGGGCTTCCATCCACAGGGGTGCCATCGGGGTGGGGTGAGGGCTCGAGGGCTCCCAACAAATTTCAAGAAGGGGGCAGATCCCCTCAATATTCCATGGTCTTCAGCAGACCCCGACAGGCCTCCCTGCAGCTGCGACAGGCCTTGTGGCCTTCTTCCGCCGCGTGACATCACATGTGCACGTGGTGCGGACGATGTTACGCATGTACTGGGCTCCCCCAAAGTTGGGTGGCACCCGGCATCCCTGCCCATCCAAGATGGTCCACTTCCACATGTCCCTCGGAAAACCTCCTCTTTACTGTTGAATCGGAGCAAACGTCAAGCGGGTTCTCTGCAGATTGAAGTTTGCTCTGATTAAGTGGTAAAAGGGCGGGTCTTCCCTGGAAAAACACGGAACAAGTGGGAAACCACTCGGACCTGTGCTTTGTGGGCGCGGGGCAATCAGAAGTGTGAACAAGCCCAATATAGCTTTGCTAGATCTTCTGCAATTCCACACAGCAAAATTTCACCGATTGTACTTAGTGCATGATTTATTTATTTATAGATTTCTATTCCTTCCTTCGCCAAAATGATCCCAGGGTAGTTTTCAAAAAGGTAATAGAAAACAAAATGCATCAGTAAAAACATCAAAAAGTATTCTCATAAATAACATAGTAAAGGTAAGGGGACCCCTGACCATTAGGTCCAGTCGTGGCCGACTCTGGGGTTGCAATGCTCATCTCACTTTATTGGCCGAGGGAGCCGGCGTACAGCTTCCGGGTCATGTGGCCAGCATGAATAAGCCACTTCTGGTGAACCAGAGCAGCACACAGAAACGCGGTTTACCTTCCCACCAGAGCGGTACCTATTTATCTACTTGCACTTTGACATGCTTTTGAACTGCTAGGTTGGCAGGAGCAGGGACTGAGCAACGGGAACTCACCCCGTCACGGGGATTCGAACCGCCGACCTTCTTATTGGCAACTCCTAGGCTCTGTGGTTTAACCCACAGTGCCATCTGTGTCCCTTCATAAATAACATAGCAGTGTCCTAAAAATGACTTAAGCACCTGTTGTGATGCCTCATTACAAGATTGCAGTTTCAACCCATTTTCGGTTTTAAAAAATCTCAAGCAGCATGATTAAGATCCTGGAGAGGCATCGACAGGTAGATCTGTCCCCTTATTTTTTTAACTGCTTTCTAATTATTGGACCACTTCGCCTCCACATGGGCACATTTATAGAGCTAGTACAACGGTGGAAAAAAATGTCCCTCTTGCAATCTAAGCCAAATTTTGTCTTGTACTGTTTTCCATCTAAATGGACGAATGAGAAGGCAGCTTCACACATCCATAATAAGATAGTGACAGAGTACTGGCAAGAAGGGAGAGCCATGAGACAGTCTGAATAAGCAACAGTTATTATTACAGTCTGAGTAATGGGACAGACTAATGAAATTTAAAAGCTGCAATATTTGTCAACTGTTCACTTTATTTTGGAGCTACAAGAACAACTGTATCATTAAAGTGAGAATCGTTCAATATTCTTCCACAGCACGGTCTGGAAATTCTGAAGAGCTCCTGTTCATTGTAATATGCTTTCTGAATAAGAACAAGCTGGATTGTGCCCCAAATGGATTGACAAAAAATGGACTATGGATTCTCCTAATGTGCCTATTTTCCAGGGACAGTCCCGAATTTACAGAAGCCATCCCAGTTTATGAATTGATCCCAGAATGTGCCGCTTTTCCTTAGGAAGTCCCTATTTTCATCAGAGAATTGTTGGAGGGTATAGAGTTATGCAACCCACGAGCCAAGGAAATAACTAACTATGCAACCTTTAGAAGACATCTGAAGGCAGCCTTTAACATTCCCCATAAACAGAAACAAGTGTGCTAGATTTATGGACAACAATTCTTCACCACCCTTTGTCCCTGTTTTATTGCCTTTGGGTTCAGTTCCTAAACAGCTTGTTTTTACCAAGAAAGGACTCAGCTAAAAGGTAAAGGTAAAGGGACCCCGACCATTAGGTCCAGTCGTGACCGATTCTGGGGTTGCGGCACTCATCTTGCTTCATTGGCCAAGGGAGCCAGCATACAGCTTCTGGGTCATGTGGCCAGCATGACTAAGCCGCTTCTGGCGAACCAGAGCAGCGCACGGAAACGCCGTTTGCCTTCCCATCAGAGCGGTACCTATTGATCTACTTGCACTTTGACGTGCTTTCGAACTGCTACCCTCGTGAGTTAAACCACAGAGCCTAGGACTTGCCGATCAGAAGGTCGGAGGTTCGAATCCCTGCAATGGGGTGAGTTCCCGTTGCTCGGTCCCAGCTCCTGCCCACCTAGCAGTTCAAAAGCACCCTTAAGTGCAAGTAGATAAATAGGTACCGCTTTATAGCGGAAAGGTAAACGGCGTTTCCGTGTGCTGCTCTGGTGCCGGTTCACCAGAGCAGCTTCGTCACGCTGGCCACGTGACCCGGAAGTGTCTGCGGACAGCGCTGGCTCCTGGCCTCTAGAGTGAGATGAGCGCACAACCCTAGAGTCTGTCAAGACTGGCCCGTACTGGCAGGGGTACCTTTACCTTTACCTCGGGTTACATATGCTTCAGGTTACAGACTCTGCTAACCCAGAAATATTACCTCAGGTTAAGAACTTTGCTTCAGGATAAGAACAGAAATTGTGCTGCAGCAGCACAGCAGCAGCAGGAGAAGGCCCTACTAGCTAAAGTGGTGCTTCAGGTTAAGAACAGTTTCAGGTTAAGAACAGACCTCCGGAACGAATTAAGTTCTTAACCCGAGGTACCACTGTATATATAAACTTTGGTGGTCTGGTAACAACGAGGCAGTTGAGTGAAGCATTTAATTGGCTAAATTTGCAAGGCACTTTGAAAACAAATCTTTGAAAGGCCAGGCAGCCGGCCTGAAGCAGGGCGGGAAGAGGGAGCAAGAGGAAGAGGACGTCAGCATTTGTTACAGAGAAACCTCATTTGAGGAGCAAAGGCGAGCCAAGCCAGGCTCAGCCTCCAGCAGCAGAAACTGCACCAGTCCTTGTTTGCCGGTCGGAGCGCAGCCTGGCGTCTTCTACTTCTCATCTGTGCTTCGGTTATATTAATAAATATTTCTGCGATGATGGGTCACAATTGGTTTCACTGAGGAAAGCTTCCAACACTCCTTGGCTTGTTCCCCCGGGGACCAGGATTTGTCTTTCGTTAAACAGCACTCGGTGCAAGTGAAATAACAGCGGGCCTGACCTCATGGCACAGGGCAAGATAATCCAAATAAACTCGGGTCGGCCTGCCAGGCATCAATATTTTGATTCGTGAAGCTGGCCTAACGAGAACGCCGATCTTGGTGAAAATCAGCGCTCGGGCACGACTTCCCCGAATCAATCCCAACCCCAGTATTTGTGTTGGACAGCTGTGACAAAGAAAGCAGTCATGGAGATGGATGAGATTCAGGCGCAGGGCCCAAAAGCAACATTCTGTTTGGTAGCTTGCCACGTCACAACTAGGAGGTCCAACCCAGTCAGTTTGACGGGGCAGGGGGATAGCTAAAAAGAAACTATTTTGCCACTATCTGAGATCGAGGAAACATTCTTTTTTTCTTTTTCTTTTTTTGGAAGGAGCAAATGAGTGGCCAGGAGACCTGATGGTTTATTTGTTGCAACAAAGGTTTCTTTTCTTTTCTTTTAATTTTTATTTATACTTTTCAAGTTTCACTCATTTTATACTTTCACTCATTTTATTTCATTTTATTTTTAAATAGTTTTTATTGGGGGTTTTTATATATATACATCCTTTATGAAATATCTCTCTAACAATTTTCCATTTTTTCCTGCCCCCCTCCCCTGGACTTCCCTCCTACTTCCACTTTGTTTTACTTTCAATTTATTCATCCTGCGTATTATTTCCCCAATTAATTCCTAATACATTTACATCATATATATTCATATATATATATAGGGATGCAGATGGCGCTGTGGGTTAAACCACAGAGCCTAGGACTTACCGATCAGAAGGTCAGTGGTTTGAATCCCTGTGACAGGGTGAGCTCCCGTTGCTCAGTCCCTGCTCCTGCCAACCTAGCAGTTCGAAAGCATGTCAAAGTGCAAGTAGATAAATAGGTACCGCTTGGGCAGGAAGGTAAACGGTGTTTCCATGCGCTGCTCTGGTTCGCCAGAAACAGCTTAGTCATGCTGGCCACATGACCCGGAAGCTGTACACTGGCTCCCTTGGCCAATAAAATGAGATGAGCGCTGCAACCCCAGAGTCGGTCATGACTGGACCTAATGGTCAGGGCTCCCTTTACTTTACCTACACACACACACACACACACACACACACACACACACACTTGTGAATGTTTACTCAAACATTTCACTCATTTTACAATCATTTTGACATTCCAAAACTTGACTTCCTCCCCCCTCTTTCTGCGGCTCCTTAAATGTATTTTTAGTATCTTCTGT
Source organism: Podarcis melisellensis (assembly GCF_964234715.1). Taxonomy (NCBI): domain Eukaryota; kingdom Metazoa; phylum Chordata; class Lepidosauria; order Squamata; family Lacertidae; genus Podarcis; species Podarcis melisellensis. The sequence continues at coordinate 83,643,371 of NC_138537.1, forward strand.
ATAGCCGAATTAACTTAATTTGCTCATTTGTTCATCTTCTTTAAATATATGCTCTTATGAAACCACAGGTTATTACAATAATCCTGCCAATGTTTTTATCCGTTTACAATTTATCTGTAAATATTCAACAAACCATCGAGGAAGCATTCTGACCCGGAAACATACCATAAACTCAGGCTATCTTGGTCTAGAGTGGTGGTTTTCAAACACTTTCCTTGTTATTTCATTTGCCACAGTATCCATGTATGCTGCAGAGAATTATGAACCCTATAGTACAGAGGGTCTTCTCAGTGGTGGCTCCCCTTTCAGTGGAATGCTCTCCCTAGAGAGGCCTGCCTGGTATCTACAGTTTCATCCTTTTGCCACAAGGCACAAGCTTTTCCATTTAGCCCAGGCTTTTTAACATCTTTTCGTAATTTAAAGCTGCTATTGTTATTCTGGAGTGCAATCCTAATCATGTCCCGAAATCGTATTCCTTTGCATTGTCATTTGTTTTATTTTATTTTATTTGGATGTGAAACCTTCAGGCCACAGAAAAAAGTGTTAAAGCAGATTGGCTTTCAGAGCTTCATTCTCAGATTGGAGGTGGTGTTGTCTTCTGAAATCTTAGCAAATGATTAAAACTTTTTCTTTTCCTGGTTATGTTTCAGAGAATAAAAGCCATTCCCAGCCCCAAATTTATCACCCAAGCAAGGCTGACATTAATTGTATTCTGTTATTACAAGCAGGGGTCATGTGTGTATTTCATAATAAAGTGTGTTATCTCTTTTTTTATAGATATATCCATGCAGGCTAAACAACATTAAGAAACCTAAGGTCAAAGCCCAGTCAGTTAGAAAGAATAACAGGGGAGGCAATGGGTGGAAGCGATTTGTAAAAGAACCCAGTGTTTTCCTTCTAAGATTATAACAGGATGTTGTATTTAATTTAATTTATAAGTAGCATTTGTACCGACACTTTAGCCCAAAAGGCTCTCTGAATTGTAAGTCAATGAACCTCCACCATTCTTTTCAGTCTGCTGCAATCTCTGCCATTCTGCGTTGTTCTAAGATCTATTTATTTTATGACAAATCTGGGTTGCCTGGCTCCCAGGATTCTAACCCCTCTGTCAAGTGGGACACACAGCATTCAGATGTTAGTTCAAAGGCAGAAATCTGCTCTCTACCATGGTTTCCAGGGAGCTTTGCAACTGTATTTGGTCTGTTGAAGTACTTGTAGCCAATGGCTTTGCCTCGGGCAATACCATCTTGATCATGAGTATTCAGAACAAGAATTTTCCCCTTAATTAAAAGTGTACCTAAGACAAATGTGCCAAGCAACAGCAATGGGGGCGGGGGGGGGGGCAGGAGAGAGAACACTAAATGACCTCAGAAAGAAAAGAGTCCAGAGTCACCGAGTATGCATTTAGTTTATTACTTTGTCCCCGCAAAATATTTTGAGCACAATTCTCCAGGAAGCTCCATCTGACTAAATGGGAGCACTGTCCTAGTCGTTTCAATGGGGTTTGCTCAAGCAAATCTCCTGAAGCATTATCTCCATTAATAGTGGCTTTGACCAAATAAAGAATTTTAATTGATCACCTGACTTTTAACGAAGTCTTTATTTGGTTGCCTATAATCAGATCCTCAGATGCATGACTTTTAAAGATTGGGGCACAAGAACCTGCAATAATTTAATCACTGATGGAAGTAAAAGCCATTTTTAACATTTACTTTTTCACTGCTTGCTAGGCTAACACCCCAGACCTCAGCCTAGCAGATACAGCCTTGCCTTGATTTGCATTGATTAAACACCCCACAATTAGCCCCACTCACCTACAATCATTATCCCGCTTCCCTGGGAGTAAGCCCCACTGGATTCAGTAGGACTGTGATACGAGCACAGCTCAGGCAACCTTTGTCCGTTCTCGTTCATTCTGCCAGTACCAAAGTGGTCTATGCAGTTGTCCCATGTAAGATTATCATCCCCAACTCTGGCACTGAAATCTCCCAGGAGGTGTTCCCAGGCTCAGAACCTCCTGGCAGTTTCCTGGTTCCCTCTTCCCCATTAATTCCAGGTACTTGGACCTGAGTGCCTTACAGTATGTCAGGGAGCCGACGAGAAGAACAGGTCATTCACAGATGAGAGAAAGATCTGTGACTAACTTAGAGTTTGTTGTTGTTTAGTCATTTAGTCGTGTCCGACTCTTCGTGACCCCATGGACCAGAGAACGCCAGGCACCTCTGTCCTCCACTGCCTCCCGCAGTTTGGACAAACTCATGCTGGTAACCTCGAAAACACTATCCAACCATCTCATCCTCTGTCGCCCCCTTCTCCTTGTGCCCTCCATCTTTCCCAACATCAGGGTCTTCTCCAGGGAGTCTTCTCTTCTCATGAGGTGGCCAAAGTACTGGAGCCTCAGCTTCACAATCTGTCCTTCCGGTGAGCAACTTAGAGTTAGTCTCTTTATTAAGGAAAGCAGGCCAAAGAACAAACGGTGACTTCTAGAGGCTGTTCCTGTCTTGATAAAGCAGTTGTATGGACTGGCTTGTGTCAGGCCCCTCGCTCTGTCTATGGCAAGATCCAAGGGACCCTTTCTGTGTCTGCCTGGCTCTCTGCTCAGCAACGTGCAATAAATACTTTGTTCTGGGAGTGGTTGGAGTTTGCAAGCTGTCAGCAGAGAAGCCATCAGAGTGGCTTTGTGCTAGAACGGCCAAGTCTGACTCGTGTCCCTGCCTTGTGCTGGGGCACCTGCCTCTCCCCTCCTCTCCATCATCCTTCTAGCTCCCAGCCTCCAGTACATCCCAGCTCTTCCCCTCTTCTGGGGTGTGGCCAGTTTCCCACCACTAGGAACCCGGATCCGCATCTTCTCCCTCTGTGCTTTCCCTGTGCCTTCCTCATCTAGTCAGTCCCTGACACAGTAGAGAAGCCGTTCTTATTGCGTGTGGAGGTCCCCAGGCCACCCCAAATAACTCACACATCACACAGAATTTTTTGTTTAAGGTTTTTGGCATAATTTTGGACACAACTTTATTAAAATACAAAGATGTGAGTGGTTGCTTAGGCATTGATTGCGACTATCTGCCCCCCAGTGGGGGACAGACTGACATTTCACAAGTCTGCGAAAGTCAGAAAAGAGGAATACACTTGGGGGTAGCGACGGAGCAGGGAACCTGCCCTCAGCCTTCCCCAAATGCAACCAGGGGCTCTTGTGTGGCCCTAGCCCCTTGACAGGGTTAGGACAAAAGCAATAGTGAGCCCCTGTATTCCTTTAATGGAATCCCTTGCAGCAGCAGCATTAGAGGGGTAGGCACAGCCAATCCATGCCCCTCAACCAACCAAACCATAAACCAATGCCTAACCACAGCCTTACAAGTTGTGACGATTTGCTACGCAGCAGGCAAAAACCAAATGGCCCCAGCCAATCAGCCAAATGGATAAAATTCCTACCGGGCCCCTGCCCCAAGAGCAGACGACCCCATGACAGGCATAGCAAGATCAAAGCGAACAACCCCTAAATATAGGGAGGGGGGACAGGTAATCTGAGGCATGGAGCAAAAAGAGGAAGCTCTATGCCTCGTGCAGGGAGTTTTAATATTTCTGGCTGTCAATCATCAAATGGCAACATTAACTTCATCCCAACAACAAGGGAAGCCCAATCACAACAGTGGCCAATGATCAATTAGCCCAGCCCATAACTTTGGAGTGTCCTGTCGGCCCCCACCGCAACACGCGCTCTCCATGAAGGAGAACATGTTTTGTTGTGGATCAAAGCCTCTTCTAACTTGAGTCATGGTACTGAGTTCTCAGACGCTGTCCTATGACTCTCACTCACTCAGATCCTTGTTTGCACACTTTCCAATGCGTCTCGTCTCTTTAATGAGAGAGTCTCGTTTCAGTGTTTTCAGTAAACTTCCTGCCTTTCTGAGAAGTCAACGCAGTTCATCAGCAAAAACTCTAATGAGATGGTACACAGCACCACGCTCGTGTTCGCTGTATAATAATTTACATTAAGTCTTCCTGCTAAATACATATTGTTCCCATCAGCGAACAAACAGCTTATCCAAACGTCCAGATAATTTGAACAACATGTTACGGTTGCGGCATAATGCGACAAAGCAGGCAGTCACAGATGAGTGAGCAATATGCCAATAAAATGGAAAGAAATAAATTAGTATCATGGTAACACATGTGTATTCACAATTAATAAATTCCACTCCATCAGCCCATGATTTAATTATGCATTATGTATAGAGGTACCATGAATCATTCATGAATCCTGTTAACTAAATTGTTATTTGCAAGGCATGTGATTTACATTAAACATATTTACATTAAATTCTCCAAGTGGAGGCAAGAAAAACCTCTTGGCAATTTTTTTTATATATTTAAAAAAAAGTTGGGGGTTGTTGTTGTTTAAAAAACACACACGATAAAGATGAGAAATTGTATCTTATGAATTAGAAAACAACATCTCCATCTACAGAAAACTAAAACGAGGCACACACTTCAGTCGATTCTGACTCATTTACAGGCTCTCTTTCAGTGGCATGCAGTGATATTTTTTTTTAATGTCAGTGACATCACACATGTGACATCACAAACATGGTGTCACGAACATGATGACATCATGAGTGTGAGCATCGTGCCTCCCTCCCTAAGCTAGACAGAAGTTTCCTGGGCTTTGGGAAGGAGACACCCGGGGAACATTTAGGGGACTAGCCTAATCCCCCTAGTGATCTTGTTCATTGACCACTTGTCCCTGGTCTGTTTGGGCTGCTCATCTGGGGTCAGCAGAGCCTTTTAAACTAAGGCACAATGGTGGGGTTCTGTTGCCATTTTAAATGCACCCAGTCCTCTAGGTCACTACACCCCCCACATAGTGACTTCACAGATGGCAGGACCAGTGTTGATATTGGAAGTCTCATAAGCTCACCTGGTGTTTAACACAAGTTTGAACTAAAGAACCTTTTGGAACATTTTGTAGAAAACTAGTTTTTGGTTACTACAGCTCATTAATAATAATAATAATCCCATCTGACTGGGTTAGTTGAGGAAACAGTGCTTTGTAGGGAATAGAGTAGTTGCTTTGGAAGTTGATAATCAGGCATCTGCACAACATGGCCAGCCCAATGAAGTTAATGTTGAAGAATCATTGCTCCGACACTTAAAAATGGAAAGCGTAATGCTGGTGGTCAACAAAAGAGGTTTAAAGACTCTCTCAAGGCAAATCTTTAAAAATGTAGTATGGACACCAACAACTGGGAAACACTGGCCTGCGAGCACTCCAATGGGAGAACAGCCTTTGTCATGGGCTTTGAAGACGCTCAAACTCAGGACGGAAAGGAGAAACGTGCTAAGAGGAAGGCATGTTTGGCAAACCCTCACCGTGATCAACTCCCGCCTGGAAACCTATGTCCCCTCTGTGGAAGGACATGTGGATCCGTAATTGGCCTCCACAGACACTTACGGACTCACTGTTAAGACAGTGTTCATGGGAGACAATCTTACTTGGCTACGAGTGATCGCCAAAGAAGAAGAAGAAAAAGCTTTGTGGAGATCAACCATTCAGTCCAAGCATTCTTAGATAAATTGAGGGACAATTGCTGAAAGATGGTGAAGATACAGCACTTGGGGAACAATCTGAACAGAAAATTTATATCCCAACATTTCCCCTTGACGTAGTATTGATGGTCTGGAAACCTAAGAATAATATAACTGCCTTTAGCAGGTTTTTTTTTAAATGACCATTATAATTTTCATATTTGGATACAGTACTCCTGCCCTGGTTAGGTTAATGCTATTTGCCTGCAATCATAGAATTGTGGAGTTGGAATGGGGACCCAAGGGGTCTTCTAGTCCAGCCCCTTGCAAATGTATTGTTTTTTAATTGCTGTTATTATTTATTGAATTCCTATACCGCCCTTCATCTAAAGGTCACAGGGCAATTTACAATATCAAGTGTGTGCTCTGCTAACTGGAGCCCAATAGCTCTAACGTGGTTCACAACACAGTCAAAGATATTCATTTAAGATAGTGATTAAAAAAACCCAAAACATTAAGGACAAGCGGTGCACAAAAAATCTTTACTCTAAAGTAAGGGCTTTTCTATGGTGGTAAGGGAAAGGGAAAGGGACCCCTGACCATTAGGTCCAGTCGTGACCTACTCTGGGGTTGCGCCGCTCATCTCGCTTTATTGGCAAAGGGAACCAGCGGGTCGTGTGGCCAGCATGACTAAGCCGCTTCTGGCAAACCAGAGCAGTGCATGGAAATGCCATTTACCTTCCCGCCAGAGTGGTACCTATTTATCTACTTGCACTTTGATGTGCTTTTGAACTGCTAGGTTGGCAGGAGCAGGGACCAAGCAACAGGAGCTCACCCTGTCACGGGGATTCAAACTGCCGACCTTCTGATCAGCAAGTCCTAGGCTCTGTGGTTTGTCCCACAGCGCCACCCACGTCCCTTTTCTATGGTGGTAAGAGGGTGCAAAAAAGAGGAAGCCCTCATAATTTATATTATATTATATTATATTATATTATTTTATTTTATTTTATTTTATTTTATTTTATTTTATTTTATTTTACTTTTTTTTATTTTATTTTATAGATTTGAGCATGTAAAACAAGTCTCCATGACATCACTAATCTACAGTCATTTCTAAACAGTTTTAGACAATTTGTATTTTAGTTCACTGATGAAAAAAGGGTCTTTTTCTGGACCTGCTCATAAAAAAGTTGCCAGATTAATCTTTACAGCCCTGATCCCAGTTTGGATGCACGACATCTTGGACTTCTTGGGATGCCTTGAAGCACAAGAGCAAGGTGTCTCAGCCAATTAAAGCAGAGGAAAGAGAGGACGAGGCATGACAGCTTCCTAGCTGGTCCTGGACCGCAAGCATTCTGCCCGATTTAGAAAACCATTATAATAAAAAGGTTGGTTGATGTTCCTCGGCTGGCTTGGTTTCATGAAATATTCAGATGCAGCCATTGAAAGGGAGAATGACTCTGGTAAAAAGACATAGCATTAATACTGCACTCTTGTTGCATTTGGGTCGCTGGCTTGGCTTTTTGTGTTCTCAGGAGCCCATTTCCTCAGAAACATCAGCATAAAGGCGGACAATTCCAACAAGGAAGAAAAACGGGAGGCACCTAAAGAAAGCGGCAGGGCTGCATAAGGAGCTTGCCGGGTGAGGAAGGGAATGTATAAGAAATGGAAGAAATGAGAAATCACAAAGGTATTGAGGAAATGCTCATCCAATCTGCAGATGACACCAAACTGGGAGAAATAGCCAATGCCATTGAAGAGAGAATTGGGATTCAAGATGACCTCAACAGATTGGAGGACTGGGCCCAAACTAACAAAATACATTTCAATAGGGCCAGTGCCAGATTTATGTACAGTGGTACGTCAGGTTACATACACTTCAGGTTACATACACTTCAGGTTACAGACTCCACTAACCCAGAAATAATACCTCAGGTTAAGAACTTTGCTTCAGGATGAGAACAGAAATTGTGCTCTGGCGGTGCGGCAGCAGCAGGAGGCCCCATTAGCTAAAGTGGTGCTTCAGGTTAAGAACAGTTTCAGGTTAAGAATGGACCTCCGGAACGAATTAAGTTCTTAACCCGAGGTACCACTGTATAGGTTTGGTAGGCTGAAGCCTAGGGCCTCTAAATCTAAGGGGCCTCACAAGCCCACCCGCTCCCCAGCGGGCAGTCTCCCATCTCCCAAAATTGCAAACCCAAGACTTCAAGCGAGGGCAGGGCAACTTGGACCTCTAAATTGAGGGGGCCTGGCCAGGATGAAGGCCTGTTAGATACTCTGGACTTTATGAGCTTTATGAGGCATCTGACCCTCACCTGAGCCTACTTCCCAAGCTAGCAAGCCCCACCTGGGCTATTTCACTATTCAGGTCAACTTTACAAGGTTTAATTCCATTCCTTTCATCAAACTGTTTTTTGGCTGGTCTGCTATAATCCTGATTCCGGAGCAAAGCACACAAGCCACCCCACCCCCAACAGATCCATGATTTTCAAAATTTTGTCCATACAAAACACCATCTTTGGCAACTGCGCATTTGCTGTGATTCAAATTTACATTAAAACCACGCTTGGTCAGGGTTGTCACACACAGCAAACTCTTAATTCGGGCAAGTAAACTACATCTCTCACTTCATTACAAAAGAAAACCTGCGGAAGGGAAGGAGGAAAGTCAACTGCTCCACGGAGCATAAAGTAAGACAGATGTAAAAAGACTTGAAATATTTGTGTATTTTGTTGGTGTTGGTGTATTTGAAATGAAAACTTCATAAAAAGCATTTTTTTAAAAAAAAGAAGAAGAAGAGAACAGCAGGACTGAAACAAGGCAGCTTATTTTCCTAAATAAATGCCTTTTTTAAAAAAAAAAAGTCTCCTCAGGGCCCTAATCTGCGTGGTCAAGATTTAGCCGAAAATTCAACATTGTACGATTCACTGCAAGGCAGCGCCAAACGTGAGGGCAAGTCTCCCTTTGATATTTGGCGTCAAAAATTCCACATTTCCTGGCACTCCACAAAATGACCCCTTGGCGCCGTAACCTGTGTAGTGATCCTTTAGCCCCAAACCCAGTGTCGTCCAATTCACTCCAAAGCAGTACCAAATGCCAGCACAAGTCCCACGGCAATGTTTGGTGGTTTTGAGGTGTGAGAATAGGGCCTGCCCCGAACATCATAAAGAGAATGAATATGCCACGTAAAAGCTGGCAGTGGAAAATTTCAGAACCTGAAATGGTTGTGCAACAAGCACATGTTCCTCCAGCGAAAAGGGGAAGGAAACAAGCTTAAGACCTTGCGATCCCTAAAAAGGCAATAAGTTAAATGGATAGTATATGTTGTATTAGAAATGTGTTATTTTGTAACAGGAAGATTGTAAGCCAAGCCTCCGAAGGAGGGGCGGCAGTTAGGGCTTAAAACCTTCATGCACTGCTTGAACGGGGCTCTTCGGTCACACGGAGATGTGATGGGAGCCCGCCTTTGCAAAAGCGACCCAATAAATATACTTGGTTAACCAAGCAAAAGGTCTCAGTCCGTTTATCCACGTTTAGGATTTTCTCACAAATTTGGCGCCCAACGTGGGGCTCCTTACCGTCCAACGGGGGAGTCGGTGCAGACGAGGGGCTTGAGGCGCCTCTCCTTGATTTCAGGGAGGTCCGTCCTCTCCACCCGACCCGCCGTGGGCAAAAGGGGCTAGACGAGACCCACAGGAAAGTAGTGATCGATAGGATCTCCGCCGTTTGAAATACGGGCAGGAGAACTTGCAGGGACGCCTGCCTGTCCACTACCTGACAGAGGACTGGACTGACCGACAGGGTGAGTAGAAGGGAAGAAGAAAAAGAAAAAACGGGGGATTGGAAAACTGGGAGGGAGACAGAACTCCCTGGTGAAAGAGAAGTCCAAACGGACGCGTGAGAGTGGACCGGATTCCTGGTAGTCCGGCGGGAGGATTAGCTTGCGGTTCCGTTCTCCCGCGAGGGAAACGGCCAGGCGATTCCGCGTGTTTGTGTGTGTGATTGGGGAGTGTTTTTGTGACGATGGGAAAAGGACAGAGTAAGTCCGCCTGCAGAGAACGAGAGTCTGAAAAAAGGGCGGCAAATGACGCAAAAAAAAGGAAACGTATAGACCCCAATTCACCCCTGGGACAACTTCTGCAACAATGGTCTGAGGAAAATTTACAAAAATATACCCGGAACCTGGTTAAAGTCACCATGATAGGATTCTGCCAGGATTTGTGGCCCGGTTATCCGATTGGCCCAGATGAGGCCTATCGTTGGAGTCCAGGGGGGGGAGTGGATAAATATTGGATGAACCAGTTGAGAGCCTATTTACAGAACAAAAGTAAAGAGGTGGAGAATGACTATTTGGAGGTTTTTTATCATGTACAGTTCATAGGACCTGATCCTCCCCCCTCCGGGTTCCGGCAGTGTCCTCTCTCGGTCGACTCGGACTCGGAGGACTTGGTTCCTCCGGGACGACGCCCGGGTCCAACCCCACAGCCGGAACCGGACCCGCAGCAGGGGTCGGGAGCGGATGCCTCCGGAACCCAACCCAGTGCTCCGGAGACTGAGGAGGAGGGGTTGGAATCCGAAAAGGAGCCCCCTCCCCCTTATTCTCTGGACCACGGATGTCTGAGAAAGGAACTAGAAAACCTGAACAAGGATCTACAGAATTTGCCCATGGACCGCACTCATGGGTCGGGTGGACGGAGGCGTCCGTCGGCAACTCAGGGGGGGACACCCATGGCTGCAGTTTGGCCATCTCCCGCCAGTTCCCCCGGAGTGAATAATTACCCTTTGAGGGAGGTCCCAGGAGGGGTGAATGATGGAGGGGCAGCCGTAATGGTTCACGTAGTAAGCCCCTTGAAGCCCAGTGAACTGCGAGAACTGAAGAAAACCCTACCCAAATTACATGAGAACAGCCAGGAGGTGGCGGAACAATTGGAGTTGTGGATGGGACCACATACCCACACATATACAGAATTAATGTATATATTAGGGTACTTGTTCACTCCGGAAGAAAGACAAATGATCCGCACAGCGGCCATTAGAGCGTGGGATGCAAGACACCAAGGGGCGGCGGGGGCTGTAGCGGGAGACGTAAAGTTTCCTCTGACAGAGCCTGCATGGGACATAAATGTTCAGGCTGATCGAACTAGGATGAATGATTTAAAAGACATGATATTGGAGGGCATACGTAAGGCGGTCCCCCAAACAAGAAACCTTACAAAAGCCTTTGAGGTCTGCCAGACGAAAGATGAATCGCCCGGGGATTTTGCGGGTCGTATACGAGAGCACCTTATTAAATATTCAGGAATCCAACCGGATACTGAAGCTTTTACCAACCTCCTGCGCATGCAATTTGTAACAAAGTCCTGGCCGGACATCCAGAAGAAATTACAGAAATTGGAATGGCAGGATGCCACCATGACCGAACTGGTCAGGGCGGCACAGCAAGTGTTCGTTAATAGGGAAACGGCGAAAAACAAACAGAAATGCCAAATGATGGTGTCAGCCTTTCAAGCAGCGACAAATAAACAAACGCCACAAGAAAGAATGGGAGGGGGGTCCCCCCTTCCTTGATAAGAAGGGGACAAAGGGGAGGAAGACCGGGACAGAGGACAGGGGACCGTCTGACTTGTTTTCGGTGTGGAAAGAGGGGACATTTTGCCAGGGAATGCAGAGCCCCTCAACCAATGGGACTGAATACAGGAAGGGAAGAACGGACGATTTCGGCGGACCGGGTGGTCTCGGACAACCCAGATACCGCCGAAGGACTCTACACATTGTTTGATTAGGGGTCCTCCGACTCTCCTGGGGGGGCCCGAGGAGAGCCACTGGTGAACATATTGGTGGGCCCCCACAAGCAACCCTTGACGTTCTTAGTAGACTCGGGAGCTACCCGGTCGTCAGTGGGTCAGGAAGTCAAGGGAATGAGAAAAACGGGGAAAACCCTGCGGGTGGTGGGGGTGAGCGGGTCTCCAAACGAGGTAGACATTCTAGAAACCACCACCCTGAGTAGGGGAAATCAGACGGTAGAGGGAAATCTCCTGTATGCCCCCATGTCAGGAGTCAACTTGTTAGGAAGAGACCTGATGGTAGGTTTGGGGTTTCAATTATTTGACCTCCAAGGAAAGATCCCAATGTACACCTTACGTGGGGAAGATGAGGAACAAATATCATCTGAGGTATGGGCGGATGGGGAAACAGTGGGAAAAATGAACATCAGCCCGATAAAAATCCAGGTTCAACCCAGAATAGTCAAATTGTGGACCCCTCAATACCCCATGAATAAAAAGGGGCGGGAGGGACTGAATCCCGTGGTGCAGAAGTTAAGAGACCAGGGATTGTTGGAACCCACGATGTCACCATTTAACTCACCCATCCTTGCGGTACCCAAGAAGGATGGGACTTATAGGATGGTACAGGACTTACGAAACATAAATAACATCGTGGTTCCCCGCTTTCCCGTGGTCCCGGACCCCTACACGATTTTGAGCCAGGTCTCGCCAAGTTCAAAATGGTATACAGTAATAGACCTGAAAGATGCATTTTGGGCTTGCCCTTTGGTGGAAGAAAGCAGGGACTTGTTTGCCTTTGAGTGGGAGGACCCTGGAACCGGACGAAAACAGCAATTTCGGTGGACGGTCCTCCCTCAGGGATATACCGAGTCCCCCTTGTTGTTCGGGCAAGCCCTGGGTGAAAAATTGGTAGGATTTCTCCCGGCTAAAGGGAATTCTCTTACCCAGTACGTAGATGACCTCTTGCTGTCGGGAGAAAAGAGGGATAAGGTCAGGATGGACTCAATTAAACTGTTGAACGCCCTCGGGAGCTGGGGACTGAAAGTGTCAAAGGAGAAACTGCAATTTGTAGAAGAAAAGGTGAAATATTTGGGACATTGGTTGGAGAAAGGAACCCGGAGGCTGGACCCTGATCGTGTAAAAGGGATCCTGGAATTAAAAGCCCCGACTACAAAAACGGATGTAAGACGAATGATTGGACTGTTGGGATATTGTAGGCTATGGATAGATCAATACGCCAAGGTGGTGCGGTTTCTGCATGAAAAGACACTTGGGGAAGGGGAAAAGGTAACCTGGGAAGAAAATGATGAGCGAAAGTGGGGAAAAATAAAAGAACTGCTGACACAAGCTCCGGTGTTAGCACTGCCCAACCTAAAACTAGTGTTCCATCTTTATGTGACAGTAGCTCCACAAGTAGCAGTCGGGGTCTTGGCCCAGAAAAGAGGGGGGCGGTTTCAGCCGGTGGCATTCCTAAGTAAAACACTGGAACCTGTGATTAGGTCCTGGCCCACCTGCATCCAGGCTGTGGCAGCCGCTGCTTTATTGGTGGTAGAAAGCAGGAAACTAACATTTGGGGCACCAATAATAGTGCACAGTCCTCACCAAATTTCCTCCATCCTCACAAACGTGGCAGCCACCTGGATGACGGAGGGACGTTTAGTGACCTACGAGACAATTCTTAGAACTAGCCAAGACATTGTGATAGGGACGGATAGAAATTTAAATCCTGCCGAATTCCTTGCGGGCGCCCGAAAAGAATGGGAGGGGGACGAACATGATTGCAGAGAATCTATAGAAATGGTCTCAAAAGTAAGGGAGGACTTGGAGGAGACGCCACTGGAAAAAGGAGAAAGATGGTATACAGATGGGTCAAGTTATGTGAAAGAAGGAAAAAGGAGATCTGGGTATGCGGTCGTGACTGAGGAGGGCGAAATCATAGTTGCGGCAGCTTTGCCAGGGACGTGGTCAGCTCAAAAGTGTGAAATTATGGCTCTCATGCGGGCTCTCGAGGAAGCACAGGGACTAGAGGTAACGGTTTGGACGGACTCCCGGTACGCTTGGGGGGTGGTTCACACGTTTGGAAGAATGTGGAGAGATCGGGGATATATAAAAGCCAACGGAAAGGAAATAGATCATTGGAAACTAGTAGACCGCCTTCTTAAAGCCTTGATGGCCCCCTTGCGGATCGCTGTAGAACACGTCCTGGGACACGGTAAGGGAAAGAGTCCCGAGGAAGAGGGAAACCGGTGGGCAGACAAAAGGGCGAAAGAAGCCGCAGAGGAGGGGGAATTGGAAGCGGGGGTTAAGGAACTGGCTCTAAGAATCCCCGTGATCGAAGGACCAGTAAAGGGAGGTGTTTTTTCAAAGGAGGAAGAGGAACGCCTGCAAAAGATGGGATGCACGCGAGAGGAGACTGGGGAATGGAGAACAGTCGAAGGACAATTGGTGGTGAATAAAAACACAATGAGAGGAATATTGGAAAAAATCCATGAAAGTAGCCATGGAGGAACTGAGGCTATGATTAACACCGCAAAGTCTCTGTATTGGAGTCCAGACATGTGGGCAATGGCACATGGGGTGGCTTGGAAATGTCTGATATGTCAAAAGGTGAATAAAACCAGGGCAAAGCAACGGGACAAAGGAGGTCGCCCCCTAGCTGTCTGGCCTTTTCAGCGGGTCCAAATAGATTTCACAGAGTTGCCAGAGAAGGGAGGGATGAAATACTTACTGGTATTGAAAGATCATCTCACAGGCTGGGTGGAGGCGTTTCCTAGTCGAAGGGCGACTGCCCAAGTAGTCGCTAAGATCATCCTGGAACACATCATTCCCAGATATGGAATGATGGAGGCGATGGATTCCGACAGGGGAACCCATTTCACCCAACAGGTGCTTCAGGAAGTAATGCGGGCCTTGGGGGTGAGATGGGGTGAATTAATTTTTATAATGTTTTTATAATGTCGCACTATTTTGGTGTTGTTAGCCGCCCTGAGCCCGGCTTCGGCTGGGGAGGGCGGGATATAAATAAAATTTATTATTATTATTATGGGACCTACACACCCCCTGGCACCCTGAGAGTAGTGGAAAAGTAGAAAGGGCAAATGGGGAAATTAAGAAACATTTGACAAAGCTGTATTTGGAAAATGGGCTACCTTGGACGAAGAACCTCCCTCTGGCCCTTATGAGAATTCGAACAACCCCGAGAAAGGACATGGGGGTCTCCCCATTCGAGATGTTAATGGGAAGGCCCTATTTAGCCTGCTTGGGAAACCCCATTCCAGAGTTCCGGGACATGTTTTTGAGAAAATACTTGCAGACATTGTCCCAGTCTTTATTGTCTCTTCACAGACGAGGTCTTCTGGCACAGAGACCACCTCTCCTTGGAAGCCAACATCCCTACCAGCCTGGAGACTGGGTGCTCCTAAAAACCTGGCGGACTGAGAAACTAACCCCGGCTTGGGAGGGACCGTACCAAGTCCTGCTGACAACTGAATCGGCAGTACGGACCCAAGAGCACGGGTGGACACACTACCACCGGGTTAAAAAGGCACCACAGGACTGGACCGCTCGGGTCGACCCTAGCAACCCGCTAAAAATCACGATCCGACGAACCTAGGTAAGGAGGGATGAGCTCGAGGAGGAGAAGGATGGACTGGCCAAAGATGACCTGGACACTTTTGCTATGGGCTACGGCTGCAATCGCGGGCGAACATGCCTGCACGGACTGCATCCAAGTTACAAAAACTGGGACTGTTGTCACATGGACATTGATGTATTATAATGTTGCTCCGGAATGTGAAGAAAAATTAGAACCCTGTGTCTATAATCAAACCCAATATTTCAGGTGCAGAACTAAGGAAAATAAGACTGAGTGCTATGAGCCCCTAGCAGTAGGGCCCATTACAACCAGTATATATGTGTATGGGTATAAAGGAGGAACGGCAAACAAGGCTGGAGAAAGAGCACACATGTTTACCCTGGCACAGCAAAGGCAAGGGTATATAGCCCACAACATTACGAGGGGTGCAGATAAGGTGCATGTTTGTTTTGATGCATGCACCGCCATCACAAAGGGGCAGGGGCCTAACGATCAAGCCGGAGTTACCTGCGGGTCACTGAGCTGGGAAAAGTCTTACCTCCAGGAAAATAAGTACTTGTTCCAGAAAATTGCCGGCTCTAATGTGGGGACCACCCGGACGATCAATTATTGGTATACTAAGGGGGTTAATGAATCACCCCCGTATCGGGGTCCGGAAGGTGTTAATATTACCCGAGCAGGAATTTCCACGACATGCAGCCCTGGGAAATGCAACCCTGTGTGCCTATGGACTAAGGAACTACCCTCCACTAGCCCCAAATATATCCATCTTGGATTGGGGATAGATGGAACTGGAAAGGATCCTTATGGGTATTTGATCATAATGATTCACACTACCAAGATAAGCAAAAAGCCTATATCAGTATACGAAAGTTTCGAAGAAGAAATACAACAACTAAACAATTTACCTCTACCTCCAAAAGCATATAACATGTTTCTAAGCCTGGCTGAAACCATAGCTAAAGAACTAACAGTAAGGAATTGTTTTGTATGTGGGGGAACAAACATGGGGAACCAATGGCCCTGGGTGGCGCACGAGGTAAATTATACTGAAATCTTGAGGAATGAGAAAAACTACACGTACCATCATCCAGGTAATGAAGTTTGGCAAATATCTAATAGCCTGGTGGGAATAGAATGCTTTGTTCGCAACAGTTCAGACAATATGGGTATAAGGGTAGGAGATACCCCTTGTTTGGGACAATGGAATGGTAAGGAATGGTGGAGCTCCAATAATGCATCCAAGGATTGGCCACCAGCCTTAGCCAACATGACCAACATGATTTTTCTCCAGGATCCCCAGAACACCTCAAAGGAATGGACAACCCCAGATGGGTTTTATTGGGCCTGTGGGGGATATGCTTATAATCGCTTGCCTTTAAACTGGGTGGGGTCATGTGTACTGGCCACTCTTCGACCAAGCTTTTTCTTGCTCCCCCTGGAAGTGAAAGCTAGGCTGGGTATGCCCGTGTATGATGAAATTGGACCCCGGAAAAAGAGAGCGGTCAGCATAGGAAAATGGGAGGACAGTGATTGGCCCCCCGAAAGGATAATTCAATACTATGGCCCCGCTACCTGGGCTAATGATGGAACCGCTGGGTCTTTTGGACGGGACCCCATTTATTTGCTGAATCGTATAATCCGCTTGCAAGCCATTGTAGAAATAATAACCAATGAAACTGCTTCAGCACTAACAAAACTTGCTAAAGAGAGTGCAAAGAGTCGCACTTATATTATGCAAAACAGGTTAGCCCTCGATTATTTATTGGCAAAAGAAGGCGGGGTTTGTGGAAAATTCAATTTAACTAATTGCTGTATTGAAATAGATGACAGTGGAAGGGTAGTGAAAGACATAGCCGATCGAATGATAAAGTTAGCTCATGTTCCTGTTCAAACATGGGAGGGGCTGAATTTTAAGGAATTGTTCGGCTCATGGTTCCCAAAGTTACCAGGGTTGCAAGCCATCGTAGCCCTAATTGGATTAATAGCCGCAGGATGTATATTGATCCCTTGTGTGTTACCTATTTTTGTTAAGACAATCAACAACTCCCTCTCCCTGTAAGCACAGCGGCATGTTGACACCCAGATGATGGTAATGAGATATGAACCTGTGCCTACAGACGAAGAAGAAGGGAACCATTGGGAATTATTGTGTGAGTTCGAGGCAAGCATGGAAAGGAGGGGGGATTTGTGAGAATAGGGCCTGCCCCGAACATCATAAAGAGAATGAATATGCCACGTAAAAGCTGGCAGTGGAAAATTTCAGAACCTGAAATGGTTGTGCAACAAGCACATGTTCCTCCAGCGAAAAGGGGAAGGAAACAAGCTTAAGACCTTGCGATCCCTAAAAAGGCAATAAGTTAAATGGATAGTATACGTTGTATTAGAAATGTGTTATTTTGTAACAGGAAGATTGTAAGCCAAGCCTCCGAAGGAGGGGCGGCAGTTAGGGCTTAAAACCTTCATGCACTGCTTGAACGGGGCTCTTCGGTCACACGGAGATGTGATGGGAGCCCGCCTTTGCAAAAGCGACCCAATAAATATACTTGGTTAACCAAGCAAAAGGTCTCAGTCCGTTTATCCACGTTTAGGATTTTCTCACAGAGGGAATCGGACAATATCGGGTTTATGATCCTAAGATGGAGAGAAGTGGAAGGGGGAGCCTGGCCAGGAAGCCTGACAGTAAATTGCTTTAGTCAGTAAAAGAGGTCAGCTGGCCAATTAAAGACACCAGGAAAACTGGGGAGTTGGCGGCCAGCAAAACTGAATCTGCTGAAAGTGAAAATCAATGCATACAGTAAAAAAAAAGTCTAAATTTCTCATGCCAGACTCCAAATGAGCACAAGTTGCAAACGATTCGAGAGCCTTCCTTGCTCATTCACTGCAGTTACCGTATTTTTCGCTCTATAAGACACACCAGATGACAAGACGCACCTAGTTTTTGGAGGAAGAAAATAAGAAAAAAAATATTCTGAATCTCGGAAGCCAGAACAGCAAGAGGGATCGCTGCACAGTAAATGCAGCAATCCCTCTTGCTGTTCTGGCTTCTGGGATAGAGGCGCAGCGTGCATTCACTCCATAAGACGCACACACATTTCCCCTTACTTTTTAGGAGGGAAAAAGTGTGTCTTACAGAGGAGAAAATACGGTATTCACCTACAACTCACTAAGAATTACAGGAACATGCTTTAATCTTCCCTAAGATAAAATTGTAATGTTAGAGATTTTTTAAGAACATTGAGACTTATCTTTTTCCTCCAGTTTACTACATTAGTTGTAGTCTAAAACATATTTTTGGCAACTTGAAATATATACAGTACATATATATATATATATATATATATATATATATATATATATATATATATATAAAATCATTTACAGTAGACACAGACTCACAAACATGCACACACATCACTTATATTCTGTATCCTTTAGGAATAACTAGTTTTAAAAGATATCAGAACATAAAAACATTAAAGTCTTTGCTCATAATCTCTTAAAACTTTGCCTGTGGTCCGCTATCGAAATTGGGCATGAACTAGTCAAAGCTAAATGCTTGTAAATCCCATTGATTTAAACTGTGGAGACATAAACACATGCTTTTCTCTTCCATTTAAATCAACGGGGTTTGGCCTGCTTCCCTACATAAAAGAGCAAACGAGGCAAAAACATATGAGCGTGAGCTCAAACATTATAAAGATGATACAATAGATCATGTGTTGCATTTATTACTGTGTAGTTTATGAATACATAGTTTGTCAACAGACCATTGTAAACATTTATTTCCCAAGAGCTGGAGGAACACTGGTCTGCCCTGTAATTGATAGAGCCTTTGCTTTCAGGAAGTTCTGGGAGCAGAGTATTTCTTAATGTATGGACTAGAGAGCAAACAGAATTCCTTAATTTCAGATTTGTTACCCTGATCACCTTACCAACAAAGGTCCATGTAGTTAAAGCTATGGTTTTCCCAGTAGTGATGTATGGAAGTGAGAGCTGGACCATTAAGAAGGCTGATCGCTGAAGAATTGATGCTTTTGAATTATGGTGCTGGAGGAGACTCTTGAGAGTCCCATGGACTGCAAGAAGATCAAACCTCTCCATTCTGAAGGAAATCAGCCCTGAGTGCTCACTGGAAGGACAGATCCTGAAGCTGAGGCTCCAATACTTTGGCCACTTCATGAGAAGAGAAGACTCCCTGGAAAAGACCCTGATGTTGGGAAAGATTGAAGGCACAAGGAGAAGGGGACGACAGAGGTTGAGATGGTGGGACAGTGTTCTAGAAGCTACCAGCATGAGTCTGACCAAACTGCGGGAGGCAGTGGAAGACAGGAGTGCCTGGCGTGCTCTGTTCCATGAGGTTACAAAGAGTCAGACATGACTAAACAACAACAACCACACAAAAAATGGATTCTGTAATAAACACTGCTCTGGGTGTCTGCTTCTGAGAACTGTAAAGGGTCCATTTAGATTCAAAATTACATGGGTTGGGTTTGGGGTATGGTTGTAGACCCTCCAAGTGTCCCTATTTTCCAGGGACAGTTCCAGATTTACAGAAGCCATCCCAGTTTCTGATTTGATCCCAGAATGTCACACTTTTCCTTAGAATGTCAGTATTTTCATCGGAGAAATGTTGGGGGCATGGTAGGATGTCCCTATTTTCATCAGAGAAATATTGTCAGGTATGGATTTATGCCACCCCTGAGCCAAAGAGAGAAATAACTATACAACCTCTGTAGGGAAGTTTATTTAACGCTTCTTGGTTTATTATGTTTTTATATATGTTGGAAGCTGCCCAGAGTAGCTGGGGCAACCCAGTCAGATGGCCGGGTTACAAATAATAAAATAATATTTATTATTATTATTATTATTATTATTATTATTATTATTATTATTATTATTATTACTGTCCTATTTAATAATTTCCATTGGAGAAATGTTGGAGTGTATGCAAAAGCCTACTGGACTAAGAAGTTCTTCATCTGCTGGCAGAAGGAGGGAGCCTGTCTAACTTCTCTAGGGGTGGAATTCTAGAGTCTGGGAGCAGCTACCGAGAAGGCTTTGTCAAAGCAATGATTCTTCAACATCAACTTCGTTGGACTGGTCATGTTGTTCGGATGCCTGATTATCATCTTCCAAAGCAACTACTCTATTCCAAACTTAAAAATGGTAACCGTAATGCTGGTGGTCAACAAACGCGGTTCAAAGACTGTCTCAAGGCAAATCTTTAAAAATGTGGTATAAACACCAACAACTGGGAAACACTGGCCTGCGAGCGCTCCAATGGGAGAACAGCCTTTATCAAAGTTGTTATAGACTTTGACGACACTCGAACTCAGGACGAAAGGGAGAAAAATGCTTAGAGGAAGGTACGCTTGGCAAACCCTCACTGTGATCAACTCCCACCCAGAAACATGTCCCCACTGTGGAAAGACGTGTGAATCCAGAAATGGCCTCCACAGTCACCAACGGACACACTGTTAAAACTGTGTTTATCGAAGACAATCTTATTCGGCCACGGGTAATCACCAAAGAGAGAGAGAGAGGGTGGCAGGACCGAAAGAAGATAGCCTTCGCAACCAAGCTGGGCTGACAGAGCCACTAAATAGATTTGATCTGGGCAATCGGGCAATTGAAGCCAAGATTCTTTGCACATTCATCCTGGATGAAGACTAGCTAAAAGCTATCATGTTGCCTCCCTTACAATTTCCCATCGTGCCGGACATCTCCCCACTCCCCTGCACACTTTTGCACAGAGACTTATCACAAAATAGATCTCGCGGAGGGCAAGGAAAGTCGTTTGCTGTTGTGGTTAAACATTAAAGACCGCACTGGGCTGTCACTTGCAATTTGCATTTACAAACAGCTGTACTGGAATCTTCTATGTCCAGCAACAAGCTTTCTTCTGCGCACAAAAAATAAATTTGTTCATCCAATTAGCAATAAATTATCTTGACTTAACTTCATTAGTGAGAAGCATTTTTTCCCCAGATCCAGAGGACTAGGAAAGCGGAAAATGAATGCTAGTACAGCCAGACTGCTATCTATCTATATCTATCTATCTATCTATCTATCTATCTATCTATCTATCTATCTATCATCTATCTATCTATCTGTCTATCTATCATCTATCTACCATCTATCTATCATCCATCTATGTATCTATCATCTATCTATCATTTATTTATTTCCCTCTCCGTGGGAACAGTTTCAGTTCTGCAGACCCAGCTCAGCACTCTAAGCTGCCACCTTCCTCTCCCACCCTATCTTCTGCCTCAGGGTGGGTGAGTTCAAATTTGCAGGAAGGAAGGTTTGTCCATTTCTTATCAGTGACTGCATGGCCATGTTTGTTTGTTTGTTTGTTTGTTTTGTAGGCGACTTCTCGGTGCTCACAGCTATGTTTGATTTGAAACTCCTTTTGTACTTCATTTTTCATTCCCCCCCCCCTCCCAGAGAGAGCATGGGGCAGGGAGGGCAAAACAAAACAACAGAAAGAAATGGCGAGAGGGAGAAGAGGATCCCCCAGGAATGACTGGGATGGGAGAAATGTCACACACATATCAGCAAGGACCCTGTTACCATAGAGGTTTATGGTGGGTTGCTAGACTGCTACTCTTTATTTAGGTAACCAGCCAATCTCTCTGCCCTCTCCAGGCATGCGAATGGAGAAATTGCTCTCCCGTTTAAATGGCTGGTGGGGGGAATCTCAAGCACACCAAAAAGACTAATTTTACCACAAGGTTCAGTGGTGAAGCTCCTCCTCCCCACCGGTAATTTTTTGGAGAACCGGCCTCATCTTTTCCCCTATGCAGGTAACGGAGAGATGGCTCCGTCCATTAACTCGTATTAATTAACCAGCTTTCGTTAATTAACTTTTCCAAAGTGATCTTTAAAGCACCACGCACCTGCCATGCAATTAGAAGTCATCGCAGAGATGTTTGCCACAGAGTTGTGTGGTAAGGAAAAGCGATGGCTAGTCATGCTCAGGGCTCTTTAGTTTTTAATACCAATTATATTTCTTTTACCACGTGTCAGACACGGGTGCTGTAGGTCTAAACCACTGAGCCTCTTGGGCTTTCCAATCGGAAGGTCAGCGGTTCGAATCCCCACAACAGGATGAGCTCTTGTTGCTCTGTCCCAGCTCCTGCAAACCTAGCAGTTGAAAGCACGCCAGTGTGAGTAGATAAATAGGTACCACTGTAGTGGGAAGGTAAGCAGCATTTCCGTGCACTCTGGCACTCGTCACGGTGTCCTGTTGCACCAGAAGCAGCTTAGTCATGCTGGCCTCATGACCAGGAAAGCTGTCTGTGGACAAACGCCAGTTCCCTTGGCCTGAAAGTGAGATGAATGCTGCAACCCCATAGTCGACTTTGACCGGACTTAACCGTCCAGGGGTCCTTTACCTTTACCTACCTTCAACCATGGGCAGCCAGAGGATGATGCTAATGGCCGTGGTTAAAGGTGAGGCTGTTTTTGGCAAGGCTGATGATGAACCAGGTGTCCTTACTCTCCTAAATATGGAGCAGCTTGAGAATTTGCCCCTCAAAATATATTGGGAGATATCAGTACCACTCCTTTCTTCCTCATCCTTCTCCTTCTCCTCCTCCTCCTCCTCCTCCTCCTCCTCCACTACTTCTTCTTCTTCTTCTTCTTCTTCTTCTTCTTCTTCTTCTTCTTCTTCTTCCTCCTCCTCCTCCTCCTCCTCCTCCTCCTCCTTTGGCTGCTTCCCCTCACCAGTCCCACCAAACTGCGTACACATTTATTTATTTTACAGCTTGACAAAGGGAAAGTAGACTACAAAGAAGCGACTGCTTTTTGGGATTCGGGTTTTCAGCCAGTTGAAAGGAAGTGCAGAACACCTGACAACATCCTCAGGTTTCTAAAGCTCACCCATTCTACAGGGGTAACTGACAGCCCTTTCAAGGAAGAAGCTCCTGAGTACTTAATAACAGAGAATTAACAACCTGACAATAGGCAAGGCACTTGCTCAGGCATTAGTAAGAAAACAGAGTGACACCTTCCATGAAAAGCTCCTTGAATGCCATTTAAACTTGTCACATTGCAGAAAATAGAGCTGCAAATTGATAAAAAGAAAAAGAAATCAGGGCTGTTCATTATGCAAGCTAAATGTCTAATTTTCTTAAATTGCATCCATTTTTCGCATGTTAAAACAAGAGGCCTTCTTTGACGGAAGAAATAGCAGCGAGGGGAAATTCTGGTGGTCTATGCCAGTTAACCCACTTAGGACGAGAAGAACTACAAGGGTTAAGGCCGAAAGACTGGGAGGAGCAGGCGTCGTAGCTGTAACAAACATGTTCCTGCAACAAGGGAAATTATTTGAGCAAGGCGCAGCACAATTAAAAAATATTGTCAAGCTAATAACTGGAATATCGATGGCATAAGTAAATATTGTGTGACCAGGGGGCGACAGCCCCAGCCCCCAGGGATCATAAGGAAGGAATAAAAACTCTGACAATGTTATATGGAATTAAAATTAGGCCACAACTTTATTAAACTTCCAAATGTAGGAAGACCTTGGCTTAGGTCTTGGGCGTGTATCCCTCCCAGCCCCCCAGCCAGGGGGAACTGGGGCACATCAGGTTAAATGGGATATGGGGGTGCTCTGTGAGACGTAAGTGTAGCAGGCAATCCAGGCCATATCCCCACACGCAGGGTAGTTCACTGACGACCTTTCGGTGTATGGTCAGTGACACCCATTATATAACCCCTTTAAGAGGGGAACCCTGGAATCGTCACCACATGGGGGTGAATCACCACTTCACACACACACACACACACACACACACACACACACACCATTAAAGGGAAGAAAAGACTAAAGGATTCCACCCAAGGCCATAACCACCAAAGTTGTAATGAATTGCTACGGGGAAGACAAAACCTGCCAATGCAGGAAAAATTCTTCCCAGTCCTTCAACAGCAACCAGTCCTAGACTGTAGCAGCGCCCGCTAAACAGGAAGAAAAAAGTTAACCTACAAACAAGAAAACATTAAACTAAGGGAGGGTAGGGAGGGTGAATCTCCAGAGCCGACTGCCTGGATACTGTCGGCTCCACCCCCTTATATATATGGGGCTGGCCCTACCTCCCAGCATTGAAACTTGATTACTGAGGCTGGGCGTCAACCTCCAAAAATTAACACTGAGAGGCAGGCCAGTCCCTGTTTGCCAGTAAGTTCATGGGAACTGTAGCATCACATGCGATTCCGCAAAGGACACCCACAATGTAAAGTGTGAGTGCTCATTATTGATACCTTCTATTTCCATTCCAACCTCTCCATTCTGAAGGAAATCAGCCCTGAGTGCTCACTGGAAGGACAGATCGTGAAGCTGAGGCTCCAATACTTTAGCCACTTCATGAGAAGAGAAGACTCTCTGGAAAAGACTCTGATGTTGGGAAAGATGGAGGGCACAAGGAGAAGGGGACGACAGAGGACGAGATGGTTGGACAGTGTTCTCGAAGCTACCAGGATGAGTTTGACCAAACTGTGGGAGGCAGTGGAAGACAGGAGTGCCTGGCGTGCTCTGGTCCATGGGGTCACGAAGAGCTGAACACGACTAAACAACTAAACAACAACATTTCCATTGCAAGCACACTCCAGTGTAGGTCCAGTTTGTACATTCTGCAAACCAAAAAATAAAGCTATTCCTGGACTGCGCCATGAAAGGTGACCGTTTGCATGTCTCAGGTTTGCATGGAGCAAATTATCTTGCACATCTTTATGCTCTGCTAAAATTCTCCCCGACTCACCAACGGGAGGCCATTCAAACATGCAACACACACTGCTAGTCTGAAGTGTTCAATCGAGGAAAATCTTTGCCATTTGGTTCTGCTAAACGTGTCAATAGAGCCTTAGAGCCAAGCGACGCATGGCGTTAGCCATTAACCGCTTAAAACTACTGTGTGTGCCGCTTTTCTGCTGGAGAAAAACCAGCTATGGGCCCCAGATCTGTCAAGTGCTCTCAATCTAGACTGTTTTCTACTGAAAAGCATTGCCTGCCTGTCTGCTACTTACCGCTGATTGTGATAAACAGAACTTCTGGAGGCAGAAAGCAGCCAGGGAGATGTTTTTCAGCAGAAAACAACCTGACGCCTTGTGAGATGCACTCTTGGCACAAAGAAGGATGACAATAGATTGGGGGCTTGCTTCGGGGACCTCATGTTGGCTCCCCCTATCTATAGAATGGAAAATTCAGACACCACCGAAAACAGATGTGTGCATTTGTCCCAAAAGTAGTTCAGAAATGAAAGCATATGAAATTATAAGCAAACAAGTGGTATAGCTAAAGTAAATGCAGGTTTATTCTCTGGCTCAGTAATTCTCCAACTTCTCGTTTTAATGCGAACCGACATTCCCAAAATAATGTCTTTTTCTTCTTTGGGGAATTATAGGGACAGAACTACCTAAACTGTTAAGAAACTTCTTCATGTACGCTACTACAGTGGCAAGAATGTTACATGCCCCAAAATGGAAAGAAGCAGAAGTCCCAGCAAAGGAAGAATGGGTACAAAAACTTAATGGAATATGCAGATATGGCAAAACTTACCGGAAGAATAAGAAATCAAGACAACAAACTTTTTATAAAAGAATGGAAATGGTTTATTGAATATTTACAGATAAATTGTAAACAGATAAGAACATTGGCAGGATTGTTGTAATAACCTGCAGTTTTATAAGAGTATATATTTAGGGTAGATGAATAAATGAGCAAATTAAGTTAATTTGGATATGCAGAAGATATTAAAAATAAATTTAAGAAACCGCAGAAAGAGGGAGAAGGAAGTCAAGTTTAGAAATGTTAAAATGATTGTAAAATTAGTGAAATGTATAAATCTGAAAAGCATAAATATATTTTTTTTAAAAAAAGTGAACTGACATAATTCACACTTTCAGAACCAATATATAGGCTGTCCTTTTTAATGATAACTTTTCTGAATTCTGCAATGCAGTTCTCCAATCAAAACAGGCAGTATGGAGTAGCAGCAGGATTTCCTCACTTTCAGAAGAGTCTACCTGTTGCATCTATTTAAAAAAAGAAGATTGCCTCCTTCCCAGGTATGGGATTCTTTGGCAATTTGGAGGGGGCAGGGTTTTCATATCCCTAACAGACAGCTCAATCAGTAGAGCAAGAGATTCTTAATTCCAGGGTTGTGGGTTCAAGCCCCATGTTGGACAAAAGTTTCCTGCAGGGGGTTGGACTAGATGAGCTCCTGTGGTCCCTTCCAACTCTAGAATTCTATGATTCTATGAACTATGCCCAAGGTCAGCTCTTGGAAGCTGGAGAACCAGCATCTGAAAATGCAAAGAGGTGGAGGGAACATTTTTTCATATGTGGTGGACCTGTAAAAGAGTAAAAGATTGTTGGGAAATGATCCATATTGAATTGGAAAAAAATATTTTAAAGTACTTTCCCCAAAAAACCCCAAGTCCTTTCTGTTGGGGATAATTCAGACTGAAATTCCCATTATTTATGTATGCTACTACAATGGTACCTCGGGTTAAGTACTTAATTCGTTCCAGAGGTCCGTTCTTAACCTGAAACTGTTCTTAACCTGAAGCACCACGTTAGCTAATGGGGCCTCCTGCTGCCGCCGCGCCGCCAGAGCACGATTTCTGTTCTTATCCTGAAGCAAAGTTCTTAACCTGAAGCACTATTTCTGGGTTAGCGGAGTGTGTAACCTGAAGCGTATGTAACCTGAAGCGTATGTAACCCGAGGTACCACTGTACTGTGGCTTGTTTTTTGATAGCCCCAAAATGGAAAACGAGCAATGTCCCAACCAAAGAAAAATGGCAAGTTAAGTTGACAGAATATGCACAACTTGCAGGCTTAACAAGAACAACACACATTTAAAGAAGATTGGAAAACGTTTATTGAATATATGGGAAATAATTGTGTGCAGCTGAAAACGCTGGCAGCATTAAGATAAATCCAACAGTGTAAATAAGTTTGGATGGGTGCAATAATGGAATACTGAATGGTATATTTTTTGTAAAATATGCAGGGATTTATGAAATGTAACATGAATCATGGAAAGAGAAGAAGGGAAGTCATTGATATCTTAAGGATGTAAAATGAGTATTTTAAATTATAAAACAGAAAATTTAATAAAAAATATATACAAATAAAAGAGAAACTAGCATCTCTCATCTACCGGCGCCACCTGAAAGCATTCTCAACTTTAGCGCTGAGTACCATTTTATCTGTCTTATACCACACCAACACACATAAGTTTGGGAAGGGGGGAATATAATCCTTATTTTAAATCTCATTTCAGCACATAACAACACCCTCATTCATTTTTATTGTCCTTTTGGGCCAGTACTACTGTCACCTGTTGATAGCGGGAGGTAGCAGAACAAAAAGCAGACCGGTCTAACCTGTGGGACACAACTCACAAAGACTCTCCTGCCTCGGCCCTGTGTATATATCTCGCATTCATTTCAAAAACACAAGAATGTCCCAGGTTGCGAGCTGAGGTTGAAGGAATCCCAGGTCTGCTACGAAGTACAGAAATGTTAAGTCTTGCTATTCGAAATACAATCAGACGGTGGCAGCACTGGGCCACGTTAAAACTTCTCTTCCAAAACCTATAATGCGAAGTTATCTGTTGCTGGACTTTGGACCAGAAAAATCATTCTCATCAAGGCACCCCCACTTCCCTCTCCCTCTGCAAAAAAAAAAAAAAAAAAAAAACTCTGCTGGTTTCAAAGTGTTAAGGCATTTGGCTCTCTGTTTAGAGCAGGGGTCAGCAACCTTTTTCAGCCATGGGCCAGTCCACCGCCCCTCAGACCTTGTGGGGTCCGGACTATATATTTGGGGGGGTGAATGAATTCCTATGCCCCACAACCAACCCAGAGATGCATTTTAAATAAAAGCACACATTCTACTCATGTAAAAAACACCAGGCAGGCCCCACAAATAACCCAGAGATGCATTTTAAATAACAGGACACATTCTACTCATGTAAAAACACACTGATTCCCAGACCATCAACAGGCCGGATTGAGAAGGCGAATGGGCCGCATCCGGCCCCCGGACCTTAAGTTGCCTACCCCTGTTTTAGAGCCACAGATGCTAAGCTCTTTGTCTTAGAAGGAGCAGCACAGCTGACAGGTAAGACTGATGTCTAGGTGCTCCCAATTTGCTTTCTAAAGCAGCGCAACGTAGGTGCTTTTTTTTCCCGACTGGAGAATGTTTTCTCATTCCCTTAACACGCTTTTTGCATTGTACAAATTGCCACTGCAGGAACAGTTCTATAAATCTCCAGGTGCCTGGGCCTCTACTCGATGTCCCCCTGACCTGCAGTCCTTGCCAAGCAGAGGACGGGGTTCATGCATCTCGATGACACATGACTCCCCTCCCGACAGTCGAAATGGATGTTGTTGCAGTAACCCCGCTAGGGCAGGGTGACTGAACATGATGTAGTTGGGAACCCAAAGTGGTCCCTCCACATCCCATCGCCTTGCGCAGTGGCAGGAAAAGCTTGCCCTATTTTAAAAGTATGGACTTTTGGCTGCAAAGGAAAAATTGGAATATGCTCCTAATTCTCACATTGAAGCTGCAGCTTTTGTTGCATCTACATCTCCAACTTGAATTCACATCTTGGAAAGAAGAAAGGAAGAATCATCTCAGCAAGGTCTGGTTTCAGGAACATTTGCATTTGTAAAATCTAAATTTAAGTTCAATGGGGCAGTGGGTTTTAATAACGTGGGTAATTTTTCTTTTCTTTTTGGTATCCCTTCCAGACACTTTAATCACCCAAGTTGTCCGCCGTAGTTTTTCTTAAAGAAACAAAATAGAAGAAAGAAGCTTGATGGAAAAGTTATGCCTCTTTTCTTCATTTATAGCCTGGGTCTGGCTTCAAAAGCATCTCTAACTTGGACCATAAACTTCGTTTATAAATACCATTTTTCCTTGAAAGCTATATCTTACTGCAATGGCCAAAGTTTTGTCATGTGCTAGATTAAGATGCCTGACAAAAATCAATAATGCTGAGGTAACAACATTGGTTTCTGCGAGGCTCTCAATTACTTTCTCGGTTGTTTGTCACCGGGAGAATATATGATGGGTTGTTTTCCCTGCAGGCTGTAAAACTAGCCTGTTTGCCTTCCATCAACTCTGCATATGTCACTTTTACACTCCTAAGTGTATTACTGATGTGTGTTTTTGTGTGTGTGTGTGTGTTTGAAGAGCCACGAAACGTGATCCAGTGGGCAAACCCTCCTGCCCAGGCCTTACTGAAATGAGGGGTGCAGGTAGCAGTGGTGTTGCAACGGGGGCAGTGCGCCCCAGGTTCCATGTCTATGGGGGTGACAAGAGGTCACCCCGTGGGGGCTCATGGCATCATGAGCAGCCATCGCACCGCCACAGCTGCATGTGGAAGATTTTCCGTTTGCGGCTGCAGCCGCGAGCAGAGGATCCCAGCACCGTCCATACGGCGCTGGAGCAGCGCTGCCAGCAAACTGCTATACAGCATATGTGTGGCGTCACACGCATGCGCTGTATGTAGCGACACCCGCTCCAGGTGTCACAACGCCTTCCTTTGCCCCTGGCAGGTAGTGCTCTGGTCTAAACCACTGAGCCTCTTCGGCTTGCCAATCAGAAGGTCAGCAGTTCAGATCTGTGCAACGGGATGAACTTCCATTGCTTTGTTCCAGCTCCTGCCAACCTAGCAGTTCGAAAGCACACCAGTGCAAGTAGATAAATAGGTACAGCTGCGGCAGGAAGGTAAACAGCGTTTCCGTGTATTCTGGCTTCCGTCACAGTGTCCCATTGCACCAGAAGTGGTTTAGTCATGCTGGCCTCATAACCCGGAGAGCTGTCTGTGGGCAAACGCCTGAAAGCGAGATGAGCGCTGCAACCCCATAGTCACCTTCGGCTGAACTTAACCATCCAGGGGTCCTTTACCTTTACCTACTGAAATGAATGGGAACCAAGTAAGAGCACCCTACTTGCTCCCCCTGGGTAGCTCTCATGGGATCGTTCAGTTGGTAGAGCACGAGACTCTCAAGATCATGGCTTCAATCCTTTCCAACTCCACAGTTCTGTGGTTCTCTGGTTTCCATGGAGCTTGCACAATAGTCCGCAGGTGAGATGTATCTAAGGAAGGAAGAACGGCTTATTGAAACGAAGGGAGTAGGCAGAACTGGCAAAGCTCACAGCAAAAATTAGAGATCCATATGTGGACTGGAAGCCTTCTGCGGAATATCTAAATAACTATCCTCACGGCACGAAAACACGAGCAGGATTTGAAATATGAGCGACAGCAGAAAGATACGAAGGCTAATAAATTAGGATACGTATAAGGAGAGTTATAAGTTAAAATATGCAGCGTTGAAGCTAAACATTGAACATCATGGAGACAGGTGGGAAGTCAATGGATAAATGGGCAAAAATATTCCTTTTTAACCAGGCCTTTGGTTTGATCTGTTTGACATCCTGTACCCTTTTTAAATGCGGCTCTTTTCTGGGAGGGTGTTATTGGGTTGATGTTTTGATTCTGATTATATATGTTGTGATCTTTTCTGTAAACCACCCTGGGACCTCTGGGTATAGGACAGAATACGAACCCAATTAATCAATCAATTTAAACATATTGTTGATGGTAAAGTATGTAAACTAAACTTTTTTTTTAAAAAAAGAAGAAATTCATAGTGATTGTATCTCTATTTAAATTGCAGTAGTTATTTCTAAAATTCTCTTCCTCTCTCTCAATTAGCATATGTGAAAAATTGCCACGCTCTTTTCTCCCCTAATTTTTGGTGGTGCCTTTTGATGTCCTTCCTACTTCGAATACGGATCGAGCCCCCTTCGTCCCTGGGTCAGTCAAGCCCAATCTTCTATTTTCCTAGCTTGTGTGCATTTCGGCGGTGCCGGGCAGCCTGTTGAAAGCCATAACATCCGCAAGGAAGCTTTTGGAAAGCACACGGTCATGTTATCACCCTGCTGGGATGTCTGCATCCATCTCAGCAAGGCCCAGCTGGCAGGAGGAGCGTGTTGCTCACGCTGAGACCTTTTCTTCTTTTTTTGTCTTTGGTCCTCTTTCACCTGAGCAACGGCAGCAGGAGCCAGAGGACCAGGGGAAGGGTGCCAAGAAGCACAGAAGGATGCAGCTGGTCTCCCGTCTCAGAGGATGGGAGGTTTTACTGTGTGCCCATATAACCTTCCTGCTGGACTGCCTTGTTGGCCCATCATTTGGATGGAGGCAGAGGCCATTTCCCCTGTAACCAAACAGGGTCAGTAACATTGTCCTCCTTCTGAGCCAGGCTGCCACCTGATTCACAAATTGATCTTCTGTTTCTGGATCGATACTGGGCATGTTTGCCACTCTAAGCATGCTATGTTTTGGGGGGGAGGGAGGCGCTGGACCTCCCCATGAACATCTCCTTTGTTCTCTTATACAGTGGTAAAGGTAAAGGGACCCCTGACCATTAGGTCCAGTTGTGACCGACTCTGGGGTTGTGGCACTCATCTTGCTTTATTGGCCGAGGGAGCCGGGTCATGTGGCCAGCTTCCGGGTCATGTGGCCACAATGACTAAGCCGCTTCTGGCGAACCAGAGCAGCGCACGGAAACGCCGTTTACCTTCCTGCCAGAGTGGTAGCTATATATCTACTTGCACTTTGACGTGCTTTCGAACCCGCTGACCTTCTGATAGGCAAATCCTAGGCTCTGTGGTTTAACCCACAGCGCCACCCACGTCCCATTATACAGTGGTACCTCAGGTTAAAAACTTAATTCATTCTGGAGTTCCGTTCTTAACTTGAAACTGTTCTTAACCTGAGGGACCACTTTAGCTAATGCGGCCTCCCGCTGTCGCCACGCCACCGCCGCACGATTTCTGTTCTCATCCTGAAGCAAAGTTCTTAACCCGAGGTACTATTTCTGGGTTAGCAGAGTCTGTAACCTGAAGCGTCTGTAACCTGAAGCATCTGTAACCCGAGGTACCACTGTAATAGCAATGGTGCCCACCAGAGAGACACCCAACCGAATGGGAGGGATGGGCACAGAAATGTGTATTTTGGATGAGGTTTCATTTGTGACCACTGTGTGTTTCTTCGCCCCACCTGTCTTCTTCCCCTTGAACTTTGCTTCTTCTTTCTCAACGTCCTTCAGGGAGTCCCTGCCCCCCTCTCCCTGCTCCCCAAAGCCTAGCGCTCGATTTTGTTCCCGGACAGCAGCTCAGCCAATTGCTGCTCATCTCAAACACCTAATAGAGAGCCAGTGTAGTGGTTAAGAGCTGTAGACTCGTAATCTGGTGAACCGGGTTCGCGTCTCCGCTCCTCCACATGCAACTGCTGGGTGACCTTGGGCCAGTCACACTTCTCTGAAGTCTCTCTGCCTCACTCACCTTACAGAGTGTTTGTTGTGGGGAAGGAAGGGAAAGGAGAATGTTAGCCGCTTTGAGACTCCTTCGCGTAGTGATGAAGTGGAATATCAAATCCAAACTCTTCTAATAATGCCGGGGTTGCCGGGAACAATATATTTAAGCCACTGAATGCCTGAGTGAACAAGGATTTATTTTTTTCCATTTCTCCTGTTAATAATAAGGGTAATGGATAAGCATAGCTGCCTCTGGGTGGCTGAGCGCCTCAGAGGTACTACACTTTGCAATGTGTCCAGCTGCCTTATAAGTAAATTAAATGTTTAAAGGGGGTGCAGGAGATCTGGGGCCCATTGCAAATAATCTGGAGCTCCCACAACCACCACTCCTTAATAATGCCGCTGGTGGAAGGATTTCCAACCCCCAGTTAAAAATGAAACTCTACTGAGAGGATAAACTCAAAGGATGCCTCGGAATCCACACACGGACGGGCTCTTCTTCAAGCGTCTCCTTTTAAAACAAGCAAAACTGGACTTGGATGCTCTCGCTGCCCTTGTAAGAGGTCGCAGCTGAAAGGAAGATGCCGTTTTTCACATCTGCTCTGTTGACAAGAAACCAAATGGGCCCTTTTGGATGGGCAGGAGGCTGTTTTGGCAGCTGCGGCCTTCGTTCTCCAACCCTTCTGAACTCAGGTGGGAAGTGTAGCCCAACGGCGCTTTTTGCTGGCTCGAGCCTATTAACCGAAAGTTATCGTTTCAGTTTGTGCTTTTCTCTATAGCATGCCGTTTTTGGATGGGCAATCCGATCTGCTGCCTCGCCTTGCCCTTGGCATAGCTGCCGACAATTTAGCAAGCTGCAATTTGTTTGTGTGAGCTCATCATCTTTAAAGAGCAGGCTGTTGGAGGCGTTGAGAGCGTGGCTGCAAGAGAAATGTAAAGGTTCGAGTGATGCTTTCGGCAAATTGGAATATACATAACGGTCTTAACTAGAGGAGTTTAGGCTCCAGAGTATCTATTGAAGTTAAGTGGTGCCAAACCCTCTTCATCGCTTCCTTGATTGCCCCATTCACAAAGACACTAGAGATGAGTGCTTATGTCAGCCCAATATTTACATCCTACAAATTGTGGCCAATTCAACATAAAACTGGATACCTTCAACAGAGCTTCCAAATGGCTAGAGCAACTAAGAGTCTCTGACGATAATACAGTTGACCATTTTAACAACGAGACATGATTTTGTATTGCTTTCTTCTTTCCTTGGGGCAACATTTTTGTGACAGCTTCTTAGATTTCCAAACGTGCCTGGGGTCCAAAAAAAGGGGGGTGGGGGGCTTGGGTGTCCCAAACAAGGAAGAATGACAGATCAAGTTAATGCAGAAACGGCAAAATTAATGGGAAGAATAAGGAATCAAGAGGAAAGAATTTTCAACAAAAATTGTGGACTATCTTAAAAACTATTGTAAACAACTAAACACATTAGCAGGATTAATCTAAAACGAAGCAGTTAAAAAGTTTATTTAAAAGGAAACTAGAGAGTAACTAAGTAAAAGGTGTAAAATGGGAGATGCCATTTTGGAAAGGATTTTATACGAAACCACGGAAGGGGTTGGGAGTCAAACTGGGTATGTACTGATATACATGTGATTGTTGTCAAACTGAAAACTAAAATGTATTTTTTTTTAAAAAAAAAAAAGGCTTGGGACCCCTGCTCTAAGGTAAGGCAATATTATTCTCCTACATGTTGCCTATGGAGGGGAAAGCAAGACTGAGAAAGAGTGGAATACAAAACAGGGGTGTGGTACAAATCAGGGGCTTTATTTGTTTTATTTAGGAAATTTTTGTTCCCCCCTTTGTTATTCTCAACAATAAAGTCAAAGTGTAACATAGCCAGAATACACAAAAACAGAGGAAACCGATGCTCAAAAATCAATTTAATTTCATAAAACCAACAATCTCAACACTTAGGGTGGTATTCAGCTGTGTTTTGCTCAAGACTTGTTGAAATGAATGAATGCAACTCATTAATTTCAATTTGTTTCCTCTTGGTAAAACTAAGCTGAACACCACACTTAACAGGCTTGGGCGGGGGGGGGAGCGATAAATAAGTTTGAAGCGGATGCTGAAACAGTAATCCCGGTAGTAGCTTTCATAACAAAATAAGCAGAAGTAAAACAATGCTTGTTTAATTATCTTGAACTTGATCCATAAAAGCAATGATGCTAAACTTTAGAAAGCATAATAGGATCCCCATAATAGGAAGTGATTACTGAGAGTGGCCACTAGATGGAGGCAGATAGTTACTAATCTGATTTATGATATTCAACAGGGCACCTTCAACTGCACTCCAACTTTCTTTTTAAATCCTTTTTTAAATCCATTTTTAAAATCCTACGACTGGACGGAAACGGGATCCATTCTGCAGTTATTTGGACTGAGGCAAATCAAATGTAAAGGCAGTGATCTTTTCATTTGTGGGTCGTAATACTGTTGAGCAGAAGTGGTTGGGTGGTATAGGTAGAGCATGAGACTCATAATCTCAGGGTTGCGGGTTTGAGCCCCATGTTGGGCAAAAAGATTCCTGTATTGCAGAGGGTTGGACTAGATGACCCTTGTGGTCCCTTCCAACTGTATGATTCTAGGATTCTGGGAAGCAGTGATTTATTGTAGTAGCTTGTGAATGAGGGGAGTGAGATTGGATGCATTCAAAGAGTGTCCTTTATGTTAATTGGGGTTATACATTTTACTATCTTTAATGCTTTTAATGCCCCATTGCTCCAGAAGCAGTTTAGTCCTGCTGACCACATGACCCGGAAAGCTGTCTGTGGACAAACGCTGGCTCCCTCGGCCTGAAAGTGAGATGAACGCCCCAACCCCATAGTCGCATTTGACTGGACTTAACCGTCCAGGGGTCCTTTACCTTTTTACCTTTACCTTACCCTCCCAAGCAGGAGAAAACAAGCTCGCTCCATCCTCCATGGGACAGCCCTTTAGATATTTGAAGGTGGCTGTCCTGTCTCCTTATATTGTATGTTGCATTTGTTGATCACTTTATCTTGCCCAAGGTAGCACTGGATTTAGGGCGGTTTAGCCTACACAGAGCTCCGAGCCAAAGGAGAGCATAATACTGTAATAATAATGTTATATACTGAGTTGAATAGGATCCAAAAGGCAGCAGTCTGATTGGTCCTAGAACATTAGGATTCAGAATGCAGCAATCTGATTGGTTCTAGAACAATAGGGTCCAGAATGCAGCAGTCTGATTGGTCCTAGAACAATGCAGCAGTATGATTGGTCCACAGGAGCCACCCAATCCAGCTCCAGGTGGAAGTGAATCCGCAACCTGATTGGCCTACAGGAGAATCCCAGAATTAGCCAATCACATGTGGCCCATTGTGTAAATAATGTATATAGAGCAGATATTTTGGGGAAACTTTCATTCCTCACTACTATGAGCTGAATAAAGGGCATGAAATTCACGCTTGACGCCAAGTATATTTCAAATAATAATAATAATAATAATAATAATAATAATAATAATAATAATACAGGTACCTGCTGAGAAGGTCCATAAGAAGGCAACTGTACCAAAAGGAATTATTATGAAAATAAGAAATATTTGCAGGGGGCACTAATTTTTAGTCCTCGTTCTAGGTGCCATGTTACCAAGTCCACATCTGCCCACGGCAACCCAAAGCAATTTACAACCCTGAAACCCCCATAGATACATTAAAACCAGGCTGGGGTGGGGAGGAATACATTAAAAACATCCCACCCATTTCTAAAAGGGATATACATATATATAGGCATCCGTCTGTGTCAGAAGACAATGGAGGTGTGTGTCTTCAGAGGTGAGGTCAAACTGTGTAAATTATGTTCTTAATATTGTACACTGTCCTGTGATCTTTGGACAAAGGGTGGTATATAAATAGAAATAATAATAATAATAATAATAATAATAATAATAATAATAATAATAATAATAATAATAGCTAGACCAGAAGCTGGGCAACCAGACTGCACTTCTACATCAGACGTTATGAGGAAGTCTCTATATAGGCCTATAACAGGCATTGGTAAACTCGGCCCTCCAGATGTTTTGGGACTACAATTCCCATCGTCCCTGACCACTGGTCCTGTTAGCTAGGGATGATGGGAGTTGTAGTCCCAAAACAGGTGGAGGAGGGCAGAGTTCGCCTATGCCTGGTGTTACCCCCAGGAGCACTGGGCGGCTGCCAACAAATTAAAACAAAGTATCAAGGTATCAAGTTACAAGGTTTCAAGGAGATTCCAACTAAACATTGACATTTTATTGACATTTTGGAAGGTCGGATAGTTACAATGGAATGGTCTCGGTGGTGGGGCGCACATTTTTATTGTTACTTATTTATGATTATTACTTTGTCAAAATAAAAAATATTATTACTTTGTCAAAATTAAAAATAGGTTTTTTTTATAAAAAAAAGTTGTTCGACAGCGGAAGAAACACCCTCGTGAGGTTTCGGGCTCTCCTTCCTTGGAGGTTTCGAAGCAGAGGTCGGGTGTCCATCTGTTCTGGATGCTTGCGTTCGGAATTCCTGCATCGCAGAGGGGGTGGACTAGATGACTCTGGGTACCCCTCTTCCAACTCTACAATTCGATCGTTCTACGATTGTCCAGGCTTTCAGCCTTTTCGCAGCTGCCGGGGGTCGAGCCTGCGACGCCCCGGTTGCTCTATCCACAAGACTGGTGGGCTTTCCCCCAGTTTCGCCCCTGCGCGCGCGCGCGCGCCCGTCCGCTCAAACCGGGAATTTCCTCTCCCTTCCCGTGACGACAGCAAGAGCATGCAAGCGTCACGTGAGCGCGGCGGGGAGAAAGTACACTTCGGCGTGCAAAGCTGCAGGAAGCCTCCTCTCTCCCTAACACGCTTTCCAAGAAAAACCCAAGAAATAAAACCCCCAAAATGCCCGCTTTCAACCTCTCCAAAGAAACAGTCGTCGGGACTGCAGCGCTGGGGGTGGTTGCTGTTGCTGGATTCCTAATAGGTAAGATCCTGAGACTAAGATCCCTTTGTCCTCTGAGTCTGCCTTGGAAGCAGGATCCGCGTGGGCGCCGCCCTGTTGCGCGTTCGCCAGAGGCTCCATGGCTTGTTGCGCGCGTGACCCGGCCGAGGGTGGAGTCGTGGGTGGGCTGGGTGGCAGGAGGGGCATCCCAAACCCTAATGAGCTCATGGGTTTAGGGCTGGGGCAAGCCCCAGTCTCCCTTTAACAAAACACACTGAGGATGCTGACACTATGTGACACTCAAAAAATAAAAAAATAAAAGGTAAAGGACCCCTGGATGGTTAAGTCCAGTCAAAGGTGACTATGGGGTATGGCGCTCATCTCGCTTTCAGGCCAAGGGAGCCGGCATTTGTCCACAGACAGCTTTCCAGGTCATGTGGCCATCATGACTAAACCGCTTCTGGCGCAACAGGACACCGTGATGGAAACCAGAGCGCATGGAAACGCCATTTACCTTCCCGTCCCAGCGGTACCTATTTATCTACTTGCACTGGCATGCTTTCTTTTTTTTAAATGGATTTTTATTAAAGAGCCAAGAGGCTCAGTGGTTTAGACCACAGCGCCACCCACATCCCTTGTATTCTCGAACAAATGTTTTTCGGAAGCCGAACGTCTGACACAACTTCCAATTGAGTGCAGGAAGCTCCTGCAGCCAATTAGAAGACACGCCTTGGTTTTCAAATGGTTTTGGGATTTGATCGGACTACCGGAACAGATCAAGTTCGAGAACCATGGTACCACTGTATAGTGTAACAGCCCTCCAGTTCAAGGCTGGATGGAGCCTGGGAAAAGGACGTCATAGCAGAGTTTCACTGTAGTGCTATGGTGCTCTGTTCAGTTTGGGGGGCTGTGGAAAATTCACATTGCGGCAATCTGCATGTTCCCAGTCCTGTGATGCCTTTCTATAGGGAAGAGTTTGGGGCACAGCCTTGATCTCTACTGCCCCTGTCTTAGGGCTCTTGTGCTTTGATGTACACACTGAGTTTGGGATGAGCTTTACCATTAACTCCCATGAAGAAGACAGGCCTGTAAATGGGCAGATCTGCTTCCACCATTGAAGTGAACGGGGAAACCCTTAGGTGCAAGGGAGCGATGTGTGCATGCAGCCACACCAGAAATCTTTGGAAGCTTACGGGTTTCTATGCTTGTCTTATTTCTTTCCCAAAAGGCAGAAGATATTCAGGCCTTCCCTTTGGAACTCCCAAAAGCCGTTTCCAAGGGAAAAACAGCCCGTTACTCCAGTACGTACTGGATCACTCCTTGAGGGAGCACCCGGCTTTGAAGAAGCTAAGAATGGTAAGTATGTCTTTCTACTGGGTCTATCTTCCCGACTTCAGCTCTCACATAAGTGCCCCGTTCAGAGTCCACTTAGGAACTTGCTCATGCCCAGAACTGGGTTTTGTCTACTCCATGAGATGATAAGCATAGACATCCCAGAAAAAATATATGGTTGTTTATTCTTCAATGGTTTCGTTTCGCATCAGAACCGTGTTGCCTCAAGGAAAAGGTATATGGGGCCCACAGTGAAACCCACAAGCTCCGCCCCATGTTTCTGTGCTGTTTTCACCAGATAATTCCCATATAGTCTTCTAAAAAACAATAGAATATCAGTAAAGACCAGGACCCGCCTTTCCCCCTGTAAATGCGGCCATGCTGGGTTTCATTGCAAGTGAAGGCGCACGGTGGCTGACTCAAGACAAGAGAGAGAGGTGCTCAGTTAGGTTTCTCCTCAACCTGCTAGTCTTGTTTGTGGAGGAATTTAGCTTTTGCTTTCCTGAGAGAACTTTGCATCATGTGAACACCAGGCTGTGTTCCTCTGATGTGGTACTGCTAAGCCGCAGTGAGAAGTAGGTCGTATCATGGTGTGGACTCTCCTTTCCCATTGCCTCTGTGAACTCAGTTCTAAATACCCTTGCAATTATAAATAGCCCTATTTAATGCAACAAGAGTGCCTGGCGTGCTTTGGTCCATGGGGTCACGAAGAGTCGGACACGACTAAACGACTAAACAACAACAAATGCAACAAGGCTGACCTATAGGTACTTTCTAGGAGCTTGCGACAGCTGAACCTCTCATTGTAGTGAATATTAATTCACGTAACCACTGGCGGAGGAAGAGGGGTGCGGGGGGGCGCACCACCCCCGGCAGTGCGATCCCAGTGGGGCGCCATTGGGGCTGCCCCCGAGTCCGCGCTAGGTGTGCTACGCCCCCAGGGTGCCCTGCCCTGCTCTCCGCCCCCTGGTGCCGGAGCATGAAGCTCCACCACTGCATGTAACAGTTTTAAAAATGTGTATCCCT
This sequence comes from Podarcis melisellensis, assembly GCF_964234715.1. Taxonomy (NCBI): domain Eukaryota; kingdom Metazoa; phylum Chordata; class Lepidosauria; order Squamata; family Lacertidae; genus Podarcis; species Podarcis melisellensis. The sequence continues at coordinate 83,682,956 of NC_138537.1, forward strand.
GTGTTACCTGTCTGTTCAGTCGTGGATCAATAGTTTCCCCGCTCCCCTGCTATTCAGTGTATAGCCTTTACAATTATTATTGTGATGATTATTATTATTATTCGTCAAAGTTATCTGTAGCTTTTTCTTTGCTAAAGGCAACAGCCAAAGACTTTATGCAGAAGCAGGGCTTTTTTTCAGCCGGAACTTGCCCAAACTCAGGTGGCCGCCATTGCCATTCTAAGAGAACAGGGGTGGCATTCATGGAGAGTTCTGGCACCTCTTTTTCTAGAAAAAAAATAGCACTGTGCAGAAGGTTATTGTCATTTCTCTGGTCATGCAGATGGAGAAATCAGCCAAAGGCAAATTGTGTTCACATGCACAAATAGCCCCCACACCCCATAATAACTTATAGCACTGGTTACTGATCAGTAAGTTAGCAACTTGTAATAAGCAGATGTTCTTTTCTAGGTTACTTGGAACCTTCCCAATAAAAATATGATGGTGTCTATTGACGAGGCCCAGCTTTTGGCCAACCTGGCGAGGCTGATCAAAGCAAAGAAGGTCATTGAAGTAGGTAAGTCATTCTGTTTATGTAGGGAAGGCTCCGAAATGATCTGTAGGCTGAATTGCAGGATCTGTGGGTCATGTGGCTGTTGCCTGCTAATCACATCTGGAAGAGAAGTGACCTTATGTCCACTGGAAGTCTGGCATCCAGTCACTTTCTTTCTTTTTTGAAAAAAATTTCCTTGAATTTCAAAAAAAAAAAAAATCCACATAAAAATTCCAGTGCATTAGAGAGAGTGTGTCAACATCCCATCCTATTTTACATGACATTTTTCTTAGCTTTCCTGTGTTGCATCCTGTCTTCCCTCTTTTTAACATAGTCATAACGCAATAATCTTTCATTATTTCTGTTGCTCATAGTTTGAAACCTGTTGGCGGGTTCTTCGTGTTATAGTATTTCTTCAAATAATCTGAAAAAGGTTTCCATTCGTCAAAATAAAAAACACCAGTCATCATTAGATTCTCGTATTTTAGCTGTTAGCTTGGCTGATTCAACATAGCCCGTTACTTTGCTTAGCATCCAACCACTTTCTAGTTTCTGTTCTTTGGCCTGTACATTTGGCTTGACTCTAAAGATCCCCATGTTTTTTTCAGGCTGTGGACTGAGGCAGAGGAACAAATACTCCCAATTCTGCAACAAATGTTTGTTCTTTGAGAATTTCTGAGACTTTCTCAGCATTCAATCCCTGGCCCTCCACCTAAAAACATTTCATTGGTTTCTCCAAAGAACGCTGTCGCCTGCCTGAACCCTGTCTGAATTATCCTAGCTTCTTTGAGCTGAGCTGGCCAGGGCAATGTTGAATGGAAGCCTAGCATTGAACAGGCTGCAACCTCTTAGGCCAACCCATTCTGAGAAGTTTTATTTTTCCAGGAAGTGGCTTCCAAACGGCGCTGCATCCCAGACCATATTGTAGTCCCAAACTTGCCCCAGCTCCTGCAAATGTACATTGGCTGCAGTTAGATTGCTCTGAGTGTTGTGAAGTCGCAAGGGCAAACACTATAAATAAGTAAGCATTGAATAATTGCATTTCAGGGCTTAATCCATGGTCGAGAGCGCCATTCTGAGCTGCTTACAGGAAGGGCACGGCAGGGCCAAATGAGAGACAAGCAAAGTCTCACGGGCTGCATGGGTGGAAAAAAACACTTGGCACGCAAGTTTCAGTTGGGCCGCCTCTGCCACCATCTCCGCTTCTGCATTAGTTACTAGAGACTGCGAGATAATTTGGGGTGGGGCAGAGGAGAGCAATTTGTGGGTTTTGCAGAGACATCCCAAGCATCCGTGTGGGATTGGTCATTGGGCAAAGGACCAAGAGATTTATGGAGCCTGCTGCTCCCCACCTCCCTGCTGTAGCTGTCTCATGATGCAATGGCATTCTCCAAATAGGACATGATAATATTCTAAAATATAGAATATAGGTATAAATAATAAATTATTATTATTCCTGTGGAACGCCCTCCCACCAGATGTCAAAGAGAACAACAACTACCAGACTTTTAGAAGACATCTGAAGGCAGCACTGTTTAGGGAAGCTTTTAATGTTTGATGTATTATAGTATTTTAATATTTTTTGGAAGCCGCCCAGAGTGGCTGGGGAAGCCCAGCCAGATGGGTGGGGTATAAATAATAAATTTATTATTATTATTATTATTATTATTATTATTATTATTATTATTCAAAACCCTACCAGATAAGAATGGCAGATCAAGTTGATGGATTATGCCGAAATGGCCAAAATGATCAGAAGGATCAGAAATCGGGAAGACCAAAATTTTAATAAGGAATGGGGAAATTTTATAATTTATCTTAAAAACCATTGTAAACAGCAAAAATTGTTAGTAGGATTGGAATAACCCACCCAAGAGTCCAGGATATTATTTTTAATATTTTTCTCTCTCTGAAAACAAGTACTGAAGACATCCACAGTCTCTCATGCATGAGAGGAGGTTGTGTTAAGATACCAGTTAATGGGATCTAGAACTCGTGGAACTCTCTGTGTCGCAGAAATAGGAACCAGGCTCCGACAACTGCCCGTAATTCCTGGTGTGTTTCAGGTGTCTTTACAGGGTACAATTCCTTAAACATGGCTCTGGTCATACCTGAGGATGGCAGAGTCGTCGCCTGCGATATAAGCGAAGATTATGCCAATATGGGAAAGCCAGTGTGGAAAGAGGTAAATGAGCTGCGCCGGCACACCTGGGCATTGGGAGACCTGAGAACTGGAGCTAAGCAATATATTACATGGGAGATCTGTCATTTCAGGCATTGGGTGTCTTAGTTTTTAACCCTGAATCAAATGCAGGGAAGTACGGGTTTGGTTGGTGCAGCTGGGCTTATAAGGGTACATCAACTTCTCCGTTTGATGCTGTTTCCTTCTATCTAAATCAGTGGTTTCCAGCCTTTTTTTTGGCCATGCCCCATCTAAGCATCTCTAAAATCCTGATCCCCCCCCCCCGCCCCGGTGACATATAATTCTTATTATGGATAAATCACAAATTTCCTGAGGTATCTGAATTCCTGCTGATCACCAGTGCTCAGAGCAGGGGGAAATTCCACAACTGTTGACTGAGTGCTCCCAGAGCACTACTCCCCCTGAATGCGCCCAGTATCTGTTTAGATAACCTTTTCTGTTTAGATAACCTCTCCATTGCCACCAGCTGACTGCCGTGTACATGCCAATTTTAATTTTAAAAATGTTTACGTCACAAAATATATTTATGTACCATATATGAGGCCGCTAGGACCATAAGAAATGCAAAAAAATCACTGCTAATAACTCATTCTCGAATTGCCCCCCTTAAAAATCAAATCGCCCCACGTTGGGAACCACAGAGCTAAATCTTCTCCTCCCTCCCCCACCCCCCTGGCAAGCTGCTTTTGGCCCGTAGAAATACAACCGCTGAAGTGTTATTTGGCACTTACTCAGGTAACTGCTTGCAAAATTATGTTGCAGCCACTCCCTAGCAATAATGGCTACATTACCAGTAACCGATGCTGGCACCATTAGCGTCCCGCAAGGTACAGAATGCCTGCGGTCACCATTTTACAAATGCAAAAGCATCTTTATGCTCCATAAGTGATGCCACTGTGACGCATCTTTGCTCTAGCTAGTAAAGATAAAGGACCCCTGGATGGTTAAGTCCACTCAAAGGCGACTATGGGGTTGCGGCGCTCGTCTCGCTTTCAGGCTGAGGGAGCCGGCATTTGTCCATAGACAGGTTTCCGGGTCATGTGGCCAGCATGACTAAACTGCTTCTGGTGCAACGGGACACTGTGACAGAAACCAGAGCTCACGGAAATGCCGTTTACCTTCCCACCGCAGCAGTATCTATTTATCTACTTGCTCTGGCATGCTTTCAAACTGCTAGGTTGGCAGGAGCTGGGACAGAGCAATGGGAGCTCACTCCATTGCAGGGATTCGAACTGCCAACTTTCTGATCGGCTAGCCCAAGAGGCTCAATGGTTTAGACAGCAGCGCCACCCGCGTCCAAATGTTGCATTCCGTCTTAGGGCATTGGACACGATCTTGCCGGATGTCAAATCCTGTTTTAAATCCTCCCTCTTACCTTCAATGGAAGAGATTGAAACATATGCTTGATGCTTTTCTCAAAATATGAGGACTTTCTCCCCTTTTCTGCACGTACATAGTGCAATATTTTTTATCTGAAACAGGTTCTCACCCACTGCCAAGTGTATCCACGGCATATGGTTGCATGGCATGGGTGCCTAAGAGGGCAGGAGTGGCCAAGCTGGCGCCACTCAGATGCTGTTAAACTCCAGCACCTTCAGCCATGAGGGCAATTCTCAGGGATGCTGGGACTTGTAGTTCAGCAATATGTGACACAGGGCATTGCCTCTGACGTGGCACTATTTTTGTAGATTTTCTTGTGTTCTGAAAGCCGAGCATTCCCATCCTGTAACAGGCAAAGAAAGAAAAAAACCTGCTTATCTCATCAGAGGGGTTAGTGGCTTCCTCCTCCTCCTCCTCCTCCAATAATTAAATAAGTAGAAATTAAAAAGCAAAGACAAAAGGGTGTGCCATTTCCTTGCCCAGTCATGCCCCACAAATTTTTTTGTAAGGGGAAATGTGGATATGACTTATATCAACTATCAGCAAACTGGCTTCCATTTGGCAGCGTTCTCTGTGTTTTCACGTTCAGCCCTGAAACAAAGTGATTTCAGAATTTTTGACTTTGGCGGTTTGCCTAAGATGCCTGGAGAAAGGACCGAGGAGGTGACGGTTTGTAGCCTCCAGCTAAGCCACAGCTGAACCACTCAGCTTTTATTTCCACCACCTCTCTGTTTTTCCTCTCAACTCTGATTTCCCAAATCCAGGGATTTAGTATATGCCGTAAACAACCACCCACCTGGTCAGTTGTGGCAAAAAGGAAACTTTGCAGAAACTTTTTAGGCCACAAACGATGTATATAGGTGGCGCATAAAGCTTGCTTTGGGTTAGTAATACTTGTGGAGAGTGGTTTCATGTTCCACGTAATCTTCCCAGTACTCCAATTCACAGACCAGATGAAGACCTCTTAACCTTGGCCTTCAAGCAGAGCAAATGATATCCAATGAAATGGATAAATTACATATGAAAAGACAATGATTTTGTCAGGCCTTCTATCTCAAAATCACCTATAGTACAGTCGTACTTTGGATCCCGAATGCCCTGGAACTCGAGACGTTTTGGCTCCCAAACGCCTCAAACCCGGAAGTCGTCGTTCCAGTTTGCGAATGTTCTTTTGGAACCCAAACATCTGATGGGACTTCCGTGGCTTCTGATTGGCTGCAAGAGCTTCCTGCAGCCAATCAGAAGCCACGATTTGGTTTTCAAACGTTTTGGAAGTTAAACTGACTTCTGGAACGGATTCCGTTCGACTTGCAATGTACAACTGTATGCCTTTCCTAGGAAATAACCTTTTACCCCTCTCTCACTTCAGGCAAGAGTGGATCACAAAATTGACCTCAGGATAAAGCCGGCCATCCAAACACTAGGTATGTCAATAATGCCTGGAAATTATAGAATGTGCAGCTGAATTGTGACATGTCATATTGGTTGAGAAGAGTAGATAACAAAATGGGTTCACCAGTTTAGTGGTGTGTCAGGAGAGTGGCTTAAAAAGTGTTGTTTTTTCATAAAGGATGGTTTACTCTTTGGTAGGCCCCTCATCTGAAATGTCAACTTATACAAAATCAAACTCCTACGAATATTATGGCACAGCACTATTGTACATCAGGCAATGCTAATGGGAGGAGTCTGCTAATTTCACTGAAACTGAACTGTCCTACAGATGTTTCCTATTTTAAATGAAATCGTCCTTTTTTTAATGTCTAGATGAACTTCTGGCAAATGGCGAAGCTGGGACATTTGACTTTGCTTTCATAGATGCTAACAAAGATGGCTACAACGATTACTATGAAAGATGCTTACAGCTCGTGAGAAAAGGAGGAATAATAGCAATTGATAATGTAAGCACAGCATGTTTCCTCAAGAAAGTCTCGTGGCAAATTAAAAGTTCTTAACAAATTCATTGGAGCATAGGTATTGGTGGAGCCTGTTTGACAATCAAATACTAAATCATTTCAAAGAATTCCAACAGATAATTTGATTATATGAACACTATAGAATCATTGAATTGTAGAGTTGGAAGAGGGACACCCAGAGTCATCTAGTTTAATCCCCTGTGATGCAGGAATCTCAACTTAAAGCATCCATGACAGAGGGCCTTCCATCCTCTGCTTAGAAACCACCAAGAAAGAAGAGTCCACAACCTTGTTGAAGTCCGCTCAACTGTCAAAACAGCTCTTACTGTCAGAAAGCTCTTCCTGGTGTTTAGTCAAAATTTCCTTTCTTGTAATTTGAAGCCATTGTTACAGGCCCTACCCTCCAGAGCAGGAGGAAGCTAGCTTGTTCCATCTTCCATGTAACAGCCCTTTAGATACCGTATTTTTCGCTCTATAGGGCGCACCGGACTATAGGGCGAACCTAGGGGGGTTTTTTGGGGGGGGAATAAAGAAAAAAAATTTATTGCCCCGCCCCAGCCCCAAAGAGCAAAGAAGCCAAGACAGACAGCGGGATCCATCCCGCTGGCTGTCTTGGCTTCCTCTTTAGCCACGCACAACCTCTGCAGCTGGGAGAGGCTGCTGCGCCAGCTTTGGCAGAAGCCAAGACAGCGAGCGGGATGGATCCCGCTCACTGTCTTGGCTTCATTTTTAGCCATGGGGCTGGGGCGGGGGAATCCCAGAACAGGTAATGGAGTGGCGGCAAGGTTGCGCGCAGACTTGCCGCCGCTCCCGGAGCTTGCGGGCTGGGGGAGCGCTCCGAAGGTTTGCGGATAGCTGCCTGAAGCCCGGGGAGCGCAGTGGGAGTTGGCACTGTGCTCCCCGGGCTTCAGGCTGCAGGCTTCTATCTGCAAGCCTTCGGAGCCTGGCGGGAACTCCCGCCACGCTCTGAAGGCTTGCGGATAGCTTCCTGAAGCCTGGAGAGCGAGAGGGGTCAGTGCGCACCGACCCCTCTCGCTCTCCAGGCTTCAGCGAAAGCCTGCATTCGCTCCATAGGGCACGCACACATTTCCCCTTCATTTTTGGAGGGGAAAAAGTGTGTCCTATAGAGCGAAAAATACGGTATTTGGAGATGGCTATCATATCTTTTCTCAGTTTCCTCTTTACCAAGCTGGAACATTCCCAATTCCTTCAACCGTTCCTCATAAGGTTTGGCTTCCAGACCCTTCATCTCCTTGGTTGCCCTCCTCTGCACACACGTTCCAGCTTGTCAATATTCTTACATTGTGGTGCCCAGAACTAGACACATTATTCCAGGTATGGCCTGGCTCCAGGTGTGGCAGAGTAGAGCAGGATTATGATTACTTCCCTTGATCTGGACACTCGACTTTTGTTGATCCATAGCGTCCAGATCAAGGGAAGTCAGAAGCCACTACTTTATTTTTGGGTGACAGCTTTAAACTGATAGGCCCTTAGTCACATGAGTATGTTTTACGGGGGAAATACTGGCGGTGACGGACAGAGGGCACATATTATGCCTTTACTAACAGGAAGGAAAGGAGGAGAAGGGGGAAAGCATTTGGAACTTTGTTGGGAAGGGAATTATCTCTTGTATCTTAAAAAAAATCTCAGTTACTATTAGTCAATTTTGTACTGGGGGAAAAAGACTAAAAGTACAGTCCCTTGTTTGGGAGTAAGACCGCTTGACTCAACTTATGAGCAAAGATTGAAATATAGAGGGCCTTCTCAGTAGTGGCGCCCGCCCTGTGGAATGCCCTCCCATCAGATGTCAAGGAAATAAACAACTATCTGACTTTTAGAAGACATCTGATGGCAGCCCTGTTCAGGGAAGTTTTTAATGTTTGATGTTTTATCATGTTTTAATATTCTGTTGGGAGCCACCCAGAGTGGCTGGGGAAACACAGTCTGATAGGTGGGATATAAATATATTGTTGTCTTTGTCATTAGATGGCTTAAATCTCATTTTCAGAGCTACAGACTACACTTTTTAAGGAGTATTTTGGGAAAGGGGCTGTTTGTTTCAAATCTGGTGGTACATTGGTCAGACTCCAATGTCATGCCCTAGGCACATATGGAAATAAATATAGATGATATAGAATGAAATATATGCAAATATAAGGATAAAAAGTGCGCTGTGCCATGTTTTTCTTGTAAAAATAAGTATACGTTTTCTCTCCCCTGCCCTCCCCACCCTTTCTAATAGGTTTTGTGGTCGGGGAGAGTCCTTAAGCCAGCCAAAAATGATCTGGATGGCCAGCACCTCCATCAGTTGAATGAGAAGATCTTCCGTGATCCGCGAGTGAATATTAGCATGCTCACCATTGGCGACGGGGTGACGTTGGCATTTAAGCTGTAGAGAGAAGCCCAGATGCTGTAGATGGGCTGGGCCCTCTAATCATGGGAACACTGAAGATGAAATGATGTATATTTTTGAACTTGTCTCAATAAAATAGCCTAGACTTGAAATCAGCAACTGACATAGACAAGTTCCTTCTTTTCTCTATCGCTGAAAATCATGGAGGGTGCAGGAAAACTGTATTTTGCATGTTCTCAGTGGGGGGGAAACCAAAACTCTTATTTTCACATTCAGAATCATACAATGAAAATAAGCTTCAAAATACCCAAGGTGTTTCCAGGACACATTGGACACCAGTTGCTTAAACAAGAAATTCATGTTGGGAGGTGGATAAACTGCTTCGCTCTTCGTATGGTTGAAAGCTCCTCAGCATAGAAAATTGCATGTTGGGGAGGGGTTGTAGACTGGTCTCCCCAGTATGAAGTTGTCATTGTTGTTGTTTATTTGGTTCTTCAACTTAAAATCTTACAGAGATATATCAAACATAAATCATAAAAACAAGATTCCAAGGAATCTCCTGGACTTCCATCCTATTATTATTCATTTCCTCCCACATCTTTTATGTTAATGCTTCCATTATATCCAGAATCAACCTTAAACTACAAGTTTTTAAGATAAATTATAAAATTTTCCCATTCCTTGTTCAAATTTTGGTCTTCCTGGTTTCTAACTCTTCCAGTCATTTTAGCCATTTCAGCATAGTCCATCTGCCATTCTTCTCTTGTTTATCTTCTTTCCATTTCTGGGCCAGTAGCATCCATGCAGCTGTGGGTCGCACACGTAAATAGACTTTTCTGCTCCTTTTGGATTTCGGCACCTCACGTTTTATTTTCTTTGTGCGGTGGATTTTATATACATAAGATTGACCATGGTTTACTGCATTCACAAGCAAACCACTCCTTCACTGCCCTCCTCCTGGCTCACCGAAGAGGAAACAAACCAGGCTTTGTGCCTTAGTGGTGTGTCTGAACTAGCTTCTCTCCAATGTTGTTCATGGCTGAAGACCCACAGTGATCCCCAACATGCACTTGGCAGGCTGCCTCATGGACAGCAGAGGTACCCTCACCCATGGACGGCATTGGGATAAAAGGTAAAGGTAAAGGACCCCTGGATGATTAAGTCCAGTCAAAGGCAACTATGGCGTTGCGGCGCTCATCTCGCTTTCAGGCTGAGGGAGCTAGCATTTGTCCACAGATAGCTTTCCGGGTCATGTGCCCAGCATGACTAAACTGCTTCTGCCGCAACAGGACACTGTGATGAGTGCCAGAGCGCATAGAAACACCGTTTACCTTCCTGCCACAGCTGTACCTATTTATTTACTTGCACTGGTGTGCTTTCGAACTGCTAGGTTGGCAGGAGCTGGGGCAGAGCAATGGGAGCTCACTCCGTCGCGGGGATTCGAACTGCTGACCTTCCGATCGGCAAGCCCAAGAGGCTCAGTGTTTTAGACCACAGCACCACCAGTGTGGGGCCACTTCTCTCCTACAATGATCCTTGCTTGTTTTCTACGTTAAAGACGTAGAGAGAGCACGTTCATGAAAGCTGCCTCTTTTCTGATCCCGTAGCTGCCATTAGGAAAGACCCGCAATGCCCGGCTAGACCACCAATCGATGAACCATCTGTAAACTTGCTGCAAAAGTTAAGAAGGAAACCGGGTGGGATTGAATACCGAGAATATATTACGCTGCCTCCCATTTCCTGAAAGCGTGGGTGAACCTTGAGCAACTTGTCCCGGGTTGTCTTGCATTCATGACTGCTAAATATTCCTTGATTCTTTCTTTGATGCTAACGGCATTTTAATCTGTTCTCCATACCAACCCACTCCAGATATCATGGTTGTGAGTCAGCCTGAGAAGTTTCAGGAAAGCTGTGGCAGGCATGTTTGGATATGTTTTCTGCCAACTCTTCACCAGTAATATAATCACACTTCTCCATCATGAAGTATACCTACTCTAGGTATTTTTGTGTGTGTGTGTGTGTGGAATTTGATCTATGCTGCAAAACCTATTTTGTTGGTGCAAAAACATGGAACTCTCTTGTGCATTCTTCCCTGCCTCTTCGCAAACAGTGGTGTGTCGTCCCCGTCCCCCCCATCTGTGTTGACAGCAGGAGAGAGAGAGAGAGATCAACCCTGGTAGATAAGTTGAATTGTTTCAGTGTCCAAGAAGAAGTCCCAACGAGAGAAGAATGGCTACAGAAATTAATGGACCATGCAGAAGTGGCAAAACATGTCAGAAGAATAAGAAATCAAGACAGCAAGCATTTTATTAAGGAATGGAAATGGTTTGTTGAATATCTACAAACTGCACACAGATTAGGACATTGGCAAGATTAGTGTAGATACCTGCAGTTTCAAAAGCATCTATGAAAATATGTAGGAATAAGTAGAGATGGTTGGGATATGTGGGGAAAGATGTAAATAAATCTAAGGAACTGCAGAAAGAGAGAGAGGGAAGTCCAAGTTTAAATGTGAGAATTAGAGTTGAAATGTTTGTTATAAATGAAAATTAGCATAATAATTTTTTTTAAGAGAATTGCCTCAATGCCCTGCTCTTCATTTGGGCAGTGTCTGCCACCAGACGCAATGTGGGGCTCAGGAACTCCATCTGCACTTAAATGAATATCCCGATACAAAGGCACACTTCCTGGTTGCCTCAGCAGCAATGCCCTGTGGGCCAAATCGCTCCATAAGACGCACTTTCCCCCTCTTAAAATCTAAGGGGAAATGTCTGTGCGTCTTATGGAGCGAATGTGTCTCCCTGGGGCTGGGGGGGACCCGGGCTTCGCCACTGCCAGCCCCACAAGCTCTGGGAGCATCCGCTGCTCCCTGAGCTGTTTGTGGGGGGCTGGGGGGGACCCAGGCTTCCCCCACCAGCCCCTACAAGCTCCTGAGCAGCTCTGGGATAGCCCATGAAGCCTCCGCAGGGCAGCAGGGAGCCTTCATCCCGCTGCCCTGGGGAGGCTTCACGAGGCTATCCCTGGCTTTTGAGGGAGGTGGGGGAAGGGACAGAGCTGCGCAGAGTGTGTGTGTAGCTCTTGGGGGCTTTTCCCCAAGGAGGGAGAAGGGCAGCCCGTCACTGAGGGGCTGTCCTTCTCCCCCCTTGGGGAAAAGCCGCAAGCGCTGCACACACGCTCCACGTGGCTCATGAAAGGGAGCGCTGAGCAGAGCCTGGGATGTATTCAGGCTCTGCTCAGCGCTCCCTTTACATATATTTTTTTTCTTGAATTCCCCCCCCCAAAAAAAAAAGTAGGTGCGCCTTACGGAGCGAAAAATACGGTAGAGTGTCCGTGGCAAGCTAACTTAGGAAACCCAGGAAATTTGGGGCAGAGAGGGTGTGAGAAGAGTTTGCAACACTCTGCAGCTGCCTCACACTGTGAGCACTGTCAGCGCTGTAGGGTAACCAGTTGAAAAGAGAGGACAGGGTTCTTGCAGCTTCAATATTTGCATAGAAGAGGGAATTGGCAAGTTTGGGCAAGAGGGGGCCATTCCAGCGCACAGTGTTGCCGCTTGTCTGCCCCGGGGCAGAGAAGTTGAGCACCAAGTCCCCCTCTCTCACCAAGTTTGACCCTGCTGTGAGATGGTTCTTCTGTTCGGAAGGCGCCATCGATGCACAAGCATGGCTGTCACACAGTGACCCTTTGCAGCTTCTCACAGCCTGTCATCTACTGCATTAATATAATAATATAATAAGAGTAACTTCTATAAAGCACGGCTTCAGAAAGAAGGGACTCAGCTAGACTGCTAAAGAAAAAGTGATTTATGTGCGTTGTATGTGCGATATAACATTGTGTGCCACCAGGTGGCAACGTGGAGTCCCATTTTTCCCAGCCGGATTTCCCTGTTTAAATTTACAGTGCTTTAAACCGAAACATTTCTTTGATGCGTCTAGATCCAGCTAAGGAATGCACAGTTGTAAAACAGTTGGAAAGAATAAATGAACAATTGTGGTAGTGGGAAACATGCCAAAGGGAGGGATTAATGCACAGTTTCGAACAATGTATTTATTTCTCTTTCTTTTCCATAACAGCGAGTACATAAACTGGCTGCTGTAATATTTATTCCTATTATTGGGAAGTTAAATATTGCCAATAACTCACTGGTTTCGCTCTGCATTAGGTTTCATATTATAGAGGTTGATTTAAGTTTGTGGGAACGCAAACATTTATCTCTTCCTCTCGTTCATATTACCCTCCTGAGTTCCAAACAAATTGTGCCTACTTATATTTTATGATTTTGAGATAATTAAAATATTTTATGAAGGCAACTAAAAAAATAAAATAAAAACCCTCCCCAGAGTTAGCGGCAAGACTATTGATTGACTAGCGCTTTACTGCAAAGGGGGTGAGGCTGCGATGAATCATTCTTTAAAGGCTTCTAAGTTTCCTTTCATTGACACGCTAAACACAGCAACCTCCTACACTGCTAAGGCTCCTGGGGGAAGCTGAATATTCACAACATTTACTGATAGCGCCACACCAGAGTTACTAAAAATAATTCATGTACGGGCCTCGCTGTCAGTTTTGGAAATAAACGCCAAACAGCTGCAAACATTTATACTGTAGTGGGGGTTTTGACCCATAAAATAATACAGCAAGGAACAAATAAAATAATATTTGTGAAGCTTTCTGTATTTTTGTACTTTGGTAACTCGATAAAGGTCCGTATAGTTAAAGCTATGGTTTTCCCAGTAGTGATGTATGGAAGTGAGAGCTGGACCATAAAGAAGGCTGATCGCTGAAGAATTGATGCTTTTGAATTATGGTGCTGGAGGAGACTCTTGAGAGTCCCATGGACTGCAAGAAGATCAAACCTATCCATTCTTAAGGAAATCAGCCCTGAGTGCTCACTGGAAGGACAGATCCTGAAGCTGAGGCTCCGATACTTTGGCCACCTCATGAGAAGAGAAGACTCCCTGGAAAAGACCCTGATGTTGGGAAAGATGGAGGGCACAAGGAGAAGGGGACGACAGAGGGGGAGATGGTTGGACAGTGTTCTCGAAGCTACCAGCATGAGTTTGACCAAACTGTGGGAGGCAGTGGAAGACAGAAGTGCCTGGCGTGCTCTGGTCCATGGGGTCACGAAGAGCCGGACACGACTAAACGACTAAACAACAACAAACCCAATAAAATATTTAATAAAAACAATTTTTTAAAAATGAATGAAATTACATGAGCGGGGAGCAGGGGCCAGACTGTAAAAAGAGTCAAAGAATTGGAAGGGGCCCCAAGGGTCTTCTAGTCCAACCCCATATTCTGTGTGGCGTGGGACTCGAACCCACAACCGTGAGATTAAAAGTCTCACGATCTAGCAACTGAGCTATATGTTCCTACTGAAATGGAATAGAGTCTCTTACCACGGAACGGGTTCGCTTTGACTCTTTTAATAGAAAAAATGTTGAATGGAATGAGGTTTGCTTCATAGGGGAGGGGTAAAATTTTCAGTGCCATTTCTCACATCCGTATCAATTTCCACACGTTCCCGTTTTTTCACAGTATTCCCTGTTCTGTTGCTTGCCATCCACACCCATAAATGTAGCTAGGGTTTTTTTTATATATATATTCTTATGTCCCTCACCTGCCTTTCCACATTCTGAGCACGTGTGCAGGTATTTCTGCATTCAGTCTTTCATGGATCTGCACATATCTTTATTCTGACACTCTAATTTTAAATCAATTTCCCTGGAAGGGGAAGGCAGGCTGTGCGGTCTGAGCCACATAAACGCCAGCGCAAGGAAAGAAGAGGCCAGGAAACTAAAGCTGGCTTGGGGTTTCAGCCCAAGTTGGCGTCCTGGCTCTCTGTGAACGCCGCGTGGTGTCAGAAGTGGGAAGAGTCACGCTGCAGTGCTCATCCTCCTTTCAAAGAAGAAAATAATTCGGGAACGGGGTGCAAGTCCCAGGAAAATGAACTGCATAAGCTGCCTATGCAGAACTGCAAGTTCACAAGTCCAGCTGTCAATTCTAAACCAAGCACGTGAAATGCAGCCTGATAGCTACCATTGGGGTGGGGCAGGGCAGGGAGAGAGAAACAACCTTTCTGGTGCAGTGCTGGGAAACAGCAGGCCATCCGAGTGCAGAGAAAACCTCGTGACAACCAGTACGTTCTGAGCACAATTCAAAGTGTTGGCGCTTACCATTAAAGCCCTAAACAGCCTCAGCCCAGTATACCTGAAGGAGCGTCTCCATCCCCATCATTCAACACGGACATTGAGGTCCAGCTCCGAGGGCCTTCTGGCAGTTCCCTCACTGGGAGAAGCAAAGTTACAGAGAACCAGGCAGAGGGCCTTCTCGGTGGTGGCGCCCACCCTGTGGAACGCCCTCCCATCAGATGTCAAGGAAATAAACAACTACCTGACTTTTAGAAGACAGCTGAAGGCAGCCCTGTTTAGGGACGTTTTTAATGACGGCTGTTTTGATGTATTTTTAATCTTTTGTTGGAAGCCGCCCAGAGTGGCTGGGGAAACCCAGCCAGATGGGTGGGGTGTATATAAATAATATATTATTATTATTATTATTATTATTATTATTATTATTATTATTATTATTATTACCGCAACTCAGGGGGCTAAGCCCATTTCAGCTGGGGTTTTAGACCCATTCACGCATCGCTGCAGCAGTGTTGGGGGCTAATTCGCTTCAGCTCCTCTCTTGGGTCTCATCAGTGCTATGCCCTGAAAGCAGTATGGCACTGCTTTAAATAATCATGGCTCCCCCCGCCACCGAGAATCCTGGGAAGTGTAGTTTGTTAAGGGTGCTGAGAGCAGCTAGGAGACCTTTGTTCCCCTTGCATAGCTAGAATTCCCAGAGAGGTTTAACAGTCAATCCCTTTCCCCGGGAAACTCTGAGAAATGTAGCTCTGTGAGGGGAATAGGAGCCTCCTAACCACTCACAACAGCTGTCTGCTCCATCTTCCGGGTGACAACCCTTCAGGTATTTGAAGACCCCCAACACATCCTGTCCCACCCTATACTTTATCTCCTCCTAACTAAACATACCCAGCTATGTCAGCTGTTCTTGAGTCCTCATGGGGCTCTGGGCTTGTTGCATGGGGAGCTGAATTGCCCAGTAGATCTTGACCTGGACTCTCCTACATTAGGCAGATAATAGGTGGTGATAATAGATAATAGGCAGTGTGGGTGCCTGGAGGCAGTTGGAGGATGGATGGTGGCTAATGGATTGAGGTTGAATCCTGACAAGACAGAAGTACTGTTCTTGGGGGACAGGGGGCAGGCTGGTGTGGAGGACTCCCTGGTCCTGAATGGGGTAACTGTGCCCCTGAAGGACCAGGTGCGCAGCCTGGGAGTCATTTTGGACTCATAGCTGTCCATTGAGGTGCAGGTCAATTCTGTATCCAGGGCAGCTGTCTACCAGCTCCATCTGGTACGCAGGCTGTCTCACCAGAGTGGGGCATGCTCTAGTTATCTCCTGCTTGGACTACTGCAATGCGCTCTACGTGGGGCTACCTTTGAAGCTGACCTGGAAACTACAACTAATCCAGAATACAGCAGCTAGACTGGTGACTGGGGGCGGCTGCCGAGACCATATAACACTGGTCTTGAAAGATCTACATTGGCTCCCAGTACGTTTCCGAGCACAATTCAAAGTGTTGGTGTTGACCTTTAAAGCCCTAAACGACCTCGGCCCAGTATACCTGAAGGAGCGTCTCCACCCCAATCGTTCTGCCCGGACGCTGAGGTCCAGCGCTGAGGGCCTTCTGGTGGTTCCCTCATTGTGAGAAGCAAAGCTACAGGGAACCAGGTAGAGGGCCTTCTCAGTGGTGGCACCCATCCTGTGGAACACCCTACCATCAGATGTCAAGGAGATAACTACCTGACTTTTAGAAGACATCTGAAGGCAGCCCTGTTTAGGGAAGTTTTTAATGACTGATGTTTTAATGTATTTTTAATCTTTTGTTGGAAGCTGCCCAGAGTGACTGGGGAAATCCAGCCAGATGGGCGGGGTATATATAAATAATAAATATATTATTATTATTACCGCAACTCAGGAGGCTAAGCCCATTTCACCTGAGGTTTTAGACCCATTCACGCATCGCCGCAGCAGTGTTGGGGGCTAATTCGCTTCAGCTCCTCTCTTGGGTCCCATCAGCGCTATGCCCTGAAAGCAGTATGGCACCGCTTTAAATAATCACGGCTCCCCCTGTCACCGAGAATCCTGGGAAGTGTAGTTTGTTAAGGGTGCTGAGAGTTGCTAGGAGACCTTTGTTCCCCTTGCATAGCTAGAATTCCCAGAGAGGTTTAACAGTCAATCCCTCTCCCCGGAGAACTCTGAGAAATGTAGCTCTGTGAGGGGAATAGGAGCCTCCTAACCACTCTCAACAACTGTCTGCTCCATCTTCCGGGTGACAACCCTTCAGGTATTTGAAGACCCCCAACACGTCCTGTCCCACCCCATACTTTATCTCCTCCTAACTAAACATACCCAACTATGTCAGCTGTTCTTGAGTCTTCATGGGGCTCAGGGCTTGTTGCATGGGCAGCAAAATTGCCCAGTAGAACTTGATCTGGACTGTTCTACATCAGGCAGATAATAGGACTTTTGTTGTGGTTGTGCTGTTTAGCTAATTTTTTATTGTTGTTTCATTTATCATCCTCATCCTCATCCTCCTCCTCCTCATCATCATTATTTGTACACTGTCCATCTGGTTGCGTTGCCCCAGTCACTCTGGGTGGCTTCCAACATAGATTTAAAAAATCACAAAACCTTAAAGCTTAGAATCTATACAGGGCTGCCTTCGGATGTGTTCTAAAGGTTATAGAATTTCTTATATCCTTGACATCTGATAGGAGGGCATTCCACAGGGTGGGCGCCACCACCGAGAAGGCCCTCTGCCTGCTTCGCTGTAGCTCCACTTATCACAGTGAGGGAACTGCCAGAAGGAGCTGGGCCTCAGTTACTGGGCAGAATGGTGGGGGTGGAGATGCGCCTTCAGGTATACAGGGCTGAGACCATTTAGGGCTTTAAAGGTCAACACTAACACTTTGACTTGTGCTCGGAAACATACTGAGAGCCCATGAAGGAGACACTCCTTCAGGTGTTTTACCAAAAGTGGTTGTTTTACCGATGATTTGCAATTGCTACTGATGATTTGTTAGTTTTTCTGTATGATTTAAGTTGTAACTGTGATGTGCTGTTCTGTTATTGTTATTTATCGCTTGCGAGCCGCTTTGTGATACGTGTGAGTGCAAAGAAGCGTGGAAATATAATAAACGAGATGAAATGAAATGAAATGTGAGAGGGTTATGTGTTTGAATGCATCATTTAAAAAAACAACAACCCACATATTCCTTTACTTAGAAAGCTAGCACATCATGGAGAAGGGTGAACTTTCCTTAGAAATGCTGGTTTTCTATGTGCAAGAATTGTGGGGTGAGGAAGTACTAAGCCAGGCTTCCTCAACCTCAGCCCTCCAGATGTTTTTGAGACTACAATTCCCATCATCCCTGACCACTGGCCCTGCTAGCTAGGGATCATGGGAGTTGTAGGCCAAAAACATCTGGAGGGCCAAGGTTGAGGAAGCCTGTACTAAGCATTCACATACAACCTCCCCCATCTCTCTCTCTCTCTCTCTCACACACACACACACACACTTACCATGTGAAACTGCAACCAAACCCTCCAACATTTCTCTGATGAAAAGTGGGACATCTTACCATAACCTCCAAAATTTCTCCCATGAAAATTGGGACGTCCTAAGGAAAAGCAGGACATTCCTGGATCAAATCAGAAACCGGAACAGCTCCTCTAAATCGGGAACATCCTTGGAAAATAGGGACACTTGGAGACTCTGCGACTATATAATTATGTAGTTATAGATTTAGCCAGACCACCAGCGGTTAGAGTTTAGGCTCCAGCTATCCATCAAGTGGCATTCCATAAATCTCTCCTCCGCAGTTTGCTTTTGGTTTTTTTTGCTCTGGATTGCCAGCAGATGGTGCAATTGCTCCACATCAGACTGGTCTTCTCCTGTTTCTAAACTCTACCATCTCAGCCCTGCAAGCTACAGGCGACTCTTCTTCAGCAGGCAAAAAGCGAACACAGTTCCCTGCACATAAAGGTAAGGTAAAGGTACCCCTGCCCATACGGGCCAGTCCTGCCAGACTCTGGGGTTGTGCGCCCATCTCACTCAAGAGGCCAGGGGCCAGCGCTGTCCGGAGACACTTCCGGGTCACGTGGCCAGCGTGACATCGCTGCTCTGGCAAGCCAGAGCTGCACACGGAAACGCTGTTTACCTTCCCGCTAGAAAGCGGTCCCTATTTATCTACTTGCACCCGGGGGTGCTTTCGAACTGCTAGGTTGGCAGGCGCTGGGACCGAGCAACGGGAGCGCACCCCGCCGCGGGGATTCGAACCGCCGACCTTTCGATCGGCAAGCCCTAGGCGCTGAGGCTTTTACCCACAGCGCCACCCTGCACATAGGGTTGCCATATCTCAAAAAAGTAAAATTCCTGACACCCACATAATTGTTGAACTTTCTTTTTGGGGAACAAACCCAAACTGTGGAGCATTTTTGGAGAAACCTCCACACCCCAAATAGTGTTTTTAAGCTATTTGAGCTGTTTCAACTGCTTTTTCCATTGCATTGCCATACGTTCAGGTTTTCCCTGGCATTTTGCCAATTTGCCAAAACTCCCTCGATGCCATTTTTACACCCAAAAACCAGGATATGTCAGGAATTTTCCTGACATATGGCGAGCCTACCCACACATAGCCTCATAGATGCATGCAGCCCTTTGTTCTGTGCAGGGCCGGATTTAGGTCTGATGTGGCCCTAAGCTACTGAAGGTAATGGGGCCCTTGATATGTCCAGCTGTCCTTTGTCAACAACAAATTGTCGCTGTTTTTGTGTGTTGAATACCGTATTTTTTGCTCTATAAGACGCACCCGACCATAGGACGCACCGTGTTTTAGAGGAGGAGAACAAGAAAAAAAATCTCCCCTTCTCTGCTCAGCACCCCTTCAGTGAAGCGGCAGGAAAAATGGAGCCCCTTCTATTTCTCCTCCTGCTTCGCTGAAGGGTGCTGTGCAGAGAGGAAAAGTTGTGCAGTGCCTCTCCAGTAAAGCAAAGCCAGGAGAGCAAGAGGGATCAGTGCGCACCGACCCCTCTTGCTCTCCAGGCTTCAGCGAAAGCAACCCGAAGCCTCCGGAGCGCGGAGGGAGCGCTCCCTCTGTGCTTTAGAGGCTTTGCGTTGCCATCGCTGAAGCCAAGGAGCCTGCATTCGCTCCATAAGACGCACACACATTTCCCCTTAATTTTTGGAGGGGGAAAAGTGCGTCTTCTAGAGCGAAAAATACGGTAGATGCTATATGGTAATTTATGGACCTAATACATATCAAAAGCCATTTGCACATAACAAAATATGTATTTTATCAAAGTAATTGTTGAACTGAAATACATTTAAGAAGTATATTAATAGTGAAATTTGGGGGGGGGCAAGAGAGTGGGGCCCAAACTGTAGCTTGTTTAGCTTATACACAATTCCGGCACTGGTTCTGTAAGTCATAAGTTCTACCATGGCCATTCATCCCACCTTGGCATTAGAAGCAGATGACGAGGGAAGGGCACAGGAGCAACTGAAGCTCCCACAGTATAGCCTCTGTCCCTTTTGTGGCTTCCACGATTAGCAAAGTGCTTGTGGGCGGCAGGGATGATACACCAGATCTCTGTTGCTGCTTGGAGGAAAGGACCCCAAGCGCAGCTGCCAACTGACACTTTCTTTCTAGAACTCTGTCCAGCATATCCGGCACCGTGATGCAAAGATCCCTCCGGCGCCCCCCCCCCAGCAACTCCAAAACAAGGGAGGGGGCGGTGAAAAATGTCCTCTGCCTCCCCCACGACCCCGATCCCCGACGTGGTGGCTGAGATCAAGAAGTGCTGGCAGACATGCTCTCCGGCATAGGGGCTCCCAGGAAGGCTGCGCGCCGCCTTTCACCAGGAAGGAGGAGGAGGACAACGACCAGGAGCAGGGCTGTCTTTAGCAGATGGAGAGGCTTAGGAGGCAAGCTGCATGCCTGCCAGCCATATAGTTGGCAGGGCGCAGCTGGCGGGCGTGCAGGGAAAGGGAAGGCTGCCGGCAAAGCCGTGAAGCTCCCCCACTCGCTAGGGCACCCCTGAGAGGCTGGCGTCCTGGCGCAACGAACCACTAACACCAATGGGAAAGACGGCTGTGACTCTCTCACAGAGAGAGAAACATCTTGAAGGTGTCTCTTTCATTTGCTGGCTATGCATCCGACTTGACAGCATGGGACATGGGTGGCACTGTGGTCTAAACCACTGAGCCTCTTGGGATTGCTGATTTAGGCCAGCGGTTCAACTCCCCGCAACGGAGTGAGCTCCTGTTGCTCTGTCCCAGCTCCTGCCAACCTAGCAGTTCAAAAGCATGCCAGTGCAAGAAGATAAATAGGGGCCGCTGCAGCGGGAAGGTAAATGGCGTTTCCGTGCGCTCTGGTTTCAGTCACAGTGTCCTGTTGTGCCAGAAGCGGTTTAGTCATGATGGCTACATGACCTGGAAAGCTGTCTGTGGACAAACTCCGACTCCCTCGGCCCGAAAGTGAGATGAGCGCCATACCCCATATTTGCCTTTGACTGGACTTTTCCTTTACCTTTTACCCTACTTGACACAAGACAGTCTTCTATCCAAAGCAGGGGCGGCATGTTATGTTTGGCCATTGGAGGTGAAGTGGGAAGGTGCCTTGCCTCCCTGAAGCCTCACGGATCGGGGCAGTATGGCAGCAATTCCCAAGGTCCAGCGAGATCCTGTTTGAGAGATCTCGCTGGAAGCTGCCAGCACTTTACCTCTCTTTTCTAGCAGGAGGGATGGAAAGCCATCCCGGGGATTCCGCCACCCGAGGCGTCTGCCTCATGGACAGGCCAGTCCTGATCTGAAGGGCTGTCCTGTCCAAGTCAAATTTAAAGATTAAGAAACACCCCCCCCCAAAAAAAGAGGAGGGTTGTTGGTGGTTTGAAGTTGCCCATCCACAGTTTGTATCTGGACAGCAGAACTGAGGAGGCAGACGGATTACCAGAACAGCTTTTCCATATTGTATTTCTATTTAAATTATAACAATCAAGTCTAGATATTTGCACACATATATGTATGGCAACCTTTGAAGGCTATGTGTGAATCTGAATTCTCTTTTTTTGGTGGCTGTTTCCCCTTATTTTGGCAATATGCAAGTTGAATCCCATGTGCACACACTTCCTAACTCCAGAGAGGTCAAAGTTCACATGCCCTGTCTCCCATTCAAGGCAATTTGCATGAAACTCTGGAGACGGAAAGTTGCTTAAACCTTTCTCCCAAATTACCCCAACATTATTTTGCTTGTTTTTTCAGCCACTCGGTTCTAGCTCTGATCAGTGTTTGGCATGAACTAAATCAGACAAATTAATTCACAATTCAAAAATCACTGAATGGCACCTGAAAGCCATTCCTTATAATTTCAGGGGGAACTGAAAAGCAAATGAAGTTCCTTATGCAGTAGGGCTTGGGGCAATTTTAATTCAATTTAATTGCATTTCAATCATTTGTATATGTATAGGAGCTTCGTCACACTTAATTCTGGGTTTGTGGCCACTAAAAAGTAATGCTGCTGTGTTAAGTTTGAAGATCCTAATTGTTGGGGGAAATAAATGAAACCGTTGTTCACATTACACCGTGTGTTTTGATGGTTTCTTATGTCTATTTTATACTCCAGCAGAGCAGCTTGTAAAATTCTATAGGCTGGAGGGGAGCAGAAGCCAAGGACCACGTGAATCAATTACATAATGAGCTGCGAATCGAACTGGAAACAGAGTTAGTTCTCTTCTGGAGGGGGTGAATGTGAACTGCAACAAATTCCTTTCTAAAACTAACTTCCCAAGCACTTGACTCCAGGATGTTCTAAATCAATTTCTCTGTCCATCTCTACAGACTTTAATTTACACATGAGGAACACTTGGTAAACCTTTGTGACCTGCTTGCGAATCGCTTTGCAGATAATCTCGCTCATATCTCAGCTTTAACTTGGGTGTCACATTACTTGCTGTGCTATGAATGTCCTTGCAGTCTCCTCATTGCCACATTTGCTTGGGGTTATGGCAGCCCAAGGACATCGGTAAGTTACTTGGAAGACCCAAAGTCTGCAGATCATTTGCACACTTGAGCTTTGCCTTGCTGAGCTAAATAGAGCCACCAGAACAAAGGAGGCTCAACTGTTGGGTAAAGGAGACAGTAAATGCTTCCTGGATGGAAAGAACAGTCTCTGTAATCTTGAAGGCTAGGCGAGTCCAGTCCTGTAGAAAACCTTTTCTAGATCTCACATATTTCAATATTAGCAAGTCTCCAATGTCCTGTTAGGGATGCGAGTGGTGCTGTGGGTTAAACCAGAGCCTAGGGCTTGCCGATCGGAAGGTCGGCGGTTCGAATCCCCGCGACAGGGTGAGCTCCCGTTGCTCAGTCCCTGCTCCTGCCAACCTAGCAGTTCGAAAGCACGCCAGTGCAAGTAGATAAATAGGTACCGCTCCGGCGGGAAGGCGAACGGCGTTTCTGTGTGCTGCTCTGGTTCACCAGAAGCGGCTTAGTCATGCTGGCCACATGACCCGGAAGCTGTACGCCCGCTCCCTCGGCCAATAAAGCAAGATGAGCGCCGCAACTCCAGAGTCAGCCACGAATGGACCTAATGGTCAGGGGTCCTTTTACCTTTAATGTCCTGTTGAGCAAGATTGGGGCTTTTTTAATGCTTGCTTTGCATCAATCTGTCTCAAGAAACAATGGAGTGAGCCTCCAGGGGTGAAGTCAAATAACTGAAGTGACCTTCCCAGGGCACAAGCCTGGGCAGTGTCTATGGAGGTCCTGGGCTGCTCCAGACAAGAAGACCCACCCCATCGGCCTCGCTGACATGGTCCAAAGGAAAGCAGAGCAGTACGTTTGGCACCAGCTGGGCTGCAGGAGTTGCCGGAAGGCGGACAAGGAAGCATCCAACCACCTTAGGGACTCCACTCCAGATCTGTGTAGGACTTAACTCCTTATCCTTTTCTTCTCCCAAAGATATCTGCAAGGCAGTGGAGCTTTAAGATCAGAGTGGCTCTTCTCCCAGATGGGCTGCCTTCCCAGGTTGACAAGCCCCATTTGCCCCTTTTCAATAACCCCAATGATCTAAATCAGGAAGGGGGCATCTGGAGGGAGAATGGGCCTGATCTGCAGTGGCTCCATCTGTGGAATGCTTTCCCCAGGGAGGTTTGGCTGGTGCCTTCATTATACACCTTTAGGCGCTAGGCAAAAACGTTTCTCTTCAGCCAGGCCTTTGCCCGGTTAACATCCAATATCCTTTTAAATGTGTTTGTGGGAGAGAGGGGGGCTATTGGTTTGTTTTTCTTGTTGTATTTTCTTTTTTTACCTCTTATTTTTATGTTGTGAACTGCCCTGAGATCTTCGGATGAAGAGCAGTACACAAATTTAATAAATAGCTGTAATTTTTTAAAAAACGCAAAAGAACAGACCTTTTACTACCTCTTGTAGGTCCTCCATTTGGGGATAATACAGGGCTACGATGTGTAGCAAGCTATTCTCAACTTCTGGGAGAAAGCAATTGATGGAGGCACTTAAAAAAAAATCCAGACACTGCAACCAATAGCTCCCCAAGCCAACAGGCAGCAAGAACAGTTTCACGCATGAACCAAGGATGGGCACATTCTACAATGTGTCAAAATAAATGTATGCACCCAATGCAGCTGTGAAACACTATTCAGGCATTTCCTTCCCTCGTGTAATTAGGACTGTATGAGGCAGGGTCCGGGCAAGCACGCTAGCTCTGCCACCTTCATTGTCTTGGGGTTTCTAAATTGTGTGGGGAGCCTATGCAAGTAGAGCAGACTCCCCACGGCAGGCATTTGCCCTCCAACATGTAGAGCAGGGACAGAGCTAATACATTTCCACTCTTCCACGTTGAGGGGCATGGCCCCTAAGGAGGGCAAGTGAGTGGGCAATCTCTGTACCTCTTCCTCCGAAAGCCGCTTCCATTTCATATTGCTGGCATATTTTGTTAAGAGGCAAGAAGAGAAGCGGCCCTTGGGTTGGTTCAATAGGCCTGTGCATCTGGCTGCTAACCAGAAGGTTGGTGATTTGAGCCCACCCATGGACAGCTGAGGGCATGATTCCTGCATTTCAGCGGCTTGGATGGCCCTCGAGGTCCCTTCCAACTCTACAATTCTATGATTCCTTAAAGGTAAAGGGACCCCTGACCATTAGCTCCAGTCGTGGCCGACTCTGGGGTTGCGGCGCTCATTTCGCTTTATTGGCCTAGGGAGGCGGCGTACAGCTTCCGGGTCATGTGGCCAGGATGACGAAGCAGCTTCTGACGAACCAGAGCAGCGCACGGAAAGGGCGTTTACCTTCCCGCCGGAGCAGTACCTATTATCTACTTGCACCCTGACGTGCTTTCGAACTGCTAGGTTGGCAGGAGCAGGGACCGAGCAACGGGAGCTCACCCCATTGCGGGGATTCAAACCACCAACCTTCTGACTGGCAAGTCCTAGGCTCTGTGGCAGCACTAAACGACTGCCCCAAGAGTAGTACTCCACTCAAAAGATCTCGCTAAGCCATGGCCAAACTCAAGAAATCCCCAGATTGGACATTTAACAGCTTCGGCAAACTGGAGTCATAGCAAATGCTCCAGAACGCCGAGCAGCAAGGACACCTGGAACAACAGGCAGCTTTTTTTAAAGCAAAATTAAGGCGGACCTCAGCCCTCCCTATCAATAACTTCAACATATCTGGAGGCACAAGTATGTGTGTGTATTTGTTTTATTCATAATTTTCGAATTGCCTTGGGATACCAAAAGTATTTCTAGTTAAGGTGATTTTAACAAAACCGTTGACCTTTCTTTTCAGAACATCCACTGATCCATTCTGTTATTTCAATGGCTATTATCACGTGTTAAAAGAAACATAACATGCACACATGTGTACAGGTTTTCATAAAGTCTATTTCATTATTTGTGGGTAGCGCATTCAACAGTTAAATACATTTAAATAATGTATTATGTAGTGACTGCACTAATGCAGAATTGAGAACTAGATAGGTAACCAATTTAACTAAAAACCAGCTAACAAGTAACTGCCTAAATACTCTGAATACAGCTCTTGTTCTAGGCCATCCATTTTGAGTAGGAAAAAAAGCCCCCCGGGTCACACTGGAAATACATTTTTAAGGCCATATTCTTCTGATATCCCATTTCCTGCGGCAGCTTTCTTCACACCTCTTAAGCCTCCAATTCTAGGCCAAGACCAAGTTTGTGTCCACCAGCATTGATGTTCTTCCCATCGATTAGGGCAGACAGAGTGAGCTTCACACCTGCAGATCAATATAACCAAAGGGTTTTAGAGAAGGCAAGGTCCACTGAACACATCAGTTGCTGCTAACATTTTTCAATGCTCAAATGTAGTAAATTATATTGAAACACACATGGATGCCGACACCAGTGGGATTAGAAGCATCAAGCTTCACACAAAGGTGCCTACGTACCAGTTAAGTTGCAGAGACACTTAAAAAGGAATGTTTCAAACTTTCATACTGAATGCAAGTAAATCCTTTTTGAAGAGGCAAGTTCTGCTACTCTGAGAACTGTCAACTAACTTTCTTTTTTTTGCAATTCATCTTTATTGGTTTTTAACAGAAATGCTTTCTTAACGTAAAATCACAGTACTGTATAAAGTTTCAGTTTCTTGTTAATGTGCATGTGTTTCTAAATCATAATAAAGAAAAACAAAGATATATTCTTACTCATTCAACACATTAATATTCTAATTATGTCTGACTTTCCTTACTTGGGTCCTTTAGAGTTCTTGGTTGAATGCGCATCATAATAAATCTAGTTTATTGGTAACCAATTTTTCGCTACTTTTTGATGTTTCTCATTACAAGAGTTAATCTAAACCAGTCAAAAAAATTAATTCTTTGCAGTCGTCTTTCAGGTATTGTTTAAATATATTCCAATCTTTACTAAATTTTTGTTTCACTTGATCCCTTATCTGTCCTGTCAGTTTATCCATCTCGGCGTATTCCATTAGTTTAATCAGCAAATCTTTTTTTGATGGTATCGTCTCACTTTTCCAATTTTGTGCAATCAAAACTCTCGCTGCCGTGGTGGCATACATAAATAATTTCTTTAAATTTCTAAGAATCTCCCTCCCAATAATCCCTAAAAGAAATGCCTCAGGTTTTGAACATCTTTTTCAACTCATTATAGACTGAATCCCAAAATTCCCTCATTCTTTTACAAGTCCACCAGACATGGTACATTGATCCCACCGCCTCCTTACATTTCCAACATCGGTCTGAATTATTTTGTACATTATTGCTAATTTCCTTAAATACCAGCGATAACTCATGTAGTTTTCCTTAATAGAATAACATGCTGTGAACTTAATTTTTGCCATTCTGAGAGTTGTATGTTATGACCTAGATCTCTTGCCCATTTTACCATGGCTGATTTTACCTCCTCGTCCTTCACTGACTATTCTAATAAGATTTTATACATTTTGGACAGTGTTTTCTCACTGTTATATATCAAGTCTCTTTCGAACCTTGAATGGAGAACTGACAACTTCCAAGAGCATGTTAACAACAGACTCTAGCCACCATTAACCTGAATATTAATCAAAACCTTCAACATCTCTCATATTCTTATCAAAATTATTTACCTGGCCTCAGGGTCTGGGTGTACCCAACTCCAACTAGACTAGAGTTGTTCACTTTTGCCTGCAAAACAATGAGAAGCAAGATGACATTTTTATCAATCCTTTGTGTCACACAATATGTTGTGCCCTAATTTTAACATCCCTTTGCCCTGCTCCAAAGAATATACAGTGGTACCTCGGGTTACATACGCTTCAGGTTACAGACTCCGCTAACACAGAAATAGTACCTCAGATTAAGAACCTTGCTTCAGGAAGAGAACAGAAACCGTGCTCTGGTGGCCCGGCAGCAGCAGGAGCCCCTATTAGCTAAAGTGGTACTTCAGGTTAAGAACAGTTTCAGGTTAAGAACCGACCTCTGGAACAAATTAAGTACTTAACCCGAGGTACTACTGTAGTGCCCAACTAGAACAAGAAGGCAGCACCCGCAACCAGAGTGTAATCTAGCATAAGCTTTCTTCAACTGCTTTTTCAACTCATGATGACCAGGCTTCAAATAATCTCTCTCTCATCCCCTTGCCATGGCAACACCAAATCCGGGGCTTCCTCCTAAAGAATGAGCTAGGTTAGGGAGGATGAGTACCGGCCGCAGAAGCTCACAAATTGGTTTTAGCAATGCAGTTCCCATGTGCAAGTAATGATGATTGCAACTCCGCTTCCCCACTCTCCCTCAAGCTGGAGGGAGAACACAAGAACACAGAGCCTTGTCTTTGTACACAGCTGGGCTGCTGGAGTTGCAACGGCCCAGTCACAGCAGACAAACACCCCTGCTGCCCCTCACCAGAGGAGAATGAAGAAGTCATGTTGTATCATCTCTGTTTCTGCCAAGTGGTTAAAACTTCTGCTGTCCAGCAGGTACAGAGGAAGAGAGGCAGCATGCTTCTGCAGCCCTTCTCTAGCTCAGAACTGGGTGACAGTCACACTTCTGCTTGTCCCTGACCTTCTCCTGCATTCCAGTGATGTTATCACGAGACCAGGGACATGACGCACAGGAGCATGTCCTGACAACCATACATTTTTTCTTGGCTACCAAGGGCTTCCACAATTTGTAGGCAGATGATAATCACTAGTCCTCAGGACTGTTCCAACCAGGAGATCTATGCAACTTGGGTTTTCTTCCCTTTTCTTTTGCTTTAAAGCCTGTTTCTACTATGACAGAGCTTCCAATCTTGTCATGCGCAATGGAAATAAGAGATGGGTTAGTATTTCTATACTGCCATCTGTGTACGTGAGTCTTAGCATAGAATGAGGCCACAGGTCAAAGGAACCCATTACAGCCATACCAGGCAAAAGCCTCAGAAGCAGTGCTATTCACTACAATATTGGACTGTTATAATCTCCATCAAATATCTGTAAAGCACTTTAAACATGCAGTAGGATGCTTTATACTGTTTTATCTTAACTTTACAACCATTCCCTTCAGGTTGTTTATTCCTAATTTTACTGATGGTGGTAAAATATAATGGCACACCTACGGTTAAATTTACAGCTCAAAGCACAGCTGTGGGAAACCTTGCCCCAATGCAATCAAGTCCCTGCTATGTAATTAGACCTCATTTCCATTCATGAGTGAACCTTACCAGAATTCTTAGAACATACAGTCATACCTTGGAAGTCAAACAGAATCCGTTATGGAAGTCCGTTTGACTTCTGAAACATTCGACTTCCAAAGCGCAGCTTCTGATTGGCTGCAGGAAGCTCCTGCAGCCAGTCGGAAGCTACGGAAGCTCCGTTAAGATAGTGGAGTCCAAAAGAACATTCGAAAATGATAACATTCATTTCTGGTTTTCAATTGTTCGGGAGCCAGAACATTTGACTCCCAAGGTGTTCAGGAGCCGAGGTACGACTGTACACAGCATTTTCTGCTACACACAAAGCAATTCATCTGTGTAAACTTATGAAACAGGGGTGGGAATGACCCTGCCCCCTCAGAAACTCCAAATAGATGCTGCCCATCAATGTGGATGATACTGAAGTAGACAAATTATCTGTCCTTGCACAAGGCGGCTTCGGTTATGTTCTTAACCATTTTGCCGGGCTAGTTCTCACTTGGAGAAAATGGTGCTACTGAGAGCCCACCCAGTTTCATTCAGACTAAGAAGCCATTAAGAAAAGTTGTCCATGCCAAAGTTGGAGTTAGGCAGCTCACAAAGGTATACTCAGGCATGAACAAAGGCCAGTTGGGAGATGCTCATTCAAGCTATGATGTGAAGGGGGGCTTCTCATGGTAAGGGATATAGAAGTTTTCTATGTATAGTTTTGTGGACCAAGATAGCTATGGCATTTTTTTCTATAAGTTCGACTTACGGAAATAGAAGCGGTAGGATCCAACAGGTACTTTGCTGCAATTCCAAAACGAGTGCTATTGCTGCCTGCTGCCCAGTTAAGGTTTACAGCAGTCTCAAGGTTGTCGCTGACTTTTTGGTAAATTGAGCCACCGAACTCCGACCCATCGTTGCTGAAAAATAGTTTTGAAATGGTTTTTTTTATTCAATGATAAAATAAAGAAAAGCTTCAGATGAAGAAGAGCATTGAGGCTTCCCCGTGACATAGTAAGTGACTGCATTTCAGGGTGGTAGTGGGAGATAAAAACCCTGGCTCACCCTACAGAAAGTGCAAACATAACACAAAATGCAAACGTTTAGGCAGTCTTCCATTTCCCTCTGAAAGGCATGATAGTAACTTGTGACCCTTAAGTCACACTGGCAAGAATAATAGATTTCGTCAAGTTTTTCCTTTGCAGTCGTTATGTTTATGAAAGTGCTGTGAGAAGTGGCATAAGACACTGCTGGCAAGTAAAAGACTACAACAATGGTAAGCCACAACAGATTCTTTTGCTCTGTTCATGAATATTCAGTTCTCCTCCACCTCACCAAATAGCCTGTAGTACATTAGCGTTCCAGGCCCGATTGATCTATGCACTAACTGCCAACTGAACTAAAAGGTAAAAAAGGTAAAGGACTCCTGGACGGTCAAGTCCAGTCAAAGGCTACAATTGCAAACCACCTTTTTTTTTAAGTAGCTGAAACCTCAATTTTCTGTTGGGCTTTCAATGCAACTCAGGTTGCCTTGTCTCTGTTAATTCGACTTGCCTAGTTAAAAAGGTACTGTAGTCTTCCAACTAATCAAGATGTTCCATGCAGTTTTAGGGGCGAAACTTAATTTAATAATAATATTCAATTAACTAAACACTATTAATATATAACATAACTGCAAGTACTTGGCAATGATTTTTAATGATTTCTATGCAATTTTACACATTTTACTTACCTAGCAAAACTAAATCATATTAATTTAACCAAAATATATTTTGAATTTACAAGCCATGTTACAATTTTTTTTAGCACCCCTCATTTTTTGAAATCGCAAGTTGAAAACTCCAACACACTCTAATGCAGTATTTATCAATGAGAAACTGCAAGTTCTCATACCAATTTGTACTAGATCATATCCAGTTGAAGTTGTGTGAAATAAAACTACTCATTGGAGCATGAAACCTAAGTTGGGAAGGTAGCCCATTAAAAAAAAAAAATGCATGCATGAACTTTTTTAAAATACTTTTTAAAAACAATATACTTTAGAACAATGCTTAAAAAGTACTTCTGCTATTCTAGACCTTCAAAATTTATTTTGATAATTAATCACCCAGCAAAAAAATCTATTCAGAATGTAGGCATATTCAATGCCACTACAGCTCCAACAATGAAATTATTTCCCCTAGTTTTCAAGATTTCTGGGTACCTTCATTAACTGCAATCGTGTTAGTTTCTGATACTTACACATTGGTGTGCAACTGGAAGTCTCCAGTCTTGTATCCCACAGAGAAGTTATTCCTTGTCAACTTGGATTTGGCACTGTCAAAGGTCATTTGGTAGCCAGCAAGCCAGCCCTCATAACCCAAGACAACTGTACCATGGATGGCAGGTCCAGCAAAATCAAAGTCAACATCACAACCGAGGTTTATACATTCACGCTTATAAGCAGATTTGATTTTGCCACTTTTCTTTCTGGAAAAAGAAATATGTAAGAAAAAAACCTGTTCTTCCCCTGGAATGCACAAGTTATATTGTTTCTCATCTTAAGCAAATAAATTAAAGATGTCCACGTAGTCCAAATTGTGAGTATTCACTAGATCAAGAGCCACAGAGCCGACCTGTGGTTACAGGAAGGAGATCTGTATGTTTAAGGGGCAAGAGAGTTTGTAGAATGACTTCACTTGAAATCAGTAATTCAACTCTACAGTAGGAAACTTGTTCAGTATCAAATTCCTGGCACCTCTAGGTAGGGCAGGAAAATCATGGGGAGCTGCTGGTAGTTGGACTTATGGCCTCACTTGGTGTTAAGTAGTTCCACATTTTCTCAAATGACATAACTAGAAGCATATCATGGGGTAAAGGGAAATCAGTAAGTTTATTATATGCCATTCATGTATACAAATATTTGCCTATCATTCTTCCCCATGAACCAGGCAGAAGCCAAGCCTAAGACAATAACTCCTTGCAGAGTAGATAAACTGATTCAGCAGTTTAAGTTGTTTTATTCAGAATTTAGGAATCAAGGCAGTTCAAACACAAGTTAATGGAGGCTTTCCCCACTTACTACTATGTAGTTGATAACAGTATCTGCTACTACATTTTATGAAGAGAAGTCTGGATTCTGTGATACCAAAAAGAACTAAAAAACAACTTCATACTGTCTGCTCTGCTTATAACTGGCACTTGGAGACAGAAAAGTGTCTTTTGCCAGGTCAGATGAATAGCCATTACTGTACGTTTGGCTGGTTTTCCTCTGTCACATGTTTTTGGGATCATCTGCTTGAATTCACTGAGATTTTATAGAATTATTCCTTGAACCACGGGCATGAGGCACCATGTATCTGCCTGAGATGTATTATAAAATTAAGACAAATTAAATTAAATATTATGTGTGGTGTGAATTCATTTTGTATATTTGTGGTTTTTTGTTCTTAAAGACCACAGTATGTGTCCAGCCACTGAAGTCTTCTTCAGTAGCATTCATTACCCCATTTCTCACTTTCAGTGTACTCTACGTGGAACGTGCCAAGACTTAAGAGGG
Source organism: Podarcis melisellensis (assembly GCF_964234715.1). NCBI lineage: Eukaryota > Metazoa > Chordata > Lepidosauria > Squamata > Lacertidae > Podarcis > Podarcis melisellensis. Next base: position 83,715,143 of record NC_138537.1, read on the forward strand.
AAAGAACTTACCCGGTGTTTGGTGAGAAAGTTGTGTCAAATGTCAACTTCAAACCTTTGGCAAGCTAGTTTAGAGAAGGGGGGAAAGTTATGAATTAGCAGATGTAAAAAGTGACTTCCACTTAACTTTTCAGCAACATCGAAATTCAATTACCTGATCTTCAATTGCCATTTCTGTTCCCAGAGTGTTATCCGTGTTCCATTTTTCTGTGAAAGTGACACCATACTCAGACCACTTGTATTTCGTCTCCAAGCTCCCATTCACTTTTCCTGTGTCTGTGTTTGATGAACCAGCTGTTGCGAACTCCTAGCAGGACAATGCAGGTGGGAAGAAAAGGTTTAACAAACCGAAGGTGAATACAGAGAGGAGCAATTACTCCTATGACTATTAAAATATCCCTTCTTTTTTCTTGACAGGACTCAAGACAGCTTACAGATAAAAATAAGAACTTGTTTTACCAAAAAACCCTGCAGCTTTCTGAAAGTTTCTGACGTAACTAATTGGACAGAATCACCTTTGAGTTTCAATGCCATTGACCATGACTTACTGAAATTCTGAAGAATTGGACAATCTGTATACCTCTGCTACAGTTGTGATTATGCTCAAAGTGTCACCGCAACTTGTGTTATAAAAACCTCAAGCAACACTCAGAGCAACCAGAAACTCCTGGTACATTTATGACAAACTGGTCTGTAGCAAACTATATGTTACTTCTTTAGGCAAAAATTTGAAGAAAGCACAAGTTCCAACTTTTACTATGAATACAGGGAAGAGGAAAGGTGAGGACAAAGTACACAGACCTGGTCATTCTTGTTTAACACGTTATGCCTGAAAGACCCTGGTGATCAAGCTACTTAATTATGGGGCCTGAGGTATTATTAACCTGTACTTTAAAAGGAATCACACAATGACCAAAAAGAAATGTAATTTCTCAGTTCAGGCAATCGTACAAACCATGATTTGGAAGATCAGAAAAAATGCTGCCTCCTTCATTACAGGGATCCAAATTGAGCATCTATGCTAATACTGTTAATACTGAAATTGTGGCTTGCAAACCCATCTGAAACTATAGCTTTGAGATTAGCATTAGTTTGCCCAGCTTGGACTTCAGAACAAACTATGATTATTACAGATGAGAAAAGGGAGAGGCAAGGAGCTTGCAAGGGAAGGAAGAGAAATGAGTCCATGGCAGATTCCCTATTCAGCTGTCGCATCAGAACACTGCATGTTAAACAAGGTCAACTTAGTTTGCAATTAGACTAGAAAGATTCCCTTAAAAGAAAAGAGAAAGAGGAAAGGAAATAAAATCACTTTCTCCTTCATTTCTATGTGCTTGAAATCTTACCGGGGGGGGGGGGGAGCTTGCAACATAATAATTTGGAATTGAATTTGTTTTGAACTGTTTTTAATGTTGCATTTTAAATTGCTGAGACTTTCCCTGGGACCTTAAGATGAAGGGAGGGTAAATAATAATAATGCCTCATGGAGACAAGTTTAACCCATGGCCTTTTGCTTGTTAAGATGTTTTCACTGATTTTAATATTCTTGTCACCTTGGCACCATGTGATGAAGGGCATATTATTATTATTATTATTATTATTGCTACTACTACTGCCTGGGGAGGGGAGAAAGGGTGTGTGGGAAGGCTGAGAAGGGTCTGGAGTCCTCCCCACCACATTTCAGAGGTTATTTCAGAGGTTAATATTACACCAAAATGCACTTACCACGCCACTTGCAGATTTCGTTTTCACATCCAATTTCACCAGACCAAAACCTTGACAGACAGAACTGAAATTACTACTGCCCTTTTATACAACATGCCAGTGTTTCAAGCAGTTAACACTATACCCAAGCTTGAATACAATTCCAGGCAGAGTCATAAGAAAACATTACGCTGCTCTCTTCCTGGTTGCATCGCTGTAACTGTAACAAAATTCTGATCTTAGGACACCTACATCTCTGATGAATAAGCAAGGGCTCTTTCACTAAAGCATTGCTTTTATTTAACTACAGTGATAGTAAAGCATTCTACAACTGAAATGACCATCTATATGGATCTAATCAATTTCTCTAGCAACATCAAGAAGAAAGTTCATTTCTTGCATATATTGCACATGCTCGTTCCCGGAACAGATGGGGGAAAGACTTTTTAAAACTGAAATATTGGAACAAGGACCCACCCCCAAAAGAATTCACACCAAGCTTTTAGTGGAAGCAAAAGCATTTTACAGAGGAGGCCCAGGACCTGCTGCTTTCCGATGGGCTCCTAACCAACTCTAAAGCGTCTTTGCCTACCTTAGGGAGCCAGGGACTGCATCTATCTCACCCCACACCCTTCTGAAAGATTCACTGTTTGATCAAAGAAAACTCAACAGACCTTTGCTAGACCGAAGCAATCTAAAAATCCATTTATGGCTTCCATGATCCCCTTGAAGTTTTGGCGATGCGGAATGAAATAATTTTGCTCTTTACCAAAGCTCAGCAGAGCAGAACCCAATATTTACCTGGGAGATATTTACTTAGATGCACCCCACAGTAGTTAGTATGGAATATGAATATGTAAATGGTTTCATGAAAGCAGTCATTGCTCAATTTAGAACCCAGAAACAAGAAATCAATTCTCCTTGCATTCCCCCAGCAAGGCTCTCTCCTAGCAAGTTGTTTTGCCCCGGGGGTGGTGTGTATGCCCCATTTGCATTATACATTTAAAGCAGTATCATAACACTTTAAATAGTTATGGCTTTGCCCCCCACCCTCAAGAATGCCGCCGACTGCATTTGCTAAGTGTGCTAAGAGCTGATAGGAGTCCCCATTCCTCTTCTGAGCTAGTATTCACAGAGTTCTATGGGAAGGGGACTATAGTTAAACCCTGCAGGGAACTGCAGCTCCTTGAGGAGACTGGGATTATCCTACAGTACCCAGGATTCTTTGGGGAATCCCTAACTGTTTCAAGTGGTTCATTCATTCATTCATTCATTTGGTTAATAAAACTTACTATACAGCTTGATTGTAACAAAACAAAGTAAAACCAGCAACCTCAAAGTGGTTTTAGGTGTTTCTTCTAATGTCAGTGAACATGCAATTCTGCACTGACATTAGAAAAGAAACAGAGCAGAATCTTTGACACCGTTATAAAATGATACACAAATTAACAAAAGAAAAAAAGCAGCAGCTCTTTCAGAATCCCCCTTTTCCCAGTACATTGTTTATTTCCACAAACGCAAAAATGCATCAATCAGTGCTTTCTGTTCAGGGGCATTCAACCCATCAGGTTCTCAGCTACTGGTGAGTGAAATTTTTAACTGCCTCTGGACCTTATCCCTCCTAATAACCTCATAAACTACCATCCTGCTCTTGGTGCCCTGCAACTCCCGAGGAAGAACCATCCCACAGTTTGAAAACTAAGGTTTCCCTCGCTGGAAATCAGCTACCAGCACTAGTAGGGGGGAATATTGTTAATTCAACTCCCACCTCTTGCTCCTGTCAGGAAAAAAAAACCCCAGCACCCAGGGTAGATGGGTGAGTTCTCACTTTGCTATAACCATAGTAAATTCCCTTTGCGACATCTACTCCTGTTTGAAAATCGTAGTGCTAAGGCCTATTGTAAGAAACTTTTGATCTGAGCTACCTTCTAAGTGTTCCCTAAGCAGTATATTTAATACTTTTACTAGTCTCCCGATACAGTATGCTCCACTGTACTTGGCAGTGCCAATCTTTATATGTCCAAAGAGAAACTAAACTAAGCGGTGAAAATATTCAGCAGCAAGTTACAGTTATGTCTAATGACATGCCAAACATTCTGGTGATAAACATTCCACTTCTAGCAATAATTTGCTCAATAAAGTGGGGGAAAGGTGGAAGACAGCAACTATGTAGCATAGTTTGGGTTTGCTGAGAGCAGCAGTAAATGTTGTGTCCGCTTCCAAACAATACTATATTCTTTACAAATGTTTTCATACCAAATCCTTTGTTGAAGACGTCTCTGGCAGACTTGCCAAGGTCCGCATATGGTGGCGGGATAGCCATTGGAGCTAGGAAGACAAAATAATGGGAATGTTAGTACTGCAAGAACAAAATGTAAACAGTAATTAGTTCTGTCTGCTGTGAAGTCAAATAACAATTCATAATGAGGTGGATAGCCAGTACTGCTGCATATTTTTTTTAAGTAATTTGACAAAAGGTGATATATTTAGTATGGCAATGCAGAACTGTACTAAAAGGAATTGCAAAGTTAAGATGACAAACTAACGTACCTCTAGATGTTTTTAGGGGGGATCCGGGTGCACTTTTACAACAGCAAGGGCGAATATTTCAAATATATACCAATATTTAAAATACATTATAACAAGCAAACAATTGTTGGTGCATTTTACAAAATGCCTCCTCCCCCATTCCATGCATGGAAGTCCTACAAAGCAGATGTTCACATCCAATAATGCCAAGAGCCACTCAGTAACAGCTGCAAATCTATTCACATAGTGGAAGTAAAACCCAATATCCTCTTTACTTATTAAACTGTTTCCACACAAATCTGTTTTAATCTGTAATACAGCTTTGCTCATGCAGAATATGGAGAATCCTGTGACAATTGAGGACAGACACATGCACACTCCATATAACACAAACTGCATGAAACGTGTAAAAAAGGTAAAGGACCCCTGGACGGTTAAGTCCAGCCAAAGGCGACTCTGGGGTTGTGGTACTCATCTCCCTTCAGGCCGAAGGAGCCGGCATTTGTCCATAGACAGCTTTCCAGGTCATGTGGCCAGCATGACTAAACCACTACTGGCGCATGGAGGACTGTGATGGAAGCCAGAGCGCACGGAAACACCGTTTACCTTCCCGCCACAGTGGTACCTATTTACTCGCACTGGTGTGCTTTAGAACTGCTAGGTTGGCAGAAGCTGGGACAGAGCAACAGGAGCTTGCCAAAATGCACGGATTCAAAATGCCAACTTTCCAATCAGCAAAACATGTAGCATGAATCAGACACCACATTTAACTTGCATATCACTGAACAAAATACTTGTTAAAACTTGGTTAACAGCATTTGTTATTAATATGTTCAAAATATTGACAGGCAGATATAATGTTGTGAAGAGCTTTGGTTTCAGATTTCTGCACGCTATGCTGCTGTTAAAGCACAAAAGCAGGCCAAACCCATTATTTTTGGTCAGTTGGCAACCCTAGTCACAATCTGATGAACTCCTGCTCAGATGATGATGATGATGGATCTTGCATTTTGGGAGAAAGTTAGAGTTCAATGAGTGGTTTGAACCAAACATCAATATGTAATATTTCCAAGTCAAAATGTATTAGTGCACATCTGAGGCATGAAGGATAGCATTAGTACATTTTTGCATGCACTAATGTATAAATAAATGTTTATCCTACAACGAAGGCCTGTATTTCCATTTTTCTGCTGAGCTGGGTATAAAAATATGACAAGAATGCAATAGTAATTATGTTTCACTTGCATATTAGAGAAATGCAGTTGTGTGGGTTTGTACTATGTAGTTTTGTCAACTGGGATAGAATGGGCTCAATGAAAGCCAACTTCTCCTTTCCTATCCAGTAGGATCAGCAAACTGAACCCCCGCCCCAGACCACTCATTTCTTCACCTCCCCTCAGCTGCCAATTCAGCTGGTGGCAGCTGAAGCAACTCACTTTGGGGGATAGGCAAGGTCCACTACCCTGCACTCTCAATGGGGCACTTCTGGGTAGCTCAGTCAGTAGAGCACGAGGCAAAGTTTTAATAGGCATTCTAAATATCACTTTCTCCCAATTTCAAAAAATGTTGACAACTTTATCAGAACATACATTTGCAAAGAAAAAGCACAAGGCCTGCCAATTTGAACAGTTAAGTGTTTAAGGCCCATTGAAGCCAATGGGGGGGAATTCCAAATCAATACCATTAAGAAAAAGGTGCCAGCCATGTAACAACTTCTTAATAATGAATTTTACCAAGTAATTGCACTTCCTAATTCCAGTTATGTACTGAGCCCTAGGGACAGACGATCAAGGAGAGAAGATATTTGCAAAACCCTTGCTAAGAGCAGCCCAATGTATGATGATTAAACCACAAGTTATGAAGATTACATAATTATGCTGCACCTTTCCCTCAAGTTATTATTTCAAACACCTCCACACCCTTATCACAAACCACATCCCCAAGGCTTTGCAAATATCTGCAGCTCCCAACATATTAACATATTAAGCAGTCCAGGCAGACACACCCATAACAGACAGTAGAAATATTTCATTTAAACACATATTTAAGCAGCTTAGCCCCCTAGATTTCAAATACTTATTTTGACTTTTTCTGACTGTGGATTATACGGTGGGTTAGGTATTAGTCTCATCATCAAAGCTCACTCTTACTGTAACTTATAAATCTGTTAGTTAGGTTACTTCAACATCCTTACTTCATCTCCCTACTTACGTCTTGGACGCTGACATGCTGGATTAAAAGACATAGCTATCTAGTCCAATTTAGAGAATCTATAAAATGGAAAATTACATTAAAAATAAATTACAGAGATTTTAGAATTAAGAACTCTCGTGGTATTCAGATAACTCTCATGTCATGACTTTGGGGAGGGATGCTGCACACAAAGAACATTTCTGCAGTTTCCCTTCTGAACGGAAGTGTCCCTTTACTCATGGAGGCTGCCTCTGTCCCACATAAAGGAGACGACTTTGGGTGTGGCAGCTATTGGGGATAAAGGAGGGGTGGTGGTGGTGGAGAGAGAGAAGATAAAATAACTTTTTCCCTGCTACTGCAATGTGAATTCTTCCTTGCGGCCATCTTAGGGAGCAAGTCCTGACCCCTTCCCTGCATCGCCAGCCTAAGTACAGCCCACCAGAAAAGCACATCCTCCTCTCCTCTTTGCAAACGTCACAAAGCTACAAATAAAGGAAGCAGCAGATGCGAACCCGAAAACTAGGATCGAAAAGGGGAGCATAGGAGAATGCCAGCTCCTTTTTTTTTTTTGCAAAGGGGACAGTTTGCAAACGGGAGCCAAGCCAAAAACTTGCAAGGGTGAACCATCCAGAAACTGCAGAGGAAAGGGAGAGGGAGCCACCTTGATGCTCAACTTAACTAGACGCCAAGGGTACTTGACCCCCAAACAATAAAGCAAGTGACATGTTGTTCGTATCTTTATTTTGGAATCATGTGGAAATTGTTCGATTTGTTGTGTACTTTTTGAAGTTTGATTATTTACAATTGCTTTTATGTTTGAAGTTATGTGGTTTTCTTATATACGTTGTAAGCCGCCTCGAGCATAGTTTTAACTTCGGAAAGGCGGCATACAAACAAAATGATTGATTGATTGAAAAAGCAAGAGAAGAGAAAAGCCCCAACGGGAAACTGGGGAGAGGAGGGCCTGCGCCAGATACCTCACAAGGGGGAAAGGGAGGAGGAAGGGAAACGGGGGACGGGGGGGGGGGACACCCCACTCGGGATCCCCCCACCCACCCACGGAAAACCTTGACGGAAAGAGCGCGTGGAGAAGCAGAATAAATTCTCTATTAAGCCCCGCAGGAGGGATTTGAGGCCGAGCCAACCTCGCCGGGCTGTTGCTGCGGGGAAACGAGAGCGGGGGGGGGGGAATGCTTCCTTTTCAACTCCTTTCCTCTCCCGCGCCATCACCCCCGGGCAAAAGGAAACCCCCCACCCCGCGTTGTCATGGTAACCCCGCCACGGCCCTTACCTGCCCAGTCGGGGGGGGAAAGGGACGTGCTTCTTTCCGAGACCCAGAGAGACCCGCGCGCGCCTCCGCCGCCGCCCCTCCCTCTTCTACCCGCGTGAAGGCCGCGCTGGAGGGCGAAGTGAAGGAGACACCTCGCGCTCGCCGCCCGCCTGCGCGCAAGGACCCCCTCCGCGACTCGGGCGCGCAACGACAGACGGGCTGCCCGAGGCGGGCGCCTAAGTTGGAGCGGCCCCGGGGACGCTTACGGAGACGGGCCGGCGGCGAGCAAGCGAGCGCCGAGGAGACACTTTGCGACAAAATGCAGAAGGAGGGATGCAGAGAGAGCGGGGACGGGCGCGGGGAGTCTCGCAACCCACGCAGGCGCTGGAGAGGACAGCCCTGCCGAGGAGATGCCGCGGGCCGGCGGGGTCCTCGGCTCGAGGAGGGTGGGGCGGGGAAGGGGCGGGGCTCCGGAGGGAGGAGAAGAGGGGCGGGCTGCTACAGGGCAGCAGAGCAGACATGCGCAGTGCGAGCGAACGAGAATCGCGGGTTTCGATGGTGCTAGGAGGCCGCGCCTGCGCTTTGTCGGGTACGAAGCCGCGGGGAGCTCAGGGCGGAGTTGCTTTTGAGCTGAGCATGCGCGGAATTGGAGCCTGAACCGCGCCTTCCGAAGAGTAGAAGAGTAGAAGCGCAAATCCGTGTTTTTCACTGCAACAAATGCTATATCCAGACACACAACCCACTAGCAAACGGATTTGCTAGTAGGTTGTGTGTCTGGATATAGCATTTGTTGCAGTGAAAAAAAGTATTCCCGGTTTTTAATATATACATATATTTAGATATAGATAAGGAGAGATCTATAAACAAACACACACAATTTTTTTTTTTACAATATATTCTATAAATATAAAATCACAGAAATGTTGGAAGGGGCTGTGAGATGAAACACCTCATGGTCTGCTGGCTGAGGGGGGGATATATGATAAATGCAATTGCATAAAATGCAACATATAGATTATTTGGTTCTCTATACCAGTGTTTCCCAACCTTGGGCCTCCAGCTGGTTTTGAACTACAATTCCCATCATCCCTGACCACTGGTCTTGCTAGCTAGGGATGATGGGAGTTGTAGTCCAAAAACAGCTGGAGGCCCAAGGTTGGGAAACACTGCTCTATACAGTATATATAATTTATGTTTTTCAGATGTATACATTTCCCTGATTTTGCAATCATTGTAACATTTCAAAACTTGACTTCCATCCCCCTCTTTCTGTGGTTACTTAAATTTATTTTTAATGTCTTCTGCATATCCAAATTAATTTGCCCATTTATTCATCTGCTTTAAATATATACTCTTATAAAACTGCATGTTATTGCAGTGAACCTGCCAATGTTCTTATCTGTTTACAATTTATCTGTAAATATTCAATAAATCATTTCCATTCTTTTATAAAAAAAGGTTTGTTGTCTTGCTTTCTTATTCTTCCGTTAAGTTTTGCCATTTCTGCATATTCCATAAGTTTTTGTATCCATTCTTCCTTTGCTGGGACTTCTACTTCTTTCCATTTGGGGTGAGTATTTTTCAAAACTTTTTTAAAATAGCATTTTCACAGCGTTTTTTTTTAAATGTGTGTAGATTCCGCCTTAGCGGGCTGTTCCCAGGCTGTCCTGGTTAGTCCAACAATTGAATCCATGCTGGATTCAGGAATTAGGAAGTTGATTGCCTAAGATCACCTAATCAGTGCACAGCAGAGGAGAGTTTGAAAATGGATTTCTGGATTCTTAGCTCAGCAGCAGCCTGCTACACACTGATTCTCAGAAGCAAATCCCACTTTTCTCAACGATGCTATGGGATTTTGCAGCCCTAACCACACCATAACCATACGCTTCTGGGATCGGTTCCTTTTTTCCTGGTACCTGTCCAAAGCAAACAATGGACCAGTTTTGCCCACATTATCTGCCTTTTGGTGCACATCATTATTTGGTTAAGCCACATCGCAAAAGATAGCTTAAAAATAGGCAAACTTGTTGAGAACAGCCACCGTCCAAATCTGAACAAATACAGTACTTAAAACAGAGTTTCCAAGGGGAACAACTTAGCAACCAAGAGCAGCGCTAATAAAGACTTGACTTAGCTGGATCAAATTCCACACAATGCTCATGTGAAAAGGAAAGTACAGTATAGTCATGTTGTATTGAGGCATAGCATATTAACTGTGGACTGTCTCTTATGTACAGGCTATTCTCCATTTCCCCCTTCCAGTTCTGAAATAAAATATGTAGTGTTGCGTACTTCTGCATTAAAGTTGCTATACCCAAGGCTTTACATGACCCACGTGCCCCTAGAAGTAGTTTGTAAAATAAATACTGTAGATACGTTTTTATTTTAGCACTTATTTGTCAGAATAATTTATATCTCAGGTTTCCAAACAAATGGTCGGTGTGTTCAATACAATATGGTAAGGTAAAAAAGGGCCCCTGGATGGTTAAGTCCAGTCAAAGGTACCTATGGGTTGTGGCGCTCATCTTGCTTTCAGGTCAAGGGAGACGGCGTTTGTCCACAGACAGCTTTCCAGGTCATGTGATCAGCATGACTAAACTGCTTCTGGCGCAACAGGACACCGTGACGGAAACCAGGGCGCATGGAAACGCCGTTTACCTTCCCGTCGCAGTGGTGCCTACAGTGGTGCCTCGCAAGACGAAATTAATTCGTTCCGCAAGTCTCTTCGTCTTGCGAGTTTTTCGTCTTGCGATGCACGGTTTTCCATAGGAATGCATTGAAAATCAATTAATGCGTTCCTATGGAAACCGCCTTCCCCCGACCTCTTCTGGCGGGCGGCATTTTAAAATAGCCCGGGACAGCGGAGGACTTCTCCGCTGTCTGGGGCGATTTAAAAGCCCCTGGGAAGGCAGGCAGGGGGTACAAAGGCTTTCTCGCCCCGCCGCTCTGCTTCGGGACATCGTTCCGATGCCGGGCGGCGGGGGGAGGCTTTCCCGCCCGGCCGCCCGGCTTCGGGACATCGTTCCGATGCCGGGCGGCGGGGGGAGGCTTTCCCGCCCCGCCGCCGGGCTTCGGGACATCGTTCTGAAGCCGGGCGGCGGGGGGAGGCTTTCCCGCCCGGCCGCCCGGCTTCGGGACATCGTTCCGATGCCGGGCGGCGGGGGGAGGCGTTCCTGCCCCACCGCCCGGCATCGGAACGATGCCCCGAAGCCGGGCGGCGGGGGGAGGCGTTCCTGCCCCACCGCCCGGCATCGGAACGATGCCCCGAAGCCGGGCGGCGGGGGAGGCGTTCCTGCCCCACCGCCCGGCATCGGGACGATGCCCCGAAGCCGGGCGGCGGGGGGAGGCGTTCCTGCCCCACCGCCCGGCATCGGGACGATGCCCCGAAGCCGGGCGGCTGGGGGAGGCGTTCCTGCCCCACCGCCCGGCATCGGAACGATGCCCCGAAGCCGGGCGGCTGGGGGAGGCGTTCCTGCCCCACCGCCCGGCATCGGGACATCGTTCCGATGCCGGGCGGCGGGGGGAGGCTTTCCCGCCCGGCCGCCCGGCTTCGGGACATCGTTCCGATGCCGGGCGGCGGGGGGAGGCTTCAAAAGCCGTCTGGGGGCTTTTAAATCGCCCCGGACAGTCCCGGGGCGATTTAAAATTTTGCCCCCCCTGCCTGCCTAACCGGGGGCTTTTAAAAGTCTTTGCCCCCCCCTGCCTGCCTTCAAAAGCCGTCCGGGATAGCGGGAAGCGCTTCCCTGCTATCCCGGACCGCTTTTAAAATGCTGGCGGTGGGGAGCAAAGCCTTTCGCCCCCGCCGGCCTTCCTGGACCTCTTCTGAAGTCCGGAGGGGGGGGGAAAGGCTTTGCTCCCCACCGCCAGCATTTAAAAAAAGGTCCCCGAGATTTCCCTATGGGCTTTCGTCTTGCGATGCAAGCCCATAGGGAAAATCGTCTAGCGAAGCGTCGCAAAAACCGAAAAACCCTTTCGTCTTGCGGGTTTTTCGTCTTGCGAGGCATTCTTCTTGCGGGGCACCACTGTATTTACTTGCATTGGCAACGGGAGCTTACCCTGTCACAGGGATTCGAACTGCCAACCTTCTGATCCACAAGCCCAAGAGTCTCAGTGGTTTAGAAAATTGATTCACCCAATGCTTTCCACCCCCCAAAAAATGTTAAGGGGTACTCTCATTTTCCAACTCATATTGAAATACTGCCCTTCAATGAAGCCAAACTTAGATTCACAAAATGTTTAGGGGTGCGCATACCACTGCGTCCCCTCAGAAAAACTCCCCCACTGAATTCACCTGCATGAATCTCACTTCTATCGAGTTTGCATGGACACTAAAGCAAAACAGGATTGTGCAACTGCCACTTCCCAAATCACAACCGCTGGAATTCATTTCGAACTATTGCCACGGTATCACATATAGCAGGGCAACTATGTGTTTCCAACTTCACCACCCCCAGTTTTTTTGCTATAGCAAACAAAGCCTGGTTGTGGCTCAGTTAATTCTTTCGTGGTTATCTAAACAAGTTGCCAGCGAACCATTTCACTCCTCTCCCTCTTATCTAGGTAGTAGATGTTGCTGCTTCAGCCGTAACTACCGTATTTTTTGCTCTATAAGACTCACTTTTTCCCTCCTAAAAAGTAAGGGGAAATGTGTGTGCGTCTTATGGAGCGAATGCAGGCTGCGCAGCTATCCCAGAAGCCAGAACAGCAAGAGGGATTGTTGCTTTCACTGCGCAGCGATCCCTCTTGCTGTTCTGGCTTCTGAGACTCAGAATATTTTTGTTCTTGTTTTCCTCCTCCAAAAACTAGGTGCGTCTTGTGGTCTGGTGCGTCTTATAGAGCGAAAAATACGGTATTCTGTGATAAGTACAACCATATCGGTTGTGAGAATAAAAGCAAGATCCTCAAGTTTTAACAAAAGAAGCTGCTGCAGCCAGGGGCGTAGCCAAAGCAGAAGGGAGACAGCCTAAACCAATAAAAATAAATAATAATACATAGCTAACTGAGGTTCTGCGCCCCCCCCAAAGGCCTGCCTTCCCCAACAAAAATCCTGCCTACGCCCATGCAGCCTCTTTGCTAATACCCTTACTTCAGAAGGCAGGACAACACAGGCCATTGCAGATAAGAGATAAGTGCTTACAGAATAGGGGGAGAGGGGAAGAATGAGAATAGTCAGAGCAAGAGCTCGCCAAAATAATTAGAATTTAGCCTGCAAACCACCACTACCACCCCCGGCACGCACGAGTGGAGCTTAGAGTAAAATGATAGCCTGCTTCAAGATTTTGCCAGGGCAAGAGAAAGATTCAGAGATCCTGGTTGGCAACCAGTTTTTAATACGGGGGATGTTGTGAAATTAGACAAGATCTGAAGCATAGTTCAAGTCTACCAAATCTGCAACAGAGCAGGGTTCCCCACCGAATTGTTGCTTTGAGCAGCCCAAATGCCGAATACGCCAGGGCACTGGAAAGGAGAAACTAGCAAATGAGGTACAGTGGTACCTCGCAAGACGAAATTAATTCGTTCTGCGAGTTTTCTCGTCTTGCGAATTTTTCATCTTGCGTGTTGTGCGACGCACCACAACACAAGACACACCTAGTTTTTGGAGGAGGAAAACAAAATCCAAAACCCCCCAAAAAGTTTTAAAAGTTTAACTTACCAAATGGCTGCAAAAGAAGTTTTGGAAAAGCTTCAAAAATCACCAAAGTCTTCAAAAACCTCAAAAAAGGCTTTTAAGAAAAAGGAAAAGGAAACAAACTTGCAAGACGTTTTCGTCTTGTGAAGCAAGCCCATAGGGAAATTCATCTTGCGAAGCAACTCAAAAAACGAAAAACTCTTTCGCCTTGCGAGTTTTTCGTCTTACGAGGCATTCGTCTTGCGAGGTACCACTGTACCTAGTAAGAACAGAACTATCCCAAATTTCTCATTCTTTCTTTGTTTGGTCCCAGGGTGGGTTACAGCAATGTTCGTACTGGGGAAGAAAACAGGGACGCGGACTTATAAAAAATATTGGGGGGGGGGGCCCGGGAAAGCTCATGAATAATAAATAAGCTCATGAATATGCAAATAAAGTGGCGCCGCCTCCTCGTGAGCGAATAGGGGAGAGCGTGCTGCGCCTATTAATCAGCTCCAAAGGAAATTGGGTGGAGCTTTTGCTCGGGAGGGAGGGCAGGAGGCATGCAGCCCGCCCCTCCCTGTGCATTTTGGGCTGGGGGAGGGGCGGCGATGGCGCTCTGCTGGAGGGGCGCCGGAGATTATTGGGGGGGCGGAGCCCCCCCAAACGAATTTTTGAGGGGGCTTGGGCCCCCTCAAGCCCCATGGAGTCGGCGCCTATGGAGAAAACACCCTTTGCCTGTGTTCTGGGGCAAGCAGCTAAGGTGTGCAAAATATGTTTTTCTTGGCTCCCACTCCGATCAGTCTTTAATATTTGCATACAGTAAAAGTACGTTAAAAAGTATGAAAGAGAATAAAAACTGCCTTTTGTTTAAGAGTGCATGCAATACTGCATTCTTAACAGCTACAATAAAATTAGGGATTTCCCCACTATCCCCTATGGATAGTAATCACTCTTCCACCAGGAAGACAAACAACTGGATTCAAAATAACCAGCAAGCCCTTTCTTCAGTCAATGGGTGTGTTGCTCAAACTTTTTTTTATCTTTAGGGACGGCATCTAACATGGACCTAGAACAATGAAAGGTAGGAGCAGGCATGATCAGAAAGACATTTTTGTCCCCTATCTTTGGTTCTAGATTGCTAGAAAATGGTCCAGGTCCAGACAAAAAAAAAAAAAAAAAAAGAAGTAACATGGATAGAATCCAGGTAAGATCCAGCCGGCCAGTTACAACAGCCCTAGTAACAGGCACACATGCCAAATACTTTTGCTTTAAAAGAAGCACTGGTGCTATTCCCTCTGGTTATTATGAGAGACACAACAAGACAAATCACAATCAGTATTCTAAGACTACATGGGGGGATTGTTTGCAATTGAATACTGAATATATCCAAGAGCAGGCCTTAGAATCTTATAGCCAAAATTGCACCCTAATTACAGACTAACCTCCGTACACCTTCCCCTGCAGGCTGCTTGCACATTGTATACAGGTAATTGTCATAAAACCCTAATTAGTTCAATTCTGATCTATAAGAGATACAAGGAGATTTATAGCAGCACTGCCATTTTGAGGATCATGGAGATTCCTACGAAGACTCTCCTTTAAACTGGAAGAGTCAAGAGAGTGTGCTAAACAAGAATTTCCACCTGGCTTTCTGCTCCCCACAGAGCGGTGGGGAGGCCAGCCCCTCCCAGTCTTAGGGTCCAAATAAACGCCTGAGTCAAGCCTGAACCATGAGGATGGAGCTCTCTTCTTAATGTGACCACGATTGTACTCACATTTGTGCTCACATCTGTGCGACCGTTTATGTCCTTTCTTTTTCTTCTCTTTCTTCTCAACCTTTTCCTCTTTCTTCACTTCCACCATTTCCCCCTGCAGCACAGAGAAAGGCGGTTCTTCAGCCATAAGTGAAAACCGTCTCAGCGTTTTGCTTCCTTCAAGGCAATCTGACTCGATCCAAGACTCTGTTTGCAGAAGATGTGGACTTTAGCACTGGGGCGAAACTACTTTTGTCATTGCCTCTTTCCTGGGAGAAGGATCTCTGTCTTTAAAGGGGCTGTAGGGACCTCTTGTAAATGAAGGAAGACTAAATAATCACTTCCTGCCACTTATATATCAGTGGGAGGGGCGTATTTTCAAAGCTGCAATCCCAACCCACTTCCCTATTGAACCTAGTAAGACTTACTTCAGAGTAAACATGCACAAAACATGTTATATAGTTTGGTTCCACTTTATTGTCTAGGTAGGTCTTTCCTATGGTGGCACCCTAGTTGGTGCAATGCCTTTCCTACAAAGATTTGCCTGGCACCTTCATTGTGGCGTCTTTAGCACCAGTTGAAAACATTTCTGTTGTCTCGATGGCACCTTCTATCATATGTGGTGGACATATAAGGTATTAAAAGAATTTTGGGAAATGATATATAATGAACTGAAAAAACTGTCTAAAATAACTTTTTTCTTTAAAAAACACACACCCTGAAACCTTTCTTTCAGGAATTCTAGGTGCCAAAATCCCAACGGAGCAGAAAAGACTATTTATGTAGGTGACCACAGTTGCACGGATGTTATTGGCCCAGAGATGGAAAGAAGATAAAGTCCCGACCAGATAAGAGTGGCAGGTTAAATTGATGGATTATGCCAAAATGGCAAAAATGACCAGAAGAATCAGAAATCAGGACGACCAAAATTTTAATAAAAAATGAGGAAAATTTATAATTTATCTTAAAAACCATTGTAAACAGTTAAAATTCTTAGTAAGATTGGAATAACACTTATAGTTTAATGGTGGATTTTGGATATAATGGGGATGTAAAAGTTCTCAATTAGTATAAACGATGCAGGAGGGAAGTGGAGGAGGGAAGTCCAGGAGATTCATTTGAATCTTATTTTCATATTGTATGTTGGATATGTGATTGTAAAACTGTAATTTGAAAAACCAAATAAATAATTTTTCAAAAAACCACATTTCTGTTGTCTCACAAACTTTTTCATTTCAGTGCCTTTAAGTGGTTTGAACGGTGGTTGTTTTCTGCGACTGCTTTTATGCTATTGCTGTTTTAACTGTTCCAGATTGCATGAGTGTGTCTCTTTTTTTTGTTAATGGGCACTGTAAAATGGTATAAAGAAATTAATCTCCTGCAGAAAGACCTGTCCGTAGAAAAATGCAAGCACGCTGTGAAATTCACGTCCTTATTTCTCACATCCGACTGTAATATTTTATTTTCTGACTCTGAGCAGCTTCACAATACTGCCCCCACGTGGCAAGGACAAATTGCGAATGTGTGTCGAAAAACTCCCCTAGCTGACTCACAGCGGAGAAGCTTCTTTCGTCTCTGACGAGAGCCTATGATGTGCTGCCAGCCTGGGACGCCCCTGAGCATACACTCAAAAGGGGCTACAGCTATTGCAGCTCCCTGATCACTCTACCTGTAGAGTTAGCAAACACCTGTTTGTTGCAGTCACACATTGTGAAGGGCTGTGGTTTTGTTTCTTTCTTCCTTTAAGAAATGTGGCTGGAAGAGAGCTTTTTTTTCTGGGGAGAAGCAGGGGTCTGTACACCCCTAAACATTTTGTGAATCTTTGTACTTTTGTCCATTTATTGTATTTATTTTTCCCAATCTGAACTATAAAAGAGTGATTTTCTTGAGTCAATATGAGAGTACCCCTAAGCATTTTTTTTGGGGGGGGGGAAGCACTGGGCTGGAGTATGAAAATGCAGAATGCTAAACAAACTCATATTTTTTCCTGGAAGGTAATCCTTTCACCCTTAAATGTCAGGCCATTGTGTTTCTTGCTAGCAGACAGGCACTGGCTATTAAGAATTTTCTTATTCTGTGTTTGTCTCAACCTTCCAGCAAATGCACCTCAAAGTTGCCGTTTGAAATCTGTTGTTTGAAATTAAGAGCCACACTCATTTTGACTTGAGAACTGTTTAGTCAAATCTACCTGCCACTGAGTGATAGCAGTCACAGAATTAAAAGACACCTGCTTCTTGGGAGAAAAGTGATGACAAACCTAGACAGCATCTTAAAAAGCAGAGACATCACCTTGCCAACAAAGGCCCGTATAGTTAAAGCTATGGTTTTTCCAGTAGTGATGTATGGAAGTGAGAGCTGGACCATAAAGAAGGCTGATCGCCGAAGAATTGATGCTTTTGAATTATGGTGCTGGAGGAGACTCTTGAGAGTCCCATGGACTGCAAGAAGATCAAACCTATCCATTCTGAAGGAAAATCAGCCCTGAGTGCTCACTGGAAGGACAGATCGTGAAGCTGAGGCTCCAATACTTTGGCCACCCGATGAGAAGAGAAGACTCCCTGGAAAAGGCCCTGATGTTGGGGAAGATGGAGGGCACAAGGATAAGGGGACGACAGAGGACGAGATGATTGGACAGTGTTCTCGAAGCTACCAGCATGAGTTTGACCAAACTGCGGGAGGCAGTGGAAGACAGGAGTGCCTGGTGTGCTCTCTTCCATGGGGTCACAAAGAGTTGGACACGACTAAACAACTAAACAACAACCTGCCACCGATGTGGCATGCTGAGTTTGATTTAGATGCAGAGAGTCATGCCCCCACTTCTATTTATATAGCAATCCCTGACATGGGGATACACTCTGGCTTGCTTTTGTTTCATGCTAGATTTTCCTCTGATGTCTGTGAAAGAGCCAAACCTGCTCCATATTATGGACGCTGCATTATGGACTAGAGATGGGCAGTGGCGTAGCGTGGGTTGTCAGCAAGGCAAGTAATTTGCGCCCCCTAACCCATGGATTTTAGCACTCGGGCAGAGAGCTGCGAGTGCGAGCGCGCCCCCCAGATGTTGCGCCCGGTGCGGCCGGCCCCCCTGCACCCCCATGCTACGCCACTGGAGATGGGAGCGTCTGCCACCTGCCCCAGACTGACTCAGAAATTATCAGAGCTGTTTCCAAGATGAATCAGAAAGAACTTGAACCATTTTCTTTTTTATAGATAATAATTTTTATTCAATTTTACATTTTACATTTCCAAACAAACATTTTACAAACTTTAAAATATCCAGTGACTTCCCTGCTTCTATTTCCATGGTTCATTTTCCATATCATACATCCCTGCATATTTTACTATAACCATTTAAATCTGTTTTCCACTTTTACATCCATCAACTATTATTTACTTTGTTGAATTTATCTTAATGCTGCCAACATTTTCAGCTGTAAACAGTTATTTTCCATATATTCAACAAATGTTTTCAGTCTTCTTTAAATGTGTGTTCTTCTTGCTCTCTTATGTTAAATCTGCAAGTTCTGCATATTCTGTCAATTTAAGTTGCCAATCCTCTTTAGTTGGGTGGGCCCTCTCTCACCTACCATTTTGGTGCTAACAAAACACGGGCCACAGTTGTTGCATACATTTGTTGTTGTTGTTTAGTCCTTTAGTCGTGTACAACTCTTCGTGACCCCGTGGACCAGAGCATGCCAGGCACATCTGTCTTCCACTGCCTCCCGCAGTTTGGTCAAACTCATGTTGGTAGCTTCGACAACACTGTCCAACCATCTCATCCTCTGTCATCCCCTTCTCCTTGTGCCTTCAATCTTTCCCAACATCAGGGACTTTTCCAGGGAGTCTTCTCTTCTCATATTGGAGCCTCAGCTTCAGGATCTGTCCTTCCAGTGAGCACTCAGGGCTGATTTCCTTCAGAATGGAATACATAAATAACCTTTTCTGACACCTAGGCATTTCAGTCTGGGTTATCCCCAACAAAAAGGACTCCAGTTTTTTGGGGAAAGTAGTTTAAAACATTTTTTTTGATTCATTACAAGTCATTTCCCAATACTCTTTTACCTTTTTACATGTCCACCACATGTGGATAAATGTTTCCTCTGCATCTGTACACTTCCAACATGTATCTGATTCTTTTATAAATCTTAGTAACCTACTCAGGAGTAGTAACCTACTCAGGAACCTTTTCTTAGTCATTCTAAGGATCAGAAAAATCAACCCCTTTTCCTTGCCTCTTTCCATTCCCCAAGCATTGTACTGCTTCATTTTAATTACTCGGTCAGCAATGGCGGTAAAATCTGCAGCACCATCAGAGCCTGTAGAGAAGGGAGGAAACAGGTTGCCCCTTCTTGTTCATCCACTTGGTCTGCAGGGCCCCTCCAGACAGGGCTGGCTCCATATATTTTGGCACCTGAGGCAGATCACAAAAATGGCGTCCCCCCATGCCCCACCAGGGAAGAAGTGGTGAATGACGATCTACCTCAGTAACAAGGGGGAATAAAGATCTACTTCGGGAACCAGGGTGGTAGGAGACCAGCAGCAGCCTTCCCTGGCCTACTGACATCCCCAATATGTGTTGTAGTTGTTTTTTTTAAAATTTAAAATCAAGATCATCTTTCGCTCAAGCCTTTTCTTTCAGTCTAGATTTACTCTTTTGCATACATCAATTCAGCAAAGCCAAGTTGGAGGCAGAGTTAACAACTTCCTTCCAGCCGTCAGGAATTTCCATCTGTCCTGAATTTCCATGCCGCTTCAGGCTAAAGGATGTTGAGTCATTCTCATGGAATTGCTACAGAAATGAAGGAAGCGCCAGGCAAAATAAAATAGGAAACATAACTGTTTACACGATTTATCTGATCCTGTCCTTGGGGTGGGCAACAAATAGCAACCGCTGATGACAACACTTACATATCTGTATCTCTATTGATCGGTCTAGCTAGTAAAGGCCCTAGAATGTTGTAGAAAAAAACCACACGACTCTGAATCAAAACAAAATGTAGACCATTCATTCTGGTCATCGTCAGCCAAAAGATGCTCGCCAAATAAATAGTGTTTCCAGAAAACTTAGATCACATGCATATCATACATTTAAAGCAGTCTTATACCATGTTAATAGTCATGGCATTCCCCCCAAAAGCAGGAAAGTGAAAATCTCCCAGATTGGGAGACTGAGAGAGGAAATGAAAGCTCCATTTTCTGTTCAGGCTGAAGTTAAGAGCTGCTTTTGCATAAAGGGAAGACTGTTGTACAGTTGCCCGGTTTTTGTATTTTTGTTTTTGTATTTTAGATGCCCTGCTGCCAATTTTCTGCATGTACACACTTGTTTAAGCTGTTGCTGCTAGGTGTGAATTATGTTTTAGAATTGTACAGTGGTACCTCGGGTTACAGACGCTTCAGGTTACAGACTCCACTAACCCAGAAATAGTACCTCAGGTTAAGAACTTTGCTTCAGGATGAGAACAGAAATCGCGTTGTGGCAGTGTAGTGGCAGTGGGAGGCCCCATTAGCTAAAGTGGTACCTCAGGTTAAGAACAGTTTCAGGTTAAGAACGGACCTCCAGAACGAATTAAGTTCTTAACCCAAGGTACCACTGTATCTAATAACATATTGTTGTGAGTTTGTGGATGCCAGACTCCCCTAAATTCCTGGGTCCAGTAGGTGTTATAATTTAAGCAAGGCTTGGGGAGTTGAACTGGATGCCAGACTCCTAATCCCTGTCCTAGACCCAGTTTCCCATGGTCAGGAAATAGTCTGGGAGATGGGCCATTAAGAAAGCCAGGGAAAGGGGTTCTGTACCGGATGACAAATGGGTGGGGCCCCTCTTCCAGCTCTGAGTTAGTTAGAAGGACAAAAAACAGAGTTTAGAGGGGAGAGTTGGCTGTGATGTGACTTAGAGGACAAAACGTTATGGGCTGGTCAAAGCAGCAAGTTGGAGAGAGGATCAGAGCATGATGGTTGATTTCTGTTTGAACCCAAGCCTATACCTAGGGGAGAAGCAAGACCTCTTGCAGTGTTAATGCTGTGATATTCTAACTTATGGGGAACATTGAGGGGACTAGCCTAGTCCCCCTAGTCCACTGACTGCATGCCACTGTCTTTGCCCGCTCCACAGCAACTGGCGTTTTGGATAAACTGGCCTGCAAGCATCACCTCCGTCTGTCATGGTTCGTAGCCACTGACGAACCAGCATTTCAGGAATTTGTCAGATGGCTGTTTTTCCAAATCCAAGCTAGTAACAACTTTTACTGAGACCTTTTAAAATGCTGCTTCACAACCCCATGGCTCAAGTGGCACAGGGTGTGTTTGTTTTCCAGGGAAACGCAGGGGAAGGGGCCCATTTGTTTGCAGAAGCAGCACCAGGGGAGGTCTGACCAACAACTTACCTTAAGGCTATTTTGGTGATCAAATCCACCCACCCACCCACCCACAAGAGTCTCGCTGCTCTCTCCCCCCTCTACCACCATGAGTGGGGAAACAATGAATCACAACTCCACGTGCTCTGCTTCTGCAATAAACTTCACAGCTGCTCCCAGGTGCATTTCCCAATTGCCTTTGCCAGGAGGCAGAATACCCGTATTTTTCGCTCTATAAGACGCACCACACCACAAGACGCACCTAGTTTTTGGAGGAGGAAAACAAGAACAAAAATATTCTGAATCTCAGAAGCCAGAACAGCAAGAAGGATCACTGCGCAGTGAAAGCAGCAATCCCTCTTGCTGTTCTGGCTTCTGGGATAGCTGCACAGCCTGCATTCGCTCCATAAGACGCGCACACATTTCCCCTTACTTTTTAGGAGGGAAAAAGTGAGTCTTACAGAGCAAAAAATGCGGTAATAACACTGGACTGCAGCCACCCCTCCTTGCAATGATACAGATATTATTATTATTATTATTATTATTATTATTATTACTACTGCTACTACTACTATTACTACTTTGTTGTTGTTGTTTAGTCATTTAGTCGTGTCCGACTTTTCGTGACTCCATGGACCAGAGCACGCCAGGCGGCACTCCCATTTCTTTAAGAACTTGCCATAGTTTGCCGTGGTCGACACAGTCAAAGGCTTTTGCATAGTCAATGAAGCAGAAGTAGATGTCTTTCTGGAACTCTCTAGCTTTCTCCATAATCCAGCGCATGTTTGCAATTTGGTCTCTGGTTCCTCTGCCTCTTCTAAATCCAGCTTGCACTTCTGGGAGTTCTCGGTCCACATACTGCTTAAGCCTTCCTTGTAGAATTTTAAGCATAACCTTGCTAGGGTGTGAAATGAGTGCAATTGTGCGGTAGTTGGAGCATTCTTTGGCACTGCCCTTCTTTGGGATTGGGATGTAGACTGATCTTCTCCAATCCTCTGGCCATTGCTGAGTTTTCCAAACTTGCTGGCATATTTGAGTGTAGCACATTAACACCATCATCTTTTAAAATTTTAAATAGTTCAGCTGGAATACCATCACTTCTACTGGCCTTGTTATTAGCAGTGCTTTCTAAGGCCCATTTGACTTCAGCTACTACTATTTAACTGTGTATACTGCCCAATACCTGCAGGTCTTAGGGGGGTTTGCAAGATAAGATCTAAATCACAAGGTATAACCATGCAGAGCTGTTTTGCAGGACTGAGCTAACTCATTCTTTCTCAACCACAGCACCCTCCATCCTCAATGAGCTACAACATGAGTATGAGGATTTAATTGGACTTGGTACAGTCATTTTTAAGATGCTTTGCTTGTTTACAATGCTATTGTACTACCAACCTTACTGTATGTTTGTGAAACATGGACCGCTTATAAACGCCATCTCCAGCTCCTCAAAAGATTTCATCAATGGTGTCTCTGAAAAGTTTTACACACCACTTGGGAAGACAGGCAAACTAATGCCAGTTTACTAAAAGAAGCAAAGATCACCAGTGTCAAAGCAATGATTCTCCAACATCAACTTCGGTAGACTGGCCATGTATCGTCTTCCAAAGCAACGACTCTATTCCAAATTTAAAAATGGAAAGTATATTGCTGGTGGTCAACCAAAGAGGTTCCAAAACTCTCTCAAGGCAAATCTTAAAAAATGTAGGATAAACACCAGCAACTGGGAAACACTGGCCAGCAAGCGTGCCAATTGGAGAACGGCTTTCACCAAATTCAGGATGAAAGGGAGAAATGAACCATGAGGAAGGCACGCTTAGCAAACCCTCACCATGATCAACTCCTGCCCAGAAACCTACCGTATTTTTCGCCCTATAGGGCGCACCGGCCCATAGGGCGCACTTTTTTTGGGGGGGGGAATAAAGAAAAAAATTATTCCCCCCCCCCGAGCCCCAAAGAGCAAAGAAGCCATGACAGCGAGCGGGATGGATCCCACTAGCTGTCTTGGCTTCGTTTTTAGCCTTGGGGCTGCGGGTCCGGGAGTGATGGCGAGGTTGCGTGCAACCTCACCATCGCTCCTGGAGCTTGCGGGAGTGGGGGCGGGGGAAGCCCAAGCTTCCCCCGACCCCAGCCCCCAGAATGGGTCCTGCTGCCTGCAAGCCTTGCGAGCAACTGATCTGGACTGGTCCCAACCAGCTTTGACCGATTCAAACTGGTTCAAACCGGCCTAAACCGGTTCAAACCGGCTTCAACCGGTTCAAACTGGCTTTGACCGGTTCAAACTAGCCTAAACAGGTTCAAACTGGTCTAAAGCTGTTCAAACTGGCCTAAACCAGTTCCAACCGGCTTGGACTGGTTCAAACAGGGCTAAACCGGTTCAAACCGGTCTCAACCGATTCCAACCTGCTTTGACCGGTTTAAACTGGCCTAAACCGGTTCCAACTGGCATTGAACGGTTCAAACTGGCCTAAACCGGTTCAAACTAGCTTTGAGCAGATCAAACTAGCCTAAACCGGTTCAAACTGGCCTAAAGCGGTTCCAACTGGTTTGGACCAGGTCCAACCAGCTTGGACCAGTGAAAATTGGTCTGGACCCTTTCCAACAGATCTGGACCGGACCCAACCAGTTTGGACCAGTTCAAACTAGCCTAAACCGGTTCAAACTGGCCTAAACCGGTTCCAACCAGCTTCGAAAGGTTCAAACTAGCCTAAACCAGTTCAAACTGGCTTAAAGCAGACCAAATTGGAATAAACCGGTTCCAACGGGCTTGGACAGGTTCAAACTGGCCTAAACCGGTTCAAACCGGTCTGAACCGTTTCCAAGCGGTTCAAACTGGCCTAAACTGGTTCAAACTGGCTTCGACCAGTTCCAACCGGCTTGGACCAGTGCAAACTGGTCTGGACCAGTTCCAACTGATCTGGACTGGTCGCAACCGGCTTGGACCAGTGCAAACTGGCTTAAACTGGTTGCAACTGGTATGAACCAGTTCCAACCAGCTTGGACCAGTTAAAACCAGTTTCTACTGATTTCAACTGGTATGCACCAGTTCCAACCGGCTTGAAACGGTTCAAACGGGCCTAAACCAGTTCCAACCGGCTTTGACCGGTTTAAACTGGCCTATACCGGTTCCAACCGGCTTGGACCGGTTCAAACTGGCCTAAACCGGTTCAAACTGCTCTCAACCAGTTCCGGCTTTGACCGGTTTAAATTGGCCTAAACCGGTTCCAACCAGTCTGGACTGGTTCCAACCGGATTTGACCAGTTCAAAGTGGCCTAAACCGCTTGAAACCAGCTTCAACCCATTCCAACTGGTTTCGTCCGGTTCCAAACGGCATGGACGGGTTCCAAACGTTCTGGACGGGTTCCAACCAGCTTTGACCGGTTCAAACTAGCCTAAACCAGTTCAAACTGGCCTAAACCGGTTCCAACCGGCTTCAACCGGTTTAAACTGGCCTTTACCAGTTCAAACTAGACTAAACCAGTTCAAACTGGCCTAAACCAGTTCAAAGCGGTCTGAACCGGTTCCAACCGGCTTGGACCGCTGAAAACTGGCCTAAACCGGTTCCAACCATTCTGGACGGGTTCCAACCAGCTTTGACCGTTTCAAACTAGCCTAAACTGGTTCAAAGTGGCCTAAACCGGCTCAAACTGGCCTAAACCAGCTCAGACTGGCTTCATCCGGTTCAAACTGGCTTTTACCGGTTCAAACTAGCCTAAAGCAGTTCAAAATGACCTAAACCGGTTCCAACTGGTCCGGACCAGGTCCAACAGGCTTAGACCAGTGCAAACTGGTCTGGTGCAGTTCCAGCTGATCTGGACTGGTCCCAACCAGCTTTGACCGGTTCAAACTAACCTCAACCGGTTCCAAATGGCTTTGACCGGTTTAAACTGGCCTAAACTGGTTCCAACCAGCTTGGACCGGATTAAACTGGCCTAGACCGGTTCGAACCAGTCTGAACTGGATCCAGCCGGCTTGGACCGGTTCAAACTGGCCTAAACCGGTTCAAACGCTGAAACTGGTTCAAACCGGTCTGAACCGGTTCCAACCGTCTTGAATCGGTTCAAAATGGCCTAAACCGGTTCCAACCGGTCTGGACCAGATCAAACTGGCCTGGTCTGGACCAGTTCCAACTGGATTTGACCAGTTCAAAGTGGCCTAAACCAGTTGAAACCAGCTTCAGCCCATTCCAACCCACTTAGTCCGGTTCCAAACGGCATGGACCGGTTCCAAACATTCTGGACGGGTTCCAACCAGCTTTGACCAGTTCAAACTAGCCTAAACCAGTTCAAACTGGCCTAAACCAGTTCAAACCGGCTTCAACTGGTTTAAACGGGCTTTTACCGGTTCAAACTGGCTTTTACAGGTTCAAACTAGCCTAAAGCAGTTCAAAATGACCTAAACCGGTTCCAACTGGTCTTGACCAGGCCCAACCGGCTTAGACCAGTGCAAACTGGTCTGGTGCAGTTCTAACTGATCTGGACTGGTCCCAACCAGCTATGACCAGTTCAAACTAACCTAAACCGGTTCAAACCGGCTTCAACCAGTTCCAACTGGCTTTGACCGGTTTAAACTGGCCTAAACCGGTTCCAACCAGTCTGAACTGGATCCAACCGGCTTGGATCGGTTCAAACTGGCCTAAACCGGTTCCAACAGGTCTGGACCGGATCAAACAGGCCTGGAACTGTTCAAACTGGTCTGGACCGGTTCCAACCGGCTTTGACCGGTTCTAACTAGCCTAAACTTGTTCAATCTGGCCTAAACCAGCTCAAACTGGCCTAAACCGGCTCAGACTGGCTTCACTCGGTTCAAACTGGTTCCAACTGGTCTGGACCAGGTCCAACCAGCTTAGACCAGTGCAAACTGGTCTGGTGCAGTTACAAATGATCTGGACTGGTCCCAACCAGCTTTGACCGGTTCAAACTGGCTTCAACCGGTTCCAACCAGCTTGGACCGGTTTAAACTGGCCTAAACTGGTTCCAACCAGTCTGAACCAGATCCAAACAGCTTGGACCGGTTCAAACTGGCCTAAACCGGTTCAAACTAGCTGAAACTGGTTCAAACCAGTCTGAACCAGTTCCAACCGGATTGAATCGGTTCAAACTGGCCTAAACCGGTTCCAACCGGTCTGGACTGGATCAAACTGGCCTAAACCGGTTCCAACCATTCTGGACGGGTTCCAACCAGCTTTGACCATTTCAAACTAGCCTAAACCGGTTCAAACTGGCCAAAACCGGCTCAGACTGGCCTAAACCGGCTCAGACTGGCCTAAACCGGTTCAAACTGGCTTTTACCAGTTCAAACTAGACTAAAGCAGTTCAAAATGACCTAAACCGGCCTGGACCAGGTCCAACCGGCTTAGACCAGTGCAAACTGGTCTGGTGCAGTTCCAACTGATCTGGACTGGTCCTAACCAGCTTTGACCGGTTCAAACTAACCTAAAGCGGTTCAAACCGGCTTCAACCCATTCCAACCGGCTTCGTCCAGTTTCAAACGGCCTGGACTGGTTCCAACCATTCTGGACGTATTCCAGCCAGCTTTGACCGGTTCTAACTAGCCTAAACTGGTTCAACATGGCCTAAACCGGTTCAAACTGGACTAAACCAGTTCAAACTGGCCTAAACCGGCTCAAACTGGCTTCACCCGGTTCAAACTGGCTTTTACATGTTCAAACTAGTGAAAACTGGTCTGGTGCAGTTCCAACTGATCTGGACTGGTCCCAAACAGCTTTGACCAGTTCAAACTAACCTAAACCGGTTCAAACCGGCTTCAACTGGCTCCAACTGGCTTTGAATGGTTCAAACTGGCCTAAACCAGTTCCAACCGGTCTGGACTGGATCAAACAGGCCTGGAACTGTTCAAACTGGTCTGCACCGTTTCTAACCAGTTTTGACCAGTTCAAAATTGCCTGAACTGGTTGAAACCAGCTTCAGCCCATTCCAACCGGCTTCGTCTGGTTCCAAACGGCATGGACCGGTTCCAAACGTTCTGGACGGGTTCCAACTAGCTTTGACCAGTTCAAACTAGCCTAAACTTGTTCAAACTGGCCTAAAACTGTTCCAACTGGTCTGGACCGGCTCCAACCGGCTTAGACCAATTCAAACTGGCCTAAACCGGTTCCAACCACTCTGAACCGGTTCCAACTGGCTTGGACCAGTTCAAACTGCCCTAAACTGGTTCCAACTGGCTTCGACCGGTTCAAACTAGCCTAAACCAGTTCAAACTGGCCTAAAGTGGTTCATATTGGACTAAACCGGTTCCAACCGACTTCAACCGGTTCCAACCAGCGTGGACCAGTTCCGACTGATCTGGACCGTTCCCAACCAGCATTGACTGGTTCAAACTAGCCTAAACCGGTTCATATTGGCCTATAGCGGTTCAAATTGGACTAAACCAATTCCAACCATCTTGGACCGGTTAACATTGGCCTAAACCAGTTCAAACTGTCCTAAACCGGTTCCAACTGGCTTTGACCGGTTCCAACTGGCATGGACCCGTTCCAACTGGTCTGGACCGGTTCCAACCGGCTTTGACCGGTTCTAACTATCCTAAAATGATTCAAACTGGCCTAAACCGCCTCAAACTGACCTAAACCGGCTCAGACTGGCTTCACCCGTTTCAAACAGGTTCCAACTGGTCTGGACCAGCTCCAACCGGCTTAGACCAGTGCAAACTGGTCTGGTGCAGTTCCAACTGATCTGGACTGGTCCCAACCAGCTTTGACCGGTTCAAACCAGCTTCAACCGGTTCCAACCAGCTTGGACCGGTTTAAACTGGCCTAAACTGGTTCCAGTTCTGAACCGGATCCAACCAGCTTGGACCGGTTCAAACTGGCCTAAACCGGTTGAAACTAGCCGAAACTGGTTCAAACCAGTCTGAACCGGTTCCAACCTGATTGAATCGGTTCAAACTGGCCTAAATCGGTTCAAACTGGCCAAAACCGGCTCAGACTGGCTTCACCCGGTTCAAACTGGCTTTTACCAGTTCAAACTAGACTAAAGCAGTTCAAAATGACCTAAACTGGTTCCAACTGGTCTGGACCAGGTCCAACCGGCTTAGACCAGTGCAAACTGGTCTGGTGCAGTTCCAACTGATCTGCACTGGACCCAACCAGCTTTGACCGGTTCAAACTAACCTAAACCGGTTCAAACCGGCTTCAACCAGTTCAACTTGCTTGAATCGGTTCAAACTGGCCTGGAACAGTTCAAACTGGTCTGGACCGGTTCTAACTGGATTTGACTAGTTCAAAGTGGCCTAAAGCGGTTCAAACCGGCTTCAACCCATTCCAACCGGCTTCATCCGGTTCCAAACGGCCTGGACCGGTTCCAACCGTTCTGGACGGATTCCATACCAGCTTGGACCGGTTCAAACTAGCCTAAACCGGTTAAAACTGGCCAAACTGGTTCAAACCGGCTTTGACCAGTTCAAACTAGCAGAAACCAGTTTCAAACTAGCAGACACCGGTTGAAACCGGACTAAACCGGTTCAAACCAGCTTAAACCGGTTCCAACTGGCCTAAACCAGTTCAAACTGGCCTAAACCAGTTCAAAGCGGTCTGAACCGGTTCCAACCGGCATGGACCACTTAAAACTGGCCTAAACCGGTTCCAACCATTCTGGACGGGTTCCAACCAGCAATGACCGTTTCAAACTAGCCTAAACTGGTTCAAACTGGCCTAAACCGGCTCAAACTGGCGTAAACCAGCTCACACTGGCTTCATCCAGTTCAAACTGGATTTTACCTGTTCAAACTAGCCTAAAGCAGTGACCCCGGGGCTTAGGGATTTTTTTTAAAAAAAAATCATATTTTTTTTCCAAAAAAAATTCATATTTTCAGATTTCTTGTCCTGTTTCGACCGCCAAACCTCTCAGGGGAGCATTTGCAACCGTTTGGCACCATTTCTGAATGTATTGCCAAAAGTCAGATTTTTGATGAAATTGTGACCCCGGGGCTTAGGGATTTTTTCAATAAAATCTTTTGCTGCCTGTGAAGTTGTCGAGGGCTGATTTCTTCACCTGTGATAAAAAGCTTTCTGTTTCGAGCGCCAAACCTCTCAGGGGAGCATTTGCAACCGTCTGGCACCTTTTTTGAGTGAATTCCCAAAAATCCCATTTTTGATGAAATTGTGACCCCGGGGCTTAGGGATTTTTCCAAAAAAAATCTTTTTCAGCCAGTGAAGTTGTCGAGGGCAGATTTCTTTTCCTGTGATAAAAAGCCTTCTGTTTCGACCGCCAAACCTCTTAGGGGAGCATTTGCAACGGTCTGGCACCATTTTTGAGTGGATTGCCGAAAGTCCAATTTTTGATGAAATTGTGACCAAAGGGCTTAGGGATTTTTCCAAAAAAATCTTTTTCTGCCGGTGAAGTTGTCGAGGGCTGATTTCTTGTCCTGTGATAAAAAGCCTTCTGTTTCGACCGCCAAACCTCTCAGGGGAGGATTTGCAACCGTCTGGCACCATTTTTGAGTGAATTCCCAAAAGTCAGATTTTTGATGAAATTGTGACCCCGGGGCTTAGGGACTTTTTCAAAAAAAAATAAAAAAAAAAATCTGCTGGTGAAGTTGTCAAGGGCTGATTTCTTGTCCTGTGATAAAAAGCCTTCTGTTTCGACCGCCAAACCTCTCAGGGGAGTATTTGGAACCTTCTGGCACCATTTTTGAGTGAATTCCTAAAAGTCAGATTTTTGATGAAATTGTGACCCCAGGGCTTAGGGACTTTTTCAAAAAAAAAAAAAAAAAAAAATCTGCCGGTGAAGTTGTCAAGGGCTGATTTCTTGTCCTGTGATAAAAAGCCTTCTGTTTCTACCGCCAAACCTCTCAGGGGAGCATTTGCAACCGTCTGGCACCATTTTTGAGTGAATTCCCAAAGTCAGATTTTTGATGAAATTGTGACCCCGGGGCTTAGGGATTTTTTCAAAAAAATCTTTTTCTGCTGGTGAAGTTCTCGAGGGCTGATTTCTACTCCTGTGATAAAAAGCCTTCTGTTTCGACCGCCAAACCTCTCAGGGGAGCATTTGCAACCGTCTCGCACCTTTTTTGAGTGATTCCCAAAAATCCCATTTTTGATGAAATTGTGACCTTGGGGATTTTTTCAAAAAAATCTTTTCCTGCCGGTGAAGTTGTCGAGGGCTGATTTCTTGTCCTGTGATAAAAAGCCTCCTGTTTCGACCGCCAAACCTCTCAGGGGAGCATTTGCAACCGTCAGGCACCATTTTTGAGTGGATTACCAAAAGTCAGATTTTTGATGAAATTGTGACCCCGGGGCATAGGGATTTTTTCAAAAAAATCTTTTTCTGCCGGTGAAGTTGTGGAGGGCTGATTTCTTGTCCTGTGATAAAAAGCCTTCTGTTTCCACCGCCAAACCTCGCAGGGAGCAGTTGCAACCATCAGGCACCATTTTTGAGGGGATTGCCAAAAGTCAGATTTTTGATGAAATTGTGACCCCGAGGCTTAGGGATTTTTTCAAAAAAATCTTTTTCTGCCGGTGAAGTTGTCGAGGGCTGATTTCTTGTCCTGTGATAAGCCTTCTGTTTCGACCCCCAAACCTCTCAGGGGAGCATTTGCAACCGTCTGGCATAATTTTTGAGTGGATTGCCGAAAGTAAGATTTTTGATGAAATTGTGACCCCGGGGCTTAGGGAATTTTTCAAAAAAAAAAAAATCTGCCGGTGAAGTTGTCGAGGGCTGATTTATTGTCCTGTGATAAAAAGCCTTCTGTTTCTACCGCCAAACCTCTCAGGGGAGCATTTGCAACCGTCTGGCACCATTTTTGAGTGAATTCCCAAAGTCAGATTTTTGATGAAATTGTGACCCCGGGGCTTAGGGATTTTTTCAAAAAATATTTTTCTGCTGGTGAAGTTCTCGAGGACTGATTTCTTCTCCTGTGATAAAAAGCCTTCTGTTTCGACCGCCAAACCTCTCAGGGGAGCATTTGCAACCGTCTCGCACCTTTTTTGAGTGATTCCCAAAAATCCCATTTTTGATGAAATTGTGACCTTGGGGATTTTTTCAAAAAAATCTTTTCCTGCCGATGAAGTTGTCGAGGGCTGATTTCTTGTCCTGTGATAAAAAGCCTTCTGTTTCGACCGCCAAACCTCTCAGGGGAGCATTTGCAACCGTTAGGCACCATTTTTGAGTGGATTGCCAAAAGTCAGATTTTTGATGAAATTGTTACCCCGGGGCATAGGGATTTTTTCAAAAAAATCTTTTTCTGCCGGTGAAGTTGTCGAGGGCTGATTTCTTGTCCTGTGATAAAAAGCCTTCTGTTTCCACCGCCAAACCTCGCAGGGAGCAGTTGCAACCATCAGGCACCATTTTTGAGGGGATTGCCAAAAGTCAGATTTTTGATGAAATTGTGACCCCGGGGCTTAGTGATTTTTTCAAAAAAATCTTTTTCTGCCGGTGAAGTTGTCGAGGGCTGATTTCTTGTCCTGTGGTAAAAAGCCTTCTGTTTCGACCCCCAAACCTCTCAGGGGAGCATTTGCAATCGCCTGGCACCATTTTTGAGTGGATTGCCAAAAGTCAGATTTTTGATGAAATTGTGACCCCGAGGCTTAGGGATTTTTTCAAAAAAATCTTTTTCTGCCGGTGAAGTTGTCGAGGGCTGATTTCTTGTCCTGTGATAAAAAGCCTTCTGTTTCGACCGCCAAACCTCTCAGGGGAGCATTTGCAACCGTCTGACACCATTTTTGAGTGAATTCCCAAAAGTCCCATTTTTGATGAAATTGTGATACCGGGGCTTAGGGATTTTTTCAAAAAAAATTTTTTCTGCCGTTGAAGTTGTCGAGGGCTGATTTCTTGTCCTGTGATAAAAAGCCTTCTGTTTCGACCGCCAAACCTCTCAGGGGAGCATTTGCAACCGTCTGACACCATTTTTGAGTGAATTCCCAAAAATCCCATTTTTGATGAAATTGTGACCCCGGGGCTTATGGATTTTTTCAAAAAAATCTTTTTCTGCCGGTGAAGTTGTCGGGGGCTGTTTTCTTGTCCTGTGATAAAAAGCCTTCTGTTTCGACCGCCAAACCTATCAGGGGAGCATTTGCAACCGTCTGGCACCATTTTAAAGTGAATTCCCAAAAGTCAGATTTTTGATGAAATTGTGACCCCGGGCTTTAGGGATTTTTCCAAAAAAATCTTTTTCAGCCAGTGAAGTTGTCGAGGGCTGATTTCTTCTCCTGCGATAAAAAGCCTTCTGTTTCGACCGCAAAACCTCTTAGGGGAGCATTTGCAACGGTCTGGCACCATTTTTGAGTGGATTGCCGAAAGTCCGATTTTTGATGAAATTGTGACCCCGGGGCTTAGGGATTTCCCCAAAAAAATCTTTTTCTGCTGGTGAAGTTTTCGAGGGCTGATTTCTTGTCCTGTGATAAAAAGCCTTCTGTTTCAACCGCCAAACCTCTCAGGGGAGCATTTGCAACCGTCTGGCACCCCGGAACTTAGGGATTTTTTCAAAAAAATCTTTTTCTGCCTGTGAAGTTGTCAAGGGCTGATTTCTTGTCCTGTGATAAAAAGCCTTCTGTTTCGACCGTCAAACCTCTCAGGGGAGCATTTGCAACCGTCTGGCACCATTTTTGAGTGAATTCCCAAAAATCCCATTTTTGATGAAATTGTGACCCGGGCCTTGGGGATTTTTTCAAAAAAATCTTTTCCTGCCGGTGAAGTTGTTGAGGGCTGATTCCTTGTCCTCTGATAAAAAACCTTCTGTTTCCACCGCCAAACCTCGCAGGGAGCAGTTGCAACCATCAGGCACCATTTTTGAGGGGATTGCCAAAAGTCAGATTTTTGATGAAATTGTGACCCCGGGGCTTAGGGATTTTTTCCAAAAAATCTTTTTCTGCCGGTGAAGTTGTCGAGGGCTGATTTCTTGTCCTGTGATAAATAGCCTTCTGTTTCGACCGCCAAACCTCTCAGGGGAGCATTTGCAATCGCCTGGCACCATTTTCGAGTGGATTGCAAAAGTCAGATTTTTGATGAAATTGTGACCCCGGAACTTAGGGATTTTTTCCAAAAAATCTTTTTCTGCCGGTGAAGTTGTCGAGGGCTGATTTCTTGTCCTGTGGTAAAAAGCCTTCTGGTTCGACCCCCAAACCTCTCAGAGGAGCATTTGCAATCGCCTGGCACCATTTTCGAGTGGATTGCAAAAGTCAGATTTTTGATGAAATTGTGACCCCGGAACTTAGGGATTTTTTCAAAAAAATCTTTTTCTGCCTGTGAAGTTGTCAAGGGCTGATTTCTTGTCCTGTGATAAATAGCCTTCTGTTTCGACCGCCAAACCTCTCAGGGGAGCATTTGCAACCGTGTGGCACCATTTTTGAGTGGATTGCCAAAAGTCAGATTTTTGATGAAATTGTGACCCCGGGGCTTAGGGATTTTTTCAAAAAAATCTTTTCTGCTGTTTAAGTTGTCGAGGGCTGATTTCTGGTCCTGTGATAAAAAGCCTTCTGTTTCGACCGCCAAACCTCTCAGGGGAGCATTTGCAACCATCTGGCACCATTTTTGAGTGGATTCCCAAAAATCCCATTTTTGATGAAATTGTGACCCCGAGGCTTAGGGATTTTTTCAAAAAAATCTTTTTCTGCCGGTGAAGTTGTCGAGGGCTGATTTCTTGTCCTGTGATAAAAAGCTTTCTATTTCGACCGCCAAACCTCTCAGGGGAGCATTTGCAACCATCTGGCACCATTTTTGAGTGAATTCCCAAAAGTCCCATTTTTTATGAAATTGTGACCCCGGGGCTTAGGGATTTTTTCAAAAACATCTTTTTCTGCCGTTGAAGTTGTCGAGGGCTGATTTCTTGTCCTGTGATAAAAAGCCTTCTGTTTCGACCGCCAAAGCTCTCAGGGGAGCATTTGCAACCGTTTGACACCATTTTTGAGTGAATTCCCAAAAGTCCCATTTTTGATGAAATTGTGACCCCGGAGCTTAGGGATTTTTCCAAAAAAATCTTTTTCTGCCTGTGAAGTTGTCAAGGGCTGATTTCTTGTCCTGTGATAAATAGCCTTCTGTTTCGACCGCCAAACCTCTCAAGGGAGCATTTGCAACCGTCTGGCACCATTTTTGAGTGGATTGCCAAAAGTCCAATTTTTGATGAAATTGTGACCCCGAGGTTTAGGGATTTTTTCAAAAAAATCTTTTTCTGCCGGTGAAGTTGTCGAGGACTGATTTCTTGTCCTGTGATAAATAGCCTTCTGTTTCGACCGCCAAACCTCTCAGGGGAGCATTTGCAACCGTCTGGCACCATTTTTGAGTGGATTGCCAAAAATCCCATTTTTGATGAAATTGTGACCCCGGGGCTTAGGGATTTTTTCAAAAAAAAAAAATCTGCCGGTGAAGTTGTCGAGGGCTGATTTCTTGTCCTGTGATAAAAAGCCTTCTGTTTCGACCCCCAAACCTCTCAGGGGAGCATTTGCAACCGTCTGGCACCATTTTTGAGTGAATTCCCAAAAGTCAGATTTTTGATGAAATTGTGACCCCGGGGCTTAGGGATTTTTTCAAAAAAATCTTTTACTGCTGGTGAAGTTCTCGAGGGCTGATTTCTTGTCCTGTGATAAAAAGCCTTCTGTTTTGACCGCCAAACCTCTCAGGGGAGCATTTGCAACCGTCAGACACCATTTTTGAGTGGATTGCCAAAAGTTAGATTTTTGATGAAATTGTGACCCCGGGGCATAGGGATTTTTTCAAAAAAATCTTTTTCTGCCGGTGAAGTTGTCGAGGGCTGATTTCTTGTCCTGTGATAAAAAGCCTTCTGTTTCGACCGCCAAACCTCTCAGGGGAGCATTTGCAACCGTTTGGCACCATTTTTGAGTGGATTGCCAAAAGTCAGATTTTTGATGAAATTGTGACCCCGGGGCATAGGGATTTTTTTAAAAAAATCTTTTTCTGCCTGTGAAGTTGTCAAGGGCTGATTTCTTGTCCTGTGATAAAAAGCCTTCTGTTTCGACCGTCAAACCTCTCAGGGGAGCATTTGCAACCGTCTGGCACCATTTTTGAGTGAATTCCCAAAAATCCCATTTTTGATGAAATTGTGACCCCGGGCCTTGGGGATTTTTTCAAAAAAATCTTTTCCTGCCGGTGAAGTTGTTGAGGGCTGATTCCTTGTCCTGTGATAAAAAGCCTTCTGTTTCGACCCCCAAACCTCTCAGGGGAGCATTTGCAATCGCCTGGCACCATTTTTGAGTGGATTGCAAAAGTCAGATTATTGATGAAATTGTGACCCCGAGGTTTAGGGATTTTTTCAAAAAAATATTTTTCTGCCGCTGAAGTTGTCGAGGGGTGATTTCTTGTCCTGTGATAAAAAGCCTTCTGTTTCGACCGCCAAACCTCTCAGGGGAGCATTTGCAACCGTCTGACACCATTTTTGAGTGAATTCCCAAAAGTCAGATTTTTGATGAAATTGTGACCCCGGGGCTTAGGGATTTTTTCAAAAAAATCTTTTTCTGCCGGTGAAGTTGTCGAGGGCAGATTTCTTGTCCTGTGATAAAAAGCCTTCTGTTTCCACCGCCAAACCTCTCAGGGGAGCATTTGCAACCGTGTGGCACCATTTTTGAGTGGATTGCCAAAAGTCAGATTTTTGATGAAATTGTGACCCCAGGCCTTTGGGATTTTTTCAAAAAAATCTTTTTCTGCCGGTGAAGTTGTCGAGGGCTGATTTCTTGTCCTGTGATAAAACGCCTTCTGTTTCGACCGTCAAACCTCTCAGGGGAGCATTTGCAACCGTCTGGCACCATTTTTGAGTGAATTCCCAAAAATCCCATTTTTGATGAAATTGTGACCCCGGGCCTTGGGGATTTTTTTAAAAAAATCTTTTCCTGCCGGTGAAGTTGTCGAGGGCTGATTCCTTGTCCTGTGATAAAAAGCCTTCTGTTTCCACCGCCAAACCTCGCAGGGGAGCATTTGCAATCGCCTGGCACCATTTTCGAGTGGATTGCAAAAGTCAGATTTTTGATGAAATTGTGACCCCGGAACTTAGGGATTTTTTCAAAAAAAATCTTTTTCTGCCTGTGAAGTTGTCAAGGGCTGATTTCTTGTCCTGTGATAAATAGCCTTCTGTTTCGACCGCCAAACCTCTCAGGGGAGCATTTGCAACCGTCTGGCACCATTTTTGAGTGAATTCCCAAAAATCCCATTTTTGATTAAATTGTGACCCGGGGCCTTGGGGATTTTTTCAAAAAAATCTTTTCCTGCCGGTGAAGTTGTCGAGGGCTGATTTCTTGTCCTATGATAAAAAGCCTTCTGTTTCGACCGCCAAACCTCTCAGGGGAGCATTTGCAACCGTGTGGCACCATTTTTGAGTGGATTGCCAAAAGTCAGATTATTGATGAAATTGTGACCCCGAGGTTTAGGGATTTTTTCAAAAAAATCTTTTTCTGCCGGTGAAGTTGTCGAGGGGTGATTTCTTGTCCTGTGATAAAAAGCCTTCTGTTTCGACCGCCAAACCTCTTAGGGGAGCATTTGCAACGGTCTGGCACCATTTTTGAGTGGATTGCCGAAAGTCCGATTTTTGATGAAATTGTGACCCCGGGGCTTAGGGATTTCCCCAAAAAAATCTTTTTCTGCCGGTGAAGTTTTCGAGGGCTGATTTCTTGTCCTGTGATAAAAAGCCTTCTGTTTCAACCGCCAAACCTCTCAGGGGAGCATTTGCAACCGTCTGGCACCCCGGAACTTAGGGATTTTTTCAAAAAAATCTTTTTCTGCCTGTGAAGTTGTCAAGGGCTGATTTCTTGTCCTGTGATAAAAAGCCTTCTGTTTCGACCCCCAAACCTCTCAGGGGAGCAGTTGCAACCATCAGGCACCATTTTTGAGGGGATTGCCAAAAGTCAGATTTTTGATGAAATTGTGACCCCGGGGCTTAGGGATTTTTTCCAAAAAATCTTTTTCTGCCGGTGAAGTTGTCGAGGGCTGATTTCTTGTCCTGTGGTAAAAAGCCTTCTGTTTCGACCCCCAAACCTCTCAGGGGAGCATTTGCAACCATCTGGCACCATTTTTGAGTGGATTCCCAAAAATCCCATTTTTGATGAAATTGTGACCCCGGAACTTCGGGATTTTTTCAAAAAAATCTTTTTCTGCCTGTGAAGTTGTCAAGGGCTGATTTCTTGTCCTGTGATAAATAGCCTTCTGTTTCGACCGCCAAACCTCTCAGGGGAGCATTTGCAACCGTCTGGCACCATTTTTGAGTGGATTGCCAAAAGTCAGATTTTTGATGAAATTGTGACCCCGGGGCTTAGGGATTTTTTCAAAAAAATCTTTTCTGCTCTTTAAGTTGTCGAGGGCTGATTTCTGGTCCTGTGATAAAAAGCCTTCTGTTTCGACCGCCAAACCTCTCAGGGGAGCATTTGCAACCATCTGGCACCATTTTTGAGTGGGTTCCCAAAAATCCCATTTTTGATGAAATTGTGACCCCGGGGCTTAGGGATTTTTTCAAAAAAAAAAAATCTGCCGGTGAAGTTGTCGAGGGCTGATTTCTTGTCCTGTGATAAAAAGCCTTCTGTTTCGACCCCCAAACCTCTCAGGGGAGCATTTGCAACCGTCTGGCACCATTTTTGAGTGAATTCCCAAAAGTCAGATTTTTGATGAAATTGTGACCCCGGGGCTTAGGGATTTTTTCAAAAAAATCTTTTACTGCTGGTGAAGTTCTCGAGGGCTGATTTCTTGTCCTGTGATAAAAAGCCTTCTGTTTTGACCGCCAAACCTCTCAGGGGAGCATTTGCAACCGTCAGGCACCATTTTTGAGTGGATTGCCAAAAGTTAGATTTTTGATGAAATTGTGACCCCGGGGCATAGGGATTTTTTTCAAAAAAATCTTTTTCTGCCGGTGAAGTTGTCGAGGGCTGATTTCTTGTCCTGTGATAAAAAGCCTTCTGTTTCGACCGCCAAACCTCTCAGGGGAGCATTTGCAACCGTTTGGCACCATTTTTGAGTGGATTGCCAAAAGTCAGATTTTTGATGAAATTGTGACCCCGGGGCATAGGGATTTTTTAAAAAAAATCTTTTTCTGCCTGTGAAGTTGTC
This sequence comes from Podarcis melisellensis, assembly GCF_964234715.1. Lineage (NCBI taxonomy): Eukaryota > Metazoa > Chordata > Lepidosauria > Squamata > Lacertidae > Podarcis > Podarcis melisellensis. Next base: position 83,753,554 of record NC_138537.1, read on the forward strand.
AAGGGCTGATTTCTTGTCCTGTGATAAAAAGCCTTCTGTTTCGACCGTCAAACCTCTCAGGGGAGCATTTGCAACCGTCTGGCACCATTTTTGAGTGAATTCCCAAAAATCCCATTTTTGATGAAATTGTGACCCCGGGCCTTGGGGATTTTTTCAAAAAAATCTTTTCCTGCCGGTGAAGTTGTTGAGGGCTGATTCCTTGTCCTGTGATAAAAAGCCTTCTGTTTCGACCCCCAAACCTCTCAGGGGAGCATTTGCAATCGCCTGGCACCATTTTTGAGTGGATTGCAAAAGTCAGATTTTTGATGAAATTGTGACCCCGGAACTTAGGGATTTTTTCAAAAAAAGAATTTTCTGCCTGTGAAGTTGTCGAGGGCTGATTTCTTGTCCTGTGATAAATAGCCTTCTGTTTCGACCGCCAAACCTCTCAGGGGAGCATTTGCAACCGTCTGGCACCATTTTTGAGTGAATTCCCAAAAATCCCATTTTTGATGAAATTGTGACCCCGGAACTTGGGGATTTTTTCAAAAAAAGAATTTTCTGCCTGTGAAGTTGTTGGGGGCTGATTTCTTGTCCTGTGATAAAAAGCCTTCTGTTTCGACCGCCAAACCTCTCAGGGGAGCATTTGCAACCGTGTGGCACCATTTTTGAGTGGATTGCCAAAAGTCAGATTATTGATGAAATTGTGACCCCGAGGTTTAGGGATTTTTTCAAAAAAATATTTTTCTGCCGCTGAAGTTGTCGAGGGGTGATTTCTTGTCCTGTGATAAAAAGCCTTCTGTTTCGACCGCCAAACCTCTCAGGGGAGCATTTGCAACCGTCTGACACCATTTTTGAGTGAATTCCCAAAAGTCAGATTTTTGATGAAATTGTGACCCCGGGGCTTAGGGATTTTTTCAAAAAAATCTTTTTCTGCCGGTGAAGTTGTCGAGGGCAGATTTCTTGTCCTGTGATAAAAAGCCTTCTGTTTCCACCGCCAAACCTCTCAGGGGAGCATTTGCAACCGTGTGGCACCATTTTTGAGTGGATTGCCAAAAGTCAGATTTTTGATGAAATTGTGACCCCAGGCCTTTGGGATTTTTTCAAAAAAATCTTTTTCTGCCGGTGAAGTTGTCGAGGGCTGATTTCTTGTCCTGTGATAAAACGCCTTCTGTTTCGACCGTCAAACCTCTCAGGGGAGCATTTGCAACCGTCTGGCACCATTTTTGAGTGAATTCCCAAAAATCCCATTTTTGATGAAATTGTGACCCCGGGCCTTGGGGATTTTTTTAAAAAAATCTTTTCCTGCCGGTGAAGTTGTCGAGGGCTGATTCCTTGTCCTGTGATAAAAAGCCTTCTGTTTCCACCGCCAAACCTCGCAGGGGAGCATTTGCAATCGCCTGGCACCATTTTCGAGTGGATTGCAAAAGTCAGATTTTTGATGAAATTGTGACCCCGGAACTTAGGGATTTTTTCAAAAAAATCTTTTTCTGCCTGTGAAGTTGTCAAGGGCTGATTTCTTGTCCTGTGATAAATAGCCTTCTGTTTCGACCGCCAAACCTCTCAGGGGAGCATTTGCAACCGTCTGGCACCATTTTTGAGTGAATTCCCAAAAATCCCATTTTTGATTAAATTGTGACCCCGGGCCTTGGGGATTTTTTCAAAAAAATCTTTTCCTGCCGGTGAAGTTGTCGAGGGCTGATTTCTTGTCCTATGATAAAAAGCCTTCTGTTTCGACCGCCAAACCTCTCAGGGGAGCATTTGCAACCGTGTGGCACCATTTTTGAGTGGATTGCCAAAAGTCAGATTATTGATGAAATTGTGACCCCGAGGTTTAGGGATTTTTTCAAAAAAATCTTTTTCTGCCGGTGAAGTTGTCGAGGGGTGATTTCTTGTCCTGTGATAAAAAGCCTTCTGTTTCGACCGCCAAACCTCTTAGGGGAGCATTTGCAACGGTCTGGCACCATTTTTGAGTGGATTGCCGAAAGTCCGATTTTTGATGAAATTGTGACCCCGGGGCTTAGGGATTTCCCCAAAAAAATCTTTTTCTGCCGGTGAAGTTTTCGAGGGCTGATTTCTTGTCCTGTGATAAAAAGCCTTCTGTTTCAACCGCCAAACCTCTCAGGGGAGCATTTGCAACCGTCTGGCACCCCGGAACTTAGGGATTTTTTCAAAAAAATCTTTTTCTGCCTGTGAAGTTGTCAAGGGCTGATTTCTTGTCCTGTGATAAAAAGCCTTCTGTTTCGACCCCCAAACCTCTCAGGGGAGCAGTTGCAACCATCAGGCACCATTTTTGAGGGGATTGCCAAAAGTCAGATTTTTGATGAAATTGTGACCCCGGGGCTTAGGGATTTTTTCCAAAAAATCTTTTTCTGCCGGTGAAGTTGTCGAGGGCTGATTTCTTGTCCTGTGGTAAAAAGCCTTCTGTTTCGACCCCCAAACCTCTCAGGGGAGCATTTGCAACCATCTGGCACCATTTTTGAGTGGATTCCCAAAAATCCCATTTTTGATGAAATTGTGACCCCGGAACTTCGGGATTTTTTCAAAAAAATCTTTTTCTGCCTGTGAAGTTGTCAAGGGCTGATTTCTTGTCCTGTGATAAATAGCCTTCTGTTTCGACCGCCAAACCTCTCAGGGGAGCATTTGCAACCGTCTGGCACCATTTTTGAGTGGATTGCCAAAAGTCCAATTTTTGATGAAATTGTGACCCCGAGGTTTAGGGATTTTTTCAAAAAAATCTTTTTCTGCCGGTGAAGTTGTCGAGGACTGATTTCTTGTCCTGTGATAAAAAGCCTTCTGTTTCGACCGCCAAACCTCTCAGGGGAGCATTTGCAACCGTCTGGCACCATTTTTGAGTGGATTGCCAAAAATCCCATTTTTGATGAAATTGTGACCCCGGGGCTTAGGGATTTTTTCAAAAAAAAAAAATCTGCCGGTGAAGTTGTCGAGGGCTGATTTCTTGTCCTGTGATAAAAAGCCTTCTGTTTCGACCCCCAAACCTCTCAGGGGAGCATTTGCAACCGTCTGGCACCATTTTTGAGTGAATTCCCAAAAGTCAGATTTTTGATGAAATTGTGACCCCGGGGCTTAGGGATTTTTTCAAAAAAATCTTTTACTGCTGGTGAAGTTCTCGAGGGCTGATTTCTTGTCCTGTGATAAAAAGCCTTCTGTTTTGACCGCCAAACCTCTCAGGGGAGCATTTGCAACCGTCAGGCACCATTTTTGAGTGGATTGCCAAAAGTTAGATTTTTGATGAAATTGTGACCCCGGGGCATAGGGATTTTTTCAAAAAAATCTTTTTCTGCCGGTGAAGTTGTCGAGGGCTGATTTCTTGTCCTGTGATAAAAAGCCTTCTGTTTCGACCGCCAAACCTCTCAGGGGAGCATTTGCAACCGTTTGGCACCATTTTTGAGTGGATTGCCAAAAGTCAGATTTTTGATGAAATTGTGACCCCGGGGCATAGGGATTTTTTTAAAAAAATCTTTTTCTGCCTGTGAAGTTGTCAAGGGCTGATTTCTTGTCCTGTGATAAAAAGCCTTCTGTTTCGACCGTCAAACCTCTCAGGGGAGCATTTGCAACCGTCTGGCACCATTTTTGAGTGAATTCCCAAAAATCCCATTTTTGATGAAATTGTGACCCCGGGCCTTGGGGATTTTTTCAAAAAAATCTTTTCCTGCCGGTGAAGTTGTTGAGGGCTGATTCCTTGTCCTGTGATAAAAAGCCTTCTGTTTCGACCCCCAAACCTCTCAGGGGAGCATTTGCAATCGCCTGGCACCATTTTTGAGTGGATTGCAAAAGTCAGATTATTGATGAAATTGTGACCCCGAGGTTTAGGGATTTTTTCAAAAAAATCTTTTTCTGCCGGTGAAGTTGTCGAGGGGTGATTTCTTGTCCTGTGATAAAAAGCCTTCTGTTTCGACCGCCAAACCTCTTAGGGGAGCATTTGCAACGGTCTGGCACCATTTTTGAGTGGATTGCCGAAAGTCCGATTTTTGATGAAATTGTGACCCCGGGGCTTAGGGATTTCCCCAAAAAAATCTTTTTCTGCCGGTGAAGTTTTCGAGGGCTGATTTCTTGTCCTGTGATAAAAAGCCTTCTGTTTCAACCGCCAAACCTCTCAGGGGAGCATTTGCAACCATCTGGCACCATTTTTGAGTGGGTTCCCAAAAATCCCATTTTTGATGAAATTGTGACCCCGGGGCTTAGGGATTTTTTCAAAAAAAAAAAATCTGCCGGTGAAGTTGTCGAGGGCTGATTTCTTGTCCTGTGATAAAAAGCCTTCTGTTTCGACCCCCAAACCTCTCAGGGGAGCATTTGCAACCGTCTGGCACCATTTTTGAGTGAATTCCCAAAAGTCCCATTTTTGATGAAATTGTGACCCTGAGGCTTAGGGATTTTTTCAAAAAAATCTTTTTCTGCCGGTGAAGTTGTCGAGGGCTGATTTCTTGTCCTGTGATAAAAAGCCTTCTGTTTCGACCGCCAAAGCTCTCAGGGGAGCATTTGCAACCGTTTGACACCATTTTTGAGTGAATTCCCAAAAGTCCCATTTTTGATGAAATTGTGACCCCGAGGTTTAGGGATTTTTCCAAAAAAATCTTTTTCTGCCTGTGAAGTTGTCAAGGGCTGATTTCTTGTCCTGTGATAAAAAGCCTTCTGTTTCGACCGCCAAACCTCTCAGGGGAGCATTTGCAACCGTCTGGCACCATTTTTGAGTGGATTGCCAAAAGTCCAATTTTTGATGAAATTGTGACCCCGAGGTTTAGGGATTTTTTCAAAAAAATCTTTTTCTGCCTGTGAAGTTGTCAAGGGCTGATTTCTTGTCCTGTGATAAATAGCCTTCTGTTTCGACCGCCAAACCTCTCAGGGGAGCATTTGCAACCGTCTGGCACCATTTTTGAGTGGATTGCCAAAAGTCCGATTTTTGATGAAATTGTGACCCCGAGGTTTAGGGATTTTTTCAAAAAAATCTTTTTCTGCCGGTGAAGTTGTCGAGGACTGATTTCTTGTCCTGTGATAAATAGCCTTCTGTTTCGACCGCCAAACCTCTCAGGGGAGCATTTGCAACCGTCTGGCACCATTTTTGAGTGGATTGCCAAAAGTCCGATTTTTGATGAAATTGTGACCCCGGGGCTTAGGGATTTTTTCAAAAAAATCTTTTCTCCTCTTTAAGTTGTCGAGGGCTGATTTCTGGTCCTGTGATAAAAAGCCTTCTGTTTCGACCGCCAAACCTCTCAGGGGAGCATTTGCAACCATCTGGCACCATTTTTGAGTGGGTTCCCTAAAATCCCATTTTTGATGAAATTGTGACCCCGAGGCTTAGGGATTTTTTCAAAAAAATCTTTTTCTGCCGGTGAAGTTGTCGAGGGCTGATTTCTTGTCCTGTGATAAAAAGCCTTCTATTTCGACCGCCAAACCTCTCAGGGGAGCATTTGCAACCGTCTGACACCATTTTTGAGTGAATTCCCAAAAGTCCCATTTTTTATGAAATTGTGACCCCGGGGCTTAGGGATTTTTTCAAAAACATCTTTTTCTGCCGTTAAAGTTGTCGAGGGCTGATTTCTTGTCCTGTGATAAAAAGCCTTCTGTTTCGACCGCCAAAGCTCTCAGGGGAGCATTTGCAACCGTTTGACACCATTTTTGAGTGAATTCCCAAAAGTCCCATTTTTGATGAAATTGTGACCCCGGAGCTTAGGGATTTTTCCAAAAAAACTTTTTCTGCCTGTGAAGTTGTCAAGGGCTGATTTCTTGTCCTGTGATAAATAGCCTTCTGTTTTGACCGCCAAACCTCTCAGGGGAGCATTTGCAACCGTCTGGCACCATTTTAAAGTGAATTCCCAAAAGTCAGATTTTTGATCAAATTGTGACCCCGGGGCTTAGGGATTTTTTCAAAAAAATCTTTTCTGCCGGTTAAGTTGTCGAGGGCTGATTTCTGGTCCTGTGATAAAAAGCCTTCTGTTTCGACCGCCAAACCTCTTAGGGGAGCATTTGCAATCGCCTGGCACCATTTTAAAGTGAATTCCCAAAAGTCAGATTTTTAATGAAATGGTGACCCCGGAGCTTAGGGATTTTTTCCAAAAAAATCTTTTTCTGCCTGTGAAGTTGTCAAGGGCTGATTTCTTGTCCTGTGATAAATAGCCTTCTGTTTCGACCGCCAAACCTCTTAGGGGAGCATTTGCAACCGTTTGGCACCATTTTTGAGTGGATTGCCAAAAGTCAGATTTTTGATGAAATTGTGACCCCAGGCCTTTGGGATTTTTTCAAAAAAATCTTTTTCTGCCGGTGAAGTTGTCGAGGGCTGATTTCTTGTCCTGTGATAAAAAGCCTTCTGTTTCCACCGCCAAACCTCGCAGGGGAGCATTTGCAATCGCCTGGCACCATTTTCGAGTGGATTGCAAAAGTCAGATTTTTGATGAAATTGTGACCCCGGAACTTAGGGATTTTTTCAAAAAAATCTTTTTCTGCCTGTGAAGTTGTCAAGGGCTGATTTCTTGTCCTGTGATAAATAGCCTTCTGTTTCGACCGCCAAACCTCTCAGGGGAGCATTTGCAACCGTTTGGCACCATTTTTGAGTGAATTCCCAAAAATCCCATTTTTGATTAAATTGTGACCCCGGGCCTTGGGGATTTTTTCAAAAAAATCTTTTCCTGCCGGTGAAGGTGTCGGGGGCTGATTTCTTGTCCTGTGATAAAAAGCCTTCTGTTTCAACCGCCAAACCCCTCAGGGGAGCATTTGCAACCGTCTGACACCATTTTTGAGTGAATTCCCAAAAGTCAGATTTTTGATGAAATTGTGACCCCGGGGCTTAGGGATTTTTTCAAAAATATCTTTTTCTGCCGGTGAAGTTGTCGAGGGCTGATTTCTTGTCCTGTGATAAAAAGCCTTCTGTTTCGACCGCCAAACCTCTCAGGGGAGCATTTGCAACCGTGTGGCACCATTTTTGAGTGGATTGCGAAAAGTCAGATTATTGATGAAATTGTGACCCCGAGGTTTAGGGATTTTTTCAAAAAAATCTTTTTCTGCCGGTGAAGTTGTCGAGGGGTGATTTCTTGTCCTGTGATAAAAAGCCTTCTGTTTCGACCGCCAAACCTCTCAGGGGAACATTTGCAACCGTCTGACACCATTTTTGAGTGAATTCCCAAAAGTCAGATTTTTGATGAAATTGTGACCCCGGGGCTTAGGGATTTTTTCAAAAAAATCTTTTTCTGCCGGTGAAGTTGTCGAGGGCTGATTTCTTGTCCTGTGATAAAAAGCCTTCTGTTTCCACCGCCAAACCTCTCAGGGGAGCATTTGCAACCGTCTGGCACCATTTTAAAGTGAATTCCCAAAAGTCAGATTTTTGATCAAATTGTGACCCCGGGGCTTAGGGATTTTTTCAAAAAAATCTTTTCCTGCCGGTGAAGTTGTCGAGGGCTGATTTCTTGTCCTGTGATAAAAAGCCTTCTGTTTCGACCGCCAAAGCTCTCAGGGGAGCATTTGCAACCGTTTGACACCATTTTTGAGTGAATTCCCAAAAGTCCCATTTTTGATGAAATTGTGACCCCGGAGCTTAGGGATTTTTCCAAAAAAATCTTTTTCTGCCTGTGAAGTTGTCAAGGGCTGATTTCTTGTCCTGTGATAAATAGCCTTCTGTTTCGACCGCCAAACCTCTCAGGGGAGCATTTGCAACCGTCTGGCACCATTTTTGAGTGGATTGCCAAAAGTCCAATTTTTGATGAAATTGTGACCCCGAGGTTTAGGGATTTTTTCAAAAAAATCTTTTTCTGCCTGTGAAGTTGTCAAGGGCTGATTTCTTGTCCTGTGATAAATAGCCTTCTGTTTCGACCGCCAAACCTCTCAGGGGAGCATTTGCAACCGTCTGGCACCATTTTTGAGTGGATTGCCAAAAGTCCGATTTTTGATGAAATTGTGACCCCGAGGTTTAGGGATTTTTTCAAAAAAATCTTTTTCTGCCGGTGAAGTTGTCGAGGACTGATTTCTTGTCCTGTGATAAATAGCCTTCTGTTTCGACCGCCAAACCTCTCAGGGGAGCATTTGCAACCGTCTGGCACCATTTTTGAGTGGATTGCCAAAAGTCCGATTTTTGATGAAATTGTGACCCCGGGGCTTAGGGATTTTTTCAAAAAAATCTTTTCTCCTCTTTAAGTTGTCGAGGGCTGATTTCTGGTCCTGTGATAAAAAGCCTTCTGTTTCGACCGCCAAACCTCTCAGGGGAGCATTTGCAACCATCTGGCACCATTTTTGAGTGGGTTCCCTAAAATCCCATTTTTGATGAAATTGTGACCCCGAGGCTTAGGGATTTTTTCAAAAAAATCTTTTTCTGCCGGTGAAGTTGTCGAGGGCTGATTTCTTGTCCTGTGATAAAAAGCCTTCTATTTCGACCGCCAAACCTCTCAGGGGAGCATTTGCAACCGTCTGACACCATTTTTGAGTGAATTCCCAAAAGTCCCATTTTTTATGAAATTGTGACCCCGGGGCTTAGGGATTTTTTCAAAAACATCTTTTTCTGCCGTTAAAGTTGTCGAGGGCTGATTTCTTGTCCTGTGATAAAAAGCCTTCTGTTTCGACCGCCAAAGCTCTCAGGGGAGCATTTGCAACCGTTTGACACCATTTTTGAGTGAATTCCCAAAAGTCCCATTTTTGATGAAATTGTGACCCCGGAGCTTAGGGATTTTTCCAAAAAAACTTTTTCTGCCTGTGAAGTTGTCAAGGGCTGATTTCTTGTCCTGTGATAAATAGCCTTCTGTTTTGACCGCCAAACCTCTCAGGGGAGCATTTGCAACCGTCTGGCACCATTTTAAAGTGAATTCCCAAAAGTCAGATTTTTGATCAAATTGTGACCCCGGGGCTTAGGGATTTTTTCAAAAAAATCTTTTCTGCCGGTTAAGTTGTCGAGGGCTGATTTCTGGTCCTGTGATAAAAAGCCTTCTGTTTCGACCGCCAAACCTCTTAGGGGAGCATTTGCAATCGCCTGGCACCATTTTAAAGTGAATTCCCAAAAGTCAGATTTTTAATGAAATGGTGACCCCGGAGCTTAGGGATTTTTTCCAAAAAAATCTTTTTCTGCCTGTGAAGTTGTCAAGGGCTGATTTCTTGTCCTGTGATAAATAGCCTTCTGTTTCGACCGCCAAACCTCTTAGGGGAGCATTTGCAACCGTTTGGCAACATTTTTGAGTGGATTGCCAAAAATCAGATTTTTGATGAAATTGTGACCCCAGGCCTTTGGGATTTTTTCAAAAAAATCTTTTTCTGCCGGTGAAGTTGTCGAGGGCTGATTTCTTGTCCTGTGATAAAAAGCCTTCTGTTTCCACCGCCAAACCTCGCAGGGGAGCATTTGCAATCGCCTGGCACCATTTTCGAGTGGATTGCAAAAGTCAGATTTTTGATGAAATTGTGACCCCGGAACTTAGGGATTTTTTCAAAAAAATCTTTTTCTGCCTGTGAAGTTGTCAAGGGCTGATTTCTTGTCCTGTGATAAATAGCCTTCTGTTTCGACCGCCAAACCTCTCAGGGGAGCATTTGCAACCGTTTGGCACCATTTTTGAGTGAATTCCCAAAAATCCCATTTTTGATTAAATTGTGACCCCGGGCCTTGGGGATTTTTTCAAAAAAATCTTTTCCTGCCGGTGAAGGTGTCGGGGGCTGATTTCTTGTCCTGTGATAAAAAGCCTTCTGTTTCCACCGCCAAACCTCTCAGGGGAGCATTTGCAACCGTCTGGCACCATTTTAAAGTGAATTCCCAAAAGTCAGATTTTTGATCAAATTGTGACCCCGGGGCTTAGGGATTTTTTCAAAAAAATCTTTTCCTGCCGGTGAAGTTGTCGAGGGCTGATTTCTTGTCCTATGATAAAAAGCCTTCTGTTTCGACCGCCAAACCTCTCAGGGGAGCATTTGCAACCGTGTGGCACCATTTTTGAGTGGATTGCCAAAAGTCAGATTATTGATGAAATTGTGACCCCGAGGTTTAGGGATTTTTTCAAAAAAATCTTTTTCTGCCGGTGAAGTTGTCGAGGGGTGATTTCTTGTCCTGTGATAAAAAGCCTTCTGTTTCGACCGCCAAACCTCTTAGGGGAGCATTTGCAACGGTCTGGCACCATTTTTGAGTGGATTGCCGAAAGTCCGATTTTTGATGAAATTGTGACCCCGGGGCTTAGGGATTTCCCCAAAAAAATCTTTTTCTGCCGGTGAAGTTTTCGAGGGCTGATTTCTTGTCCTGTGATAAAAAGCCTTCTGTTTCAACCGCCAAACCTCTCAGGGGAGAATTTGCAACCGTCTGGCACCCCGGAACTTAGGGATTTTTTCAAAAAAATCTTTTTCTGCCTGTGAAGTTGTCAAGGGCTGATTTCTTGTCCTGTGATAAAAAGCCTTCTGTTTCGACCCCCAAACCTCTCAGGGGAGCAGTTGCAACCATCAGGCACCATTTTTGAGGGGATTGCCAAAAGTCAGATTTTTGATGAAATTGTGACCCCGGGGCTTAGGGATTTTTTCCAAAAAATCTTTTTCTGCCGGTGAAGTTGTCGAGGGCTGATTTCTTGTCCTGTGGTAAAAAGCCTTCTGTTTCGACCCCCAAACCTCTCAGGGGAGCATTTGCAACCATCTGGCACCATTTTTGAGTGGATTCCCAAAAATCCCATTTTTGATGAAATTGTGACCCCGGAACTTCGGGATTTTTTCAAAAAAATCTTTTTCTGCCTGTGAAGTTGTCAAGGGCTGATTTCTTGTCCTGTGATAAATAGCCTTCTGTTTCGACCGCCAAACCTCTCAGGGGAGCATTTGCAACCGTCTGGCACCATTTTTGAGTGGATTGCCAAAAGTCAGATTTTTGATGAAATTGTGACCCCGGGGCTTAGGGATTTTTTCAAAAAAATCTTTTCTGCTCTTTAAGTTGTCGAGGGCTGATTTCTGGTCCTGTGATAAAAAGCCTTCTGTTTCGACCGCCAAACCTCTCAGGGGAGCATTTGCAACCATCTGGCACCATTTTTGAGTGGGTTCCCAAAAATCCCATTTTTGATGAAATTGTGACCCTGAGGCTTAGGGATTTTTTCAAAAAAATCTTTTTCTGCCGGTGAAGTTGTCGAGGGCTGATTTCTTGTCCTGTGATAAAAAGCCTTCTATTTCGACCGCCAAACCTCTCAGGGGAGCATTTGCAACCGTCTGACACCATTTTTGAGTGAATTCCCAAAAGTCCCATTTTTTATGAAATTGTGACCCCGGGGCTTAGGGATTTTTTCAAAAACATCTTTTTCTGCCGTTGAAGTTGTCGAGGGCTGATTTCTTGTCCTGTGATAAAAAGCCTTCTGTTTCGACCGCCAAAGCTCTCAGGGGAGCATTTGCAACCGTTTGACACCATTTTTGAGTGAATTCCCAAAAGTCCCATTTTTGATGAAATTGTGACCCCGGAGCTTAGGGATTTTTCCAAAAAAATCTTTTTCTGCCTGTGAAGTTGTCAAGGGCTGATTTCTTGTCCTGTGATAAATAGCCTTCTGTTTCGACCGCCAAACCTCTCAGGGGAGCATTTGCAACCGTCTGGCACCATTTTTGAGTGGATTGCCAAAAGTCCAATTTTTGATGAAATTGTGACCCCGAGGTTTAGGGAGTTTTTCAAAAAAATCTTTTTCTGCCTGTGAAGTTGTCAAGGGCTGATTTCTTGTCCTGTGATAAATAGCCTTCTGTTTCGACCGCCAAACCTCTCAGGGGAGCATTTGCAACCGTCTGGCACCATTTTTGAGTGGATTGCCAAAAGTCCGATTTTGGATGAAATTGTGACCCCGAGGTTTAGGGATTTTTTCAAAAAAATCTTTTTCTGCCGGTGAAGTTGTCGAGGACTGATTTCTTGTCCTGTGATAAATAGCCTTCTGTTTCGACCGCCAAACCTCTCAGGGGAGCATTTGCAACCGTCTGGCACCATTTTTGAGTGGATTGCCAAAAGTCCGATTTTTGATGAAATTGTGACCCCGGGGCTTAGGGATTTTTTCAAAAAAATCTTTTCTCCTCTTTAAGTTGTCGAGGGCTGATTTCTGGTCCTGTGATAAAAAGCCTTCTGTTTCGACCGCCAAACCTCTCAGGGGAGCATTTGCAACCATCTGGCACCATTTTTGAGTGGGTTCCCTAAAATCCCATTTTTGATGAAATTGTGACCCCGAGGCTTAGGGATTTTTTCAAAAAAATCTTTTTCTGCCGGTGAAGTTGTCGAGGGCTGATTTCTTGTCCTGTGATAAAAAGCCTTCTATTTCGACCGCCAAACCTCTCAGGGGAGCATTTGCAACCGTCTGACACCATTTTTGAGTGAATTCCCAAAAGTCCCATTTTTTATGAAATTGTGACCCCGGGGCTTAGGGATTTTTTCAAAAACATCTTTTTCTGCCGTTAAAGTTGTCGAGGGCTGATTTCTTGTCCTGTGATAAAAAGCCTTCTGTTTCGACCGCCAAAGCTCTCAGGGGAGCATTTGCAACCGTTTGACACCATTTTTGAGTGAATTCCCAAAAGTCCCATTTTTGATGAAATTGTGACCCCGGAGCTTAGGGATTTTTCCAAAAAAACTTTTTCTGCCTGTGAAGTTGTCAAGGGCTGATTTCTTGTCCTGTGATAAATAGCCTTCTGTTTTGACCGCCAAACCTCTCAGGGGAGCATTTGCAACCGTCTGGCACCATTTTAAAGTGAATTCCCAAAAGTCAGATTTTTGATCAAATTGTGACCCCGGGGCTTAGGGATTTTTTCAAAAAAATCTTTTCTGCCGGTTAAGTTGTCGAGGGCTGATTTCTGGTCCTGTGATAAAAAGCCTTCTGTTTCGACCGCCAAACCTCTTAGGGGAGCATTTGCAATCGCCTGGCACCATTTTAAAGTGAATTCCCAAAAGTCAGATTTTTAATGAAATGGTGACCCCGGAGCTTAGGGATTTTTTCCAAAAAAATCTTTTTCTGCCTGTGAAGTTGTCAAGGGCTGATTTCTTGTCCTGTGATAAATAGCCTTCTGTTTCGACCGCCAAACCTCTTAGGGGAGCATTTGCAACCGTTTGGCACCATTTTTGAGTGGATTGCCAAAAGTCAGATTTTTGATGAAATTGTGACCCCAGGCCTTTGGGATTTTTTCAAAAAAATCTTTTTCTGCCGGTGAAGTTGTCGAGGGCTGATTTCTTGTCCTGTGATAAAAAGCCTTCTGTTTCCACCGCCAAACCTCGCAGGGGAGCATTTGCAATCGCCTGGCACCATTTTCGAGTGGATTGCAAAAGTCAGATTTTTGATGAAATTGTGACCCCGGAACTTAGGGATTTTTTCAAAAAAATCTTTTTCTGCCTGTGAAGTTGTCAAGGGCTGATTTCTTGTCCTGTGATAAATAGCCTTCTGTTTCGACCGCCAAACCTCTCAGGGGAGCATTTGCAACCGTTTGGCACCATTTTTGAGTGAATTCCCAAAAATCCCATTTTTGATTAAATTGTGACCCCGGGCCTTGGGGATTTTTTCAAAAAAATCTTTTCCTGCCGGTGAAGGTGTCGGGGGCTGATTTCTTGTCCTGTGATAAAAAGCCTTCTGTTTCGACCGCCAAACCCCTCAGGGGAGCATTTGCAACCGTCTGACACCATTTTTGAGTGAATTCCCAAAAGTCAGATTTTTGATGAAATTGTGACCCCGGGGCTTAGGGATTTTTTCAAAAATATCTTTTTCTGCCGGTGAAGTTGTCGAGGGCTGATTTCTTGTCCTGTGATAAAAAGCCTTCTGTTTCGACCGCCAAACCTCTCAGGGGAGCATTTGCAACCGTGTGGCACCATTTTTGAGTGGATTGCGAAAAGTCAGATTATTGATGAAATTGTGACCCCGAGGTTTAGGGATTTTTCCAAAAAAATCTTTTTCTGCCGGTGAAGTTGTCGAGGGGTGATTTCTTGTCCTGTGATAAAAAGCCTTCTGTTTCGACCGCCAAACCTCTCAGGGGAACATTTGCAACCGTCTGACACCATTTTTGAGTGAATTCCCAAAAGTCAGATTTTTGATGAAATTGTGACCCCGGGGCTTAGGGATTTTTTCAAAAAAATCTTTTTCTGCCGGTGAAGTTGTCGAGGGGTGATTTCTTGTCCTGTGATAAAAAGCCTTCTGTTTCCACCGCCAAACCTCTCAGGGGAGCATTTGCAACCGTCTGGCACCATTTTAAAGTGAATTCCCAAAAGTCAGATTTTTGATCAAATTGTGACCCCGGGGCTTAGGGATTTTTTCAAAAAAATCTTTTCCTGCCGGTGAAGTTGTCGAGGGCTGATTTCTTGTCCTATGATAAAAAGCCTTCTGTTTCGACCGCCAAACCTCTCAGGGGAGCATTTGCAACCGTGTGGCACCATTTTTGAGTGGATTGCCAAAAGTCAGATTATTGATGAAATTGTGACCCCGAGGTTTAGGGATTTTTTCAAAAAAATCTTTTTCTGCCGGTGAAGTTGTCGAGGGGTGATTTCTTGTCCTGTGATAAAAAGCCTTCTGTTTCGACCGCCAAACCTCTTAGGGGAGCATTTGCAACGGTCTGGCACCATTTTTGAGTGGATTGCCGAAAGTCCGATTTTTGATGAAATTGTGACCCCGGGGCTTAGGGATTTCCCCAAAAAAATCTTTTTCTGCCGGTGAAGTTTTCGAGGGCTGATTTCTTGTCCTGTGATAAAAAGCCTTCTGTTTCAACCGCCAAACCTCTCAGGGGAGCATTTGCAACCGTCTGGCACCCCGGAACTTAGGGATTTTTTCAAAAAAATCTTTTTCTGCCTGTGAAGTTGTCAAGGGCTGATTTCTTGTCCTGTGATAAAAAGCCTTCTGTTTCGACCCCCAAACCTCTCAGGGGAGCAGTTGCAACCATCAGGCACCATTTTTGAGGGGATTGCCAAAAGTCAGATTTTTGATGAAATTGTGACCCCGGGGCTTAGGGATTTTTTCCAAAAAATCTTTTTCTGCCGGTGAAGTTGTCGAGGGCTGATTTCTTGTCCTGTGGTAAAAAGCCTTCTGTTTCGACCCCCAAACCTCTCAGGGGAGCATTTGCAACCATCTGGCACCATTTTTGAGTGGATTCCCAAAAATCCCATTTTTGATGAAATTGTGACCCCGGAACTTCGGGATTTTTTCAAAAAAATCTTTTTCTGCCTGTGAAGTTGTCAAGGGCTGATTTCTTGTCCTGTGATAAATAGCCTTCTGTTTCGACCGCCAAACCTCTCAGGGGAGCATTTGCAACCGTCTGGCACCATTTTTGAGTGGATTGCCAAAAGTCAGATTTTTGATGAAATTGTGACCCCGGGGCTTAGGGATTTTTTCAAAAAAATCTTTTCTGCTCTTTAAGTTGTCGAGGGCTGATTTCTGGTCCTGTGATAAAAAGCCTTCTGTTTCGACCGCCAAACCTCTCAGGGGAGCATTTGCAACCATCTGGCACCATTTTTGAGTGGGTTCCCAAAAATCCCATTTTTGATGAAATTGTGACCCTGAGGCTTAGGGATTTTTTCAAAAAAATCTTTTTCTGCCGGTGAAGTTGTCGAGGGCTGATTTCTTGTCCTGTGATAAAAAGCCTTCTATTTCGACCGCCAAACCTCTCAGGGGAGCATTTGCAACCGTCTGACACCATTTTTGAGTGAATTCCCAAAAGTCCCATTTTTTATGAAATTGTGACCCCGGGGCTTAGGGATTTTTTCAAAAACATCTTTTTCTGCCGTTGAAGTTGTCGAGGGCTGATTTCTTGTCCTGTGATAAAAAGCCTTCTGTTTCGACCGCCAAAGCTCTCAGGGGAGCATTTGCAACCGTTTGACACCATTTTTGAGTGAATTCCCAAAAGTCCCATTTTTGATGAAATTGTGACCCCGGAGCTTAGGGATTTTTCCAAAAAAATCTTTTTCTGCCTGTGAAGTTGTCAAGGGCTGATTTCTTGTCCTGTGATAAATAGCCTTCTGTTTCGACCGCCAAACCTCTCAGGGGAGCATTTGCAACCGTCTGGCACCATTTTTGAGTGGATTGCCAAAAGTCCAATTTTTGATGAAATTGTGACCCCGAGGTTTAGGGAGTTTTTCAAAAAAATCTTTTTCTGCCTGTGAAGTTGTCAAGGGCTGATTTCTTGTCCTGTGATAAATAGCCTTCTGTTTCGACCGCCAAACCTCTCAGGGGAGCATTTGCAACCGTCTGGCACCATTTTTGAGTGGATTGCCAAAAGTCCGATTTTTGATGAAATTGTGACCCCGGGGCTTAGGGATTTTTTCAAAAAAATCTTTTCTGCTCTTTAAGTTGTCGAGGGCTGATTTCTGGTCCTGTGATAAAAAGCCTTCTGTTTCGACCGCCAAACCTCTCAGGGGAGCATTTGCAACCATCTGGCACCATTTTTGAGTGGGTTCCCTAAAATCCCATTTTTGATGAAATTGTGACCCCGGGGCTTAGGGATTTTTTCAAAAACATCTTTTTCTGCCGTTAAAGTTGTCGAGGGCTGATTTCTTGTCCTGTGATAAAAAGCCTTCTGTTTCGACCGCCAAAGCTCTCAGGGGAGCATTTGCAACCGTTTGACACCATTTTTGAGTGAATTCCCAAAAGTCCCATTTTTGATGAAATTGTGACCCCGGAGCTTAGGGATTTTTCCAAAAAAACTTTTTCTGCCTGTGAAGTTGTCAAGGGCTGATTTCTTGTCCTGTGATAAATAGCCTTCTGTTTTGACCGCCAAACCTCTCAGGGGAGCATTTGCAACCGTCTGGCACCATTTTAAAGTGAATTCCCAAAAGTCAGATTTTTGATGAAATTGTGACCCCGGAGCTTAGGGATTTTTTTCAAAAAAATCTTTTTCTGCCTGTGAAGTTGTCAAGGGCTGATTTCTTGTCCTGTGATAAGTAGCCTTCTGTTTCGACCGCCAAACCTCTCAGGGGAGCATTTCCAACCGTCTGGCACCATTTTTGAGTGGATTGCCAAACGTCAGATTTTTGATGAAATTGTGACCCCGGGGCTTAGGGATTTTTTCAAAAATATCTTTTTCTGCCGGTGAAGTTGTCGAGGGCTGATTTCTTGTCCTGTGATAAAAAGCCTTCTGTTTCGACCGCCAAACCTCTCAGGGGAGCATTTGCAACCGTGTGGCACCATTTTTGAGTGGATTGCGAAAAGTCAGATTATTGATGAAATTGTGACCCCGAGGTTTAGGGATTTTTTCAAAAAAATCTTTTTCTGCCGGTGAAGTTGTCGAGGGGTGATTTCTTGTCCTGTGATAAAAAGCCTTCTGTTTCGACCGCCAAACCTCTCAGGGGAACATTTGCAACCGTCTGACACCATTTTTGAGTGAATTCCCAAAAGTCAGATTTTTGATGAAATTGTGACCCCGGGGCTTAGGGATTTTTTCAAAAAAATCTTTTTCTGCCGGTGAAGTTGTCGAGGGCTGATTTCTTGTCCTGTGATAAAAAGCCTTCTGTTTCCACCGCCAAACCTCTCAGGGGAGCATTTGCAACCGTCTGGCACCATTTTAAAGTGAATTCCCAAAAGTCAGATTTTTGATCAAATTGTGACCCCGGGGCTTAGGGATTTTTTCAAAAAAATCTTTTCCTGCCGGTGAAGTTGTCGAGGGCTGATTTCTTGTCCTATGATAAAAAGCCTTCTGTTTCGACCGCCAAACCTCTCAGGGGAGCATTTGCAACCGTGTGGCACCATTTTTGAGTGGATTGCCAAAAGTCAGATTATTGATGAAATTGTGACCCCGAGGTTTAGGGATTTTTTCAAAAAAATCTTTTTCTGCCGGTGAAGTTGTCGAGGGGTGATTTCTTGTCCTGTGATAAAAAGCCTTCTGTTTCGACCGCCAAACCTCTTAGGGGAGCATTTGCAACGGTCTGGCACCATTTTTGAGTGGATTGCCGAAAGTCCGATTTTTGATGAAATTGTGACCCCGGGGCTTAGGGATTTCCCCAAAAAAATCTTTTTCTGCCGGTGAAGTTTTCGAGGGCTGATTTCTTGTCCTGTGATAAAAAGCCTTCTGTTTCAACCGCCAAACCTCTCAGGGGAGCATTTGCAACCGTCTGGCACCCCGGAACTTAGGGATTTTTTCAAAAAAATCTTTTTCTGCCTGTGAAGTTGTCAAGGGCTGATTTCTTGTCCTGTGATAAAAAGCCTTCTGTTTCGACCCCCAAACCTCTCAGGGGAGCAGTTGCAACCATCAGGCACCATTTTTGAGGGGATTGCCAAAAGTCAGATTTTTGATGAAATTGTGACCCCGGGGCTTAGGGATTTTTTCCAAAAAATCTTTTTCTGCCGGTGAAGTTGTCGAGGGCTGATTTCTTGTCCTGTGGTAAAAAGCCTTCTGTTTCGACCCCCAAACCTCTCAGGGGAGCATTTGCAACCATCTGGCACCATTTTTGAGTGGATTCCCAAAAATCCCATTTTTGATGAAATTGTGACCCCGGAACTTCGGGATTTTTTCAAAAAAATCTTTTTCTGCCTGTGAAGTTGTCAAGGGCTGATTTCTTGTCCTGTGATAAATAGCCTTCTGTTTCGACCGCCAAACCTCTCAGGGGAGCATTTGCAACCGTCTGGCACCATTTTTGAGTGGATTGCCAAAAGTCAGATTTTTGATGAAATTGTGACCCCGGGGCTTAGGGATTTTTTCAAAAAAATCTTTTCTGCTCTTTAAGTTGTCGAGGGCTGATTTCTGGTCCTGTGATAAAAAGCCTTCTGTTTCGACCGCCAAACCTCTCAGGGGAGCATTTGCAACCATCTGGCACCATTTTTGAGTGGGTTCCCAAAAATCCCATTTTTGATGAAATTGTGACCCTGAGGCTTAGGGATTTTTTCAAAAAAATCTTTTTCTGCCGGTGAAGTTGTCGAGGGCTGATTTCTTGTCCTGTGATAAAAAGCCTTCTATTTCGACCGCCAAACCTCTCAGGGGAGCATTTGCAACCGTCTGACACCATTTTTGAGTGAATTCCCAAAAGTCCCATTTTTTATGAAATTGTGACCCCGGGGCTTAGGGATTTTTTCAAAAACATCTTTTTCTGCCGTTGAAGTTGTCGAGGGCTGATTTCTTGTCCTGTGATAAAAAGCCTTCTGTTTCGACCGCCAAAGCTCTCAGGGGAGCATTTGCAACCGTTTGACACCATTTTTGAGTGAATTCCCAAAAGTCCCATTTTTGATGAAATTGTGACCCCGGAGCTTAGGGATTTTTCCAAAAAAATCTTTTTCTGCCTGTGAAGTTGTCAAGGGCTGATTTCTTGTCCTGTGATAAATAGCCTTCTGTTTCGACCGCCAAACCTCTCAGGGGAGCATTTGCAACCGTCTGGCACCATTTTTGAGTGGATTGCCAAAAGTCCAATTTTTGATGAAATTGTGACCCCGAGGTTTAGGGAGTTTTTCAAAAAAATCTTTTTCTGCCTGTGAAGTTGTCAAGGGCTGATTTCTTGTCCTGTGATAAATAGCCTTCTGTTTCGACCGCCAAACCTCTCAGGGGAGCATTTGCAACCGTCTGGCACCATTTTTGAGTGGATTGCCAAAAGTCCGATTTTTGATGAAATTGTGACCCCGGGGCTTAGGGATTTTTTCAAAAAAATCTTTTCTGCTCTTTAAGTTGTCGAGGGCTGATTTCTGGTCCTGTGATAAAAAGCCTTCTGTTTCGACCGCCAAACCTCTCAGGGGAGCATTTGCAACCATCTGGCACCATTTTTGAGTGGGTTCCCTAAAATCCCATTTTTGATGAAATTGTGACCCCGGGGCTTAGGGATTTTTTCAAAAACATCTTTTTCTGCCGTTAAAGTTGTCGAGGGCTGATTTCTTGTCCTGTGATAAAAAGCCTTCTGTTTCGACCGCCAAAGCTCTCAGGGGAGCATTTGCAACCGTTTGACACCATTTTTGAGTGAATTCCCAAAAGTCCCATTTTTGATGAAATTGTGACCCCGGAGCTTAGGGATTTTTCCAAAAAAACTTTTTCTGCCTGTGAAGTTGTCAAGGGCTGATTTCTTGTCCTGTGATAAATAGCCTTCTGTTTTGACCGCCAAACCTCTCAGGGGAGCATTTGCAACCGTCTGGCACCATTTTAAAGTGAATTCCCAAAAGTCAGATTTTTGATCAAATTGTGACCCCGGGGCTTAGGGATTTTTTCAAAAAAATCTTTTCTGCCGGTTAAGTTGTCGAGGGCTGATTTCTGGTCCTGTGATAAAAAGCCTTCTGTTTCGACCGCCAAACCTCTTAGGGGAGCATTTGCAATCGCCTGGCACCATTTTAAAGTGAATTCCCAAAAGTCAGATTTTTAATGAAATGGTGACCCCGGAGCTTAGGGATTTTTTCCAAAAAAATCTTTTTCTGCCTGTGAAGTTGTCAAGGGCTGATTTCTTGTCCTGTGATAAATAGCCTTTTGTTTCGACCGCCAAACCTCTTAGGGGAGCATTTGCAACCGTTTGGCACCATTTTTGAGTGGATTGCCAAAAGTCAGATTTTTGATGAAATTGTGACCCCAGGCCTTTGGGATTTTTTCAAAAAAATCTTTTTCTGCCGGTGAAGTTGTCGAGGGCTGATTTCTTGTCCTGTGATAAAAAGCCTTCTGTTTCCACCGCCAAACCTCGCAGGGGAGCATTTGCAATCGCCTGGCACCATTTTCGAGTGGATTGCAAAAGTCAGATTTTTGATGAAATTGTGACCCCGGAACTTAGGGATTTTTTCAAAAAAATCTTTTTCTGCCTGTGAAGTTGTCAAGGGCTGATTTCTTGTCCTGTGATAAATAGCCTTCTGTTTCGACCGCCAAACCTCTCAGGGGAGCATTTGCAACCGTTTGGCACCATTTTTGAGTGAATTCCCAAAAATCCCATTTTTGATTAAATTGTGACCCCGGGCCTTGGGGATTTTTTCAAAAAAATCTTTTCCTGCCGGTGAAGGTGTCGGGGGCTGATTTCTTGTCCTGTGATAAAAAGCCTTCTGTTTCGACCGCCAAACCCCTCAGGGGAGCATTTGCAACCGTCTGACACCATTTTTGAGTGAATTCCCAAAAGTCAGATTTTTGATGAAATTGTGACCCCGGGGCTTAGGGATTTTTTCAAAAATATCTTTTTCTGCCGGTGAAGTTGTCGAGGGCTGATTTCTTGTCCTGTGATAAAAAGCCTTCTGTTTCGACCGCCAAACCTCTCAGGGGAGCATTTGCAACCGTGTGGCACCATTTTTGAGTGGATTGCGAAAAGTCAGATTATTGATGAAATTGTGACCCCGAGGTTTAGGGATTTTATCAAAAAAATCTTTTTCTGCCGGTGAAGTTGTCGAGGGGTGATTTCTTGTCCTGTGATAAAAAGCCTTCTGTTTCGACCGCCAAACCTCTCAGGGGAACATTTGCAACCGTCTGACACCATTTTTGAGTGAATTCCCAAAAGTCAGATTTTTGATGAAATTGTGACCCCGGGGCTTAGGGATTTTTTCAAAAAAATCTTTTTCTGCCGGTGAAGTTGTCGAGGGCTGATTTCTTGTCCTGTGATAAAAAGCCTTCTGTTTCCACCGCCAAACCTCTCAGGGGAGCATTTGCAACCGTCTGGCACCATTTTAAAGTGAATTCCCAAAAGTCAGATTTTTGATCAAATTGTGACCCCGGGGCTTAGGGATTTTTTCAAAAAAATCTTTTCTGCTGGTTAAGTTGTCGAGGGCTGATTTCTGGTCCTGTGATAAAAAGCCTTCTGTTTCGACCGCCAAACCTCTTAGGGGAGCATTTGCAATCGCCTGGCACCATTTTAAAGTGAATTCCCAAAAGTCAGATTTTTTATGAAATGGTGACCCCGGAGCTTAGGGATTTTTTCCAAAAAAATCTTTTTCTGCCTGTGAAGTTGTCAAGAGCTGATTTCTTGTCCTGTGATAAATAGCCTTCTGTTTCGACCGCCAAACCTCACAGGGGAGCATTTGCAATCGCCTGGCACCATTTTTGAGTGGATTGCCAAAAATCCCATTTTTGATGAAATTGTGACCCCGGGCCTTGGGGATTTTTTCAAAAAAATCTTTTCTGCCGGTTAAGTTGTCGAGGGCTGATTTCTGGTCCTGTGATAAATAGCCTTCTGTTTCGACCGCCAAACCTCTCAGGGTAGCATTTGCAATCGCCTGGCACCATTTTTGAGTGGATTGCCAAACGTCAGATTTTTGATGAAATTGTGACCCCGGGCTTTGGGGATTTTTTCAAAAAAATCTTTTCTGCCGGTTAAGTTGTCGAGGGCTGATTTCTGGTCCTGTGGTAAAAAGCCTTCTGTTTCGACCGCCAAACCTCTCAGGGGAGCATTTGCAATCGCCTGGCACCATTTTTGAGTGGATTGCCAAAAGTCAGATTTTTGATGAAATTGTGACCCCGGAGCTTAGGGATTTTTCCAAAAAAATCTTTTTCTGCCTGTGAAGTTGTCAAGGGCTGATTTCTTGTCCTGTGATAAATAGCCTTCTGTTTCGACCGCCAAACCTCTCAGGGTAGCATTTGCAATCGCCTGGCACCATTTTTGAGTGGATTGCCAAACGTCAGATTTTTGATGAAATTGTGACCCCGGAGCTTAGGGATTTTTTCAAAAAAATCTTTTTCTGCCGGTGAAGTTGTCGAGGGCTGATTTCTTGTCCTGTGATAAAAAGCCTTCTGTTTCGACCCCCAAACCTCTCAGGGGAGCATTTGCAACCGTTTGGCACCATTTTCGAGTGGATTGCAAAAGTCAGATTTTTGATGAAATTGTGACCCCGGAACTTAGGGATTTTTTCAAAAAAATCTTTTTCTGCCTGTGAAGTTGTCAAGGGCTGATTTCTTGTCCTGTGATAAATAGCCTTCTGTTTCGACCGCCAAACCTCGCAGGGGAGCATTTGCAACCGTCTGGAACCATTTTTGAGTGAATTCCCAAAAATCCCATTTTTGATGAAATTGTGACCCCGGGCCTTGGGGATTTTTTCAAAAAAATCTTTTCCTGCCGGTGAATTTGTCGAGGGCTGATTTCTTGTCCTGTGATAAAAAGCCTTCTGTTTCGACCGTCAAACCTCTCAGGGGAGCATTTGCAACCGTCTGGCACCATTTTTGAGTGAATTCCCAAAAATCCCATTTTTGATGAAATTGTGACCCCGGGCCTTGGGGATTTTTTCAAAAAAATCTTTTCCTGCCGGTGAAGTTGTTGAGGGCTGATTCCTTGTCCTGTGATAAAAAGCCTTCTGTTTCCACCGCCAAACCTCGCAGGGGAGCATTTGCAATCGCCTGGCACCATTTTCGAGTGGATTGCAAAAGTCAGATTTTTGATGAAATTGTGACCCCGGAACTTAGGGATTTTTTCAAAAAAATCTTTTTCTGCCTGTGTAGTTGTCAAGGGCTGATTTCTTGTCCTGTGATAAATAGCCTTCTGTTTCCACCGCCAAACCTCGCAGGGAGCAGTTGCAACCATCAGGCACCATTTTTGAGGGGATTGCCAAAAGTCAGATTTTTGATGAAATTGTGACCCCGGGGCTTAGGGATTTTTTCAAAAAAATCTTTTTCTGCCGGTGAAGTTGTGGAGGGCTGATTTCTTGTCCTGTGATAAAAAGCCTTCTGTTTCGACCGCCAAACCTCACAGGGGAGCATTTGCAATCGCCTGGCACCATTTTTGAGTGGATTGCCAAACGTCAGATTTTTGATGAAATTGTGACCCCGGGGCTTAGGGATTTTTCCAAAAAAATCTTTTTCTGCCTGTGAAGTTGTCCAGGGCTGATTTCTTGTCCTGTGATAAGTAGCCTTCTGTTTCGACCGCCAAACCTCTCAGGGGAGCATTTGCAACCGTCTGGCACCATTTTTGAGTGGATTCCCAAAAATCCCATTTTTGATGAAATTGTGACCCCGGGCCTTGGGGATTTTTTCAAAAAAATCTTTTCTGCCGGTTAAGTTGTCGAGGGCTGATTTCTTGTCCTGTGATAAAAAGCCTTCTGTTTCGACCCCCAAACCTCTCAGGGGAGCATTTGCAACCGTTTGGCACCATTTTCGAGTGGATTGAAAAAGTCAGATTTTTGATGAAATTGTGACCCCGGAACTTAGGGATTTTTTCAAAAAAATCTTTTTCTGCCTGTGAAGTTGTCAAGGGCTGATTTCTTGTCCTGTGATAAATAGCCTTCTGTTTCGACCGCCAAACCTCTCAGGGGAGCATTTGCAACCGTCTGGCACCATTTTTGAGTGAATTCCCAAAAATCCCATTTTTGATGAAATTGTGACCCCGGGCCTTGGGGATTTTTTCAAAAAAATCTTTTCCTGCCGGTGAAGTTGTCGAGGGCTGATTTCTTGTCCTGTGATAAAAAGCCTTCTGTTTCGACCGCCAAACCTCTCAGGGGAGCATTTGCAACCGTTTGGGACCATTTTTGAGTGGATTGCCAAAAGTCAGATTTTTGATGAAATTGTGACCCCGGGGCATAGAGATTTTTTCAAAAAAATCTTTTTCTGCCGGTGAAGTTGTCGAGGGCTGATTTCTTGTCCTGTGATAAAAAGCCTTCTGTTTCGACCGTCAAACCTCTCAGGGGAGCATTTGCAACCGTCTGGCACCATTTTTGAGTGAATTCCCAAAAATCCCATTTTTGATGAAATTGTGACCCCGGGCCTTGGGGATTTTTTCAAAAAAATCTTTTCCTGCCGGTGAAGTTGTTGAGGGCTGATTCCTTGTCCTGTGATAAAAAGCCTTCTGTTTCCACCGCCAAACCTCGCAGGGGAGCATTTGCAATCGCCTGGCACCATTTTCGAGTGGATTGCAAAAGTCAGATTTTTGATGAAATTGTGACCCCGGAACTTAGGGATTTTTTCAAAAAAATCTTTTTCTGCCTGTGTAGTTGTCAAGGGCTGATTTCTTGTCCTGTGATAAATAGCCTTCTGTTTCCACCGCCAAACCTCGCAGGGAGCAGTTGCAACCATCAGGCACCATTTTTGAGGGGATTGCCAAAAGTCAGATTTTTGATGAAATTGTGACCCCGGGGCTTAGGGATTTTTTCAAAAAAATCTTTTTCTGCCGGTGAAGTTGTGGAGGGCTGATTTCTTGTCCTGTGATAAAAAGCCTTCTGTTTCGACCGCCAAACCTCACAGGGGAGCATTTGCAATCGCCTGGCACCATTTTTGAGTGGATTGCCAAACGTCAGATTTTTGATGAAATTGTGACCCCGGGGCTTAGGGATTTTTCCAAAAAAATCTTTTTCTGCCTGTGAAGTTGTCCAGGGCTGATTTCTTGTCCTGTGATAAATAGCCTTCTGTTTCGACCGCCAAACCTCTCAGGGGAGCATTTGCAACCGTCTGGCACCATTTTTGAGTGGATTCCCAAAAATCCCATTTTTGATGAAATTGTGACCCCGGGCCTTGGGGATTTTTTCAAAAAAATCTTTTCTGCCGGTTAAGTTGTCGAGGGCTGATTTCTGGTCCTGTGATAAATAGCCTTCTGTTTCGACCGCCAAACCTCTCAGGGGAGCATTTGCAACCGTCTGGCACCATTTTTGAGTGGATTCCCAAAAATCCCATTTTTGATGAAATTGTGACCCCGGGCCTTGGGGATTTTTTCAAAAAAATCTTTTCTGCCGGTTAAGTTGTCGAGGGCTGATTTCTGGTCCTGTGATAAATAGCCTTCTGTTTCGACCGCCAAACCTCTCAGGGGAGCATTTGCAACCGTGTGGCACCATTTTTGAGTGGATTGCCAAAAGTTAGATTATTGATGAAATTGTGACCCCGAGGTTTAGGGATTTTTTCAAAAAAATCTTTTTCTGCCGGTGATGTTGTCGAGGGGTGATTTCTTGTCCTGTGATAAAAAGCCTTCTGTTTCGACAGCCAAACCTCTCAGGGGAGCATTTGCAACCGTCTGACACCATTTTTGAGTGAATTCCCAAAAATCCCATTTTTGATGAAATTGTGACCCCGGGCCTTGGGGATTTTTTCAAAAAAATCTTTTCCTGCCGGTGAAGTTGTTGAGGGCTGATTCCTTGTCCTGTGATAAAAAGCCTTCTGTTTCCACCGCCAAACCTCGCAGGGGAGCATTTGCAATCGCCTGGCACCATTTTCGAGTGGATTGCCAAAAGTCAGATTATTGATGAAATTGTGACCCCGAGGTTTAGGGATTTTTTCAAAAAAATCTTTTTCTGCCGGTGAAGTTGTCAAGGGGTGATTTCTTGTCCTGTGATAAAAAGCCTTCTGTTTCCACCGCCAAACCTCGCAGGGAGCAGTTGCAACCATCAGGCACCATTTTTGAGGGGATTGCCAAAAGTCAGATTTTTGATGAAATTGTGACCCCGGGGCTTAGGGATTTTTTCAAAAAAATCTGTTTCTGCCGGTGAAGTTGTCGAGGGCTGATTTCTTGTCCTGTGGTAAAAAGCCTTCTGTTTCGACCCCCAAACCTCTCAGGGGAGCATTTGCAACCGTCTGGCACCATTTTTGAGTGGATTCCCAAAAATCCAATTTTTGATGAAATTGTGACCCCGGGCCTTGGGGATTTTTTCAAAAAAATCTTTTCTGCCGGTTAAGTTGTCGAGGGCTGATTTCTGGTCCTGTGATAAATAGCCTTCTGTTTCGACCGCCAAACCTCTCAGGGGAGCATTTGCAACCGTCTGGCACCATTTTTGAGTGGATTCCCAAAAATCCCATTTTTGATGAAATTGTGACCCCAGGCCTTTGGGATTTTTTGAAAAAAATCTTTTTCTGCCGGTGAAGTTGTCGAGGGCTGATTTCTTGTCCTGTGATAAAAAGCCTTCTGTTTCCACCGCCAAACCTCGCAGGGGAGCATTTGCAATCGCCTGGCACCATTTTCGAGTGGATTGCAAAAGTCAGATTTTTGATGAAATTGTGACCCCGGAACTTAGGGATTTTTTCAAAAAAATCTTTTTGTGCCTGTGAAGTTGTCAAGGGCTGATTTCTTGTCCTGTGATAAATAGCCTTCTGTTTCGACCGCCAAACCTCTCAGGGGAGCATTTGCAACCGTTTGGCACCATTTTTGAGTGAATTCCCAAAAATCCCATTTTTGATTAAATTGTGACCCCGGGCCTTGGGGATTTTTTCAAAAAAATCTTTTCCTGCCGGTGAAGGTGTCGGGGGCTGATTTCTTGTCCTGTGATAAAAAGCCTTCTGTTTCGACCGCCAAACCTCTCAGGGGAGCATGTGCAACCGTGTGGCACCATTTTTGAGTGGATTGCCAAAAGTCAGATTATTGATGAAATTGTGACCCCGAGGTTTAGGGATTTTTTCAAAAAAATCTTTTTCTGCCGGTGAAGTTGTCGAGGGGTGATTTCTTGTCCTGTGATAAAAAGCCTTCTGTTTCGACCGCCAAACCTCTCAGGGGAGCATTTGCAACCGTCTGACACCATTTTTGAGTGAATTCCCAAAAGTCAGATTTTTGATGAAATTGTGACCCCGGGGCTTAGGGATTTTTTCAAAAATATCTTTTTCTGCCGGTGAAGTTGTCGAGGGCTGATTTCTTGTCCTGTGATAAAAAGCCTTCTGTTTCGACCGCCAAACCTCTCAGGGGAGCATTTGCAACCGTGTGGCACCATTTTTGAGTGGATTGCGAAAAGTCAGATTATTGATGAAATTGTGACCCCGAGGTTTAGGGATTTTTTCAAAAAAATCTTTTTCTGCCGGTGAAGTTGTCGAGGGGTGATTTCTTGTCCTGTGATAAAAAGCCTTCTGTTTCGACCGCCAAACCTCTCAGGGGAACATTTGCAACCGTCTGACACCATTTTTGAGTGAATTCCCAAAAGTCAGATTTTTGATGAAATTGTGACCCCGGGGCTTAGGGATTTTTTCAAAAAAATCTTTTTCTGCCGGTGAAGTTGTCGAGGGCTGATTTCTTGTCCTGTGATAAAAAGCCTTCTGTTTCCACCGCCAAACCTCTCAGGGGAGCATTTGCAACCGTCTGGCACCATTTTAAAGTGAATTCCCAAAAGTCAGATTTTTGATCAAATTGTGACCCCGGGGCTTAGGGATTTTTTCAAAAAAATCTTTTCTGCCGGTTAAGTTATCGAGGGCTGATTTCTGGTCCTGTGATAAAAAGCCTTCTGTTTCGACCGCCAAACCTCTTAGGGGAGCATTTGCAATCGCCTGGCACCATTTTAAAGTGAATTCCCAAAAGTCAGATTTTTTATGAAATGGTGACCCCGGAGCTTAGGGATTTTTTCCAAAAAAATCTTTTTCTGCCTGTGAAGTTGTCAAGAGCTGATTTCTTGTCCTGTGATAAATAGCCTTCTGTTTCGACCGCCAAACCTCACAGGGGAGCATTTGCAATCGCCTGGCACCATTTTTGAGTGGATTGCCAAAAATCCCATTTTTGATGAAATTGTGACCCCGGGCCTTGGGGATTTTTTCAAAAAAATCTTTTCTGCCGGTTAAGTTGTCGAGGGCTGATTTCTGGTCCTGTGATAAATAGCCTTCTGTTTCGACCGCCAAACTTCTCAGGGGAGCATTTGCAACCGTCTGGCACCATTTTTGAGTGGATTCCCAAAAATCCCATTTTTGATGAAATTGTGACCCCGGGCCTTGGAGATTTTTTCAAAAAAATCTTTTCTGCCGGTTAAGTTGTCGAGGGCTGATTTCTGGTCCTGTGGTAAAAAGCCTTCTGTTTCGACCGCCAAACCTCTCAGGGGAGCATTTGCAATCGCCTGGCACCATTTTTGAGTGGATTGCCAAAAGTCAGATTTTTGATGAAATTGTGACCCCGGAGCTTAGGGATTTTTCCAAAAAAATCTTTTTCTGCCTGTGAAGTTGTCAAGGGCTGATTTCTTGTCCTGTGATAAATAGCCTTCTGTTTCGACCGCCAAACCTCTCAGGGTAGCATTTGCAATCGCCTGGCACCATTTTTGAGTGGATTGCCAAACGTCAGATTTTTGATGAAATTGTGACCCCGGAGCTTAGGGATTTTTTCAAAAAAATCTTTTTCTGCCGGTGAAGTTGTCGAGGGCTGATTTCTTGTCCTGTGATAAAAAGCCTTCTGTTTCGACCCCCAAACCTCTCAGGGGAGCATTTGCAACCGTTTGGCACCATTTTCGAGTGGATTGCAAAAGTCAGATTTTTGATGAAATTGTGACCCTGGAACTTAGGGATTTTTTCAAAAAAATCTTTTTCTGCCTGTGAAGTTGTCAAGGGCTGATTTCTTGTCCTGTGATAAATAGCCTTCTGTTTCGACCGCCAAACCTCTCAGGGGAGCATTTGCAACCGTCTGACACCATTTTTGAGTGAATTCCCAAAAATCCCATTTTTGATGAAATTGTGACCCCGGGCCTTGGGGATTTTTTCAAAAAAATCTTTTCCTGCCGGTGAAGTTGTTGAGGGCTGATTCCTTGTCCTGTGATAAAAAGCCTTCTGTTTCCACCGCCAAACCTCGCAGGGGAGCATTTGCAATCGCCTGGCACCATTTTCGAGTGGATTGCCAAAAGTCAGATTATTGATGAAATTGTGACCCCGAGGTTTAGGGATTTTTTCAAAAAAATCTTTTTCTGCCGGTGAAGTTGTCGGGGGCTGATTTCTTGTCCTGTGATAAAAAGCCTTCTGTTTCGACCGCCAAACCTCTCAGGGGAGCATTTGCAACCGTCAGGCACCATTTTTGAGTGGATTGCCAAAAGTTAGATTTTTGATGAAATTGTGACCCCGGGGCATAGGGATTTTTTCAAAAAAATCTTTTTCTGCCTGTGAAGTTGTCAAGGGCTGATTTCTTGTCCTGTGATAAAAAGCCTTCTGTTTCGACCGCCAAACCTCTCAGGGGAGCATTTGCAACCGTGTGGCACCATTTTTGAGTGGATTGCCAAAAGTCAGATTATTGATGAAATTGTGACCCCGGGCCTTGGAGATTTTTTCAAAAAAATCTTTTCTGCCGGTTAAGTTGTCGAGGGCTGATTTCTGGTCCTGTGGTAAAAAGCCTTCTGTTTCGACCGCCAAACCTCTCAGGGGAGCATTTGCAATCGCCTGGCACCATTTTTGAGTGGATTGCCAAAAGTCAGATTTTTGATGAAATTGTGACCCCGGAGCTTAGGGATTTTTCCAATAAAATCTTTTTCTGCCTGTGAAGTTGTCAAGGGCTGATTTCTTGTCCTGTGATAAATAGCCTTCTGTTTCGACCGCCAAACCTCTCAGGGTAGCATTTGCAATCGCCTGGCACCATTTTTGAGTGGATTGCCAAACGTCAGATTTTTGATGAAATTGTGACCCCGGAGCTTAGGGATTTTTTCAAAAAAATCTTTTTCTGCCGGTGAAGTTGTCGAGGGCTGATTTCTTGTCCTGTGATAAAAAGCCTTCTGTTTCGACCCCCAAACCTCTCAGGGGAGCATTTGCAACCGTTTGGCACCATTTTCGAGTGGATTGCAAAAGTCAGATTTTTGATGAAATTGTGACCCTGGAACTTAGGGATTTTTTCAAAAAAATCTTTTTCTGCCTGTGAAGTTGTCAAGGGCTGATTTCTTGTCCTGTGATAAATAGCCTTCTGTTTCGACCGCCAAACCTCTCAGGGGAGCATTTGCAACCGTCTGACACCATTTTTGAGTGAATTCCCAAAAATCCCATTTTTGATGAAATTGTGACCCCGGGCCTTGGGGATTTTTTCAAAAAAATCTTTTCCTGCCGGTGAAGTTGTTGAGGGCTGATTCCTTGTCCTGTGATAAAAAGCCTTCTGTTTCCACCGCCAAACCTCGCAGGGGAGCATTTGCAATCGCCTGGCACCATTTTCGAGTGGATTGCCAAAAGTCAGATTATTGATGAAATTGTGACCCCGAGGTTTAGGGATTTTTTCAAAAAAATCTTTTTCTGCCGGTGAAGTTGTCGGGGGCTGATTTCTTGTCCTGTGATAAAAAGCCTTCTGTTTCGACCGCCAAACCTCTCAGGGGAGCATTTGCAACCGTCAGGCACCATTTTTGAGTGGATTGCCAAAAGTTAGATTTTTGATGAAATTGTGACCCCGGGGCATAGGGATTTTTTCAAAAAAATCTTTTTCTGCCTGTGAAGTTGTCAAGGGCTGATTTCTTGTCCTGTGATAAAAAGCCTTCTGTTTCGACCGCCAAACCTCTCAGGGGAGCATTTGCAACCGTGTGGCACCATTTTTGAGTGGATTGCCAAAAGTCAGATTATTGATGAAATTGTGACCCCGAGGTTTAGGGATTTTTTCAAAAAAATCTTTTTCTGCCGCTGAAGTTGTCGATGTTATTCTAAAGCACCAAGGCTGCAGCAAGCAAAGGCAGCACCGTCTGCTGCTTGTGGCTGGAAAGCCAAACAGGATGTTTGTGACTGTTGCCATGGGAACAAAGGGGCAGTCCATTCTGTACTGAGCACCGGATGTTAGCTCAGTGGGTTTGTCATATGACCTGTACAGGATGTACATGGGTGGAGTTGAGTTTCTCTCTGTATGTTGAAGAGAGCAGACATGTTTACTGGAAGACTGCTGAAAGACACTAATAAAAGGACATGTAGATACGTTACTGTCTGTGTCTGATTCCCCTCCCTGGGGATATGCAGGGAGGAGGAGAGGAGGAGAAGCAGTTGGTGTGTTTTCCTCACAGCCTGAGGAAAATCGCCGGAACGGACCTCGTGTTGTTTATCCTGCCGGGAGACGCCGGAGGGAGGTCTAAGGAATTCAGCCGGTGCCTGATCAGATAGGCACATACCGATGACCGGGTAGCAGAATTCCAACAGTCGAGGGGTGATTTCTTGTCCTGTGATAAAAAGCCTTCTGTTTCGACCGCCAAACCTCTCAGGGGAGCATTTGCAACCGTCTGACACCATTTTTGAGTGAATCCCCAAAAGTCAGATTTTTGATGAAATTGTGACCCCGGGGCTTAGGGATTTTTTCAAAAACATCTTTTTCTGCCGGTGAAGTTGTCGAGGGGTGATTTCTTGTCCTGTGATAAAAAGCCTTCTGTTTCCACCGCCAAACCTCTCAGGGGAGCATTTGCAACCGTCTGGCACCATTTTAAAGTGAATTCCCAAAAATCCCATTTTTGATGAAATTGTGACCCCGGGGCTTAGGGATTTTTTCAAAAAAATCTTTTTCTGCCGGTGAAGTTGTCAAGGGCTGATTTCTTGTCCTGTGATAAAAAGCCTTCTGTTTCGACCGCCAAACCTCTCAGGGGAGCATTTGCAACCGTTTGGGACCATTTTTGAGTGGATTGCCAAAAGTCAGATTTTTGATGAAATTGTGACCCCGGGGCATAGGGATTTTTTCAAAAAAATCTTTTTCTGCCGGTGAAGTTGTCGAGGGCTGATTTCTTGTCCTGTGATAAAAAGCCTTCTGTTTCGACCGTCAAACCTCTCAGGGGAGCATTTGCAACCGTCTGGCACCATTTTTGAGTGAATTCCCAAAAATCCCATTTTTGATGAAATTGTGACCCCAGGCCTTGGGGATTTTTTCAAAAAAATCTTTTCCTGCCGGTGAAGTTGTCGAGGGCTGATTTCTTGTCCTGTGATAAAAAGCCTTCTGTTTCCACCGCCAAACCTCGCAGGGGAGCATTTGCAATCGCCTGGCACCATTTTCGAGTGGATTGCAAAAGTCAGATTTTTGATGAAATTGTGACCCCGGAACTTAGGGATTTTTTCAAAAAAATCTTTTTCTGCCTGTGTAGTTGTCAAGGGCTGATTTCTTGTCCTGTGATAAATAGCCTTCTGTTTCCACCGCCAAACCTCGCAGGGAGCAGTTGCAACCATCAGGCACCATTTTTGAGGGGATTGCCAAAAGTCAGATTTTTGATGAAATTGTGACCCCGGGGCTTAGGGATTTTTTCAAAAAAATCTTTTTCTGCCGGTGAAGTTGTCGAGGGCTGATTTCTTGTCCTGTGATAAAAAGCCTTCTGTTTCGACCGCCAAACCTCACAGGGGAGCATTTGCAATCGCCTGGCACCATTTTTGAGTGGATTGCCAAACGTCAGATTTTTGATGAAATTGTGACCCCGGGGCTTAGGGATTTTTCCAAAAAAATCTTTTTCTGCCTGTGAAGTTGTCCAGGGCTGATTTCTTGTCCTGTGATAAATAGCATTCTGTTTCGACCGCCAAACCTCTCAGGGGAGCATTTGCAACCGTCTGGCACCATTTTTGAGTGGATTCCCAAAAATCCCATTTTTGATGAAATTGTGACCCCGGGCCTTGGGGATTTTTTCAAAAAAATCTTTTCTGCCGGTTAAGTTGTCGAGGGCTGATTTCTGGTCCTGTGATAAATAGCCTTCTGTTTCGACCGCCAAACCTCTCAGGGGAGCATTTGCAACCGTCTGGCACCATTTTTGAGTGGATTCCCAAAAATCCCATTTTTGATGAAATTGTGACCCCGGGCCTTGGGGATTTTTTCAAAAAAATCTTTTCTGCCGGTTAAGTTGTTGAGGGCTGATTCCTTGTCCTGTGATAAAAAGCCTTCTGTTTCCACCGCCAAACCTCGCAGGGGAGCATTTGCAATCGCCTGGCACCATTTTCGAGTGGATTGCCAAAAGTCAGATTATTGATGAAATTGTGACCCCGAGGTTTAGGGATTTTTTCAAAAAAATCTTTTTCTGCCGGTGAAGTTGTCGAGGGGTGATTTCTTGTCCTGTGATAAAAAGCCTTCTGTTTGCACCGCCAAACCTCGCAGGGAGCAGTTGCAACCATCAGGCACCATTTTTGAGGGGATTGCCAAACGTCAGATTTTTGATGAAATTGTGACCCCGGGGCTTAGGGATTTTTTCAAAAAAATCTGTTTCTGCCGGTGAAGTTGTTGAGGGCTGATTTCTTGTCCTGTGGTAAAAAGCCTTCTGTTTCGACCCCCAAACCTCTCAGGGGAGCATTTGCAATCGCTTGGCACCATTTTCGAGTGGATTGCAAAAGTCAGATTTTTGATGAAATTGTGACCCCGGAACTTAGGGATTTTTTCAAAAAAATCTTTTTCTGCCTGTGAAGTTGTCAAGGGCTGATTTCTTGTCCTGTGATAAAAAGCCTTCTGTTTCGACCGCCAAACCTCTCAGGGGAGCATTTGCAATCGCCTGGCACCATTTTTGAGTGGATTGCCAAAAGTCAGATTTTTGATGAAATTGTGACCCCGGAGCTTAGGGATTTTTCAAAAAAATCTTTTTCTGCCTGTGAAGTTGTCAAGGGCTGATTTCTTGTCCTGTGATAAATAGCCTTCTGTTTCGACCACCAAACCTCTCAGGGTAGCATTTGCAATCGCCTGGCACCATTTTTGAGTGGATTGCCAAACGTCAGATTTTTGATGAAATTGTGACCCCGGAGCTTAGGGATTTTTTCAAAAAAATCTTTTTCTGCTGGTGAAGTTGTCGAGGGCTGATTTCTTGTCCTGTGATAAAAAGCCTTCTGTTTCGACCGCCAAACCTCTCAGGGGAGCATTTGCAACCGTCTGGCACCATTTTTGAGTGAATTCCCAAAAATCCCATTTTTGATGAAATTGTGACCCCGGGCCTTGGGGATTTTTTCAAAAAAATCTTTTCCTGCCGGTGAAGTTGTTGAGGGCTGATTTCTTGTCCTGTGGTAAAAAGCCTTCTGTTTCGACCCCCAAACCTCTCAGGGGAGCATTTGCAATAGCCTGGCACCATTTTCGAGTGGATTGCAAAAGTCAGATTTTTGATGAAATTGTGACCCCGGAGCTTAGGGATTTTTCCAAAAAAATCTTTTTCTGCCTGTGAAGTTGTCAAGGGCTGATTTCTTGTCCTGTGATAAATAGCCTTCTGTTTCGACCGCCAAACCTCTCAGGGGAGCATTTGCAATCGCCTGGAACCATTTTTGAGTGGATTCCCAAACGTCAGATTTTTGATGAAATTGTGACCCCGGGGCATAGGGATTTTTTCAAAAAAATCTTTTTCTGCCGGTGAAGTTGTCGAGGGGTGATTTCTTGTCCTGTGATAAAAAGCCTTCTGTTTCGACAGCCAAACCTCTCAGGGGAGCATTTGCAACCGTCTGACACCATGTTTGAGTGAATTCCCAAAAATCCCATTTTTGATGAAATTGTGACCCCGGGCCTTGGGGATTTTTTCAAAAAAATCTTTTCCTGCCGGTGAAGTTGTTGAGGGCTGATTCCTTGTCCTGTGATAAAAAGCCTTCTGTTTCCACCGCCAAACCTCGCAGGGGAGCATTTGCCATCGCCTGGCACCATTTTCGAGTGGATTGCCAAAAGTCAGATTATTGATGAAATTGTGACCCCGAGGTTTAGGGATTTTTTCAAAAAAATCTTTTTCTGCCGGTGAAGTTGTCGAGGGGTGATTTCTTGTCCTGTGATAAAAAGCCTTCTGTTTCCACCGCCAAACCTCGCAGGGAGCAGTTGCAACCATCAGGCACCATTTTTGAGGGGATTGCCAAAAGTCAGATTTTTGATGAAATTGTGACCCCGGGGCTTAGGGATTTTTTCAAAAAAATCTGTTTCTGCCGGTGAAGTTGTCGAGGGCTGATTTCTTGTCCTGTGGTAAAAAGCCTTCTGTTTCGACCCCCAAACCTCTCAGGGGAGCATTTGCAACCGTGTGGCACCATTTTTGAGTGGATTGCCAAAAGTCAGATTATTGATGAAATTGTGACCCCGAGGTTTAGGGATTTTTTCAAAAAAATCTTTTTCTGCCGCTGAAGTTGTCGAGGGGTGATTTCTTGTCCTGTGATAAAAAGCCTTCTGTTTCGACCGCCAAACCTCTCAGGGGAGCATTTGCAACCGTCTGACACCATTTTTGAGTGAATTCCCAAAAATCCCATTTTTGATGAAATTGTGACCCCGGGCCTTGGGGATTTTTTCAAAAAAATCTTTTCTGCCGGTTAAGTTGTCGAGGGCTGATTTCTGGTCCTGTGGTAAAAAGCCTTCTGTTTCGACCGCCAAACCTCTCAGGGGAGCATTTGCAATCGCCTGGCACCATTTTTGAGTGGATTGCCAAAAGTCAGATTTTTTATGAAATTGTGACCCCGGAGCTTAGGGATTTTTCCAAAAAAATCTTTTTCTGCCTGTGAAGTTGTCAAGGGCTGATTTCTTGTCCTGTGATAAATAGCCTTCTGTTTCGACCGCCAAACCTCTCAGGGGAGCATTTGCAATCGCCTGGCACCATTTTTGAGTGGATTGCCAAAAGTCAGATTTTTGATGAAATTGTGACCCCGGAGCTTAGGGATTTTTTCAAAAAAATCTTTTTCTGCCGGTGAAGTTGTCGAGGGATGATTTCTTGTCCTGTGATAAAAAGCCTTCTGTTTTGACCGTCAAACCTCTCAGGGGAGCATTTGCAACCGTCTGGCACCATTTTTGAGTGAATTCCCAAAAATCCCATTTTTGATGAAATTGTGACCCCGGGCCTTGGGGATTTTTTCAAAAAAATCTTTTCCTGCCGGTGAAGTTGTTGAGGGCTGATTTCTTGTCCTGTGATAAAAAGCCTTCTGTTTCGACCGCCAAACCTCGCAGGGAGCAGTTGCAACCATCAGGCACCATTTTTGAAGGGATTGCCAAAAGTCAGATTTTTGATGAAATTGTGACCCCGAGGCTTAGGGATTTTTTCAAAAAAATCTTTTTCTGCCGGTGAAGTTTTCGAGGGCTGATTTCTTGTCCTGTGATAAAAAGCCTTCTGTTTCGAACGCCGAACCTCTCAGGGGAGCATTTGCAACCGTCTGACACCATTTTTGAGTGATTTCCCAAAAGTCCCATTTTTTATGAAATTGTGATACCGGGGCTTAGGGATTTTTTCAAAAAAATCTTTTCTTGCCGTTGAAGTTGTCGAGGGCTGATTTCTTGTCCTGTGATAAAAAGCCTTCTGTTTCGACCGCCAAACCTCTCAGGGGAGCATTTGCAACCGTCTGACACCATTTTTGAGTGAATTCCCAAAAGTCAGATTTTTGATGAAATTGTGACCCCGGGGCTTAGGGATTTTTTCAAAAAAATCTGTTTCTGCCGGTGAAGTTGTTGAGGGCTGATTTCTTGTCCTGTGGTAAAAAGCCTTCTGTTTCGACCCCCAAACCTCTCAGGGGAGCATTTGCAATCGCTTGGCACCATTTTCGAGTGGATTGCAAAAGTCAGATTTTTGATGAAATTGTGACCCCGGAACTTAGGGATTTTTTCAAAAAAATCTTTTTCTGCCTGTGAAGTTGTCAAGGGCTGATTTCTTGTCCTGTGATAAAAAGCCTTCTGTTTCGACCGCCAAACCTCTCAGGGGAGCATTTGCAATCGCCTGGCACCATTTTTGAGTGGATTGCCAAAAGTCAGATTTTTGATGAAATTGTGACCCCGGAGCTTAGGGATTTTTCAAAAAAATCTTTTTCTGCCTGTGAAGTTGTCAAGGGCTGATTTCTTGTCCTGTGATAAATAGCCTTCTGTTTCGACCACCAAACCTCTCAGGGTAGCATTTGCAATCGCCTGGCACCATTTTTGAGTGGATTGCCAAACGTCAGATTTTTGATGAAATTGTGACCCCGGAGCTTAGGGATTTTTTCAAAAAAATCTTTTTCTGCTGGTGAAGTTGTCGAGGGCTGATTTCTTGTCCTGTGATAAAAAGCCTTCTGTTTCGACCGCCAAACCTCTCAGGGGAGCATTTGCAACCGTCTGGCACCATTTTTGAGTGAATTCCCAAAAATCCCATTTTTGATGAAATTGTGACCCCGGGCCTTGGGGATTTTTTCAAAAAAATCTTTTCCTGCCGGTGAAGTTGTTGAGGGCTGATTTCTTGTCCTGTGGTAAAAAGCCTTCTGTTTCGACCCCCAAACCTCTCAGGGGAGCATTTGCAATAGCCTGGCACCATTTTCGAGTGGATTGCAAAAGTCAGATTTTTGATGAAATTGTGACCCCGGAGCTTAGGGATTTTTCCAAAAAAATCTTTTTCTGCCTGTGAAGTTGTCAAGGGCTGATTTCTTGTCCTGTGATAAATAGCCTTCTGTTTCGACCGCCAAACCTCTCAGGGGAGCATTTGCAATCGCCTGGAACCATTTTTGAGTGGATTCCCAAACGTCAGATTTTTGATGAAATTGTGACCCCGGGGCATAGGGATTTTTTCAAAAAAATCTTTTTCTGCCGGTGAAGTTGTCGAGGGGTGATTTCTTGTCCTGTGATAAAAAGCCTTCTGTTTCGACAGCCAAACCTCTCAGGGGAGCATTTGCAACCGTCTGACACCATGTTTGAGTGAATTCCCAAAAATCCCATTTTTGATGAAATTGTGACCCCGGGCCTTGGGGATTTTTTCAAAAAAATCTTTTCCTGCCGGTGAAGTTGTTGAGGGCTGATTCCTTGTCCTGTGATAAAAAGCCTTCTGTTTCCACCGCCAAACCTCGCAGGGGAGCATTTGCCATCGCCTGGCACCATTTTCGAGTGGATTGCCAAAAGTCAGATTATTGATGAAATTGTGACCCCGAGGTTTAGGGATTTTTTCAAAAAAATCTTTTTCTGCCGGTGAAGTTGTCGAGGGGTGATTTCTTGTCCTGTGATAAAAAGCCTTCTGTTTCCACCGCCAAACCTCGCAGGGAGCAGTTGCAACCATCAGGCACCATTTTTGAGGGGATTGCCAAAAGTCAGATTTTTGATGAAATTGTGACCCCGGGGCTTAGGGATTTTTTCAAAAAAATCTGTTTCTGCCGGTGAAGTTGTCGAGGGCTGATTTCTTGTCCTGTGGTAAAAAGCCTTCTGTTTCGACCCCCAAACCTCTCAGGGGAGCATTTGCAACCGTGTGGCACCATTTTTGAGTGGATTGCCAAAAGTCAGATTATTGATGAAATTGTGACCCCGAGGTTTAGGGATTTTTTCAAAAAAATCTTTTTCTGCCGCTGAAGTTGTCGAGGGGTGATTTCTTGTCCTGTGATAAAAAGCCTTCTGTTTCGACCGCCAAACCTCTCAGGGGAGCATTTGCAACCGTCTGACACCATTTTTGAGTGAATTCCCAAAAATCCCATTTTTGATGAAATTGTGACCCCGGGCCTTGGGGATTTTTTCAAAAAAATCTTTTCTGCCGGTTAAGTTGTCGAGGGCTGATTTCTGGTCCTGTGGTAAAAAGCCTTCTGTTTCGACCGCCAAACCTCTCAGGGGAGCATTTGCAATCGCCTGGCACCATTTTTGAGTGGATTGCCAAAAGTCAGATTTTTTATGAAATTGTGACCCCGGAGCTTAGGGATTTTCCCAAAAAAATCTTTTTCTGCCTGTGAAGTTGTCAAGGGCTGATTTCTTGTCCTGTGATAAATAGCCTTCTGTTTCGACCGCCAAACCTCTCAGGGGAGCATTTGCAATCGCCTGGCACCATTTTTGAGTGGATTGCCAAAAGTCAGATTTTTGATGAAATTGTGACCCCGGAGCTTAGGGATTTTTTCAAAAAAATCTTTTTCTGCCGGTGAAGTTGTCGAGGGATGATTTCTTGTCCTGTGATAAAAAGCCTTCTGTTTTGACCGTCAAACCTCTCAGGGGAGCATTTGCAACCGTCTGGCACCATTTTTGAGTGAATTCCCAAAAATCCCATTTTTGATGAAATTGTGACCCCGGGCCTTGGGGATTTTTTCAAAAAAATCTTTTCCTGCCGGTGAAGTTGTTGAGGGCTGATTTCTTGTCCTGTGATAAAAAGCCTTCTGTTTCGACCGCCAAACCTCGCAGGGAGCAGTTGCAACCATCAGGCACCATTTTTGAAGGGATTGCCAAAAGTCAGATTTTTGATGAAATTGTGACCCCGAGGCTTAGGGATTTTTTCAAAAAAATCTTTTTCTGCCGGTGAAGTTTTCGAGGGCTGATTTCTTGTCCTGTGATAAAAAGCCTTCTGTTTCGAACGCCGAACCTCTCAGGGGAGCATTTGCAACCGTCTGACACCATTTTTGAGTGATTTCCCAAAAGTCCCATTTTTTATGAAATTGTGATACCGGGGCTTAGGGATTTTTTCAAAAAAATCTTTTCTTGCCGTTGAAGTTGTCGAGGGCTGATTTCTTGTCCTGTGATAAAAAGCCTTCTGTTTCGACCGCCAAACCTCTCAGGGGAGCATTTGCAACCGTCTGACACCATTTTTGAGTGAATTCCCAAAAGTCAGATTTTTGATGAAATTGTGACCCCGGGGCTTAGGGATTTTTTCAAAAAAATCTTTTCTGCCGGTGAAGTTGTCGAGGGCTGATTTCTTGTCCTGTGATAAAAAGCCTTCTGTTTCGACCGCCAAACCTCTCAGGGGAGCATTTGCAACCGTCTGACACAATTTTTGAATGAATTCCCAAAAGTCAGATTTTTGATGAAATTGTGACCCCGGGCTTTAGGGATTTTTCCAAAAAAATCTTTTTCAGCCAGTGAAGTTGTCGAGGGCTGATTTCTTCTCCTGTGATAAAAAGCCTTCTGTTTCGACCGCCAAACCTCATAGGGGAGCATTTGCAACGGTCTGGCACCATTTTTGAGTGGATTGCCGAAAGTCCGATTTTTGATGAAATTGTGACCCCGGGGCTGAGGGATTTCCCCCAAAAAATCTTTTTCTGCCGGTGAAGTTTTCGAGGGCTGATTTCTTGTCCTGTGATAAAAAGCCTTCTGTTTCAACCGCCAAACCTCTCAGGGGAGCATTTACAACCGACTGGCACCATTTTTGAGTGAATTCCCAAAGTCAGTTTTTTGATGAAATTGTGACCCCGGGGCTTAGGGATTTTTTCAAAAAAATCTTTTTCTGCTGGTGAAGTTCTCGAGGGCTGATTTCTTCTCCTGTGATAAAAAGCCTTCTGTTTCGACCGCCAAACCTCTCAGGGGAGCATTTGCAACCGTCTGACACCATTTTTGAGTGAATCCCCAAAAGTCCCATTTTTGATGAAATTGTGACCCCGGGGCTTAGGGATTTTTCCAAAAAAATCTTTTTCTGCCTGTGAAGTTGTCAAGGGCTGATTTCTTGTCCTGTGATAAATAGCCTTCTGTTTCGACCGCCAAACCTCTCAGGGGAGCATTTGCAATCGCCTGGCACCATTTTTGAGTGGATTGCCAAAAGTCAGATTTTTGATGAAATTGTGACCCCGGAGCTTAGGGATTTTTTCAAAAAAATCTTTTTCTGCCGGTGAAGTTGTCGAGGGATGATTTCTTGTCCTGTGATAAAAAGCCTTCTGTTTTGACCGTCAAACCTCTCAGGGGAGCATTTGCAACCGTCTGGCACCATTTTTGAGTGAATTCCCAAAAATCCCATTTTTGATGAAATTGTGACCCCGGGCCTTGGGGATTTTTTCAAAAAAATCTTTTCCTGCCGGTGAAGTTGTTGAGGGCTGATTTCTTGTCCTGTGATAAAAAGCCTTCTGTTTCGACCGCCAAACCTCGCAGGGAGCAGTTGCAACCATCAGGCACCATTTTTGAAGGGATTGCCAAAAGTCAGATTTTTGATGAAATTGTGACCCCGAGGCTTAGGGATTTTTTCAAAAAAATCTTTTTCTGCCGGTGAAGTTTTCGAGGGCTGATTTCTTGTCCTGTGATAAAAAGCCTTCTGTTTCGAACGCCGAACCTCTCAGGGGAGCATTTGCAACCGTCTGACACCATTTTTGAGTGATTTCCCAAAAGTCCCATTTTTTATGAAATTGTGATACCGGGGCTTAGGGATTTTTTCAAAAAAATCTTTTCTTGCCGTTGAAGTTGTCGAGGGCTGATTTCTTGTCCTGTGATAAAAAGCCTTCTGTTTCGACCGCCAAACCTCTCAGGGGAGCATTTGCAACCGTCTGACACCATTTTTGAGTGAATTCCCAAAAGTCAGATTTTTGATGAAATTGTGACCCCGGGGCTTAGGGATTTTTTCAAAAAAATCTTTTCTGCCGGTGAAGTTGTCGAGGGCTGATTTCTTGTCCTGTGATAAAAAGCCTTCTGTTTCGACCGCCAAACCTCTCAGGGGAGCATTTGCAACCGTCTGACACAATTTTTGAATGAATTCCCAAAAGTCAGATTTTTGATGAAATTGTGACCCCGGGCTTTAGGGATTTTTCCAAAAAAATCTTTTTCAGCCAGTGAAGTTGTCGAGGGCTGATTTCTTCTCCTGTGATAAAAAGCCTTCTGTTTCGACCGCCAAACCTCATAGGGGAGCATTTGCAACGGTCTGGCACCATTTTTGAGTGGATTGCCGAAAGTCCGATTTTTGATGAAATTGTGACCCCGGGGCTGAGGGATTTCCCCCAAAAAATCTTTTTCTGCCGGTGAAGTTTTCGAGGGCTGATTTCTTGTCCTGTGATAAAAAGCCTTCTGTTTCAACCGCCAAACCTCTCAGGGGAGCATTTACAACCGACTGGCACCATTTTTGAGTGAATTCCCAAAGTCAGTTTTTTGATGAAATTGTGACCCCGGGGCTTAGGGATTTTTTCAAAAAAATCTTTTTCTGCTGGTGAAGTTCTCGAGGGCTGATTTCTTCTCCTGTGATAAAAAGCCTTCTGTTTCGACCGCCAAACCTCTCAGGGGAGCATTTGCAACCGTCTGACACCATTTTTGAGTGAATCCCCAAAAGTCCCATTTTTGATGAAATTGTGACCCCGGGGCTTAGAGATTTTTTCAAAAAAATCTTTTTCTGCCGGTGAAGTTGTCGAGGGCTGATTTCTTGTCCTGTGATAAAAAGCCTTCTGTTTCGACCGCCAAACCTCTCAGGGGAGCATTTGCAGCCGTCTGACACCATTTTTGAGTGAATTCCCAAAAGTCAGATTTTTGATGAAATTGTGACCCCGGGGCTTAGGGATTTTTTCAAAAAAATCTTTTTCTGCCGGTGAAGTTGTCGAGGGCTGATTTCTTGTCCTGTGATAAAAAGCCTTCTGTTTCCACCGCCAAACCTCACAGAGAGCATTTGCAACCGTCTGACACCATTTTTGAGTGAATTCCCAAAAGTCAGATTTTCGATGAAATTGTAACCCCGGGGATTAGGGATTTTTTCAAAAAAAAAATTTTCAGCCGGTGAAGTTGTCGGGGGCTGGTTTCTTGTCCTGTGATAAAAAGACTTCTGTTTCGACCGTCAAACCTCGCAGGGAGCATTTGCAACCGTCTGACACCATTTTTGAGTGAATTCCCAAAAGTCCCATTTCTGATGAAATTGTGACCCTGGGGCTTGGGGATTTTTTTCAAAGAAATCTTTTTCTGCCGTTGAAGTTGTCGAGGGCTGATTTCTTGTCCTGTGATAAAAAGCCTTCTGTTTCGACCGCCAAACCTCTCAGGGGAGCATTTGCTACCGTCTGGCACCATTTTAAAGTGAATTCCCAAAGGTCAGTTTTTTGATGAAATTGTGACCCCAAGGCTTAGGGATTTTTTCAAAAAAATATTTTTCTGCCGGTGAAGTTGTTGAGGGCTGATTTCTTG
Organism: Podarcis melisellensis; assembly: GCF_964234715.1. Lineage (NCBI taxonomy): Eukaryota > Metazoa > Chordata > Lepidosauria > Squamata > Lacertidae > Podarcis > Podarcis melisellensis. The sequence continues at coordinate 83,796,590 of NC_138537.1, forward strand.
TCCTGTGATAAAAAGCCTTCTGTTTCGACCGCCAAACCTCTCAGGGGAGCATTTGCAACCGTCTGACACCATTTTTGAGTGGATTGCCGAAAGTCAGATTTTTGATGAAATTGTGACCCCGGGGCTTAGGGATTTTTCCAAAAAAATCTTTTTCTGCCTGTGAAGTTGTCGAGGGCTGATTTCTTGTCCTGTGATAAATATCGTTCTGTTTCGACTGCCAAACCTCTCGGGGTTGCATTTGCAACCGTCTGGCACCATTTTTGAGTGGATTGCCAAAAGTCAGATTTTTGATGAAATTGTGACCCCGGGGCTTAGGGATTTTTTCAAAAAAATCTTTTTCTGCCGGTGAAGTTGTCGAGGGCTGATTTTGTGTCCTGTGATAAAAAGCCTTCTGTTTCGACCGTCAAACCTCTCAGGGGAGCATTTGCAACCGTCTGGCACCATTTTTGAGTGAATTCCCCAAAATCCCATTTTTGATGAAATTGTGACCCCAGGCCTTTGGGATTTTTTCAAAAAAATCTTTTCCTGCCGGTGAAGTTGTTGAGGGCTGATTTCTTGTCCTGTGATAAAAAGCCTTCTGTTTCGACCGCCAAACCTCTCAGGGGAGCATTTGCAACCGTCTGACACCATTTTTGAGTGGATTGCCGAAAGTCAGATTTTTGATGAAATTGTGACCCCGGGGCTTAGGGATTTTTCCAAAAAAATCTTTTTCTGCCTGTGAAGTTGTCGAGGGCTGATTTCTTGTCCTGTGATAAATATCGTTCTGTTTCGACTGCCAAACCTCTCGGGGTTGCATTTGCAACCGTCTGGCACCATTTTTGAGTGGATTGCCAAAAGTCAGATTTTTGATGAAATTGTGACCCCGGGGCTTAGGGATTTTTTCAAAAAAATCTTTTTCTGCCGGTGAAGTTGTCGAGGGCTGATTTTGTGTCCTGTGATAAAAAGCCTTCTGTTTCGACCGTCAAACCTCTCAGGGGAGCATTTGCAACCGTCTGGCACCATTTTTGAGTGAATTCCCCAAAATCCCATTTTTGATGAAATTGTGACCCCAGGCCTTTGGGATTTTTTCAAAAAAATCTTTTCCTGCCGGTGAAGTTGTTGAGGGCTGATTTCTTGTCCTGTGATAAAAAGCCTTCTGTTTCCACCGCCAAACCTCGCAGGGAGCATTTGCAACCATCAGGCACCATTTTTGAGGGGATTGCCAAAAGTCAGATTTCTGATGAAATTGTGACCCCGGGGCTTAGGGATTTTTTCAAGAAAATCATTTTCTGCCGCTGAAGTTGTAGAGGGCTGATTTCTTGTCCTGTGATAAAAAGCCTTCTGTTTCGACCGCCAAACCTCTCAGGGGAGCATTTGCAACGGTCTGGCACCATTTTTGAGTGAATTCCCAAAAGTCCCATTTTTGATGAAATTGTGACCCCGGGGCTTAGGGATTTTTTCAAAAATATTTGTTTCAGCCGATGAAGTTGTCGGGGGCTGATTTCTTGTCCTGTGATAAAAAGCCTCCTGTTTCGACCGCCAAACCTCTCAGGGGAGCATTTGCTACCGTCTGGCACCATTTTAAAGTGAATTCCCAAAGGTCAGTTTTTTGATCAAATTGTGACCCCAAGGCTTAGGGATTTTTTCAAAAAAATCTTTTTCTGCCGGTGAAGTTGTCGAGGGCTGATTTCTTGTCCTGTGATAAATAGCCTTCTGTTTCGACCGCCAAACCTCTCAGGGGAGCATTTGCAACCGCCTGACACCATTTTTGAGTGGATTGCCGAAAGTCAGATTTTTGATGAAATTGTGACCCCGGGGCTTAGGGATTTTTCCAAAAAAAATCTTTTTCTGCCGGTGAAGTTGTCGAGGGCTGATTTCTTGTCCTGTGATAAAAAGCCTTCTGTTTCGACCGCCAAACCTCTCAGGGGAGCATTTGCAACCGTCTGACACCGTTTTTGAGTGAATTCCCAAAAGTCAGATTTTCGATGAAATTGTGACCCCGGGGCTTAGGGTTTTTTTCAAAAAAAATTTTTTCAGCCTGTGAAGTTGACGGGGCTGGTTTCTTGTCTTGTGATAAAAAGCCTTCTGTTTCGCCCGTCAAACCTCGCAGGGAGCATTTGCAACCGTCTGACACCATTTTTGAGTGAATTCCCAAAAGTCCCATTTCTGATGAAATTGTGACCCTGGGGCTTGGGGATTTTTTTCAAAGAAATCTTTTTCTGCCGGTGAAGTTGTCGAGGGCTGATTTCTTGTCCTGTGATAAAAAGCCTTCTGTTTCGACCGCCAAACCTCTCAGGGGAGCATTTGCTACCGTCTGGCACCATTTTAAAGTGAATTCCCAAAGGTCAGTTTTTTGATGAAATTGTGACCCCAAGGCTTAGGGATTTTTTCAAAAAAATATTTTTCTGCCGGTGAAGTTGTTGAGGGCTGATTTCTTGTCCTGTGATAAAAAGCCTTCTGTTTCGACCGCCAAACCTCTCAGGGGAGCATTTGCAACCGTCTGACACCATTTTTGAGTGGATTGCCGAAAGTCAGATTTTTGATGAAATTGTGACCCCGGGGCTTAGGGATTTTTCCAAAAAAATCTTTTTCTGCCTGTGAAGTTGTCGAGGGCTGATTTCTTGTCCTGTGATAAATAGCCTTCTGTTTCGACCGCCAAACCTCTCAGGGGAGCATTTGCAACCGCCTGACACCATTTTTGAGTGGATTGCCGAAAGTCAGATTTTTGATGAAATTGTGATCCCGGGGCTTAGGGATTTTTCCAAAAAAAATCTTTTTCTGCCGGTGAAGTTGTCGAGGGCTGATTTCTTGTCCTGTGATAAAAAGCCTTCTGTTTCGACCGCCAAACCTCTCAGGGGAGCATTTGCAACCGTCTGACACCGTTTTTGAGTGAATTCCCAAAAGTCAGATTTTCGATGAAATTGTGACCCCGGGGCTTAGGGTTTTTTTCAAAAAAAATTTTTTCAGCCTGTGAAGTTGACGGGGCTGGTTTCTTGTCTTGTGATAAAAAGCCTTCTGTTTCGCCCGTCAAACCTCGCAGGGAGCATTTGCAACCGTCTGACACCATTTTTGAGTGAATTCCCAAAAGTCCCATTTCTGATGAAATTGTGACCCTGGGGCTTGGGGATTTTTTTCAAAGAAATCTTTTTCTGCCGGTGAAGTTGTCGAGGGCTGATTTCTTGTCCTGTGATAAAAAGCCTTCTGTTTCGACCGCCAAACCTCTCAGGGGAGCATTTGCTACCGTCTGGCACCATTTTAAAGTGAATTCCCAAAGGTCAGTTTTTTGATGAAATTGTGACCCCAAGGCTTAGGGATTTTTTCAAAAAAATATTTTTCTGCCGGTGAAGTTGTTGAGGGCTGATTTCTTGTCCTGTGATAAAAAGCCTTCTGTTTCGACCGCCAAACCTCTCAGGGGAGCATTTGCAACCGTCTGACACCATTTTTGAGTGGATTGCCGAAAGTCAGATTTTTGATGAAATTGTGACCCCGGGGCTTAGGGATTTTTCCAAAAAAATCTTTTTCTGCCTGTGAAGTTGTCGAGGGCTGATTTCTTGTCCTGTGATAAATATCGTTCTGTTTCGACTGCCAAACCTCTCGGGGTTGCATTTGCAACCGTCTGGCACCATTTTTGAGTGGATTGCCAAAAGTCAGATTTTTGATGAAATTGTCACCCCGGGGCTTAGGGTTTTTTTCAAAAAAATCTTTTTCTGCCGGTGAAGTTGTCGAGGGCTGATTTTGTGTCCTGTGATAAAAAGCCTTCTGTTTCGACCGTCAAACCTCTCAGGGGAGCATTTGCAACCGTCTGGCACCATTTTTGAGTGAATTCCCCAAAATCCCATTTTTGATGAAATTGTGACCCCAGGCCTTTGGGATTTTTTCAAAAAAATCTTTTCCTGCCGGTGAAGTTGTTGAGGGCTGATTTCTTGTCCTGTGATAAAAAGCCTTCTGTTTCCACCGCCAAACCTCGCAGGGAGCATTTGCAACCATCAGGCACCATTTTTGAGGGGATTGCCAAAAGTCAGATTTCTGATGAAGTTGTGACCCCGGGGCTTAGGGATTTTTTCAAAAAAATCTTTTTCTGCCGGTGAAGTTGTCGAGGGCTGATTTTGTGTCCTGTGATAAAAAGCCTTCTGTTTCGACCGTCAAACCTCTCAGGGGAGCATTTGCAACCGTCTGGCACCATTTTTGAGTGAATTCCCCAAAATCCCATTTTTGATGAAATTGTGACCCCAGGCCTTTGGGATTTTTTCAAGAAAATCATTTTCTGCCGCTGAAGTTGTAGAGGGCTGATTTCTTGTCCTGTGATAAAAAGCCTTCTGTTTCGACCGCCAAACCTCTCAGGGGAGCATTTGCAACGGTCTGGCACCATTTTTGAGTGAATTCCCAAAAGTCCCATTTTTGATGAAATTGTGACCCCGGGGCTTAGGGATTTTTTCAAAAATATTTGTTTCAGCCGATGAAGTTGTCGGGGTCTGATTTCTTGTCCTGTGATAAAAAGCCTCCTGTTTCGACCGCCAAACCTCTCAGGGGAGCATTTGCTACCGTCTGGCACCATTTTAAAGTGAATTCCCAAAGGTCAGTTTTTTGATCAAATTGTGACCCCAAGGCTTAGGGATTTTTTCAAAAAAATCTTTTTCTGCCGGTGAAGTTGTCGAGGGCTGATTTCTTGTCCTGTGATAAATAGCCTTCTGTTTCGACCGCCAAACCTCTCAGGGGAGCATTTGCAACCGCCTGACACCATTTTTGAGTGGATTGCCGAAAGTCAGATTTTTGATGAAATTGTGACCCCGGGGCTTAGGGATTTTTCCAAAAAAAATCTTTTTCTGCCGGTGAAGTTGTCGAGGGCTGATTTCTTGTCCTGTGATAAAAAGCCTTCTGTTTCGACCGCCAAACCTCTCAGGGGAGCATTTGAAACCGTCTGACACCGTTTTTGAGTGAATTCCCAAAAGTCAGATTTTCGATGAAATTGTGACCCCGGGGCTTAGGGTTTTTTTCAAAAAAAAAATTTTCAGCCTGTGAAGTTGACGGGGCTGGTTTCTTGTCTTGTGATAAAAAGCCTTCTGTTTCGCCCGTCAAACCTCTCAGGGGAGCATTTGCAACCGTCTGACACCATTTTTGAGTGAATTCCTAAAAATCCCATTTTTGATGAAATTGTGACCCCGGGCCTTGGCGATTTTTTCAAAAAAATCTTTTCCTGCCGGTGAAGTTGTTGAGGGCTTATTTCTTGTCCTGTGATAAAAAGCCTTCTGTTTCCACCGCCAAACCTCTCAGGGGAGCATTTGCAACTGTCTGGCACCATTTTTGAGTGGATTGCCAACAGTCAGATTTTTGATGAAATTGTGACCCCGGGGCTTAGGGAATTTTCAAAAAAATCTTTTTCTGCCGGTGAAGTTGTCGAGGGCTGATTTCTTGTCCTGTGATAAAAAGCCTTCTGTTTCCACCGCCCAAACTTGCAGGGAGCATTTGCAACCGTCTTGCACCATTTTTGAGTGAATTCCCAAAAATCCCATTTTTGATGAAATTGTGACCCCGGGCCTTGGGGATTTTTTCAAAAAAATCTTTTCCTGCCGGTGAAGTTGTCAAGGACTGATTTCTTGTCCTGTGATAAAAAGCCTTCTGTTTCGACCGCCAAACCTCCCAGGGGAGCATTTGCAATCGCCTGGCACCAATTTTGAGTGGATTGCCAAAAGTCAGATTTCTGATGAAATTGTGACCCCGGGGCTTTGGGAATTTTCAAAAAAATCTTTTTCTGCCTGTGAAGTTGTCGAGGGCTGATTTCTTGTCCTGTGATAAAAAGCCTTCTGTTTCCACCGCCAAAACTTGCAGGGAGCATTTGCAACCGTCTGACACCATTTTTGAGTGAATTCCCAAAAGTCAGATTTTTGATGAAATTGTGACCCCGGGGCTTAGGGATTTTTTCAAAAACATCTTTTTCTGCCGTTGAAGTTGTCGAGGGCTGATTTCTTGTCCTGTGATAAAAAGCCTTCTGTTTCGACCGCCAAAGCTCTCAGGGGAGCATTTGCAACCGTTTGACACCATTTTTGAGTGAATTCCCAAAAGTCCCATTTTTGATGAAATTGTGACCCCGGAGCTTAGGGATTTTTCCAAAAAAATCTTTTTCTGCCTGTGAAGTTGTCAAGGGCTGATTTCTTGTCCTGTGATAAAAAGCCTTCTGTTTCGACCGCCAAAGCTCTCAGGGGAGCATTTGCAACCGTTTGACACCATTTTTGAGTGAATTCCCAAAAGTCCCAATTTTGATGAAATTGTGACCCCGGGGCTTAGGGATTTTTTCAAAAAAATCTTTTTCTGCCGGTGAAGTTGTCGAGGGCTGATTTTGTGTCCTGTGATAAAAAGCCTTCTGTTTCGACCGTCAAACCTCTCAGGGGAGCATTTGCAACCGTCTGGCACCATTTTTGAGTGAATTCCCCAAAATCCCATTTTTGATGAAATTGTGACCCCAGGCCTTTGGGATTTTTTCAAAAAAATCTTTTCCTGCCGGTGAAGTTGTTGAGGGCTGATTTCTTGTCCTGTGATAAAAAGCCTTCTGTTTCCACCGCCAAACCTCGCAGGGAGCATTTGCAACCATCAGGCACCATTTTTGAGGGGATTGCCAAAAGTCAGATTTCTGATGAAATTGTGACCCCGGGGCTTAGGGATTTTTTCAAGAAAATCATTTTCTGCCGCTGAAGTTGTAGAGGGCTGATTTCTTGTCCTGTGATAAAAAGCCTTCTGTTTCGACCGCCAAACTTCTCAGGGGAGCATTTGCAATCGCCTGGCACCATTTTTGAGTGGATTGCCAAAAATCCCATTTTTGATGAAATTGTGACCCCGGGGCTTAGGGATTTTTTCAAAAAAATCTTTTTCTGCCGGTGAAGTTGTTGAGGACTGATTTCTTGTCCTGTGATAAAAAGCCTTCTGTTTCGACCGCCAAACCTCTCAGGGGAGCATTTGCAACCGCCTGGCACCATTTATGAGTGGAATGCCAAAAGTCATATTTTTGATGAAATTGTGACCCTGGGGCGTAGGGATTTTTTCAAAAAAATCTTTTTCAGCCGGTGAAGTTGTTGGGGGCTGATTTCTTGTCCTGTGATAAAAAGCCTTCTGTTTCGACCGCCAAACCTCTCAGGGGAGCATTTGCCACCGTCTGGCACCATTTTTGAGTGAGTTCCCAAAAGTCAGATTTTTGATGAAATTGTGATCCCGGGGCTTAGGGATTATTTCAAAAAAATCTTTTTCTGCCGGTGAAGTTGTCGAGGGCTGATTTCTTGTCCTGTGATAAAAAGCCTTCTGTTTCGACCGCCAAACCTCTCAGGGGGGATTTGCAACCGTCTGGCACCATTTTTGAGTGAATTCCCAAAAGTCAGATTTTTGATGAAATTGTGACCCCGGGGCTTAGGGATTTTTTCAAAAAAAATATTTCTGCCGGTTAAGTTGTCAGGGGCTGATTTCTTGTCCTGTGATAAAAAGCCTTCTGTTTTGACCGCCAAACCTCTCAGGGGAGCATTTGCAACCGTCTGGCACCATTTTTGAGTGAATTCCCAAAAGTCCCATTTTTTATGAAATTGTGACCCCGGTTCTTAGCGATATTTTCAAAAAAATCTTTTTCTGCCGGTGAAGTTGTCGAGGGCTGATTTCATGTCCTGTGATAAAAAGCCTTCTGTTTCGAAGGCCAAACCTCTCAGGGGAGCATTTGCAACCGTCTGGCACCACTTTTGAGTGAATTCCCAAAAGTCAGATTTTTGATGAAATTGTGACCCCGGGGCTTAGGGATTTTTTCAAAAAAAATATTTCTGCCGTTTAAGATGTCGGGGGCTGATTTCTTGTCCTGTGATAAAAAGCCTTCTGTTTCGACCGCCAAACCTCTCAGGGGAGCATTTGCTACCGTCTGACACCATTTTTGAGTGAATTCCCAAAAGTGAGATTTTTGATGAAATTGTGACCCCGGGGCTTAGGGATTTTTTCAAAAAAATCATTTTCTGCCGGTGAAGTTGTCGAGGGCTGATTTCTTGTCCTGTGATAAAAAGCCTTCTGTTTCGACCGCCAAACCTCTCAGGGCAGCATTTGCAACCGTCTGGCACCATTTTTGAGTGAATTCCCAAAAGTCCCAATTTTGATGAAATTGTGACCCCGGGGCTTAGGGATTTTTCCAAAAAAATCTTTTTCTGCCGGTGAAGTTGTCGAGGGCTGATTTCTTGTCCTGTGATAAATATCGTTCTGTTTCGACTGCCAAACCTCTCGGGGTTGCATTTGCAACCGTCTGGCACCATTTTTGAGTGGATTGCCAAAAGTCAGATTTTTGATGAAATTGTGACCCCGGGGCTTAGGGATTTTTTCAAAAAAATCTTTTTCTGCCGGTGAAGTTGTCGAGGGCTGATTTTGTGTCCTGTGATAAAAAGCCTTCTGTTTCGACCGTCAAACCTCTCAGGGGAGCATTTGCAACCGTCTGGCACCATTTTTGAGTGAATTCCCCAAAATCCCATTTTTGATGAAATTGTGACCCCAGGCCTTTGGGATTTTTTCAAAAAAATCTTTTCCTGCCGGTGAAGTTGTTGAGGGCTGATTTCTTGTCCTGTGATAAAAAGCCTTCTGTTTCCACCGCCAAACCTCGCAGGGAGCATTTGCAACCATCAGGCACCATTTTTGAGGGGATTGCCAAAAGTCAGATTTCTGATGAAGTTGTGACCCCGGGGCTTAGGGATTTTTTCAAGAAAATCATTTTCTGCCGCTGAAGTTAGAGAGAGCTGATTTCTTGTCCTGTGATAAAAAGCCTTCTGTTTCGACCGCCAAACCTCTCAGGGGAGCATTTGCAACGGTCTGGCACCATTTTTGAGTGAATTCCCAAAAGTCCCATTTTTGATGAAATTGTGACCCCGGGGCTTAGGGATTTTTTCAAAAATATTTGTTTCAGCCGATGAGGTTGTCGGGGGCTGATTTCTTGTCCTGTGATAAAAAGCCTCCTGTTTCGACCGCCAAACCTCTCAGGGGAGCATTTGCTACCGTCTGGCACCATTTTAAAGTGAATTCCCAAAGGTCAGTTTTTTGATCAAATTGTGACCCCAAGGCTTAGGGATTTTTTCAAAAAAATCTTTTTCTGCCGGTGAAGTTGTCGAGGGCAGATTTCTTGTCCTGTGATAAAAAGCCTTCTGTTTCCACCGCCAAAACTTGCAGGGAGCATTTGCAACCGTCTGACACCATTTTTGAGTGAATTCCCAAAAGTCAGATTTTTGATGAAATTGTGACCCCGGGGCGTAGGGATTTTTTCAAAAAAATCTTTTTCTGCCGGTGAAGTTGACGAGGGCTGATTTTGTGTCCTGTGATAAATAGCCTTCTGTTTCGACCGCCAAAACTCTCAGGGGAGCATTTGCAACCGTCTTGCACCATTTTTGAGTGAATTCCCAAAAATCCCATTTTTGATGAAATTGTGACCCCGGGCCTTGGGGATTTTTTCAAAAAAATCTTTTCTGGCCGGTGAAGTTGTCAAGGACTGATTTCTTGTCCTGTGATAAAAAGCCTTCTGTTTCGACCGCCAAACCTCCCAGGGGAGCATTTGCAATCGCCTGGCACCAATTTTGAGTGGATTGCCAAAAGTCAGATTTCTGATGAAATTGTGACCCCGGGGCTTTGGGAATTTTCAAAAAAATCTTTTTCTGCCGGTGAAGTTGTCGAGGGCTGATTTCTTGTCCTGTGATAAAAAGCCTTCTGTTTCCACCGCCAAAACTTGCAGGGAGCATTTGCAACCGTCTGACACCATTTTTGAGTGAATTCCCAAAAGTCAGATTTTTGATGAAATTGTGACCCCGGGGCTTGTGATTTTTTCAAAAAAATCTTTTTCTGCCGGTGAAGTTGTCGAGGGCTGATTTTGTGTCCTGTGATAAAAAGCCTTCTGTTTCGACCGTCAAACCTCTCAGGGGAGCATTTGCAACCGTCTGGCACCATTTTTGAGTGAATTCCCCAAAATCCCATTTTTGATGAAATTGTGACCCCAGGCCTTTGGGATTTTTTCAAAAAAATCTTTTCCTGCCGGTGAAGTTGTTGAGGGCTGATTTCTTGTCCTGTGATAAAAAGCCTTCTGTTTCCACCGCCAAACCTCGCAGGGAGCATTTGCAACCATCAGGCACCATTTTTGAGGGGATTGCCAAAAGTCAGATTTCTGATGAAATTGTGACCCCGGGGCTTAGGGATTTTTTCAAGAAAATCATTTTCTGCCGCTGAAGTTGTAGAGGGCTGATTTCTTGTCCTGTGATAAAAAGCCTTCTGTTTCGACCGCCAAACCTCTCAGGGGAGCATTTGCAACGGTCTGGCACCATTTTTGAGTGAATTCCCAAAAGTCCCAATTTTGATGAAATTGTGACCCCGGGGCTTAGGGATTTTTTCAAAAAAATCTTTTTCTGCTGGTGAAGTTGTTGAGGGCTGATTTCTTGTCCTGTGATAAAAAGCCTTCTGTTTCGACCGCCAAACCTCTCAGGGGAGCATTTGCAACCGCCTGGCACCATTTATGAGTGGAATGCCAAAAGTCATATTTTTGATGAAATTGTGACCCTGGGGCATAGGGATTTTTTCAAAAAAATCTTTTTCAGCCGGTGAAGTTGTTGGGGGCTGATTTCTTGTCCTGTGATAAAAAGCCTTCTGTTTCGACCGCCAAACCTCTCGGGGGAGCATTTGCAACCGTCTGGCACCATTTTTGAGTGAGTTCCCAAAAGTCAGATTTTTGATGAAATTGTGACCCCGGGGCTTAGGGATTATTTCAAAAAAATCTTTTTCTGCCGGTGAAGTTGTCGAGGGCTGATTTCTTGTCCTGTGATAAAAAGCCTTCTGTTTCGACCGCCAAACCTCTCAGGGGAGCATTTGCAACCGTCTGGCACCATTTTTGAGTGAATTCCCAAAAGTCAGATTTTTGATGAAATTGTGACCCCGGGGCTTAGGGATTTTTTCAAAAAAAATATTTCTGCCGGTTAAGTTGTCAGGGGCTGATTTCTTGTCCTGTGATAAAAAGCCTTCTGTTTTGACCGCCAAACCTCTCAGGGGAGCATTTGCAACCGTCTGGCACCATTTTTGAGTGAATTCCCAAAAGTCCCATTTTTTATGAAATTGTGACCCCGGGGCTTAGGGATATTTTCAAAAAAATCTTTTTCTGCCGGTGAAGTTGTCGAGGGCTGATTTCTTGTCCTGTGATAAAAAGCCTTCTGTTTCGACCGCCAAACCTCTCAGGGGAGCATTTGCAACCGTCTGGCACCATTTTTGAGTGAATTCCCAAAAGTCAGATTTTTGATGAAATTGTCACCCCGGGGCTTAGGGATTTTTTCAAAAAAAATATTTCTGCCGGTTAAGTTGTCAGGGGCTGATTTCTTGTCCTGTGATAAAAAGCCTTCTGTTTTGACCGCCAAACCTCTCAGGGGAGCATTTGCAACCGTCTGGCACCATTTTTGAGTGAATTCCCAAAAGTCCCATTTTTTATGAAATTGTGACCCCGGGGCTTAGGGATATTTTCAAAAAAATCTTTTTCTGCCGGTGAAGTTGTCGAGGGCTGATTTCATGTCCTGTGATAAAAAGCCTTCTGTTTCGAAGGCCAAACCTCTCAGGGGAGCATTTGCAACCGTCTGGCACCACTTTTGAGTGAATTCCCAAAAGTCAGATTTTTGATGAAATTGTGACCCCGGGGCTTAGGGATTTTTTCAAAAAAAAAATATTTCTGCCGTTTAAGATGTCGGGGGCTGATTTCTTGTCCTGTGATAAAAAGCCTTCTGTTTCGACCGCCAAACCTCTCAGGGCAGCATTTGCAACCGTCTGGCACCATTTTTGAGTGAATTCCCAAAAGTACCAATTTTGATGAAATTGTGACCCCGGGGCTTAGGGATTTTTTCAAAAAAATCTTTTTCTGCCGGTGAAGTTGTCGAGGGCTGATTTCTTGTCCTGTGATAAAAAGCCTTCTGTTTCGACCGCCAAACCTCTCAGGGGAGTATTTGCAACCGCCTGGCACCATTTTTGAGTGGAATGCCAAAAGTCATATTTTTGATGAAATTGTGACCCCGGGGCTTAGGGATTTTTTCAAAAAAAATATTTCTGCCGTTTAAGATGTCGGGGGCTGATTTCTTGTCCTGTGATAAAAAGCCTTCTGTTTCGACCGCCAAACCTCTCAGGGGAGCATTTGCAACCGTCTGGCACCATTTTTGAGTGAATTCCCAAAAGTCCCATTTTTGATGAAATTGTGACCCCGGGGCATAGGGATTTTTTCAAAAAAAAATTGTTTCAGCCGGTGAAGTTGTTGGGGGCTGATTTCTTGTCCTGTGATAAAAAGCCTTCTGTTTCGACCGCCAAACCTCTCAGGGGAGCATTTGCAACCGTCTGGCACCATTTTTGAGTGAATTCCCAAAAGTCAGATTTTTGATGAAATTGTGACCCCGGGGCTTAGGGATTATTTCAAAAAAATCTTTTTCTGCCGGTGAAGTTGTCGAGGACTGATTTCTTGTCCTGTGATAAAAAGCCTTCTGTTTCGACCGCCAAACCTCTCAGGGGAGCATTTGCAACCGTCTGGCACCATTTTTGAGTGAATTCCCAAAAGTCAGATTTTTGATGAAATTGTGACCCCGGGGCTTAGGGATTTTTTCAAAAAAAATATTTCTGCCGGTTAAGTTGTCGGGGGCTGATTTCTTGTCCTGTGATAAAAAGCCTTCTGGGGGCTTCCGGCTGCTGCGATCTCAGTGCAAGCAGGGTTCTCACCGGGAGGGAGAACTCGAGCTATTTTGAAGGATTGGGGGCAACTCTAGGGCGCGGAGACCCCCCAAAACTCTCTTGAAGGGTGTTCAGAGAGTCTAGTCCCCGGCACGGCCAGAGAAAGACCAAACCGGCTGCCAGGTAACCTCGGAAGAGGCGAAGAGCGTGGGCGGAGAGGTCTAGCGGTCAAGGGGGAGCCATTACTCACCTTCAGATAGCGAAGCCCTGAGCTTGCAGGGAGAGCAGTACGCTCTCAGAACAAAGAACTCCGACTCTTGCAACTTTGTAATTAAGATAAAAAGAACAAGGAAGCCTCGGAGGGAGTAAAGAGAAACAAACGGAGTTTAGCTGATAGCCGAAATCAATTTAGACGCGGAAAGACGCCAGTGCGGGGAAAAGAGAAAGGGAGTCGCCTTAGCGGTTACGCTGTTTCCCTTTCTGTATTCCTCCCTCCAAACAAGCTGAATAGAAGGAAAAGTATGCTGGAGAGGAAGAGGGAAGAAAGGGGGCCAGAGACAAAGCATTAGGACTTGGCGTTTTTGGTGAACCGGAGGCTGTGAAGAGGAGAAGGGGTGTTTCTCTATCTTAGCGTCAGAATTCAGGAGAACGAAGCCGGAAGAGAAACCCCTGCCACCATTTGAGACTTTTTGTGCGTGAGTTTGTGAAAAGCAGAAAGAGGACAGTGATAATATCCATATTGGAGCTAATAAGCATACTGTTCTCCATCTCTTTTCCCTTGTTTGGAGACTAGGGTTTTTGAACTTCTGGGAGCTCCTGGGAACACTTTGGGAACACTTTGGGAATTGGCGTCAGTGCATATCGGTTTGACGGCCTCTTGTGTTAAAATGAAGTTGGTGTGATTTGAGACTGGCCTCCGCTCCACCTGCCCTTTTCCTTTTCTCCCCTCCTTCTTCTACTCATCACCCCCTATTTTAATACCCCCCCCCTCGTATATCTACTATGGAACATGGACTAGCCTGATTGGAGGCGGGACAAACCCCCGACATTGGAGCATTCCGCCTTGAAGGAAGAGGACTGTACAGTAAGAACTTGACATCGATTCTATATATACAGACTTCGATACTGACTTTTGGGGAAATACATATATAAAGAATTGGGAATTCTGAACAGTAACACTAAAGAAAGAAAGAGGGTATTACAAAAACGGACAAAGCGGGCGGTATAAAGGAAATCATCTGAAACAAACTCAGGGGGCGAGAAATTATCGGGGACAAGGGGAGATAAAAGTGTATAAGTATTTAAGATGTCACATACAGGGAAAAAAGGAATGAATGGCGGGACCCCTGGGGATAGGAGGGGCTCTAAGCAAGAGGTAGACTTTAAGTCGGATATTTTGAAGATGTTTACAGAGATCAAACAAAGCCAAGCCAATTTAGAATATAAATTAGAGCAAGTGGATAACAGGATCGGGAAAATGGATAAAAAAATGGATGAGACTGTTAACGAACTTAAGGGCCAAATAAAAGAAATATTTAGGAGAACGCAGCTTACAGAGGAAGGGTTAAAGAAGACAAGGGTAGAATTAAAGGATATTAAGAGGGATAAAGAAAGGATTAAAACTGAAATGATGGACTTAAATAAGGCTCAGGAAGAGATGAAGGACATTATTGCGATGAATGAACTGAGGCAGAGGGAGGTTAATCTGAAATTTAGAGCTGTGTCAGAGACCCAAAATGAAAATATTAAAGAGAGATTGACAATGGAGTTAGCAGAATGGATGGGTTTACCAGTGGAGGAAATGGCCAATAATATACAAAATGCATTCAGAATGCGCGTTAACACAACAAGAGGAAGGAAACTTATAGGTGATTGTCTGATTACATTCAAGGATAAAGAAATGAGAAATAGGATCCTTCAAAGGAATAGAGAAAAGAGGTTGAATATAGATGGGAATTATATAATTATTTTTAAAGATGTCCCGATCAGACTACTCAAACGAAGAGATTACTATAAATCCTTGGCGCAGGTACTGAGAAGAAATAAGATCGAATTTAGATGGGAATTCCCGGAAGGGATATCATTTGTATATAGAGGTAAGAGACACAAGTTGTCAAGTCAAGAAGAAACCGGGAAGTTCTTGAGGAAGTACAAGGAACTTAAAGTGGAGGTAAATGGAACGGGGGCTGGAGGAGATGAGGGGGCCCCATCAGGAGAGTCAGGAGAAGGGGATGAGGAGGAGGAAGGAGGAAGTAGATTGGGCGAAGAGGCAGAGGAGGAAGCGGAGGACTCAGGGAACCCTTAAAGGAAAAGAGAATTCGAATAAAACTCAGGCGAAAACTTAACTTCTGAAGTGAAAGTTAAGCATCATGGGATTAAAAATCTGGAACTGGAATATTAATGGGATGAACGATAAAAATAAGAGGAATAAAATTGAGCAATATTTGAAAAAGAAAAATTTGGACATTATCTGTCTACAGGAAACGCACGTTGCTAGAAGGCATAGGAAAGTGTTAATTAACAAAAGGTTGGGAAAGGAATTTGAATCCTCAGACAAGGTAAAGAAAAGAGGTGTGGTACTGTATGTTAAAAATAATTTAGAAGCCAAAACAATATTTAAGGATGAAGAGGGGAGGATGATAGGGGTCAGTATTAACTGGCAAGGTGAAAAGCTGATGGTAGTGGGGCTATACGCCCCAAATGGTAGTAAAACGGAATTCTTTAAAAGATTAGAAGAGAAGTTGATGGAATTTGTGGATCAAAAAATAATTTTAATGGGGGATATGAACGGGGTTGTTTCACTAGAAATGGATAGACAAAGAGAAGGAACAAACAAAGAAGGAAAGTTACCAAAAACCTTCTTCTCCATGGTAGAAAATTGCAATCTGGTGGACATCTGGCGTCTCAGACACCCGCTTGACAAACAATTCACCTTTCATTCTGAGCCTAACCAATCGCTGTCGCGCATAGACCAGATATGGGTCTCAAAGGAACTGTGTCCAAGAGCTAAATTAATAGAAATAAGACCAAAAGTAATTTCAGATCACAGCCCAACAGAGCTGGAACTGGAAAGCCTAGAGACAAGAACCTTCAGATGGAGATTAAAAGACCACCTTTTAGATGATCAGAAAGTTGTGGAAAAGGCACAGAAAAAACTGATAGATTATTTTAAAGATAATGGTGATAAAGGAACAAAGGATAGCGTTGTCTGGGATGCGAGTAAGGCTGTAATAAGAGGGTTCTTTATCCAACAGAATGCAATCAAAAATAGGAATAGAGAGAAAAACAAAGAGGAAATTCTAAAACAGATAATGGTTAATGAACAAAAACTATCACAAAAACCAAATTGTCAAAAAACGAAGGAAAGAATTAAAATTCTACAAGCCCAGTTTGCTATAATAATAAATAGAGAGGTGGAGTGGAACATTAAAAAACTAAGGCAAAAAAATTTTGAATTTGCGAATAAATCAGGTAAATGGCTTGCCTGGCAAATAAAAAAAAGGAAGGAGCAAGGTGTAATTAATAAAATAACAGTGGAGGGAGTAGAAAGAACTGACCCCAAAGGAATTAAGAGCGAATTCCTCAGCTATTACAGGAATTTGTATAAAGATCAAGAGAAAGTTGGTTTAAGGAGGATAGAGAGATTCTTGAAGGATAAAAGGGTGCAAAAAATCTCAATAGAGGAAAAGCAACGTTTGAATACACCAATTGGAAATGAGGAAATAGAGGAGGCAATTAAAGATTTAAAGAGGGGTAAGGCACCAGGCCCTGACGGATTCACAGCCGGCTACTACAAAGAAATGAAATCTATTTTGGTGGGACCTCTAAAAACGATTATGAACAATATCTTAAAGAAAGGAGAAACCCCAGAGACCTGGAAAGAGGCATATATTACGTTTATCCCCAAACAGGATGCAGATCCAACCCAGGTTAAAAACTACAGACCAATTTCACTCCTGAACACAGATTATAAGATATTTGCAGGAATTCTGGCAAGAAGGCTGAAGATTTTGCTATCAGAAATTATTCACAGGGACCAGGCGGGATTCCTGCCAGGTCGGCAGATGAGAGATAACACAAGAAATATAATTAATATGCTAGAATACCTGTCTGTTAGGATTGACAAACAAGCTATAATGGTGTTTGTAGATGCCGAGAAGGCATTCGATAACGTGATATGGAACTTTATGTTGAAGAACTTAGAACACATGGATGTGGGTAACGATTTCTTTAATGGGGTAAAAGCAATATACACAGAGCAGAAGGCCAAATTGATCATAAACAATATGGTGACGGAGGAGATAAGGATACAGAAGGGAACAAGACAAGGATGTCCGCTTTCCCCGTTACTATTTATAACTGTGTTAGAAGTCCTTATGAACTCAATAAGACAAAACGAGAATATAAAAGGAGTATCAGTAGGACAGAATGTTTATAAGACCAAAGCCTTCGCCGACGACTTAGTAATAATGACAGAAGAACCAGCAACGGCAATAGGGGAAATATTAAAGGAAATAGAACAATTTGGAGAAGTGGCAGGCTTTAAATTAAATAAGACAAAAACGAAAATGATAGGAAAAAACGTGGACCCAAAGATAATTGAAACAATCCAACAACAATCGCAGATAGAGATGGTCAAAAAAGTCAAATACCTCGGCATCTGGTTAACACCCAAAAACATAGACTTATTCAAAAATAATTATGAGCCGATGTGGAAGGAAATAAAGAAAGATTTAGAGAAATGGGGAGGGCTAAAATTGTCACTCTGGGGAAGGATTAATGTAATTAAGATGAATGTCTTATCAAGGTTGATGTTTCTATTCCAGACCATCCCTATAATCAAAGGGAGTCGAATCTTTAAGGAATGGCAAAGGATAGTCTCAAGATTCATATGGCAGGGCAAAAAACCCAGAATTCAGTTCAAATTACTGACAGACGTAAAGGAAAGAGGGGGCTTTGCCCTGCCGGATCTGAAACTGTACTATGAGGCATCATGCCTATGTTGGATAAAAGAATGGGTAAAATTGGTGAATACGGAGCTGCTCGACTTAGAGGGCTTCGATAATAGATTCGGCTGGCACGCGTATTTATGGAAGAACAAAAGGAAAGTACACAAGGGGTTTGCAAATCACATTTTTAGAGGGCCGCTTATCGAAGTTTGGGAAAGATATCAAAATTTGTTAGAGCCGAAAACACCACATTGGCTTTCACCTCTCGAAGTAATGAGTATAAAAACCATTAATATGAGAAGCAATTGGGCAACTTATGATCAGCTACTAACTAAGGTTGAAGGGAAATGGAAGCTAAAACCGTATGAGCAAACAAAGGAATATGTTTACGATTGGCTACATCACCATCAGGTGAACCAGATGTTTAGTAAAGATATCAAAGAAAGAGGTTATGCAGATAAAGACTCAAAATTCCAGACAGAAATAATAAATAATAAAGTGAAAATTATATCTAAGATATATAGGATGTTGTTGGACTGGAATTTAGGCGATGAGGAAGTCAAATCGGTGATGATCCATTGGTCTAGGGATATAGGTCATAGCATACAGTTTGAGGATTGGGAGAAACTTTGGAAGGAGGGGGTAAACTTTACGGCGTGTACTTCGATAAGGGAAAACGTCATGAAGATGTTTTATAGGTGGTACTTGACACCCATGAAATTATCAAAAATGTATAAGGTGGATAATAAGTGCTGGAGATGCAAAGACATAGAGGGCTCCTTCTACCATATGTGGTGGGAGTGCAGAAGGGTGAAACAATTTTGGGAGAAAGTACACACTGAATTGAAGAAGATATTAAAGTACACGTTCATAAAGAAACCAGAAATCTTTCTTCTAGGGATATTAGGACAAGAGATAAAAAAGGAAGATCGCAGATTGGTATACTATGCGGTTACGGCAGCAAGGGTAGTATTAGCCCAGAAGTGGAAACTACGGGAAACCCCAACGGTGGAGGAGTGGAGATCTAAGTTGTCGGATTACGCAGAGTTGGATAGATTAACAGGA
The DNA here is from genome assembly GCF_964234715.1 of Podarcis melisellensis. NCBI lineage: Eukaryota > Metazoa > Chordata > Lepidosauria > Squamata > Lacertidae > Podarcis > Podarcis melisellensis. Next base: position 83,815,252 of record NC_138537.1, read on the forward strand.
AAAGTTAGATACATAAGAGACCAAGTGTTCACCAAAGATTGGGAAAAGTATGTAGATTATCTGGAATGTATTAGCGAAGGGCAAATAACGCTAAAGGGATTTAGAGACGCACTGTGAAAGACTAAGAGTTATTGTGCAAAGCAAATAGGAATTAGGAATGGGTATAATGACAATATAAGTAATGAAACGTGTAATTTTATTTATTGCTTCGAATGATTTATGGACAGGCTGAAGGAAGTCCCGTAAGAGACGACTATGTTATATGGATGATATGGAAATGATAATTGCTGTTTATTATTTTTAATTTTTTTCTTCTGTGTATTTTTTTTTTTTTTGTATTTGTGTGTTACCTTGTGTTCTTTTTGGAAATAACTAATAAAAAAGAATGAGAGAAAAAAAAAAAAAGATAAAAAGCCTTCTGTTTTGACCGCCAAACCTCTCAGGGGAGCATTTGCAACCGTCTGGCACCATTTTTGAGTGAATTCCCAAAAGTGAGATTTTTGATGAAATTGTGACCCCCCGCGGGGCTTAGAGATTTTTCCAAAAAAATCTTTTTCAGCCAGTGAAGTTGTCGGGGGCTGATTTCTTGTCCTGGGATAAAAAGCCTTCTGTTTCGAGCGCCAAACCTCTTAGGGGAGCATTTGCAACCGTCTGGCACCATTTTTGAGTGAATACCCAAAAGTCCCATTTTTGATGAAATTGTGACCCCGGGGCTTAGGGATTTTTTCAAAAATATTTGTTTCAGCCGATGAAGTTGTCGGGGGCTGATTTCTTGTCCTGTGATAAAAAGCCTTCTGTTTCGACTGCCAAACCTGAACAGGTTCCAACCATCTTGGACTGGTTAACACTGGCCTAAACCAGTTCAAACTGTCCTAAACCGGTTCCAACTGGCTTCGACCGGTTCCAACTGGCATGGACCCGTTCCAACTGGTCTGGACCGGTTCCAACCGGCTTTGACCGGTTCTAACTAGCCTAAACTGGTTCAATCTGGCCTAAACCAGCTCAAACTGGCCTAAACCGGCTCAGACTGGCTTCACTCGGTTCAAACTGGTTCCAAGTGGTCTGGACCAGGTCCAACCGGCTTAGACCAGTGCAAACTGGTCTGGTGCAGTTACAAATGATCTGGACTGGTCCCAACCAGCTTTGACCGGTTCAAACTGGCTTCAACCGGTTCCAACCAGCTTGGACCGGTTTAAACTGGCCTAAACTGGTTCCAACCAGTCTGAACCAGATCCAAACGGCTTGGACCGGTTCAAACTGGCCTAAACCGGTTCAAACTAGCTGAAACTGGTTCAAACCAGTCTGAACCGGTTCGAACCGGATTGAATCGGTTCAAACTGGCCTAAACCGGTTCCAACCGGTCTGGACTGGATCAAACTGGCCTAAACCGGTTCCAACCATTCTGGACGGGTTCCAACCAGCTTTGACCATTTCAAACTAGCCTAAACCGGTTCAAACTGGCCAAAACCGGCTCAGACTGGCCTAAACCGGCTCAGACTGGCCTAAACCGTTTCAAACTGGCTTTTACCAGTTCAAACTAGACTAAAGCAGTTCAAAATGACCTAAACCGGCCTGGACCAGGTCCAACCGGCTTAGACCAGTGCAAACTGGTCTGGTGCAGTTCCAACTGATCTGGACTGGTCCTAACCAGCTTTGACCGGTTCAAACTAACCTAAAGCGGTTCAAACCGGCTTCAACCCATTCCAACCGGCTTCGTCCAGTTTCAAACGGCCTGGACCGGTTCCAACCATTCTGGACGTATTCCAGCCAGCTTTGACCGGTTCTAACTAGCCTTAACTGGTTCAACATGGCCTAAACCGGTTCAAACTGGCCTAAACCAGTTCAAACTGGCCTAAACCGGTTCCAACCACTCTGAACCGGTTCCAACTGGCTTGGACCAGTTCAAACTGCCCTAAACTGGTTCCAACTGGCTTCAACCGGTTCAAACTAGCCTAAACCAGTTCAAATTGGCCTAAAGTGGTTCATATTGGACTAAACCGGTTCCAACCGACTTCAACCGGTTCCAACCGGCGTGGACCAGTTCCGACTGATCTGGACCGTTCCCAACCAGCATTGACTGGTTCAAACTAGCCTAAACCGGTTCATACTGGCCTATAGCGGTTCAAATTGGACTAAACCAATTCCAACCATCTTGGACCGGTTAACATTGGCCTAAACCAGTTCAAACTGTCCTAAACCGGTTCCAACTGGCTTTGACCGGTTCCAACTGGCATGGACCCGTTCCAACTGGTCTGGACCGGTTCCAACCGGCTTTGACCGGTTCTAACTATCCTAAAATGATTCAAACTGGCCTAAACCGGCTCAGACTGGCTTCACCCGTTTCAAACAGGTTCCAACTGGTCTGGACCAGCTCCAACCGGCTTAGACCAGAGCAAACTGGTCTGGTGCAGTTCCAACTGATCTGGACTGGTCCCAACCAGCTTTGACCGGTTCAAACCAGCTTCAACCGGTTCCAACCAGCTTGGACCGGTTTAAACTGGCCTAAACTGGTTCCAGTTCTGAACCGGATCCAACCAGCTTGGACCGGTTCAAACTGGCCTAAACCGGTTGAAACTAGCCGAAACTGGTTCAAACCAGTCTGAACCGGTTCCAACCTGATTGAATCGGTTCAAACTGGCCTAAATCGGTTCAAACTGGCCAAAACCGGCTCAGACTGGCTTCACCCGGTTCAAACTGGCTTTTACCAGTTCAAACTAGACTAAAGCAGTTCAAAATGACCTAAACTGGTTCCAACTGGTCTGGACCAGGTCCAACCGGCTTAGACCAGTGCAAACTGGTCTGGTGCAGTTCCAACTGATCTGCACTGGACCCAACCAGCTTTGACTGGTTCAAACTAACCTAAACCGGTTCAAACCGGCTTCAACCAGTTCAACTTGCTTGAATCGGTTCAAACTGGCCTGGAACAGTTCAAACTGGTCTGCACCGGTTCTAACCGGATTTGACTAGTTCAAAGTGGCCTAAAGCGGTTCAAACCGGCTTCAACCCATTCCAACCGGCTTCATCCAGTTCCAAACGGCCTGGACCGGTTCCAACCGTTCTGGACGGATTCCATACCAGCTTGGACCGGTTCAAACTAGCCTAAACCGGTTAAAACTGGCCAAACTGGTTCAAACCGGCTTTGACCAGTTCAAACTAGCAGAAACCGGTTTCAAACTAGCAGACACCGGTTGAAACCGGACTAAACCGGTTCAAACCAGTTTAAACCGGTTCCAACTGGCCTAAACCAGTTCAAACTGGCCTAAACCAGTTCAAAGCGGTCTGAACCGGTTCCAACCGGCATGGACCACTTAAAACTGGCCTAAACCGGTTCCAACCATTCTGGACGGGTTCCAACCAGCAATGACCGTTTCAAACTAGCCTAAACTGGTTCAAACTGGCCTAAACCGGCTCAAACTGGCGTAAACCAGCTCACACTGGCTTCATCCAGTTCAAACTGGATTTTACCTGTTCAAACTAGCCTAAAGCAGTGACCCCGGGGCTTAGGGATTTTTTTTTTAAAAAAATCATATTTTTTTTCCAAAAAAAATTCATATTTTCAGATTTCTTGTCCTGTTTCGACCGCCAAACCTCTCAGGGGAGCATTTGCAACCGTTTGGCACCATTTCTGAATGTATTGCCAAAAGTCAGATTTTTGATGAAATTGTGACCCCGGGGCTTAGGGATTTTTTCAATAAAATCTTTTGCTGCCTGTGAAGTTGTCGAGGGCTGATTTCTTCACCTGTGATAAAAAGCTTTCTGTTTCGAGCGCCAAACCTCTCAGGGGAGCATTTGCAACCGTCTGGCACCTTTTTTGAGTGAATTCCCAAAAATCCCATTTTTGATGAAATTGTGACCCCGGGGCTTAGGGATTTTTCCAAAAAAAATCTTTTTCAGCCAGTGAAGTTGTCGAGGGCAGATTTCTTTTCCTGTGATAAAAAGCCTTCTGTTTCGAGCGCCAAACCTCGTAGGGGAGCATTTGCAACGGTCTGGCACCATTTTTGAGTGGATTGCCGAAAGTCCAATTTTTGATGAAATTGTGACCAAAGGGCTTAGGGATTTTTCCAAAAAAATCTTTTTCTGCCGGTGAACTTGTCGAGGGCTGATTTCTTGTCCTGTGATAAAAAGCCTTCTGTTTCGACCGCCAAACCTCTCAGGGGAGCATTTGCAACCGTCTGGCACCATTTTTGAGTGAATTCCCAAAGTCAGATTTTTGATGAAATTGTGACCCCGGGGCTTAGGGATTTTTTCAAAAAAATCTTTTTCTGCTGGTGAAGTTCTCGAGGGCTGATTTCTTCTCCTGTGAAAAAAAGCCTTCTGTTTCGACCGCCAAACCTCTCAGGGGAGCATTTGCAACCGTCTCGCACCTTTTTTGAGTGATTCCCAAAAATCCCATTTTTGATGAAATTGTGACCTTGGGGATTTTTTCAAAAAAATCTTTTCCTGCCGGTGAAGTTGTCGAGGGCTGATTTCTTGTCCTGTAATAAAAAGCCTTCTCTTTCGACCGCCAAACCTCTCAGGGGAGCATTTGCAACCGTCAGGCACCATTTTTGAGTGGATTACCAAAAGTCAGATTTTTGATGAAATTGTGACCCCGGGGCATAGGGATTTTTTCAAAAAAATCTTTTTCTGCCGGTGAAGTTGTCGAGGGCTGATTTCTTGTCCTGTGATAAAAAGCCTTCTGTTTCCACCGCCAAACCTCGCAGGGAGCAGTTGCAACCATCAGGCACCATTTTTGAGGGGATTGCCAAAAGTCAGATTTTTGATGAAATTGTGACCCCGGGGCTTAGGGATTTTTTCAAAAAAATCTTTTTCTGCCGGTGAAGTTGTCGAGGGCTGATTTCTTGTCCTGTGGTAAAAAGCCTTCTGTTTCGACCCCCAAACCTCTCAGGGGAGCATTTGCAATCGCCTGGCACCATTTTCGAGTGGATTGCCAAAAGTCAGATTTTTGATGAAATTGTGACCCCGAGGCTTAGGGATTTTTTCAAAAAAACTTTTTCTGCCGGTGAAGTTGTCGAGGGCTGATTTCTTGTCCTGTGATAAAAAGCCTTCTGTTTCGACCGCCAAACCTCTCAGGGGAGCATTTGCAACCGTCTGACACCATTTTTGAGTGAATTCCCAAAAGTCCCATTTTTGATGAAATTGTGATACCGGGGCTTAGGGATTTTTTCAAAAAAATCTTTTTCTGCCGTTGAAGTTGTCGAGGGCTGATTTCTTGTCCTGTGATAAAAAGCCTTCTGTTTCGACCGCCAAACCTCTCAGGGGAGCATTTGCAACCGTCTGATACCATTTTTGAGTGAATTCCCAAAAATCCCATTTTTGATGAAATTGTGACCCCGGGGCTTATGGATTTTTTCAAAAAAATCTTTTTCTGCCGGTGAAGTTGTCGGGGGCTGTTTTCTTGTCCTGTGATAAAAAGCCTTCTGTTTCGACCGCCAAACCTATCAGGGGAGCATTTGCAACCGTCTGGCATAATTTTTGAGTGGATTGCCGAAAGTAAGATTTTTGATGAAATTGTGACCCCGGGGCTTAGGGAATTTTTCAAAAAAAAAAAAAAATCTGCCGGTGAAGTTGTCGAGGGCTGATTTATTGTCCTGTGATAAAAAGCCTTCTGTTTCTACCGCCAAACCTCTCAGGGGAGCATTTGCAACCGTCTGGCACCATTTTTGAGTGAATTCCCAAAGTCAGATTTTTGATGAAATTGTGACCCCGGGGCTTAGGGATTTTTTCAAAAAATCTTTTTCTGCTGGTGAAGTTCTCGAGGGCTGATTTCTTCTCCTGTCATAAAAAGCCTTCTGTTTCGACCGCCAAACCTCTCAGGGGAGCATTTGCAACCGTCTCGCACCTTTTTTGAGTGATTCCCAAAAATCCCATTATTGATGAAATTGTGACCTTGGGGATTTTTTCAAAAAAATCTTTTCCTGCCGGTGAAGTTGTCGAGGGCTGATTTCTTGTCCTGTGATAAAAAGCCTTCTGTTTCGACCGCCAAACCTCTCAGGGGAGCATTTGCAACCGTTAGGCACCATTTTTGAGTGGATTGCCAAAAGTCAGATTTTTGATGAAATTGTGACCCCGGGGCATAGGGATTTTTTCAAAAAAATCTTTTTCTGCCGGTGAAGTTGTCGAGGGCTGATTTCTTGTCCTGTGATAAAAAGCCTTCTGTTTCCACCGCCAAACCTCGCAGGGAGCAGTTGCAACCATCAGGCACCATTTTTGAGGGGATTGCCAAAAGTCAGATTTTTGATGAAATTGTGACCCCGGGGCTTAGGGATTTTTTCAAAAAAATCTTTTTCTGCCGGTGAAGTTGTCGAGGGCTGATTTCTTGTCCTGTGGTAAAAAGCCTTCTGTTTCGACCCCCAAACCTCTCAGGGGAGCATTTGCAATCGCCTGGCACCATTTTTGAGTGGATTGCCAAAAGTCAGATTTTTGATGAAATTGTGACCCCGAGGCTTAGGGATTTTTTCAAAAAAATCTTTTTCTGCCGGTGAAGTTGTCGAGGGCTGATTTCTTGTCCTGTGATAAAAAGCCTTCTGTTTCGACCGCCAAACCTCTCAGGGGAGCATTTGCAACCGTCTGGCACCATTTTTGAGTGAATTCCCAAAGTCAGATTTTTGATGTAATTGTGACCCCGGGGCTTAGGGATTTTTTCAAAAAAATCTTTTTCTGCTGGTGAAGTTCTCGAGGGCTGATTTCTTCTCCTGTGAAAAAAAGCCTTCTGTTTCGACCGCCAAACCTCTCAGGGGAGCATTTGCAACCGTCTCGCACCTTTTTTGAGTGATTCCCAAAAATCCCATTTTTGATGAAATTGTGACCTTGGGGATTTTTTCAAAAAAATCTTTTCCTGCCGGTGAAGTTGTCGAGGGCTGATTTCTTGTCCTGTAATAAAAAGCCTTCTCTTTCGACCGCCAAACCTCTCAGGGGAGCATTTGCAACCGTCAGGCACCATTTTTGAGTGGATTACCAAAAGTCAGATTTTTGATGAAATTGTGACCCCGGGGCATAGGGATTTTTTCAAAAAAATCTTTTTCTGCCGGTGAAGTTGTCGAGGGCTGATTTCTTGTCCTGTGATAAAAAGCCTTCTGTTTCCACCGCCAAACCTCGCAGGGAGCAGTTGCAACCATCAGGCACCATTTTTGAGGGGATTGCCAAAAGTCAGATTTTTGATGAAATTGTGACCCCGGGGCTTAGGGATTTTTTCAAAAAAATCTTTTTCTGCCGGTGAAGTTGTCGAGGGCTGATTTCTTGTCCTGTGGTAAAAAGCCTTCTGTTTCGACCCCCAAACCTCTCAGGGGAGCATTTGCAATCGCCTGGCACCATTTTCGAGTGGATTGCAAAAGTCAGATTTTTGATGAAATTGTGACCCCGGAACTTAGGGATTTTTTCAAAAAAATCTTTTTCTGCCTGTGAAGTTGTCAAGGGCTGATTTCTTGTCCTGTGATAAAAAGCCTTCTGTTTCGACTGCCAAACCTCTCAGGGGAGCATTTGCAACCGTGTGGCACCATTTTTGAGTGGATTGCCAAAAGTCCGATTTTTGATGAAATTGTGACCCCGAGGCTTAGGGATTTTTTCAAAAAAATCTTTTTCTGCCGGTGAAGTTGTCGAGGGCTGATTTCTTGTCCTGTGATAAAAAGCCTTCTGTTTCGACCGCCAAACCTCTCAGGGGAGCATTTGCAACCGTTAGGCACCATTTTTGAGTGGATTGCCAAAAGTCAGATTTTTGATGAAATTGTGACCCCGGGGCATAGGGATTTTTTCAAAAAAATCTTTTTCTGCCGGTGAAGTTGTCGAGGGCTGATTTCTTGTCCTGTGATAAAAAGCCTTCTGTTTCCACCGCCAAACCTCGCAGGGAGCAGTTGCAACCATCAGGCACCATTTTTGAGGGGATTGCCAAAAGTCAGATTTTTGATGAAATTGTGACCCCGGGGCTTAGGGATTTTTTCAAAAAAATCTTTTTCTGCCGGTGAAGTTGTCGAGGGCTGATTTCTTGTCCTGTGGTAAAAAGCCTTCTGTTTCGACCCCCAAACCTCTCAGGGGAGCATTTGCAATCGCCTGGCACCATTTTTGAGTGGATTGCCAAAAGTCAGATTTTTGATGAAATTGTGACCCCGAGGCTTAGGGATTTTTTCAAAAAAATCTTTTTCTGCCGGTGAAGTTGTCGAGGGCTGATTTCTTGTCCTGTGATAAAAAGCCTTCTGTTTCGACCGCCAAACCTCTCAGGGGAGCATTTGCAACCGTCTGGCACCATTTTTGAGTGAATTCCCAAAGTCAGATTTTTGATGTAATTGTGACCCCGGGGCTTAGGGATTTTTTCAAAAAAATCTTTTTCTGCTGGTGAAGTTCTCGAGGGCTGATTTCTTCTCCTGTGAAAAAAAGCCTTCTGTTTCGACCGCCAAACCTCTCAGGGGAGCATTTGCAACCGTCTCGCACCTTTTTTGAGTGATTCCCAAAAATCCCATTTTTGTTGAAATTGTGACCTTGGGGATTTTTTCAAAAAAATCTTTTCCTGCCGGTGAAGTTGTCGAGGGCTGATTTCTTGTCCTGTAATAAAAAGCCTTCTCTTTCGACCGCCAAACCTCTCAGGGGAGCATTTGCAACCGTCAGGCACCATTTTTGAGTGGATTACCAAAAGTCAGATTTTTGATGAAATTGTGACCCCGGGGCATAGGGATTTTTTCAAAAAAATCTTTTTCTGCCGGTGAAGTTGTCGAGGGCTGATTTCTTGTCCTGTGATAAAAAGCCTTCTGTTTCCACCGCCAAACCTCGCAGGGAGCAGTTGCAACCATCAGGCACCATTTTTGAGGGGATTGCCAAAAGTCAGATTTTTGATGAAATTGTGACCCCGGGGCTTAGGGATTTTTTCAAAAAAATCTTTTTCTGCCGGTGAAGTTGTCGAGGGCTGATTTCTTGTCCTGTGGTAAAAAGCCTTCTGTTTCGACCCCCAAACCTCTCAGGGGAGCATTTGCAATCGCCTGGCACCATTTTCGAGTGGATTGCAAAAGTCAGATTTTTGATGAAATTGTGACCCCGGAACTTAGGGATTTTTTCAAAAAAATCTTTTTCTGCCTGTGAAGTTGTCAAGGGCTGATTTCTTGTCCTGTGATAAAAAGCCTTCTGTTTCGACTGCCAAACCTCTCAGGGGAGCATTTGCAACCGTGTGGCACCATTTTTGAGTGGATTGCCAAAAGTCCGATTTTTGATGAAATTGTGACCCCGAGGCTTAGGGATTTTTTCAAAAAAATCTTTTTCTGCCGGTGAAGTTGTTGAGGGCTGATTTCTTGTCCTGTGATAAAAAGCCTTCTGTTTCGACCGCCAAACCTCTCAGGGGAGCATTTGCTACCGTCTGACACCATTTTTGAGTGAATTCCCAAAAGTCCCATTTTTGATGAAATTGTGATACCGGGGCTTAGGGATTTTTTCAAAAAAATCTTTTTCTGCCGTTGAAGTTGTCGAGGGCTGATTTCTTGTCCTGTGATAAAAAGCCTTCTGTTTCGACCGCCAAACCTCTCAGGGGAGCATTTGCAACCGTCTGATACCATTTTTGAGTGAATTCCCAAAAATCCCATTTTTGATGAAATTGTGACCCCGGGGCTTATGGATTTTTTCAAAAAAATCTTTTTCTGCCGGTGAAGTTGTCGGGGGCTGTTTTCTTGTCCTGTGATAAAAAGCCTTCTGTTTCGACCGCCAAACCTATCAGGGGAGCATTTGCAACCGTCTGGCATAATTTTTGAGTGGATTGCCGAAAGTAAGATTTTTGATGAAATTGTGACCCCGGGGCTTAGGGAATTTTTCAAAAAAAAAAAAAATCTGCCGGTGAAGTTGTCGAGGGCTGATTTATTGTCCTGTGATAAAAAGCCTTCTGTTTCTACCGCCAAACCTCTCAGGGGAGCATTTGCAACCGTCTGGCACCATTTTTGAGTGAATTCCCAAAGTCAGATTTTTGATGAAATTGTGACCCCGGGGCTTAGGGATTTTTTCAAAAAAATCTTTTTTTGCTGGTGAAGTTCTCGAGGGCTGATTTCTTCTCCTGTCATAAAAAGCCTTCTGTTTCGACCGCCAAACCTCTCAGGGGAGCATTTGCAACCGTCTCACACCTTTTTTGAGTGATTCCCAAAAATCCCATTATTGATGAAATTGTGACCTTGGGGATTTTTTCAAAAAAATCTTTTCCTGCCGGTGAAGTTGTCGAGGGCTGATTTCTTGTCCTGTGATAAAAAGCCTTCTGTTTCGACCGCCAAACCTCTCAGGGGAGCATTTGCAACCGTTAGGCACCATTTTTGAGTGGATTGCCAAAAGTCAGATTTTTGATGAAATTGTGACCCCGGGGCATAGGGATGTTTTCAAAAAAATCTTTTTCTGCCGGTGAAGTTGTCGAGGGCTGATTTCTTGTCCTGTGATAAAAAGCCTTCTGTTTCCACCGCCAAACCTCGCAGGGAGCAGTTGCAACCATCAGGCACCATTTTTGAGGGGATTGCCAAAAGTCAGATTTTTGATGAAATTGTGACCCCGGGGCTTAGGGATTTTTTCAAAAAAATCTTTTTCTGCCGGTGAAGTTGTCGAGGGCTGATTTCTTGTCCTGTGGTAAAAAGCCTTCTGTTTCGACCCCCAAACCTCTCAGGGGAGCATTTGCAATCGCCTGGCACCATTTTTGAGTGGATTGCCAAAAGTCAGATTTTTGATGAAATTGTGACCCCGAGGCTTAGGGATTTTTTCAAAAAAATCTTTTTCTGCCGGTGAAGTTGTCGAGGGCTGATTTCTTGTCCTGTGATAAAAAGCCTTCTGTTTCGACCGCCAAACCTCTCAGGGGAGCATTTGCAACCGTCTGACACCATTTTTGAGTGAATTCCCAAAAGTCCCATTTTTGATGAAATTGTGATACCGGGGCTTAGGGATTTTTTCAAAAAAATATTTTTCTGCCGTTGAAGTTGTCGAGGGCTGATTTCTTGTCCTGTGATAAAAAGCCTTCTGTTTCGACCGCCAAACCTCTCAGGGGAGCATTTGCAACCGTCTGACACCATTTTTGAGTGAATTCCCAAAAATCCCATTTTTGATGAAATTGTGACCCCGGGGCTTATGGATTTTTTCAAAAAAATCTTTTTCTGCCGGTGAAGTTGTTGGGGGCTGATTTCTTGTCCTGTGATAAAAAGCCTTCTGTTTCGACCGCCAAACCTATCAGGGGAGCATTTGCAACCGTCTGGCACCATTTTAAAGTGAATTCCCAAAAGTCAGATTTTTGATGAAATTGTGACCCCGGGCTTTAGGGATTTTTCCAAAAAAATCTTTTTCAGCCAGTGAAGTTGTCGAGGGCTGATTTCTTCTCCTGTGATAAAAAGCCTTCTGTTTCGACCGCCAAACCTCTTAGGGGAGCATTTGCAACGGTCTGGCACCATTTTTGAGTGGATTGCCGAAAGTCCGATTTTTGATGAAATTGTGACCCCGGGGCTTAGGGATTTCCCCCAAAAAATCTTTTTCTGCCGGTGAAGTTTTCGAGGGCTGATTTCTTGTCCTGTGATAAAAAGCCTTCTGTTTCAACCGCCAAACCTCTCAGGGGAGCATTTGCAACCGTCTGGCACCCCGGAACTTAGGGATTTTTTCAAAAAAATCTTTTTCTGCCGGTGAAGTTGTCGAGGGCTGATTTCTTGTCCTGTGATAAAAAGCCTTCTGTTTCGACCGCCAAACCTCTCAGGGGAGCATTTGCAACCGTCTGACACCATTTTTGAGTGAATTCCCAAAAGTCCCATTTTTGATGAAATTGTGATACCGGGGCTTAGGGATTTTTTCAAAAAAATCTTTTTCTGCCGTTGAAGTTGTCGAGGGCTGATTTCTTGTCCTGTGATAAAAAGCCTTCTGTTTCGACCGCCAAACCTCTCAGGGGAGCATTTGCAACCGTCTGACACCATTTTTGAGTGAATTCCCAAAAATCCCATTTTTGATGAAATTGTGACCCCGGGGCTTATGGATTTTTTCAAAAAAATCTTTTTCTGCCGGTGAAGTTGTCGGGGGCTGTTTTCTTGTCCTGTGATAAAAAGCCTTCTGTTTCGACTGCCAAACCTATCAGGGGAGCATTTGCAACCGTCTGGCACCATTTTAAAGTGAATTCCCAAAAGTCAGATTTTTGATGAAATTGTGACCCCGGGCTTTAGGGATTTTTCCAAAAAAATCTTTTTCAGCCAGTGAAGTTGTCGAGGGCTGATTTCTTCTCCTGTGATAAAAAGCCTTCTGTTTCGACCGCCAAACCTCTTAGGGGAGCATTTGCAACGGTCTGGCACCATTTTTGAGTGGATTGCCGAAAGTCCGATTTTTGATGAAATTGTGACCCCGGGGCTTAGGGATTTCCCCAAAAAAATCTTTTTCTGCCGGTGAAGTTTTCGAGGGCTGATTTCTTGTCCTGTGATAAAAAGCCTTCTGTTTCAACCGCCAAACCTCTCAGGGGAGCATTTGCAACCGTCTGGCACCCCGGAACTTAGGGATTTTTTCAAAAAAATCTTTTTCTGCCGGTGAAGTTGTCGAGGGCTGATTTCTTGTCCTGTGATAAAAAGCCTTCTGTTTCGACCGCCAAACCTCTCAGGGGAGCATTTGCAACCGTCTGACACCATTTTTGAGTGAATTCCCAAAAGTCCCATTTTTGATGAAATTGTGATACCGGGGCTTAGGGATTTTTTCAAAAAAATCTTTTTCTGCCGTTGAAGTTGTCGAGGGCTGATTTCTTGTCCTGTGATAAAAAGCCTTCTGTTTCGACCGCCAAACCTCTCAGGGGAGCATTTGCAACCGTCTGACACCATTTTTGAGTGAATTCCCAAAAATCCCATTTTTGATGAAATTGTGACCCCGGGGCTTATGGATTTTTTCAAAAAAATCTTTTTCTGCCGGTGAAGTTGTCGGGGGCTGTTTTCTTGTCCTGTGATAAAAAGCCTTCTGTTTCGACTGCCAAACCTATCAGGGGAGCATTTGCAACCGTCTGGCACCATTTTAAAGTGAATTCCCAAAAGTCAGATTTTTGATGAAATTGTGACCCCGGGCTTTAGGGATTTTTCCAAAAAAATCTTTTTCAGCCAGTGAAGTTGTCGAGGGCTGATTTCTTCTCCTGTGATAAAAAGCCTTCTGTTTCGACCGCCAAACCTCTTAGGGGAGCATTTGCAACGGTCTGGCACCATTTTTGAGTGGATTGCCGAAAGTCCGATTTTTGATGAAATTGTGACCCCGGGGCTTAGGGATTTCCCCAAAAAAATCTTTTTCTGCCGGTGAAGTTTTCGAGGGCTGATTTCTTGTCCTGTGATAAAAAGCCTTCTGTTTCAACCGCCAAACCTCTCAGGGGAGCATTTGCAACCGTCTGGCACCCCGGAACTTAGGGATTTTTTCAATAAAATCTTTTTCTGCCTGTGAAGTTGTCAAGGGCTGATTTCTTGTCCTGTGATAAAAAGGCTTCTGTTTCGACCGTCAAACCTCTCAGGGGAGCATTTGCAACCGTCTGGCACCATTTTTGAGTGAATTCCCAAAAATCCCATTTTTGATGAAATTGTGACCCCGGGCCTTGGGGATTTTTTCAAAAAAATCTTTTCCTGCCGGTGAAGTTGTTGAGGGCTGATTCCTTGTCCTCTGATAAAAAGCCTTCTGTTTCCACCGCCAAACCTCGCAGGGAGCAGTTGCAACCATCAGGCACCATTTTTGAGGGGATTGCCAAAAGTCAGATTTTTGATGAAATTGTGACCCCGGGGCTTAGGGATTTTTTCCAAAAAATCTTTTTCTGCCGGTGAAGTTGTCGAGGGCTGATTTCTTGTCCTGTGGTAAAAAGCCTTCTGTTTCGACCGCCAAACCTCTCAGGGGAGCATTTGCAATCGCCTGGCACCATTTTCGAGTGGATTGCAAAAGTCAGATTTTTGATGAAATTGTGACCCCGGGGCTTAGGGATTTTTTCAAAAAAATCTTTTTCTGCCTGTGAAGTTGTCAAGGGCTGATTTCTTGTCCTGTGATAAATAGCCTTCTGTTTCGACCGCCAAACCTCTCAGGGGAGCATTTGCAACCGTTTGGCACCATTTTTGAGTGAATTCCCAAAAATCCCATTTTTGATGAAATTGTGACCCCGGGCATTGGGGATTTTTTCAAAAAAGTCTTTTCCTGCTGGTGAAGTTGTTGAGGGCTGATTCCTTGTCCTGTGATAAAAAGCCTTCTGTTTCGACCGCCAAACCTCTCAGGGGAGCATTTGCAACCGTGTGGCACCATTTTTGAGTGGATTGCCAAAAGTCAGATTTTTGATGAAATTGTGACCCCGGGGCTTAGGGATTTTTTCAAAAAAATCTTTTCTGCTGTTTAAGTTGTCGAGGGCTGATTTCTGGTCCTGTGATAAAAAGCCTTCTGTTTCGACCGCCAAACCTCTCAGGGGAGCATTTGCAACCATCTTGCACCATTTTTGAGTGGATTCCCAAAAATCCCATTTTTAATGAAATTGTGACCCCGAGGCTTAGGGATTTTTTCAAAAAAATCTTTTTCTGCCGGTGAAGTTGTCGAGGGCTGATTTCTTGTCCTGTGATAAAAAGCTTTCTATTTCGACCGCCAAACCTCTCAGGGGAGCATTTGCAACCGTCTGACACCATTTTTGAGTGAATTCCCAAAAGTCCCATTTTTTATGAAATTGTGACCCCGGGGCTTAGGGATTTTTTCAAAAACATCTTTTTCTGCCGTTGAAGTTGTCGAGGGCTGATTTCTTGTCCTGTGATAAAAAGCCTTCTGTTTCGACCGCCAAAGCTCTCAGGGGAGCATTTGCAACCGTTTGACACCATTTTTGAGTGAATTCCCAAAAGTCCCATTTTTGATGAAATTGTGACCCCGGAGCTTAGGGATTTTTCCAAAAAAATCTTTTTCTGCCTGTGAAGTTGTCAAGGGCTGATTTCTTGTCCTGTGATAAATAGCCTTCTGTTTCGACCGCCAAACCTCTCAGGGGAGCATTTGCAACCGTCTGGCACCATTTTTGAGTGGATTGCCAAAAGTCCGATTTTTGATGAAATTGTGACCCCGAGGTTTAGGGATTTTTTCAAAAAAATCTTTTTCTGCCGGTGAAGTTGTCGAGGACGGATTTCTTGTCCTGTGATAAATAGCCTTCTGTTTCGACCGCCAAACCTCTCAGGGGAGCATTTGCAACCGTCTGGCACCATTTTTGAGTGGATTGCCAAAAATCCCATTTTTGATGAAATTGTGACCCCGGGGCTTAGGGATTTTTTCAAAAAAAAAAAATCTGCCGGTGAAGTTGTCGAGGGCTGATTTCTTGTCCTGTCATAAAAAGCCTTCTGTTTCGACCCCCAAACCTCTCAGGGGAGCATTTGCAACCGTCTGGCACCATTTTTGAGTGAATTCCCAAAAGTCAGATTTTTGATGAAATTGTGACCCCGGGGCTTAGGGATTTTTTCAAAAAAATCTTTTACTGCTGGTGAAGTTCTCGAGGGCTAATTTCTTGTCCTGTGATAAAAAGCCTTCTGTTTTGACCGCCAAACCTCTCAGGGGAGCATTTGCAACCGTCAGGCACCATTTTTGAGTGGATTGCCAAAAGTTAGATTTTTGATGAAATTGTGACCCTGGGGCATAGGGATTTTTTCAAAAAAATCTTTTTCTGCCGGTGAAGTTGTCGAGGGCTGATTTCTTGTCCTGTGATAAAAAGCCTTCTGTTTCGACCGCCAAACGTCTCAGGGGAGCATTTGCAACCGTTTGGCACCATTTTTGAGTGGATTGCCAAAAGTCAGATTTTTGATGAAATTGTGACCCTGGGGCATAGGGATTTTTTCAAAAAAATCTTTTTCTGCCGGTGAAGTTGTCGAGGGCTGATTTCTTGTCCTGTGATAAAAAGCCTTCTGTTTCGACCGCCAAACCTCTCAGGGGAGCATTTGCAACCGTCTGGCACCATTTTTGAGTGAATTCCCAAAAATCCCATTTTTGATGAAATTGTGACCCCGGGCCTTGGGGATTTTTTCAAAAAAATCTTTTCCTGCCGGTGAAGTTGTTGAGGGCTGATTCCTTGTCCTGTGGTAAAAAGCCTTCTGTTTCCACCGCCAAACCTCCCAGGGAGCAGTTGCAACCATTAGGCACCATTTTTGAGGGGATTGCCAAAAGTCAGATTTTTGATGAAATTGTGACCCCGGGGCTTAGGGATTTTTTCAAAAAAATCTTTTTCTGCCGGTGAAGTTGTTGAGGGCTGATTTCTTGTCCTGTGGTAAAAAGCCTTCTGTTTCGACCCCCAAACCTCTCAGGGGAGCATTTGCAATCGCCTGGCACCATTTTCGAGTGGATTGCAAAAGTCAGATTTTTGATGAAATTGTGACCCCGGAACTTAGGGATTTTTTCAAAAAAATCTTTTTCTGCCTGTGAAGTTGTCAAGGGCTGATTTCTTGTCCTGTGATAAATAGCCTTCTGTTTCGACCGCCAAACCTCTCAGGGGAGCATTTGCAACCGTCTGGCACCATTTTTGAGTGAATTCCCAAAAATCCCATTTTTGATGAAATTGTGACCCCGGGCCTTGGGGATTTTTTCAAAAAAATCTTTTCCTGCCGGTGAAGTTGTTGGGGGCTGATTTCTTGTCCTGTGATAAAAAGCCTTCTGTTTCGACCGCCAAACCTCTCAGGGGAGCATTTGCAACCGTGTGGCACCATTTTTGAGTGGATTGCCAAAAGTCAGATTATTGATGAAATTGTGACCCCGAGGTTTAGGGATTTTTTCAAAAAAATATTTTTCTGCCGCTGAAGTTGTCGAGGGGTGATTTCTTGTCCTGTGATAAAAAGCCTTCTGTTTCGACCGCCAAACCTCTCAGGGGAGCATTTGCAACCGTCTGACACCATTTTTGAGTGAATTCCCAAAAGTCAGATTTTTGATGAAATTGTGACCCCGGGGCTTAGGGATTTTTTCAAAAAAATCTTTTCTGCCGGTTAAGTTGTCGAGGGCTGATTTCTGGTCCTGTGATAAAAAGCCTTCTGTTTCGACCGCCAAACCTCTTAGGGGAGCATTTGCAATCGCCTGGCACCATTTTAAAGTGAATTCCCAAAAGTCAGATTTTTAATGAAATGGTGACCCCGGAGCTTAGGGATTTTTTCCAAAAAAATCTTTTTCTGCCTGTGAAGTTGTCAAGGGCTGATTTCTTGTCCTGTGATAAATAGCCTTCTGTTTCGACCGCCAAACCTCTTAGGGGAGCATTTGCAACCGTTTGGCACCATTTTTGAGTGGATTGCCAAAAGTCAGATTTTTGATGAAATTGTGACCCCAGGCCTTTGGGATTTTTTCAAAAAAATCTTTTTCTGCCGGTGAAGTTGTCGAGGGCTGATTTCTTGTCCTGTGATAAATAGCCTTCTGTTTCGACCGCCAAACCTCTCAGGGGAGCATTTGCAACCGTCTGGCACCATTTTTGAGTGAATTCCCAAAAATCCCATTTTTGATTAAATTGTGACCCCGGGCCTTGGGGATTTTTTCAAAAAAATCTTTTCCTGCCGGTGAAGTTGTCGAGGGCTGATTTCTTGTCCTGTGATAAAAAGCCTTCTGTTTCGACCGCCAAACCTCTCAGGGGAGCATTTGCAACCGTGTGGCACCATTTTTGAGTGGATTGCCAAAAGTCAGATTATTGATGAAATTGTGACCCCGAGGTTTAGGGATTTTTTCAAAAAAATCTTTTTCTGCCAGTGAAGTTGTCGAGGGGTGATTTCTTGTCCTGTGATAAAAAGCCTTCTGTTTCGACCGCCAAACCTCTTAGGGGAGCATTTGCAACGGTCTGGCACCATTTTTGAGTGGATTGCCGAAAGTCCGATTTTTGATGAAATTGTGACCCCGGGGCTTAGGGATTTCCCCAAAAAAATCTTTTTCTGCCGGTGAAGTTTTCGAGGGCTGATTTCTTGTCCTGTGATAAAAAGCCTTCTGTTTCAACCGCCAAACCTCTCAGGGGAGCATTTGCAACCGTCTGGCACCCCGGAACTTAGGGATTTTTTCAAAAAAATCTTTTTCTGCCTGTGAAGTTGTCAAGGGCTGATTTCTTGTCCTGTGATAAAAAGCCTTCTGTTTCGACCGTCAAACCTCTCAGGGGAGCATTTGCAACCGTCTGGCACCATTTTTGAGTGAATTCCCAAAAATCCCATTTTTGATGAAATTGTGACCCCGGGCCTTGGGGATTTTTTCAAAAAAATCTTTTCCTGCCGGTGAAGTTGTTGAGGGCTGATTCCTTGTCCTCTGATAAAAAGCCTTCTGTTTCCACCGCCAAACCTCGCAGGGAGCAGTTGCAACCATCAGGCACCATTTTTGAGGGGATTGCCAAAAGTCAGATTTTTGATGAAATTGTGACCCCGGGGCTTAGGGATTTTTTCAAAAAAAAAAAATCTGCCGGTGAAGTTGTCGAGGGCTGATTTCTTGTCCTGTGATAAAAAGCCTTCTGTTTCGACCCCCAAACCTCTCAGGGGAGCATTTGCAACCGTCTGGCACCATTTTTGAGTGAATTCCCAAAAGTCAGATTTTTGATGAAATTGTGACCCCGGGGCTTAGGGATTTTTTCAAAAAAATCTTTTACTGCTGGTGAAGTTCTCGAGGGCTGATTTCTTGTCCTGTGATAAAAAGCCTTCTGTTTTGACCGCCAAACCTCTCAGGGGAGCATTTGCAACCGTCAGGCACCATTTTTGAGTGGATTGCCAAAAGTTAGATTTTTGATGAAATTGTGACCCCGGGGCATAGGGATTTTTTCAAAAAAATCTTTTTCTGCCGGTGAAGTTGTCGATGGCTGATTTCTTGTCCTGTGATAGAATGCCTTCTGTTTCGACCGCCAAACCTCTCAGGGGAGTATTTGCAACCGTTTGGCACCATTTTTGAGTGGATTGCCAAAAGTCAGATTTTTGATGAAATTGTGACCCCGGGGCATAGGGATTTTTTCAAAAAAATCTTTTTCTGCCGGTGAAGTTGTCGAGGGGTGATTTCTTGTCCTGTGATAAAAAGCCTTCTGTTTCGACCGTCAAACCTCTCAGGGGAGCATTTGCAACCGTCTGGCACCATTTTTGAGTGAATTCCCAAAAATCCCATTTTTGATGAAATTGTGACCCCGGGCCTTGGGGATTTTTTCAAAAAAATCTTTTCCTGCCGGTGAAGTTGTTGAGGGCTGATTCCTTGTCCTGTGATAAAAAGCCTTCTGTTTCCACCGGCAAACCTCGCAGGGAGCAGTTGCAACCATCAGGCACCATTTTTGAGGGGATTGTCAAAAGTCAGATTTTTGATGAAATTGTGACCCCGGGGCTTAGGGATTTTTTCAAAAAAATCTTTTTCTGCCGGTGAAGTTGTCGAGGGCTGATTTCTTGTCCTGTGGTAAAAAGCCTTCTGTTTCGACCCCCAAACCTCTCAGGGGAGCATTTGCAACCGTCTGGCACCATTTTTGAGTGAATTCCCAAAAATCCCATTTTTGATGAAATTGTGACCCCGGGCCTTGGGGATTTTTTCAAAAAAATCTTTTCCTGCCGGTGAAGTTGTTGGGTGCTGATTTCTTGTCCTGTGATAAAAAGCCTTCTGTTTCGACCGCCAAACCTCTCAGGGGAGCATTTGCAACCGTGTGGCACCATTTTTGAGTGGATTGCCAAAAGTCAGATTATTGATGAAATTGTGACCCCGAGGTTTAGGGATTTTTTCAAAAAAATATTTTTCTGCCGCTGAAGTTGTCGAGGGGTGATTTCTTGTCCTGTGATAAAAAGCCTTCTGTTTCGACCGCCAAACCTCTCAGGGGAGCATTTGCAACCGTCTGACACCATTTTTGAGTGAATTCCCAAAAGTCAGATTTTTGATGAAATTGTGACCCCGGGGCTTAGGGATTTTTTCAAAAAAATCTTTTTCTGCCGGTGAAGTTGTCGAGGGCAGATTTCTTGTCCTGTGATAAAAAGCCTTCTGTTTCCACCGCCAAACCTCTCAGGGGAGCATTTGCAATCGCCTGGCACCATTTTAAAGTGAATTCCCAAAAGTCAGATTTTTAATGAAATGGTGACCCCGGAGCTTAGGGATTTTTTCCAAAAAAATCTTTTTCTGCCTGTGAAGTTGTCAAGGGCTGATTTCTTGTCCTGTGATAAATAGCCTTCTGTTTCGACCGACAAACCTCTTAGGGGAGCATTTGCAACCGTTTGGCACCATTTTTGAGTGGATTGCCAAAAGTCAGATTTTTGATGAAATTGTGACCCCAGGCCTTTGGGATTTTTTCAAAAAAATCTTTTTCTGCCGGTGAAGTTGTCGAGGGCTGATTTCTTGTCCTGTGATAAAAAGCCTTCTGTTTCCACCGCCAAACCTCGCAGGGGAGCATTTGCAATCGCCTGGCACCATTTTCGAGTGGATTGCAAAAGTCAGATTTTTGATGAAATTGTGACCCCGGAACTTAGGGATTTTTTCAAAAAAATCTTTTTCTGCCTGTGAAGTTGTCAAGGGCTGATTTCTTGTCCTGTGATAAATAGCCTTCTGTTTCGACCGCCAAACCTCTCAGGGGAGCATTTGCAACCGTTTGGCACCATTTTTGAGTGAATTCCCAATTCCCATTTTTGATGAAATTGTGACCCCGGGCCTTGGGGATTTTTTCAAAAAAATCTTTTCTGCCGGTTAAGTTGTCGAGGGCTGATTTCTGGTCCTGTGATAAATAGCCTTCTGTTTCGACCGCCAAACCTCTCAGGGGAGCATTAGCAACCGTCTGGCACCATTTTTGAGTGGATTCCCAAAAATCCCATTTTTGATTAAATTGTGACCCCGGGCCTTGGGGATTTTTTCAAAAAAAATCTTTTCCTGCCGGTGAAGTTGTCGAGGGCTGATTTCTTGTCCTGTGATAAAAAGCCTTCTGTTTCGACCGCCAAACCTCTCAGGGGAGCATTTGCAACCGTGTGGCACCATTTATTTTTTTTTAATATAATTTTTATTAAGTTTATAATATACAAAATCCAACTTCCAAACACTTATTTCCATAAATCTAGTGGACTCCCCCCATCTTCCGAACACTGCATTCTCTGTAAATTTAAAACCTCAGCAAATTGTTAACTTATTTTAAACGTAATAATATATCTTCCATTTTATCGTGATATCTGGTCTCTAAACATTTCAGTCCAAATCCATTGTTTTAGTTTCAACACAATAAAATTATTTCATTACACCACTTCTGTCTTGTTGTTCCTTATTTTCCAATTCAAAAAATTAACCGATGCTGAAGCTGTAATTTCCTAAAAAGGAGCATTTTTTAACATTCATACAACTTATAATGCTTTTTCAAATAATCCTTGAACTTTTCCCAAACTTCCTCCGTTTCTTCTTCTCCCGAGTCTCGGATTCTGCCAGTCATTTCAGCCAGTTCCATATAGTCCATCAGCTGCGTCTGCCATTCTTCCAATGTGGGTAGATTTTGTGTCTTCCAGTGCTTTGCCATCAAGATCCTTGCTGCTGTAGTAGCGTACATAAAGAAAATTCTATCTTTCTTTGCCACCCTCTGGTCCACCATGCCCAGGAGGAAGGCCTCCGGTTTCTTGGGTAAGGTAAATCTAAGCACCTTTTTTAGTTCATTATGTATCATCTCCCAGAACGCCTTCACCTTCGGGCAGGTCCACCAGAGGTGTAAGAATGTCCCTTCCTCCTCTTTACATTTCCAACATTTGTTGTCAGACAGGTGATATATCTTTGCAAGCTTGACTGGGGTCATGTACCACCGGTATGTCATTTTCATAATATTTTCCTTCAGGGCACTACATGCCGTAAATTTCATTCCGGTGTTCCATAACCTTTCCCAGTCTTCAAACATAATGTTGTGCCCCAAATCCTGCGCCCACTTTATCATGGAGGATTTAACAATCTCATCCTGTGTATTCCATTTAAGCAACAAGTTATACATTCTCGAAATTAACTTAGATTTTGGCTCAAGCAGCTCTGTCTCTAATTTCGACTTTTCCTCCTGGAAACCCACTTTTCGTGTGGCACCATTTTTGAGTGGATTGCCAAAAGTCAGATTATTGATGAAATTGTGACCCCGAGGTTTAGGGATTTTTTCAAAAAAATCTTTTTCTGCCGGTGAAGTTGTCGAGGGCTGATTTCTGGTCCTGTGATAAAAAGCCTTCTGTTTCGACCGCCAAACCTCTCAGGGGAACATTTGCAACCGTCTGGCACCATTTTTGAGTGGATTCCAAAAAATCCCATTTTTGATGAAATTGTGACCCCGGGCCTTGGGGATTTTTTCAAAAAAATCTTTTCTGCCGGTTAAGTTGTCGAGGGCTGATTTCTGGTCCTGTGGTAAAAAGCCTTCTGTTTCGACCGCCAAACCTCTCAGGGGAGCATTTGCAATCGCCTGGCACCATTTTTGAGTGGATTGCCAAAAGTCAGATTTTTGATGAAATTGTGACCCCGGAGCTTAGGGATTTTTTCAAAAAAATCTTTTTCTGCCGGTGAAGTTGTCGAGGGCTGATTTCTTGTCCTGTGATAAAAAGCCTTCTGTTTCGACCCCCAAACCTCTCAGGGGAGCATTTGCAACCGTTTGGCACCATTTTCGAGTGAATTCCCAAAAATCCCATTTTTGATGAAATTGTGACCCCGGGCCTTGGGGATTTTTTCAAAAAAATCTTTTCCTGCCGGTGAAGTTGTTGAGGGCTGATTTCTTGTCCTGTTGCAACCATCAGGCACCATTTTTGAGGGGATTGCCAAAAATAAGATTTTTGATGAAATTGTGACCCCGGGGCTTAGGGATTTTTTCAAAAAAATCTTTTTCTGCCGGTGAAGTTGTCGAGGGCTGATTTATTGTCCTGTGATAAAAAGCCTTCTGTTTCGACCGCCAAACCTCTCAGGGGAGCATTTGCAACCGTGTGGCACCATTTTTGAGTGGATTGCCAGAAGTCAGATTATTGATGAAATTGTGACCCCGAGGTTTAGGGATTTTTTCAAAAAAATCTTTTTCTGCCGCTGAAGTTGTCGAGGGGTGATTTCTTGTCCTGTGATAAAAAGCCTTCTGTTTCGACCGCCAAACCTCTCAGGGGAGCATTTGCAACCGTCTGACACGATTTTTGAGTGAATTCCCAAAAGTCAGATTTTTGATGAAATTGTGACCCCGGGGCTTAGGGATTTTTTCAAAAAAATCTTTTTCTGCCGGTGAAGTTGTCGAGGGGTGATTTCTTGTCCTGTGATAAAAAGCCTTCTGTTTCCACCGCCAAACCTCTCAGGGGAGCATTTGCAACCGTCTGGCACCATTTTAAAGTGAATTCCCAAAAATCCCATTTTTGATGAAATTGTGACCCCGGGGCTTAGGGATTTTTTCAAAAAAATCTTTTTCTGCCGGTGAAGTTGTCGAGGGCTGATTTCTTGTCCTGTGATAAAAAGCCTTCTGTTTCGACCGTCAAACCTCTCAGGGGAGCATTTGCAACCGTCTGGCACCATTTTTGAGTGAATTCCCAAAAATCCCATTTTTGATGAAATTGTGACCCCGGGCCTTGGGGATTTTTTCAAAAAAATCTTTTCCTGCCGGTGAAGTTGTTGAGGGCTGATTCCTTGTCCTGTGATAAAAAGCCTTCTGTTTCCACCGCCAAACCTCGCAGGGGAGCATTTGCAATCGCCTGGCACCATTTTCGAGTGGATTGCAAAAGTCAGATTTTTGATGAAATTGTGACCCCGGAACTTAGGGATTTTTTCAAAAAAATCTTTTTCTGCCTGTGTAGTTGTCAAGGGCTGATTTCTTGTCCTGTGATAAATAGCCTTCTGTTTCGACCGCCAAACCTCTCAGGGGAGCATTTGCAACCGTCTGGCACCATTTTTGAGTGAATTCCCAAAAATCCCATTTTTGATTAAATTGTGACCCCGGGCCTTGGGGATTTTTTCAAAAAAATCTTTTCTGCCGGTTAAGTTGTCGAGGACTGATTTCTTGTCCTGTGATAAAAAGCCTTCTGTTTCCACCGCCAAACCTCGGAGGGAGCAGTTGCAACCATCAGGCACCATTTTTGCTGGGATTGCCAAAAGTCAGATTTTTGATGAAATTGTGACCCCGGGGCTTAGGGATTTTTTCAAAAAAAAAAAATCTGCCGGTGAAGTTGTCGAGGGCTGATTTCTTGTCCTGTGATAAAAAGCCTTCTGTTTCGACCCCCAAACCTCTCAGGGGAGCATTTGCAATCGCCTGGCACCATTTTTGAGTGGATTGCCAAACGTCAGATTTTTGATGAAATTGTGACCCCGGGGCTTAGGGATTTTTCCAAAAAAATGTTTTTCTGCCTGTGAAGTTGTCAAGGGCTGATTTCTTGTCCTGTGATAAATAGCCTTCTGTTTCGACCGCCAAACCTCTCAGGGGAGCATTTGCAACCGTCTGGCACCATTTTTGAGTGGATTCCCAAAAATCCCATTTTTGATGAAATTGTGACCCCGGGCCTTGGGGATTTTTTCAAAAAAATCTTTTCTGCCGGTTAAGTTGTCGAGGGCTGATTTCTGGTCCTGTGATAAATAGCCTTCTGTTTCGACCGCCAAACCTCTCAGGGGAGCATTTGCAACCGTCTGGCACCATTTTTGAGTGGATTCCCAAAAATCCCATTTTTGATGAAATTGTGACCCCGGGCCTTGGGGATTTTTTCAAAAAAATCTTTTCTGCCGGTTAAGTTGTTGAGGGCTGATTCCTTGTCCTGTGATAAAAAGCCTTCTGTTTCGACCGCCAAACCTCTCAGGGGAGCATTTGCAACCGTGTGGCACCATTTTTGAGTGGATTGCCAAAAGTCAGATTATTGATGAAATTGTGACCCCGAGGTTTAGGGATTTTTTCAAAAAAATCTTTTTCTGCCGGTGAAGTTGTCGAGGGGTGATTTCTTGTCCTGTGATAAAAAGCCTTCTGTTTCGACAGCCAAACCTCTCAGGGGAGCATTTGCAACCGTCTGACACCATTTTTGAGTGAATTCCCAAAAATCCCATTTTTGATGAAATTGTGACCCCGGGCCTTGGGGATTTTTTCAAAAAAATCTTTTCCTGCCGGTGAAGTTGTCGAGGGGTGATTTCTTGTCCTGTGATAAAAAGCCTTCTGTTTCCACCGCCAAACCTCGCAGGGAGCAGTTGCAACCATCAGGCACCATTTTTGAGGGGATTGCCAAAAGTCAGATTTTTGATGAAATTGTGACCCCGGGGCTTAGGGATTTTTTCAAAAAAATCTGTTTCTGCCGGTGAAGTTGTCGAGGGCTGATTTCTTGTCATGTGGTAAAAAGCCTTCTGTTTCGACCCCCAAACCTCTCAGGGGAGCATTTGCAATCGCTTGGCATCATTTTCGAGTGGATTGCAAAAGTCAGATTTTTGATGAAATTGTGACCCCGGAACTTAGGGATTTTTTCAAAAAAATCTTTTTCTGCCTGTGAAGTTGTCAGGGGCTGATTTCTTGTCCTGTGATAAAAAGCCTTCTGTTTCGACCGCCAAACCTCTCAGGGGAGCATTTGCAACCGTCTGGCACCATTTTTGAGTGAATTCCCAAAAATCCCATTTTTGATGAAATTGTGACCCCGGGCCTTGGGGATTTTTTCAAAAAAATCTTTTCTGCCGGTTAAGTTGTCGAGGGCAGATTTCTGGTCCTGTGGTAAAAAGCCTTCTGTTTCGACCGCCAAACCTCTCAGGGGAGCATTTGCAATCGCCTGGCACCATTTTTGAGTGGATTGCCAAAAGTCAGATTTTTGATGAAATTGTGACCCCGGAGCTTAGGGATTTTTCAAAAAAATCTTTTTCTGCCTGTGAAGTTGTCAAGGGCTGATTTCTTGTCCTGTGATAAATAGCCTTCTGTTTCGACCGCCAAACCTCTCAGGGTAGCATTTGCAATCGCCTGGCACCATTTTTGAGTGGATTGCCAAACGTCAGATTTTTGATGAAATTGTGACCCCGGAGCTTAGGGATTTTTTCAAAAAAATCTTTTTCTGCTGGTGAAGTTGTCGAGGGCTGATTTCTTGTCCTGTGATAAAAAGCCTTCTGTTTCGACCGCCAAACCTCTCAGGGGAGCATTTGCAACCGTTTGGCACCATTTTTGAGTGGATTGCCAAAAGTCAGATTTTTGATGAAATTGTGACCCCGGGGCTTAGGGATTTTTTCAAAAAAATCTTTTTCTGCCGGTGAAGTTGTCGAGGGATGATTTCTTGTCCTGTGATAAAAAGCCTTCTGTTTTGACCGTCAAACCTCTCAGGGGAGCATTTGCAACCGTCTGGCACCATTTTTGAGTGAATTCCCAAAAATCCCATTTTTGATGAAATTGTGACCCCGGGCCTTGGGGATTTTTTCAAAAAAATCTTTTCCTGCCGGTGAAGTTGTTGAGGGCTGATTTCTTGTCCTGTGATAAAAAGCCTTCTGTTTCCACCGCCAAACCTCGCAGGGAGCAGTTGCAACCATCAGGCACCATTTTTGAAGGGATTGCCAAAAGTCAGATTTTTGATGAAATTGTGACCCCGGGGCTTAGGGATTTTTTCAAAAAAATCTTTTTCTGCCGGTGAAGTTGTCGAGGGCTGATTTCTTGTCCTGTGGTAAAAAGCCTTCTGTTTCGACCCCCAAACCTCTCAGGGGAGCATTTGCAATAGCCTGGCACCATTTTCGAGTGGATTGCAAAAGTCAGATTTTTGATGAAATTGTGACCCCGGAGCTTAGGGATTTTTCCAAAAAAATCTTTTTCTGCCTGTGAAGTTGTCAAGGGCTGATTTCTTGTCCTGTGATAAATAGCCTTCTGTTTCGACCGCCAAACCTCTCAGGGGAGCATTTGCAATCGCCTGGAACCATTTTTGAGTGGATTCCCAAACGTCAGATTTTTGATGAAATTGTGACCCCGGGGCATAGGGATTTTTTCAAAAAAATCTTTTTCTGCCGGTGAAGTTGTCGAGGGGTGATTTCTTGTCCTGTGATAAAAAGCCTTCTGTTTCGACAGCCAAACCTCTCAGGGGAGCATTTGCAACCGTCTGACACCATGTTTGAGTGAATTCCCAAAAATCCCATTTTTGATGAAATTGTGACCCCGGGCCTTGGGGATTTTTTCAAAAAAATCTTTTCCTGCCGGTGAAGTTGTTGAGGGCTGATTCCTTGTCCTGTGATAAAAAGCCTTCTGTTTCCACCGCCAAACCTCGCAGGGGAGCATTTGCAATCGCCTGGCACCATTTTCGAGTGGATTGCCAAAAGTCAGATTATTGATGAAATTGTGACCCCGAGGTTTAGGGATTTTTTCAAAAAAATCTTTTTCTGCCGGTGAAGTTGTCGAGGGGTGATTTCTTGTCCTGTGATAAAAAGCCTTCTGTTTCCACCGCCAAACCTCGCAGGGAGCAGTTGCAACCATCAGGCACCATTTTTGAGGGGATTGCCAAAAGTCAGATTTTTGATGAAATTGTGACCCCGGGGCTTAGGGATTTTTTCAAAAAAATCTGTTTCTGCCGGTGAAGTTGTCGAGGGCTGATTTCTTGTCCTGTGGTAAAAAGCCTTCTCTTTCGACCCCCAAACCTCTCAGGGGAGCATTTGCAATCGCTTGGCACCATTTTTGAGTGGATTGCCAAACGTCAGATTTTTGATGAAATTGTGACCCCGGAGCTTAGGGATTTTTTCAAAAAAATCTTTTTCTGCTGGTGAAGTTGTCGAGGGCTGATTTCATGTCCTGTGATAAAAAGCCTTCTGTTTCGACCGCCAAACCTCTCAGGGGAGCATTTGCAACCGTTTGGCACCATTTTTGAGTGGATTGCCAAAAGTCAGATTTTTGATGAAATTGTGACCCCGGGGCTTAGGGATTTTTTCAAAAAAATCTTTTTCTGCCGGTGAAGTTGTCGAGGGATGATTTCTTGTCCTGTGATAAAAAGCCTTCTGTTTTGACCGTCAAACCTCTCAGGGGAGCATTTGCAACCGTCTGGCACCATTTTTGAGTGAATTCCCAAAAATCCCATTTTTGATGAAATTGTGACCCCGGGCCTTGGGGATTTTTTCAAAAAAATCTTTTCCTGCCGGTGAAGTTGTTGAGGGCTGATTTCTTGTCCTGTGATAAAAAGCCTTCTGTTTCCACCGCCAAAACTCGCAGGGAGCAGTTGCAACCATCAGGCACCATTTTTGAAGGGATTGCCAAAAGTCAGATTTTTGATGAAATTGTGACCCCGGGGCTTAGGGATTTTTTCAAAAAAATCTTTTTCTGCCGGTGAAGTTGTCGAGGGCTGATTTCTTGTCCTGTGGTAAAAAGCCTTCTGTTTCGACCCCCAAACCTCTCAGGGGAGCATTTGCAATAGCCTGGCACCATTTTCGAGTGGATTGCAAAAGTCAGATTTTTGATGAAATTGTGACCCCGGAGCTTAGGGATTTTTCCAAAAAAATCTTTTTCTGCCTGTGAAGTTGTCGAGGGCTGATTTCTTGTCCTGTGATAAAAAGCCTTCTGTTTCGACCGCCAAACCTCTCAGGGGAGCATTTGCAACCGTCTGGCACCATTTTAAAGTGAATTCCCAAAAGTCAGATTTTTGATGAAATTGTGACCCCGGGGCTTAGGGATTTTTTCAAAAAAATCTTTTCTGCCGGTGAAGTTGTCGAGGGCTGATTTCTGGTCCTGTGATAAAAAGCCTTCTGTTTCGACCGCCAAACCTCTCAGGGGAGCATTTGCAATCGCCTGGCACTATTTTCGAGTGGATTGCCAAAAGTCAGATTATTGATGAAATTGTGACCCCGAGGTTTAGGGATTTTTTCAAAAAAATCTTTTTCTGCCGGTGAAGTTGTCGAGGGGTGATTTCTTGTCCTGTGATAAAAAGCCTTCTGTTTCCACCGCCAAACCTCGCAGGGAGCAGTTGCAACCATCAGGCACCATTTTTGAGGGGATTGCCAAAAGTCAGATTTTTGATGAAATTGTGACCCCGGGGCTTAGGGATTTTTTCAAAAAAAACTTTTTCAGCCGGTGAAGTTGTCGAGGGCTGATTTCTTGTCCTGTGTTAAAAAGCCTTCTTTTTCGACCCCCAAACCTCTCAGGGGAGCATTTGCAATCGCTTGGCACCATTTTTGAGTGGATTGCCAAACGTCAGATTTTTGATGAAATTGTGACCCCGGAGCTTAGGGATTTTTTCAAAAAAATCTTTTTCTGCTGGTGAAGTTGTCGAGGGCTGATTTCTTGTCCTGTGATAAAAAGCCTTCTATTTCGACCGCCAAACCTCTCAGGGGAGCATTTGCAACCGTTTGGCACCATTTTTGAGTGGATTGCCAAAAGTCAGATTTTTGATGAAATTGTGACCCCGGGGCTTAGGGATTTTTTCAAAAAAATCTTTTTCTGCCGGTGAAGTTGTCGAGGGATGATTTCTTGTCCTGTGATAAAAAGCCTTCTGTTTTGACCGTCAAACCTCTCAGGGGAGCATTTGCAACCGTCTGGCACCATTTTTGAGTGAATTCCCAAAAATCCCATTTTTGATGAAATTGTGACCCCGGGCCTTGGGGATTTTTTCAAAAAAATCTTTTCCTGCCGGTGAAGTTGTTGAGGGCTGATTTCTTGTCCTGTGATAAAAAGCCTTCTGTTTCCACCGCCAAACCTCGCAGGGAGCAGTTGCAACCATCAGGCACCATTTTTGAAGGGATTGCCAAAAGTCAGATTTTTGATGAAATTGTGACCCCGGGGCTTAGGGATTTTTTCAAAAAAATCTTTTTCTGCCGGTGAAGTTGTCGAGGGCTGATTTCTTGTCCTGTGGTAAAAAGCCTTCTGTTTCGACCCCCAAACCTCTCAGGGGAGCATTTGCAATAGCCTGGCACCATTTTCGAGTGGATTGCAAAAGTCAGATTTTTGATGAAATTGTGACCCCGGAGCTTAGGGATTTTTCCAAAAAAATCTTTTTCTGCCTGTGAAGTTGTCAAGGGCTGATTTCTTGTCCTGTGATAAATAGCCTTCTGTTTCGACCGCCAAACCTCTCAGGGGAGCATTTGCAATCGCCTGGAACCATTTTTGAGTGGATTCCCAAACGTCAGATTTTTGATGAAATTGTGACCCCGGGGCATAGGGATTTTTTCAAAAAAATCTTTTTCTGCCGGTGAAGTTGTCGAGGGGTGATTTCTTGTCCTGTGATAAAAAGCCTTCTGTTTCGACAGCCAAACCTCTCAGGGGAGCATTTGCAACCGTCTGACACCATGTTTGAGTGAATTCCCAAAAATCCCATTTTTGATGAAATTGTGACCCCGGGCCTTGGGGATTTTTTCAAAAAAATCTTTTCCTGCCGGTGAAGTTGTTGAGGGCTGATTCCTTGTCCTGTGATAAAAAGCCTTTTGTTTCCACCGCCCAACCTCGCAGGGGAGCATTTGCAATAGCCTGGCACCATTTTCGAGTGGATTGCAAAAGTCAGATTATTGATGAAATTGTGACCCCGAGGTTTAGGGATTTTTTCAAAAAAATCTTTTTCTGCCGGTGAAGTTGTCGAGGGGTGATTTCTTGTCCTGTGGTAAAAAGCCTTCTGTTTCGACCCCCAAACCTCTCAGGGGAGCATTTGCAATAGCCTGGCACCATTTTCGAGTGGATTGCAAAAGTCAGATTTTTGATGAAATTGTGACCCCGGAGCTTAGGGATTTTTCCAAAAAAATCTTTTTCTGCCTGTGAAGTTGTCGAGGGCTGATTTCTTGTCCTGTGATTAAAAGCCTTCTGTTTCGACCGCCAAACCTCTCAGGGGAGCATTTGCAACCGTCTGGCACCATTTTAAAGTGAATTCCCAAAAGTCAGATTTTTGATGAAATTGTGACCCCGGGGCTTAGGGATTTTTTCAAAAAAATCTTTTCTGCCGGTGAAGTTGTCGAGGGCTGATTTCTGGTCCTGTGATAAAAAGCCTTCTGTTTCGACCGCCAAACCTCTCAGGGGAGCATTTGCAATCGCCTGGCACTATTTTCGAGTGGATTGCCAAAAGTCAGATTATTGATGAAATTGTGACCCCGAGGTTTAGGGATTTTTTCAAAAAAATCTTTTTCTGCCGGTGAAGTTGTCGAGGGGTGATTTCTTGTCCTGTGATAAAAAGCCTTCTGTTTCCACCGCCAAACCTCGCAGGGAGCAGTTGCAACCATCAGGCACCATTTTTGAGGGGATTGCCAAAAGTCAGATTTTTGATGAAATTGTGACCCCGGGGCTAAGGGATTTTTTCAAAAAAATCTGTTTCTGCCGGTGAAGTTGTCGAGGGCTGATTTCTTGTCCTGTGGTAAAAAGCCTTCTGTTTCGACCCCCAAACCTCTCAGGGGAGCATTTGCAATCGCTTGGCACCATTTTTGAGTGGATTGCCAAACGTCAGATTTTTGATGAAATTGTGACCCCGGAGCTTAGGGATTTTTTCAAAAAAATCTTTTTCTGCTGGTGAAGTTGTCGAGGGCTGATTTCTTGTCCTGTGATAAAAAGCCTTCTGTTTCGACCGCCAAACCTCTCAGGGGAGCATTTGCAACCGTTTGGCACCATTTTTGAGTGGATTGCCAAAAGTCAGATTTTTGATGAAATTGTGACCCCGGGGCTTAGGGATTTTTTCAAAAAAATCTTTTCTGCCGGTGAAGTTGTCGAGGGCTGATTTCTGGTCCTGTGATAAAAAGCCTTCTGTTTCGACCGCCAAACCTCTCAGGGGAGCATTTGCAATCGCCTGGCACTATTTTCGAGTGGATTGCCAAAAGTCAGATTATTGATGAAATTGTGACCCCGAGGTTTAGGGATTTTTTCAAAAAAATCTTTTTCTGCCGGTGAAGTTGTCGAGGGGTGATTTCTTGTCCTGTGATAAAAAGCCTTCTGTTTCCACCGCCAAACCTCGCAGGGAGCAGTTGCAACCATCAGGCACCATTTTTGAGGGGATTGCCAAAAGTCAGATTTTTGATGAAATTGTGACCCCGGGGCTAAGGGATTTTTTCAAAAAAATCTGTTTCTGCCGGTGAAGTTGTCGAGGGCTGATTTCTTGTCCTGTGGTAAAAAGCCTTCTGTTTCGACCCCCAAACCTCTCAGGGGAGCATTTGCAATCGCTTGGCACCATTTTTGAGTGGATTGCCAAACGTCAGATTTTTGATGAAATTGTGACCCCGGAGCTTAGGGATTTTTTCAAAAAAATCTTTTTCTGCTGGTGAAGTTGTCGAGGGCTGATTTCTTGTCCTGTGATAAAAAGCCTTCTGTTTCGACCGCCAAACCTCTCAGGGGAGCATTTGCAACCGTTTGGTACCATTTTTGAGTGGATTGCCAAAAGTCAGATTTTTGATGAAATTGTGACCCCGGGGCTTAGGGATTTTTTCAAAAAAATCTTTTTCTGCCGGTGAAGTTGTCGAGGGATGATTTCTTGTCCTGTGATAAAAAGCCTTCTGTTTTGACCGTCAAACCTCTCAGGGGAGCATTTGCAACCGTCTGGCACCATTTTTGAGTGAATTCCGAAAAATCCCATTTTTGATGAAATTGTGACCCCGGGCCTTGGGGATTTTTTCAAAAAAATCTTTTCCTGCCGGTGAAGTTGTTGAGGGCTGATTTCTTGTCCTGTGATAAAAAGCCTTCTGTTTCCACCGCCAAAACTCGCAGGGAGCAGTTGCAACCATCAGGCACCATTTTTGAAGGGATTGCCAAAAGTCAGATTTTTGATGAAATTGTGACCCCGGGGCTTAGGGATTTTTTCAAAAAAATCTTTTTCTGCCGGTGAAGTTGTCGAGGGATGATTTCTTGTCCTGTGATAAAAAGCCTTCTGTTTCGACCCCCAAACCTCTCAGGGGAGCTTTTGCAATAGCCTGGCACCATTTTCGAGTGGATTGCAAAAGTCAGATTTTTGATGAAATTGTGACCCCGGAGCTTAGGGATTTTTCCAAAAAAATCTTTTTCTGCCTGTGAAGTTGTCGAGGGCTGATTTCTTGTCCTGTGATAAAAAGCCTTCTGTTTCGACCGCCAAACCTCTCAGGGGAGCATTTGCAACCGTCTGGCACCATTTTAAAGTGAATTCCCAAAAGTCAGATTTTTGATGAAATTGTGACCCCGGGGCTTAGGGATTTTTTCAAAAAAATCTTTTCTGCCGGTGAAGTTGTCGAGGGCTGATTTCTGGTCCTGTGATAAAAAGCCTTCTGTTTCGACCGCCAAACCTCTCAGGGGAGCATTTGCAATCGCCTGGCACTATTTTCGAGTGGATTGCCAAAAGTCAGATTTTTGATGAAATTGTGACCCCGGAGCTAAGGGATTTTTTCAAAAAAATCTTTTTCTGCCGGTGAAGTTGTCAAGGGCTGATTTCTTGTCCTGTAATAAATAGCCTTCTGTTTCCACCGCCAAACCTCGCAGGGTGCATTTGCAACCGTCTGACACCATTTTTGAGTGAATTCCCAAAAATCCCATTTTTGATGAAATTGTGACCCCGGGCCATGGGGATTTTTTCAAAAAAATCTTTTTCTGCCGGTGAAGTTGTCGAGGGCTGATTTCTTGTCCTGTGATAAAAAGCCATCTGTTTCGACCGCCAAACCTCTCAGGGGAGCATTTGCAACCGTCTGGCACCATTTTAAAGTGAATTCCCAGAAGTCAGATTTTTGATGAAATTGTGACCCCGGAGCTAAGGGATTTTTTCAAAAAAATCTTTTCTGCCGGTGAAGTTGTCGAGGGCTGATTTCTTGTCCTGTGATAAAAAGCCTTCTGTTTCGACCGCCAACGCTCTCAGGGGAGCATTTGCAACCGTCTGGCACCACTTTTGAGTGAATTCCCAAAAGTCCCATTTTTGATGAAATTGTGACTCCGGGGCTTAGGGATTTTTTCAAAAAAATCTTTTTCTGCCGGTGAAGTTGTTGGGAGCTGAATTCTTGTCCTGTGATAAAAAGCCTTCTGTTTCGACCGCCAACCCTCTCAGGGGAGCATTTGCAACCGTCTGACACCATTTTTGAGTGAATTCCCAAAAGTCCCATTTTTGATGAAATTGTGACCCCGGGCCTTGGGGACTTTTTCAAAAAAAAAAAATCTGCCGGTGAAGTTGTCGAGGGCTGATTTTTTGTCCTGTGATAAATTGCCTTCTGTTTCGACCCCCAAACCTCTCAGGGGAGCATTTGCAACCGTCTGGCACCATTTTTGAGTGAATTCCCAAAAGTCAGAATTTCGATAAAATTGTGACCCCGGGGCTTAGGGATTTTTTCAAAAAAATCTTTTTCAGCCGTTGAAGTTGTCGAGGGCTGATTTCTTGTCCTGTGATAAAAAGCCTTCTGTTTCGACCGCCAAACCTCTCAGGGGAGCATTTGCAACCGTCTGGCACCATTTTAAAGTGAATTCCCAAAAGTCAGATTTTTGATGAAATTGTGACCCCGGGCCTTGGGGATTTTTTCAAAAAAATCTTTTCTGCCGGTGAAGTTGTTGAGGACTGATTTCTTGTCCTGTGATAAAAAGCCTTCTGTTTCGACCGCCAAACCTCTCAGGGGAGCATTTGCAACCGTTTGGCACCATTTTTGAGTGCATTGCCAAAAGTCAGATTGTTGATGAAATTGTGAACCCGAGGCGTAGGGATTTTTTCAAAAAAATCTTTTTCTGCCGGTGAAGTTGTCAAGGGCTGATTTCTTGTCCTGTGATAAAAAGCCTTCTGTTTCGACCGCCAAACCTCTCAGGGGAGCATTTGCAATCGCATGGCACCATTTTTGAGTGGATTGCCCAAAGTCAGAATTTTGATGAAATTGTGACCCCGGGGCTTAGGGATTTTTTTAAAAAAAATCTTTTTCTGCCGGTGAAGTTGTCGAGGGCTGATTTCTTGTCCTGTGATAAAAAGCCTTCTGTTTCCACCGCCAAACCTCGCAGGGAGCATTTGCAACCGTCTGACACCATTTTTGAGTGAATTCCAAAAAGTCCCATTTTTGATGAAATTGTGACCCCGGGGCTTAGGGATTTTTTCAAAAAAATCTTTTTCCGCCGGTGAAGTTGTCGTGGGCTGATTTCTTGTCCTATGATAAAAAGCCTTCTGTTTCGACCGCCAAACCTCTCGGGAGCATTTGCAACCGTCTGGCACCATTTTAAAGTGAATTCCCAAAAGTCAGATTTTTGATGAAATTGTGACCCCGGGGCTTAGGGATTTTTTCAAAAAAATCTTTTCTGCCGGTGAAGTTGTCGAGGGCTGATTTCTTGTCCTGTGATAACAAGCCTTCTGTTTCGACCGCCAAACCTCTCAGGGGAGCATTTGCAACCGTCTGGCATAATTTTTGAGTGGATTGCAGAAAGTGAGATTTTTGATGAAATTGTGACCCCGGGGGCTCAGGGATTTTTTCAAAAAAATCTTTTTCTGCCGGTGAAGTTGTCGAGGGCTGATTTCTTGTCCTGTGATAAAAAGCCTTCTGTTTCCACCGCCAAACCTCTCAGGGGAGCATTTGCAACCGTCTGGCATAATTTTTGAGTGGATTGCCGAAAGTGAGATTTTTGATGAAATCGTGACCCCGGGGCTTAGGGACTTTTTCAAAAAAAAAAAAATCTGCCGGTGAAGTTGTCGAGGGCTGATTTTTTGTCCTGTGATAAATTGCCTTCTGTTTCGACCGCCAAACCTCTCAGGGGAGCATTTGCAACCGTCTGGCACCATTTTTCAGTGAATTCCCAAAAGTCAGACTTTCGATAAAATTGTGACCCCGGGGCTTAGGGATTTTTTCAAAAAAATCTTTTTCTTCCGGTGAAGTTGTCAAGGGCTGATTTCTTCTGCTGTGATAAAAAGACTTCTGTTTCGACCGCCAAACCTCTCAGGGGAGCATTTGCAGCCGTCTGACACCATTTTTGAGTGAATTCCCAAAAGTCAGAATCTCGATGAAATTGTGACCCCGGGGCTTAGGGATTTTTTCAAAAAAATCTTTTTCAGCCGGTGAAGTTTTCGAGGGCTGATTTCTTCTCCTGTGATAAAAAGCCTTCTGTTTCGACTGCCAAACCTCTTAGGGAAGCATTTGCAACGGTCTGGCACCATTTTTGAGTGGATTGCCGAAAGTCCGATTTTTGATGAAATTGTGACCCCAGGGCTGAGGGATTTTCCCAAAAAATCTTTTTCTGCCGGTGAAGTTTTCGAGGGCTGATTTCTTGTCCTGTGATAAAAAGCCTTCTGTTTCGACCGCCAAACCTCTCAGGGGAGCATATGCAACCGTCTGGCACCATTTTTGAGTGAAATCCAAAAAGTCAGATTTTTGATGAAATTATGACCCCGGGGCTTAGGAATTTTTTCAAAAAAATCTTTTCCTTCCGGTGAAGTTGTCGAGGGCTGATTTCTTGTCCTGTGATAAAAAGCCTTCTGTTTCGACCGCCAAACCTCTCAGGGGAGCATTTGCAACCGTCTGGCATAATTTTTGAGTGGGTTGCCGAAAGTGAGATTTTTGATGAAATTGTGACCCCGGGGCTTAGAGATTTTTTCAAAAAAATCTTTTTCTGCCGGTGAAGTTGTCGAGGGCTGATTTCTTGTCCTGTGATAAAAAGCCTTCTGTTTCTACCGCCAAACCTCTCAGGGGAGCATTAGCAACAGTCGGGCACCATTTTTGAGTGAATTCCCAAAAGTCAGATTTTTGATGAAATTGTGACCCCGGGGATTAGAGATTTTTTCAAAAAAATCTTTTTCTGCCGGTGAAGTTGTCGAGGGCTGATTTCTTGTGCTGTGATAAAAAGCCTTCTGTTTCGACCGCCAAACCTCTCAGGGGTGCATTTGCAACTGTTTGGCACCATTTTTGAGGGGATTGCCAAAAGTCAGATTTTTGATGAAATTGTGACCCCGGGGCTTAGGGATTTTTTCAAAAAAAATCTTTTTCTGCCGTTGAAGTTGTTGAGGACTGATTTCTTGTCCTGTGATAAAAGGCTTCTGTTTCGACCATCAAACCTCTCAGGGGAGCATTTGTAACCGCCTGGCACCATTTTTGAGTGGATTGCCAAAAGTCAGATTTTTGATGAAATTGTGACCCCGGGGCTTAGGGATTTTTTCAAAAAAACTTCCGGTGAAGTTGTTGGGGGTTGATTTCTTGTCCTGTGATAAAAAGCCTTCTGTTTCGACCGCCAAACCTCTCAGGGGAGCATTTGCAACCGTCTGGCACCATTTTTGAGTGAATTCCCAAAAGTCAGATTTTTGATGAAATTGTGACCCCGGGGCTTAGGGATTTTTTCAAAAAAATCTTTTTCTGCCGGTGAAATTGTCGAGGGCTGATTTCTTCTCCTGTGATAAAAAGCCTTCTGTTTCGACCGCCAAACCTCTCAGGGGAGCATTTGCAACCGTCTGACACCATTTTTGAGTGAATTCCCAAAAGTCAGATTTTCGATGAAATTGTGACCCCGGGGCTTAGGAATTTTTTCAAAAAAATCTTTTCCTTCCGGTGAAGTTGTCGAGGGCTGATTTCTTGTCCTGTGATAAAAAGCCTTCTGTTTCGACCGCCAAACCTCTCAGGGGAGCATTTGCAACCGTCTGGCAAAATTTTTGAGTGGGTTGCCGAAAGTGAGATTTTTGATGAAATTGTGACCCCGGGGATTAGAGATTTTTTCAAAAAAATCTTTTTCTGCCGGTGAAGTTGTCGAGGGCTGATTTCTTGTCCTGTGATAAAAAGCCTTCTGTTTCGACCGCCAAACCTCTCAGGGGTGCATTTGCAACTGTTTGGCACCATTTTTGAGGGGATTGCCAAAAGTCAGATTTTTGATGAAATTGTGACCCCGGGGCTTAGGGATTTTTTCAAAAAAAATCTTTTTCTGCCGTTGAAGTTGTTGAGGACTGATTTCTTGTCCTGTGATAAAAGGCTTCTGTTTCGACCATCAAACCTCTCAGGGGAGCATTTGTAACCGCCTGGCACCATTTTTGAGTGGATTGCCAAAAGTCAGATTTTTGATGAAATTGTGACCCCGGGGCTTAGGGATTTTTTCAAAAAAACTTCCGGTGAAGTTGTTGGGGGTTGATTTCTTGTCCTGTGATAAAAAGCCTTGTGTTTCGACCGCCAAACCTCTCAGGGGAGCATTTGCAACCGTCTGGCACCATTTTTGAGTGAATTCCCAAAAGTCAGATTTTTGATGAAATTGTGACCCCGGGGCTTAGGGATTTTTTCAAAAAAATCTTTTTCTGCCGGTGAAGTTGTCGAGGGCTGATTTCTTGTCCTGTGATAAAAAGCCTTCTGTTTCTACCGCCAAACCTCTCAGGGGAGCATTTGCAGCCGTCTGACACCATTTTTGAGTGAATTCCCAAAAGTCAGATTTTTGATGAAATTGTGACCCCGGGGCTTAGGGATTTTTTCAAAAAAATCTTTTTCTGCCGGTGAAGTTGTCGAGGGCTGATTTCTTGTCCTGTGATAAAAAGCCTTCTGTTTTTACCGCCAAACCTCGCAGGGAGCATTTGCAACGGTCTGACATCATTTTTGAGTGAATTCCCAAAAATCCCATTTTTGATGAAATTGTGACCCCGGGCCTTGGGGATTTTTTCAAAAAAATCTTTTTCTGCCGGTGAAGTTGTCGAGGGCTGATTTCTTGTCCTGTGATAAAACGCCTTCTGTTTCGACCGCTAAACCTCTCAGGGGAGCATTTGCAACCGCCTGACACCATTTTTGAGTGAATTCCCAAAAGTCCCATTTTTGATGAAATTGTGACCCCGGGGCTTAGGGATTTTTTCAAAAAAATCTTTTTCTGCCGTTGAAGTTGTCGAGGGCTGATTTCTTGTCCTGTGATAAAAAGCCTTCTGTTTCGACCGCCAAACCTCTCAGGGGAGCATTTGCAACCGTCTGGCACCATTTTAAAGTGAATTCCCAAAAGTCAGATTTTTGATGAAATTGTGACCCCGGGGATTAGAGATTTTTTCAAAAAAATCTTTTTCTGCCGGTGAAGTTGTCGAGGGCTGATTTCTTGTCCTGTGATAAAAAGCCTTCTGTTTCTACCGCCAAACCTCTCAGGGGAGCATTAGCAACAGTCGGGCACCATTTTTGAGTGAATTCCCAAAAGTCAGATTTTTGATGAAATTGTGACCCCGGGGATTAGAGATTTTTTCAAAAAAATCTTTTTCTGCCGGTGAAGTTGTCGAGGGCTGATTTCTTGTCCTGTGATAAAAAGCCTTCTGTTTCGACCGCCAAACCTCTCAGGGGTGCATTTGCAACTGTTTGGCACCATTTTTGAGGGGATTGCCAAAAGTCAGATTTTTGATGAAATTGTGACCCCGGGGCTTAGGGATTTTTTCAAAAAAAATCTTTTTCTGCCGTTGAAGTTGTTGAGGACTGATTTCTTGTCCTGTGATAAAAGGCTTCTGTTTCGACCATCAAACCTCTCAGGGGAGCATTTGTAACCGCCTGGCACCATTTTTGAGTGGATTGCCAAAAGTCAGATTTTTGATGAAATTGTGACCCCGGGGCTTAGGGATTTTTTCAAAAAAACTTCCGGTGAAGTTGTTGGGGGTTGATTTCTTGTCCTGTGATAAAAAGCCTTGTGTTTCGACCGCCAAACCTCTCAGGGGAGCATTTGCAACCGTCTGGCACCATTTTTGAGTGAATTCCCAAAAGTCAGATTTTTGATGAAATTGTGACCCCGGGGCTTAGGGATTTTTTCAAAAAAATCTTTTTCTGCCGGTGAAATTGTCGAGGGCTGATTTCTTCTCCTGTGATAAAAAGCCTTCTGTTTCGACCGCCAAACCTCTCAGGGGAGCATTTGCAACCGTCTGACACCATTTTTGAGTGAATTCCCAAAAGTCAGATTTTCGATGAAATTGTAACCCCGGGGCTTAGGAATTTTTTTTAAAAAAAATTATTTAAGCCGGTGAAGTTGAGGGGGCTGGTTTCTTGTCCTGTGATAAAAAGACTTCTGTTTCGACCGTCAAACCTCGCAGGGAGCATTTGCAACCGTCTGACACCTTTTTTGAGTGAATTCCCAAAAGTCCCATTTTTGATGAAATTGTGACCCCGGGGCTTAGGGATTTTTTCAAAAAAATCTTTTCTGCCGGTGAAGTTGTCGAGGGCTGATTTCTTGTCCTGTGATAACAAGCCTTCTGTTTCGACCGCCAAACCTCTCAGGGGAGCATTTGCAACCGTCTGACACCATTTTTGAGTGAATCCCCAAAAGTCCCATTTTTGATGAAATTGTGACCACGGGGCTTAGAGATTTTTTCAAAAAAATCTTTTTCTGCCGGTGAAGTTGTCGAGGGCTGATTTCTTGTCCTGTGATAAAAAGCCTTCTGTTTCGACCGCCAAACCTCTCAGGGGAGCATTTGCAGCCGTCTGACACCATTTTTGAGTGAATTCCCAAAAGTCAGATTTTTGATGAAATTGTGACCCCGGGGCTTAGGGATTTTTTCAAAAAAATCTTTTTCTGCCGGTGAAGTTGTCGAGGGCTGATTTCTTGTCCTGTGATTAAAAGCCTTCTGTTTTTACCGCCAAACCTCGCAGGGAGCATTTGCAACGGTCTGACATCATTTTTGAGTGAATTCCCAAAAATCCCATTTTTGATGAAATTGTGACCACGGGTTTTGGGGATTTTTTCAAAAAAATCTTTTTCTGCCGGTGAAGTTGTCGAGGGCTGATTTCTTGTCCTGTGATAAAACGCCTTCTGTTTCGACCGCTAAACCTCTCAGGGGAGCATTTGCAACCGCCTGACACCATTTTTGAGTGAATTCCCAAAAGTCCCATTTTTGATGAAATTGTGACCCCGGGGCTTAGGGATTTTTTCAAAAAAATCTTTTTCTGCCGTTGAAGTTGTCGAGGGCTGATTTCTTGTCCTGTGATAAAAAGCCTTCTGTTTCGACCGCCAAACCTCTCAGGGGAGCATTTGCAACCGTCTGGCACCATTTTAAAGTGAATTCCCAAAAGTCAGATTTTTGATGAAATTGTGACCCCGGGGATTAGAGATTTTTTCAAAAAAATCTTTTTCTGCCGGTGAAGTTGTCGAGGGCTGATTTCTGGTCCTGTGATAAAAAGCCTTCTGTTTCGACCGCCAAACCTCTCAGGGGTGCATTTGCAACTGTTTGGCACCATTTTTGAGGGGATTGCCAAAAGTCAGATTTTTGATGAAATTGTGACCCCGGGGCTTAGGGATTTTTTCAAAAAAAATCTTTTTCTGCCGTTGAAGTTGTTGAGGACTGATTTCTTGTCCTGTGATAAAAGGCTTCTGTTTCGACCATCAAACCTCTCAGGGGAGCATTTGTAACCGCCTGGCACCATTTTTGAGTGGATTGCCAAAAGTCAGATTTTTGATGAAATTGTGACCCCGGGGCTTAGGGATTTTTTCAAAAAAACTTCCGGTGAAGTTGTTGGGGGTTGATTTCTTGTCCTGTGATAAAAAGCCTTGTGTT
Source organism: Podarcis melisellensis (assembly GCF_964234715.1). Taxonomy (NCBI): domain Eukaryota; kingdom Metazoa; phylum Chordata; class Lepidosauria; order Squamata; family Lacertidae; genus Podarcis; species Podarcis melisellensis. Next base: position 83,856,360 of record NC_138537.1, read on the forward strand.
TCGACCGCCAAACCTCTCAGGGGAGCATTTGCAACCGTCTGGCACCATTTTTGAGTGAATTCCCAAAAGTCAGATTTTTGATGAAATTGTGACCCCGGGGCTTAGGGATTTTTTCAAAAAAATCTTTTTCTGCCGGTGAAATTGTCGAGGGCTGATTTCTTCTCCTGTGATAAAAAGCCTTCTGTTTCGACCGCCAAACCTCTCAGGGGAGCATTTGCAACCGTCTGACACCATTTTTGAGTGAATTCCCAAAAGTCAGATTTTCGATGAAATTGTAACCCCGGGGCTTAGGAATTTTTTTTAAAAAAAATTATTTAAGCCGGTGAAGTTGAGGGGGCTGGTTTCTTGTCCTGTGATAAAAAGACTTCTGTTTCGACCGTCAAACCTCGCAGGGAGCATTTGCAACCGTCTGACACCTTTTTTGAGTGAATTCCCAAAAGTCCCATTTTTGATGAAATTGTGACCCCGGGGCTTAGGGATTTTTTCAAAAAAATCTTTTCTGCCGGTGAAGTTGTCGAGGGCTGATTTCTTGTCCTGTGATAACAAGCCTTCTGTTTCGACCGCCAAACCTCTCAGGGGAGCATTTGCAACCGTCTGACACCATTTTTGAGTGAATCCCCAAAAGTCCCATTTTTGATGAAATTGTGACCCCGGGGCTTAGAGATTTTTTCAAAAAAATCTTTTTCTGCCGGTGAAGTTGTCGAGGGCTGATTTCTTGTCCTGTGATAAAAAGCCTTCTGTTTCGACCGCCAAACCTCTCAGGGGAGCATTTGCAGCCGTCTGACACCATTTTTGAGTGAATTCCCAAAAGTCAGATTTTTGATGAAATTGTGACCCCGGGGCTTAGGGATTTTTTCAAAAAAATCTTTTTCTGCCGGTGAAGTTGTCGAGGGCTGATTTCTTGTCCTGTGATAAAAAGCCTTCTGTTTTTACCGCCAAACCTCGCAGGGAGCATTTGCAACGGTCTGACATCATTTTTGAGTGAATTCCCAAAAATCCCATTTTTGATGAAATTGTGACCACGGGTTTTGGGGATTTTTTCAAAAAAATCTTTTTCTGCCGGTGAAGTTGTCGAGGGCTGATTTCTTGTCCTGTGATAAAACGCCTTCTGTTTCGACCGCTAAACCTCTCAGGGGAGCATTTGCAACCGCCTGACACCATTTTTGAGTGAATTCCCAAAAGTCCCATTTTTGATGAAATTGTGACCCCGGGGCTTAGGGATTTTTTCAAAAAAATCTTTTTCTGCCGTTGAAGTTGTCGAGGGCTGATTTCTTGTCCTGTGATAAAAAGCCTTCTGTTTCGACCGCCAAACCTCTCAGGGGAGCATTTGCAACCGTCTGGCACCATTTTAAAGTGAATTCCCAAAAGTCAGATTTTTGATGAAATTGTGACCCCGGGACTTAGGGATTTTTTCAAAAATATCTTTTCTGCCGGTGAAGTTGTCGAGGGCTGATTTCTGGTCCTGTGATAAAAAGCCTTCTGTTTCGACCGCCAAACCTCTCAGGGGAGCATTTGCAATCGCCTGGCACCATTTTTGAGTGGATTGCCAAAAGTCAGATTTTTGATGAAATTGTGACCCCGGGCCTTGGGGATTTTTTCAAAAAAATCTTTTTCTGCTGGTGAAGTTGTCGAGGGCTGATTTCTTGTCCTGTGATAAAAAGCCTTCTGTTTCGACCGCCAAACCTCGCAGGGAGTATTTGCAACCGTCTGACACCATTTTTGAGTGAATCCCCAAAAGTCCCATTTTTGATGAAATTGTGACCCCGGGGCTTAGGGATTTTTTCAAAAAAATCTTTTTCTGCCGGTGAAGTTGTCGAGGGCTGATTTCTTGTCCTGTGATAAAAAGCTTTCTGTTTCCACCGCCAAACCTCACAGAGAGCATTTGCAACCGTCTGACACCATTTTTGAGTGAATTCCCAAAAGTCAGATTTTCGATGAAATTGTGACCCCGGGGCTTAGGGATTTTTTTTAAAAAAAATTTTTCAGCCGGTGAAGTTGTCGGGGGCTGGTTTCTTGTCCTGTGATAAAAAGACTTCTGTTTCGACCGTCAAACCTCGCAGGGAGCATTTGCAACCGTCTGACACCATTTTTGAGTGAATTCCCAAAAGTCCCATTTCTGATGAAATTGTGACCCTGGGGCTTGGGGATTTTTTTCAAAGAAATCTTTTTCTGCCGGTGAAGTTGTCGAGGGCTGATTTCTTGTCCTGTGATAAAAAGCCTTCTGTTTCAAACGCCAAACCTCTCAGGGGAGCATTTGCTACCGTCTGGCACCATTTTAAAGTGAATTCCCAAAGGTCAGTTTTTTGATGAAATTGTGACCCCAAGGCTTAGGGATTTTTTCAAAAAAATATTTTTCTGCCGGTGAAGTTGTTGAGGGCTGATTTCTTGTCCTGTGATAAAAAGCCTTCTGTTTCGACCGCCAAACCTCTCAGGGGAGCATTTGCAACCGTCTGGCACCATTTTTGAGTGGATTGCCGAAAGTCAGATTTTTGATGAAATTGTGACCCCGGGGCTTAGGGATTTTTCCAAAAAAATCTTTTTCTGCCTGTGAAGTTGTCGAGGCCTGATTTCTTGTCCTGTGATAAATATCGTTCTGTTTCGACTGCCAAACCTCTCGGGGTTGCATTTGCAACCGTCTGGCACCATTTTTGAGTGGATTGCCAAAAGTCAGATTTTTGATGAAATTGTGACCCCGGGGCTTAGGGATTTTTTCAAAAAAATCTTTTTCTGCCGGTGAAGTTGTCGAGGGCTGATTTTGTGTCCTGTGATAAAAAGCCTTCTGTTTCGACCGCCAAACCTCTCAGGGGAGCATTTGCAACCGTCTGACACCATTTTTGAGTGAATTCCCAAAAGTCAGATTTTCGATGAAATTGTAACCCCGGGGCTTAGGATTTTTTTAAAAAAAAAATTATTTAAGCCGGTGAAGTTGAGGGGGCTGGTTTCTTGTCCTGTGATAAAAAGACTTCTGTTTCGACCGTCAAACCTCGCAGGGAGCATTTGCAACCGTCTGACACCTTTTTTGAGTGAATTCCCAAAAGTCCCATTTTTGATGAAATTGTGACCCCGGGGCTTAGGGATTTTTTCAAAAAAATCTTTTCTGCCGGTGAAGTTGTCGAGGGCTGATTTCTTGTCCTGTGATAACAAGCCTTCTGTTTCGACCGCCAAACCTCTCAGGGGAGCATTTGCAACCGTCTGACACCATTTTTGAGTGAATCCCCAAAAGTCCCATTTTTGATGAAATTGTGACCCCGGGGCTTAGAGATTTTTTCAAAAAAATCTTTTTCTGCCGGTGAAGTTGTCGAGGGCTGATTTCTTGTCCTGTGATAAAAAGCCTTCTGTTTCGACCGCCAAACCTCTCAGGGGAGCATTTGCAGCCGTCTGACACCATTTTTGAGTGAATTCCCAAAAGTCAGATTTTTGATGAAATTGTGACCCCGGGGCTTAGGGATTTTTTCAAAAAAATCTTTTTCTGCCGGTGAAGTTGTCGAGGGCTGATTTCTTGTCCTGTGATAAAAAGCCTTCTGTTTTTACCGCCAAACCTCGCAGGGAGCATTTGCAACGGTCTGACATCATTTTTGAGTGAATTCCCAAAAATCCCATTTTTGATGAAATTGTGACCACGGGATTTGGGGATTTTTTCAAAAAAATCTTTTTCTGCCGGTGAAGTTGTCGAGGGCTGATTTCTTGTCCTGTGATAAAACGCCTTCTGTTTCGACCGCTAAACCTCTCAGGGGAGCATTTGCAACCGCCTGACACCATTTTTGAGTGAATTCCCAAAAGTCCCATTTTTGATGAAATTGTGACCCCGGGGCTTAGGGATTTTTTCAAAAAAATCTTTTTCTGCCGTTGAAGTTGTCGAGGGCTGATTTCTTGTCCTGTGATAAAAAGCCTTCTGTTTCGACCGCCAAACCTCTCAGGGGAGCATTTGCAACCGTCTGGCACCATTTTAAAGTGAATTCCCAAAAGTCAGATTTTTGATGAAATTGTGACCCCGGGACTTAGGGATTTTTTCAAAAATATCTTTTCTGCCGGTGAAGTTGTCGAGGGCTGATTTCTGGTCCTGTGATAAAAAGCCTTCTGTTTCGACCGCCAAACCTCTCAGGGGAGCATTTGCAATCGCCTGGCACCATTTTTGAGTGGATTGCCAAAAGTCAGATTTTTGATGAAATTGTGACCCCGGGCCTTGGGGATTTTTTCAAAAAAATCTTTTTCTGCTGGTGAAGTTGTCGAGGGCTGATTTCTTGTCCTGTGATAAAAAGCCTTCTGTTTCGACCGCCAAACCTCGCAGGGAGTATTTGCAACCGTCTGACACCATTTTTGAGTGAATCCCCAAAAGTCCCATTTTTGATGAAATTGTGACCCCGGGGCTTAGGGATTTTTTCAAAAAAATCTTTTTCTGCCGGTGAAGTTGTCGAGGGCTGATTTCTTGTCCTGTGATAAAAAGCCTTCTGTTTCCACCGCCAAACCTCACAGAGAGCATTTGCAACCGTCTGACACCATTTTTGAGTGAATTCCCAAAAGTCAGATTTTCGATGAAATTGTGACCCCGGGGCTTAGGGATTTTTTTAAAAAAAATTTTTTCAGCCGGTGAAGTTGTCGGGGGCTGGTTTCTTGTCCTGTGATAAAAAGACTTCTGTTTCGACCGTCAAACCTCGCAGGGAGCATTTGCAACCGTCTGACACCATTTTTGAGTGAATTCCCAAAAGTCCCATTTCTGATGAAATTGTGACCCTGGGGCTTGGGGATTTTTTTCAAAGAAATCTTTTTCTGCCGGTGAAGTTGTCGAGGGCTGATTTCTTGTCCTGTGATAAAAAGCCTTCTGTTTCAAACGCCAAACCTCTCAGGGGAGCATTTGCTACCGTCTGGCACCATTTTAAAGTGAATTCCCAAAGGTCAGTTTTTTGATGAAATTGTGACCCCAAGGCTTAGGGATTTTTTCAAAAAAATATTTTTCTGCCGGTGAAGTTGTTGAGGGCTGATTTCTTGTCCTGTGATAAAAAGCCTTCTGTTTCGACCGCCAAACCTCTCAGGGGAGCATTTGCAACCGTCTGGCACCACTTTTGAGTGAATTCCCAAAAGTCAGATTTTTGATGAAATTGTGACCCCGGGGCTTAGGGATTTTTTCAAAAAAATCTTTTTCTGCCGGTGAAGTTGTCGAGGGCTGATTTCTTGTCCTGTGATAAAAAGCCTTCTGTTTTTACCGCCAAACCTCGCAGGGAGCATTTGCAACGGTCTGACATCATTTTTGAGTGAATTCCCAAAAATCCCATTTTTGATGAAATTGTGACCCCGGGCCTTGGGGATTTTTTTAAAAAAAATCTTTTTCTGCCGGTGAAGTTGTCGAGGGCTGATTTCTTGTCCTGTGATAAAACGCCTTCTGTTTCGACCGCTAAACCTCTCAGGGGAGCATTTGCAACCGCCTGACACCATTTTTGAGTGAATTCCCAAAAGTCCCATTTTTGATGAAATTGTGACCCCGGGGCTTAGGGATTTTTTCAAAAAAATCTTTTTCTGCCGTTGAAGTTGTCGAGGGCTGATTTCTTGTCCTGTGATAAAAAGCCTTCTGTTTCGACCGCCAAACCTCTCAGGGGAGCATTTGCAACCGTCTGGCACCATTTTAAAGTGAATTCCCAAAAGTCAGATTTTTGATGAAATTGTGACCCCGGGACTTAGGGATTTTTTCAAAAATATCTTTTCTGCCGGTGAAGTTGTCGAGGGCTGATTTCTGGTCCTGTGATAAAAAGCCTTCTGTTTCGACCGCCAAACCTCTCAGGGGAGCATTTGCAATCGCCTGGCACCATTTTTGAGTGGATTGCCAAAAGTCAGATTTTTGATGAAATTGTGACCCCGGGCCTTGGGGATTTTTTCAAAAAAATCTTTTTCTGCTGGTGAAGTTGTCGAGGGCTGATTTCTTGTCCTGTGATAAAAAGCCTTCTGTTTCCACCGCCAAACCTCGCAGGGAGTATTTGCAACCGTCTGACACCATTTTTGAGTGAATCCCCAAAAGTCCCATTTTTGATGAAATTGTGACCCCGGGGCTTAGGGATTTTTTCAAAAAAATCTTTTTCTGCCGGTGAAGTTGTCGAGGGCTGATTTCTTGTCCTGTGATAAAAAGCCTTCTGTTTCCACCGCCAAACCTCACAGAGAGCATTTGCAACCGTCTGACACCATTTTTGAGTGAATTCCCAAAAGTCAGATTTTCGATGAAATTGAAACCCCGGGGCTTAGGAATTTTTTTAAAAAAAAAATTATTTAAGCCGGTGAAGTTGAGGGGGCTGGTTTCTTGTCCTGTGATAAAAAGACTTCTGTTTCGACCGTCAAACCTCGCAGGGAGTATTTGCAACCGTCTGACACCATTTTTGAGTGAATCCCCAAAAGTCCCATTTTTGATGAAATTGTGACCCCGGGGCTTAGGGATTTTTTCAAAAAAATCTTTTTCTGCCGGTGAAGTTGTCGAGGGCTGATTTCTTGTCCTGTGATAAAAAGCCTTCTGTTTCCACCGCCAAACCTCACAGAGAGCATTTGCAACCGTCTGACACCATTTTTGAGTGAATTCCCAAAAGTCAGATTTTCGATGAAATTGTGACCCCGGGGCTTAGGGATTTTTTTAAAAAAAATTTTTTCAGCCGGTGAAGTTGTCGGGGGCTGGTTTCTTGTCCTGTGATAAAAAGACTTCTGTTTCGACCGTCAAACCTCGCAGGGAGCATTTGCAACCGTCTGACACCATTTTTGAGTGAATTCCCAAAAGTCCCATTTCTGATGAAATTGTGACCCTGGGGCTTGGGGATTTTTTTCAAAGAAATCTTTTTCTGCCGGTGAAGTTGTCGAGGGCTGATTTCTTGTCCTGTGATAAAAAGCCTTCTGTTTCAAACGCCAAACCTCTCAGGGGAGCATTTGCTACCGTCTGGCACCATTTTAAAGTGAATTCCCAAAGGTCAGTTTTTTGATGAAATTGTGACCCCAAGGCTTAGGGATTTTTTCAAAAAAATATTTTTCTGCCGGTGAAGTTGTCGAGGGCTGATTTCTTGTCCTGTGATAAAAAGCCTTCTGTTTCGACCGCCAAACCTCTCAGGGGAGCATTTGCAACCGTCTGGCACCACTTTTGAGTGAATTCCCAAAAGTCAGATTTTTGATGAAATTGTGACCCCGGGGCTTAGGGATTTTTTCAAAAAAATCTTTTTCTGCCGGTGAAGTTGTCGAGGGCTGATTTCTTGTCCTGTGATAAAAAGCCTTCTGTTTTTACCGCCAAACCTCGCAGGGAGCATTTGCAACGGTCTGACATCATTTTTGAGTGAATTCCCAAAAATCCCATTTTTGATGAAATTGTGACCCCGGGCCTTGGGGATTTTTTTAAAAAAAATCTTTTTCTGCCGGTGAAGTTGTCGAGGGCTGATTTCTTGTCCTGTGATAAAACGCCTTCTGTTTCGACCGCTAAACCTCTCAGGGGAGCATTTGCAACCGCCTGACACCATTTTTGAGTGAATTCCCAAAAGTCCCATTTTTGATGAAATTGTGACCCCGGGGCTTAGGGATTTTTTCAAAAAAATCTTTTTCTGCCGTTGAAGTTGTCGAGGGCTGATTTCTTGTCCTGTGATAAAAAGCCTTCTGTTTCGACCGCCAAACCTCTCAGGGGAGCATTTGCAACCGTCTGGCACCATTTTAAAGTGAATTCCCAAAAGTCAGATTTTTGATGAAATTGTGACCCCGGGACTTAGGGATTTTTTCAAAAATATCTTTTCTGCCGGTGAAGTTGTCGAGGGCTGATTTCTGGTCCTGTGATAAAAAGCCTTCTGTTTCGACCGCCAAACCTCTCAGGGGAGCATTTGCAATCGCCTGGCACCATTTTTGAGTGGATTGCCAAAAGTCAGATTTTTGATGAAATTGTGACCCCGGGCCTTGGGGATTTTTTCAAAAAAATCTTTTTCTGCTGGTGAAGTTGTCGAGGGCTGATTTCTTGTCCTGTGATAAAAAGCCTTCTGTTTCCACCGCCAAACCTCGCAGGGAGTATTTGCAACCGTCTGACACCATTTTTGAGTGAATCCCCAAAAGTCCCATTTTTGATGAAATTGTGACCCCGGGGCTTAGGGATTTTTTCAAAAAAATCTTTTTCTGCCGGTGAAGTTGTCGAGGGCTGATTTCTTGTCCTGTGATAAAAAGCCTTCTGTTTCCACCGCCAAACCTCACAGAGAGCATTTGCAACCGTCTGACACCATTTTTGAGTGAATTCCCAAAAGTCAGATTTTCGATGAAATTGTAACCCCGGGGCTTAGGAATTTTTTTAAAAAAAAATTATTTAAGCCGGTGAAGTTGAGGGGGCTGGTTTCTTGTCCTGTGATAAAAAGACTTCTGTTTCGACCGTCAAACCTCGCAGGGAGCATTTGCAACCGTCTGACACCTTTTTTGAGTGAATTCCCAAAAGTCCCATTTTTGATGAAATTGTGACCCCGGGGCTTAGGGATTTTTTCAAAAAAATCTTTTCTGCCGGTGAAGTTGTCGAGGGCTGATTTCTTGTCCTGTGATAACAAGCCTTCTGTTTCGACCGCCAAACCTCTCAGGGGAGCATTTGCAACCGTCTGACACCATTTTTGAGTGAATCCCCAAAAGTCCCATTTTTGATGAAATTGTGACCCCGGGGCTTAGAGATTTTTTCAAAAAAATCTTTTTCTGCCGGTGAAGTTGTCGAGGGCTGATTTCTTGTCCTGTGATAAAACGCCTTCTGTTTCGACCGCTAAACCTCTCAGGGGAGCATTTGCAACCGCCTGACACCATTTTTGAGTGAATTCCCAAAAGTCCCATTTTTGATGAAATTGTGACCCCGGGGCTTAGGGATTTTTTCAAAAAAATCTTTTTCTGCCGTTGAAGTTGTCGAGGGCTGATTTCTTGTCCTGTGATAAAAAGCCTTCTGTTTCGACCGCCAAACCTCTCAGGGGAGCATTTGCAACCGTCTGGCACCATTTTAAAGTGAATTCCCAAAAGTCAGATTTTTGATGAAATTGTGACCCCGGGACTTAGGGATTTTTTCAAAAATATCTTTTCTGCCGGTGAAGTTGTCGAGGGCTGATTTCTGGTCCTGTGATAAAAAGCCTTCTGTTTCGACCGCCAAACCTCTCAGGGGAGCATTTGCAATCGCCTGGCACCATTTTTGAGTGGATTGCCAAAAGTCAGATTTTTGATGAAATTGTGACCCCGGGCCTTGGGGATTTTTTCAAAAAAATCTTTTTCTGCTGGTGAAGTTGTCGAGGGCTGATTTCTTGTCCTGTGATAAAAAGCCTTCTGTTTCCACCGCCAAACCTCGCAGGGAGTATTTGCAACCGTCTGACACCATTTTTGAGTGAATCCCCAAAAGTCCCATTTTTGATGAAATTGTGACCCCGGGGCTTAGGGATTTTTTCAAAAAAATCTTTTTCTGCCGGTGAAGTTGTCGAGGGCTGATTTCTTGTCCTGTGATAAAAAGCCTTCTGTTTCCACCGCCAAACCTCACAGAGAGCATTTGCAACCGTCTGACACCATTTTTGAGTGAATTCCCAAAAGTCAGATTTTCGATGAAATTGTAACCCCGGGGCTTAGGAATTTTTTTTAAAAAAAATTATTTAAGCCGGTGAAGTTGAGGGGGCTGGTTTCTTGTCCTGTGATAAAAAGACTTCTGTTTCGACCGTCAAACCTCGCAGGGAGCATTTGCAACCGTCTGACACCTTTTTTGAGTGAATTCCCAAAAGTCCCATTTTTGATGAAATTGTGACCCCGGGGCTTAGGGATTTTTTCAAAAAAATCTTTTCTGCCGGTGAAGTTGTCGAGGGCTGATTTCTTGTCCTGTGATAACAAGCCTTCTGTTTCGACCGCCAAACCTCTCAGGGGAGCATTTGCAACCGTCTGACACCATTTTTGAGTGAATCCCCAAAAGTCCCATTTTTGATGAAATTGTGACCCCGGGGCTTAGAGATTTTTTCAAAAAAATCTTTTTCTGCCGGTGAAGTTGTCGAGGGCTGATTTCTTGTCCTGTGATAAAAAGCCTTCTGTTTCGACCGCCAAACCTCTCAGGGGAGCATTTGCAGCCGTCTGACACCATTTTTGAGTGAATTCCCAAAAGTCAGATTTTTGATGAAATTGTGACCCCGGGGCTTAGGGATTTTTTCAAAAAAATCTTTTTCTGCCGGTGAAGTTGTCGAGGGCTGATTTCTTGTCCTGTGATAAAAAGCCTTCTGTTTTTACCGCCAAACCTCGCAGGGAGCATTTGCAACGGTCTGACATCATTTTTGAGTGAATTCCCAAAAATCCCATTTTTGATGAAATTGTGACCCCGGGCCTTGGGGATTTTTTCAAAAAAATCTTTTTCTGCCGGTGAAGTTGTCGAGGGCTGATTTCTTGTCCTGTGATAAAACGCCTTCTGTTTCGACCGCTAAACCTCTCAGGGGAGCATTTGCAACCGCCTGACACCATTTTTGAGTGAATTCCCAAAAGTCCCATTTTTGATGAAATTGTGACCCCGGGGCTTAGGGATTTTTTCAAAAAAATCTTTTTCTGCCGTTGAAGTTGTCGAGGGCTGATTTCTTGTCCTGTGATAAAAAGCCTTCTGTTTCGACCGCCAAACCTCTCAGGGGAGCATTTGCAACCGTCTGGCACCATTTTAAAGTGAATTCCCAAAAGTCAGATTTTTGATGAAATTGTGACCCCGGGACTTAGGGATTTTTTCAAAAATATCTTTTCTGCCGGTGAAGTTGTCGAGGGCTGATTTCTGGTCCTGTGATAAAAAGCCTTCTGTTTCGACCGCCAAACCTCGCAGGGAGCATTTGCAACCGTCTGACACCATTTTTGAGTGAATTCCCAAAAGTCCCATTTCTGATGAAATTGTGACCCTGGGGCTTGGGGATTTTTTTCAAAGAAATCTTTTTCTGCCGGTGAAGTTGTCGAGGGCTGATTTCTTGTCCTGTGATAAAAAGCCTTCTGTTTCCACCGCCAAACCTCACAGAGAGCATTTGCAACCGTCTGACACCATTTTTGAGTGAATTCCCAAAAGTCAGATTTTCGATGAAATTGTGACCCCGGGGCTTAGGGATTTTTTTAAAAAAAATTTTTTCAGCCGGTGAAGTTGTCGGGGGCTGGTTTCTTGTCCTGTGATAAAAAGACTTCTGTTTCGACCGTCAAACCTCGCAGGGAGCATTTGCAACCGTCTGACACCATTTTTGAGTGAATTCCCAAAAGTCCCATTTCTGATGAAATTGTGACCCTGGGGCTTGGGGATTTTTTTCAAAGAAATCTTTTTCTGCCGGTGAAGTTGTCGAGGGCTGATTTCTTGTCCTGTGATAAAAAGCCTTCTGTTTCGACCGCCAAACCTCTCAGGGGAGCATTTGCTACCGTCTGGCACCATTTTAAAGTGAATTCCCAAAGGTCAGTTTTTTGATGAAATTGTGACCCCAAGGCTTAGGGATTTTTTCAAAAAAATATTTTTCTGCCGGTGAAGTTGTTGAGGGCTGATTTCTTGTCCTGTGATAAAAAGCCTTCTGTTTCGACCGCCAAACCTCTCAGGGGAGCATTTGCAACCGTCTGACACCATTTTTGAGTGGATTGCCGAAAGTCAGATTTTTGATGAAATTGTGACCCCGGGGCTTAGGGATTTTTCCAAAAAAATCTTTTTCTGCCTGTGAAGTTGTCGAGGCCTGATTTCTTGTCCTGTGATAAATATCGTTCTGTTTCGACTGCCAAACCTCTCGGGGTTGCATTTGCAACCGTCTGGCACCATTTTTGAGTGGATTGCCAAAAGTCAGATTTTTGATGAAATTGTGACCCCGGGGCTTAGGGATTTTTTCAAAAAAATCTTTTTCTGCCGGTGAAGTTGTCGAGGGCTGATTTTGTGTCCTGTGATAAAAAGCCTTCTGTTTCGACCGTCAAACCTCTCAGGGGAGCATTTGCAACCGTCTGGCACCATTTTTGAGTGAATTCCCCAAAATCCCATTTTTGATGAAATTGTGACCCCAGGCCTTTGGGATTTTTTCAAAAAAATCTTTTCCTGCCGGTGAAGTTGTTGAGGGCTGATTTCTTGTCCTGTGATAAAAAGCCTTCTGTTTCCACCGCCAAACCTCGCAGGGAGCATTTGCAACCATCAGGCACCATTTTTGAGGGGATTGCCAAAAGTCAGATTTCTGATGAAATTGTGACCCCGGGGCTTAGGGATTTTTTCAAGAAAATCATTTTCTGCCGCTGAAGTTGTAGAGGGCTGATTTCTTGTCCTGTGATAAAAAGCCTTCTGTTTCGACCGCCAAACCTCTCAGGGGAGCATTTGCCACGGTCTGGCACCATTTTTGAGTGAATTCCCAAAAGTCCCATTTTTTATGAAATTGTGACCCCGGGGCTTAGGGATTTTTTCAAAAATATTTGTTTCAGCCGATGAAGTTGTCGGGGGCTGATTTCTTGTCCTGTGATAAAAAGCCTCCTGTTTCGACCGCCAAACCTCTCAGGGGAGCATTTGCTACCGTCTGGCACCATTTTAAAGTGAATTCCCAAAGGTCAGTTTTTTGATCAAATTGTGACCCCAAGGCTTAGGGATTTTTTTGAAAAAAATCTTTTTCTGCCGGTGAAGTTGTCGAGGGCTGATTTCTTGTCCTGTGATAAAAAGCCTTCTGTTTCGACCGCCAAACCTCTCAGGGGAGCATTTGCAACCGTCTGACACCGTTTTTGAGTGAATTCCCAAAAGTCAGATTTTCGATGAAATTGTGACCCCGGGGCTTAGGGTTTTTTTCAAAAAAAAATTTTTCAGCCTGTGAAGTTGACGGGGCTGGTTTCTTGTCTTGTGATAAAAAGCCTTCTGTTTCGCCCGTCAAACCTCTCAGGGGAGCATTTGCAACCGTCTGACACCATTTTTGAGTGAATTCCTAAAAATCCCATTTTTGATGAAATTGTGACCCCGGGCCTTGGGGATTTTTTCAAAAAAATCTTTTCCTGCCGGTGAAGTTGTTGAGGGCTTATTTCTTGTCCTGTGATAAAAAGCCTTCTGTTTCCACCGCCAAACCTCTCAGGGGAGCATTTGCAACTGTCTGGCACCATTTTTGAGTGGATTGCCAACAGTCAGATTTTTGATGAAATTGTGACCCCGGGGCTTAGGGAATTTTCAAAAAAATCTTTTTCTGCCGGTGAAGTTGTCGAGGGCTGATTTCTTGTCCTGTGATAAAAAGCCTTCTGTTTCCACCGCCAAAACTTGCAGGGAGCATTTGCAACCGTCTGACACCATTTTTGAGTGAATTCCCAAAAGTCAGATTTTTGATGAAATTGTGACCCCGGGGCTTGTGATTTTTTCAAAAAAATCTTTTTCTGCCGGTGAAGTTGACGAGGGCTGATTTTGTGTCCTGTGATAAATAGCCTTCTGTTTCGACCGCCAAACCTCTCAGGGGAGCATTTGCAACCGTCTTGCACCATTTTTGAGTGAATTCCCAAAAATCCCATTTTTGATGAAATTGTGACTCCGGGCCTTGGGGATTTTTTCAAAAAAATCTTTTCCTGCCGGTGAAGTTGTCAAGGACTGATTTCTTGTCCTGTGATAAAAAGCCTTCTGTTTCGACCGCCAAACCTCCCAGGGGAGCATTTGCAATCGCCTGGCACCAATTTTGAGTGGATTGCCAAAAGTCAGATTTCTGATGAAATTGTGACCCCGGGGCTTTGGGAATTTTCAAAAAAATCTTTTTCTGCCGGTGAAGTTGTCGAGGGCTGATTTCTTGTCCTGTGATAAAAAGCCTTCTGTTTCCACCGCCAAAACTTGCAGGGAGCATTTGCAACCGTCTGACACCATTTTTGAGTGAATTCCCAAAAGTCAGATTTTTGATGAAATTGTGACCCCGGGGCTTGTGATTTTTTCAAAAAAATCTTTTTCTGCCGGTGAAGTTGTCGAGGGCTGATTTTGTGTCCTCTGATAAAAAGCCTTCTGTTTCGACCGTCAAACCTCTCAGGGGAGCATTTGCAACCGTCTGGCACCATTTTTGAGTGAATTCCCCAAAATCCCATTTTTGATGAAATTGTGACCCCAGGCCTTTGGGATTTTTTCAAAAAAATCTTTTCCTGCCGGTGAAGTTGTTGAGGGCTGATTTCTTGTCCTGTGATAAAAAGCCTTCTGTTTCCACCGCCAAACCTCGCAGGGAGCATTTGCAACCATCAGGCACCATTTTTGAGGGGATTGCCAAAAGTCAGATTTCTGATGAAATTGTGACCCCGGGGCTTAGGGATTTTTTCAAGAAAATCATTTTCTGCCGCTGAAGTTGTAGAGGGCTGATTTCTTGTCCTGTGATAAAAAGCCTTCTGTTTCGACCGCCAAACTTCTCAGGGGAGCATTTGCAATCGCCTGGCACCATTTTTGAGTGGATTGCCAAAAATCCCATTTTTGATGAAATTGTGACCCCGGGGCTTAGGGATTTTTTCAAAAAAATCTTTTTCTGCCGGTTAAGTTGTTGGGGGCTGATTTCTTGTCCTGTGATAAAAAGCCTTCTGTTTCGACCGCCAAACCTCTCGGGGGAGCATTTGCAACCGTCTGGCACCATTTTTGAGTGAGTTCCCAAAAGTCAGATTTTTGATGAAATTGTGACCCCGGGGCTTAGGGATTATTTCAAAAAAATCTTTTTCTGCCGGTGAAGTTGTCGAGGGCTGATTTCTTGTCCTGTGATAAAAAGCCTTCTGTTTCGACCGCCAAACCTCTCAGGGGAGCATTTGCAACCGTCTGGCACCACTTTTGAGTGAATTCCCAAAAGTCAGATTTTTGATGAAATTGTGACCCCGGGGCTTAGGGATTTTTTCAAAAAAAATATTTCTGCCGTTTAAGATGTCGGGGGCTGATTTCTTGTCCTGTGATAAAAAGCCTTCTGTTTCGACCGCCAAACCTCTCAGGGGAGCATTTGCAACCGTCTGGACCATTTTTGAGTGGATTGCCAAAAGTCAGATTTTTGATGAAATTGTGACCCCGGGGCTTAGGGATTTTTTCAAAAAAATCTTTTTCTGCCGGTGAAGTTGTCGAGGGCTGATTTTGTGTCCTGTGATAAAAAGCCTTCTGTTTCGACCGTCAAACCTCTCAGGGGAGCATTTGCAACCGTCTGGCACCATTTTTGAGTGAATTCCCCAAAATCCCATTTTTGATGAAATTGTGACCCCAGGCCTTTGGGATTTTTTCAAAAAAATCTTTTCCTGCCGGTGAAGTTGTTGAGGGCTGATTTCTTGTCCTGTGATAAAAAGCCTTCTGTTTCCACCGCCAAACCTCGCAGGGAGCATTTGCAACCATCAGGCACCATTTTTGAGGGGATTGCCAAAAGTCAGATTTCTGATGAAATTGTGACCCCGGGGCTTAGGGATTTTTTCAAGAAAATCATTTTCTGCCGCTGAAGTTGTAGAGGGCTGATTTCTTGTCCTGTGATAAAAAGCCTTCTGTTTCGACCGCCAAACCTCTCAGGGGAGCATTTGCCACGGTCTGGCACCATTTTTGAGTGAATTCCCAAAAGTCCCATTTTTTATGAAATTGTGACCCCGGGGCTTAGGGATTTTTTCAAAAATATTTGTTTCAGCCGATGAAGTTGTCGGGGGCTGATTTCTTGTCCTGTGATAAAAAGCCTCCTGTTTCGACCGCCAAACCTCTCAGGGGAGCATTTGCTACCGTCTGGCACCATTTTAAAGTGAATTCCCAAAGGTCAGTTTTTTGATCAAATTGTGACCCCAAGGCTTAGGGATTTTTTTGAAAAAAATCTTTTTCTGCCGGTGAAGTTGTCGAGGGCTGATTTCTTGTCCTGTGATAAATAGCCTTCTGTTTCGACCGCCAAACCTCTCAGGGGAGCATTTGCAACCGCCTGACACCATTTTTGAGTGGATTGCCGAAAGTCAGATTTTTGATGAAATTGTGACCCCGGGGCTTAGGGATTTTTCCAAAAAAAATCTTTTTCTGCCGGTGAAGTTGTCGAGGGCTGATTTCTTGTCCTGTGATAAAAAGCCTTCTGTTTCGACCGCCAAACCTCTCAGGGGAGCATTTGCAACCGTCTGACACCGTTTTTGAGTGAATTCCCAAAAGTCAGATTTTCGATGAAATTGTGACCCCGGGGCTTAGGGTTTTTTTCAAAAAAAAATTTTTCAGCCTGTGAAGTTGACGGGGCTGGTTTCTTGTCTTGTGATAAAAAGCCTTCTGTTTCGCCCGTCAAACCTCTCAGGGGAGCATTTGCAACCGTCTGACACCATTTTTGAGTGAATTCCTAAAAATCCCATTTTTGATGAAATTGTGACCGCGGGCCTTGGGGATTTTTTCAAAAAAATCTTTTCCTGCCGGTGAAGTTGTTGAGGGCTTATTTCTTGTCCTGTGATAAAAAGCCTTCTGTTTCCACCGCCAAACCTCTCAGGGGAGCATTTGCAACTGTCTGGCACCATTTTTGAGTGGATTGCCAACAGTCAGATTTTTGATGAAATTGTGACCCCGGGGCTTAGGGAATTTTCAAAAAAATCTTTTTCTGCCGGTGAAGTTGTCGAGGGCTGATTTCTTGTCCTGTGATAAAAAGCCTTCTGTTTCCACCGCCAAAACTTGCAGGGAGCATTTGCAACCGTCTGACACCATTTTTGAGTGAATTCCCAAAAGTCAGATTTTTGATGAAATTGTGACCCCGGGGCTTGTGATTTTTTCAAAAAAATCTTTTTCTGCCGGTGAAGTTGACGAGGGCTGATTTTGTGTCCTGTGATAAATAGCCTTCTGTTTCGACCGCCAAACCTCTCAGGGGAGCATTTGCAACCGTCTTGCACCATTTTTGAGTGAATTCCCAAAAATCCCATTTTTGATGAAATTGTGACTCCGGGCCTTGGGGATTTTTTCAAAAAAATCTTTTCCTGCCGGTGAAGTTGTCAAGGACTGATTTCTTGTCCTGTGATAAAAAGCCTTCTGTTTCGACCGCCAAACCTCCCAGGGGAGCATTTGCAATCGCCTGGCACCAATTTTGAGTGGATTGCCAAAAGTCAGATTTCTGATGAAATTGTGACCCCGGGGCTTTGGGAATTTTCAAAAAAATCTTTTTCTGCCGGTGAAGTTGTCGAGGGCTGATTTCTTGTCCTGTGATAAAAAGCCTTCTGTTTCCACCGCCAAAACTTGCAGGGAGCATTTGCAACCGTCTGACACCATTTTTGAGTGAATTCCCAAAAGTCAGATTTTTGATGAAATTGTGACCCCGGGGCTTGTGATTTTTTCAAAAAAATCTTTTTCTGCCGGTGAAGTTGTCGAGGGCTGATTTTGTGTCCTCTGATAAAAAGCCTTCTGTTTCGACCGTCAAACCTCTCAGGGGAGCATTTGCAACCGTCTGGCACCATTTTTGAGTGAATTCCCCAAAATCCCATTTTTGATGAAATTGTGACCCCAGGCCTTTGGGATTTTTTCAAAAAAATCTTTTCCTGCCGGTGAAGTTGTTGAGGGCTGATTTCTTGTCCTGTGATAAAAAGCCTTCTGTTTCCACCGCCAAACCTCGCAGGGAGCATTTGCAACCATCAGGCACCATTTTTGAGGGGATTGCCAAAAGTCAGATTTCTGATGAAATTGTGACCCCGGGGCTTAGGGATTTTTTCAAGAAAATCATTTTCTGCCGCTGAAGTTGTAGAGGGCTGATTTCTTGTCCTGTGATAAAAAGCCTTCTGTTTCGACCGCCAAACTTCTCAGGGGAGCATTTGCAATCGCCTGGCACCATTTTTGAGTGGATTGCCAAAAATCCCATTTTTGATGAAATTGTGACCCCGGGGCTTAGGGATTTTTTCAAAAAAATCTTTTTCTGCCGGTTAAGTTGTTGGGGGCTGATTTCTTGTCCTGTGATAAAAAGCCTTCTGTTTCGACCGCCAAACCTCTCGGGGGAGCATTTGCAACCGTCTGGCACCATTTTTGAGTGAGTTCCCAAAAGTCAGATTTTTGATGAAATTGTGACCCCGGGGCTTAGGGATTATTTCAAAAAAATCTTTTTCTGCCGGTGAAGTTGTCGAGGGCTGATTTCTTGTCCTGTGATAAAAAGCCTTCTGTTTCGACCGCCAAACCTCTCAGGGGAGCATTTGCAACCGTCTGGCACCATTTTTGAGTGAATTCCCAAAAGTCAGATTTTTGATGAAATTGTGACCCCGGGGCTTAGGGATTTTTTCAAAAAAAATATTTCTGCCGGTTAAGTTGTCAGGGGCTGATTTCTTGTCCTGTGATAAAAAGCCTTCTGTTTTGACCGCCAAACCTCTCAGGGGAGCATTTGCAACCGTCTGGCACCATTTTTGAGTGAATTCCCAAAAGTCCCATTTTTTATGAAATTGTGACCCCGGGGCTTAGGGATATTTTCAAAAAAATCTTTTTCTGCCGGTGAAGTTGTCGAGGGCTGATTTCATGTCCTGTGATAAAAAGCCTTCTGTTTCGAAGGCCAAACCTCTCAGGGGAGCATTTGCAACCGTCTGGCACCACTTTTGAGTGAATTCCCAAAAGTCAGATTTTTGATGAAATTGTGACCCCGGGGCTTAGGGATTTTTTCAAAAAAAATATTTCTGCCGTTTAAGATGTCGGGGGCTGATTTCTTGTCCTGTGATAAAAAGCCTTCTGTTTCGACCGCCAAACCTCTCAGGGGAGCATTTGCAACCGTCTGGACCATTTTTGAGTGAATTCCCAAAAGTCCCAATTTTGATGAAATTGTGACCCCGGGGCTTAGGGATTTTTTCAAAAAAATCATTTTCTGCCGGTGAAGTTGTTGGGGGCTGATTTCTTGTCCTGTGATAAAAAGCCTTCTGTTTCGACCGCCAAACCTCTCAGGGGAGCATTTGCAACCGTCTGGCACCATTTTTGAGTGAATTCCCAAAAGTCCCATTTTTGATGAAATTGTGACCCCGGGGCTTAGGGATTTTTTCAAAAATATTTGTTTCAGCCGATGAAGTTGTCGGGGGCTGATTTCTTGTCCTGTGATAAAAAGCCTTCTGTTTCGACCGCCAAACCTCTCAGGGGAGCATTTGCAACCGTCTGACACCATTTTTGAGTGAATTCCCAAAAGTGAGATTTTTGATGAAATTGTGACCCCGGGGCTTAGGGATTTTTTCAAAAAAATCATTTTCTGCCGGTGAAGTTGTCGAGGGCTGATTTCTTGTCCTGTGATAAAAAGCCTTCTGTTTCGACCGCCAAACCTCTCAGGGCAGCATTTGCAACCGTCTGGCACCATTTTTGAGTGAATTCCCAAAAGTCCCAATTTTGATGAAATTGTGACCCCGGGGCTTAGGGATTTTTTCAAAAAAATCTTTTTCTCCCGGTGAAGTTGTCGAGGGCTGATTTCTTGTCCTGTGATAAAAAGCCTTCTGTTTCGACCGCCAAACCTCTCAGGGGAGTATTTGCAACCGCCTGGCACCATTTATGAGTGGAATGCCAAAAGTCATATTTTTGATGAAATTGTAACCCTGGGGCGTAGGGATTTTTTCAAAAAAATCTTTTTCTGCCGGTGAAGTTGTTGGGGGCTGATTTCTTGTCCTGTGATAAAAAGCCTTCTGTTTCGACCGCCAAACCTCTCAGGGGAGCATTTGCAACCGTCTGGTACCATTTTTGAGTGAATTCCCAAAAGTCCCATTTTTGATGAAATTGTGACCCCGGGGCATAGGGATTTTTTCAAAAAAAATCATTTTCTGCCGGTGAAGTTGTCGAGGGCTGATTTCTTGTCCTGTGATAAAAAGCCTTCTGTTTCGACCGCCAAACCTCTCAGGGCAGCATTTGCAACCGTCTGGCACCATTTTTGAGTGAATTCCCAAAAGTGAGATTTTTGATGAAATTGTGACCCCGGGGCTTAGGGATTTTTTCAAAAAAAATATTTCTGCCGGTTAAGTTGTCAGGGGCTGATTTCTTGTCCTGTGATAAAAAGCCTTCTGTTTTGACCGCCAAACCTCTCAGGGGAGCATTTGCAACCGTCTGGCACCATTTTTGAGTGAATTCCCAAAAGTCCCATTTTTGATGAAATTGTGACCCCGGGGCTTAGGGATTTTTTCAAAAATATTTGTTTCAGCCGATGAAGTTGTCGGGGGCTGATTTCTTGTCCTGTGATAAAAAGCCTTCTGTTTCGACCGCCAAACCTCTCAGGGGAGCATTTGCAACCGTCTGACACCATTTTTGAGTGAATTCCCAAAAGTGAGATTTTTGATGAAATTGTGACCCCGGGGCTTAGGGATTTTTTCAAAAAAATCATTTTCTGCCGGTGAAGTTGTCGAGGGCTGATTTCTTGTCCTGTGATAAAAAGCCTTCTGTTTCGACCGCCAAACCTCTCAGGGCAGCATTTGCAACCGTCTGGCACCATTTTTGAGTGAATTCCCAAAAGTCCCAATTTTGATGAAATTGTGACCCCGGGGCTTAGGGATTTTTTCAAAAAAATCTTTTTCTCCCGGTGAAGTTGTCGAGGGCTGATTTCTTGTCCTGTGATAAAAAGCCTTCTGTTTCGACCGCCAAACCTCTCAGGGGAGTATTTGCAACCGCCTGGCACCATTTATGAGTGGAATGCCAAAAGTCATATTTTTGATGAAATTGTAACCCTGGGGCGTAGGGATTTTTTCAAAAAAATCTTTTTCTGCCGGTGAAGTTGTTGGGGGCTGATTTCTTGTCCTGTGATAAAAAGCCTTCTGTTTCGACCGCCAAACCTCTCAGGGGAGCATTTGCAACCGTCTGGTACCATTTTTGAGTGAATTCCCAAAAGTCCCATTTTTGATGAAATTGTGACCCCGGGGCATAGGGATTTTTTCAAAAAAAATTGTTTCTGCCGGTTAAGATGTCGGGGGCTGATTTCTTGTCCTGTGATAAAAAGCCTTCTGTTTTGACCGCCAAACCTCTCAGGGGAGCATTTGCAACCGTCTGGCACCATTTTTGAGTGAATTCCCAAAAGTGAGATTTTTGATGAAATTGTGACCCCGGGGCTTAGGGATTTTTTCAAAAAAATCATTTTCTGCCTGTGAAGTTGTTGGGGGCTGATTTCTTGTGCTGTGATAAAAAGCCTTCTGTTTCGACCGCCAAACCTCTCAGGGGAGCATTTGCAACCGTCTGGCACCATTTTTGAGTGAATTCCCAAAAGTCCCATTTTTGATGAAATTGTGACCCCGGGGCTTAGGGATTTTTTCAAAAATATTTGTTTCAGCCGATGAAGTTGTCGGGGGCTGATTTCTTGTCCTGTGATAAAAAGCCTTCTGTTTCGACCGCCAAACCTCTCAGGGGAGCATTTGCAACCGTCTGACACCATTTTTGAGTGAATTCCCAAAAGTGAGATTTTTGATGAAATTGTGACCCCGGGGCTTAGGGATTTTTTCAAAAAAATCATTTTCTGCCGGTGAAGTTGTCGAGGGCTGATTTCTTGTCCTGTGATAAAAAGCCTTCTGTTTCGACCGCCAAACCTCTCAGGGCAGCATTTGCAACCGTCTGGCACCATTTTTGAGTGAATTCCCAAAAGTGAGATTTTTGATGAAATTGTGACCCCGGGGCTTAGGGATTTTTTCAAAAAAATCTTTTTCTGCCGGTGAAGTTGACGAGGGCTGATTTTGTGTCCTGTGATAAATAGCCTTCTGTTTCGACCGCCAAACCTCTCGGGGGAGCATTTGCAACCGTCTGGCACCATTTTTGAGTGAGTTCCCAAAAGTCAGATTTTTGATGAAATTGTGACCCCGGGTTAGGGATTATTTCAAAAAAATCTTTTTCTGCCGGTGAAGTTGTCGAGGGCTGATTTCTTGTCCTGTGATAAAAAGCCTTCTGTTTCGACCGCCAAACCTCTCAGGGGAGCATTTGCAACCGTCTGGCACCATTTTTGAGTGAATTCCCAAAAGTCAGATTTTTGATGAAATTGTGACCCCGGGGCTTAGGGATTTTTTCAAAAAAAATATTTCTGCCGGTTAAGTTGTCAGGGGCTGATTTCTTGTCCTGTGATAAAAAGCCTTCTGTTTTGACCGCCAAACCTCTCAGGGGAGCATTTGCAACCGTCTGGCACCATTTTTGAGTGAATTCCCAAAAGTCCCATTTTTTATGAAATTGTGACCCCGGGGCTTAGGGATATTTTCAAAAAAATCTTTTTCTGCCGGTGAAGTTGTCGAGGGCTGATTTCATGTCCTGTGATAAAAAGCCTTCTGTTTCGAAGGCCAAACCTCTCAGGGGAGCATTTGCAACCGTCTGGCACCACTTTTGAGTGAATTCCCAAAAGTCAGATTTTTGATGAAATTGTGACCCCGGGGCTTAGGGATTTTTTCAAAAAAAATATTTCTGCCGTTTAAGATGTCGGGGGCTGATTTCTTGTCCTGTGATAAAAAGCCTTCTGTTTCGACCGCCAAACCTCTCAGGGGAGCATTTGCAACCGTCTGGACCATTTTTGAGTGAATTCCCAAAAGTCCCAATTTTGATGAAATTGTGACCCCGGGGCTTAGGGATTTTTTCAAAAAAATCATTTTCTGCCGGTGAAGTTGTTGGGGGCTGATTTCTTGTCCTGTGATAAAAAGCCTTCTGTTTCGACCGCCAAACCTCTCAGGGGAGCATTTGCAACCGTCTGGCACCATTTTTGAGTGAATTCCCAAAAGTCCCATTTTTGATGAAATTGTGACCCCGGGGCTTAGGGATTTTTTCAAAAATATTTGTTTCAGCCGATGAAGTTGTCGGGGGCTGATTTCTTGTCCTGTGATAAAAAGCCTTCTGTTTCGACCGCCAAACCTCTCAGGGGAGCATTTGCAACCGTCTGACACCATTTTTGAGTGAATTCCCAAAAGTCCCATTTTTGATGAAATTGTGACCCCGGGGCTTAGGGATTTTTTCAAAAAAATCATTTTCTGCCGGTGAAGTTGTCGAGGGCTGATTTCTTGTCCTGTGATAAAAAGCCTTCTGTTTCGACCGCCAAACCTCTCAGGGCAGCATTTGCAACCGTCTGGCACCATTTTTGAGTGAATTCCCAAAAGTCCCAATTTTGATGAAATTGTGACCCCGGGGCTTAGGGATTTTTTCAAAAAAATCTTTTTCTGCCGGTGAAGTTGTCGAGGGCTGATTTCTTGTCCTGTGATAAAAAGCCTTCTGTTTCGACCGCCAAACCTCTCAGGGGAGTATTTGCAACCGCCTGGCACCATTTATGAGTGGAATGCCAAAAGTCATATTTTTGATGAAATTGTAACCCTGGGGCGTAGGGATTTTTTCAAAAAAATCTTTTTCTGCCGGTGAAGTTGTTGGGGGCTGATTTCTTGTCCTGTGATAAAAAGCCTTCTGTTTCGACCGCCAAACCTCTCAGGGGAGCATTTGCAACCGTCTGGACCATTTTTGAGTGAATTCCCAAAAGTCCCATTTTTGATGAAATTGTGACCCCGGGGCATAGGGATTTTTTCAAAAAAAATTGTTTCTGCCGGTTAAGATGTCGGGGGCTGATTTCTTGTCCTGTGATAAAAAGCCTTCTGTTTTGACCGCCAAACCTCTCAGGGGAGCATTTGCAACCGTCTGGCACCATTTTTGAGTGAATTCCCAAAAGTGAGATTTTTGATGAAATTGTGACCCCGGGGCTTAGGGATTTTTTCAAAAAAATCATTTTCTGCCTGTGAAGTTGTTGGGGGCTGATTTCTTGTCCTGTGATAAAAAGCCTTCTGTTTCGACCGCCAAACCTCTCAGGGGAGCATTTGCAACCGTCTGGCACCATTTTTGAGTGAATTCCCAAAAGTCCCATTTTTGATGAAATTGTGACCCCGGGGCTTAGGGATTTTTTCAAAAATATTTGTTTCAGCCGATGAAGTTGTCGGGGGCTGATTTCTTGTCCTGTGATAAAAAGCCTTCTGTTTCGACCGCCAAACCTCTCAGGGGAGCATTTGCAACCGTCTGACACCATTTTTGAGTGAATTCCCAAAAGTGAGATTTTTGATGAAATTGTGACCCCGGGGCTTAGGGATTTTTTCAAAAAAATCATTTTCTGCCGGTGAAGTTGTCGAGGGCTGATTTCTTGTCCTGTGATAAAAAGCCTTCTGTTTCGACCGCCAAACCTCTCAGGGCAGCATTTGCAACCGTCTGGCACCATTTTTGAGTGAATTCCCAAAAGTGAGATTTTTGATGAAATTGTGACCCCGGGGCTTAGGGATTTTTTCAAAAAAATCTTTTTCTGCCGGTGAAGTTGACGAGGGCTGATTTTGTGTCCTGTGATAAATAGCCTTCTGTTTCGACCGCCAAACCTCTCAGGGGAGCATTTGCAACCGTCTTGCACCATTTTTGAGTGAATTCCCAAAAATCCCATTTTTGATGAAATTGTGACTCCGGGCCTTGGGGACTTTTTCAAAAAAATCTTTTCCTGCCGGTGAAGTTGTCAAGGACTGATTTCTTGTCCTGTGATAAAAAGCCTTCTGTTTCGACCGCCAAACCTCCCAGGGGAGCATTTGCAATCGCCTGGCACCAATTTTGAGTGGATTGCCAAAAGTCAGATTTCTGATGAAATTGTGACCCCGGGGCTTTGGGAATTTTCAAAAAAATCTTTTTCTGCCGGTGAAGTTGTCGAGGGCTGATTTCTTGTCCTGTGATAAAAAGCCTTCTGTTTCCACCGCCAAAACTTGCAGGGAGCATTTGCAACCGTCTGACACCATTTTTGAGTGAATTCCCAAAAGTCAGATTTTTGATGAAATTGTGACCCCCGGGGCTTGTGATTTTTTCAAAAAAATCTTTTTCTGCCGGTGAAGTTGTCGAGGGCTGATTTTGTGTCCTCTGATAAAAAGCCTTCTGTTTCGACCGTCAAACCTCTCAGGGGAGCATTTGCAACCGTCTGGCACCATTTTTGAGTGAATTCCCCAAAATCCCATTTTTGATGAAATTGTGACCCCAGGCCTTTGGGATTTTTTCAAAAAAATCTTTTCCTGCCGGTGAAGTTGTTGAGGGCTGATTTCTTGTCCTGTGATAAAAAGCCTTCTGTTTCCACCGCCAAACCTCGCAGGGAGCATTTGCAACCATCAGGCACCATTTTTGAGGGGATTGCCAAAAGTCAGATTTCTGATGAAATTGTGACCCCGGGGCTTAGGGATTTTTTCAAGAAAATCATTTTCTGCCGCTGAAGTTGTAGAGGGCTGATTTCTTGTCCTGTGATAAAAAGCCTTCTGTTTCGACCGCCAAACTTCTCAGGGGAGCATTTGCAATCGCCTGGCACCATTTTTGAGTGGATTGCCAAAAATCCCATTTTTGATGAAATTGTGACCCCGGGGCTTAGGGATTTTTTCAAAAAAATCTTTTTCTGCCGGTTAAGTTGTTGGGGGCTGATTTCTTGTCCTGTGATAAAAAGCCTTCTGTTTCGACCGCCAAACCTCTCGGGGGAGCATTTGCAACCGTCTGGCACCATTTTTGAGTGAGTTCCCAAAAGTCAGATTTTTGATGAAATTGTGACCCCGGGGCTTAGGGATTTTTTCAAAAAAAATATTTCTGCCGGTTAAGTTGTCAGGGGCTGATTTCTTGTCCTGTGATAAAAAGCCTTCTGTTTTGACCGCCAAACCTCTCAGGGGAGCATTTGCAACCGTCTGGCACCATTTTTGAGTGAATTCCCAAAAGTCCCATTTTTTATGAAATTGTGACCCCGGGGCTTAGGGATATTTTCAAAAAAATCTTTTTCTGCCGGTGAAGTTGTCGAGGGCTGATTTCATGTCCTGTGATAAAAAGCCTTCTGTTTCGAAGGCCAAACCTCTCAGGGGAGCATTTGCAACCGTCTGGCACCACTTTTGAGTGAATTCCCAAAAGTCCCAATTTTGATGAAATTGTGACCCCGGGGCTTAGGGATTTTTTCAAAAAAAATATTTCTGCCGTTTAAGATGTCGGGGGCTGATTTCTTGTCCTGTGATAAAAAGCCTTCTGTTTCGACCGCCAAACCTCTCAGGGGAGCATTTGCAACCGTCTGGACCATTTTTGAGTGAATTCCCAAAAGTCCCAATTTTGATGAAATTGTGACCCCGGGGCTTAGGGATTTTTTCAAAAAAATCATTTTCTGCCGGTGAAGTTGTTGGGGGCTGATTTCTTGTCCTGTGATAAAAAGCCTTCTGTTTCGACCGCCAAACCTCTCAGGGGAGCATTTGCAACCGTCTGGCACCATTTTTGAGTGAATTCCCAAAAGTCCCATTTTTGATGAAATTGTGACCCCGGGGCTTAGGGATTTTTTCAAAAATATTTGTTTCAGCCGATGAAGTTGTCGGGGGCTGATTTCTTGTCCTGTGATAAAAAGCCTTCTGTTTCGACCGCCAAACCTCTCAGGGGAGCATTTGCAACCGTCTGACACCATTTTTGAGTGAATTCCCAAAAGTGAGATTTTTGATGAAATTGTGACCCCGGGGCTTAGGGATTTTTTCAAAAAAATCATTTTCTGCCGGTGAAGTTGTCGAGGGCTGATTTCTTGTCCTGTGATAAAAAGCCTTCTGTTTCGACCGCCAAACCTCTCAGGGCAGCATTTGCAACCGTCTGGCACCATTTTTGAGTGAATTCCCAAAAGTCCCAATTTTGATGAAATTGTGACCCCGGGGCTTAGGGATTTTTTCAAAAAAAATATTTCTGCCGGTTAAGTTGTCAGGGGCTGATTTCTTGTCCTGTGATAAAAAGCCTTCTGTTTTGACCGCCAAACCTCTCAGGGGAGCATTTGCAACCGTCTGGCACCATTTTTGAGTGAATTCCCAAAAGTCCCATTTTTGATGAAATTGTGACCCCGGGGCTTAGGGATTTTTTCAAAAATATTTCTTTCAGCCGATGAAGTTGTCGGGGGCTGATTTCTTGTCCTGTGATAAAAAGCCTTCTGTTTCGACCGCCAAACCTCTCAGGGGAGCATTTGCAACCGTCTGACACCATTTTTGAGTGAATTCCCAAAAGTGAGATTTTTGATGAAATTGTGACCCCGGGGCTTAGGGATTTTTTCAAAAAAATCATTTTCTGCCGGTGAAGTTGTCGAGGGCTGATTTCTTGTCCTGTGATAAAAAGCCTTCTGTTTCGACCGCCAAACCTCTCAGGGCAGCATTTGCAACCGTCTGGCACCATTTTTGAGTGAATTCCCAAAAGTCCCAATTTTGATGAAATTGTGACCCCGGGGCTTAGGGATTTTTTCAAAAAAATCTTTTTCTCCCGGTGAAGTTGTCGAGGGCTGATTTCTTGTCCTGTGATAAAAAGCCTTCTGTTTCGACCGCCAAACCTCTCAGGGGAGTATTTGCAACCGCCTGGCACCATTTATGAGTGGAATGCCAAAAGTCATATTTTTGATGAAATTGTAACCCTGGGGCGTAGGGATTTTTTCAAAAAAATCTTTTTCTGCCGGTGAAGTTGTTGGGGGCTGATTTCTTGTCCTGTGATAAAAAGCCTTCTGTTTCGACCGCCAAACCTCTCAGGGGAGCATTTGCAACCGTCTGGTACCATTTTTGAGTGAATTCCCAAAAGTCCCATTTTTGATGAAATTGTGACCCCGGGGCATAGGGATTTTTTCAAAAAAAATTGTTTCTGCCGGTTAAGATGTCGGGGGCTGATTTCTTGTCCTGTGATAAAAAGCCTTCTGTTTTGACCGCCAAACCTCTCAGGGGAGCATTTGCAACCGTCTGGCACCATTTTTGAGTGAATTCCCAAAAGTGAGATTTTTGATGAAATTGTGACCCCGGGGCTTAGGGATTTTTTCAAAAAAATCATTTTCTGCCTGTGAAGTTGTTGGGGGCTGATTTCTTGTGCTGTGATAAAAAGCCTTCTGTTTCGACCGCCAAACCTCTCAGGGGAGCATTTGCAACCGTCTGGCACCATTTTTGAGTGAATTCCCAAAAGTCCCATTTTTGATGAAATTGTGACCCCGGGGCTTAGGGATTTTTTCAAAAATATTTGTTTCAGCCGATGAAGTTGTCGGGGGCTGATTTCTTGTCCTGTGATAAAAAGCCTTCTGTTTCGACCGCCAAACCTCTCAGGGGAGCATTTGCAACCGTCTGACACCATTTTTGAGTGAATTCCCAAAAGTGAGATTTTTGATGAAATTGTGACCCCGGGGCTTAGGGATTTTTTCAAAAAAATCATTTTCTGCCGGTGAAGTTGTCGAGGGCTGATTTCTTGTCCTGTGATAAAAAGCCTTCTGTTTCGACCGCCAAACCTCTCAGGGCAGCATTTGCAACCGTCTGGCACCATTTTTGAGTGAATTCCCAAAAGTGAGATTTTTGATGAAATTGTGACCCCGGGGCTTAGGGATTTTTTCAAAAAAATCTTTTTCTGCCGGTGAAGTTGACGAGGGCTGATTTTGTGTCCTGTGATAAATAGCCTTCTGTTTCGACCGCCAAACCTCTCGGGGGAGCATTTGCAACCGTCTGGCACCATTTTTGAGTGAGTTCCCAAAAGTCAGATTTTTGATGAAATTGTGACCCCGGGGCTTAGGGATTATTTCAAAAAAATCTTTTTCTGCCGGTGAAGTTGTCGAGGGCTGATTTCTTGTCCTGTGA
Organism: Podarcis melisellensis; assembly: GCF_964234715.1. Classification (NCBI taxonomy): domain Eukaryota; kingdom Metazoa; phylum Chordata; class Lepidosauria; order Squamata; family Lacertidae; genus Podarcis; species Podarcis melisellensis. The sequence goes on from NC_138537.1 coordinate 83,884,740, forward strand.
TAAAAAGCCTTCTCTTTCGACCGCCAAACCTCTCAGGGGAGCATTTGCAACCGTCTGGCACCATTTTTGAGTGAATTCCCAAAAGTCAGATTTTTGATGAAATTGTGACCCCGGGGCTTAGGGATTTTTTCAAAAAAAATATTTCTGCCGGTTAAGTTGTCAGGGGCTGATTTCTTGTCCTGTGATAAAAAGCCTTCTGTTTTGACCGCCAAACCTCTCAGGGGAGCATTTGCAACCGTCTGGCACCATTTTTGAGTGAATTCCCAAAAGTCCCATTTTTTATGAAATTGTGACCCCGGGGCTTAGGGATATTTTCAAAAAAATCTTTTTCTGCCGGTGAAGTTGTCGAGGGCTGATTTCATGTCCTGTGATAAAAAGCCTTCTGTTTCGAAGGCCAAACCTCTCAGGGGAGCATTTGCAACCGTCTGGCACCACTTTTGAGTGAATTCCCAAAAGTCAGATTTTTGATGAAATTGTGACCCCGGGGCTTAGGGATTTTTTCAAAAAAAATATTTCTGCCGTTTAAGATGTCGGGGGCTGATTTCTTGTCCTGTGATAAAAAGCCTTCTGTTTCGACCGCCAAACCTCTCAGGGGAGCATTTGCAACCGTCTGGACCATTTTTGAGTGAATTCCCAAAAGTCCCAATTTTGATGAAATTGTGACCCCGGGGCTTAGGGATTTTTTCAAAAAAATCATTTTCTGCCGGTGAAGTTGTTGGGGGCTGATTTCTTGTCCTGTGATAAAAAGCCTTCTGTTTCGACCGCCAAACCTCTCAGGGGAGCATTTGCAACCGTCTGGCACCATTTTTGAGTGAATTCCCAAAAGTCCCATTTTTGATGAAATTGTGACCCCGGGGCTTAGGGATTTTTTCAAAAATATTTGTTTCAGCCGATGAAGTTGTCGGGGGCTGATTTCTTGTCCTGTGATAAAAAGCCTTCTGTTTCGACCGCCAAACCTCTCAGGGGAGCATTTGCAACCGTCTGACACCATTTTTGAGTGAATTCCCAAAAGTCCCATTTTTGATGAAATTGTGACCCCGGGGCTTAGGGATTTTTTCAAAAAAATCATTTTCTGCCGGTGAAGTTGTCGAGGGCTGATTTCTTGTCCTGTGATAAAAAGCCTTCTGTTTCGACCGCCAAACCTCTCAGGGCAGCATTTGCAACCGTCTGGCACCATTTTTGAGTGAATTCCCAAAAGTCCCAATTTTGATGAAATTGTGACCCCGGGGCTTAGGGATTTTTTCAAAAAAATCTTTTTCTGCCGGTGAAGTTGTCGAGGGCTGATTTCTTGTCCTGTGATAAAAAGCCTTCTGTTTCGACCGCCAAACCTCTCAGGGGAGTATTTGCAACCGCCTGGCACCATTTATGAGTGGAATGCCAAAAGTCATATTTTTGATGAAATTGTAACCCTGGGGCGTAGGGATTTTTTCAAAAAAATCTTTTTCTGCCGGTGAAGTTGTTGGGGGCTGATTTCTTGTCCTGTGATAAAAAGCCTTCTGTTTCGACCGCCAAACCTCTCAGGGGAGCATTTGCAACCGTCTGGACCATTTTTGAGTGAATTCCCAAAAGTCCCATTTTTGATGAAATTGTGACCCCGGGGCATAGGGATTTTTTCAAAAAAAATTGTTTCTGCCGGTTAAGATGTCGGGGGCTGATTTCTTGTCCTGTGATAAAAAGCCTTCTGTTTTGACCGCGAAACCTCTCAGGGGAGCATTTGCAACCGTCTGGCACCATTTTTGAGTGAATTCCCAAAAGTGAGATTTTTGATGAAATTGTGACCCCGGGGCTTAGGGATTTTTTCAAAAAAATCATTTTCTGCCTGTGAAGTTGTTGGGGGCTGATTTCTTGTCCTGTGATAAAAAGCCTTCTGTTTCGACCGCCAAACCTCTCAGGGGAGCATTTGCAACCGTCTGGCACCATTTTTGAGTGAATTCCCAAAAGTCCCATTTTTGATGAAATTGTGACCCCGGGGCTTAGGGATTTTTTCAAAAATATTTGTTTCAGCCGATGAAGTTGTCGGGGGCTGATTTCTTGTCCTGTGATAAAAAGCCTTCTGTTTCGACCGCCAAACCTCTCAGGGGAGCATTTGCAACCGTCTGACACCATTTTTGAGTGAATTCCCAAAAGTGAGATTTTTGATGAAATTGTGACCCCGGGGCTTAGGGATTTTTTCAAAAAAATCATTTTCTGCCGGTGAAGTTGTCGAGGGCTGATTTCTTGTCCTGTGATAAAAAGCCTTCTGTTTCGACCGCCAAACCTCTCAGGGCAGCATTTGCAACCGTCTGGCACCATTTTTGAGTGAATTCCCAAAAGTGAGATTTTTGATGAAATTGTGACCCCGGGGCTTAGGGATTTTTTCAAAAAAATCTTTTTCTGCCGGTGAAGTTGACGAGGGCTGATTTTGTGTCCTGTGATAAATAGCCTTCTGTTTCGACCGCCAAACCTCTCAGGGGAGCATTTGCAACCGTCTTGCACCATTTTTGAGTGAATTCCCAAAAATCCCATTTTTGATGAAATTGTGACTCCGGGCCTTGGGGACTTTTTCAAAAAAATCTTTTCCTGCCGGTGAAGTTGTCAAGGACTGATTTCTTGTCCTGTGATAAAAAGCCTTCTGTTTCGACCGCCAAACCTCCCAGGGGAGCATTTGCAATCGCCTGGCACCAATTTTGAGTGGATTGCCAAAAGTCAGATTTCTGATGAAATTGTGACCCCGGGGCTTTGGGAATTTTCAAAAAAATCTTTTTCTGCCGGTGAAGTTGTCGAGGGCTGATTTCTTGTCCTGTGATAAAAAGCCTTCTGTTTCCACCGCCAAAACTTGCAGGGAGCATTTGCAACCGTCTGACACCATTTTTGAGTGAATTCCCAAAAGTCAGATTTTTGATGAAATTGTGACCCCCGGGGCTTGTGATTTTTTCAAAAAAATCTTTTTCTGCCGGTGAAGTTGTCGAGGGCTGATTTTGTGTCCTCTGATAAAAAGCCTTCTGTTTCGACCGTCAAACCTCTCAGGGGAGCATTTGCAACCGTCTGGCACCATTTTTGAGTGAATTCCCCAAAATCCCATTTTTGATGAAATTGTGACCCCAGGCCTTTGGGATTTTTTCAAAAAAATCTTTTCCTGCCGGTGAAGTTGTTGAGGGCTGATTTCTTGTCCTGTGATAAAAAGCCTTCTGTTTCCACCGCCAAACCTCGCAGGGAGCATTTGCAACCATCAGGCACCATTTTTGAGGGGATTGCCAAAAGTCAGATTTCTGATGAAATTGTGACCCCGGGGCTTAGGGATTTTTTCAAGAAAATCATTTTCTGCCGCTGAAGTTGTAGAGGGCTGATTTCTTGTCCTGTGATAAAAAGCCTTCTGTTTCGACCGCCAAACTTCTCAGGGGAGCATTTGCAATCGCCTGGCACCATTTTTGAGTGGATTGCCAAAAATCCCATTTTTGATGAAATTGTGACCCCGGGGCTTAGGGATTTTTTCAAAAAAATCTTTTTCTGCCGGTGAAGTTGTTGGGGGCTGATTTCTTGTCCTGTGATAAAAAGCCTTCTGTTTCGACCGCCAAACCTCTCAGGGGAGCATTTGCAACCGTCTGGCACCATTTTTGAGTGAATTCCCAAAAGTCAGATTTTTGATGAAATTGTGACCCCGGGGCTTAGGGATTATTTCAAAAAAATCTTTTTCTGCCGGTGAAGTTGTCGAGGGCTGATTTCTTGTCCTGTGATAAAAAGCCTTCTGTTTCGACCGCCAAACCTCTCAGGGGAGCATTTGCAACCGTCTGGCACCATTTTTGAGTGAATTCCCAAAAGTCAGATTTTTGATGAAATTGTGACCCCGGGGCTTAGGGATTTTTTCAAAAAAAATATTTCTGCCGGTTAAGTTGTCAGGGGCTGATTTCTTGTCCTGTGATAAAAAGCCTTCTGTTTTGACCGCCAAACCTCTCAGGGGAGCATTTGCAACCGTCTGGCACCATTTTTGAGTGAATTCCCAAAAGTCCCATTTTTTATGAAATTGTGACCCCGGGGCTTAGGGATATTTTCAAAAAAATCTTTTTCTGCCGGTGAAGTTGTCGAGGGCTGATTTCATGTCCTGTGATAAAAAGCCTTCTGTTTCGAAGGCCAAACCTCTCAGGGGAGCATTTGCAACCGTCTGGCACCACTTTTGAGTGAATTCCCAAAAGTCAGATTTTTGATGAAATTGTGACCCCGGGGCTTAGGGATTTTTTCAAAAAAAATATTTCTGCCGTTTAAGATGTCGGGGGCTGATTTCTTGTCCTGTGATAAAAAGCTTTCTGTTTCGACCGCCAAACCTCTCAGGGGAGCATTTGCAACCGTCTGGACCATTTTTGAGTGAATTCCCAAAAGTCCCAATTTTGATGAAATTGTGACCCCGGGGCTTAGGGATTTTTTCAAAAAAATCATTTTCTGCCGGTGAAGTTGTTGGGGGCTGATTTCTTGTCCTGTGATAAAAAGCCTTCTGTTTCGACCGCCAAACCTCTCAGGGGAGCATTTGCAACCGTCTGGCACCATTTTTGAGTGAATTCCCAAAAGTCCCATTTTTGATGAAATTGTGACCCCGGGGCTTAGGGATTTTTTCAAAAATATTTGTTTCAGCCGATGAAGTTGTCGGGGGCTGATTTCTTGTCCTGTGATAAAAAGCCTTCTGTTTCGACCGCCAAACCTCTCAGGGGAGCATTTGCAACCGTCTGACACCATTTTTGAGTGAATTCCCAAAAGTGAGATTTTTGATGAAATTGTGACCCCGGGGCTTAGGGATTTTTTCAAAAAAATCTTTTTCTGCCGGTGAAGTTGTCGAGGGCTGATTTCTTGTCCTGTGATAAAAAGCCTTCTGTTTCGACCGCCAAACCTCTCAGGGGAGTATTTGCAACCGCCTGGCACCATTTATGAGTGGAATGCCAAAAGTCATATTTTTGATGAAATTGTAACCCTGGGGCGTAGGGATTTTTTCAAAAAAATCTTTTTCTGCCGGTGAAGTTGTTGGGGGCTGATTTCTTGTCCTGTGATAAAAAGCCTTCTGTTTCGACCGCCAAACCTCTCAGGGGAGCATTTGCAACCGTCTGGCACCATTTTTGAGTGAATTCCCAAAAGTCCCATTTTTGATGAAATTGTAACCCCGGGGCTTAGGGATTTTTTCAAAAAAAATATTTCTGCCGGTTAAGATGTCGGGGGCTGATTTCTTGTCCTGTGATAAAAAGCCTTCTGTTTTGACCGCCAAACCTCTCAGGGGAGCATTTGCAACCGTCTGGCACCATTTTTGAGTGAATTCCCAAAAGTGAGATTTTTGATGAAATTGTGACCCCGGGGCTTAGGGATTTTTTCAAAAAAATCATTTTCTGCCTGTGAAGTTGTTGGGGGCTGATTTCTTGTCCTGTGATAAAAAGCCTTCTGTTTCGACCGCCAAACCTCTCAGGGGAGCATTTGCAACCGTCTGGCACCATTTTTGAGTGAATTCCCAAAAGTCCCATTTTTGATGAAATTGTGACCCCGGGGCTTAGGGATTTTTCAAAAATATTTGTTTCAGCCGATGAAGTTGTCGGGGGCTGATTTCTTGTCCTGTGATAAAAAGCCTTCTGTTTCGACCGCCAAACCTCTCAGGGGAGCATTTGCAACCGTCTGACACCATTTTTGAGTGAATTCCCAAAAGTCAGATTTTTGATGAAATTGTAACCCCGGGGTTAAGATGTCGGGGGCTGATTTCTTGTCCTGTGATAAAAAGCCTTCTGTTTTGACCGCCAAACCTCTCAGGGGAGCATTTGCAACCGTCTGGCACCATTTTTGAGTGAATTCCCAAAAGTGAGATTTTTGATGAAATTGTGACCCCGGGGCTTAGGGATTTTTTCAAAAAAATCATTTTCTGCCTGTGAAGTTGTTGGGGGCTGATTTCTTGTCCTGTGATAAAAAGCCTTCTGTTTCGACCGCCAAACCTCTCAGGGGAGCATTTGCAACCGTCTGGCACCATTTTTGAGTGAATTCCCAAAAGTCCCATTTTTGATGAAATTGTGACCCCGGGGCTTAGGGATTTTTTCAAAAATATTTGTTTCAGCCGATGAAGTTGTCGGGGGCTGATTTCTTGTCCTGTGATAAAAAGCCTTCTGTTTCGACCGCCAAACCTCTCAGGGGAGCATTTGCAACGGTCTGACACCATTTTTGAGTGAATTCCCAAAAGTGAGATTTTTGATGAAATTGTGACCCCGGGGCTTAGGGATTTTTTCAAAAAAATCATTTTCTGCCGGTGAAGTTGTCGAGGGCTGATTTCTTGTCCTGTGATAAAAAGCCTTCTGTTTCGACCGCCAAACCTCTCAGGGGAGCATTTGCAACCGTCTGGCACCATTTTTGAGTGAATTCCCAAAAGTCCCATTTTTGATGAAATCGTGACCCCGGGGCTTAGGGATTTTTTCAAAATATCTTTTTCTGCCGGTGAAGTTGTTGGGGGCTGATTTCTTGTCCTGTGATAAAAGCTTTCTGTTTCGCCCGTCAAACCTCTCAGGGGAGCATTTGCAACCGTCTGGACCATTTTTGAGTGAATTCCCAAAAGTCCCAATTTTGATCAAAATGTGACCCCGGGGCTTAGGGATTTTTTCAAAAAAATCTTTTTCTGCCGGTGAAGTTGTCGAGGGCTGATTTCTTGTCCTGTGATAAAAAGCCTTCTGTTTCGACCGCCAAACATCTCAGGGGAGCATTTGCAACGGTCTGGCACCATTTTTGAGTGAATTCCCAAAAGTCCCATTTTTGATGAAATTGTGACCCCGGGGCTTAGGGATTTTTTCAAAAATATTTGTTTCAGCCGATGAAGTTGTCGGGGGCTGATTTCTTGTCCTGTGATAAAAAGCCTTCTGTTTCCACCGGCTAACCTCTCACGGGAGCATTTGCAACCGTCTGGCACCATTTTTGAGTGAATTCCCAAAAGTCCCATTTTTGATGAAATTGTGACCCCGGGGCTTAGGGTTTTTTTCAAAAAAAACTTTTTCAGCCGGTGAAGTTGTTGGGGGCTGATTTCTTGTCCTGTGATAAAAAGCCTTCTGTTTCGACCGCCAAACCTCTCAGGGGAGCATTTGCAACCGTCTGGACCATTTTTGAGTGAATTCCCAAAAGTCCCAATTTTGATGACATTGTGACCCCGGGGCTTAGGGATTTTTTCAAAAAAATCTTTTTCTGCCGGTGAAGTTGTCGAGGGCTGATTTCTTGTCCTGTGATAAAAAGCCTTCTGTTTCGACCGCCAAACATCTCAGGGGAGCATTTGCAACCGCCTGGCACCATTTATGAGTGGAATGCCAAAAGTCATATTTTTGATGAAATTGTGACCCTGGGGCGTAGGGATTTTTTCAAAAAAATCCTTTTCAGCCGGTGAAGTTGTTGGGGGCTGATTTCTTGTCCTGTGTTAAAAAGCCTTCTGTTTCGACCGCCAAACCTCTCAGGGGAGCATTTGCAACGGTCTGACACCATTTTTGAGTGAATTCCCAAAAGTGAGATTTTTGATGAAATTGTGACCCCGGGGCTTAGGGATTTTTTCAAAAAAATCATTTTCTGCCGGTGAAGTTGTCGGGGGCTGATTTCTTGTCCTGTGATAAAAAGCCTTCTGTTTCGACCCCCAAACCTCTCAGGGGAGCATTTGCAACCGTCTGACACCATTTTTGAGTGAATTCCCAAAAGTCCCATTTTTGATGAAATTGTGACCCCGGGGCTTAGGGATTTTTTCAAAAAAAACTTTTTCAGCCGGTGAAGTTGTTGAGGGCTGATTTCTTGTCCTGTGATAAAAAGCCTTCTGTTTCCACCGCCAAACCTCGCAGGGAGCATTTGCAACCGTCTGGCACCATTTTGGAGTGAATTCCCAAAAGTCAGATTTTTGATGAAATTGTGACCCCGGGGCTTAGGGATTTTTTCAAAAAAATCTTTTTCTGCCGGTGAAGTTGTCGAGGGCTGATTTCTTGTCCTGTGATAAAAAGCCTTCTGTTTCGACCGCCAAACCTCTCAGGGGAGCATTTGCAACGGTCTGGCACCATTTTTGAGTGAATTCCCAAAAGTCCCATTTTTGATGAAATTGTGACCCCGGGGCTTAGGGATTTTTTCAAAAAAAACTTTTTCAGCCGGTGAAGTTGTTGGGGGCTGATTTCTTGTCCTGTGATAAAAAGCCTTCTGTTTCGACCGCCAAACCTCTCAGGGGAGCATTTGCAACCGTCTGGACCATTTTTGAGTGAATTCCCAAAAATCCCAATTTTGATGAAATTGTGACCCCGGGGCTTAGGGATTTTTTCAAGAAAATCTTTTTCTGCCGGTGAAGTTGTCGAGGGCTGATTTCATGTCCTGTGATAAAAATCCTTCTGTTTCGAAGGCCAAACCTCTCAGGGGAGCATTTGCAACCGTCTGGCACCACTTTTGAGTGAATTCCCAAAGGTCAGATTTTTGATGAAATTGTGACCCTGGGGCTTAGGGATTTTTTCAAAAAAATTTGTTTCAGCCAGTGAAGTTGTTGGGGGCTGATTTCTTGTCCTGTGATAAAAAGCCTTCTGTTTCGACCGCCAAACCTCTCAGGGGAGCATTTGCAACGATCTGGCACCATTTTTGAGTGAATTCCCAAAAGTCCCATTTTTGATGAAATTGTGACCCCGGGGCTTAGGGATTTTTTCAAAAATATTTGTTTCAGCCGATGAAGTTGTCAAGGGCTGATTTCTTGTCCTGTGATAAAAAGCCTTCTGTTTCGACCGCCAAACCTCTCAGGGGAGCATTTACAACCGCCTGGCACCATTTTTGAGTGAATTCCCAAAAGTCAGATTTTTGATCAAATTGTGACCCTGGGGCTTAGGGATTATTTCAAAAAAATCTTTTTCTGCCGGTGAAGTTGTCGAGGACTGATTTCTTGTCCTGTGATAAAAAGCCTTCTGTTTCGACCGCCAAACCTCTCAGGGGAGCATTTGCAACCGTCTGGCACCATTTTTGAGTGAATTCCCAAAAGTCCCATTTTTGATGAAATTGTGACCCCGGGGCTTAGGGATTTTTTCAAAAATATTTGTTTCAGCCGATGAAGTTGTCGGGGGCTGATTTCTTGTCCTGTGATAAAAAGCCTTCTGTTTCGACCGCCAAACCTCTCAGGGCAGCATTTGCAACCGTCTGGCACGATTTTTGAGTGAATTCCCAAAAGTCCCATTTTTGATGAAATTGTGACCCCGGGGCTTAGGGATTTTTTCAAAAAAATCTTTTTCAGCCGGTGAAGTTGTTGGGGGCTGATTTCTTGTCCTGTGATAAAAAGCCTTCTGTTTCGACCGCCAAACCTCTCAGGGGAGCATTTGCAACCGTCTGGCACCATTTTTGAGTGAATTCCCAAAAGTCCCATTTTTGATGAAATTGTGACCCCGGGGCATAGGGATTTTTTCAAAAAAAATTGTTTCAGCCGGTGAAGTTGTTGGGGGCTGATTTCTTGTCCTGTGATAAAAAGCCTTCTGTTTCGACCGCCAAACCTCTCAGGGGAGCATTTGCAACCGTCTGGCACCATTTTTGAGTGAATTCCCAAAAGTCATATTTTTGATCAAATTGTGACCCTGGGGCTTAGGGATTATTTCAAAAAAATCTTTTTCTGCCGGTGAAGTTGTCGAGGACTGATTTCTTGTCCTGTGATAAAAAGCCTTCTGTTTCGACCGCCAAACCTCTCAGGGGAGCATTTGCAACCGTCTGGCACCATTTTTGAGTGAATTCCCAAAAGTCCCATTTTTGATGAAATTGTGACCCCGGGGCTTAGGGATTTTTTCAAAAATATTTGTTTCAGCCGATGAAGTTGTTGGGGGCTGATTTCTTGTCCTGTGATAAAAAGCCTTCTGTTTCGACCGCCAAACCTCTCAGGGGAGCATTTGCAACCGTCTGGCACGATTTTTGAGTGAATTCCCAAAAGTCCCATTTTTGATGAAATTGTGACCCCGGGGCTTAGGGATTTTTTCAAAAAAATCTTTTTCAGCCGGTGAAGTTGTTGGGGGCTGATTTCTTGTCCTGTGATAAAAAGCCTTCTGTTTCGACCGCCAAACCTCTCAGGGGAGCATTTGCAACCGTCTGGCACCATTTTTGAGTGAATTCCCAAAAGTCCCATTTTTGATGAAATTGTGACCCCGGGGCATAGGGATTTTTTCAAAAAAAATTGTTTCAGCCGGTGAAGTTGTTGGGGGCTGATTTCTTGTCCTGTGATAAAAAGCCTTCTGTTTCGACCGCCAAACCTCTCAGGGGAGCATTTGCAACGGTCTGGCACCATTTTTGAGTGAATTCCCAAAAGTCAGATTTTTGATGAAATTGTGACCCCGGGGCTTAGAGATTTTTTCAAAAAAATCTTTTTCTGCCGGTGAAGTTGTCGAGGGCTGATTTCTTGTCCTGTGATAAAAAGCCTTCTGTTTCGACCGCCAAACCTCTCAGGGGAGCATTTGCAACGGTCTGGCACCATTTTTGAGTGAATTCCCAAAAGTCCCATTTTTGATGAAATTGTGACCCCGGGGCTGAGGGATTTTTTCAAAAATATTTGTTTCAGCCGATGAAGTTGTCGGGGGCTGATTTCTTGTCCTGTGATAAAAAGCCATCTGTTTCCACCGCCAAACCTCTCACGGGAGCATTTGCAACCGTCTGGCACCATTTTTGAGTGAATTCCCAAAAGTCCCATTTTTGATGAAATTGTGACCCCGGGGCTTAGGGATTTTTTCAAAAAAAACTTTTTCAGCCGGTGAAGTTGTTGGGGGCTGATTTCTTGTCCTGTGATAAAAAGCCTTCTGTTTCGACCGCCAAACCTCTAAGGGGAGCATTTGCAACCGTTTGGCACCATTTTTGAGTGAATTCCAAAAAGTCCCATTTTTGATGAAATTGTGACCCCGGGGCTTAGGGATTTTTTCAAAAAAAATTGTTTCAGCCAGTGAAGTTGTTGGGGGCTGATTTCTTGTCCTGTGATAAAAAGCCTTCTGTTTCGACCACCAAACCTCTCAGGGGAGCACTTGCAACGATCTGGCACCATTTTTGAATGAATTCCCAAAAGTGAGATTTTTGATGAAATTGTGACCCCGGGGCTTAGGGATTTTTTCAAAAATATTTGTTTCAGCCGATGAAGTTGTCGGGGGCTGATTTCTTGTCCTGTGATAAAAAGCCTTCTGTTTCGACCGCCAAACCTCTCAGGGGAGCATTTGCAACCGTCTGGCACCATTTTTGAGTGAATTCCCAAAAGTGAGATTTTTGATGAAATTGTGACCCCGGGGCTTAGGGATTTTTTCAAGAAAATCTTTTTCTGCCGGTGAAGTTGTCGAGGGCTGATTTCATGTCCTGTGATAAAAAGCCTTCTGTTTCGAAGGCCAAACCTCTCAGGGGAGCATTGGCAACCGTCTGGCACCACTTTTGAGTGAATTCCCAAAAGTCAGATTTTTGATGAAATTGTAACCCCGGGGCTTAGGGATGTTTTCAAAAAAAATATTTCTGCCGGTTAAGATGTCGGGGGCTGATTTCTTGTCCTGTGATAAAAAGCCTTCTGTTTTGACCGTCAAACCTCTCAGGGGAGCATTTGCAACCGTCTGGCACCATTTTTGAGTGAATTCCCAAAAGTGAGATTTTTGATGAAATTGTGACCCCGGGGCTTAGGGATTTTTTCAAAAAAATCATTTTCTGCCGGTGAAGTTGTTGGGGGCTGATTTCTTGTCCTGTGATAAAAAGCCTTCTGTTTCGACCGCCAAACCTCTAAGGGGAGCATTTGCAACCGTTTGGCACCATTTTTGAGTGAATTCCCAAAAGTCCCATTTTTGATGAAATTGTGACCCCGGGGCTTAGGGATTTTTTCAAAAAAATTTGTTTCAGCCAGTGAAGTTGTTGGGGGCTGATTTCTTGTCCTGTGATAAAAAGCCTTCTGTTTCGACCGCCAAACCTCTCAGGGGAGCACTTGCAACGATCTGGCACCATTTTTGAATGAATTCCCAAAAGTGAGATTTTTGATGAAATTGTGACCCCGGGGCTTAGGGATTTTTTCAAAAATATTTGTTTCAGCCGATGAAGTTGTCGGGGGCTGATTTCTTGTCCTGTGATAAAAAGCCTTCTGTTTCGACCGCCAAACCTCTCAGGGGAGCATTTGCAACCGTCTGGCACCATTTTTGAGTGAATTCCCAAAAGTGAGATTTTTGATGAAATTGTGACCCCGGGGCTTAGGGATTTTTTCAAAAAAATCATTTTCTGCCGGTGAAGTTGTTGAGGGCTGATTTCTTGTCCTGTGATAAAAAGCCTTCTGTTTCGACCGCCAAACCTCTCAGGGCAGCATTTGCAACCGTCTGGCACCATTTTTGAGTGAATTCCCAAAAGTCCGAATTTTGATGAAATTGTGACCCCGGGGCTTAGGGATTTTTTCAAAAAAATCTTTTTCTGCCGGTGAAGTTGTCGAGGGCTGATTTCTTGTCCTGTGATAAAAAGCCTTCTGTTTCGACCGCCAAACCTCTCAGGGGAGCATTTGCAACCGCCTGGCACCATTTATGAGTGGAATGCCAAAAGTCATATTTTTGATGAAATTGTGACCCTGGGGCGTAGGGATATTTTCAAAAAAATCTTTTTCAGCCGGTGAAGTTGTCGGGGGCTGATTTCTTGTCCTGTGATAAAAAGCCTTCTGTTTCGACCGCCAAACCTCTCAGGGGAGCATTTGCAACCGTCTGGCACCATTTTTGAGTGAATTCCCAAAAGTCCCATTTTTGATGAAATTGTGACCCCGGGGCATAGGGATTTTTTCAAAAAAAATTGTTTCAGCCGGTGAAGTTGTTGGGGGCTGATTTCTTGTCCTGTGATAAAAAGCCTTCTGTTTCGACCGCCAAACCTCTCAGGGGAGCATTTGCAACCGCCTGGCACCATTTATGAGTGGAATGCCAAAAGTCATATTTTTGATGAAATTGTGACCCTGGGGCATAGGGATTTTTTCAAAAAAATCTTTTTCAGCCGGTGAAGTTGTTGGGGGCTGATTTCTTGTCCTGTGATAAAAAGCCTTCTGTTTCGACCGCCAAACCTCTCAGGGGAGCATTTGCAACCGTCTGGCACCGTTTTTGAGTGAATTCCCAAAAGTCCCATTTTTGATGAAATTGTGACCCCGGGGCATAGGGATTTTTTCAAAAAAAATTGTTTCAGCCGGTGAAGTTGTTGGGGGCTGATTTCTTGTCCTGTGATAAAAAGCCTTCTGTTTCGACCGCCAAACCTCTCAGGGGAGCATTTGCAACCGTCTGGCACCATTTTTGAGTGAATTCCCAAAAGTCAGATTTTTGATGAAATTGTGACCCCGGGGCTTAGGGATTTTTTCAAAAAAATCTTTTTCTGCCGGTGAAGTTGTCGAGGGCTGATTTCTTGTCCTGTGATAAAAAGCCTTCTGTTTCCACCGCCAAACCTCTCAGGGGAGCATTTGCAACCGTCTGGCACCATTTTTGAGTGAATTCCCAAAAGTCCCATTTTTGATGAAATTGTGACCCCGGGGCTTAGGGATTTTTTCAAAAAAAACTTTTTCAGCCGGTGAAGTTGTTGGGGGCTGATTTCTTGTCCTGTGATAAAAAGCCATCTGTTTCCACCGCCAAACCTCTCAGGGGAGCATTTGCAACCGTCTGGCACCATTTTTGAGTGAATTCCCAAAAGTGAGATTTTTGATGAAATTGTGACCCCGGGGCTTAGGGATTTTTTCAAAAAAAACTTTTTCAGCCGGTGAAGTTGTTGGGGGCTGATTTCTTGTCCTGTGATAAAAAGCCTTCTGTTTCGACCGCCAAACCTCTAAGGGGAGCATTTGCAACCGTTTGGCACCATTTTTGAGTGAATTCCAAAAAGTCCCATTTTTGATGAAATTGTGACCCCGGGGCTTAGGGATTTTTTCAAAAAAATTTGTTTCAGCCAGTGAAGTTGTTGGGGGCTGATTTCTTGTCCTGTGATAAAAAGCCTTCTGTTTCGACCGCCAAACCTCTCAGGGGAGCACTTGCAACGATCTGGCACCATTTTTGAATGAATTCCCAAAAGTGAGATTTTTGATGAAATTGTGACCCCGGGGCTTAGGGATTTTTTCAAAAATATTTGTTTCAGCCGATGAAGTTGTCGGGGGCTGATTTCTTGTCCTGTGATAAAAAGCCTTCTGTTTCGACCGCCAAACCTCTCAGGGGAGCATTTGCAACCGTCTGGCACCATTTTTGAGTGAATTCCCAAAAGTGAGATTTTTGATGAAATTGTGACCCCGGGGCTTAGGGATTTTTTCAAGAAAATCTTTTTCTGCCGGTGAAGTTGTCGAGGGCTGATTTCATGTCCTGTGATAAAAAGCCTTCTGTTTCGAAGGCCAAACCTCTCAGGGGAGCATTTGCAACCGTCTGGCACCACTTTTGAGTGAATTCCCAAAAGTCAGATTTTTGATGAAATTGTAACCCCGGGGCTTAGGGATGTTTTCAAAAAAAATATTTCTGCCGGTTAAGATGTCGGGGGCTGATTTCTTGTCCTGTGATAAAAAGCCTTCTGTTTTGACCGCCAAACCTCTCAGGGGAGCATTTGCAACCGTCTGGCACCATTTTTGAGTGAATTCCCAAAAGTGAGATTTTTGATGAAATTGTGACCCCGGGGCTTAGGGATTTTTTCAAAAAAATCATTTTCTGCCGGTGAAGTTGTTGGGGGCTGATTTCTTGTCCTGTGATAAAAAGCCTTCTGTTTCGACCGCCAAACCTCTAAGGGGAGCATTTGCAACCGTTTGGCACCATTTTTGAGTGAATTCCCAAAAGTCCCATTTTTGATGAAATTGTGACCCCGGGGCTTAGGGATTTTTTCAAAAAAATTTGTTTCAGCCAGTGAAGTTGTTGGGGGCTGATTTCTTGTCCTGTGATAAAACGCCTTCTGTTTCGACCGCCAAACCTCTCAGGGGAGCACTTGCAACGATCTGGCACCATTTTTGAATGAATTCCCAAAAGTGAGATTTTTGATGAAATTGTGACCCCGGGGCTTAGGGATTTTTTCAAAAATATTTGTTTCAGCCGATGAAGTTGTCGGGGGCTGATTTCTTGTCCTGTGATAAAAAGCCTTATGTTTCGACCGCCAAATCTCTCAGGGGAGCATTTGCAACCGTCTGGCACCATTTTTGAGTGAATTCCCAAAAGTGAGATTTTTGATGAAATTTTGACCCCGGGGCTTAGGGATTTTTTCAAAAAAATCATTTTCTGCCGGTGAAGTTGTTGAGGGCTGATTTCTTGTCCTGTGATAAAAAGCCTTCTGTTTCGACCGCCAAACCTCTCAGGGCAGCATTTGCAACCGTCTGGCACCATTTTTGAGTGAATTCCCAAAAGTCCCAATTTTGATGAAATTGTGACCCCGGGGCTTAGGGATTTTTTCAAAAAAATCTTTTTCTGCCGGTGAAGTTGTCGAGGGCTGATTTCTTGTCCTGTGATAAAAAGCCTTCTGTTTCGACCGCCAAACCTCTCAGGGGAGCATTCGCAACCGCCTGGCACCATTTATGAGTGGAATGCCAAAAGTCATATTTTTGATGAAATTGTGACCCTGGGGCGTAGGGATATTTTCAAAAAAATCTTTTTCAGCCGGTGAAGTTGTCGGGGGCTGATTTCTTGTCCTGTGATAAAAAGCCTTCTGTTTCGACCGCCAAACCTCTCAGTGGAGCATTTGCAACCGTCTGGCACCATTTTTGAGTGAATTCCCAAAAGTCCCATTTTTGATGAAATTGTGACCCCGGGGCATAGGGATTTTTTCAAAAAAAATTGTTTCAGCCGGTGAAGTTGTTGGGGGCTGATTTCTTGTCCTGTGATAAAAAGCCTTCTGTTTCGACCGCCAAACCTCTCAGGGGAGCATTTGCAACCGCCTGGCACCATTTATGAGTGGAATGCCAAAAGTCATATTTTTGATGAAATTGTGACCCTGGGGCATAGGGATTTTTTCA
Source organism: Podarcis melisellensis (assembly GCF_964234715.1). NCBI lineage: Eukaryota > Metazoa > Chordata > Lepidosauria > Squamata > Lacertidae > Podarcis > Podarcis melisellensis. Next base: position 83,900,626 of record NC_138537.1, read on the forward strand.
AAAAAATCTTTTTCAGCCGGTGAAGTTGTTGGGGGCTGATTTCTTGTCCTGTGATAAAAAGCCTTCTGTTTCGACCGCCAAACCTCTCAGGGGAGCATTTGCAACCGTCTGGCACCGTTTTTGAGTGAATTCCCAAAAGTCCAATTTTTGATGAAATTGTGACCCCGGGGCATAGGGATTTTTTCAAAAAAAATTGTTTCAGCCGGTGAAGTTGTTGGGGGCTGATTTCTTGTCCTGTGATAAAAAGCCTTCTGTTTCGACCGCCAAACCTCTCAGGGGAGCATTTGCAACCGTCTGGCACCATTTTTGAGTGAATTCCCAAAAGTCAGATTTTTGATGAAATTGTGACCCCGGGGCTTAGGGATTTTTTCAAAAAAATCTTTTTCTGCCGGTGAAGTTGTCGAGGGCTGATTTCTTGTCCTGTGATAAAAAGCCTTCTGTTTCCACCGCCAAACCTCTCACGGGAGCATTTGCAACCGTCTGGCACCATTTTTGAGTGAATTCCCAAAAGTCCCATTTTTGATGAAATTGTGACCCCGGGGCTTAGGGATTTTTTCAAAAAAAACTTTTTCAGCCGGTGAAGTTGTTGGGGGCTGATTTCTTGTCCTGTGATAAAAAGCCTTCTATTTCGACCGCAAAAACTCTCAGGGGAGCATTTGCAACCGTCTGGCACCATTTTTGAGTGAATTCCCAAAAGTCCCAATTTTGATGAAATTGTGACCCCGGGGCTTAGGGATTTTTTCAAGAAAATCTTTTTCTGCCGGTGAAGTTGTCGAGGGCTGATTTCATGTCCTGTGATAAAAAGCCTTCTGTTTCGAAGGCCAAACCTCTCAGGGGAGCATTTGCAACCGTCTGGCACCACTTTTGAGTGAATTCCCAAAAGTCAGATTTTTGATGAAATTGTAACCCCGGGGCTTAGGGATGTTTTCAAAAAAAATATTTCTGCCGGTTAAGATGTCGGGGGCTGATTTCTTGTCCTGTGATAAAAAGCCTTCTGTTTTGACCGCCAAACCTCTCAGGGGAGCATTTGCAACCGTCTGGCACCATTTTTGAGTGAATTCCCAAAAGTGAGATTTTTGATGAAATTGTGACCCCGGGGCTTAGGGATTTTTTCAAAAAAATCATTTTCTGCCGGTGAAGTTGTTGGGGGCTGATTTCTTGTCCTGTGATAAAAAGCCTTCTGTTTCGACCGCCAAACCTCTAAGGGGAGCATTTGCAACCGTTTGGCACCATTTTTGAGTGAATTCCCAAAAGTCCTATTTTTGATGAAATTGTGACCCCGGGGCTTAGGGATTTTTTCAAAAAAAATTGTTTCAGCCAGTGAAGTTGTTGGGGGCTGATTTCTTGTCCTGTGATAAAAAGCCTTCTGTTTCGACCGCCAAACCTCTCAGGGGAGCACTTGCAACGATCTGGCACCATTTTTGAATGAATTCCCAAAAGTGAGATTTTTGATGAAATTGTGACCCCGGGGCTTAGGGATTTTTTCAAAAATATTTGTTTCAGCCGATGAAGTTGTCGGGGGCTGATTTCTTGTCCTGTGATAAAAAGCCTTCTGTTTCGACCGCCAAACCTCTCAGGGGAGCATTTGCAACCGTCTGGCACCATTTTTGAGTGAATTCCCAAAAGTGAGATTTTTGATGAAATTGTGACCCCGGGGCTTAGGGATTTTTTCAAAAAAATCATTTTCTGCCGGTGAAGTTGTTGAGGGCTGATTTCTTGTCCTGTGATAAAAAGCCTTCTGTTTCGACCGCCAAACCTCTCAGGGCAGCATTTGCAACCGTCTGGCACCATTTTTGAGTGAATTCCCAAAAGTCCCAATTTTGATGAAATTGTGACCCCGGGGCTTAGGGATTTTTTCAAAAAAATCTTTTTCTGCCGGTGAAGTTGTCGAGGGCTGATTTCTTGTCCTGTGATAAAAAGCCTTCTGTTTCGACCGCCAAACCTCTCAGGGGAGCATTTGCAACCGTCTGGCACCATTTTTGAGTGAATTCCCAAAAGTCCCATTTTTGATGAAATTGTGACCCCGGGGCATAGGGATTTTTTCAAAAAAAATTGTTTCAGCCGGTGAAGTTGTTGGGGGCTGATTTCTTGTCCTGTGATAAAAAGCCTTCTGTTTCGACCGCCAAACCTCTCAGGGGAGCATTTGCAACCGTCTGGCACCATTTTTGAGTGAATTCCCAAAAGTCAGATTTTTGATGAAATTGTGACCCCGGGGCTTAGGGATTTTTTCAAAAAAATCTTTTTCTGCCGGTGAAGTTGTCGAGGGCTGATTTCTTGTCCTGTGATAAAAAGCCTTCTGTTTCCACCGCCAAACCTCTCAGGGGAGCATTTGCAACCGTCTGGCACCATTTTTGAGTGAATTCCCAAAAGTCCCATTTTTGATGAAATTGTGACCCCGGGGCTTAGGGATTTTTTCAAAAAAAACTTTTTCAGCCGGTGAAGTTGTTGGGGGCTGATTTCTTGTCCTGTGATAAAAAGCCTTCTGTTTCGACCGCCAAACCTCTCAGGGCAGCATTTGCAACCGTCTGGCACCATTTTTGAGTGAATTCCCAAAAGTCCCAATTTTGATGAAATTGTGACCCCGGGGCTTAGGGATTTTTTCAAGAAAATCTTTTTCTGCTGGTGAAGTTGTCGAGGGCTGATTTCATGTCCTGTGATAAAAAGCCTTCTGTTTCGAAGGCCAAACCTCTCAGGGGAGCATTTGCAACCGTCTGGCACCACTTTTGAGTGAATTCCCAAAAGTCAGATTTTTGATGAAATTGTAACCCCGGGGCTTAGGGATGTTTTCAAAAAAAATATTTCTGCCGGTTAAGATGTCGGGGGCTGATTTCTTGTCCTGTGATAAAAAGCCTTCTGTTTTGACCGCCAAACCTCTCAGGGGAGCATTTGCAACCGTCTGGCACCATTTTTGAGTGAATTCCCAAAAGTGAGATTTTTGATGAAATTGTGACCCCGGGGCTTAGGGATTTTTTCAAAAAAATCATTTTCTGCCGGTGAAGTTGTTGGGGGCTGATTTCTTGTCCTGTGATAAAAAGCCTTCTGTTTCGACCGCCAAACCTCTCAGGGCAGCATTTGCAACCGTCTGGCACCATTTTTGAGTGAATTCCCAAAAGTCCCATTTTTGATGAAATTGTGACCCCGGGGCTTAGGGATTTTTTCAAAAAAAACTTTTTCAGACGGTGAAGTTGTTGGGGGCTGATTTCTTGTCCTGTGATAAAAAGCCTTCTGTTTCGACCGCAAACCTCTCAGGGGAGCATTTGCAACCGTCTGGCACCATTTTTGAGTGAATTCCCAAAAGTCCCATTTTTGATGAAATTGTGACCCCGGGGCTTAGGGATTTTTTCAAAAAAATCATTTTCTGCCGGTGAAGTTGTTGGGGGCTGATTTCTTGTCCTGTGATAAAAAGCCTTCTGTTTCGACCGCCAAACCTCTAAGGGGAGCATTTGCAACCGTTTGGCACCATTTTTGAGTGAATTCCCAAAAGTCCCATTTTTGATGAAATTGTGACCCCGGGGCTTAGGGATTTTTTCAAAAAAATTGGTTTCAGCCAGTGAAGTTGTTGGGGGCTGATTTCTTGTCCTGTGATAAAACGCCTTCTGTTTCGACCGCCAAACCTCTCAGGGGAGCACTTGCAACGATCTGGCACCATTTTTGAATGAATTCCCAAAAGTGAGATTTTTGATGAAATTGTGACCCCGGGGCTTTGGGATTTTTTCAAAAATATTTGTTTCAGCCGATGAAGTTGTCGGGGGCTGATTTCTTGTCCTGTGATAAAAAGCCTTATGTTTCGACCGCCAAACCTCTCAGGGGAGCATTTGCAACCGTCTGGCACCATTTTTGAGTGAATTCCCAAAAGTGAGATTTTTGATGAAATTTTGACCCCGGGGCTTAGGGATTTTTTCAAAAAAATCATTTTCTGCCGGTGAAGTTGTTGAGGGCTGATTTCTTGTCCTGTGATAAAAAGCCTTCTGTTTCGACCGCCAAACCTCTCAGGGCAGCATTTGCAACCGTCTGGCACCATTTTTGAGTGAATTCCCAAAAGTCCCAATTTTGATGAAATTGTGACCCCGGGGCTTAGGGATTTTTTCAAAAAAATCTTTTTCTGCCGGTGAAGTTGTCGAGGGCTGATTTCTTGTCCTGTGATAAAAAGCCTTCTGTTTCGACCGCCAAACCTCTCAGGGGAGCATTCGCAACCGCCTGGCACCATTTATGAGTGGAATGCCAAAAGTCATATTTTTGATGAAATTGTGACCCTGGGGCGTAGGGATATTTTCAAAAAAATCTTTTTCAGCCGGTGAAGTTGTCGGGGGCTGATTTCTTGTCCTGTGATAAAAAGCCTTCTGTTTCGACCGCCAAACCTCTCAGTGGAGCATTTGCAACCGTCTGGCACCATTTTTGAGTGAATTCCCAAAAGTCCCATTTTTGATGAAATTGTGACCCCGGGGCATAGGGATTTTTTCAAAAAAAATTGTTTCAGCCGGTGAAGTTGTTGGGGGCTGATTTCTTGTCCTGTGATAAAAAGCCTTCTGTTTCGACCGCCAAACCTCTCAGGGGAGCATTTGCAACCGCCTGGCACCATTTATGAGTGGAATGCCAAAAGTCATATTTTTGATGAAATTGTGACCCTGGGGCATAGGGATTTTTTCAAAAAAATCTTTTTCAGCCGGTGAAGTTGTTGGGGGCTGATTTCTTGTCCTGTGATAAAAAGCCTTCTGTTTCGACCGCCAAACCTCTCAGGGGAGCATTTGCAACCGTCTGGCACCGTTTTTGAGTGAATTCCCAAAAGTCCAATTTTTGATGAAATTGTGACCCCGGGGCATAGGGATTTTTTCAAAAAAAATTGTTTCAGCCGGTGAAGTTGTTGGGGGCTGATTTCTTGTCCTGTGATAAAAAGCCTTCTGTTTCGACCGCCAAACCTCTCAGGGGAGCATTTGCAACCGTCTGGCACCATTTTTGAGTGAATTCCCAAAAGTCAGATTTTTGATGAAATTGTGACCCCGGGGCTTAGGGATTTTTTCAAAAAAATCTTTTTCTGCCGGTGAAGTTGTCGAGGGCTGATTTCTTGTCCTGTGATAAAAAGCCTTCTGTTTCCACCGCCAAACCTCTCACGGGAGCATTTGCAACCGTCTGGCACCATTTTTGAGTGAATTCCCAAAAGTCCCATTTTTGATGAAATTGTGACCCCGGGGCTTAGGGATTTTTTCAAAAAAAACTTTTTCAGCCGGTGAAGTTGTTGGGGGCTGATTTCTTGTCCTGTGATAAAAAGCCTTCTATTTCGACCGCAAAAACTCTCAGGGGAGCATTTGCAACCGTCTGGCACCATTTTTGAGTGAATTCCCAAAAGTCCCAATTTTGATGAAATTGTGACCCCGGGGCTTAGGGATTTTTTCAAGAAAATCTTTTTCTGCCGGTGAAGTTGTCGAGGGCTGATTTCATGTCCTGTGATAAAAAGCCTTCTGTTTCGAAGGCCAAACCTCTCAGGGGAGCATTTGCAACCGTCTGGCACCACTTTTGAGTGAATTCCCAAAAGTCAGATTTTTGATGAAATTGTAACCCCGGGGCTTAGGGATGTTTTCAAAAAAAATATTTCTGCCGGTTAAGATGTCGGGGGCTGATTTCTTGTCCTGTGATAAAAAGCCTTCTGTTTTGACCGCCAAACCTCTCAGGGGAGCATTTGCAACCGTCTGGCACCATTTTTGAGTGAATTCCCAAAAGTGAGATTTTTGATGAAATTGTGACCCCGGGGCTTAGGGATTTTTTCAAAAAAATCATTTTCTGCCGGTGAAGTTGTTGGGGGCTGATTTCTTGTCCTGTGATAAAAAGCCTTCTGTTTCGACCGCCAAACCTCTAAGGGGAGCATTTGCAACCGTTTGGCACCATTTTTGAGTGAATTCCCAAAAGTCCCATTTTTGATGAAATTGTGACCCCGGGGCTTAGGGATTTTTTCAAAAAAAATTGTTTCAGCCAGTGAAGTTGTTGGGGGCTGATTTCTTGTCCTGTGATAAAAAGCCTTCTGTTTCGACCGCCAAACCTCTCAGGGGAGCACTTGCAACGATCTGGCACCATTTTTGAATGAATTCCCAAAAGTGAGATTTTTGATGAAATTGTGACCCCGGGGCTTAGGGATTTTTTCAAAAATATTTGTTTCAGCCGATGAAGTTGTCGGGGGCTGATTTCTTGTCCTGTGATAAAAAGCCTTCTGTTTCGACCGCCAAACCTCTCAGGGGAGCATTTGCAACCGTCTGGCACCATTTTTGAGTGAATTCCCAAAAGTGAGATTTTTGATGAAATTGTGACCCCGGGGCTTAGGGATTTTTTCAAAAAAATCATTTTCTGCCGGTGAAGTTGTTGAGGGCTGATTTCTTGTCCTGTGATAAAAAGCCTTCTGTTTCGACCGCCAAACCTCTCAGGGCAGCATTTGCAACCGTCTGGCACCATTTTTGAGTGAATTCCCAAAAGTCCCAATTTTGATGAAATTGTGACCCCGGGGCTTAGGGATTTTTTCAAAAAAATCTTTTTCTGCCGGTGAAGTTGTCGAGGGCTGATTTCTTGTCCTGTGATAAAAAGCCTTCTGTTTCGACCGCCAAACCTCTCAGGGGAGCATTTGCAACCGTCTGGCACCATTTTTGAGTGAATTCCCAAAAGTCCCATTTTTGATGAAATTGTGACCCCGGGGCATAGGGATTTTTTCAAAAAAAATTGTTTCAGCCGGTGAAGTTGTTGGGGGCTGATTTCTTGTCCTGTGATAAAAAGCCTTCTGTTTCGACCGCCAAACCTCTCAGGGGAGCATTTGCAACCGTCTGGCACCATTTTTGAGTGAATTCCCAAAAGTCAGATTTTTGATGAAATTGTGACCCCGGGGCTTAGGGATTTTTTCAAAAAAATCTTTTTCTGCCGGTGAAGTTGTCGAGGGCTGATTTCTTGTCCTGTGATAAAAAGCCTTCTGTTTCCACCGCCAAACCTCTCAGGGGAGCATTTGCAACCGTCTGGCACCATTTTTGAGTGAATTCCCAAAAGTCCCATTTTTGATGAAATTGTGACCCCGGGGCTTAGGGATTTTTTCAAAAAAAACTTTTTCAGCCGGTGAAGTTGTTGGGGGCTGATTTCTTGTCCTGTGATAAAAAGCCTTCTGTTTCGACCGCCAAACCTCTCAGGGCAGCATTTGCAACCGTCTGGCACCATTTTTGAGTGAATTCCCAAAAGTCCCAATTTTGATGAAATTGTGACCCCGGGGCTTAGGGATTTTTTCAAGAAAATCTTTTTCTGCTGGTGAAGTTGTCGAGGGCTGATTTCATGTCCTGTGATAAAAAGCCTTCTGTTTCGAAGGCCAAACCTCTCAGGGGAGCATTTGCAACCGTCTGGCACCACTTTTGAGTGAATTCCCAAAAGTCAGATTTTTGATGAAATTGTAACCCCGGGGCTTAGGGATGTTTTCAAAAAAAATATTTCTGCCGGTTAAGATGTCGGGGGCTGATTTCTTGTCCTGTGATAAAAAGCCTTCTGTTTTGACCGCCAAACCTCTCAGGGGAGCATTTGCAACCGTCTGGCACCATTTTTGAGTGAATTCCCAAAAGTGAGATTTTTGATGAAATTGTGACCCCGGGGCTTAGGGATTTTTTCAAAAAAATCATTTTCTGCCGGTGAAGTTGTTGGGGGCTGATTTCTTGTCCTGTGATAAAAAGCCTTCTGTTTCGACCGCCAAACCTCTCAGGGCAGCATTTGCAACCGTCTGGCACCATTTTTGAGTGAATTCCCAAAAGTCCCATTTTTGATGAAATTGTGACCCCGGGGCTTAGGGATTTTTTCAAAAAAAACTTTTTCAGACGGTGAAGTTGTTGGGGGCTGATTTCTTGTCCTGTGATAAAAAGCCTTCTGTTTCGACCGCCAAACCTCTCAGGGGAGCATTTGCAACCGTCTGGCACCATTTTTGAGTGAATTCCCAAAAGTCCCATTTTTGATGAAATTGTGACCCCGGGGCTTAGGGATATTTTCAAAAAAATCTTTTTCTGCCGGTGAAGTTGTCGAGGGCTGATTTCATGTCCTGTGATAAAAAGCCTTCTGTTTCGACCGCCAAACCTCTAAGGGGAGCATTTGCAACCGTCTGGCACCATTTTTGAGTGAATTCCCAAAAGTCCCATTTTTGATGAAATTGTGACCCCGGGGCTTAGGGATTTTTTCAAAAAAATTTGTTTCACCCAGTGAAGTTGTTGGGGGCTGATTTCTTGTCCTATGATAAAAAGCCTTCTGTTTCGACCGCCAAACCTCTCGGGGGAGCATTTGCAACCGTCTGGATAGTTTTGAGTGAATTCCCAAAAGTCCCATTTTTGATGAAATTGTGACCCCGGGGCTTAGGGATTTTTTCAAAAAAATCTTTTTCTGCCGGTGAAGTTGTTGAGGGCTGATTTCTTGTCCTGTGATAAAAAGCCTTCTGTTTCGACCGCCAAACCTCTCAGGGGAGCATTTGCAACCGTCTGGCACCATTTTTGAGTGAATTCCCAAAAGTCCCATTTTTGATGAAATTGTGACCCCGGGGCTTAGGGATTTTTTCAAAAAAATCTTTTTCTGCCGGTGAAGTTGTTGGGGGCTGATTTCTTGTCCTGTGATAAAAAGCCTTCTGTTTCGACCGCCAAACCTCTCAGGGGAGCATTTGCAACGGTCTGGCACCATTTTTGAGTGAATTCCCAAAAGTCCCATTTTTGATGAAATTGTGACCCCGGGGCTTAGGGATTTTTTCAAAAATATTTGTTTCAGCCGGTGAAGTTGTCGGGGGCTGATTTCTTGTCCTGTGATAAAAAGCCTTCTGTTTCGACCGCCAAACCTCTCAGGGGAGCATTTGCAACCGTCTGAAACCATTTTTGAGTGAATTCCCAAAAGTGAGATTTTTGATGAAATTGTGACCCCGGGGCTTAGGGATTTTTTCAAAAAAATCATTTTCTGCCGGTGAAGTTGTCGAGGGCTGATTTCTTGTCCTGTGATAAAAAGCCTTCTGTTTCGACCGCCAAACCTCTCAGGGGAGCATTTGCAACCGTCTGACACCATTTTTGAGTGAATTCCCAAAAGTCCCATTTTTGATGAAATTGTGACCCCGGGACATAGGGATTTTTTCAAAAATATTTGTTTCACCCAGTGAAGTTGTTGGGGGCTGATTTCTTGTCCTATGATAAAAAGCCTTCTGTTTCGACCGCCAAACCTCTAAGGGGAGCATTTGCAACCGTCTAGACCATTTTTGAGTGAATTCCCAAAAGTCCCATTTTTGATGAAATTGTGACCCCGGGCCTTAGGGATTTTTTCAAAAAAAAAAAATTTCTGCCGGTGATGTTGTCGAGGACTGATTTCTTGTCCTGTGATAAAAAGCCTTCTGTTTCGAAGGCCAAACCTCTCAGGGGAGCATTTGCAACCGTCTGGCACCATTTTTGAGTGAATTCCCAAAAGTCAGATTTTTGATGAAATTGTGACCCCGGGGCTTAGGGATTTTTTCAAAAAAATCATTTTCTGCCGGTGAAGTTGTCGAGGGCTGATTTCTTGTCCTGTGATAAAAAGCCTTCTGTTTCGACCGCCAAACCTCTCAGGGGAGCATTTGCAACCGTCTGGCACCATTTTTGAGTGAATTCCCAAAAGTCCCATTTTTGATGAAATTGTGACCCCGGGGTTTGGGGATTTTTTCAAAAAAATCATTTTCTGCCGGTGAAGTTGTCGAGGGCTGATTTCTTGTCCTGTGATAAAAAGCCTTCTGTTTCGACCGCCAAACCTCTCAGGGGAGCATTTGCAACCGTCTGACACCATTTTTGAGTGAATTCCCAAAAGTCAGATTTTTGATGAAATTGTGACCCCGGGGTTTGGGGATTTTTTCAAAAAAATCATTTTCTGCCCGTGAAGTTGTCGAGGGCTGATTTCTTGTCCTGTGATAAAAAGCCTTCTGTTTCGACCGCCAAACCTCTCAGGGCAGCATTTGCAACCGTCTGGCACCATTTTTGAGTGAATTCCCAAAAGTCCCATTTTTGATGAAATTGTGACCCCGGGGCTTAGGGATTTTTTCAAAAAAAACTTTTTCAGCCGGTGAAGTTGTTGGGGGCTGATTTCTTGTCCTGTGATAAAAAGCCTTCTGTTTCGACCGCCAAACCTCTCAGGGGAGCATTTGCAACCGTCTGGACCATTTTTGAGTGAATTCCCAAAAGTCCCAATTTTGATGAAATTGTGACCCCGGGGCTTAGGGATTTTTTCAAAAAAATCTTTTTCTGCTGGTGAAGTTGTCGAGGGCTGATTTCTTGTCCTGTGATAAAAAGCCTTCTGTTTCGACCGCCAAACCTCTCAGGGGAGCATTTGCAACCGCCTGGCACCATTTATGAGTGGAATGCCAAAAGTCATATTTTTGATGAAATTGTGACCCTGGGGCGTAGGGATTTTTTCAAAAAAATCTTTTTCAGCCGGTGAAGTTGTTGGGGGCTGATTTCTTGTCCTGTGATAAAAAGCCTTCTGTTTCGACCGCCAAACCTCTCAGGGGAGCATTTGCAACCGTCTGGCACCATTTTTGAGTGAATTCCCAAAAGTCAGATTTTTGATGAAATTGTGACCCCGGGGCTTAGGGATTATTTCAAAAAAATCTTTTTCTGCCGGTGAAGTTGTCGACGGCTGATTTCATGTCCTGTGATAAATAGCCTTCTGTTTCGAAGGCCAAACCTCTCAGGGGAGCATTTGCAACCGTCTGGCACCACTTTTGAGTGAATTCCCAAAAGTCCCATTTTTGATGAAATTGTAACCCCGGGGATTAGGGATTTTTTCAAAAAAAAAATTTCTTCCGGTGAAGTTGTTGGGGGCTGATTTCTTGTCCTGTGATAAAAAGCCTTCTGTTTCGACCGCCAAACCTCTCGGGGGAGCATTTGCAACCGTCTGGCACCATTTTTGAGTGAATTCCCAAAAGTCCCATTTTTGATGAAATTGTGACCCCGGGGCTTAGGGATTTTTTCAAAAAAAATTTGTTTCACCCAGTGAAGTTGTTGGGGGCTGATTTCTTGTCCTATGATAAAAAGCCTTCTGTTTCGACCGCCAAACCTCTCGGGGGAGCATTTGCAACCGTCTGGACGAGTTTTGAGTGAATTCCCAAAAGTCCCATTTTTGATGAAATTGTGACCCCGGGGCTTAGGGATTTTTTCAAAAAAATCTTTTTCTGCCGGTGAAGTTGTCGAGGGCTGATTTCTTGTCCTGTGATAAAAAGCCTTCTGTTTCGACCGCCAAACCTCTCAGGGGAGCATTTGCAACCGTCTGGCACCATTTTTGAGTGAATTCCCAAAAGTCCCATTTTTGATGAAATTGTGACCCCGGGGCTTAGGGATTTTTTCAAAAAAATCTTTTTCTGCCGGTGAAGTTGTTGGGGGCTGATTTCTTGTCCTGTGATAAAAAGCCTTCTGTTTCGACCGCCAAACCTCTCAGGGGAGCATTTGCAACGGTCTGTCACCATTTTTGAGTGAATTCCCAAAAGTCCCATTTTTGATGAAATTGTGACCCCGGGGCTTAGGGATTTTTGCAAAAATATTTGTTTCAGCCGGTGAAGTTGTCGGGGGCTGATTTCTTGTCCTGTGATAAAAAGCCTTCTGTTTCGACCGCCAAACCTCTCAGGGGAGCATTTGCAACCGTCTGAAACCATTTTTGAGTGAATTCCCAAAAGTGAGATTTTTGATGAAATTGTGACCCCGGGGCTTAGGGATTTTTTCAAAAAAATCATTTTCTGCCGGTGAAGTTGTCGAGGGCTGATTTCTTGTCCTGTGATAAAAAGCCTTCTGTTTCGACCGCCAAACCTCTCAGGGGAGCATTTGCCACCGTCTGGCACCATTTTTGAGTGAATTCCCAAAAGTCCCATTTTTGATGAAATTGTGACCCCGGGGCATAGGGATTTTTTCAAAAATATTTGTTTCAGCCGGTGAAGTTGTCGGGGGCTGATTTCTTGTCCTGTGATAAAAAGCCTTCTGTTTCGACCGCCAAACCTCTCAGGGGAGCATTTGCAACCGTCTGACACCATTTTTGAGTGAATTCCCAAAAGTGAGATTTTTGATGAAATTGTTACCCCGGGGCTTAGGGATTTTTTCAAAAATATTTGTTTCAGCCGGTGAAGTTGTCGGGGGCTGATTTCTTGTCCTGTGATAAAAAGCCTTCTGTTTCGACCGCCAAACCTCTCAGGGGAGCATTTGCAACCGCCTGGCACCATTTTTGAGTGAATTCCCAAAAGTCCCATTTTTGATGAAATTGTTACCCCGGGGCTTAGGGATTTATTAAAAAAAAACTTTTTCAGCCGGTGAAGTTGTTGGGGGCTGATTTCTTGTCCTGTGATAAAAAGCCTTCTGTTTCGACCGCCAAACCTCTCAGGGGAGCATTTGCAACCGTCTGGACCATTTTTGAGTGAATTCCCAAAAGTCCCAATTTTGATGAAATTGTGACCCCGGGGCTTAGGGATTTTTTCAAAAAAATCTTTTTCTGCTGGTGAAGTTGTTTGGGGCTGATTTCTTGTCCTGTGATAAAAAGCCTTCTGTTTCGACCGCCAAACCTCTCGGGGGAGCATTTGCAACCGTCTGGACCATTTTTGAGTGAATTCCCAAAAGTCCCATTTTTGATGAAATTGTGACCCCGGGGCGTAGGGATTTTTTCAAAAAAATCTTTTTCTGCCGGTGAAGTTGTCGAGGGCTGATTTCTTGTCCTGTGATAAAAAGCCTTCTGTTTCGACCGCCAAACCTCTCAGGGGAGCATTTGCAACCGTCTGGCACCATTTTTGAGTGAATTCCCAAAAGTCCCATTTTTGATGAAATTGTGACCCCGGGGCTTAGGGATTTTTTCCAAAAAAATCTTTTTCTGCCGGTGAAGTTGTTGGGGGCTGATTTCTTGTCCTGTGATAAAAAGCCTTCTGTTTCGACCCCCAAACCTCTCAGGGGAGCATTTGCAACGGTCTGGCACCATTTTTGAGTGAATTCCCAAAAGTCCCATTTTTGATGAAATTGTGACCCCGGGGCTTAGGGATTTTTTCAAAAAAATTTGTTTCAGCCAGTGAAGTTGTCGAGGGCTGATTTCTTGTCCTGTGATAAAAAGCCTTCTGTTTCGACCGCCAAACCTCTCAGGGGAGCATTTGCAACCGTCTGGCACCATTTTTGAGTGAATTCCCAAAAGTCCCATTTTTGATGAAATTGTGACCCCGGGGCTTAGGGATTATTTCAAAAAAATCTTTTTCTGCCGGTGAAGTTGTCGACGGCTGATTTCATGTCCTGTGATAAAAAGCCTTCTGTTTCGAAGGCCAAACCTCTCAGGGGAGCATTTGCAACCGTCTGGCACCACTTTTGAGTGAATTCCCAAAAGTCAGATTTTTGATGAAATTGTAACCCCGGGGATTAGGGATTTTTTCAAAAAAAATATTTCTTCCGGTGAAGTTGTTTGGGGCTGATTTCTTGTCCTGTGATAAAAAGCCTTCTGTTTCGACCGCCAAACCTCTCGGGGGAGCATTTGCAACCGTCTGGACCATTTTTGAGTGAATTCCCAAAAGTCCCATTTTTGATGAAATTGTGACCCCGGGGCGTAGGGATTTTTTCAAAAAAATCTTTTTCTGCCGGTGAAGTTGTCGAGGGCTGATTTCTTGTCCTGTGATAAAAAGCCTTCTGTTTCGACCGCCAAACCTCTCAGGGGAGCATTTGCAACCGTCTGGCACCATTTTTGAGTGAATTCCCAAAAGTCCCATTTTTGATGAAATTGTGACCCCGGGGCTTAGGGATTTTTTCAAAAAAATCTTTTTCTGCCGGTGAAGTTGTTGGGGGCTGATTTCTTGTCCTGTGATAAAAAGCCTTCTGTTTCGACCCCCAAACCTCTCAGGGGAGCATTTGCAACGGTCTGGCACCATTTTTGAGTGAATTCCCAAAAGTCCCATTTTTGATGAAATTGTGACCCCGGGGCTTAGGGATTTTTTCAAAAAAATTTGTTTCAGCCAGTGAAGTTGTCGAGGGCTGATTTCTTGTCCTGTGATAAAAAGCCTTCTGTTTCGACCGCCAAACCTCTCAGGGGAGCATTTGCAACCGTCTGGCACCATTTTTGAGTGAATTCCCAAAAGTCCCATTTTTGATGAAATTGTGACCCCGGGGCTTAGGGATTTTTTCAAAAAAATCATTTTCTGCCGGTGAAGTTGTCGAGGGCTGATTTCTTGTCCTGTGATAAAAAGCCTTCTGTTTCGACCGCCAAACCTCTCAGGGGAGCATTTGCAACCGTCTGACACCATTTTTGAGTGAATTCCCAAAAGTGAGATTTTTGATGAAATTGTGGCCCCGGGGCTTAGGGATTTTTTCAAAAAAATCATTTTCTGCCGGTGAAGTTGTCGAGGGCTGATTTCTTGTCCTGTGATAAAAAGCCTTCTGTTTCGACCGCCAAACCTCTCAGGGGAGCATTTGCAACGGTCTGGCACCATTTTTGAGTGAATTCCCAAAAGTCAGATTTTTGATGAAATTGTGACCCCGGGGTTTGGGGATGTTTTCAAAAAAATCATTTTCTGCCGGTGAAGTTGTCGAGGGCTGATTTCTTGTCCTGTGATAAAAAGCCTTCTGTTTCGACCGCCAAACCTCTCAGGGCAGCATTTGCAACCGTCTGGCACCATTTTTGAGTGAATTCCCAAAAGTCCCATTTTTGATGAAATTGTGACCCCGGGGCTTAGGGATTTTTTCAAAAAAAACTTTTTCAGCCGGTGAAGTTGTTGGGGGCTGATTTCTTGTCCTGTGATAAAAAGCCTTCTGTTTCGACCGCCAAACCTCTCAGGGGAGCATTTGCAACCGTCTGGACCATTTTTGAGTGAATTCCCAAAAGTCCCAATTTTGATGAAATTTTGACCCCGGGGCTTAGGGATTTTTTCAAAAAAATCTTTTTCTGCTGGTGAAGTTGTCGAGGGCTGATTTCTTGTCCTGTGATAAAAAGCCTTCTGTTTCGACCGCCAAACCTCTCAGGGGAGCATTTGCAACCGCCTGGCAGCATTTATGAGTGGAATGCCAAAAGTCATATTTTTGATGAAATTGTGACCCTGGGGCGTAGGGATTTTTTCAAAAAAATCTTTTTCAGCCGGTGAAGTTGTTGGGGGCTGATTTCTTGTCCTGTGATAAAAAGCCTTCTCTTTCGACCGCCAAACCTCTCAGGGGAGCATTTGCAACCGTCTGGCACCATTTTTGAGTGAATTCCCAAAAGTCAGATTTTTGATGAAATTGTGACCCCAGGGCTTAGGGATTATTTCAAAAAAATCTTTTTCTGCCGGTGAAGTTGTCGACGGCTGATTTCATGTCCTGTGATAAAAAGCCTTCTGTTTCGAAGGCCAAACCTCTCAGGGGAGCATTTGCAACCGTCTGGCACCACTTTTGAGTGAATTCCCAAAAGTCAGATTTTTGATGAAATTGTAACCCCGGGGATTAGGGATTTTTTCAAAAAAAAAATTTCTTCCGGTGAAGTTGTTGGGGGCTGATTTCTTGTCCTGTGATAAAAAGCCTTCTGTTTCGACCGCCAAACCTCTCGGGGGAGCATTTGCAACCGTCTGGACCATTTTTGAGTGAATTCCCAAAAGTCCCATTTTTGATGAAATTGTGACCCCGGGGCGTAGGGATTTTTTCAAAAAAATCTTTTTCTGCCGGTGAAGTTGTCGAGGGCTGATTTCTTGTCCTGTGATAAAAAGCCTTCTGTTTCGACCGCCAAACCTCTCAGGGGAGCATTTGCAACGGTCTGGCACCATTTTTGAGTGAATTCCCAAAAGTCCCATTTTTGATGAAATTGTGACCCCGGGGCTTAGGGATTTTTTCAAAAAAATTTGTTTCAGCCGGTGAAGTTGTCGGGGGCTGATTTCTTGTCCTGTGATAAAAAGCCTTCTGTTTCGACCGCCAAACCTCTCAGGGGAGCATTTGCAACCGTCTGAAACCATTTTTGAGTGAATTCCCAAACGTGAGATTTTTGATGAAATTGTAACCCCGGGGATTAGGGATTTTTTCAAAAAAATCTTTTTCTGCCGGTGAAGTTGTCGACGGCTGATTTCATGTCCTGTGATAAAAAGCCTTCTGTTTCGAAGGCCAAACCTCTCAGGGGAGCATTTGCAACCGTCTGGCACCACTTTTGAGTGAATTCCCAAAAGTCAGATTTTTGATGAAATTGTAACCCCGGGGATTAGGGATTTTTTCAAAAAAAAAATTTCTTCCGGTGAAGTTGTTGGGGGCTGATTTCTTGTCCTGTGATAAAAAGCCTTCTGTTTCGACCGCCAAACCTCTCGGGGGAGCATTTGCAACCGTCTGGACCATTTTTGAGTGAATTCCCAAAAGTCCCATTTTTGATGAAATTGTGACCCCGGGGCGTAGGGATTTTTTCAAAAAAATCTTTTTCTGCCGGTGAAGTTGTCGAGGGCTGATTTCTTGTCCTGTGATAAAAAGCCTTCTGTTTCGACCGCCAAACCTCTCAGGGGAGCATTTGCAACCGTCTGGCACCATTTTTGAGTGAATTCCCAAAAGTCCCATTTTTGATGAAATTGTGACCCCGGGGCTTAGGGATTTTTTCAAAAAAATCTTTTTCTGCCGGTGAAGTTGTCGAGGGCTGATTTCTTGTCCTGTGATAAAAAGCCTTCTGTTTCGACTGCCAAACCTCTCAGGGGGGCATTTGCAACCGTCTGACACCATTTTTGAGTGAATTCCCAAAAGTCAGATTTTTGATGAAATTGTGACCCCGGGGTTAGGGATTTTTTCAAAAAAATCATTTTCTGCCGGTGAAGTTGTCGAGGGCTGATTTCTTGTCCTTTGATAAAAAGCCTTCTGTTTCGACCGCCAAACCTCTCAGGGCAGCATTTGCAACCGTCTGGCACCATTTTTGAGTGAATTCCCAAAAGTCCCATTTTTGATGAAATTGTGACCCCGGGGCTTGGGGATTTTTTCAAAAAAAACTTTTTCAGCCGGTGAAGTTGTTGGGGGCTGATTTCTTGTCCTGTGATAAAAAGCCTTCTGTTTCGACCGCCAAACCTCTCAGGGGAGCATTTGCAACCGTCTGGACCATTTTTGAGTGGAATGCCAAAAGTCATATTTTTGATGAAATTGTGACCCTGGGGCGTAGGGATTTTTTCAAAAAAATCTTTTTCAGCCGGTGAAGTTGTTGGGGGCTGATTTCTTGTCCTGTGATAAAAAGCCTTCTGTTTCAACCGCCAAACCTCTCAGGGGAGCATTTGCAACCGTCTGGCACCATTTTTGAGTGAATTCCCAAAAGTCCCATTTTTGATGAAATTGTGACCCCGGGGCATAGGGATTTTTTCAAAAAAAATTGTTTCAGCCGGTGAAGTTGTAGGGGGCTGATTTCTTGTCCTGTGATAAAAAGCCTTCTGTTTCGACCGCCAAACCTCTCAGGGGAGCATTTGCAACCGTCTGGACCATTTTTGAGTGGAATGCCAAAAGTCATATTTTTGATGAAATTGTGACCCTGGGGCATAGGGATTTTTTCAAAAAAATCTTTTTCAGCCGGTGAAGTTGTTGGGGGCTGATTTCTTGTCCTGTGATAAAAAGCCTTCTGTTTCAACCGCCAAACCTCTCAGGGGAGCATTTGCAACCGTCTGGCACCATTTTTGAGTGAATTCCCAAACGTCAGATTTTTGATGAAATTGTGACCCCGGGGCTTAGGGATTTTTTCAAAAAAATCATTTTCTGCCGGTTAAGTTGTCGGGGGCTGATTTCTTGTCCTTTGATAAAAAGCCTTCTGTTTTGACCGCCAAACCTCTCAGGGGAGCATTTGCAACCGTCTGGCACCATTTTTGAGTGAATTCCCAAAAGTCAGATTTTTTATGAAATTGTGACCCCGGGGCTTAGGGATTATTTCAAAAAAATCTTTTTCTGCCGGTGAAGTTGTCGAGGGCTGATTTCATGTCCTGTGATAAAAAGCCTTCTGTTTCGAAGGCCAAACCTCTCAGGGGAGCATTTGCAACCGTCTGGCACCACTTTTGAGTGAATTCCCAAAAGTCAGATTTTTGATGAAATTGTAACCCCGGGGATTAGGGATTTTTTCAAAAAAAAATTTCTGCCGGTGAAGTTGTTGGGGGCTGATTTCTTGTCCTGTGATAAAAAGCCTTCTGTTTCGACCGCCAAACCTCTAAGGGGAGCATTTGCAACCGTCTGGCACCATTTTTGAGTGAATTCCCAAAAGTCCCATTTTTGATGAAATTGTGACCCCGGGGCTTAGGGATTTTTTCAAAAAAAATTGTTTCAGCCAGTGAAGTTGTTGGGGGCTGATTTCTTGTCCTGTGATAAAAAGCCTTCTGTTTCGACCGCCAAACCTCTAACGGGAGCATTTGCAACCGTCTGGCACCATTTTTGAGTGAAATACCAAAAGTCCCATTTTTGATGAAATTGTGACCCCGGGGCTTAGGGATTTTTTCAAAAAAAATTGTTTCAGCCAGTGAAGTTGTTGGGGGCTGATTTCTTGTCCTATGATAAAAAGCCTTCTGTTTCGACCGCCAAACCTCTCGGGGGAGCATTTGCAACCGTCTGGACCATTTTTGAGTGAATTCCCAAAAGTCCCATTTTTGATGAAATTGTGACCCCGGGGCTTAGGGATTTTTTCAAAAAAATATTTTTCTGCCGGTGAAGTTGTCGAGGGCTGATTTCTTGTCCTGTGATAAAAAGCCTTCTGTTTCGACCGCCAAACCTCTCAGGGGAGCATTTGCAACCGTCTGGCACCATTTTTGAGTGAATAACCAAAAGTCCCATTTTTGATGAAATTGTGACCCCGGGGCTTAGGGATTTTTTCAAAAAAAATCTTTTTCTGCCGGTGAAGTTGTTGGGGGCTGATTTCTTGTCCTGTGATAAAAAGCCTTCTGTTTCGACCGCCAAACCTCTCAGGGGAGCATTTGCAACGGTCTGGCACCATTTTTGAGTGAATTCCCAAAAGTCCCATTTTTGATGAAATTGTGACCCCGGGGCTTAGGGATTTTTTCAAAAATATTTGTTTCAGCCGGTGAAGTTGTCGGGGGCTGATTTCTTCTCCTGTGATAAAAAGCCTTCTGTTTCGACCGCCAAACCTCTCAGGGGAGCATTTGCAACCGTCTGAAACCATTTTTGAGTGAATTCCCAAAAGTGAGATTTTTGATGAAATTGTGACCCCGGGGCTTAGGGATTTTTTCAAAAAAATCATTTTCTGCCGGTGAAGTTGTCGAGGGCTGATTTCTTGTCCTGTGATAAAAAGCCTTCTGTTTCGACCGCCAAACCTCTCAGGGGAGCATTTGCAACGGTCTGGCACCATTTTTGAGTGAATTCCCAAAAGTCCCATTTTTGATGAAATTGTGACCCCGGGGCTTAGGGATTTTTTCAAAAATATTTGTTTCAGCCGGTGAAGTTGTCGGGGGCTGATTTCTTGTCCTGTGATAAAAAGCCTTCTGTTTCGACCGCCAAACCTCTCAGGGGAGCATTTGCAACCGTCTGAAACCATTTTTGAGTGAATTCCCAAAAGTGAGATTTTTGATGAAATTGTGACCCCGGGGCTTAGGGATTTTTTCAAAAAAATCATTTTCTGCCGGTGAAGTTGTCGAGGGCTGATTTCTTGTCCTGTGATAAAAAGCCTTCTGTTTCGACCGCCAAACCTCTCAGGGGAGCATTTGCAACCGTCTGACACCATTTTTGAGTGAATTCCCAAAAGTCAGATTTTTGATGAAATTGTGGCCCTGGGGCTTAGGGATTTTTTCAAAAAAATCATTTTCTGCCGGTGAAGTTGTCGAGGGCTGATTTCTTGTCCTTTGATAAAAAGCCTTCTGTTTCGACCGCCAAACCTCTCAGGGCAGCATTTGCAACGGTCTGGCACCATTTTTGAGTGAATTCCCAAAAGTCCCATTTTTGATGAAATTGTGACCCCGGGGCTTAGGGATTTTTTCAAAAAAATCATTTTCTGCCGGTGAAGTTGTCGAGGGCTGATTTCTTGTCCTTTGATAAAAAGCCTTCTGTTTCGACCGCCAAACCTCTCAGGGCAGCATTTGCAACCGTCTGGCACCATTTTTGAGTGAATTCCCAAAAGTCCCATTTTTGATGAAATTGTGACCCCGGGGCTTAGGGATTTTTTCAAAAAAAACTTTTTCTGCCGGTGAAGTTGTTGGGGGCTGATTTCTTGTCCTGTGATAAAAAGCCTTCTGTTTCGACCGCCAAACCTCTCAGGGGAGCATTTGCAACCGTCTGGACCATTTTTGAGTGAATTCCCAAAAGTCCCATTTTTGATGAAATTGTGACCCCGGGGCTTAGGGATTTTTTCAAAAAAATCATTTTCTGCCGGTGAAGTTGTCGAGGGCTGATTTCTTGTCCTGTGATAAAAAGCCTTCTGTTTTGACCGCCAAACCTCTCAGGGCAGCATTTGCAACCGTCTGGCACCATTTTTGAGTGAATTCCCAAAAGTCCCATTTTTGATGAAATTGTGACCCCGGGGCTTAGGGATTTTTTCAAAAAAAACTTTTTCAGCCGGTGAAGTTGTTGGGGGCTGATTTCTTGTCCTGTGATAAAAAGCCTTCTGTTTCGACCGCCAAACCTCTCAGGGGAGCATTTGCAACCGTCTGGACCATTTTTGAGTGTATTCCCAAAAGTCCCAATTTTGATGAAATTGTGACCCCGGGGCTTAGGGATTTTTTCAAAAAAATCTTTTTCTGCTGGTGAAGTTGTCAAGGGCTGATTTCTTGTCCTGTGATAAAAAGCCTTCTGTTTCGACCGCCAAACCTCTCAGGGGAGCATTTGCAACCGTCTGGACCATTTTTGAGTGGAATGCCAAAAGTCATATTTTTGATGAAATTGTGACCCTGGGGCATAGGGATTTTTTCAAAAAAATCTTTTTCAGCCGGTGAAGTTGTTGGGGGCTGATTTCTTGTCCTGTGATAAAAAGCCTTCTGTTTCAACCGCCAAACCTCTCAGGGGAGCATTTGCAACCGTCTGGCACCATTTTTGAGTGAATTCCCAAAAGTCAGATTTTTGATGAAATTGTGACCCCGGGGCTTAGGGATTTTTTCAAAAAAAATATTTCTGCCGGTTAAGTTGTCGGGGGCTGATTTCTTGTCCTTTGATAAAAAGCCTTCTGTTTTGACCGCCAAACCTCTCAGGGGAGCATTTGCAACCGTCTGGCACCATTTTTGAGTGAATTCCCAAAAGTCAGATTTTTTATGAAATTGTGACCCCGGGGCTTAGGGATTATTTCAAAAAAATCTTTTTCTGCCGGTGAAGTTGTCGAGGGCTGATTTCATGTCCTGTGATAAAAAGCCTTCTGTTTCGAAGGCCAAACCTCTCAGGGGAGCATTTGCAACCGTCTGGCACCACTTTTGAGTGAATTCCCAAAAGTCAGATTTTTGATGAAATTGTAACCCCGGGGATTAGGGATTTTTTCAAAAAAAAATTTCTGCCGGTGAAGTTGTTGGGGGCTGATTTCTTGTCCTGTGATAAAAAGCCTTCTGTTTCGACCGCCAAACCTCTAAGGGGAGCATTTGCAACCGTCTGGCACCATTTTTGAGTGAATTCCCAAAAGTCCCATTTTTGATGAAATTGTGACCCCGGGGCTTAGGGATTTTTTCAAAAAAAATTGTTTCAGCCAGTGAAGTTGTTGGGGGCTGATTTCTTGTCCTATGATAAAAAGCCTTCTGTTTCGACCGCCAAACCTCTCGGGGGAGCATTTGCAACCGTCTGGACCATTTTTGAGTGAATTCCCAAAAGTCCCATTTTTGATGAAATTGTGACCCCGGGGCTTAGGGATTTCTTCAAAAAAATCTTTTTCTGCCGGTGAAGTTGTCGAGGGCTGATTTCTTTTCCTGTGATAAAAAGCCTTCTGTTTCGACCGCCAAACCTCTCAGGGGAGCATTTGCAACCGTCTGGCACCATTTTTGAGTGAATAACCAAAAGTCCCATTTTTGATGAAATTGTGACCCCGGGGCTTAGGGATTTTTTCAAAAAAAATCTTTTTCTGCCGGTGAAGTTGTTGGGGGCTGATTTCTTGTCCTGTGATAAAAAGCCTTCTGTTTCGACCGCCAAACCTCTCAGGGGAGCATTTGCAACGGTCTGGCACCATTTTTGAGTGAATTCCCAAAAGTCCCATTTTTGATGAAATTGTGACCCCGGGGCTTAGGGATTTTTTCAAAAATATTTGTTTCAGCCGGTGAAGTTGTTGGGGGCTGATTTCTTGTCCTGTGATAAAAAGCCTTCTGTTTCGACCGCCAAACCTCTCAGGGGAGCATTTGCAACCGTCTGAAACCATTTTTGAGTGAATTCCCAAAAGTGAGATTTTTGATGAAATTGTGACCCCGGGGCTTAGGGATTTTTTCAAAAAAATCATTTTCTGCCGGTGAAGTTGTCGAGGGCTGATTTCTTGTCCTGTGATAAAAAGCCTTCTGTTTCGACCGCCAAACCTCTCAGGGGAGCATTTGCAACCGTCTGACACCATTTTTGAGTGAATTCCCAAAAGTCAGATTTTTGATGAAATTGTGACCCCGGGGCTTAGGGATTTTTTCAAAAAAATCATTTTCTGCCGGTGAAGTTGTTGGGGGCTGATTTCTTGTCCTTTGATAAAAAGCCTTCTGTTTCGACCGCCAAACCTCTCAGGGCAGCATTTGCAACCGTCTGGCACCATTTTTGAGTGAATTCCCAAAAGTCCCATTTTTGATGAAATTGTGACCCCGGGGCTTAGGGATTTTTTCAAAAAAAACTTTTTCAGCCGGTGAAGTTGTTGGGGGCTGATTTCTTGTCCTGTGATAAAAAGCCTTCTGTTTCGACCGCCAAACCTCTCAGGGGAGCATTTGCAACCGTCTGGACCATTTTTGAGTGTATTCCCAAAAGTCCCAATTTTGATGAAATTGTGACCCCGGGGCTTAGGGATTTTTTCAAAAAAATCTTTTTCTGCTGGTGAAGTTGTCAAGGGCTGATTTCTTGTCCTGTGATAAAAAGCCTTCTGTTTCGACCGCCAAACCTCTCAGGGGAGCATTTGCAACCGTCTGGACCATTTTTGAGTGGAATGCCAAAAGTCATATTTTTGATGAAATTGTGACCCTGGGGCATAGGGATTTTTTCAAAAAAATCTTTTTCAGCCGGTGAAGTTGTTGGGGGCTGATTTCTTGTCCTGTGATAAAAAGCCTTCTGTTTCAACCGCCAAACCTCTCAGGGGAGCATTTGCAACCGTCTGGCACCATTTTTGAGTGAATTCCCAAAAGTCAGATTTTTGATGAAATTGTGACCCCGGGGCTTAGGGATTTTTTCAAAAAAAATATTTCTGCCGGTTAAATTGTCGGGGGCTGATTTCTTGTCCTTTGATAAAAAGCCTTCTGTTTTGACCGCCAAACCTCTCAGGGGAGCATTTGCAACCGTCTGGCACCATTTTTGAGTGAATTCCCAAAAGTCAGATTTTTTATGAAATTGTGACCCCGGGGCTTAGGGATTATTTCAAAAAAATCTTTTTCTGCCGGTGAAGTTGTCGAGGGCTGATTTCATGTCCTGTGATAAAAAGCCTTCTGTTTCGAAGGCCAAACCTCTCAGGGGAGCATTTGCAACCGTCTGGCACCACTTTTGAGTGAATTCCCAAAAGTCAGATTTTTGATGAAATTGTAACCCCGGGGATTAGGGATTTTTTCAAAAAAAAATTTCTGCCGGTGAAGTTGTTGGGGGCTGATTTCTTGTCCTGTGATAAAAAGCCTTCTGTTTCGACCGCCAAACCTCTAAGGGGAGCATTTGCAACCGTCTGGCACCATTTTTGAGTGAATTCCCAAAAGTCCCATTTTTGATGAAATTGTGACCCCGGGGCTTAGGGATTTTTTCAAAAAAAATTGTTTCAGCCAGTGAAGTTGTTGGGGGCTGATTTCTTGTCCTATGATAAAAAGCCTTCTGTTTCGACCGCCAAACCTCTCGGGGGAGCATTTGCAACCGTCTGGACCATTTTTGAGTGAATTCCCAAAAGTCCCATTTTTGATGAAATTGTGACCCCGGGGCTTAGGGATTTCTTCAAAAAAATCTTTTTCTGCCGGTGAAGTTGTCGAGGGCTGATTTCTTGTCCTGTGATAAAAAGCCTTCTGTTTCGACAGCCAAACCTCTCAGGGGAGCATTTGCAACCGTCTGGCTCCATTTTTGAGTGAATAACCAAAAGTCCCATTTTTGATGAAATTGTGACCCCGGGGCTTAGGGATTTTTTCAAAAAAAATCTTTTTCTGCCGGTGAAGTTGTTGGGGGCTGATTTCTTGTCCTGTGATAAAAAGCCTTCTGTTTCGACCGCCAAACCTCTCAGGGGAGCATTTGCAACGGTCTGGCACCATTTTTGAGTGAATTCCCAAAAGTCCCATTTTTGATGAAATTGTGACCCCGGGGCTTAGGGATTTTTTCAAAAATATTTGTTTCAGCCGGTGAAGTTGTTGGGGGCTGATTTCTTGTCCTGTGATAAAAAGCCTTCTGTTTCGACCGCCAAACCTCTCAGGGGAGCATTTGCAACCGTCTGAAACCATTTTTGAGTGAATTCCCAAAAGTGAGATTTTTGATGAAATTGTGACCCCGGGGCTTAGGGATTTTTTCAAAAAAATCATTTTCTGCCGGTGAAGTTGTCGAGGGCTGATTTCTTGTCCTGTGATAAAAAGCCTTCTGTTTCAACCGCCAAACCTCTCAGGGGAGCATTTGCAACCGTCTGACACCATTTTTGAGTGAATTCCCAAAAGTCAGATTTTTGATGAAATTGTGACCCCGGGGCTTAGGGATTTTTTCAAAAAAATCATTTTCTGCCGGTGAAGTTGTTGGGGGCTGATTTCTTGTCCTTTGATAAAAAGCCTTCTGTTTCGACCGCCAAACCTCTCAGGGCAGCATTTGCAACCGTCTGGCACCATTTTTGAGTGAATTCCCAAAAGTCCCATTTTTGATGAAATTGTGACCCCGGGGCTTAGGGATTTTTTCAAAAAAAACTTTTTCTGCCGGTGAAGTTGTTGGGGGCTGATTTCTTGTCCTGTGATAAAAAGCCTTCTGTTTCGACCGCCAAACCTCTCAGGGGAGCATTTGCAACCGTCTGGACCATTTTTGAGTGAATTCCCAAAAGTCCCATTTTTGATGAAATTGTGACCCCGGGGCTTAGGGATTTTTTCAAAAAAATCTTTTTCTGCCGGTGAAGTTGTCGAGGGCTGATTTCTTGTGCTGTGATAAAAAGCCTTCTGTTTCGACCGCCAAACCTCTCAGGGGAGCATTTGCAACCGTCTGGCACCATTTTTGAGTGAATTCCCTAAAGTCCCAATTTTGATGAAATTGTGACCCCGGGGCTTAGGGATTTTTTCAAAAAAATCTTTTTCTACTGGTGAAGTTGTCGAGGGCTGATTTCTTGTCCTGTGATAAAAAGCCTTCTGTTTCGACCGCCAAACCTCTCAGGGGAGCATTTGCAACCGCCTGGCACCATTTATGAGTGGAATGCCAAAAGTCATATTTTTGATGAAATTGTGACCCTGGGGCGTAGGGATTTTTTCAAAAAAATCTTTTTCAGCCGGTGAAGTTGTTGGGGGCTGATTTCTTGTCCTGTGATAAAAAGCCTTCTGTTTCAACCGCCAAACCTCTCAGGGGAGCATTTGCAACCGTCTGGCACCATTTTTGAGTGAATTCCCAAAAGTCAGATTTTTGATGAAATTGTGACCCCGGGGCTTAGGGATTTTTTCAAAAAAAATATTTCTGCCGGTTAAGTTGTCGGGGGCTGATTTCTTGTCCTTTGATAAAAAGCCTTCTGTTTTGACCGCCAAACCTCTCAGGGGAGCATTTGCAACCGTCTGGCACCATTTTTGAGTGAATTCCCAAAAGTCAGATTTTTGATGAAATTGTGACCCCGGGGCTTAGGGATTTTTTCAAAAAAATCATTTTCTGCCGGTGAAGTTGTCGAGGGCTGATTTCTTGTCCTGTGATAAAAAGCCTTCTGTTTTGACCGCCAAACCTCTCAGGGCAGCATTTGCAACCGTCTGGCACCATTTTTGAGTGAATTCCCAAAAGTCCCATTTTTGATGAAATTGTGACCCCGGGGCTTAGGGATTTTTTCAAAAAAAACTTTTTCAGCCGGTGAAGTTGTTGGGGGCTGATTTCTTGTCCTGTGATAAAAAGCCTTCTGTTTCGACCGCCAAACCTCTCAGGGGAGCATTTGCAACCGTCTGGACCATTTTTGAGTGTATTCCCAAAAGTCCCAATTTTGATGAAATTGTGACCCCGGGGCTTAGGGATTTTTTCAAAAAAATCTTTTTCTGCTGGTGAAGTTGTCAAGAGCTGATTTCTTGTCCTGTGATAAAAAGCCTTCTGTTTCGACCGCCAAACCTCTCAGGGGAGCATTTGCAACCGTCTGGACCATTTTTGAGTGGAATGCCAAAAGTCATATTTTTGATGAAATTGTGACCCTGGGGCATAGGGATTTTTTCAAAAAAATCTTTTTCAGCCGGTGAAGTTGTTGGGGGCTGATTTCTTGTCCTGTGATAAAAAGCCTTCTGTTTCAACCGCCAAACCTCTCAGGGGAGCATTTGCAACCGTCTGGCACCATTTTTGAGTGAATTCCCAAAAGTCAGATTTTTGATGAAATTGTGACCCCGGGGCTTAGGGATTTTTTCAAAAAAAATATTTCTGCCGGTTAAGTTGTCGGGGGCTGATTTCTTGTCCTTTGATAAAAAGCCTTCTGTTTTGACCGCCAAACCTCTCAGGGGAGCATTTGCAACCGTCTGGCACCATTTTTGAGTGAATTCCCAAAAGTCAGATTTTTGATGAAATTGTGACCCCGGGGCTTAGGGATTTTTTCAAAAAAATCATTTTCTGCCGGTGAAGTTGTCGAGGGCTGATTTCTTGTCCTGTGATAAAAAGCCTTCTGTTTTGACCGCCAAACCTCTCAGGGCAGCATTTGCAACCGTCTGGCACCATTTTTGAGTGAATTCCCAAAAGTCCCATTTTTGATGAAATTGTGACCCCGGGGCTTAGGGATTTTTTCAAAAAAAACTTTTTCAGCCGGTGAAGTTTTTGGGGGCTGATTTCTTGTCCTGTGATAAAAAGCCTTCTGTTTCGACCGCCAAACCTCTCAGGGGAGCATTTGCAACCGTCTGGACCATTTTTGAGTGTATTCCCAAAAGTCCCAATTTTGATGAAATTGTGACCCCGGGGCTTAGGGATTTTTTCAAAAAAATCTTTTTCTGCTGGTGAAGTTGTCAAGAGCTGATTTCTTGTCCTGTGATAAAAAGCCTTCTGTTTCGACCGCCAAACCTCTCAGGGGAGCATTTGCAACCGTCTGGACCATTTTTGAGTGGAATGCCAAAAGTCATATTTTTGATGAAATTGTGACCCTGGGGCATAGGGATTTTTTCAAAAAAATCTTTTTCAGCCGGTGAAGTTGTTGGGGGCTGATTTCTTGTCCTGTGATAAAAAGCCTTCTGTTTCAACCGCCAAACCTCTCAGGGGAGCATTTGCAACCGTCTGGCACCATTTTTGAGTGAATTCCCAAAAGTCAGATTTTTGATGAAATTGTGACCCCGGGGCTTAGGGATTTTTTCAAAAAAAATATTTCTGCCGGTTAAGTTGTCGGGGGCTGATTTCTTGTCCTTTGATAAAAAGCCTTCTGTTTTGACCGCCAAACCTCTCAGGGGAGCATTTGCAACCGTCTGGCACCATTTTTGAGTGAATTCCCAAAAGTCAGATTTTTTATGAAATTGTGACCCCGGGGCTTAGGGATTATTTCAAAAAAATCTTTTTCTGCCGGTGAAGTTGTCGAGGGCTGATTTCATGTCCTGTGATAAAAAGCCTTCTGTTTCGAAGGCCAAACCTCTCAGGGGAGCATTTGCAACCGTCTGGCACCACTTTTGAGTGAATTCCCAAAAGTCAGATTTTTGATGAAATTGTAACCCCGGGGATTAGGGATTTTTTCAAAAAAAAATTTCTGCCGGTGAAGTTGTTGGGGGCTGATTTCTTGTCCTGTGATAAAAAGCCTTCTGTTTCGACCGCCAAACCTCTAAGGGGAGCATTTGCAACCGTCTGGCACCATTTTTGAGTGAATTCCCAAAAGTCCCATTTTTGATGAAATTGTGACCCCGGGGCTTAGGGATTTTTTCAAAAAAAATTGTTTCAGCCAGTGAAGTTGTTTGGGGCTGATTTCTTGTCCTGTGATAAAAAGCCTTCTGTTTCGACCGCCAAACCTCTAACGGGAGCATTTGCAACCGTCTGGCACCATTTTTGAGTGAATTACCAAAAGTCCCATTTTTGATGAAATTGTGACCCCGGGGCTTAGGGATTTTTTCAAAAAAAATTGTTTCAGCCAGTGAAGTTGTTGGGGGCTGATTTCTTGTCCTATGATAAAAAGCCTTCTGTTTCGACAGCCAAACCTCTCGGGGGAGCATTTGCAACCGTCTGGACCATTTTTGAGTGAATTCCCAAAAGTCCCATTTTTGATGAAATTGTGACCCCGGGGCTTAGGGGTTTCTTCAAAAAAATCTTTTTCTGCCGGTGAAGTTGTCGAGGGCTGATTTCTTGTTCTGTGATAAAAAGCCTTCTGTTTCGACCGCCAAACCTCTCAGGGGAGCATTTGCAACCGTCTGGCACCATTTTTGAGTGAATAACCAAAAGTCCCATTTTTGATGAAATTGTGACCCCGGGGCTTAGGGATTTTTTCAAAAAAAATCTTTTTCTGCCGGTGAAGTTGTTGGGGGCTGATTTCTTGTCCTGTGATAAAAAGCCTTCTGTTTCGACCGCCAAACCTCTCAGGGGAGCATTTGCAACGGTCTGGCACCATTTTTGAGTGAATTCCCAAAAGTCCCATTTTTGATGAAATTGTGACCCCGGGGCTTAGGGATTTTTTCAAAAATATTTGTTTCAGCCGGTGAAGTTGTCGGGGGCTGATTTCTTGTCCTGTGATAAAAAGCCTTCTGTTTCGACCGCCAAAACTCTCAGGGGAGCATTTGCAACCGTCTGAAACCATTTTTGAGTGAATTCCCAAAAGTGAGATTTTTGATGAAATTGTGACCCCGGGGCTTAGGGATTTTTTCAAAAAAATCATTTTCTGCCGGTGAAGTTGTCGAGGGCTGATTTCTTGTCCTGTGATAAAAAGCCTTCTGTTTCGACCGCCAAACCTCTCAGGGGAGCATTTGCAACCGTCTGACACCATTTTTGAGTGAATTCCCAAAAGTCAGATTTTTGATGAAATTGTGACCCCGGGGCTTAGGGATTTTTTCAAAAAAATCATTTTCTGCCGGTGAAGTTGTCGAGGGCTGATTTCTTGTCCTTTGATAAAAAGCCTTCTGTTTCGACCGCCAAACCTCTCAGGGCAGCATTTGCAACCGTCTGGCACCATTTTTGAGTGAATTCCCAAAAGTCCCATTTTTGATGAAATTGTGACCCCGGGGCTTAGGGATTTTTTCAAAAAAAACTTTTTCTGCCGGTGAAGTTGTTGGGGGCTGATTTCTTGTCCTGTGATAAAAAGCCTTCTGTTTCGACCGCCAAACCTCTCAGGGGAGCATTTGCAACCGTCTGGACCATTTTTGAGTGAATTCCCAAAAGTCCCATTTTTGATGAAATTGTGACCCCGGGGCTTAGGGATTTTTTCAAAAAAATCTTTTTCTGCCGGTGAAGTTGTCGAGGGCTGATTTCTTGTGCTGTGATAAAAAGCCTTCTGTTTCGACCGCCAAACCTCTCAGGGGAGCATTTGCAACCGTCTGGCACCATTTTTGAGTGAATTCCCTAAAGTCCCAATTTTGATGAAATTGTGACCCCGGGGCTTAGGGATTTTTTCAAAAAAATCTTTTTCTGCTGGTGAAGTTGTCGAGGGCTGATTTCTTGTCCTGTGATAAAAAGCCTTCTGTTTCGACCGCCAAACCTCTCAGGGGAGCATTTGCAACCGCCTGGCACCATTTATGAGTGGAATGCCAAAAGTCATATTTTTGATGAAATTGTGACCCTGGGGCGTAGGGATTTTTTCAAAAAAATCTTTTTCAGCCGGTGAAGTTGTTGGGGGCTGATTTCTTGTCCTGTGATAAAAAGCCTTCTGTTTCAACCGCCAAACCTCTCAGGGGAGCATTTGCAACCGTCTGGCACCATTTTTGAGTGAATTCCCAAAAGTCCCATTTTTGATGAAATTGTGACCCCGGGGCATAGGGGTTTTTTCAAAAAAAAATGGTTCCAGCCGGTGAAGTTGTTGTGGGCTGATTTCTTGTCCTGTGATAAAAAGCCTTCTGTTTCGACCGCCAAACCTCTCAGGGGAGGATTTGCAACCGTCTGGCACCATTTTTGAGTGAATTCCCAAAAGTCAGATTTTTGATGAAATTGTGACCCCGGGGCTTAGGGATTTTTTCAAAAAAAATATTTCTGCCGGTTAAGTTGTCGGGGGCTGATTTCTTGTCCTTTGATAAAAAGCCTTCTGTTTCGACCGCCAAACCTCTCAGGGCAGCATTTGCAACCGTCTGGCACCATTTTTGAGTGAATTCCCAAAAGTGAGATTTTTGATGAAATTGTGACCCCGGGGCTTAGGGATTTTTTCAAAAAAATCATTTTCTGCCGGTGAAGTTGTCGAGGGCTGATTTCTTGTCCTGTGATAAAAAGCCTTCTGTTTTGACCGCCAAACCTCTCAGGGCAGCATTTGCAACCGTCTGGCACCATTTTTGAGTGAATTCCCAAAAGTCCCACTTTGATGAAATTGTGACCCCGGGGCTTAGGGATTTTTTCAAAAAAAATTGTTTCAGCCGGTGAAGTTGTCGAGGACTGATTTCTTGTCCTGTGATAAAAAGCCTTCTGTTTCGACCGCCAAACCTCTCAGGGGAGCATTTGCAACCGTCTGGCACCATTTTTGAGTGAATTCCCAAAAGTCAGATTTTTGATGAAATTGTGACCCCGGGGCTTAGGGATTTTTTCAAAAAAAATATTTCTGCCGGTTAAGTTGTCGAGGACTGATTTCTTGTCCTTTGATAAAAAGCCTTCTGTTTTGACCGCCAAACCTCTCAGGGGAGCATTTGCAACCGTCTGGCACCATTTTTGAGTGAATTCCCAAAAGTCAGATTTTTTATGAAATTGTGACCCCGGGGCTTAGGGATTTTTTCAAAAAAATTTGTTTCAGCCAGTTAACTTGTTGGGGGCTGATTTCTTGTCCTATGATAAAAAGCCTTCTGTTTCGACCGCCAAACCTCTCGGGGGAGCATTTGCAACCGTCTGGACCATTTTTGAGTGAATTCCCAAAAGTCCCATTTTTGATGAAATTGTGACCCCGGGGCTTAGGGATTTTTTCAAAAAAATCTTTTTCTGCCGGTGAAGTTGTCGAGGGCTGATTTCTTGTCCTGTGATAAAAAGCCTTCTGTTTCGACCGCCAAACCTCTCAGGGGAGCATATGTAACCGTCTGGCACCATTTTTGAGTGAATTCCCAAAAGTCAGATTTTTGATGAAATTGTGACCCCGGGGCTTAGGGATTTTTTCAAAAAAATTTGTTTCAGCCGGTGAAGTTGTTGGGGGCTGATTTCTTGTCCTGTGATAAAAAGCCTTCTGTTTCGACCGCCAAACCTCTCAGGGCAGCATTTGCAACCGTCTGGCACCATTTTTGAGTGAATTCCCAAAAGTCCCATTTTTGATGAAATTGTGACCCCGGGGCTTAGGGATTTTTTCAAAAAAAATTGTTTCAGCCAGTGAAGTTGTTGGGGGCTGATTTCTTGTCCTATGATAAAAAGCCTTCTGTTTCGACCGCCAAACCTCTCGGGGGAGCATTTGCAACCGTCTGGACCATTTTTGAGTGAATTCCCAAAAGTCCCATTTTTGATGAAATTGTGACCCCGGGGCTTAGGGATTTTTTCAAAAAAATCTTTTTCTGCCGGTGAAGTTGTCGAGGGCTGATTTCTTGTCCTGTGATAAAAAGCCTTCTGTTTCGACCGCCAAACCTCTCAGGGGAGCATATGCAACCGTCTGGCACCATTTCTGAGTGAATTCCCAAAAGTCAGATTTTTGATGAAATTGTGACCCCGGGGCTTAGGGATTTTTTCAAAAAAAAAAATTTCTGCCGGTGAAGTTGTTGGGGGCTGATTTCTTGTCCTGTGATAAAAAGCCTTCTGTTTCGACCGCCAAACCTCCCAGGGGAGCATATGCAACCGTCTGGCACCATTTTTGAGTGAATTCCCAAAAGTCCCATTTTTGATGAAATTGTGACCCCGGGGCTTAGGGATTATTTCAAAAAAAAAAAAAATTCTGCCGGTGATGTTGTTGGGGGCTGATTTCTTGTCCTGTGATAAAAAGCTTTCTTTTTCGACCGCCAAACCTCTCAGGGGAGCATTTGCAACAGTCTGGCACCATTTTTGAGTGAATTCCCAAAAGTCCCATTTTGATGAAATTGTGACCCCGGGGCTTAGGGATTTTTTCAAAAATATTTGTTTCAGCCGGTGAAGTTG
Organism: Podarcis melisellensis; assembly: GCF_964234715.1. Taxonomy (NCBI): domain Eukaryota; kingdom Metazoa; phylum Chordata; class Lepidosauria; order Squamata; family Lacertidae; genus Podarcis; species Podarcis melisellensis. The sequence continues at coordinate 83,932,971 of NC_138537.1, forward strand.
TCGGGGGCTGATTTCTTGTCCTGTGATAAAAAGCCTTCTGCTTCGACCGCCAAACCTCTCAGGGGAGCATTTGCAACCGTCTGGACAATTTTTGAGTGAATTCCCAAAAGTCCCATTTTTGATGAAATTGTGACCCCGGGGCTTAGGGATTCTTTCAAAAAAATCTTTTTCTGCCGGTGAAGTTGTCGAGGGCTGATTTCTTGTCCTGTGATAAAAAGCCTTCTGTTTCGACCGCCAAACCTCTCAGGGGAGCATTTGCAACCGTCTGATACCATTTTTTAGTGAATTCCCAAAAGTCCCATTTTTGATGAAATTGTGACCCCCCGCGGGGCTAAGGGATTTTTTCAAAAAAATTTGTTTCAGCCGTTGAAGTTGTTGGGGGCTGATTTCTTGTCCTGTGATAAAAAGCCTTCTGTTTCGACCGCCAAACCTCTCAGGGGAGCATTTGCAACCGTCCGGCACCATTTTTGAGTGAATTCCCAAAAGTCAGATTTTTGATGAAATTGTGACCCCGGGGCTTAGGGATTTTTTCAAAAAAACCCTTTTTCTGCCGGTGAAGCTGTCGAGGGCTGATTTCATGTCCTGTGATAAAAAGCCTTCTGTTTCGACCGCCAAACCTCTCAGGGGAGCATTTGCAACCGTCTGGCACCACTTTTGAGTGAATTCCCAAAAGTCAGATTTTTGATGACATTGTGACCCCGGGGCTTAGGGATTTTTTTTTAAAAAAAATTTCTCCCGGTGAAGTTGTCGAGGACTGATTTCTTGTCCTGTGATAAAAAGCCTTCTGTTTCGACCGCCAAACCTCTCAGGGGAGCATTTGCAACCGTCTGGCACCATTTTTGAGTGAATTCCCAAAAGTCAGATTTTTGATGACATTGTGACCCCGGGGCTTAGGGATTTTTTCAAAAAAAAAATTTCTCCCGGTGAAGTTGTCGGGGGCTGATTTCTTGTCCTGTGATAAAAAGCCTTCTGTTTCGACCCCCAAACCTCTCAGGGGAGCATTTGCAACCGTCTGGCACCATTTTTGAGTGAATTCCCAAAAGTGAGATTTTTGATGAAATTGTGACCCCGGGCCTTAGGGATTTTTTCAAAAAAATCTTTTTCTGCCGTTGAAGTTGTTGGGAGCTGATTTCTTGTCCTGTGATAAAAAGCCTTCTGTTTCGACCGCCAAACCTCTCAGGGGAGCATTTGCAACGGTCTGGCACCATTTTTGAGTGAATTCCCAAAAGTCCCATTTTTGATGAAATTGTGACCCCGGGGCTTAGGGATTTTTTCAAAAATATTTGTTTCACCCAGTGAAGTTGTTGGGGGCTGATTTCTTGTCCTATGATAAAAAGCCTTCTGTTTCGACCGCCAAACCTCTCAGGGGAGCATTTGCAACGGTCTGGCACCATTTTTGAGTGAATTCCCAAAAGTCCCATTTTTGATGAAATTGTGACCCCGGGGCTTAGGGATTTTTTCAAAAATATTTGTTTCAGCCGGTGAAGTTGTCGGGGGCTGATTTCTTGTCCTGTGATAAAAAGCCTTCTGTTTCGACCGCCAAACCTCTCAGGGGAGCATTTGCAACCGTCTGAAACCATTTTTGAGTGAATTCCCAAAAGTGAGATTTTTGATGAAATTGTGACCCCGGGGCTTAGGGATTTTTTCAAAAAAATCATTTTCTGCCGGTGAAGTTGTCGAGGGCTGATTTCTTGTCCTGTGATAAAAAGCCTTCTGTTTCGACCGCCAAACCTCTCAGGGGAGCATTTGCAACCGTCTGGCACCATTTTTCAGTGAATTCCCAAAAGTCCCATTTTTGATGAAATTGTGACCCCGGGGCATAGGGATTTTTTCAAAAATATTTGTTTCTGCCAGTGAAGTTGTCGGGGGCTGATTTCTTGTCCTGTGATAAAAAGCCTTCTGTTTCGACCGCCAAACCTCTCAGGGGAGCATTTGCAACCGTCTGGCACCATTTTTGAGTGAATTCCCAAAAGTCCCATTTTTGATGAAATTGTGACACCGGGGCTTAGGGATTTTTTCAAAAAAATCATTTTCTGCCGGTGAAGTTGTTGGGGGCTGATTTCTTGTCCTGTGATAAAAAGCCTTCTGTTTCGACCGCCAAACCTCTCAGGGGAGCATTTGCAACCGTCTGGCACCATTTTTGAGTGAATTCCCAAAACTCAGATTTTTGATGAAATTGTGACCCCGGGGCTTAGGGATTATTTCAAAAAAATCTTTTTCTGCCGGTGAAGTTGTCGAGGGCTGATTTCATGTCCTGTGATAAAAAGCCTTCTGTTTCGAAGGCCAAACCTCTCAGGGGAGCATTTGCAACCGTCTGGCACCACTTTTGAGTGAATTCCGAAAAGTCAGATTTTTGATGAAATTGTAACCCCGGGGATTAGGGATTTTTTCAAAAAAAAAATTTCTGCCGGTGAAGTTGTCGAGGACTGATTTCTTGTCCTGTGTTAAAAAGCTTTCTGTTTCGACCGCCAAACCTCTAAGGGGAGCATTTGCAACCGTCTGGCACCATTTTTGAGTGAATTCCCAAAAGTCAGATTTTTGATGAAATTTTGACCCCGGGGCTTAGGGATTTTTTCAAAAAAATCATTTTCTGCCGGTGAAGTTGTTGGGGGATGATTTCTTGTCCTGTGATAAAAAGCCTTCTTTTTCGACCGCCAAACCTCTCAGGGCAGCATTTGCAACCGCCTGGCACCATTTATGAGTGGAATGCCAAAAGTCATATTTTTGATGAAATTGTGACCCTGGGGCGTAGGGATTTTTTCAAAAAAATCTTTTTCAGCCGGTGAAGTTGTTGGGGGCTGATTTCTTGTCCTGTGATAAAAAGCCTTCTGTTTCGACCGCCAAACCTCTCAGGGGAGCATTTGCAACCGTCTGGACCATTTTTGAGTGAATTCCCAAAAGTCCCATTTTTGATGAAATTGTGACCCCGGGGCTTAGGGATTTTTTCAAAAAAATCTTTTTCTGCCGGTGAAGTTGTGGGGGGCTGATTTCTTGTCCTGTGATAAAAAGCCTTCTGTTTCGACCGCCAAACCTCTCAGGGGAGCATTTGCAACCGTCTGGCACCATTTTTGAGTGAATTCCCAAAAGTCCCATTTTTGATGAAATTGTGACACCGGGGCATAGGGATTTTTTCAAAAAAATTTGTTTCAGCCGGTGAAGTTGTTGGGGGCTGATTTCTTGTCCTGTGATAAAAAGCCTTCTGTTTCGACCGCCAAACCTCTCAGGGGAGCATTTGCAACCCTTCTGGCACCATTTTTGAGTGAATCCCCAAAAGTCAGATTTTTGATGAAATTGTGACCCCGGGGCTTAGGGATTTTTTCAAAAAAAACCTTTTTCTGCCGGTGAAGTTGTCGAGGTCTGATTTCATGTCCTGTGATAAAAAGCCTTCTGTTTCGAAGGCCAAACCTCTCAGGGGAGCATTTACAACCGTCTGGCACCACTTTTGAGTGAATTCCCAAAAGTCAGATTTTTGATGAAATTGTAACCCCGGGGATTAGGCATTTTTTCAAAAAAAAAAATTTCTCCCGGTGAAGTTGTCGGGGGCTAATTTCTTGTCCTGTGATAAAAAGCCTTCTGTTTCGACCGCCAAACCTCTCAGGGGAGCATTTGCAACCGTCTGGCACCATTTTTGAGTGAATTCCCAAAAGTCAGATTTTTGATGACATTGTGACCCCGGGGCTTAGGGATTTTTTCAAAAAAAGAATTTTCTGCCGGTGAAGTTGTCGGGGGCTGATTTCTTGTCCTGTGATAAAAAGCCTTCGGTTTCGACCGCCAAACCTCTCAGGGGAGCATTTGCAACGGTCTGGCACCATTTTTGAGTGAATTCCCAAAAGTCCCATTTTTGATGAAATTGTGACCCCGGGCCTTAGGGATTTTTTCAAAAAAATCTTTTTCTGCCGGTGAAGTTGTTGGGAGCTGATTTCTTGTCCTATGATAAAAAGCCTTCTGTTTCGACCGCCAAACCTCTCAGGGGAGCATTTGCAACGGTCTGGCACCATTTTTTAGTGAATTCCCAAAAGTCCCATTTTTGATGAAATTGTGACCCCGGGGCTTAGGGATTTTTTCAAAAATATTTGTTTCTGCCGGTGAAGTTGTCGGGGGCTGATTTCTTGTCCTGTGATAAAAAGCCTTCTGTTTCGACCGCCAAACCTCTCAGGGGAGCATTTGTAACCGTCTGGCACCATTTTTGAGTGAATTCCCAAAAGTCCCATTTTTGATGAAATTGTGACCTCGGGGCTTAGGGATTTTTTCAAAAAAATCTTTTTCTGCCGGTGAAGTTGTTGGGGGCTGATTTCTTGTCCTGTGATAAAAAGCCTTCTGCTTCGACCGCCAAACCTCTCAGGGGAGCATTTGCAACCGTCTGGACAATTTTTGAGTGAATTCCCAAAAGTCCCATTTTTGATGAAATTGTGACCCCGGGGCTTAGGGATTTTTTCAAAAATATTTGTATCAGCCGGTGAAGTTGTCGGGGGCTGATTTCTTGTCCTGTGATAAAAAGCCTTCTGCTTCGACCGCCAAACCTCTCAGGGGAGCATTTGCAACCGTCTGGACAATTTTTGAGTGAATTCCCAAAAGTCCCATTTTTGATGAAATTGTGACCCCGGGGCTTAGGGATTTTTTCAAAAATATTTGTTTCTGCCGGTGAAGTTGTCGGGGGCTGATTTCTTGTCCTGTGATAAAAAGCCTTCTGTTTCGACCGCCAAACCTCTCAGGGGAGCATTTGTAACCGTCTGGCACCATTTTTGAGTGAATTCCCAAAAGTCCCATTTTTGATGAAATTGTGACCTCGGGGCTTAGGGATTTTTTCAAAAAAATCTTTTTCTGCCGGTGAAGTTGTTGGGGGCTGATTTCTTGTCCTGTGATAAAAAGCCTTCTGTTTCGACCGCCAAACCTCTCAGGGGAGCATTTGCAACCGTCTGGCACCATTTTTGAGTGAATTCCCAAAAGTCAGATTTTTGATGAAATTGGGACCCCGGGGCTTAGGGATTTTTTCAAAAAAAATATTTCTGCCGGTTAAGTTGTCGGGGGCTGATTTCTTGTCCTTTGATAAAAAGCCTTCTGTTTCGAACGCCAAACCTCTCAGGGGAGCATTTGCAACCGTCTGGCACCATTTTTGAGTGAATTCCCAAAAGTCAGATTTTTGATGAAATTGTGACCCCGGGGCTTAGGGATTTTTTCAAAAAAAATTGTTTCAGCCCGTGAAGTTGTTGGGGGCTGATTTCTTGTCCTATGATAAAAAGCCTTCTGTTTCGACCGCCAAACCTCTCGGGGGAGCATTTGCAACGGTCTGGCACCATTTTTTAGTGAATTCCCAAAAGTCCCATTTTTGATGAAATTGTGACCCCGGGGCTTAGGGATTTTTTCAAAAATATTTGTTTCTGCCGGTGAAGTTGTTTGGGGCTGATTTCTTGTCCTGTGATAAAAAGCCTTCTGTTTCGACCACCAAACCTCTCAGGGGAGCATTTGTAACCGTCTGGCACCATTTTTGAGTGAATTCCCAAAAGTCCCATTTTTGATGAAATTGTGACCCCGGGGCTTAGGGATTTTTTCAAAAAAATCTTTTTCTGCCGGTGAAGTTGTTGGGGGCTGATTTCTTGTCCTGTGATAAAAAGCCTTCTGTTTCGACCGCCAAACCTCTCAGGGGAGCATTTGCAACGGTCTGGCACCATTTTTGAGTGAATTCCCAAAAGTCCCATTTTTGATGAAATTGTGACCCCGGGGCTTAGGGATTTTTTCAAAAATATTTGTTTCTGCCGGTGAAGTTGTTGGGGGCTGATTTCTTGTCCTGTGATAAAAAGCCTTCTGTTTCGACCGCCAAACCTCTCAGGGGAGCATTTGTAACCGTCTGGCACCATTTTTCAGTGAATTCCCAAAAGTCCCATTTTTGATGAAATTGTGACCCCGGGGCTTAGGGATTTTTTCAAAAAAATCTTTTTCTGCCGGTGAAGTTGTTGGGGGCTGATTTCTTGTCCTGTGATAAAAAGCCTTCTGTTTCGACCGCCAAACCTCTCAGGGGAGCATTTGCAACGGTCTGGCACCATTTTTGAGTGAATTCCCAAAAGTCCCATTTTTGATGAAATTGTGACCCCGGGGCTTAGGGATTTTTTCAAAAATATTTGTGCCGGTGAAGTTGTCGGGGGCTGATTTCTTGTCCTGTGATAAAAAGCCTTCTGTTTCGACCGCCAAACCTCTCAGGGGAGCATTTGCAACCGTCTGACACCATTTTTGAGTGAATTCCCAAAAGTGAGATTTTTGATGAAATTGGGACCCCGGGGCTTAGGGATTTTTTCAAAAAAATCATTTTCTGCCGGTGAAGTTGTCGAGGGCTGATTTCTTGTCCTTTGATAAAAAGCCTTCTGTTTCGACTGCCAAACCTATCAGGGGAGCATTTCCAACCGTCTGGCACCATTTTTGAGTGAATTCCCAAAAGTCCCATTTTTGATGAAATTGTGACCCCGGTGCTTAGGGATTTTTTCAAAAAAATCTTTTTCTGCTGGTGAAGTTGTCGAGGGCTGATTTCTTGTCCTGTGATAAAAAGCCTTCTTTTTCGACCGCCAAACCTCTCAGGGGAGCATTTGCAACCGTCTGGCACCATTTTTGAGTGAATTCCCAAAAGTCAGATTTTTGATGAAATTGTGACCCCGGGGCTTAGGGATTTTTTCAAAAAAAAAATTTCTGCCGGTGAAGTTGTTGGGGGCTGATTTCTTGTCCTGTGATAAAAAGCTTTCTTTTTCAACCGCCAAACCTCTCAGGGGAGCATTTGCAATGGTCTGGCACCATTTTTGAGTGAATTCCCAAAAGTCCCATTTTGATGAAATTGTGACCCCGGGGTTTAGGGATTTTTTCAAAAATATTTGTATCAGCCGGTGAAGTTGTCGGGGGCTGATTTCTTGTCTTGTGATAAAAAGCCTTCTGTTTCGACCGCCAAACCTCTCAGGGGAGCATTTGCAACCGTCTGGCACCATTTTTGAGTGAATTCCCAAAAGTCAGATTTTTGATGAAATTGTGACCCCGGGGCTTAGGGATTCTTTCACAAAAATCTTTTTCTGCCGGTGAAGTTGTCGAGGGCTCATTTCTTGTCCTGTGATAAAAAGCCTTCTGTTTCGACCGCCAAACCTCTCAGGGGAGCATTTGCAACCGTCTGGCACCATTTTTGAGTGAATTCCCAAAAGTCCCATTTTTGATGAAATTGTGACACCGGGGCATAGGGATTTTTTCAAAAAAAATTGTTTCAGCCGGTGAAGTTGTCGGGGGCTGATTTCTTGTCCTGTGATAAAAAGTCTTCTGTTTCGACCGCCAAACCTCTCAGGGGAGCATTTGCAACCGTCTGACACCATTTTTGAGTGAATTCCCAAAAGTGAGATTTTTGATGAAATTGTGACCCCGGGGCTTAGGGATTTTTTCAAAAAAATCATTTTCTGCCGGTGAAGTTGTCGAGGGCTGATTTCTTGTCCTGTGATAAAAAGCCTTCTGTTTCGACCGCCAAACCTCTCAGGGCAGCATTTGCAACCGTCTGGCACCATTTTTGAGTGAATTCCCAAAAGTCCCATTTTTGATGAAATTGTGACTCCGGGGCTTAGGGATTTTTTCAAAAAAAATATTTCTGCCGGTCAAGTTGTCGGGGGCTGATTTCTTGTCCTTTGATAAAAAGCCTTCTGTTTTGACCGCCAAACCTCTCAAGGGAGCATTTGCAACCGTCTGGCACCATTTTTGAGTGAATTCCCAAAAGTCAGATTTTTGATGAAATTGTGACCCCGCGGCTTAGGGATTTTTTCACAAAAATCTTTTTCTGCCGGTGAAGTTGTCGAGGGCTCATTTCTTGTCCTGTGATAAAAAGCCTTCTGTTTCGACCGCCAAACCTCTCAGGGGAGCATTTGCAACCGTCTGGCACCATTTTTGAGTGAATTCCCAAAAGTCCCATTTTTGATGAAATTGTGACCCCGGGGCTTAGGGATTTTTTCAAAAAAATTTGTTTCACCCAGTGAAGTTGTAGGGGGCTGATTTCTTGTCCTATGATAAAAAGCCTTCTGTTTCGACCGCCAAACCTCTCAGGGGAGCATATGCAACCGTCTGGCACCATTTTTGAGTGAATTCCCAAAAGTCCCATTTTTGATGAAATTGTGACCCCGGGGCTTAGGGATTTTTTCAAAAAAAAAAATTCTGCCGGTGAAGTTGTTGGGGGCTGATTTCTTGTCCTGTGATAAAAAGCTTTCTTTTTCGACTGCCAAACCTCTCAGGGGAGCATTTGCAACGGTCTGGCACCATTTTTGAGTGAATTCCCAAAAGTCCCATTTTGATGAAATTGTGACCCCGGGGCTTAGGGATTTTTTCAAAAATATTTGTTTCAGCCGGTGAAATTGTCGGGGGCTGATTTCTTGTCCTGTGATAAAAAGCCCTCTGCTTCGACCGCCAAACCTCTCAGGGGAGCATTTGCAACCGTCTGGACAATTTTTGAGTGAATTCCCAAAATTCCCATTTTTGATGAAATTGTGACCCCGGGGCTTAGGGATTCTTTCAAAAAAATCTTTTTCTGCCGGTGAAGTTGTCGAGGGCTGATTTCTTGTCCTGTGATAAAAAGCCTTCTGTTTCGACCGCCAAACCTCTCAGGGGAGCATTTGCAACCGTCTGGCACCATTTTTGAGTGAATTCCCAAAAGTCCCATTTTTGATGAAATTGTGACACCGGGGCATAGGGATTTTTTCAAAAAAAATTGTTTCAGCCGGTGAAGTTGTTGGGGGCTGATTTCTTGTCCTGTGATAAAAAGCCTTCTGTTTCGACCGCCAAACCTCTCAGGGGAGCATTTGCAACCGTCTGGCACCATTTTTGAGTGAATTCCCAAAAGTCAGATTTTTGATGAAATTGTGACCCCGGGGCTTAGGGATTTTTTTTAAAAAAACCTTTTTCTGCCGGTGAAGTTGTCGAGGGCTGATTTCATGTCCTGTGATAAAAAGCCTTCTGTTTCGAAGGCCAAACCTCTCAGGGGAGCATTTGCAACCGTCTGGCACCACTTTTGAGTGAATTCCCAAAAGTCAGATTTTTGATGAAATTGTAACCCCGGGGATTAGGCATTTTTTCAAAAAAAAAAAATTTCTGCCGGTGAAGTTGTCGAGGACTGATTTCTTGTCCTGTGATAAAAAGCCTTCTGTTTCGACCGCCAAACCTCTCAGGGGAGCATTTGCAACCGTCTGGCACCATTTTTGAGTGAATTCCCAAAAGTCAGATTTTTGATGAAATTCTGACCCCGGGGCTTAGGGATTTTTTCAAAAAAAAAATTTCTCCCGGTGAAGTTGTCGGGGGCTGATTTCTTGTCCTGTGATAAAAAGCCTTCTGTTTCGACCGCCAAACCTCTCAGGGGAGCATTTGCAACGGTCTGGCACCATTTTTTAGTGAATTCCCAGAAGTCCCATTTTTGATGAAATTGTGACCCCGGGGCTTAGGGATTTTTTCAAAAAAAGAATTTTCTGCCGGTGAAGTTGTCGGGGGCTGATTTCTTGTCCTGTGATAAAAAGCCTTCTGTTTCGACCGCCAAACCTCTCAGGGGAGCATTTGCAACCGTCTGGCACCATTTTTGAGTGAATTCCCAAAAGTCCCATTTTTGATGAAATTGTGACCCCGGGGCTTAGGGATTTTTTCAAAAATATTTGTTTCAGCCGGTGAAGTTGTCGGGGGCTGATTTCTTGTCCTGTGATAAAAAGCCTTCTGTTTCGACCGCCAAACCTCTCAGGGGAGCATTTGCAACCGTCTGACACCATTTTTGAGTGAATTCCCCAAAGTGAGATTTTTGATGAAATTGTGACCCCGGGGCTTAGGGATTTTTTCAAAAAAATCATTTTCTGCCGGTGAAGTTGTCGAGGGCTGATTCCTTGTCCTGTGATAAAAAGCCTTCTGTTTCGACCGCCAAACCTCTCAGGGGAGCATTTGCAACCGTCTGGCACCATTTTTGAGTGAATTCCCAAAAGTCCCATTTTTGATGAAATTGTGACCCCGGGGCTTAGGGATTTTTTCAAAAAAATCTTTTTCTGCCGGTGAAGTTGTTGGGGGCTGATTTCTTGTCCTGTGATAAAAAGCCTTCTGTTTCGACCGCCAAACCTCTCCGGGGAGCATTTGCAACCGTCTGGCACCATTTTTGTGTGAATTCCCAAAAGTCAGATTTTTGATGAAATTGTGACCCCGGGGCTTAGGGATTTTTTCAAAAAAATCATTTTCTGCCGGTGAAGTTGTCGAGGGCTGATTTCTTGTCCTGTGATAAAAAGCCTTCTGTTTCGACCGCCAAACCTCTCAGGGCAGCATTTGCAACCGTCTGGCACCATTTTTGAGTGAATTCCCAAAAGTCCCATTTTTGATGAAATTGTGACCCCGGGGCTTAGGGATTTTTTCAAAAAAATCTTTTTCTGCTGGTGAAGTTGTCGAGGGCTGATTTCTTGTCCTGTGATAAAAAGCCTTCTTTTTCGACCGCCAAACCTCTCAGGGGAGCATTTGCAACCGCCTGGCACCATTTATGAGTGGAATGCCAAAAGTCATATTTTTGATGAAATTGTGACCCTGGGGCGTAGGGATTTTTTCAAAAAAATCTTTTTCAGCCGGTGAAGTTGTTGGGGGCTGATTTCTTGTCCTGTGATAAAAAGCCTTCTGTTTCGACCGCCAAACCTCTCAGGGGAGCATTTGCAACCGTCTGGCACCATTTTTGAGTGAATTCCCAAAAGTCCCATTTTTGATGAAATTGTGACCCCGGGGCATAGGGATTTTTTCAAAAAAAATTGTTTCAGCCGGGGAAGTTGTCGAGGACTGATTTCTTGTCCTGTGATAAAAAGCCTTCTGTTTTGACCGCCAAACCTCTCAGGGGAGCATTTGCAACCGTCTGGCACCATTTTTGAGTGAATTCCCAAAAGTCAGATTTTTGATGAAATTGTGACCCCGGGGCTTAGGGATTTTTTCAAAAAAATTTGTTTCAGACAGTGAAGTTGTTGGGGGCTGATTTCTTGTCCTATGATAAAAAGCCTTCTGTTTCGACCGCCAAACCTCTCGGGGGAGCATTTGCAACCGTCTGGACCATTTTTGAGTGAATTCCCAAAAGTCCCATTTTTGATGAAATTGTGACCCCAGGGCTTAGGGATTTTTTCAAAAAAAGAATTTTCTGCCGGTGAAGTTGTCGAGGGCTGATTTCTTGTCCTGTGATAAAAAGCCTTCTGTTTCGACCGCCAAACCTCTCAGGGGAGCATATGCAACCGTCTGGCACCATTTTTGAGTGAATTCCCAAAAGTCAGATTTTTGATGAAATTGTGACCCCGGGGCTTAGGGATTTTTTCAAAAAAAAAATTTCTGCCGGTGAAGTTGTTGGGGGCTGATTTCTTGTCCTGTGATAAAAAGCCTTCTGTTTCGACCGCCAAACCTCTCAGGGGAGCATATGCAACCGTCTGGCACCATTTTTGAGTGAATTCCCAAAAGTCCCATTTTTGATGAAATTGTGACCCTGGGGCGTAGGGATTTTTTCAAAAAAATCTTTTCAGCCGGTGAAGTTGTCGGGGGCTGATTTCTTGTCCTGTGATAAAAAGCCTTCTGTTTCGACCGCCAAACCTCTCAGGGGAGCATTTGCAACCGTCTGGCACCATTTTTGTGTGAATTCCCAAAAAACAGATTTTTGATGAAATTGTGACCCCGGGGCTTAGGGATTTTTTCAAAAAAAACGTTTTTCTGCCGGTGAGGTTGTCGAGGGCTGATTTCATGTCCTGTGATAAAAAGCCTACTGTTTCGAAGGCCAAACCTCTCAGGGGAGCATTTGCAACCGTCTGCACCACTTTTGAGTGAATTCCCAAAAGTCAGATTTTTGATGAAATTGTAACTCCGGGGATTAGGCATTTTTTCAAAAAAAAAAAATTCTGCCGGTGAAGTTGTCGGGGGCTGATTTCTTGTCCTGTGATAATAAGCCTTCTGTTTCGACCGCCAAACCTCTCAGGGGAGCATTTGCAACCGTCTGGCACCATTTTTGAGTGAATTCCCAAAAGTCAGATTTTTGATGAAATTGTGACCCCGGGGCGTAGGGATTTTTTCAAAAAAAAAATTTCTCCCGGTGAAGTTGTCGGGGGCTGATTTCTTGTCCTGTGATAAAAAGCCTTCTGTTTCGACCGCCAAACCTCTCAGGGGAGCATTTGCAACCGTCTGGCACCATTTTTGAGTGAATTCCCAAAAGTCAGATTTTTGATGACATTGTGACCCCGGGGCTTAGGGATTTTTTCAAAAAAAGAATTTTCTGCCGGTGAAGTTGTCGGGGGCTGATTTCTTGTCCTGTGATAAAAAGCCTTCTGTTTCGACCGCCAAACCTCTCAGGGGAGCATTTGCAACCGTCTGGCACCATTTTTGAGTGAATTCCCAAAAGTCCCATTTTTGATGAAATTGTGACCCCGGGCCTTAGGGATTTTTTCAAAAAAATCTTTTTCTGCCGGTGAAGTTGTTGGGAGCTGAGTTCTTGTCCTGTGATAAAAAGCCTTCTGTTTCGACCGCCAAACCTCTCAGGGGAGCATTTGCAACGGTCTGGCACCATTTTTTAGTGAATTCCCAAAAGTCCCATTTTTGATGAAATTGTGACCCCGGGGCTTAGGGATTTTTTCAAAAATATTTGTTTCTGCCGGTGAAGTTGCCGGGGTCTGATTTCTTGTCCTGTGATAAAAAGCCTTCTGTTTCGACCGCCAAACCTCTCAGGGGAGCATTTGCAACCGTCTCTCACCATTTTTGAGTGAATTCCCAAAAGTCCCATTTTTGATGAAATTGTGACCCCGGGGCTTAGGGATTTTTTCAAAAAAATCTTTTTCTGCTGGTGAAGTTGTCGAGGGCTGATTTCTTGTCCTGTGATAAAAAGCCTTCTTTTTCGACCGCCAAACCTCTCAGGGGAGCATTTGCAACCGCCTGGCACCATTTATGAGTGGAATGCCAAAAGTCATATTTTTGATGAAATTGTGACCCTGGGGCGTAGGGATTTTTTCAAAAAAATCTTTTTCAGCCGGTGAAGTTGTTGGGGGCTGATTTCTTGTCCTGTGATAAAAAGCCTTCTGTTTCGACCGCCAAACCTCTCAGGGGAGCATTTGCAACCGTCTGGCACCATTTTTGAGTGAATTCCCAAAAGTCCCATTTTTGATGAAATTGTGACCCCGGGGCATAGGGATTTTTTCAAAAAAAATTGTTTCAGCCGGTGAAGTTGTCGAGGACTGATTTCTTGTCCTGTGATAAAAAGCCTTCTGTTTTGACCGCCAAACCTCTCAGGGGAGCATTTGCAACCGTCTGGCACCATTTTTGAGTGAATTCCCAAAAGTCCCATTTTTGATGAAATTGTGACACCGGGGCATAGGGATTTTTTCAAAAAAATTTGTTTCAGCCGGTGAAGTTGTTGGGGGCTGATTTCTTGTCCTGTGATAAAAAGCCTTCTGTTTCGACCGCCAAACCTCTCAGGGGAGCATTTGCAACCGTCTGGCACCATTTTTGAGTGAATTCCCAAAAGTCAGATTTTTGATGACATTGTGACCCCGGGGCTTAGGGATTTTTTCAAAAAAAGAATTTTCTGCCGGTGAAGTTGTCGGGGGCTGATTTCTTGTCCTGTGATAAAAAGCCTTCTGTTTCGACCGCCAAACCTCTCAGGGGAGCATTTGCAACCGTCTGGCACCATTTTTGAGTGAATTCCCAAAAGTCCCATTTTTGATGAAATTGTGACCCCGGGCCTTAGGGATTTTTTCAAAAAAATCTTTTTCTGCCGGTGAAGTTGTTGGGAGCTGATTTCTTGTCCTGTGATAAAAAGCCTTCTGTTTCGACCGCCAAACCTCTCAGGGGAGCATTTGCAACCGTCTGAAACCATTTTTGAGTGAATTCCCAAAAGTCCCATTTTTGATGAAATTGTGACCCCGGGGCTTAGGGATTTTTTCAAAAATATTTGTTTCTGCCGGTGAAGTTGTCGGGGGCTGATTTCTTGTCCTGTGATAAAAAGCCTTCTGTTTCGACCGCCAAACCTCTCAGGGGAGCATTTGCAACCGTCTCTCACCATTTTTGAGTGAATTCCCAAAAGTCCCATTTTTGATGAAATTGTGACCCCGGGGCTTAGGGATTTTTTCAAAAAAATCTTTTTCTGCCGGTGAAGTTGTTGGGGGCTGATTTCTTGTCCTGTGATAAAAAGCCTTCTGTTTCGACCGCCAAACCTCTCAGGGGAGCATTTGCAACGGTCTGGCACCATTTTTGTGTGAATTCCCAAAAGTCAGATTTTTGATGAAATTGTGACCCCGGGGCTTAGGGATTTTTTCAAAAAAAACCTTTTTCTGCCGGTGAGGTTGTCGAGGGCTGAATTCATGTCCTGTGATAAAAAGCCTACTGTTTCGAAGGCCAAACCTCTCAGGGGAGCATTTGCAACCGTCTGGCACCACTTTTGAGTGAATTCCCAAAAGTCAGATTTTTGATGAAATTGTAACTCCGGGGATTAGGCATTTTTTTAAAAAAAAAAATTCTGCCGGTGAAGTTGTCGAGGACTGATTTCTTGTCCTGTGATAATAAGCCTTCTGTTTCGACCGCCAAACCTCTCAGGGGAGCATTTGCAACCGTCTGGCACCATTTTTGAGTGAATTCCCAAAAGTCAGATTTTTGATGAAATTGTGACCCCGGGCGTAGGGATTTTTTCAAAAAAAAAATTTCTCCCGGTGAAATTGTCGGGGGCTGATTTCTTGTCCTGTGATAAAAAGCCTTCTGTTTCGACCGCCAAGCCTCTCAGGGGAGCATTTGCAACCGTCTGGCACCATTTTTGAGTGAATTCCCAAAAGTCAGATTTTTGATGACATTGTGACCCCGGGGCTTAGGGATTTTTTCAAAAAAAGAATTTTCTGCCGGTGAAGTTGTCGGGGGCTGATTTCTTGTCCTGTGATAAAAAGCCTTCTGTTTCGACCGCCAAACCTCTCAGGGGAGCATTTGCAACGGTCTGGCACCATTTTTGAGTGAATTCCCAAAAGTCCCATTTTTGATGAAAATGTGACCCCGGGCCTTAGGGATTTTTTCAAAAAAATCTTTTTCTGCCGGTGAAGTTGTTGGGAGCTGATTTCTTGTCCTGTGATAAAAAGCCTTCTGTTTCGACCGCCAAACCTCTCAGGGGAGCATTTGCAACGGTCTGGCACCATTTTTTAGTGAATTCCCAAAAGTCCCATTTTTGATGAAATTGTGACCCCGGAGCTTAGGGATTTTTTCAAAAATATTTGTTTCTGCCGGTGAAGTTGTCGGGGGCTGATTTCTTGTCCTGTGATAAAAAGCCTTCTGTTTCGACCGCCAAACCTCTCAGGGGAGCATTTGCAACCGTCTCTCACCATTTTTGAGTGAATTCCCAAAAGTCCCATTTTTGATGAAATTGTGACCCCGGGGCTTAGGGATTTTTTCAAAAAAATCTTTTTCTGCCGGTGAAGTTGTTGGGGGCTGATTTCTTGTCCTGTGATAAAAAGCCTTCTGTTTCGACCGCCAAACCTCTCAGGGGAGCATTTGCAACGGTCTGGCACCATTTTTGAGTGAATTCCCAAAAGTCCCATTTTTGATGAAATTGTGACCCCGGGGCTTAGGGATTTTTTCAAAAAAATCTTTTTCTGCCGGTGAAGTTGTTGGGGGCTGATTTCTTGTCCTGTGATAAAAAGCCTTCTGTTTCGACCGCCAAACCTCTCAGGGGAGCATTTGCAACCGTCTCTCACCATTTTTGAGTGAATTCCCAAAAGTCCCATTTTTGATGAAATTGTGACCCCGGGGCTTAGGGATTTTTTCAAAAAACTCTTTTTCTGCTGGTGAAGTTGTTGGGGGCTGATTTCTTGTCCTGTGATAAAAAGCCTTCTGTTTCGACCGCCAAACCTCTCAGGGGAGCATTTGCAACGGTCTGGCACCATTTTTGAGTGAATTCCCAAAAGTGAGATTTTTGATGAAATTGTGACCCCGGGGCTTAGGGATTTTTTCAAAAAAATCTTTTTCTGCTGGTGAAGTTGTCGAGGGCTGATTTCTTGTCCTGTGATAAAAAGCCTTCTTTTTCGACCGCCAAACCTCTCAGGGGAGCATTTGCAACCGCCTGGCACCATTTATGAGTGGAATGCCAAAAGTCATATTTTTGATGAAATTGTGACCCTGGGGCGTAGGGATTTTTTCAAAAAAATCTTTTTCAGCCGGTGAAGTTGTTGGGGGCTGATTTCTTGTCCTGTGATAAAAAGCCTTCTGTTTCGACCGCCAAACCTCTCAGGGGAGCATTTGCAACCGTCTGGCACCATTTTTGAGTGAATTCCCAAAAGTCCCATTTTTGATGAAATTGTGACCCCGGGGCATAGGGATTTTTTCAAAAAAAATTGTTTCAGCCGGTGAAGTTGTCGAGGACTGATTTCTTGTCCTGTGATAAAAAGCCTTCTGTTTTGACCGCCAAACCTCTCAGGGGAGCATTTGCAACCGTCTGGCACCATTTTTGAGTGAATTCCCAAAAGTCAGATTTTTGATGAAATTGTGACCCCGGGGCTTAGGGATTTTTTCAAAAAAAAAAATTCTGCCGGTGAAGTTGTTGGGGGCTGATTTCTTGTCCTGTGATAAAAAGCCTTCTGTTTCGACCGCCAAACCTCCCAAGCGAGCATATGCAACCGTCTGGCACCATTTTTGAGTGAATTCCCAAAAGTCCCATTTTTGATGAAATTGTGACCCCGGGGCTTAGGGATTATTTCAAAAAAAAAAAATTCTGCCGGTGAAGTTGTTGGGGGCTGATTTCTTGTCCTGTGATAAAAAGCTTTCTTTTTCGACCGCCAAACCTCTCAGGGGAGCATTTGCAACGGTCTGGACAATTTTTGAGTGAATTCCCAAAAGTCCAATTTTTGATGAAATTGTGACCCCGGGGCTTAGGGATTCTTTCAAAAAAATCTTTTTCTGCCGGTGAAGTTGTCGAGGGCTGATTTCTTGTCCTGTGATAAAAAGCCTTCTGTTTCGACCGCCAAACCTCTCAGGGGAGCATTTGCAACCGTCTGGCACCATTTTTGAGTGAATTCCCAAAAGTCCCATTTTTGATGAAATTGTGACCCCGGGCCTTAGGGATTTTTTCAAAAAAATCTTTTTCTGCCGGTGAAGTTGTTGGGAGCTGATTTCTTGTCCTGTGATAAAAAGCCTTCTGTTTCGACCGCCAAACCTCTCAGGGGAGCATTTGCAACGGTCTGGCACCATTTTTTAGTGAATTCCCAAAAGTCAGATTTTTGATGAAATTGTGACCCCGGGGCTTAGGGATTTTTTCAAAAATATTTGTTTCTGCCGGTGAAGTTGTCGGGGGCTGATTTCTTGTCCTGTGATAAAAAGCCTTCTGTTTCGACCGCCAAACCTCTCAGGGGAGCATTTGCAACCGTCTCTCACCATTTTTGAGTGAATTCCCAAAAGTCCCATTTTTGATGAAATTGTGACCCCGGGGCTTAGGGATTTTTTCAAAAAAATCTTTTTCTGCCGGTGAAGTTGTTGGGGGCTGATTTCTTGTCCTGTGATAAAAAGCCTTCTGTTTCGACCGCCAAACCTCTCAGGGGAGCATTTGCAACGGTCTGGCACCATTTTTCAGTGAATTCCCAAAAGTCTCATTTTTGATGAAATTGTGACCCCGGGGCTTAGGGATTTTTTCAAAAAAATCTTTTTCTGCCGGTGAAGTTGTTGGGGGCTGATTTCTTGTCCAGTGATAAAAAGCCTTCTGTTTCGACCGCCAAACCTCTCAGGGGAGCATTTGCAACCGTCTGGCACCATTTTTGAGTGAATTCCCAAAAGTCAGATTTTTGATGACATTGTGACCCCGGGGCTTAGGGATTTTTTCAAAAAAAGAATTTTCTGCCGGTGAAGTTGTCGGGGGCTGATTTCTTGTCCTGTGATAAAAAGCCTTCTGTTTCGACCGCCAAACCTCTCAGGGGAGAATTTGCAACCGTCTGGCACCATTTTTGAGTGAATTCCCAAAAGTCCCATTTTTGATGAAATTGTGACCCCGGGGCTTAGGGATTTTTTCAAAAAAATCTTTTTCTGCCGGTGAAGTTGTTGGGGGCTGATTTCTTGTCCTGTGATAAAAAGCTTTCTTTTTCGACCGCCAAACCTCTCAGGGGAGCATTTGCAACGGTCTGGCACCATTTTTGAGTGAATTCCCAAAAGTCCCATTTTGATGAAATTGTGACCCCGGGGCTTAGGGATTTTTTCAAAAATATTTGTTTCAGCCGGTGAAGTTGTCGGGGGCTGATTTCTTGTCCTGTGATAAAAAGCCTTCTGCTTCGACCGCCAAACCTCTCAGGGGAGCATTTGCAACCGTCTGGACAATTTTTGAGTGAATTCCCAAAAGTCCCATTTTTGATGAAATTGTGACCCCGGGGCTTAGGGATTCTTTCAAAAAAATCTTTTTCTGCCGGTGAAGTTGTCGAGGGCTGATTTCTTGTCCTGTGATAAAAAGCCTTCTGTTTCGACCGCCAAACCTCTCAGGGGAGCATTTGCAACCGCCTGGCACCATTTAGGAGTGGAATGCCAAAAGTTATATTTATCATGAAATTGTGACCCTGGGGCGTAGGGATTTTTTCAAAAAAATTTGTTTTAGCCGGTGAAGTTGTTGGGGGCTGATTTCTTGTCCTGTGATAAAAAGCCTTCTGTTTCGACCGCCAAACCTCTCAGGGGAGCATTTGCAACCGTCTGGCACCATTTTTGAGTGAATTCCCAAAAGTCCCATTTTTCATGAAATTGTGACCCCGGGGCATAGGGATTTTTTCAAAAAAAATTGTTTCAGCCGGTGAAGTTGTCGAGGACTGATTTCTTGTCCTGTGATAAAAAGCCTTCTGTTTTGACCGCCAAACCTCTCAGGGGAGCATTTGCAACCGTCTGGCACCATTTTTGAGTGAATTCCCAAAAGTCCCATTTTTGATGAAATTGTGACACCGGGGCATAGGGATTTTTTCAAAAAAATTTGTTTCAGCCGGTGAAGTTGTTGGGGGCTGATTTCTTGTCCTGTGATAAAAAGCCTTCTGTTTCGACCGCCAAACCTCTCAGGGGAGCATTTGCAACCGTCTGGCACCATTTTTGAGTGAATTCCCAAAAGTCAGATTTTTGATGACATTGTGACCCCGGGGCTTAGGGATTTTTTCAAAAAAAGAATTTTCTGCCGGTGAAGTTGTCGGGGGCTGATTTCTTGTCCTGTGATAAAAAGCCTTCTGTTTCGACCGCCAAACCTCTCAGGGGAGCATTTGCAACCGTCTGGCACCATTTTTGAGTGAATTCCCAAAAGTCCCATTTTTGATGAAATTGTGACCCCGGGCCTTAGGGATTTTTTCAAAAAAATCTTTTTCTGCCGGTGAAGTTGTTGGGAGCTGATTTCTTGTCCTGTGATAAAAAGCCTTCTGTTTCGACCGCCAAACCTCTCAGGGGAGCATTTGCAACCGTCTGAAACCATTTTTGAGTGAATTCCCAAAAGTCCCATTTTTGATGAAATTGTGACCCCGGGGCTTAGGGATTTTTTCAAAAAACTCTTTTTCTGCTGGTGAAGTTGTTGGGGGCTGATTTCTTGTCCTGTGATAAAAAGCCTTCTGTTTCGACCGCCAAACCTCTCAGGGGAGCATTTGCAACGGTCTGGCACCATTTTTGAGTGAATTCCCAAAAGTGAGATTTTTGATGAAATTGTGACCCCGGGGCTTAGGGATTTTTTCAAAAAAATCTTTTTCTGCTGGTGAAGTTGTCGAGGGCTGATTTCTTGTCCTGTGATAAAAAGCCTTCTTTTTCGACCGCCAAACCTCTCAGGGGAGCATTTGCAACCGCCTGGCACCATTTATGAGTGGAATGCCAAAAGTCATATTTTTGATGAAATTGTGACCCTGGGGCGTAGGGATTTTTTCAAAAAAATCTTTTTCAGCCGGTGAAGTTGTTGGGGGCTGATTTCTTGTCCTGTGATAAAAAGCCTTCTGTTTCGACCGCCAAACCTCTCAGGGGAGCATTTGCAACCGTCTGGCACCATTTTTGAGTGAATTCCCAAAAGTCCCATTTTTGATGACATTGTGACCCCGGGGCTTAGGGATTTTTTCAAAAAAAGAATTTTCTGCCGGTGAAGTTGTCGGGGGCTGATTTCTTGTCCTGTGATAAAAAGCCTTCTGTTTCGACCGCCAAACCTCTCAGGGGAGCATTTGCAACCGTCTGGCACCATTTTTGAGTGAATTCCCAAAAGTCCCATTTTTGATGAAATTGTGACCCCGGGCCTTAGGGATTTTTTCAAAAAAATCTTTTTCTGCCGGTGAAGTTGTTGGGAGCTGATTTCTTGTCCTGTGATAAAAAGCCTTCTGTTTCGACCGCCAAACCTCTCAGGGGAGCATTTGCAACCGTCTGAAACCATTTTTGAGTGAATTCCCAAAAGTCCCATTTTTGATGAAATTGTGACCCCGGGGCTTAGGGATTTTTTCAAAAATATTTGTTTCTGCCGGTGAAGTTGTCGGGGGCTGATTTCTTGTCCTGTGATAAAAAGCCTTCTGTTTCGACCGCCAAACCTCTCAGGGGAGCATTTGCAACCGTCTCTCACCATTTTTGAGTGAATTCCCAAAAGTCCCATTTTTGATGAAATTGTGACCCCGGGGCTTAGGGATTTTTTCAAAAAAAATTGTTTCAGCCGGTGAAGTTGTCGAGGACTGATTTCTTGTCCTGTGATAAAAAGCCTTCTGTTTTGACCGCCAAACCTCTCAGGGGAGCATTTGCAACCGTCTGGCACCATTTTTGAGTGAATTCCCAAAAGTCCCATTTTTGATGAAATTGTGACACCGGGGCATAGGGATTTTTTCAAAAAAATTTGTTTCAGCCGGTGAAGTTGTTGGGGGCTGATTTCTTGTCCTGTGATAAAAAGCCTTCTGTTTCGACCGCCAAACCTCTCAGGGGAGCATTTGCAACCGTCTGGCACCATTTTTGAGTGAATTCCCAAAAGTCAGATTTTTGATGACATTGTGACCCCGGGGCTTAGGGATTTTTTCAAAAAAAGAATTTTCTGCCGGTGAAGTTGTCGGGGGCTGATTTCTTGTCCTGTGATAAAAAGCCTTCTGTTTCGACCGCCAAACCTCTCAGGGGAGCATTTGCAACCGTCTGGCACCATTTTTGAGTGAATTCCCAAAAGTCCCATTTTTGATGAAATTGTGACCCCGGGCCTTAGGGATTTTTTCAAAAAAATCTTTTTCTGCCGGTGAAGTTGTTGGGAGCTGATTTCTTGTCCTGTGATAAAAAGCCTTCTGTTTCGACCGCCAAACCTCTCAGGGGAGCATTTGCAACCGTCTGAAACCATTTTTGAGTGAATTCCCAAAAGTCCCATTTTTGATGAAATTGTGACCCCGGGGCTTAGGGATTTTTTCAAAAATATTTGTTTCTGCCGGTGAAGTTGTCGGGGGCTGATTTCTTGTCCTGTGATAAAAAGCCTTCTGTTTCGACCGCCAAACCTCTCAGGGGAGCATTTGCAACCGTCTCTCACCATTTTTGAGTGAATTCCCAAAAGTCCCATTTTTGATGAAATTGTGACCCCGGGGCTTAGGGATTTTTTCAAAAAAATCTTTTTCTGCCGGTGAAGTTGTTGGGGGCTGATTTCTTGTCCTGTGATAAAAAGCCTTCTGTTTCGACCGCCAAACCTCTCAGGGGAGCATTTGCAACGGTCTGGCACCATTTTTGTGTGAATTCCCAAAAGTCAGATTTTTGATGAAATTGTGACCCCGGGGCTTAGGGATTTTTTCAAAAAAAACCTTTTTCTGCCGGTGAGGTTGTCGAGGGCTGAATTCATGTCCTGTGATAAAAAGCCTACTGTTTCGAAGGCCAAACCTCTCAGGGGAGCATTTGCAACCGTCTGGCACCACTTTTGAGTGAATTCCCAAAAGTCAGATTTTTGATGAAATTGTAACTCCGGGGATTAGGCATTTTTTCAAAAAAAAAAAATTCTGCCGGTGAAGTTGTCGAGGACTGATTTCTTGTCCTGTGATAATAAGCCTTCTGTTTCGACCGCCAAACCTCTCAGGGGAGCATTTGCAACCGTCTGGCACCATTTTTGAGTGAATTCCCAAAAGTCAGATTTTTGATGAAATTGTGACCCCGGGCGTAGGGATTTTTTCAAAAAAAAAATTTCTCCCGGTGAAATTGTCGGGGGCTGATTTCTTGTCCTGTGATAAAAAGCCTTCTGTTTCGACCGCCAAGCCTCTCAGGGGAGCATTTGCAACCGTCTGGCACCATTTTTGAGTGAATTCCCAAAAGTCAGATTTTTGATGACATTGTGACCCCGGGGCTTAGGGATTTTTTCAAAAAAAGAATTTTCTGCCGGTGAAGTTGTCGGGGGCTGATTTCTTGTCCTGTGATAAAAAGCCTTCTGTTTCGACCGCCAAACCTCTCAGGGGAGCATTTGCAACGGTCTGGCACCATTTTTGAGTGAATTCCCAAAAGTCCCATTTTTGATGAAAATGTGACCCCGGGCCTTAGGGATTTTTTCAAAAAAATCTTTTTCTGCCGGTGAAGTTGTTGGGAGCTGATTTCTTGTCCTGTGATAAAAAGCCTTCTGTTTCGACCGCCAAACCTCTCAGGGGAGCATTTGCAACGGTCTGGCACCATTTTTTAGTGAATTCCCAAAAGTCCCATTTTTGATGAAATTGTGACCCCGGGGCTTAGGGATTTTTTCAAAAATATTTGTTTCTGCCGGTGAAGTTGTCGGGGGCTGATTTCTTGTCCTGTGATAAAAAGCCTTCTGTTTCGACCGCCAAACCTCTCAGGGGAGCATTTGCAACCGTCTCTCACCATTTTTGAGTGAATTCCCAAAAGTCCCATTTTTGATGAAATTGTGACCCCGGGGCTTAGGGATTTTTTCAAAAAAATCTTTTTCTGCCGGTGAAGTTGTTGGGGGCTGATTTCTTGTCCTGTGATAAAAAGCCTTCTGTTTCGACCGCCAAACCTCTCAGGGGAGCATTTGCAACGGTCTGGCACCATTTTTGAGTGAATTCCCAAAAGTCCCATTTTTGATGAAATTGTGACCCCGGGGCTTAGGGATTTTTTCAAAAAAATCTTTTTCTGCCGGTGAAGTTGTTGGGGGCTGATTTCTTGTCCTGTGATAAAAAGCCTTCTGTTTCGACCGCCAAACCTCTCAGGGGAGCATTTGCAACCGTCTCTCACCATTTTTGAGTGAATTCCCAAAAGTCCCATTTTTGATGAAATTGTGACCCCGGGGCTTAGGGATTTTTTCAAAAAACTCTTTTTCTGCTGGTGAAGTTGTTGGGGGCTGATTTCTTGTCCTGTGATAAAAAGCCTTCTGTTTCGACCGCCAAACCTCTCAGGGGAGCATTTGCAACGGTCTGGCACCATTTTTGAGTGAATTCCCAAAAGTGAGATTTTTGATGAAATTGTGACCCCGGGGCTTAGGGATTTTTTCAAAAAAATCTTTTTCTGCTGGTGAAGTTGTCGAGGGCTGATTTCTTGTCCTGTGATAAAAAGCCTTCTTTTTCGACCGCCAAACCTCTCAGGGGAGCATTTGCAACCGCCTGGCACCATTTATGAGTGGAATGCCAAAAGTCATATTTTTGATGAAATTGTGACCCTGGGGCGTAGGGATTTTTTCAAAAAAATCTTTTTCAGCCGGTGAAGTTGTTGGGGGCTGATTTCTTGTCCTGTGATAAAAAGCCTTCTGTTTCGACCGCCAAACCTCTCAGGGGAGCATTTGCAACCGTCTGGCACCATTTTTGAGTGAATTCCCAAAAGTCCCATTTTTGATGAAATTGTGACCCCGGGGCATAGGGATTTTTTCAAAAAAAATTGTTTCAGCCGGTGAAGTTGTCGAGGACTGATTTCTTGTCCTGTGATAAAAAGCCTTCTGTTTTGACCGCCAAACCTCTCAGGGGAGCATTTGCAACCGTCTGGCACCATTTTTGAGTGAATTCCCAAAAGTCAGATTTTTGATGAAATTGTGACCCCGGGGCTTAGTGATTTTTTCAAAAAAAAAATTTCTGCCGGTGAAGTTGTCGGGGGCTGATTTCTTGTCCTTTGATAAAAAGCCTTCTGTTTTGACTGCCAAACCTCTCAGGGGAGGATTTGCAACCGTCTGGCACCATTTTTGAGTGAATTCCCAAAAGTCAGATTTTTGATGAAATTGTGACCCCGGGGCTTAGGGATTTTTTCACAAAAATCTTTTTCTGCCGGTGAAGTTGTCGAGGGCTGATTTCTTGTCCTGTGATAAAAAGCCTTCTGTTTCGACCGCCAAACCTCTCAGGGCAGCATTTGCAACCGTCTGGTACCATTTTTGAGTGAATTCCCAAAAGTCCCATTTTTGATGAAATTGTGACCCCGGGGCTTAGGGATTTTTTTCAAAAAAATTTGTTTCAGCCAGTGAAGTTGTTGGGGGCTGATTTCTTGTCCTATGATAAAAAGCCATCTGTTTCGACCGCCAAACCTCTCGGGGGAGCATTTGCAACCGTCTGGACCATTTTTGAGTGAATTCCCAAAAGTCCCATTTTTGATGAAATTGTGACCCCGGGGCTTAGGGATTTTTTCAAAAAAAGAATTTTCTGCCGGTGAAGTTGTCGAGGGCTGATTTCTTGTCCTGTGATAAAAAGCCTTCTGTTTCGACCGCCAAACCTCTCAGGGGAGCATATGCAACCGTCTGGCACCATTTTTGAGTGAATTCCCAAAAGTCAGATTTTTGATGAAATTGTGACCCCGGGGCTTAGGGATTTTTTCAAAAAAAAAAATTCTGCCGGTGAAGTTGTTGGGGGCTGATTTCTTGTCCTGTGATAAAAAGCCTTCTGTTTCGACCGCCAAACCTCCCAAGCGAGCATATGCAACCGTCTGGCACCATTTTTGAGTGAATTCCCAAAAGTCCCATTTTTGATGAAATTGTGACCCCGGGGCTTAGGGATTATTTCAAAAAAAAAAAATTCTGCCGGTGAAGTTGTTGGGGGCTGATTTCTTGTCCTGTGATAAAAAGCTTTCTTTTTCGACCGCCAAACCTCTCAGGGGAGCATTTGCAACGGTCTGGACAATTTTTGAGTGAATTCCCAAAAGTCCCATTTTTGATGAAATTGTGACCCCGGGGCTTAGGGATTCTTTCAAAAAAATCTTTTTCTGCCGGTGAAGTTGTCGAGGGCTGATTTCTTGTCCTGTGATAAAAAGCCTTCTGTTTCGACCGCCAAACCTCTCAGGGGAGCATTTGCAACCGTCTGGCACCATTTTTGAGTGAATTCCCAAAAGTCCCATTTTTGATGAAATTGTGACACCGGGGCATAGGGATTTTTTCAAAAAAATTTGTTTCAGCCGGTGAAGTTGTTGGGGGCTGATTTCTTGTCCTGTGATAAAAAGCATTCTGTTTCGACCGCCAAACCTCTCAGGGGAGCATTTGCAACCGTCTGGCACCATTTTTGAGTGAATTCCCAAAAGTCAGATTTTTGATGACATTGTGACCCCGGGGCTTAGGGATTTTTTCAAAAAAAGAATTTTCTGCCGGTGAAGTTGTCGGGGGCTGATTTCTTGTCCTGTGATAAAAAGCCTTCTGTTTCGACCGCCAAACCTCTCAGGGGAGCATTTGCAACCGTCTGGCACCATTTTTGAGTGAATTCCCAAAAGTCCCATTTTTGATGAAATTGTGACCCCGGGCCTTAGGGATTTTTTCAAAAAAATCTTTTTCTGCCGGTGAAGTTGTTGGGAGCTGATTTCTTGTCCTGTGATAAAAAGCCTTCTGTTTCGACCGCCAAACCTCTCAGGGGAGCATTTGCAACGGTCTGGCACCATTTTTTAGTGAATTCCCAAAAGTCCCATTTTTGATGAAATTGTGACCCCGGGGCTTAGGGATTTTTTCAAAAATATTTGTTTCTGCCGGTGAAGTTGTCGGGGGCTGATTTCTTGTCCTGTGATAAAAAGCCTTCTGTTTCGACCGCCAAACCTCTCAGGGGAGCATTTGCAACCGTCTCTCACCATTTTTGAGTGAATTCCCAAAAGTCCCATTTTTGATGAAATTGTGACCCCGGGGCTTAGGGATTTTTTCAAAAAAATCTTTTTCTGCCGGTGAAGTTGTTGGGGGCTGATTTCTTGTCCTGTGATAAAAAGCCTTCTGTTTCGACCGCCAAACCTCTCAGGGGAGCATTTGCAACGGTCTGGCACCATTTTTCAGTGAATTCCCAAAAGTCTCATTTTTGATGAAATTGTGACCCCGGGGCTTAGGGATTTTTTCAAAAAAATCTTTTTCTGCCGGTGAAGTTGTTGGGGGCTGATTTCTTGTCCAGTGATAAAAAGCCTTCTGTTTCGACCGCCAAACCTCTCAGGGGAGCATTTGCAACCGTCTGGCACCATTTTTGAGTGAATTCCCAAAAGTCAGATTTTTGATGACATTGTGACCCCGGGGCTTAGGGATTTTTTCAAAAAAAGAATTTTCTGCCGGTGAAGTTGTCGGGGGCTGATTTCTTGTCCTGTGATAAAAAGCCTTCTGTTTCGACCGCCAAACCTCTCAGGGGAGAATTTGCAACCGTCTGGCACCATTTTTGAGTGAATTCCCAAAAGTCCCATTTTTGATGAAATTGTGACCCCGGGGCTTAGGGATTTTTTCAAAAAAATCTTTTTCTGCCGGTGAAGTTGTTGGGGGCTGATTTCTTGTCCTGTGATAAAAAGCTTTCTTTTTCGACCGCCAAACCTCTCAGGGGAGCATTTGCAACGGTCTGGCACCATTTTTGAGTGAATTCCCAAAAGTCCCATTTTGATGAAATTGTGACCCCGGGGCTTAGGGATTTTTTCAAAAATATTTGTTTCAGCCGGTGAAGTTGTCGGGGGCTGATTTCTTGTCCTGTGATAAAAAGCCTTCTGCTTCGACCGCCAAACCTCTCAGGGGAGCATTTGCAACCGTCTGGACAATTTTTGAGTGAATTCCCAAAAGTCCCATTTTTGATGAAATTGTGACCCCGGGGCTTAGGGATTCTTTCAAAAAAATCTTTTTCTGCCGGTGAAGTTGTCGAGGGCTGATTTCTTGTCCTGTGATAAAAAGCCTTCTGTTTCGACCGCCAAACCTCTCAGGGGAGCATTTGCAACCGCCTGGCACCATTTTTGAGTGAATTCCCAAAAGTCAGATTTTTTATGACATTGTGACCCCGGGGCTTAGGGATTTTTTCAAAAAAAGAATTTTCTGCTGGTGAAGTTGCCGGGGGCTGATTTCTTGTCCTGTGATAAAAAGCCTTCTGTTTCGACCGCCAAACCTCTCAGGGGAGAATTTGCAACCGTCTGGCACCATTTTTGAGTGAATTCCCAAAAGTCCCATTTTTGATGAAATTGTGACCCCGGGGCTTAGGGATTTTTTCAAAAAAATCTTTTTCTGCCGGTGAAGTTGTTGGGGGCTGATTTCTTGTCCTGTGATAAAAAGCTTTCTTTTTCGACCGCCAAACCTCTCAGGGGAGCATTTGCAACGGTCTGGCACCATTTTTGAGTGAATTCCCAAAAGTCCCATTTTGATGAAATTGTGACCCTGGGGCTTAGGGATTTTTTCAAAAATATTTGTTTCAGCCGGTGATGTTGTCGGGGGCTGATTTCTTGTCCTGTGATAAAAAGCCTTCTGCTTCGACCGCCAAACCTCTCAGGGGAGCATTTGCAACCGTCTGGACAATTTTTGAGTGAATTCCCAAAAGTCCCATTTTTGATGAAATTGTGACCCCGGGGCTTAGGGATTCTTTCAAAAAAATCTTTTTCTGCCGGTGAAGTTGTCGAGGGCTGATTTCTTGTCCTGTGATAAAAAGCCTTCTGTTTCGACCGCCAAACCTCTCAGGGGAGGATTTGCAACCGCCTGGCACCATTTAGGAGTGGAATGCCAAAAGTCATATTTATGATGAAATTGTGACCCCGGGGCTTAGGGATTTTTTCAAAAATATTTGTTTCAGCCGGTGAAGTTGTCGGGGGCTGATTTCTTGTCCTGTGATAAAAAGCCTTCTGCTTCGACCGCCAAACCTCTCAGGGGAGCATTTGCAACCGTCTGGACAATTTTTGAGTGAATTCCCAAAAGTCAGATTTTTGATGAAATTGTGACCCCGGGGCTTAGGGATTCTTTCAAAAAAATCTTTTTCTGCCGGTGAAGTTGTCGAGGGCTGATTTCTTGTCCTGTGATAAAAAGCCTTCTGTTTCGACCGCCAAACCTCTCAGGGGAGCATTTGCAACCGCCTGGCACCATTTAGGAGTGGAATGCCAAAAGTCATATTTAAGATGAAATTGTGACCCTGGGGCGTAGGGATTTTTTCAAAAAAAATTGTTTCAGCCGGTGAAGTTGTTGGGGGCTGATTTCTTGTCCTGTGATAAAAAGCCTTCTGTTTCGACCGCCAAACCTCTCAGGGGAGCATTTGCAACCGACTGGCACCATTTTTGAGTGAATTCCCAAAAGTCAGATTTTTGATGAAATTGTGACCCCGGGGATTAGGGATTTTTTCAAAAAAAAAAAATTCTGCCGGTGAAGTTGTCGAGGACTGATTTCTTGTCCTGTGATAAAAAGCCTTCTGCTTCGACCGCCAAACATCTCAGGGGAGCATTTGCAACCGTCCGGCACCATTTTTGAGTGAATTCCCAAAAGTCAGATTTTTGATGAAATTGTGACCCCGGGGCTTAGGGATTTTTTCGAAAAAAATATTTCTGCCGGTGAAGTTGTTGGGGGCTGATTTCTTGTCCTGTGATAAAAAGCCTTCTGTTTTGACCGCCAAACCTCTCAGGGGAGCATTTGCAACCGTCTGGCACCATTTTTGAGTGAATTCCCAAAAATCCCATTTTTGATGAAATTGTGACCCCGGGGCTTAGGGATTTTTTCAAAAAAATTTGTTTCAGCCAGTTTAGTTGTTGGGGGCTGATTTCTTGTCCTGTGATAAAAAGCCTTCTGTTTCGACCGCCAAACCTCTCAGGGGAGTATTTGCAACCGTCTGGCACCATTTTTGAGTGAATTCCCAAAAGTCAGATTTTTGATGAAATTGTAACCCCGGGGATTAGGGATTTTTTCAAAAAAAAAAATTTCTGCCGGTGAAGTTGTCGAGGACTGATTTCTTGTCCTGTGATAAAAAGCCTTCTGTTTTGATCGCCAAACCTCTCAGGGGAGCATTTGCAACCGTCTGGCACCATTTTTGAATTCCCAAAAGTCCCATTTTTGATGAAATTGTGACCCCGGGGCTTAGGGATTTTTTCAAAAATATTTGTTTCTGCCGGTGAAGTTGTCGGGGGCTGATTTCTTGTCCTGTGATAAAAAGCCTTCTGTTTCGACCGCCAAACCTCTCAGGGGAGCATTTGCAACCGTCTGGCACCACTTTTGAGTGAATTCCCAAAAGTCAGATTTTTGATGAAATTGTAACCCCGGGGATTAGGCATTTTTTCAAAAAAAAAAAATTCTGCCGGTGAAGTTGTTGGGGGCTGATTTCTTGTCCTGTGATAAAAAGCCTTCTGTTTCGACCGCCAAACCTCTCAGGGGAGCATTTGCAACCGTCTGGCACCATTTTTGAGTGAATTCCCAAAAGTCCCATTTTTGATGAAATTGTGACACCGGGGCATAGGGATTTTTTCAAAAAAAATTGTTTCAGCCGGTGAAGTTGTTGGGGGCTGATTTCTTGTCCTGTGATAAAAAGCCTTCTGTTTCGACCGCCAAACCTCTCAGGGGAGCATTTGCAACCGTCTGGCACCATTTTTGTGTGAATTCCCAAAAGTCAGATTTTTGATGAAATTGTGACCCCGGGGCTTAGGGATTTTTTCAAAAAAAAACTTTTTCTGCCGGTGAAGTTGTCGAGGGCTGATTTCATGTCCTGTGATAAAAAGCCTTCTGTTTCGAAGGCCAAACCTCTCAGGGGAGCATTTGCAACCGTCTGGCACCACTTTTGAGTGAATTCCCAAAAGTCAGATTTTTGATGAAATTGTGACCCCTGGGCTTAGGGATTTTTTCAAAAAAAAAATTTCTCCCGGTGAAGTTGTCGGGGGCTGATTTCTTGTCCTGTGATAAAAAGCCTTCTGTTTCGACCGCCAAACCTCTCAGGGGAGCATTTGCAACCGTCTGGCACCATTTTTGAGTGAATTCCCAAAAGTCCCATTTTTGATGAAATTGTGACCCCGGGCCTTAGGGATTTTTTCAAAAAAATCTTTTTCTGCCGGTGAAGTTGTTGGGAGCTGATTTCTTGTCCTGTGATAAAAAGCCTTCTGTTTCGACCTCCAAACCTCTCAGGGGAGCATTTGCAACGGTCTGGCACCATTTTTTAGTGAATTCCCAAAAGTCCCATTTTTGATGAAATTGTGACCCCGGGCCTTAGGGATTTTTTTAAAAAAAACTTTTTCAGCCGGTGAAGTTGTTGGGGGCTGATTTCTTGTCCTGTGATAAAAAGCCTTCTATTTCGACCGCCAAACCTCTCAGGGGAGCATTTGCAACCGTCTGGACCATTTTTGAGTGAATTCCCAAAAGTCCCAATTTTGATGAAATTGTGACCCCGGGGCTTAGGGATTTTTTCAAAACAATCATTTTCTGCCGGTGAAGTTGTCGAGGGCTGATTTCTTGTCCTGTGATAAAAAGCCTTCTGTTTCGACCGCCAAACCTCTCAGGGGAGCATTTGCAACCGCCTGGCACCATTTATGAGTGGAATGCCAAAAGTCATATTTTTGATGAAATTGTGACCCTGGGGCGTAGGGATTTTTTGAAAAAAATCTTTTTCAGCCGGTGAAGTTGTTGGGGGCTGGTTTCTTGTCCTGTGATAAAAAGCCTTCTGTTTCGACCGCCAAACCTCTCAGGGGAGCATTTGCAACCGTCTGGCACCATTTTTGAATTCCCAAAAGTCCCATTTTTGATGAAATTGTGACCCCGGGGCATAGGGATTTTTTCAAAAAAATCTTTTTCTGCCGGTGAGGTTGTCGAGTGCTGATTTCATGTCCTGTGATAAAAAGCCTTCTGTTTCGAAGGCCAAACCTCTCAGGGGAGCAATTGCAGCCGTCTGTAACCACTTTTGAGTGAATTCCCAAAAGTCAGATTTTTGATGAAATTGTAACCCCGGGGATTAGGGATTTTTTCAAAAAAAAAAAATTCTCCCGGTGAAGTTGTCGAGGACTGATTTCTTGTCCTGTGATAAAAAGCCTTCTGTTTTGACCGCCAAACCTCTCAGGGGAGCATTTGCAACCGTCTGGCACCATTTTTGAGTGAATTCCCAAAAGTCAGATTTTTGATGAAATTGTGACCCCGGGGCTTAGGGATTTTTTCAAAAAAATCATTTTCTGCCGGTGAAGTTGTTGGGGGCTGATTTCTTGTCCTGTGATAAAAAGCCTTCTGTTTCGACCGCCAAACCTCTCAGGGGAGCATTTGCAACCGTCTGGCACCATTTTTAAGTGAATTCCCAAAAGTCCCATTTTTGATGAAATTGTGACCCCGGGGCTTAGGGATTTTTTCAAAAAAATTTGTTTCAGGCAGTGAAGTTGTTGGGGGCTGATTTCTTGTCCTATGATAAAAAGCCTTCTGTTTCGACCGCCAAACCTCTCAGGGGAGCATTTGCAACCGTCTGCGACCATTTTTGAGTGAATTCCCAAAAGTCAGATTTTTGATGAAATTGTGACCCCGGGGCTTAGGGATTTTTTCAAACAAAAAATTTCTCCCGGTCAAGTTGTCGGGGGCTGATTTCTTGTCCTGTGATAAAAAGCCTCCTGTTTCGACCGCCAAACCTCTCAGGGGAGCATTTGCAACTGTCTGGCACCATTTTTGAGTGAATTCCCAAAAGTCAGATTTTTTATGACATTGTGACCCCGGGGCTTAGGGATTTTTTCAAAAAAAGAATTTTCTGCCGGTGAAGTTGTCGGGGGCTGATTTCTTGTCCTGTGATAAAAAGCCTTCTGTTTCGACCGCCAAACCTCTCAGGGGAGAATTTGCAACGGTCTGGCACCATTTTTGAGTGAATTCCCAAAAGTCCCATTTTGATGAAATTGTGACCCCGGGGCTTAGGGATTTTTTCAAAAATATTTGTTTCAGCCGGTGAAGTTGTCGGGGGCTGATTTCTTGTCCTGTGATAAAAAGCCTTCTGCTTCGACCGCCAAACCTCTCAGGGGAGCATTTGCAACCGTCTGGACAATTTTTGAGTGAATTCCCAAAAGTCCCATTTTTGATGAAATTGTGACCCCGGGGCTTAGGGATTCTTTCAAAAAAATCTTTTTCTGCCGGTGAAGTTGTCGAGGACTGATTTCTTGTCCTGTGATAAAAAGCCTTCTGTTTCGACCGCCAAACCTCTCAGGGGAGCATTTGCAACCGTCTGGCACCATTTTTGAATTCCCAAAAATCCCATTTTTGATGAAATTGTGACCCCGGGGCTTAGGGATTTTTTCAAAAAAATCTTTTTCTGCCGGTGAAGTTGTCGAGGGCTGATTTCATGTCCTGTGATAAAAAGCCTTCTGTTTCGAAGGCCAAACCTCTCAAGGGAGCATTTGCAACCGTCTGGCACCACTTTTGAGTGAATTCCCAAAAGTCAGATTTTTGATGAAATTGTAACCCCGGGGATAAGGGATTTTTTCAAAAAAAAAAAATTCTGCCGGTGAAGTTGTCGAGGACTGATTTCTTGTCCTGTGATAAAAAGCCTTCTGTTTTGACCTCCAAACCTCTGAGGGGAGCATTTGCAACCGTCTGGCACCATTTTTGAGTGAATTCCCAAAAGTCAGATTTTTGATGAAATTGTGACCCCGGGGCTTAGGGATTTTTTCAAAAAAATCTTTTTCTGCCGGTGAAGTTGTCGATGGCTGATTTCTTGTCCTGTTATAAAAAGCCTTCTGTTTCGACCGCCAAACCTCTCAGGGGAGCATATGCCACGGTCTGGCACCATTTTTGAGTGAATTCCCAAAAGTCCCATTTTGATGAAATTGTGACCCCGGGGCTTAGGGATTTTTTCAAAAATATTTGTTTCAGCCGGTGAAGTTGTTGGGGGCTGATTTCTTGTCCTATGATAAAAAGCCTTCTGTTTCGACTGCCAAACCTCTCAGGGGAGCATTTGCAACCGTCTGGCACCATTTTTGAGTGAATTCCCAAAAGTGAGATTTTTGATGAAATTGTGACCCCGGGGCTTAGGGATTTTTTGAAACAAAAAATTTCTCCCGGTGAAGTTGTCGGGGGCTGATTTCTTGTCCTGTGATAAAAAGCCTTCTGTTTCGACCGCCAAACCTCTCAGGGGAGCATTTGCAACCGTCTGGCACCATTTTTGAGTGAATTCCCAAAAGTCAGATTTTTTATGACATTGTGACCCCGGGGCTTAGGGATTTTTTCAAAAAAAGAATTTTCTGCCGGTGAAGTTGTTGGGGGCTGATTTCTTGTCCTGTGATTAAAAGCCTTCTGTTTCGACCGCCAAACCTCTCAGGGGAGCATTTGCAACCGTCTGGCACCATTTTTGAGTGAATTCCCAAAAGTCCCATTTTTGATGAAATTGTGACCCCGGGGCTTAGGGATTTTTTCAAAAAAATCTTTTTCTCTCGGTGAAGTTGTTGGGGGCTGATTTCTTGTCCTGTGATAAAAAGCTTTCTTTTTCGACCGCCAAACCTCTCAGGGGAGCATTTGCAACGGTCTGGCACCATTTTTGAGTGAATTCCCAAAAGTCCCATTTTGATGAAATTGTGACCCCGGGGCTTAGGGATTTTTTCAAAAATATTTGTTTCAGCCGGTGAAGTTGTCGGGGGCTGATTTCTTGTCCTGTGATAAAAAGCCTTCTGCTTCGACCGCCAAACCTCTCAGGGGAGCATTTGCAACCGTCTGGACAATTTTTGAGTGAATTCCCAAAAGTCCCATTTTTGATGAAATTGTGACCCTGGGGCTTAGGGATTCTTTCAATAAAATCTTTTTCTGCCGGTGAAGTTGTCGAGGGCTGATTTCTTGTCCTGTGATAAAAAGCCTTCTGTTTCGACCGCCAAACCTCTCAGGGGAGCATTTGCAACCGCCTGGCACCATTTAGGATTGGAATGCCAAAAGTCATATTTATGATGAAATTGTGACCCTGGGGCGTAGGGATTTTTTCAAAAAAATCTTTTTCTGCCGGTGAAGTTGTCGAGGTCTGATTTCTTGTCCTGTGATAAAAAGCCTTCTGTTTCGAAGGCCAAACCTCTCAGGGGAGCATTTGCAACTGTCTGGCACCATTTTTGAGTGAATTCCCAAAAGTCCCATTTTTGATGAAATTGTGACCCCGGGGCTTAGGTATTTTTTCAAAAAAAAAATTTCTCCCGGTGAAGTTGTCGGGCGCTGATTTCTTGTCCTGTGATAAAAAGCCTTCTGTTTCGACCGCCAAACCTCTCAGGGGAGCATTTGCAACCGTCTGGCACCACTTTTGAGTGAATTCCCAAAAATCCCATTTTTGATGAAATTGTGACCCCGGGGCTTAGGGATTTTTTCAAAAAAATCTTTTTCTGCCGGTGAAGTTGTCGAGGGCTGATTTCATGTCCTGTGATAAAAAGCCTTCTGTTTTGACCTCCAAACCTCTGGGGGGAGCATTTGCAACCGTCTGGCACCATTTTTGAGTGAATTCCCAAAAGTCAGATTTTTGATGAAATTGTGACCCCGGGGCTTAGGGATTTTTTCAAAAAAATCTTTTTCTGCCGGTGAAGTTGTCGATGGCTGATTTCTTGTCCTGTTATAAAAAGCCTTCTGTTTCGACCGCCAAACCTCTCAGGGGAGCATATGCCACGGTCTGGCACCATTTTTGAGTGAATTCCCAAAAGTCCCATTTTGATGAAATTGTGACCCCGGGGCTTAGGGATTTTTTCAAAAATATTTGTTTCAGCCGGTGAAGTTGTTGGGGGCTGATTTCTTGTCCTATGATAAAAAGCCTTCTGTTTCGACTGCCAAACCTCTCAGGGGAGCATTTGCAACCGTCTGGCACCATTTTTGAGTGAATTCCCAAAAGTGAGATTTTTGATGAAATTGTGACCCCGGGGCTTAGGGATTTTTTGAAACAAAAAATTTCTCCCGGTGAAGTTGTCGGGGGCTGATTTCTTGTCCTGTGATAAAAAGCCTTCTGTTTCGACCGCCAAACCTCTCAGGGGAGCATTTGCAACCGTCTGGCACCATTTTTGAGTGAATTCCCAAAAGTCAGATTTTTGATGACATTGTGACCCCGGGGCTTAGGGATTTTTTCAAAAAAAGAATTTTCTGCCGGTGAAGTTGTTGGGGGCTGATTTCTTGTCCTGTGATTAAAAGCCTTCTGTTTCGACCGCCAAACCTCTCAGGGGAGCATTTGCAACCGTCTGGCACCATTTTTGAGTGAATTCCCAAAAGTCCCATTTTTGATGAAATTGTGACCCCGGGGCTTAGGGATTTTTTCAAAAAAATCTTTTTCTCTCGGTGAAGTTGTTGGGGGCTGATTTCTTGTCCTGTGATAAAAAGCTTTCTTTTTCGACCGCCAAACCTCTCAGGGGAGCATTTGCAACGGTCTGGCACCATTTTTGAGTGATTTCCCAAAAGTCCCATTTTGATGAAATTGTGACCCCGGGGCTTAGGGATTTTTTCAAAAATATTTGTTTCAGCCGGTGAAGTTGTCGGGGGCTGATTTCTTGTCCTGTGATAAAAAGCCTTCTGCTTCGACCGCCAAACCTCTCAGGGGAGCATTTGCAACCGTCTGGACAATTTTTGAGTGAATTCCCAAAAGTCCCATTTTTGATGAAATTGTGACCCTGGGGCTTAGGGGTTCTTTCAATAAAATCTTTTTCTGCCGGTGAAGTTGTCGAGGGCTGATTTCTTGTCCTGTGATAAAAAGCCTTCTGTTTCGACCGCCAAACCTCTCAGGGGAGCATTTGCAACCGCCTGGCACCATTTAGGATTGGAATGCCAAAAGTCATATTTATGATGAAATTGTGACCCTGGGGCGTAGGGATTTTTTCAAAAAAATCTTTTTCTGCCGGTGAAGTTGTCGAGGTCTGATTTCTTGTCCTGTGATAAAAAGCCTTCTGTTTCGAAGGCCAAACCTCTCAGGGGAGCATTTGCAACTGTCTGGCACCATTTTTGAGTGAATTCCCAAAAGTCCCATTTTTGATGAAATTGTGACCCCGGGGCTTAGGTATTTTTTCAAAAAAAAAATTTCTCCCGGTGAAGTTGTCGGGCGCTGATTTCTTGTCCTGTGATAAAAAGCCTTCTGTTTCGACCGCCAAACCTCTCAGGGGAGCATTTGCAACCGTCTGGCACCATTTTTGAGTGAATTCCCAAAAGTCAGATTTTTGATGACATTGTGACCCCGGGGCTTAGGGATTTTTTCAAAAAAAGAATTTTCTGCCGGTGAAGTTGTCGGGGGCTGATTTCTTGTCCTGTGATAAAAAGCCTTCTTTTTCGACCGCCAAACCTCTCAGGGGAGCATTTGCAACCGCCTGGCACCATTTTTGAGTGAATTCCCAAACGTCCCATTTTTGATGAAATTGTGACCCCGGGGCATAGGGATTTTTTCAAAAAAATCTTTTTCTGCCGGTGAAGTTGTCGAGGGCTGATTTCATGTCCTATGATAAAAAGCCTTCTGTTTCGAAGGCCAAACCTCTCAGGGGAGCATTTGCAACCGTCTGGCACCACTTTTGAGTGAATTCCCAAAAGTCAGATTTTTGATGAAATTGTAACCCCGGGGCTTAGGGATTTTTTCAAAAAAAAAAATTTCTGCCGGTGAAGTTGTCGAGGACTGATTTCTTGTCCTGTGATAAAAAGCCTTCTGTTTCGACTGCCAAACCTCTCAGGGGAGCATTTGCAACCGTCTGGCACCATTTTTGAGTGAATTCCCAAAAGTCAGATTTTTGATGAAATTGTGACCCCGGGGCTTAGGGATTTTTTCAAAAAAAATATTTCTACCGGTTAAGTTGTCGGGGCTGATTTCTTGTCCTGTGATAAAAAGCCTTCTGTTTCGACCGCCAAACCTCTCAGGGGAGCATTTGCAACCGTCTGGCACCATTTTTGAGTGAATTCCCAAAAGTCCCATTTTTGATGAAATTGTGACCCCGGGGCTTAGGGATTTTTTCAAAAAAAATTGTTTCAGCCAGTGAAGTTGTTGGTGGCTGATTTCTTGTCCTATGATAAAAAGCCTTCTGTCTCGACCGCCAAACCTCTCGGGGGAGCATTTGCAACCGTCTGGACCATTTTTGAGTGAATTCCCAAAAGTCCCATTTTTGATGAAATTGTGACTCCGGGGCTTAGGGATTTTTTCAAAAAAATCTTTTTCTGCCGGTGAAGTTGTCGAGGTCTGATTTCTTTTCCTGTGATAAAAAGCCTTCTGTTTCGAAGGCCAAACCTCTCAGGTGAGCATTTGCAACCGTCTGGCACCATTTTTGAGTGAATTCCCAAAAGTCACATTTTTGATGAAATTGTGACCCCGGGGCTTAGGGATTTTTTCAAAAAAAAAATTTCTCCCGGTGAAGTTGTCGGGGGCTGATTTCTTGTCCTGTGATAAAAAGCCTTCTGTTTCGACCGCCAAACCTCTCAGGGGAGCATTTGCAACCGTCTGGCACCATTTTTGAGTGAATTCCCAAAAGCAGGTTTTTGATGACATTGTGACCCCGGGGATTAGGGATTTTTTCCAAAAAATCTTTTTCTGCCGGTGAAGTTGTTGGGGGCTGATTTCTTGTCCTGTGATAAAAAGCCTTCTGTTTCGACCGCCAAACCTCTCAGGGGAGCATTTGCAATGGTCTGGCACCATTTTTGAGTGAATTCCCAAAAGTCCCATTTTGATGAAATTGTGACCCCGGGGCTTAGGGATTTTTTCAAAAATATTTGTTTCAGCCGGTGAAGTTGTTGGGGGCTGATTTCTTGTCCTATGATAAAAAGCCTTCTGTTTCGACTGCCAAACCTCTCAGGGGAGCATTTGCAACCGTCTGGCACCATTTTTGAGTGAATTCCCAAAAGTGAGATTTTTGATGAAATTGTGACCCCGGGGCTTAGGGATTTTTTGAAACAAAAAATTTCTCCCGGTGAAGTTGTCGGGGGCTGATTTCTTGTCCTGTGATAAAAAGCCTTCTGTTTCGACCGCCAAACCTCTCAGGGGAGCATTTGCAACCGTCTGGCACCATTTTTGAGTGAATTCCCAAAAGTCCCATTTTTGATGAAATTGTGACCCCGGGGCTTAGGGATTTTTTCAAAAAAATCTTTTTCTCTCGGTGAAGTTGTTGGGGGCTGATTTCTTGTCCTGTGATAAAAAGCTTTCTTTTTCGACCGCCAAACCTCTCAGGGGAGCATTTGCAACGGTCTGGCACCATTTTTGAGTGAATTCCCAAAAGTCCCATTTTGATGAAATTGTGACCCCGGGGCTTAGGGATTTTTTCAAAAATATTTGTTTCAGCCGGTGAAGTTGTCGGGGGCTGATTTCTTGTCCTGTGATAAAAAGCCTTCTGCTTCGACCGCCAAACCTCTCAGGGGAGCATTTGCAACCGTCTGGACAATTTTTGAGTGAATTCCCAAAAGTCCCATTTTTGATGAAATTGTGACCCTGGGGCTTAGGGATTCTTTCAATAAAATCTTTTTCTGCCGGTGAAGTTGTCGAGGGCTGATTTCTTGTCCTGTGATAAAAAGCCTTCTGTTTCGACCGCCAAACCTCTCAGGGGAGAATTTGCAACCGCCTGGCACCATTTAGGATTGGAATGCCAAAAGTCATATTTATGATGAAATTGTGACCCTGGGGCGTAGGGATTTTTTCAAAAAAATCTTTTTCTGCCGGTGAAGTTGTCGAGGTCTGATTTCTTGTCCTGTGATAAAAAGCCTTCTGTTTCGAAAGCCAAACCTCTCAGGGGAGCATTTGCAACTGTCTGGCACCATTTTTGAGTGAATTCCCAAAAGTCCCATTTTTGATGAAATTGTGACCCCGGGGCTTAGGTATTTTTTCAAAAAAAAAATTTCTCCCGGTTAAGTTGTCGGGGCTGATTTCTTGTCCTGTGATAAAAAGCCTTCTGTTTCGACCGCCAAACCTCTCAGGGGAGCATTTGCAACCGTCTGGCACCATTTTTGAGTGAATTCCCAAAAGTCCCATTTTTGATGAAATTGTGACCCCGGGGCTTAGGGATTTTTTCAAAAAAAATTGTTTCAGCCAGTGAAGTTGTTGGTGGCTGATTTCTTGTCCTATGATAAAAAGCCTTCTGTTTCGACCGCCAAACCTCTCGGGGGAGCATTTGCAACCGTCTGGACCATTTTTGAGTGAATTCCCAAAAGTCCCATTTTTGATGAAATTGTGACTCCGGGGCTTAGGGATTTTTTCAAAAAAATCTTTTTCTGCCGGTGAAGTTGTCGAGGTCTGATTTCTTTTCCTGTGATAAAAAGCCTTCTGTTTCGAAGGCCAAACCTCTCAGGTGAGCATTTGCAACCGTCTGGCACCATTTTTGAGTGAATTCCCAAAAGTCACATTTTTGATGAAATTGTGACCCCGGGGCTTAGGGATTTTTTTTAAAAAAAAATTTCTCCCGGTGAAGTTGTCGGGGGCTGATTTCTTGTCCTGTGATAAAAAGCCTTCTGTTTCGACCGCCAAACCTCTCAGGGGAGCATTTGCAACCGTCTGGCACCATTTTTGAGTGAATTCCCAAAAGCAGGTTTTTGATGATATTGTGACCCCGGGGATTAGGGATTTTTTCCAAAAAATCTTTTTCTGCCGGTGAAGTTGTTGGGGGCTGATTTCTTGTCCTGTGATAAAAAGCCTTCTGTTTCGACCGCCAAACCTCTCAGGGGAGCATTTGCAATGGTCTGGCACCATTTTTGAGTGAATTCCCAAAAGTCCCAATTTTGATGAAATTGTGACCCCGGGGCTTAGGGATTTTTTCAAAAATATTTGTTTCAGCCGGTGAAGTTGTCGAGGTCTGATTTCTTGTCCTGTGATAAAAAGCCTTCTGTTTCGACCGCCAAACCTCTCAGGGGAGCATTTGCAACCGTCTGGCACCATTTTTGAGTGAATTCCCAAAAGTCCCATTTTTGATGAAATTGTGACCCCGGGGCTTAGGGATTTTTTCAAAAAAAATTGTTTCAGCCAGTGAAGTTGTTGGTGGCTGATTTCTTGTCCTATGATAAAAAGCCTTCTGTTTCGACCGCCAAACCTCTCGGGGGAGCATTTGCAACCGTCTGGACCATTTTTGAGTGAATTCCCAAAAGTCCCATTTTTGATGAAATTGTGACTCCGGGGCTTAGGGATTTTTTCAAAAAAATCTTTTTCTGCCGGTGAAGTTGTCGAGGTCTGATTTCTTTTCCTGTGATAAAAAGCCTTCTGTTTCGAAGGCCAAACCTCTCAGGTGAGCATTTGCAACCGTCTGGCACCATTTTTGAGTGAATTCCCAAAAGTCACATTTTTGATGAAATTGTGACCCCGGGGCTTAGGGATTTTTTTAAAAAAAAAATTTCTCCCGGTGAAGTTGTCGGGGGCTGATTTCTTGTCCTGTGATAAAAAGCCTTCTGTTTCGACCGCCAAACCTCTCAGGGGAGCATTTGCAACCGTCTGGCACCATTTTTGAGTGAATTCCCAAAAGCAGGTTTTT
This sequence comes from Podarcis melisellensis, assembly GCF_964234715.1. Classification (NCBI taxonomy): domain Eukaryota; kingdom Metazoa; phylum Chordata; class Lepidosauria; order Squamata; family Lacertidae; genus Podarcis; species Podarcis melisellensis. Next base: position 83,973,381 of record NC_138537.1, read on the forward strand.
GATGATATTGTGACCCCGGGGATTAGGGATTTTTTCCAAAAAATCTTTTTCTGCCGGTGAAGTTGTTGGGGGCTGATTTCTTGTCCTGTGATAAAAAGCCTTCTGTTTCGACCGCCAAACCTCTCAGGGGAGCATTTGCAATGGTCTGGCACCATTTTTGAGTGAATTCCCAAAAGTCCCAATTTTGATGAAATTGTGACCCCGGGGCTTAGGGATTTTTTCAAAAATATTTGTTTCAGCCGGTGAAGTTGTCGAGGTCTGATTTCTTGTCCTGTGATAAAAAGCCTTCTGTTTCGAAGGCCAAACCTCTCAGGGGAGCATTTGCAACTGTCTGGCACCATTTTTTAGTGAATTCCCAAAAGTCAGATTTTTGATGAAATTGTGACCCCGGGGCTTAGGGATTTTTTCAAAAAAAAAATTTCTCCCGGTGAAGTTGTCGGGCGCTGATTTCTTGTCCTGTGATAAAAAGCCTTCTGTTTCGACCGCCAAACCTCTCAGGGGAGCATTTGCAACCGTCTGGCACCATTTTTGAGTGAATTCCCAAAAGTCAGATTTTTGCTGACATTGTGACCCCGGGGCTTAGGGATTTTTTCAAAAAAAGAATTTTCTGCCGGTGAAGTTGTCGAGGGCTGATTTCATGTCCTGTAATAAAAAGCCTTCTGTTTCGAAGGCCAAACCTCTCAGGGGAGCATTTGCAACCGTCTGGCACCACTTTTGAGTGAATTCCCAAAAGTCAGATTTTTGATGAAATTGTAACCCAGGGGATTAGGGATTTGTTCAAAAAAAAAAATTTCTGCAGGTGAAGTTGTCGAGGACTGATTTCTTGTCCTGTGATAAAAAGCCTTCTGTTTCGACCGCCAAACCTCTCAGGGGAGCATTTGCAACCGTCTGGCACCATTTTTGAGTGAATTCCCAAAAGTCCCATTTTTGATGAAATTGTGACCCCGGGGCTTAGGGATTTTTTCAAAAAAAAAATTTCTCCCGGTGAAGTTGTCGGGGGCTGATTTCTTGTCCTGTGATAAAAAGCCTTCTGTTTCAACTGCCAAACCTCTCAGGGGAGCATTTGCAACGGTCTGGCACCATTTTTGAGTGAATTCCCAAAAGTCCCATTTTTGATGAAATTGTGACCCGGGGCTTAGGGATTTTTTTTAAAAAAAAAAATTTTCTGCCGGTGAAGTTGTCGGGGGCTGATTTCTTGTCCTGTGATAAAAAGCCTTCTGTTTTGACCGCCAAACCTCTCAGGGGAGCATTTGCAACCGTCTGGCACCATTTTTGAGTGAATTCCCAAAAGTCCCATTTTTGATGAAATTGTGACCCCGGGGCATAGGGATTTTTTCAAAAAAATCTTTTTCTGCCGGTGAAGTTGTCGGGGGCTGATTTCTTGTCCTGTGATAAAAAGCCTTCTGTTTCGACCGCCAAACCTCTCAGGGGAGCATTTGGAACCGTCTGGCACCACTTTTGAGTGAATTCCCAAAAGTCAGATTTTTGATGAAATTGTAACCCCGGGGATTAGGGATTTTTTTTTTAAAAAAAAATTCTGCCGGTGAAGTTGTCGAGGACTGATTTCTTTTCCTGTGATAAAAAGCCTTCTGTTTCGACCGCCAAACCTCTCAGGGGAGCATTTGCAACCGTCTGGCACCATTTTTGAGTGAATTCCCAAAAGTCAGATTTTTGATGAAATTGTGACCCCGGGGATTAGGGATTTTTTCAAAAAAAATATTTCTGCCGGTTAAGTTGTCGGGGGCTGATTTCTTGTCCTGTGATAAAAAGCCTTCTGTTTTGACCGCCAAACCTCTCAGGGGAGCATTTGCAACCGTCTGGCACCATTTTTGAGTGAATTCCCAAAAGTCCCATTTTTGATGAAATAGTGACCCCGGGGATTAGGGATTTTTTCAAAAAAAATATTTCTGCCGGTAAAGTTGTCGGGGGCTGATTTCTTGTCCTGTGATAAAAAGCCTTCTGTTTTGACCGCCAAACCTCTCAGGGGAGCATTTGCAACCGTCTGGCACCATTTTTGAGTGAATTCCCAAAAGTCCCATTTTTGATGAAATAGTGACCCCGGGGCTTAGGGATTTTTTCAAAAAAATCTTTTTCTGCCGGTGAAGTTGTCGAGGTCTGATTTCTTGTCCTGTGATAAAAAGCCTTCTGTTTCGAAGGCCAAACCTCTCAGGGGAGCATATGCAACCGTCTGGCACCATTTTTGAGTGAATTCCTAAAAGTCAGATTTTTGATGAAATTGTGACCCCGGGGCTTAGGGATTTTTTTTTAAAAAAAATTTCTCCCGGTGAAGTTGTCGGGGGCTGATTTCTTGTCCTGTGATAAAAAGCCTTCTGTTTCGACCGCCAAACCTCTCAGGGGAGCATTTGCAACCGTCTGGCACCATTTTTGAGTGAATTCCCAAAAGCAGGTTTTTGATGACATTGTGACCCCGGGGCTTAGGGATTTTTTCAAAAAAAGAATTTTCTGCCGGTGAAGTTGTCGGGCGCTGATTTCTTGTCCTGTGATAAAAAGCCTTCTGTTTCGACCGCCAAACCTCTCAGGAGAGCATTTGCAACCGTCTGGCACCATTTTTGAGTGAATTCCCAAAAGTCAGATTTTTGATGACATTGTGACCCCGGGGCTTAGGGATTTTTTCAAAAAAAGAATTTTCTGCCGGTGAAGTTGTCGGGGGCTGATTTCTTGTCCTGTGATAAAAAGCCTTCTGTTTCGACCGCCAAACCTCTCAGGGGAGCATTTGCAACCGTCTGGCACCATTTTTGAGTGAATTCCCAAAAGTCCCATTTTTGATGAAATTGTGACCCCGGGGCATAGGGATTTTTTCAAAAAAATCTTTTTCTGCCGGTGAAGTTGTTGGGGGCTGATTTCTTGTCCTGTGATAAAAAGCCTTCTGTTTCGACCGCCAAACCTCTCAGGGGAGCATTTGCAACGGTCTGGCACCATTTTTGAGTGAATTCCCAAAAGTCCCATTTTTGATGAAATTGTGACCCCGGGGCTTAGGGATTTTTTCAAAAATATTTGTTTCTGCCGGTGAAGTTGTCGGGGGCTGATTTCTTGTCCTGTGATAAAAAGCCTTCTGTTTCGACCGCCAAACCTCTCAGGGGAGCATTTGCAACCGTCTGGCACCATTTTTGAGTGAATTCCCAAAAGTCCCATTTTTGATGAAATTGTGACCCCGGGGCATAGGGATTTTTTCAAAAAAATCTTTTTCTGCCGGTGAAGTTGTCGAGGGCTGATTTCATGTCCTGTGATAAAAAGCCTTCTGTTTCGAAGGCCAAACCTCTCAGGGGAGCATTTGCAACCGTCTGGCACCACTTTTGAGTGAATTCCCAAAAGTCAGATTTTTGATGAAATTGTGACCCCGGGGCTTAGGGATTTTTTTCAAAAAAAATATTTCTGCCGGTTAAGTTGTCGGGGGCTGATTTCTTGTCCTGTGATAAAAAGCCTTCTGTTTCGACCGCCAAACCTCTCAGGGGAGCATTTGCAACCGTCTGGCACCATTTTTGAGTGAATTCCCAAAAGTCACATTTTTGATGAAATTGTGACCCCGGGGCTTAGGGATTTTTTCAAAAAAATCTTTTTCTGCCGGTGAAGTTGTTGGGGGCTGATTTCTTGTCCTGTGATAAAAAGCCTTCTGTTTCGACCGCCAAACCTCTCAGGGGAGCATTTCCAACGGTCTGGCACCATTTTTGAGTGAATTCCCAAAAGTCCCATTTTTGATGAAATTGTGACCCTGGGGCTTAGGGGTTTTTTCAAAAATATTTGTTTCTGCCGGTGAAGTTGTCGAGGTCTGATTTCTTGTCCTGTGATAAAAAGCCTTCTGTTTCGAAGGCCAAACCTCTCAGGGGAGCATTTGCAACTGTCTGGCACCATTTTTGAGTGAATTCCCAAAAGTCAGATTTTTGATGAAATTGTGACCCCGGGGCTTAGGGATTTTTTCAAAAAAAAAAATTCTCCCGGTGAAGTTGTCGCGCGCTGATTTCTTGTCCTGTGATAAAAAGCCTTCTGTTTCGACCGCCAAACCTCTCAGGGGAGCATTTGCAACCGTCTGGCACCATTTTTGAGTGAATTCCCAAAAGTCAGATTTTTGATGTCATTGTGACCCCGGGGCTTAGGGATTTTTTCAAAAAAAGAATTTTCTGCCGGTGAAGTTGTCGGGGGCTGATTTCTTGTCCTGTGATAAAAAGCCTTCTGTTTCGACCGCCAAACCTCTCAGGGGAGCATTTGCAACGGTCTGGCACCATTTTTGAGTGAATTCCCAAAAGTCCCATTTTTGATGAAATTGTGACCCCGGGGCTTAGGGATTTTTTCATAAAAATCTTTTTCTGCCGGTGAAGTTGTCGGGGGCTGATTTCTTGTCCTGTGATAAAAAGCCTTCTGTTTCGACCGCCAAACCTCTCAGGGGAGCATTTGCAACCGTCTGGCACCATTTTTGAGTGAATTCCCAAAAGTCCCATTTTTGATGAAATTGTGACCCCGGGGCATAGGGATTTTTTCAAAAAAATCTTTTTCTGCCGGTGAAGTTGTCGAGGGCTGATTTCATGTCCTGTGATAAAAAGCCTTCTGTTTCGAAGGCCAAACCTCTCAGGGGAGCATTTGGAACCGTCTGGCACCACTTTTGAGTGAATTCCCAAAAGTCAGATTTTTGATGAAATTGTAACCCTGGGGATTAGGGATTTTTTCAAAAAAAAAAATTCTGCCGGTGAAGTTGTCGAGGACTGATTTCTTTTCCTGTGATAAAAAGCCTTCTGTTTCGACCGCCAAACCTCTCAGGGGAGCATTTGCAACCGTCTGGCACCATTTTTGAGTGAATTCCGAAAAGTCCCATTTTTGATGAAATTGTGACCCCGGGGCTTAGGGATTTTTTCATAAAAATCTTTTTCTGCCGGTGAAGTTGTCGGGGGCTGATTTCTTGTCCTGTGATAAAAAGCCTTCTGTTTCGACCGCCAAACCTCTCAGGGGAGCATTTGCAACCGTCTGGCACCATTTTTGAGTGAATTCCCAAAAGTCCCATTTTTGATGAAATTGTGACCCCGGGGCATAGGGATTTTTTCAAAAAAATCTTTTTCTGCCGGTGAAGTTGTCGAGGGCTGATTTCATGTCCTGTGATAAAAAGCCTTCTGTTTCGAAGGCCAAACCTCTCAGGGGAGCATTTGGAACCGTCTGGCACCACTTTTGAGTGAATTCCCAAAAGTCAGATTTTTGATGAAATTGTAACCCTGGGGATTAGGGATTTTTTCAAAAAAAAAAATTCTGCCGGTGAAGTTGTCGAGGACTGATTTCTTTTCCTGTGATAAAAAGCCTTCTGTTTCGACCGCCAAACCTCTCAGGGGAGCATTTGCAACCGTCTGGCACCATTTTTGAGTGAATTCCGAAAAGTCACATTTTTGATGAAATTGTGACCCCGGGGCTTAGGGATTTTTTCAAAAAAATCTTTTTCTGCCGGTGAAGTTGTTGGGGGCTGATTTCTTGTCCTGTGATAAAAAGCCTTCTGTTTCGACCGCCAAACCTCTCAGGGGAGCATTTGCAACGGTCTGGCACCATTTTTGAGTGAATTCCCAAAAGTCCCATTTTTGATGAAATTGTGACCCCGGGGCTAAGGGATTTTTTCAAAAAAATCTTTTTCTGCCGGTGAAGTTGTCGAGGTCTGATTTCTTGTCCTGTGATAAAAAGCCTTCTGTTTCGAAGGCCATACCTCTCAGGGGAGCATTTGCAACTGTCTGGCACCATTTTTGAGTGAATTCCCAAAAGTCAGATTTCTGATGAAATTGTGACCCCGGGGCTTAGGGATTTTTTCAAAAAAAAAAATTTCTCCCGGTGAAGTTGTCGGGCGCTGATTTCTTGTCCTGTGATAAAAAGCCTTCTGTTTCGAACGCCAAACCTCTCGGGGGAGCATTTTCAACCGTCTGGCACCATTTTTGAGTGAATTCCCAAAAGTCAGATTTTTGATGACATTGTGACCCCGGGGCTTAGGGATTTTTTCAAAAAAAGAATTTTCTGCCGGTGAAGTTGTCGGGGGCTGATTTCTTGTCCTGTGATAAAAAGCCTTCTGTTTCGACCGCCAAACCTCTCAGGGGAGCATTTGCAACCGTCTGGCACCATTTTTGAGTGAATTCCCAAAAGTTCCATTTTTGATGAAATTGTGACCCCGGGGCTTAGGGATTTTTTCAAAAATATTTGTTTCTGCCGGTGAAGTTGTCGGGGGCTGATTTCTTGTCCTGTGATAAAAAGCCTTCTGTTTCGACCGCCAAACCTCTCAGGGGAGCATTTGCAACCGTCTGGCACCATTTTTGAGTGAATTCCGAAAAGTCACATTTTTGATGAAATTGTGACCCCGGGGCTTAGGGATTTTTTCAAAAAAATATTTTTCTGCCGGTGAAGTTGTTGGGGGCTGATTTCTTGTCCTGTGATAAAAAGCCTTCTGTTTCGACCGCCAAACCTCTCAGGGGAGCATTTGCAACGGTCTGGCACCATTTTTGAGTGAATTCCCAAAAGTCCCATTTTTGATGAAATTGTGACCCCGGGGCTTAGGGATTTTTTCAAAAAAATCTTTTTCTGCCGGTGAAGTTGTCGAGGGCTGATTTCTTGTCCTGTGATAAAAAGCCTTCTGTTTCGAAGGCCAAACCTCTCAGGGGAGCATTTGCAACTGTCTGGCACCATTTCTGAGTGAATTCCCAAAAGTCAGATTTTTGATGAAATTGTGACCCCGGGGCTTAGGGATTTTTTCAAAAAAAAAAATTCTCCCGGTGAAGTTGTCGGGCGCTGATTTCTTGTCCTGTGATAAAAAGCCTTCTGTTTCGAACGCCAAACCTCTCGGGGGAGCATTTTCAACCGTCTGGCACCATTTTTGAGTGAATTCCCAAAAGTCAGATTTTTGATGACATTGTGACCCCGGGGCGTAGGGATTTTTTCAAAAAAAGAATTTTCTGCCAGTGAAGTTGTCGGGGGCTGATTTCTTGTCCTGTGATAAAAAGCCTTCTGTTTCGACCGCCAAACCTCTCAGGGGAGCATTTGCAACCGTCTGGCACCATTTTTGAGTGAATTCCCAAAAGTTCCATTTTTGATGAAATTGTGACCCCGGGGCTTAGGGATTTTTTCAAAAAAATTTGTTTCACCCAGTGAAGTTGTAGGGGGCTGATTTCTTGTCCTGTGATAAAAAGCCTTCTGTTTCGACCGCCAAACCTCTCAGGGGAGCATTTGCAACCGTCTGGCACCATTTTTGAGTGAATTCCCAAAAGTCCCATTTTTGATGAAATTGTGACCCCGGGGCATAGGGATTTTTTCAAAAAAATCTTTTTCTGCCGGTGAAGTTGTCGAGGGCTGATTTCATGTCCTGTGATAAAAAGCCTTCTGTTTCGAAGGCCAAACCTCTCAGGGGAGCATTTGCAACCGTCTGGCACCACTTTTGAGTGAATTCCCAAAAGTCAGATTTTTGATGAAATTGTAACCCCGGGGATTAGGGATTTTTTCAAAAAAAAAAATTTCTGCCGGTGAAGTTGTCGAGGACTGATTTCTTGTCCTGTGATAAAAAGCCTTCTGTTTCGACCGCCAAACCTCTCAGGGGAGCATTTGCAACCGTCTGGCACCATTTTTGAGTGAATTCCCAAAAGTCAGATTTTTGATGAAATTGTGACCCCGGGGCTTAGGGATTTTTTCAAAAAAAATATTTCTGCCGGTTAAGTTGTCGGGGGCTGATTTCTTGTCCTGTGATAAAAAGCCTTCTGTTTTGACCGCCAAACCTCTCAGGGGAGCATTTGCAACGGTCTGGCACCATTTTTGAGTGAATTCCCAAAAGTCCCATTTTTGATGAAATTGTGACCCCGGGGCTTAGGGATTTTTTCAAAAAAATCTTTTTCTGCCGGTGAAGTTGTTGGGGGCTGATTTCTTGTCCTGTGATAAAAAGCCTTCTGTTTCGACCGCCAAACCTCTCAGGGGAGCATTTGCAACGGTCTGGCACCATTTTTGAGTGAATTCCCAAAAGTCCCATTTTTGATGAAATTGTGACCCCGGGGCTTAGGGATTTTTTCAAAAATATTTGTTTCTGCCGGTGAAGTTGTCGGGGGCTGATTTCTTGTCCTGTGATAAAAAGCCTTCTGTTTCGACCGCCAAACCTCTCAGGGGAGCATTTGCAACCGTCTGGCACCATTTTTGAGTGAATTCCCAAAAGTCCCATTTTTGATGAAATTGTGACCCCGGGGCATAGGGATTTTTTCAAAAAAATCTTTTTCTGCCGGTGAAGTTGTCGAGGGCTGATTTCATGTCCTGTGATAAAAAGCCTTCTGTTTCGAAGGCCAAACCTCTCAGGGGAGCATTTGCAACCGTCTGGCACCACTTTTGAGTGAATTCCCAAAAGTCAGATTTTTGATGAAATTGTGACCCCGGGGCTTAGGGATTTTTTTCAAAAAAAATATTTCTGCCGGTTAAGTTGTCGGGGGCTGATTTCTTGTCCTGTGATAAAAAGCCTTCTGTTTCGACCGCCAAACCTCTCAGGGGAGCATTTGCAACCGTCTGGCACCATTTTTGAGTGAATTCCCAAAAGTCACATTTTTGATGAAATTGTGACCCCGGGGCTTAGGGATTTTTTCAAAAAAATCTTTTTCTGCCGGTGAAGTTGTTGGGGGCTGATTTCTTGTCCTGTGATAAAAAGCCTTCTGTTTCGACCGCCAAACCTCTCAGGGGAGCATTTGCAACGGTCTGGCACCATTTTTGAGTGAATTCCCAAAAGTCCCATTTTTGATGAAATTGTGACCCTGGGGCTTAGGGGTTTTTTTCAAAAATATTTGTTTCTGCCGGTGAAGTTGTCGAGGTCTGATTTCTTGTCCTGTGATAAAAAGCCTTCTGTTTCGACGGCCAAACCTCTCAGGGGAGCATTTGCAACTGTCTGGCACCATTTTTGAGTGAATTCCCAAAAGTCAGATTTTTGATGAAATTGTGACCCCGGGGCTTAGGGATTTTTTCAAAAAAAAAAATTCTCCCGGTGAAGTTGTCGCGCGCTGATTTCTTGTCCTGTGATAAAAAGCCTTCTGTTTCGACCGCCAAACCTCTCAGGGGAGCATTTGCAACCGTCTGGCACCATTTTTGAGTGAATTCCCAAAAGTCAGATTTTTGATGACATTGTGACCCCGGGGCTTAGGGATTTTTTCAAAAAAAGAATTTTCTGCCGGTGAAGTTGTCGGGGGCTGATTTCTTGTCCTGTGATAAAAAGCCTTCTGTTTCGACCGCCAAACCTCTCAGGGGAGCATTTGCAACCGTCTGGCACCATTTTTGAGTGAATTCCCAAAAGTCCCATTTTTGATGAAATTGTGACCCCGGGGCTTAGGGATTTTTTCATAAAAATCTTTTTCTGCTGGTGAAGTTGTCGGGGGCTGATTTCTTGTCCTGTGATAAAAAGCCTTCTGTTTCGACCGCCAAACCTCTCAGGGGAGCATTTGCAACCGTCTGGCACCATTTTTGAGTGAATTCCCAAAAGTCCCATTTTTGATGAAATTGTGACCCCGGGGCATAGGGATTTTTTCAAAAAAATCTTTTTCTGCCGGTGAAGTTGTCGAGGGCTGATTTCATGTCCTGTGATAAAAAGCCTTCTGTTTCGAAGGCCAAACCTCTCAGGGGAGCATTTGGAACCGTCTGGCACCACTTTTGAGTGAATTCCCAAAAGTCAGATTTTTGATGAAATTGTAACCCTGGGGATTAGGGATTTTTTCAAAAAAAAAAATTCTGCCGGTGAAGTTGTCGAGGACTGATTTCTTGTCCTGTGATAAAAAGCCTTCTGTTTCGACCGCCAAACCTCTCAGGGGAGCATTTGCAACCGTCTGGCACCATTTTTGAGTGAATTCCGAAAAGTCACATTTTTGATGAAATTGTGACCCCGGGGCTTAGGGATTTTTTCAAAAAAATCTTTTTCTGCCGGTGAAGTTGTTGGGGGCTGATTTCTTGTCCTGTGATAAAAAGCCTTCTGTTTCGACCGCCAAACCTCTCAGGGGAGCATTTGCAACAGTCTGGCACCATTTTTGAGTGAATTCCCAAAAGTCCCATTTTTGATGAAATTGTGACCCCGGGGCTTAGGGATTTTTTCAAAAAAATCTTTTTCTGCCGGTGAAGTTGTCGAGGTCTGATTTCTTGTCCTGTGATAAAAAGCCTTCTGTTTCGAAGGCCATACCTCTCAGGGGAGCATTTGCAACTGTCTGGCACCATTTTTGAGTGAATTCCCAAAAGTCAGATTTCTGATGAAATTGTGACCCCGGGGCTTAGGGATTTTTTCAAAAAAAAAAATTTCTCCCGGTGAAGTTGTCGGGCGCTGATTTCTTGTCCTGTGATAAAAAGCCTTCTGTTTCGAACGCCAAACCTCTCGGGGGAGCATTTTCAACCGTCTGGCACCATTTTTGAGTGAATTCCCAAAAGTCAGATTTTTGATGACATTGTGACCCCGGGGCTTAGGGATTTTTTCAAAAAAAGAATTTTCTGCCGGTGAAGTTGTCGGGGGCTGATTTCTTGTCCTGTGATAAAAAGCCTTCTGTTTCGACCGCCAAACCTCTCAGGGGAGCATTTGCAACCGTCTGGCACCATTTTTGAGTGAATTCCCAAAAGTTCCATTTTTGATGAAATTGTGACCCCGGGGCTTAGGGATTTTTTCAAAAAAATCTTTTTCTGCCGGTGAAGTTGTTGGGGGCTGATTTCTTGTCCTGTGATAAAAAGCCTTCTGTTTCGACCGCCAAACCTCTCAGGGGAGCATTTGCAACGGTCTGGCACCATTTTTGAGTGAATTCCCAAAAGTCCCATTTTTGATGAAATTGTGACCCTGGGGCTTAGGGGTTTTTTCAAAAATATTTGTTTCTGCCGGTGAAGTTGTCGAGGTCTGATTTCTTGTCCTGTGATAAAAAGCCTTCTGTTTCGAAGGCCAAACCTCTCAGGGGAGCATTTGCAACTGTCTGGCACCATTTTTGAGTGAATTCCCAAAAGTCAGATTTTTGATGAAATTGTGACCCCGGGGCTTAGGGATTTTTTCAAAAAAAAAAATTCTCCCGGTGAAGTTGTCGCGCGCTGATTTCTTGTCCTGTGATAAAAAGCCTTCTGTTTCGACCGCCAAACCTCTCAGGGGAGCATTTGCAACGGTCTGGCACCATTTTTGAGTGAATTCCCAAAAGTCAGATTTTTGATGACATTGTGACCCCGGGGCTTAGGGATTTTTTCAAAAAAAGAATTTTCTGCCGGTGAAGTTGTCGGGGGCTGATTTCTTGTCCTGTGATAAAAAGCCTTCTGTTTCGACCGCCAAACCTCTCAGGGGAGCATTTGCAACGGTCTGGCACCATTTTTGAGTGAATTCCCAAAAGTCCCATTTTTGATGAAATTGTGACCCCGGGGCTTAGGGATTTTTTCATAAAAATCTTTTTCTGCCGGTGAAGTTGTCGGGGGCTGATTTCTTGTCCTGTGATAAAAAGCCTTCTGTTTCGACCGCCAAACCTCTCAGGGGAGCATTTGCAACCGTCTGGCACCATTTTTGAGTGAATTCCCAAAAGTCCCATTTTTGATGAAATTGTGACCCCGGGGCATAGGGATTTTTTCAAAAAAATCTTTTTCTGCCGGTGAAGTTGTCGAGGGCTGATTTCATGTCCTGTGATAAAAAGCCTTCTGTTTCGAAGGCCAAACCTCTCAGGGGAGCATTTGGAACCGTCTGGCACCACTTTTGAGTGAATTCCCAAAAGTCAGATTTTTGATGAAATTGTAACCCTGGGGATTAGGGATTTTTTCAAAAAAAAAAATTCTGCCGGTGAAGTTGTCGAGGACTGATTTCTTGTCCTGTGATAAAAAGCCTTCTGTTTCGACCGCCAAACCTCTCAGGGGAGCATTTGCAACCGTCTGGCACCATTTTTGAGTGAATTCCGAAAAGTCACATTTTTGATGAAATTGTGACCCCGGGGCTTAGGGATTTTTTCAAAAAAATCTTTTTCTGCCGGTGAAGTTGTTGGGGGCTGATTTCTTGTCCTGTGATAAAAAGCCTTCTGTTTCGACCGCCAAACCTCTCAGGGGAGCATTTGCAACAGTCTGGCACCATTTTTGAGTGAATTCCCAAAAGTCCCATTTTTGATGAAATTGTGACCCCGGGGCTTAGGGATTTTTTCAAAAAAATCTTTTTCTGCCGGTGAAGTTGTCGAGGTCTGATTTCTTGTCCTGTGATAAAAAGCCTTCTGTTTCGAAGGCCATACCTCTCACGGGAGCATTTGCAACTGTCTGGCACCATTTTTGAGTGAATTCCCAAAAGTCAGATTTCTGATGAAATTGTGACCCCGGGGCTTAGGGATTTTTTCAAAAAAAAAAATTTCTCCCGGTGAAGTTGTCGGGCGCTGATTTCTTGTCCTGTGATAAAAAGCCTTCTGTTTCGAACGCCAAACCTCTCGGGGGAGCATTTTCAACCGTCTGGCACCATTTTTGAGTGAATTCCCAAAAGTCAGATTTTTGATGACATTGTGACCCCGGGGCTTAGGGATTTTTTCAAAAAAAGAATTTTCTGCCGGTGAAGTTGTCGGGGGCTGATTTCTTGTCCTGTGATAAAAAGCCTTCTGTTTCGACCGCCAAACCTCTCAGGGGAGCATTTGCAACCGTCTGGCACCATTTTTGAGTGAATTCCCAAAAGTTCCATTTTTGATGAAATTGTGACCCCGGGGCTTAGGGATTTTTTCAAAAATATTTGTTTCTGCCGGTGAAGTTGTCGGGGGCTGATTTCTTGTCCTGTGATAAAAAGCCTTCTGTTTCGACCGCCAAACCTCTCAGGGGAGCATTTGCAACCGTCTGGCACCATTTTTGAGTGAATTCCGAAAAGTCACATTTTTGATGAAATTGTGACCCCGGGGCTTAGGGATTTTTTCAAAAAAATATTTTTCTGCCGGTGAAGTTGTTGGGGGCTGATTTCTTGTCCTGTGATAAAAAGCCTTCTGTTTCGACCGCCAAACCTCTCAGGGGAGCATTTGCAACGGTCTGGCACCATTTTTGAGTGAATTCCCAAAAGTCCCATTTTTGATGAAATTGTGACCCCGGGGCTTAGGGATTTTTTCAAAAAAATCTTTTTCTGCCGGTGAAGTTGTCGAGGTCTGATTTCTTGTCCTGTGATAAAAAGCCTTCTGTTTCGAAGGCCATACCTCTCAGGGGAGCATTTGCAACTGTCTGGCACCATTTTTGAGTGAATTCCCAAAAGTCAGATTTCTGATGAAATTGTGACCCCGGGGCTTAGGGATTTTTTCAAAAAAAAAAAATTTCTCCCGGTGAAGTTGTCGGGCGCTGATTTCTTGTCCTGTGATAAAAAGCCTTCTGTTTCGAACGCCAAACCTCTCGGGGGAGCATTTTCAACCGTCTGGCACCATTTTTGAGTGAATTCCCAAAAGTCAGATTTTTGATGACATTGTGACCCCGGGGCTTAGGGATTTTTTCAAAAAAAGAATTTTCTGCCGGTGAAGTTGTCGGGGGCTGATTTCTTGTCCTGTGATAAAAAGCCTTCTGTTTCGACCGCCAAACCTCTCAGGGGAGCATTTGCAACCGTCTGGCACCATTTTTGAGTGAATTCCCAAAAGTTCCATTTTTGATGAAATTGTGACCCCGGGGCTTAGGGATTTTTTCAAAAATATTTGTTTCTGCCGGTGAAGTTGTCGGGGGCTGATTTCTTGTCCTGTGATAAAAAGCCTTCTGTTTCGACCGCCAAACCTCTCAGGGGAGCATTTGCAACCGTCTGGCACCATTTTTGAGTGAATTCCGAAAAGTCACATTTTTGATGAAATTGTGACCCCGGGGCTTAGGGATTTTTTCAAAAAAATATTTTTCTGCCGGTGAAGTTGTTGGGGGCTGATTTCTTGTCCTGTGATAAAAAGCCTTCTGTTTCGACCGCCAAACCTCTCAGGGGAGCATTTGCAACGGTCTGGCACCATTTTTGAGTGAATTCCCAAAAGTCCCATTTTTGATGAAATTGTGACCCCGGGGCTTAGGGATTTTTTCAAAAAAATCTTTTTCTGCCGGTGAAGTTGTCGAGGGCTGATTTCTTGTCCTGTGATAAAAAGCCTTCTGTTTCGAAGGCCAAACCTCTCAGGGGAGCATTTGCAACCGTCTGGCACCACTTTTGAGTGAATTCCCAAAAGTCAGATTTTTGATGAAATTGTAACCCCGGGGATTAGGGATTTTTTCAAAAAAAAAAATTTCTGCCGGTGAAGTTGTCGAGGACTGATTTCTTGTCCTGTGATAAAAAGCCTTCTGTTTCGACCGCCAAACCTCTCAGGGGAGCATTTGCAACCGTCTGGCACCATTTTTGAGTGAATTCCCAAAAGTCAGATTTTTGATGAAATTGTGACCCCGGGGCTTAGGGATTTTTTCAAAAAAAATATTTCTGCCGGTTAAGTTGTCGGGGGCTGATTTCTTGTCCTGTGATAAAAAGCCTTCTGTTTTGACCGCCAAACCTCTCAGGGGAGCATTTGCAACGGTCTGGCACCATTTTTGAGTGAATTCCCAAAAGTCCCATTTTTGATGAAATTGTGACCCCGGGGCTTAGGGATTTTTTCAAAAAAATCTTTTTCTGCCGGTGAAGTTGTTGGGGGCTGATTTCTTGTCCTATGATAAAAAGCCTTCTGTTTCGACCGCCAAACCTCTCGGGGGAGCATTTGCAACCGTCTGGACCATTTTTGAGTGAATTCCCAAAAGTCCCATTTTTGATGAAATTGTGACCCCGGGGCTTAGGGATTTTTTCAAAAAAATCTTTTTCTGCCGGTGAAGTTGTTGAGGTCTGATTTCTTGTCCTGTGATAAAAAGCCTTCTGTTTCGAAGGCCAAACCTCTCAGGGGAGCATTTGCAACCGTCTGGCACCATTTTTGAGTGAATTCCCAAAAGTCAGATTTTTGATGAAATTGTGACCCCGGGGCTTAGGGATTTTTTCAAAAAAAAAATTTCTGCCGGTGAAGTTGTCGGGGGCTGATTTCTTGTCCTGTGATAAAAAGCCTTCTGTTTCGACCGCCAAACCTCTCAGGGGAGCATTTGCAACCGCCTGGCACCATTTATGAGTGGAATGCCAAAAGTCATATTTTTGATGAAATTGTGACCCTGGGGCGTAGGGATTTTTTCAAAAAAATCTTTTTCAACCGGTTAAGTTGTTGGGGGCTGATTTCTTGTCCTGTGATAAAAAGCCTTCTGCTTCGACCGCCAAACCTCTCAGGGGAGCATTTGCAACCGTCTGGACAATTTTTGAGTGAATTCCCAAAAGTCCCATTTTTGATGAAATTGTGACCCCGGGGCTTAGGGATTCTTTCAAAAAAATCTTTTTCTGCCGGTGAAGTTGTCGAGGGCTGATTTCTTGTCCTGTGATAAAAAGCCTTCTGTTTCGACCGCCAAACCTCTCAGGGGAGCATTTGCAACCGCCTGGCACCATTTATGAGTGGAATGCCAAAAGTCATATTTATGATGAAATTGTGACCCCGGGGCTTAGGGATTTTTCCAAAAAAATCTTTTTCTGCCGGTGAAGTTGTCGAGGGCTGATTTCATGTCCTGTGATAAAAAGCCTTCTGTTTCGAAGGCCAAACCTCTCAGGGGAGCATTTGCAACCGTCTGGCACCACTTTTGAGTGAATTCCCAAAAGTCAGATTTTTGATGAAATTGTGACCCCGGGGCTTAGGGATTTTTTCAAAAAAAATATTTCTGCCGGTTAAGTTGTCGGGGCTGAATTCTTGTCCTGTGATAAAAAGCCTTCTGTTTCGACCGCCAAACCTCTCGGGGGAGCATTTGCAACCGTCTGGACCATTTTTGAGTGAATTCCCAAAAGCAGGTGTTTGATGACATTGTGACCCCGGGGCTTAGGGATTTTTTCAAAAAAAGAATTTTCTGCCGGTGAAGTTGTTGGGGGCTGATTTCTTGTCCTGTGAAAAAAAGCCTTCTGTTTCGACTGCCAAACCTCTCAGGGGAGCATTTGCAACCGTCTGGCACCATTTTTGAGTGAATTCCCAAAAGTCCCATTTTTGATGAAATTGTGACCCCGGGGCTTAGGGATTTTTTCAAAAATATTTGTTTCTGCCGGTGAAGTTGTCGGGGGCTGATTTCTTGTCCTGTGATAAAAAGCCTTCTGTTTCGACCGCCAAACATCTCAGGGGAGCATTTGCAACCGTCTGACACCATTTTTGAGTGAATTCCCAAAAGTGAGATTTTTGATGAAATTGTGACCCCGGGGCTTAGGGATTTTTTCAAAAAAATCTTTTCTGCCGGTTAAGTTTTCGAGGGCTGATTTCTTGTCCTGTGATAAAAAGCCTTCTGTTTTGACCGCCACACCTCTCAGGGGAGCATTTGCAACCGTCTGGCACCATTTTTGAGTGAATTCCCAAAAGTCCCATTTTTGATGAAATTGTGACCCCTGGGCTTAGGGATTTTTTCAAAAAAAATTGTTTCAGCCAGTGAAGTTGTTGGGGGCTGATTTCTTGTCCTATGATAAAAAGCCTTCTGTTTCGACCGCCAAACCTCTCGGGGGAGCATTTGCAACCGTCTGGCACCATTTTTGAGTGAATTCCCAAAAGCAGGTTTTTGATGACATTGTGACCCCGGGGCTTAGGGATTTTTTCAAAAAAAGAATTTTCTGCCGGTGCAGTTGTCGGGGGCTGATTTCTTGTCCTGTGATAAAAAGCCTTCTGTTTTGACCGCCAAACCTCTCAGGGGAGCATTTGCAACCGTCTGGCACCATTTATGAGTGGAATGCCAAAAGTCATATTTTTGATGAAATTGTGACCCTGGGGCGTAAGGATTTTTTCAAAAAAATCTTTTTCAGCCGGTGAAGTTGTTGGGGGCTGATTTCTTGTCCTGTGATAAAAAGCCTTCTGTTTCGACCGCCAAACCTCTCAGGGGAGCATTTGCAACGGTCTGGCACCATTTTTGAGTGAATTCCCAAAAGTCCCATTTTTGATGAAATTGTGACCCCGGGGCATAGGGATTTTTTCAAAAAAATTTGTTTCAGCCGGTGAAGTTGTTGGGGGCTGATTTCTTGTCCTGTGATAAAAAGCCTTCTGTTTCGACCGCCAAACCTCTCAGGGGAGCATTTGCAACCGTCTGGCACCATTTTTGAGTGAATTCCCAAAAGTCAGATTTTTGATGAAATTGTAACCCCGGGGATTAGGGATTTTTTTTAAAAAAAAATTTCTGCCGGTGAAGTTGTCGAGGACTGTTTTCTTGTCCTGTGATAAAAAGCCTTCTGTTTCAACCGCCAAACCTCTCAGGGGAGCATTTGCAACCGTCTGGCACCATTTTTGAGTGAATTCCCAAAAGTCAGATTTTTGATGAAATTGTGACCCCGGGGCTTAGGGATTTTTTCAAAAAAAATATTTCTGCCGGTTAAGTTGTCGGGGGCTGATTTCTTGTCCTGTGATAAAAAGCCTTCTGTTTTGACCGCCAAACCTCTCAGGGGAGCATTTGCAACCGTCTGGAACCATTTTTGAGTGAATTCCCAAAAGTGAGATTTTTGATGAAATTGTGACCCCGGGGCTTAGGGATTTTTTCAAAAAAATCATTTTCTGCCGGTGAAGTTGTTGGGGGCTGATTTCTTGTCCTGTGATAAAAAGCCTTCTGTTTCGACCGCCAAACCTCCCAGGGGAGCATTTGCAACCGTCTGGCACCATTTTTGAGTGAATTCCCAAAAGTCCCATTTTTGATGAAATTGTGACCCCGGGGCTTAGGGATTTTCTCAAAAAAATCTTTTTCTGCCGGTGAAGTTGTCTGGGGCTGATTTCTTGTCCTGTGATAAAAAGCCTTCTGTTTCGACCGCCAAACCACTCAGGGGAGCATATGCAACCGTCTGGCACCATTTTTGAGTGAATTCCCAAAAGTCCCATTTTTGATGAAATTGTGACCCCGGGGCTTAGTGATTTTTTCAAAAAAAAAAATTCTGCCGGTGAAGTTGTTGGGGGCTGATTTCTTGTCCTGTGATAAAAAGCTTTCTTTTTCGACCGCCAAACCTCTCAGGGGAGCATTTGCAACCGTCTGGCACCATTTTTGAGTGAATTCCCAAAAGTCCCATTTTGATGAAATTGTGACCCCGGGGCTTAGGGATTTTTTCAAAAATATTTGTTTCAGCCGGTGAAGTTGTTGGGGGCTGATTTCTTTTCCTGTGATAAAAAGCCTTCTGTTTCGACCGCCAAACCTCTCAGGGGAGCATTTGCAACCGTCTGACACCATTTTTGAGTGAATTCCCAAAAGTGAGATTTTTGATGAAATTCTGACCCCGGGGCGTAGGGATTTTTTCACAAAAATCTTTTTCTGCCGGTGAAGTTGTCGAGGGCTGATTTCTTGTCCTGTGATAAAAAGCCTTCTGTTTTGACCGCCAAACCTCTCAGGGCAGCATTTGCAACCGTCTGGCACCATTTTTGAGTGAATTCCCAAAAGTCCCATTTTTGATGAAATTGTGACCCCGGGGCTTAGGGATTTTTTCACAAAAATCTTTTTCTGCCGGTGAAGTTGTCGGGGGCTGATTTCTTGTCCTGTGATAAAAAGCCTTCTGTTTCGACCGCCAAACCACTCAGGGCAGCATTTGCAACCGCCTGGCACCATTTTTGAGTGAATTCCCAAAAGTCCCATTTTTGATGAAATTGTGACCCCGGGGCTTAGGTATTTTTTCAAAAAAATCTTTTTCTGCCGGTGAAGTTGTTGGGGGCTGATTTCTTGTCCTGTGATAAAAAGCCTTCTGTTTCGACCGCCAACCCTCTCAGGGGAGCATTTGCAACGGTCTGGCACCATTTTTGAGTGAATTCCCAAAAGTCCCATTTTTGATGAAATTGTGACCCCGGGGCTTAGGGATTTTTTCAAAAATATTTGTTTCAGCCGGTGAAGTTGTCGGGGGCTGATTTCTTGTCCTGTGATAAAAAGCCTTCTGTTTCGACCGCCAAACCACTCAGGGGAGCATATGCAACCGTCTGGCACCATTTTTGAGTGAATTCCCAAAAGTCCCATTTTTGATGAAATTGTGACCCCGGGGCTTAGTGATTTTTTCAAAAAAAAAAAATTCTGCCGGTGAAGTTGTTGGGGGCTGATTTCTTGTCCTGTGATAAAAAGCTTTCTTTTTCGACCGCCAAACCTCTCAGGGGAGCATTTGCAACCGTCTGGCACCATTTTTGAGTGAATTCCCAAAAGTCCCATTTTGATGAAATTGTGACCCCGGGGCTTAGGGATTTTTTCAAAAATATTTGTATCAGCCGGTGAAGTTGTTGGGGGCTGATTTCTTTTCCTGTGATAAAAAGCCTTCTGTTTCGACCGCCAAACCTCTCAGGGGAGCATTTGCAACCGTCTGACACCATTTTTGAGTGAATTCCCAAAAGTGAGATTTTTGATGAAATTGTGACCCCGGGGCGTAGGGATTTTTTCAAAAAAATCTTTTTCTGCCGGTGAAGTTGTCGAGGGCTGATTTCTTGTCCTGTGATAAAAAGCCTTCTGTTTTGACCGCCAAACCTCTCAGGGCAGCATTTGCAACCGTCTGGCACCATTTTTGAGTGAATTCCCAAAAGTCCCATTTGTGATGAAATTGTGACCCCGGGGCTTAGGTATTTTTTCAAAAAAATCTTTTTCTGCCGTTGAAGTTGTTGGGGGCTGATTTCTTGTCCTGTGATAAAAAGCCTTCTGTTTCGACCGCCAACCCTCTCAGGGGAGCATTTGCAACGGTCTGGCACCATTTTTGAGTGAATTCCCAAAAGTCCCATTTTTGATGAAATTGTGACCCCGGGGCTTAGGGATTTTTTCAAAAATATTTGTTTCAGCCGGTGAAGTTGTCGGGGGCTGATTTCTTGTCCTGTGATAAAAAGCCTTCTGTTTCGACCGCCAAACCTCTCAGGGGAGCATTTGCAACCGTCTGACACCATTTTTGAGTGAATTCCCAAAAGTGAGATTTTTGATGAAATTGTGACCCCGGGGCTTAGGGATTTTTTCACAAAAATCTTTTTCTGCTGGTGAAGTTGTCGAGGGCTGATTTCTTGTCCTGTGATAAAAAGCCTTCTGTTTCGACCGCCAAACCTCTCAGGGCAGCATTTGCAACCGTCTGGCACCATTTTTGAGTGAATTCCCAAAAGTCCCATTTTTGATGAAAATGTGACCCCGGGGCTTAGGGATTTTTTCAAAAAAATTTGTTTCAGCCAGTGAAGTTGTTGGGGGCTGATTTCTTGTCCTATGATAAAAAGCCTTCTGTTTCGACCGCCAAACCTCTCGGGGGAGCATTTGCAACCGTCTGACACCATTTTTGAGTGAATTCCCAAAAGTCCCATTTTTGATGAAATTGTGACCCTGGGGCTTAGGGATTTTTTCAAAAAAATCTTTTCTGCCGGTGAAGTTGTCGATGGCTGATTTCTTGTCCTGTTATAAAAAGCCTTCTGTTTCGACCGCCAAACCTCTCAGGGGAGCATATGCAACCGTCTGGCACCATTTTTGAGTGAATTCCCAAAAGTCAGATTTTTGATGAAATTGTGACCCCGGGGCTTAGGGATTTTTTCAAAAAAATCTTTTTCTGCCGGTGAAGTTGTCGGGGGCTGATTTCTTGTCCTGTGATAAAAAGCCTTCTGTTTCGACCGCCAAACCTCTCAGGGGAGCATATGCAACCGTCTGGCACCATTTTTGAGTGAATTCCCAAAAGTCCCATTTTTGATGAAATTGTGACCCTGGGGCTTAGGGATTTTTTCAGAAAAAAAAAAATTCTGCCGGTGAAGTTGTTGGGGGCTGATTTCTTGTCCTGTGATAAAAAGCTTTCTTTTTCGACCGCCAAACCTCTCAGGGGAGCATATGCAACCGTCTGGCACCATTTTTGAGTGAATTCCCAAAAGTCCCATTTTTGATGAAATTGTGACCCTGGGGCTTAGGGATTTTTTCAGAAAAAAAAAATTCTGCCGGTGAAGTTGTTGGGGGCTGATTTCTTGTCCTGTGATAAAAAGCTTTCTTTTTCGACCGCCAAACCTCTCAGGGGAGCATTTGCAACGGTCTGGCACCATTTTTGAGTGAATTCCCAAAAGTCCCATTTTGATGAAATTGTGACCCCGGGGCTTAGGGATTTTTTCAAAAATATTTGTTTCAGCCGGTGAAGTTGTCGGGGGCTGATTTCTTGTCCTGTGATAAAAAGCCTTCTGTTTCGACCGCCAAACCTCTCAGGGCTGCATTTGCAACCGTCTGACACCATTTTTGAGTGAATTCCCAAAAGTGAGTTTTTTGATGAAATTGTGACCCCGGGGCTTAGGGATTTTTTCACAAAAATCTTTTTCTGCCGGTGAAGTTGTCGAGGGCTGATTTCTTGTCCTGTGATAAAAAGCCTTCTGTTTCGACCGCCAAACCTCTCAGGGCAGCATTTGCAACCGTCTGACACCATTTTTGAGTGAATTCCCAAAAGTCCCATTTTTGATGAAATTGTGACCCCGGGGCTTAGGGATTTTTTCAAAAAAAATTGTTTCAGCCAGTGAAGTTGTTGGGGGCTGATTTCTTGTCCTATGATAAAAAGCCTTCTGTTTCGACCGCCAAACCTCTCGGGGGAGCATTTGCAACCGTCTGGACCATTTTTGAGTGAATTCCCAAAAGTCCCATTTTTGATGAAATTGTGACCCCGGGGCTTAGGGATTTTTTCAAAAAAATCTTTTTCTGCCGTTGAAGTTGTCGATGGCTGATTTCTTGTCCTGTTATAAAAAGCCTTCTGTTTCGACCGCCAAACCTCTCAGGGGAGCATATGCAACCGTCTGGCACCATTTTTGAGTGAATTCCCAAAAGTCCCATTTTTGATGAAATTGTGACCCCGGGGCTTAGGGATTCTTTCAAAAAAATCTTTTTCTGCCGGTGAAGTTGTCGAGGGCTGATTTCTTGTCCTGTGATAAAAAGCCTTCTGTTTCGACCGCCAAACCTCTCAGGGGAGCATTTGCAACCGTCTGGCACCATTTTTGAGTGAATTCCCAAAAGTCCCATTTTTGATGAAATTGTGACCCCGGGGCTTAGGGATTCTTTCAAAAAAATCTTTTTCTGCCGGTGAAGTTGTCGAGGGCTGATTTCTTGTCCTGTGATAAAAAGCCTTCTGTTTCGACCGCCAAACCTCTCAGGGGAGCATTTGCAAACGCCTGGCACCATTTATGAGTGGAATGCCAAAAGTCATATTTATGATGAAATTGTGACCCTGGGGCGTAGGGATTTTTTCAAAAAAATCTTTTTCAGCCGGTGAAGTTGTTGGGGGCTGATTTCTTGTCCTGTGATAAAAAGCCTTCTGTTTCGACCGCCAAACCTCTCAGGGGAGCATTTGCAACCGTATGGCACCATTTTTGAGTGAATTCCCAAAAGTCCCATTTTTGATGAAATTGTGACCCCGGGGCTTAGGGATTTTTTCAAAAAAATTTGTTTCAGCCAGTGAAGTTGTTGGGGGCTGATTTCTTGTCCTGTGATAAAAAGCCTTCTGTTTCGACCGCCAAACCTCTCGGGGGAGCATTTGCAACCGTCTGGACCATTTTTGAGTGAATTCCCAAAAGTCCCATTTTTGATGAAATTGTGACCCCGGGTGTCAGAGCCACCCGTCTGGTCCCAGCTCACAAGAGACCCAACTCCAATCCGGTTTATTTACAGAAAGTCTTTATTGAAGATCATGGTTGCGTTTACATTCCATCTTTGTGACTCTACGTCTGTAACGTTAGACCGCTGAAGTCCCCTCTGAATCCGTACCTCCTCGGCACCAATTTAAGAGGCTTGTGCTGGACCACCTCTTCCTCTCCTTCCTTTTCCGCAGGGTCTTTCTGCCCCCCTGGGTTCCCCCTCGCCGGGACTCGCCCGAGGCTGAATCCTCTGATGCCTCTGCCCCCCTCCTTCTCGCTTTGGGGCTGGGCTCCTCCCCAGGGCTCTCCTCACTTCCGCGCGCCTCTACATTTAAACTTGGCTCGCGTACGTTGCTTCTGACCTTTCTCTCGACCGCTACACTGCTCCCGGTGCTACTCTCCACCCCCTCCGGCTGAGCGTCCTGCTCCGATCTCCTTCCCCTGTCTCCTTCTTGCTCTGCTCCCTCTGACACACTGGTAACTCCACCCCCTTCACTCCGTTCCGGCTGAGAAGCCGGCTCCGGTGTCCAACTCCCACTGGGGCTTCTCCCTTCGCTCCCCTGCTCCTCACTGCTTCCCCCTTGGCCTCCCTTTGGTCTGACCAGGGGGGCTCCCTTTTGGGAGTCCTCTGACTCACTGGACAGACTCATGGACGACCTTTGGTCATCGTCATCCTCCTCCTCATCTCTCTGGGATTCTTCCCCCTCGCTCTCTGTCTCCTCCCCCATCTGCTCTTCTCTCCCTGAAACCCTGACATCCATCCCCCCCTCGAAGCCCCCCCTTCCCCCCTCCCGCTCGGCGGGTGCCGGTTGTGGAAACTGCGGCTCTTCGGGGGTAGGCTCAGGATACAGGTCGTCTACGTCAATGTTCTCTGCTGGCAGTTCTGTGTATGTGTGTTCGAACTCGGGTTCTTCACCCAAAGCCATCTCAGTCTCTTCTTCCATTGCTACTTCCTCTGGTGCTGCCCGCCAAGGACCCATCTTCCACCTCTTACGCCATTCCTCCTCTGGTTGCTCCTCCCACCAATAAGGGGTTTCCGTGTCCACCCCCGAGCACGATCCCCTGGGCGGGCTTGATTCTGGTGTTCTTTCCTCGGAGGAAGAGAAACCCCTGAACGTGCTATCTGACAATGTGGGTGTGAAAAGCCAGTCATCAAAGTACTCAGCTGGCATGGGTCTATGTGGGAAAAGTGCATGGAACTCTTCCTTCAAAAGGGGTTCGTCTAACGCGTAGCCCGGCACCCAACTATTGGCAGTGGCTGGGGTGCCCTCTCTGGCGAGAAAGTATTCAACCCCCTCTTCCCCCCATCTCGAGTCCAGTATCTCTGTGACCTCGTTGAGGGGTTCGGCCCTAGGCGACCCCCCCCCCTTGGGTGACCCTTTGCGTGGGTCTGGTACTGTTTCTGACTCTTGAAACCTGTGCGGGGCCTTGTAGGGAGTGAGCACCGACCTATGAAAGACCGGGTGCACTCTGGAGCCTTCTGGAAGGGCCAGGCGAAATGCTACAGGATTGATCCTAGCCTCAACTTGGTATGGTCCTAGCTGCCTGTGTCCTAGCTTCTTCTTGGCTAACGATCTGGCTGGCATCGCTTGGGCCGCTAACCATACCCAGTCCCCCACCTGGATGTCCTCTCCCGCCCTTCTGTGTTTGTCCGCCTGCACCTTATAGGCTTGTTTGGCCAGCTCCAAATGTCTCCGCAGCTCCTCGTGCACCTCTTGCAACTCTGCTGCGAACTGGTCGGCCTCTTGAGGCACCCCCTCTCCTGGTGCTATAAGCCTCGGAAAGGTTCTGGGATGACGGCCATTGTTCGCGAAGAACGGCGTCACCCCGGTCGATGCGTGCTTTGTGTTGTTGTAGGCAAACTCAGCCATCGGCAGGTAGTCCACCCACGCTGCGGGTCGCTGATTGGCGTAACACCTCAGGTACTGCTGCATGATCGCGTTGACCCTCTCTGCTTGGCCGTTGGTCTGTGGATGTCTCGCCGACGCTAGGTCGATCTTGACGCTCTCTGTCTCCTCCCCCATCTGCTCTTCTCTCCCTGAAACCCTGACACCGGGGCTTAGGGATTTTTTCAAAAAAATCTTTTTCTGCCGGTGAAGTTGTCGATGGCTGATTTCTTGTCCTGTTATAAAAAGCCTTCTGTTTCGACCGCCAAACCTCTCAGGGGAGCATTTGCAACCGTCTGGCACCATTTTTGAGTGAATTCCCAAAAGTCAGATTTTTGATGAAATTGTGCCCCGGGGTCACAATTTCATCAAAAATGGGACTTTTGGGAATTTTTCAAAAAAAAAAAATTCTGCCGGTGAAGTTGTTGGGGGCTGAATTCTTGTCCTGTGATAAAAAGCTTTCTTTTTCGACCGCCAAACCTCCCAGGGGAGCATTTGCAACGGTCTGGCACCATTTTTGAGTGAATTCCCAAAAGTCCAATTTTTGATGAAATTGTGACCCCGGGGCTTAGGGATTTTTTCAAAAATATTTGTTTCAGCCGGTGAAGTTGTTGGGGGCTGATTTCTTGTCCTGTGATAAAAAGCCTTCTGTTTCGACCGCCAAACCTCTCAGGGGAGCATTTATAACCGTCTGACACCATTTTTGAGTGAATTCCCAAAAGTGAGATTTTTGATGAAATTGTGACCCCGGGGCTTAGGGATTTTTTCACAAAAATCTTTTTCTGCCGGTGAAGTTGTCGAGGGCTGACTTCTTGTCCTGTGATAAAAAGCCTTCTGTTTCGACCGCCAAACCTCTCAGGGCAGCATTTGCAACCGTCTGACACCATTTTTGAGTGAATTCCCAAAAGTCCCATTTTTGATGAAATTGTGACCCCGAAGCTTAGGGATTTTTTCAAAAAAAATTGTTTCAGCCAGTGAAGTTGTTGGGGGCTGATTTCTTGTCCTATGATAAAAAGCCTTCTGTTTCGACCGCCAAACCTCTCGGGGGAGCATTTGCAACCGTCTGGACCATTTTTGAGTGAATTCCCAAAAGTCCCATTTTTGATGAAATTGTGACCCCGGGGCTTAGGGATTTTTTCAAAAAAATCTTTTTCTGCCGGTGAAGTTGTCGAGGGCTGATTTCTTGTCCTGTGATAAAAAGCCTTCTGTTTCGACCGCCAAACCTCTCAGGGCAGCATTTGCAACCGTCTGACACCATTTTTGAGTGAATTCCCAAAAGTCCCATTTTTGATGAAATTGTGACCCCGGGGCTTAGGGATTTTTTCAAAAAAAATTGTTTCAGCCAGTGAAGTTGTTGGGGGCTGATTTCTTGTCCTATGATAAAAAGCCTTCTGTTTCGACCGCCAAACCTCTCGGGGAAGCATTTGCAACCGTCTGGACCATTTTTGAGTGAATTCCCAAAAGTCCCAATTTGATGAAATTGTGACCCCGGGGCTTAGGGATTTTTTCAAAAATATTTGTTTCAGCCAGTGAAGTTGTCGGGGGCTGATTTCTTGTCCTGTGATAAAAAGCCTTCTGTTTCGACCGCCAAACCTCTCAGGGAAGCATTTGCAACCGTCTGGCACCATTTTTGAGTGAATTCCCAAAAGTCCCATTTTTGATGAAATTGTGACCCCGGGGCTTAGGGATTCTTTCAAAAAAATCTTTTTCTGCCGGTGAAGTTGTCGAGGGCTGATTTCTTGTCCTGTGATAAAAAGCCTTCTGTTTCGACCGCCAAACCTCTCAGGGAAGCATTTGCAAACGCCTGGCACCATTTATGAGTGGAATGCCAAAAGTCATATTTATGATGAAATTGTGACCCTGGGGCGTAGGGATTTTGTCAAAAAAATCTTTTTCAGCCGGTGAAGTTGTTGGGGGCTGATTTCTTGTCCTGTGATAAAAAGCCTTCTGTTTCGACCGCCAAACCTCTCAGGGGAGCATTTGCAACCGTATGGCACCATTTTTGAGTGAATTCCCAAAAGTCCCATTTTTGATGAAATTGTGACCCCGGGGCTTAGGGATTTTTTCAAAAAAATTTGTTTCAGCCAGTGAAGTTGTTGGGGGCTGATTTCTTGTCCTGTGATAAAAAGCCTTCTGTTTCGACCGCCAAACCTCTCGGGGGAGCATTTGCAACCGTCTGGACCATTTTTGAGTGAATTCCCAAAAGTCCCATTTTTGATGAAATTGTGACCCCGGGTGTCAGAGCCACCCGTCTGGTCCCAGCTCACAAGAGACCCAACTCCAATCCGGTTTATTTACAGAAAGTCTTTATTGAAGATCATGGTTGCGTTTACATTCCATCTTTGTGACTCTACGTCTGTAACGTTAGACCGCTGAAGTCCCCTCTGAATCCGTACCGCCTCGGCACCAATTTAAGAGGCTTGTGCTGGACCACCTCTTCCTCTCCTTCCTTTTCCGCAGGGTCTTTCTGCCCCCCTGGGTTCCCCCTCGCCGGGACTCGCCCGAGGCTGAATCCTCTGATGCCTCTGCCCCCCTCCTTCTCGCTTTGGGGCTGGGCTCCTCCCCAGGGCTCTCCTCACTTCCGCGCGCCTCTACATTTAAACTTGGCTCGCGTACGTTGCTTCTGACCTTTCTCTCGACCGCTACACTGCTCCCGGTGCTACTCTCCACCCCCTCCGGCTGAGCGTCCTGCTCCGATCTCCTTCCCCTGTCTCCTTCTTGCTCTGCTCCCTCTGACACACTGGTAACTCCACCCCCTTCACTCCGTTCCGGCTGAGAAGCCGGCTCCGGTGTCCAACTCCCACTGGGGCTTCTCCCTTCGCTCCCCTGCTCCTCACTGCTTCCCCCTTGGCCTCCCTTTGGTCTGACCAGGGGGGCTCCCTTTTGGGAGTCCTCTGACTCACTGGACAGACTCATGGACGACCTTTGGTCATCGTCATCCTCCTCCTCATCTCTCTGGGATTCTTCCCCCTCGCTCTCTGTCTCCTCCCCCATCTGCTCTTCTCTCCCTGAAACCCTGACATCCATCCCCCCCTCGAAGCCCCCCCTTCCCCCCTCCCGCTCGGCGGGTGCCGGTTGTGGAAACTGCGGCTCTTCGGGGGTAGGCTCAGGATACAGGTCGTCTACGTCAATGTTCTCTGCTGGCAGTTCTGTGTATGTGTGTTCGAACTCGGGTTCTTCACCCAAAGCCATCTCAGTCTCTTCTTCCATTGCTACTTCCTCTGGTGCTGCCCGCCAAGGACCCATCTTCCACCTCTTACGCCATTCCTCCTCTGGTTGCTCCTCCCACCAATAAGGGGTTTCCGTGTCCACCCCCGAGCACGATCCCCTGGGCGGGCTTGATTCTGGTGTTCTTTCCTCGGAGGAAGAGAAACCCCTGAACGTGCTATCTGACAATGTGGGTGTGAAAAGCCAGTCATCAAAGTACTCAGCTGGCATGGGTCTATGTGGGAAAAGTGCATGGAACTCTTCCTTCAAAAGGGGTTCGTCTAACGCGTAGCCCGGCACCCAACTATTGGCAGTGGCTGGGGTGCCCTCTCTGGCGAGAAAGTATTCAACCCCCTCTTCCCCCCATCTCGAGTCCAGTATCTCTGTGACCTCGTTGAGGGGTTCGGCCCTAGGCGACCCCCCCCCTTGGGTGACCCTTTGCGTGGGTCTGGTACTGTTTCTGACTCTTGAAACCTGTGCGGGGCCTTGTAGGGAGTGAGCACCGACCTATGAAAGACCGGGTGCACTCTGGAGCCTTCTGGAAGGGCCAGGCGAAATGCTACAGGATTGATCCTAGCCTCAACTTGGTATGGTCCTAGCTGCCTGTGTCCTAGCTTCTTCTTGGCTAACGATCTGGCTGGCATCGCTTGGGCCGCTAACCATACCCAGTCCCCCACCTGGATGTCCTCTCCCGCCCTTCTGTGTTTGTCCGCCTGCACCTTATAGGCTTGTTTGGCCAGCTCCAAATGTCTCCGCAGCTCCTCGTGCACCTCTTGCAACTCTGCTGCGAACTGGTCGGCCTCTTGAGGCACCCCCTCTCCTGGTGCTATAAGCCTCGGAAAGGTTCTGGGATGACGGCCATTGTTCGCGAAGAACGGCGTCACCCCGGTCGATGCGTGCTTTGTGTTGTTGTAGGCAAACTCAGCCATCGGCAGGTAGTCCACCCACGCTGCGGGTCGCTGATTGGCGTAACACCTCAGGTACTGCTGCATGATCGCGTTGACCCTCTCTGCTTGGCCGTTGGTCTGTGGATGTCTCGCCGACGCTAGGTCGATCTTGACGCTCTCTGTCTCCTCCCCCATCTGCTCTTCTCTCCCTGAAACCCTGACACCGGGGCTTAGGGATTTTTTCAAAAAAATCTTTTTCTGCCGGTGAAGTTGTCGATGGCTGATTTCTTGTCCTGTTATAAAAAGCCTTCTGTTTCGACCGCCAAACCTCTCAGGGGAGCATTTGCAACCGTCTGGCACCATTTTTGAGTGAATTCCCAAAAGTCAGATTTTTGATGAAATTGTGCCCCGGGGTCACAATTTCATCAAAAATGGGACTTTTGGGAATTTTTCAAAAAAAAAAAATTCTGCCGGTGAAGTTGTTGGGGGCTGAATTCTTGTCCTGTGATAAAAAGCTTTCTTTTTCGACCGCCAAACCTCCCAGGGGAGCATTTGCAACGGTCTGGCACCATTTTTGAGTGAATTCCCAAAAGTCCAATTTTTGATGAAATTGTGACCCCGGGGCTTAGGGATTTTTTCAAAAATATTTGTTTCAGCCGGTGAAGTTGTTGGGGGCTGATTTCTTGTCCTGTGATAAAAAGCCTTCTGTTTCGACCGCCAAACCTCTCAGGGGAGCATTTATAACCGTCTGACACCATTTTTGAGTGAATTCCCAAAAGTGAGATTTTTGATGAAATTGTGACCCCGGGGCTTAGGGATTTTTTCACAAAAATCTTTTTCTGCCGGTGAAGTTGTCGAGGGCTGACTTCTTGTCCTGTGATAAAAAGCCTTCTGTTTCGACCGCCAAACCTCTCAGGGCAGCATTTGCAACCGTCTGACACCATTTTTGAGTGAATTCCCAAAAGTCCCATTTTTGATGAAATTGTGACCCCGAAGCTTAGGGATTTTTTCAAAAAAAATTGTTTCAGCCAGTGAAGTTGTTGGGGGCTGATTTCTTGTCCTATGATAAAAAGCCTTCTGTTTCGACCGCCAAACCTCTCGGGGGAGCATTTGCAACCGTCTGGACCATTTTTGAGTGAATTCCCAAAAGTCCCATTTTTGATGAAATTGTGACCCCGGGGCTTAGGGATTTTTTCAAAAAAATCTTTTTCTGCCGGTGAAGTTGTCGAGGGCTGATTTCTTGTCCTGTGATAAAAAGCCTTCTGTTTCGACCGCCAAACCTCTCAGGGCAGCATTTGCAACCGTCTGACACCATTTTTGAGTGAATTCCCAAAAGTCCCATTTTTGATGAAATTGTGACCCCGGGGCTTAGGGATTTTTTCAAAAAAAATTGTTTCAGCCAGTGAAGTTGTTGGGGGCTGATTTCTTGTCCTATGATAAAAAGCCTTCTGTTTCGACCGCCAAACCTCTCGGGGAAGCATTTGCAACCGTCTGGACCATTTTTGAGTGAATTCCCAAAAGTCCCATTTTGATGAAATTGTGACCCCGGGGCTTAGGGATTTTTTCAAAAATATTTGTTTCAGCCAGTGAAGTTGTCGGGGGCTGATTTCTTGTCCTGTGATAAAAAGCCTTCTGTTTCGACCGCCAAACCTCTCAGGGAAGCATTTGCAACCGTCTGGCACCATTTTTGAGTGAATTCCCAAAAGTCCCATTTTTGATGAAATTGTGACCCCGGGGCTTAGGGATTCTTTCAAAAAAATCTTTTTCTGCCGGTGAAGTTGTCGAGGGCTGATTTCTTGTCCTGTGATAAAAAGCCTTCTGTTTCGACCGCCAAACCTCTCAGGGAAGCATTTGCAACCGCCTGGCACCATTTATGAGTGGAATGCCAAAAGTCATATTTATGATGAAATTGTGACCCTGGGGCGTAGGGATTTTGTCAAAAAAATCTTTTTCAGCCGGTGAAGTTGTTGGGGGCTGATTTCTTGTCCTGTGATAAAAAGCCTTCTGTTTCGACCGCCAAACCTCTCAGGGGAGCATTTGCAACCGTATGGCACCATTTTTGAGTGAATTCCCAAAAGTCCCATTTTTGATGAAATTGTGACCCCGGGGCTTAGGGATTTTTTCAAAAAAATTTGTTTCAGCCAGTGAAGTTGTTGGGGGCTGATTTCTTGTCCTGTGATAAAAAGCCTTCTGTTTCGACCGCCAAACCTCTCGGGGGAGCATTTGCAACCGTCTGGACCATTTTTGAGTGAATTCCCAAAAGTCCCATTTTTGATGAAATTGTGACCCCGGGTGTCAGAGCCACCCGTCTGGTCCCAGCTCACAAGAGACCCAACTCCAATCCGGTTTATTTACAGAAAGTCTTTATTGAAGATCATGGTTGCGTTTACATTCCATCTTTGTGACTCTACGTCTGTAACGTTAGACCGCTGAAGTCCCCTCTGAATCCGTACCGCCTCGGCACCAATTTAAGAGGCTTGTGCTGGACCACCTCTTCCTCTCCTTCCTTTTCCGCAGGGTCTTTCTGCCCCCCTGGGTTCCCCCTCGCCGGGACTCGCCCGAGGCTGAATCCTCTGATGCCTCTGCCCCCCTCCTTCTCGCTTTGGGGCTGGGCTCCTCCCCAGGGCTCTCCTCACTTCCGCGCGCCTCTACATTTAAACTTGGCTCGCGTACGTTGCTTCTGACCTTTCTCTCGACCGCTACACTGCTCCTGGTGCTACTCTCCACCCCCTCCGGCTGAGCGTCCTGCTCCGATCTCCTTCCCCT
Organism: Podarcis melisellensis; assembly: GCF_964234715.1. Lineage (NCBI taxonomy): Eukaryota > Metazoa > Chordata > Lepidosauria > Squamata > Lacertidae > Podarcis > Podarcis melisellensis. Next base: position 84,004,653 of record NC_138537.1, read on the forward strand.
GTCTCCTTCTTGCTCTGCTCCCTCTGACACACTGGTAACTCCACCCCCTTCACTCCGTTCCGGCTGAGAAGCCGGCTCCGGTGTCCAACTCCCACTGGGGCTTCTCCCTTCGCTCCCCTGCTCCTCACTGCTTCCCCCTTGGCCTCCCTTTGGTCTGACCAGGGGGGCTCCCTTTTGGGAGTCCTCTGACTCACTGGACAGACTCATGGACGACCTTTGGTCATCGTCATCCTCCTCCTCATCTCTCTGGGATTCTTCCCCCTCGCTCTCTGTCTCCTCCCCCATCTGCTCTTCTCTCCCTGAAACCCTGACATCCATCCCCCCCTCGAAGCCCCCCCTTCCCCCCTCCCGCTCGGCGGGTGCCGGTTGTGGAAACTGCGGCTCTTCGGGGGTAGGCTCAGGATACAGGTCGTCTACGTCAATGTTCTCTGCTGGCAGTTCTGTGTATGTGTGTTCGAACTCGGGTTCTTCACCCAAAGCCATCTCAGTCTCTTCTTCCATTGCTACTTCCTCTGGTGCTGCCCGCCAAGGACCCATCATCCACCTCTTACGCCATTCCTCCTCTGGTTGCTCCTCCCACCAATAAGGGGTTTCCGTGTCCACCCCCGAGCACGATCCCCTGGGCGGGCTTGATTCTGGTGTTCTTTCCTCGGAGGAAGAGAAACCCCTGAACGTGCTATCTGACAATGTGGGTGTGAAAAGCCAGTCATCAAAGTACTCAGCTGGCATGGGTCTATGTGGGAAAAGTGCATGGAACTCTTCCTTCAAAAGGGGTTCGTCTAACGCGTAGCCCGGCACCCAACTATTGGCAGTGGCTGGGGTGCCCTCTCTGGCGAGAAAGTATTCAACCCCCTCTTCCCCCCATCTCGAGTCCAGTATCTCTGTGACCTCGTTGAGGGGTTCGGCCCTAGGCGACCCCCCCCTCTTGGGTGACCCTTTGCGTGGGTCTGGTACTGTTTCTGACTCTTGAAACCTGTGCGGGGCCTTGTAGGGAGTGAGCACCGACCTATGAAAGACCGGGTGCACTCTGGAGCCTTCTGGAAGGGCCAGGCGAAATGCTACAGGATTGATCCTAGCCTCAACTTGGTATGGTCCTAGCTGCCTGTGTCCTAGCTTCTTCTTGGCTAACGATCTGGCTGGCATCGCTTGGGCCGCTAACCATACCCAGTCCCCCACCTGGATGTCCTCTCCCGCCCTTCTGTGTTTGTCCGCCTGCACCTTATAGGCTTGTTTGGCCAGCTCCAAATGTCTCCGCAGCTCCTCGTGCACCTCTTGCAACTCTGCTGCGAACTGGTCGGCCTCTTGAGGCACCCCCTCTCCTGGTGCTATAAGCCTCGGAAAGGTTCTGGGATGACGGCCATTGTTCGCGAAGAACGGCGTCACCCCGGTCGATGCGTGCTTTGTGTTGTTGTAGGCAAACTCAGCCATCGGCAGGTAGTCCACCCACGCTGCGGGTCGCTGATTGGCGTAACACCTCAGGTACTGCTGCATGATCGCGTTGACCCTCTCTGCTTGGCCGTTGGTCTGTGGATGTCTCGCCGACGCTAGGTCGATGAAACCCTGACACCGGGGCTTAGGGATTTTTTCAAAAAAATCTTTTTCTGCCGGTGAAGTTGTCGAGGTCTGATTTCTTGTCCTGTTATAAAAAGCCTTCTGTTTCGACCGACAAACCTCTCAGGGGAGCATTTGCAACCGTCTGGCACCATTTTTGAGTGAATTCCCAAAAATCAGATTTTTGATGAAATTGTGCCCCGGGGTCACAATTTCATCAAAAATGGGACTTTTGGGAATTTTTCAAAAAAAAAAAAATCTGCCGGTGAAGTTGTTGGGGGCTGAATTCTTGTCCTGTGATAAAAAGCTTTCTTTTTCGACCGCCAAACCTCCCAGGGGAGCATTTGCAACGGTCTGGCACCATTTTTGAGTGAATTCCCAAAAGTCCAATTTTTGATGAAATTGTGACCCCGGGGCTTAGGGATTTTTTCAAAAATATTTGTTTCAGCCGGTGAAGTTGTTGGGGGCTGATTTCTTGTCCTGTGATAAAAAGCCTTCTGTTTCGACCGCCAAACCTCTCAGGGGAGCATTTATAACCGTCTGACACCATTTTTGAGTGAATTCCCAAAAGTGAGATTTTTGATGAAATTGTGACCCCGGGGCTTAGGGATTTTTTCACAAAAATCTTTTTCTGCCGGTGAAGTTGTCGAGGGCTGATTTCTTGTCCTGTGATAAAAAGCCTTCTGTTTTGACCGCCAAACCTCTCAGGGCAGCATTTGCAACCGTCTGACACCATTTTTGAGTGAATTCCCAAAAGTCCCATTTTTGATGAAATTGTGACCCCGAAGCTTAGGGATTTTTTCAAAAAAAATTGTTTCAGCCAGTGAAGTTGTTGGGGGCTGATTTCTTGTCCTATGATAAAAAGCCTTCTGTTTCGACCGCCAAACCTCTCGGGGGAGCATTTGCAACCGTCTGGACCATTTTTGAGTGAATTCCCAAAAGTCCCATTTTTGATGAAATTGTGACCCCGGGGCTTAGGGATTTTTTCAAAAAAATCTTTTTCTGCCGGTGAAGTTGTCGAGGGCTGATTTCTTGTCCTGTGATAAAAAGCCTTCTGTTTCGACCGCCAAACCTCTCAGGGCAGCATTTGCAACCGTCTGACACCATTTTTGAGTGAATTCCCAAAAGTCCCATTTTTGATGAAATTGTGACCCCGGGGCTTAGGGATTTTTTCAAAAAAAATTGTTTCAGCCAGTGAAGTTGTTGGGGGCTGATTTCTTGTCCTATGATAAAAAGCCTTCTGTTTCGACTGCCAAACCTCTCGGGGGAGCATTTGCAACCGTCTGTACCATTTTTGAGTGAATTCCCAAAAGTCCCATTTTTGATGAAATTGTGACCCCGGGGCTTAGGGATTTTTTCAAAAAAATCTTTTTCTGCCGGTGAAGTTGTCGAGGGCTGATTTCTTGTCCTGTGATAAAAAGCCTTCTGTTTCGACCGCCAAACTTCTCAGGGCAGCATTTGCAACCGTCTGACACCATTTTTGAGTGAATTCCCAAAAGTGAGATTTTTGATGAAATTGTGACCCCGGGGCTTAGGGATTTTTTCAAAAAAAATTGTTTCAGCCAGTGAAGTTGTTGGGGGCTGATTTCTTGTCCTATGATAAAAAGCCTTCTGTTTCGACCGATAAACCTCTCGGGGGAGCATTTGCAACCGTCTGGACCATTTTTGAGTGAATTCCCAAAAGTCCCATTTTTGATGAAATTGTGACCCCGGGGCTTAGGGATTTTTTCAAAAAAATCTTTTTCTGCCGGTGAAGTTGTCGAGGGCTGATTTCTTGTCCTGTGATAAAAAGCCTTCTGTTTCGACCGCCAAACCTCTCAGGGCAGCATTTGCAACCGTCTGACACCATATTTGAGTGAATTCCCAAAAGTTCCATTTTTGATGAAATTGTGACCCCGGGGCTTAGGGATTTTTTCAAAAAAATCTTTTTCTGCCGGTGAAGTTGTTGGGGGCTGATTTCTTGTCCTGTGATAAAAAGCCTTCTGTTTCGACCGCCAAACCTCTCAGGGGAGCATTTGCAACCGTATGGCACCATTTTTGAGTGAATTCCCAAAAGTCCCATTTTGATGAAATTGTGACCCCGGGGCTTAGGGATTTTTTCAAAAATATTTGTTTCAGCCGGTGAAGTTGTCGGGGGCTGACTTCTTTTCCTGTGATAAAAAGCCTTCTGTTTCGACCGCCAAACCTCTCAGGGGAGCATTTGCAACCGTCTGACACCATTTTTGAGTGAATTCCCAAAAGTGAGATTTTTGATGAAATTGTGACCCCGGGGCTTAGGGATTTTTTCACAAAAATCTTTTTCTGCCGGTGAAGTTGTCGATGGCTGATTTCTTGTCCTGTGATAAAAAGCCTTCTGTTTCGACCGCCAAACCTCTCAGGGCAGCATTTGCAACCGTCTGACACCATTTTTGAGTGAATTCCCAAAAGTCCCATTTTTGATGAAATTGTGACCCCGGGGCTTAGGGATTTTTTCAAAAAAAATTGTTTCAGCCAATGAAGTTGTTGGGGGCTGATTTCTTGTCCTATCATAAAAAGCCTTCTGTTTCGACCGCCAAACCTCTCGGGGGAGCATTTGCAACCGTCTGGACCATTTTTGAGTGAATTCCCAAAAGTCCCATTTTTGATGAAATTGTGACCCCGGGGCTTAGGGATTTTTTCAAAAAAATCTTTTTCTGCCGGTGAAGTTGTCGATGGCTGATTTCTTGTCCTGTTATAAAAAGCCTTCTGTTTCGACCGCCAAACCTCTCAGGGGAGCATTTGCAACGGTCTGGCACCATTTTTGAGTGAATTCCCAAAAGTCCCATTTTGATGAAATTGTGACCCCGGGGCTTAGGGATTTTTTCAAAAATATTTGTTTCAGCCGGTGAAGTTGTCGGGGGCTGATTTCTTGTCCTGTGATAAAAAGCCTTCTGTTTCGACCGCCAAACCTCTCAGGGCAGCATTTGCAACCGTCTGACACCATTTTTGAGTGAATTCCCAAAAGTCCCATTTTTGATGAAATTGTGACCCCGGGGCTTAGGGATTTTTTCAAAAAAATCTTTTTCTGCCGGTGAAGTTGTCGATGGCTGATTTCTTGTCCTGTTATAAAAAGCCTTCTGTTTCGACCGCCAAACCTCTCAGGGGAGCATTTGCAACGGTCTGGCACCATTTTTGAGTGAATTCCCAAAAGTCCCATTTTGATGAAATTGTGACCCCGGGGCTTAGGGATTTTTTCAAAAAAAATTGTTTCAGCCAATGAAGTTGTTGGGGGCTGATTTCTTGTCCTATGATAAAAAGCCTTCTGTTTCGACCGCCAAACCTCTCGGGGGAGCATTTGCAACCGTCTGGACCATTTTTGAGTGAATTCCCAAAAGTCCCATTTTTGATGAAATTGTGACCCCGGGGCTTAGGGATTTTTTCAAAAAAATCTTTTTCTGCCGGTGAAGTTGTCGATGGCTGATTTCTTGTCCTGTTATAAAAAGCCTTCTGTTTCGACCGCCAAACCTCTCAGGGGAGCATTTGCAACGGTCTGGCACCATTTTTGAGTGAATTCCCAAAAGTCCCATTTTGATGAAATTGTGACCCCGGGGCTTAGGGATTTTTTCAAAAATATTTGTTTCAGCCGGTGAAGTTGTCGGGGGCTGATTTCTTGTCCTGTGATAAAAAGCCTTCTGTTTCGACCGCCAAACCTCTCAGGGGAGCATTTGCAACCGCCTGGCACCATTTATGAGTGGAATGCCAAAAGTCATATTTATGATGAAATTGTGACCCTGGGGCGTAGGGATTTTTTCAAAAAAATCTTTTTCAGCCGGTGAAGTTGTTGGGGGCTGATTTCTTGTCCTGTGATAAAAAGCCTTCTGTTTCGACCGCCAAACCTCTCAGGGGAGCATTTGCAACCGTATGGCACCATTTTTGAGTGAATTCCCAAAAGTCCCATTTTTGATGAAATTGTGACCCCGGGGCGTAGGGATTTTTTCAAAAAAATTTGTTTCAGCCAGTGAAGTTGTTGGGGGCTGATTTCTTGTCCTATGATAAAAAGCCTTATGTTTCGACCGCCAAACCTCTCGGGGGAGCATTTGCAACCGTCTGGACCATTTTTGAGTGAATTCCCAAAAGTCCCATTTTTGATGAAATTGTGACCCCGGGGCTTAGGGATTTATTCAAAAAAATCTTTTTCTGCCGGTGAAATTGTCGATGGCTGATTTCTTTTCCTGTTATAAAAAGCCTTCTGTTTCGACCGCGAAACCTCTCAGGGGAGCATATGCAACCGTCTGGCACCATTTTTGAGTGAATTCCCAAAAGTCAGATTTTTGATGAAATTGTGACCCCGGGGCTTAGGGATTTTTTTTTAAAAAAAATTTCTGCCGGTGAAGTTGTCGGGGGCTGATTTCTTGTCCTGTGATAAAAAGACTTCTGTTTCGACCGCCAAACCTCCAAGGGGAGCATTTGCAATCGTCTGGCACCATTTTTGAGTGAATTCCCAAAAGTCCCATTTTTGATGAAATTGTGACCCCGGGGCTTAGGGATTCTTTCAAAAAAATCTTTTTCTGCCGGTGAAGTTGTCGAGGGCTGATTTCTTGTCCTGTGATAAAAAGCCTTCTGTTTCGACCGCCAAACCTCTCAGGGGAGCATTTGCAACCGCCTGGCACCATTTATGAGTGGAATGCCAAAAGTCATATTTATGATGAAATTGTGACCCTGGGGCGTAGGGATTTTTTCAAAAAAATCTTTTTCAGCCGGTGAAGTTGTTGGGGGCTGATTTCTTGTCCTGTGATAAAAAGCCTTCTGTTTCGACCGCCAAACCTCTCAGGGGAGCATTTGCAACCGTATGGCACCATTTTTGAGTGAATTCCCAAAAGTCCCATTTTTGATGAAATTGTGACCCCGGGGCTTAGGGATTTTTTCAAAAAAATCTTTTTCTGCCGGTGAAGTTGTCGATGGCTGATTTCTTGTCCTGTTATAAAAAGCCTTCTGTTTCGACCGCCAAACCTCTCAGGGGAGCATATGCAACCGTCTGGCACCATTTTTGAGTGAATTCCCAAAAGTCAGATTTTTGATGAAATTGTGACCCCGGGGCTTAGCGATATTTCAAAAAAAAAATTTCTGCCGGTGAAGTTGTCGGGGGCTGATTTCTTGTCCTGTGATAAAAAGCCTTCTGTTTCGACCGCCAAACCTCCCAGGGGAGCATTTGCAACCGTCTGGCACCATTTTTGAGTGAATTCCCAAAAGTCCCATTTTTGATGAAATTGTGACCCCGGGGCTTAGGGATTTTTTCAAAAAAATCTTTTTCTGCCGGTGAAGTTGTCGAGGGCTGATTTCTTGTCCTATGATAAAAAGCCTTCTGTTTCGACCGCCAAACCTCTCAGGGGAGCATTTATAACCGTCCGGCACCATTTTTGAGTGAATTCCCAAAAGTCCCATTTTTGATGAAATTGTGACCCCGGGCCTTAGGGATTTTTTCAAAAATAAAAATTTCTGCCGGTGAAGTTGTTGGGGGCTGATTTCTTGTCCTGTGATAAAAAGCCTTCTGTTTCGACCGCCAAACCTCTCGGGGGAGCATTTGCAACCGTCTGGCACCATTTTTGAGTGAATTCCCAAAAGTCCCATTTTTGATGAAATTGTGACCCCGGGGCTTAGGGATTCTTTCAAAAAAATCTTTTTCTGCCGGTGAAGTTGTCGAGGGCAGATTTCTTGTCCTGTGATAAAAAGCCTTCTGTTTCGACCGCCAAACCTCTCAGGGGAGCATTTGCAAACGCCTGGCACCATTTATGAGTGGAATGCCAAAAGTCATATTTATGATGAAATTGTGACCCTGGGGCGTAGGGATTTTTTCAAAAAAATCTTTTTCAGCCGGTGAAGTTGTTGGGGGCTGATTTCTTGTCCTGTGATAAAAAGCCTTCTGTTTCGACCGCCAAACCTCTCGGGGGAGCATTTGCAACCGTATGGCACCATTTTTGAGTGAATTCCCAAAAGTCCCATTTTTGATGAAATTGTGACCCCGGGGCTTAGGGATTTTTTCAAAAAAATTTGTTTCAGCCAGTGAAGTTGTTGGGGGCTGATTTCTTGTCCTGTGATAAAAAGCCTTCTGTTTCGACCGCCAAACCTCTCGGGGGAGCATTTGCAACCGTCTGGACCATTTTTGAGTGAATTCCCAAAAGTCCCATTTTTGATGAAATTGTGACCCCGGGTGTCAGAGCCACCCGTCTGGTCCCAGCTCACAAGAGACCCAACTCCAATCCGGTTTATTTACAGAAAGTCTTTATTGAAGATCATGGTTGAGTTTACATTCCATCTTTGTGACTCTACGTCTGTAACGTTAGACCGCTGAAGTCCCCTCTGAATCCGTACCGCCTCGGCACCAATTTAAGAGGCTTGTGCTGGACCACCTCTTCCTCTCCTTCCTTTTCCGCAGGGTCTTTCTGCCCCCCCTGGGTTCCCCCTCGCCGGGACTCGCCCGAGGCTGAATCCTCTGATGCCTCTGCCCCCCTCCTTCTCGCTTTGGGGCTGGGCTCCTCCCCAGGGCTCTCCTCACTTCCGCGCGCCTCTACATTTGAACTTGGCGCGCGTACGTTGCTTCTGACCTTTCTCTCGACCGCTACACTGCTCCCGGTGCTACTCTCCACCCCCTCCGGCTGAGCGTCCTGCTCCGATCTCCTTCCCCTGTCTCCTTCTTGCTCTGCTCCCTCTGACACACTGGTAACTCCACCCCCTTCACTCCGTTCCGGCTGAGAAGCCGGCTCCGGTGTCCAACTCCCACTGGGGCTTCTCCCTTCGCTCCCCTGCTCCTCACTGCTTCCCCCTTGGCCTCCCTTTGGTCTGACCAGGGGGGCTCCCTTTTGGGAGTCCTCTGACTCACTGGACAGACTCATGGACGACCTTTGGTCATCGTCATCCTCCTCCTCATCTCTCTGGGATTCTTCCCCCTCGCTCTCTGTCTCCTCCCCCATCTGCTCTTCTCTCCCTGAAACCCTGACATCCATCCCCCCCTCGAAGCCCCCCCTTCCCCCCTCCCGCTCGGCGGGTGCCGGTTGTGGAAACTGCGGCTCTTCGGGGGTAGGCTCAGGATACAGGTCGTCTACGTCAATGTTCTCTGCTGGCAGTTCTGTGTATGTGTGTTCGAACTCGGGTTCTTCACCCAAAGCCATCTCAGTCTCTTCTTCCATTGCTACTTCCTCTGGTGCTGCCCGCCAAGGACCCATCTTCCACCTCTTACGCCATTCCTCCTCTGGTTGCTCCTCCCACCAATAAGGGGTTTCCGTGTCCACCCCCGAGCACGATCCCCTGGGCGGGCTTGATTCTGGTGTTCTTTCCTCGGAGGAAGAGAAACCCCTGAACGTGCTATCTGACAATGTGGGTGTGAAAAGCCAGTCATCAAAGTACTCAGCTGGCATGGGTCTATGTGGGAAAAGTGCATGGAACTCTTCCTTCAAAAGGGGTTCGTCTAACGCGTAGCCCGGCACCCAACTATTGGCAGTGGCTGGGGTGCCCTCTCTGGCGAGAAAGTATTCAACCCCCTCTTCCCCCCATCTCGAGTCCAGTATCTCTGTGACCTCGTTGAGGGGTTCGGCCCTAGGCGACCCCCCCCCCCTTGGGTGACCCTTTGCGTGGGTCTGGTACTGTTTCTGACTCTTGAAACCTGTGCGGGGCCTTGTAGGGAGTGAGCACCGACCTATGAAAGACCGGGTGCACTCTGGAGCCTTCTGGAAGGGCCAGGCGAAATGCTACAGGATTGATCCTAGCCTCAACTTGGTATGGTCCTAGCTGCCTGTGTCCTAGCTTCTTCTTGGCTAACGATCTGGCTGGCATCGCTTGGGCCGCTAACCATACCCAGTCCCCCACCTGGATGTCCTCTCCCGCCCTTCTGTGTTTGTCCGCCTGCACCTTATAGGCTTGTTTGGCCAGCTCCAAATGTCTCCGCAGCTCCTCGTGCACCTCTTGCAACTCTGCTGCGAACTGGTCGGCCTCTTGAGGCACCCCCTCTCCTGGTGCTATAAGCCTCGGAAAGGTTCTGGGATGACGGCCATTGTTCGCGAAGAACGGCGTCACCCCGGTCGATGCGTGCTTTGTGTTGTTGTAGGCAAACTCAGCCATCGGCAGGTAGTCCACCCACGCTGCGGGTCGCTGATTGGCGTAACACCTCAGGTACTGCTGCATGATCGCGTTGACCCTCTCTGCTTGGCCGTTGGTCTGTGGATGTCTCGCCGACGCTAGGTCGATCTTGACGCTCTCTGTCTCCTCCCCCATCTGCTCTTCTCTCCCTGAAACCCTGACACCGGGGCTTAGGGATTTTTTCAAAAAAATCTTTTTCTGCCGGTGAAGTTGTCGATGGCTGATTTCTTGTCCTGTTATAAAAAGCCTTCTGTTTCGACCGCCAAACCTCTCAGGGGAGCATTTGCAACCGTCTGGCACCATTTTTGAGTGAATTCCCAAAAGTCAGATTTTTGATGAAATTGTGCCCCGGGGTCACAATTTCATCAAAAATGGGACTTTTGGGAATTTTTCAAAAAAAAAAAATTCTGCCGGTGAAGTTGTTGGGGGCTGAATTCTTGTCCTGTGATAAAAAGCTTTCTTTTTCGACCGCCAAACCTCCCAGGGGAGCATTTGCAACGGTCTGGCACCATTTTTGAGTGAATTCCCAAAAGTCCAATTTTTGATGAAATTGTGACCCCGGGGCTTAGGGATTTTTTCAAAAATATTTGTTTCAGCCGGTGAAGTTGTTGGGGGCTGATTTCTTGTCCTGTGATAAAAAGCCTTCTGTTTCGACCGCCAAACCTCTCAGGGGAGCATTTATAACCGTCTGACACCATTTTTGAGTGAATTCCCAAAAGTGAGATTTTTGATGAAATTGTGACCCCGGGGCTTAGGGATTTTTTCACAAAAATCTTTTTCTGCCGGTGAAGTTGTCGAGGGCTGACTTCTTGTCCTGTGATAAAAAGCCTTCTGTTTCGACCGCCAAACCTCTCAGGGCAGCATTTGCAACCGTCTGACACCATTTTTGAGTGAATTCCCAAAAGTCCCATTTTTGATGAAATTGTGACCCCGAAGCTTAGGGATTTTTTCAAAAAAAATTGTTTCAGCCAGTGAAGTTGTTGGGGGCTGATTTCTTGTCCTATGATAAAAAGCCTTCTGTTTCGACCGCCAAACCTCTCGGGGGAGCATTTGCAACCGTCTGGACCATTTTTGAGTGAATTCCCAAAAGTCCCATTTTTGATGAAATTGTGACCCCGGGGCTTAGGGATTTTTTCAAAAAAATCTTTTTCTGCCGGTGAAGTTGTCGAGGGCTGATTTCTTGTCCTGTGATAAAAAGCCTTCTGTTTCGACCGCCAAACCTCTCAGGGCAGCATTTGCAACCGTCTGACACCATTTTTGAGTGAATTCCCAAAAGTCCCATTTTTGATGAAATTGTGACCCCGGGGCTTAGGGATTCTTTCAAAAAAATCTTTTTCTGCCGGTGAAGTTGTCGAGGGCTGATTTCTTGTCCTGTGATAAAAAGCCTTCTGTTTCGACCGCCAAACCTCTCAGGGAAGCATTTGCAACCGCCTGGCACCATTTATGAGTGGAATGCCAAAAGTCATATTTATGATGAAATTGTGACCCTGGGGCGTAGGGATTTTGTCAAAAAAATCTTTTTCAGCCGGTGAAGTTGTTGGGGGCTGATTTCTTGTCCTGTGATAAAAAGCCTTCTGTTTCGACCGCCAAACCTCTCAGGGGAGCATTTGCAACCGTATGGCACCATTTTTGAGTGAATTCCCAAAAGTCCCATTTTTGATGAAATTGTGACCCCGGGGCTTAGGGATTTTTTCAAAAAAATTTGTTTCAGCCAGTGAAGTTGTTGGGGGCTGATTTCTTGTCCTGTGATAAAAAGCCTTCTGTTTCGACCGCCAAACCTCTCGGGGGAGCATTTGCAACCGTCTGGACCATTTTTGAGTGAATTCCCAAAAGTCCCATTTTTGATGAAATTGTGACCCCGGGGCTTAGGGATTTTTTCAAAAAAATCTTTTTCTGCCGGTGAAGTTGTCGATGGCTGATTTCTTGTCCTGTTATAAAAAGCCTTCTGTTTCGACCGCCAAACCTCTCAGGGGAGCATATGCAACCGTCTGGCACCATTTTTGAGTGAATTCCCAAAAGTCAGATTTTTGATGAAATTGTGACCCCGGGGCTTAGCGATTTTTTCAAAAAAAAAATTTCTGCCGGTGAAGTTGTCGGGGGCTGATTTCTTGTCCTGTGATAAAAAGCCTTCTGTTTCGACCGCCAAACCTCCCAGGGGAGCATTTGCAACCGTCTGGCACCATTTTTGAGTGAATTCCCAAAAGTCCCATTTTTGATGAAATTGTGACCCCGGGGCCTAGGGATTTTTTCAAAAAAAAAAAAAAAATTCTGCCGGTGAAGTTGTTGGGGGCTGAATTCTTGTCCTGTGATAAAAAGCTTTCTTTTTCGACCGCCAAACCTCTCAGGGGAGCATTTGCAACGGTCTGGCACGATTTTTGAGTGAATTCCCAAAAGTCCCATTTTGATGAAATTGTGACCCCGGGGCTTAGGGATTTTTTCAAAAATATTTGTTTCAGCCGGTGAAGTTGTTGGGGGCTGATTTCTTGTCCTGTGATAAAAAGCCTTCTGTTTCGACCGCCAAACCTCTCAGGGGAGCATTTGCGACCGTCTGGCACCATTTTTGAGTGAATTCCCAAAAGTCAGATTTTTGATGAAATTGTGACCCCGGGGCTTAGGGATTTTTTCAAAAAAATCTTTTTCAGCCGGTGAAGTTGTCGAGGGCTGATTTCTTGTCCTGTGATAAAAAGCCTTCTGTTTCGACCGCCAAACCTCTCAGGGGAGCATTTGCAACCGCCTGGCACCATTTATGAGTGGAATGCCAAAAGTCATATTTATGATGAAATTGTGACCCTGGGGCGTAGGGATTTTTTCAAAAAAATATTTTTCATCCGGTGAAGTTGTTGGGGGCTGATTTCTTGTCCTGTGATAAAAAGCCTTCTGTTTCGACCGCCAAACCTCTCAGGGGAGCATTTGCAACCGTATGGCACCATTTTTGAGTGAATTCCCAAAAGTCCCATTTTTGATGAAATTGTGACCCCGGGGCTTAGGGATTTTTTCAAAAAAATCTTTTTCTGCCGGTGAAGTTGTCGATGGCTGATTTCTTGTCCTGTTATAAAAAGCCTTCTGTTTCGACCGCCAAACCTCTCAGGGGAGCATATGCAACCGTCTGGCACCATTTTTGAGTGAATTCCCAAAAGTCAGATTTTTGATGAAATTGTGACCCCGGGGCTTAGGGATTTTTTCAAAAATATTTGTTTCAGCCGGTGAAGTTGTCGGGGGCTGACTTCTTGTCCTGTGATAAAAAGCCTTCTGTTTCGACCGCCAAACCTCTCAGGGGAGCATTTGCAACCGTCTGACACCATTTTTGAGTGAATTCCCAAAAGTGAGATTTTTGATGAAATTGTGACCCCGGGGCTTAGGGATATTTTCACAAAATCTTATTCTGCCGGTGAAGTTGTGGGGGACTGATTTCTTGTCCTGTGATAAAAAGCCTTCTGTTTCGACCGCCAAACCTCTCAGGGGAGCATTTGCGACCGTCTGGCACCATTTTTGAGTGAATTCCCAAAAGTCCCATTTTTGATGAAATTGTGACCCCGGGGCTTAGGGATTTTTTCAAAAAAATCTTTTTCTGCCGGTGAAGTTGTCGAGGGCTGATTTCTTGTCCTGTGATAAAAAGCCTTCTGTTTCGACCGCCAAACCTCTCAGGGCAGCATTTGCAACCGTCTGACACCATTTTTGAGTGAATTCCCAAAAGTCCCATTTTTGATGAAATTGTGACCCCGGGGCTTAGGGATTTTTTCAAAAAAAATTGTTTCAGCCTGTGAAGTTGTTGGGGGCTGATTTCTTGTCCTATGATAAAAAGCCTTCTGTTTCGACCGCCAAACCTCTCAGGGGAGCATTTGCAACCGTCTGGCACCATTTTTGAGTGAATTCCCAAAAGTCCCATTTTTGATGAAATTGTGACCCCGGGGCTTAGGGATTTTTTCAAAAAAATCATTTTCTGCCGGTGAAGTTGTCGAGGGCTGATTTCTTGTCCTGTGATAAAAAGCCTTCTGTTTCGACCGCCAAACCTCTCAGGGCAGCATTTGCAACCGTCTGACACCATTTTTGAGTGAATTCCCAAAAGTCCCATTTTTGATGAAATTGTGACCCCGGGGCTTAGGGATTTTTTCAAAAAAATCTTTTTCTGCCGGTGAAGTTGTCGGGGGCTGATTTCTTGTCCTGTGATAAAAAGCCTTCTGTTTCGACCGCCAAACCTCCCAGGGGAGCATTTGCAACCGTCTGGCACCATTTTTGAGTGAATTCCCAAAAGTCCCATTTTTGATGAAATTCTGACCCCGGGGCTTAGGGATTTTTTCAAAAAAATCTTTTTCTGCCGGTGAAGTTGTTGGGGGCTGATTTCTTGTCCTGTGATAAAAAGCCTTCTGTTTCGACCGCCAAACCTCTCCGGGGAGCATATGCAACCGTCTGGCACCATTTTTGAGTGAATTCCCAAAAGTCCCATTTTTGATGAAATTGTGACCCCGGGGCTTAGGGATTCTTTCAAAAAAAATATTTCTGCCGGTTAAGTTGTCGGGGGCTGATTTCTTGTCCTGTGCTAAAAAGCCTTCTGTTTTGACCGCCAAACCTCTCAGGGGAGCATTTGCAACCGTCTGGCACCATTTTTGAATGAATTCCCAAAAGTGAGATTTTTGATGAAATTGTGACCCCGGGGCTTAGGGATTTTTTCAAAAAAATCATTTTCTGCCGGTGAAGTTGTTGGGGGCTGATTTCTTGTCCTGTGATAAAAAGCCTTCTGTTTCGACCGCCAAACCTCTCAGGGGAGCATTAGCAACCGTCTGGACCATTTTTGAGTGAATTCCCAAAAGTCCCATTTTTGATGAAATTGTGACCCCGGGGCTTAGGGATTTTTTCAAAAAAATTTGTTTCAGCCGGTGAAGTTGTCGGGGGCTGATTTCTTGTCCTGTGATAAAAAGCCTTCTGTTTCGACCGCCAAACCTCTCAGGGGAGCATTTGCAACCGTCTGACACCATTTTTGAGTGAATTCCCAAAAGTGAGATTTTTGATGAAATTGTGACCCCGGGGCTTAGGGATTTTTTCACAAAAATCTTTTTCTGCCGGTGAAGTTGTCGGGGGCTGATTTCTTGTCCTGTGATAAAAAGCCTTCTGTTTCGACCGCCAAACCTCTCAGGGGAGCATATGCAACCGTCTGGCACCATTTTTGAGTGAATTCCCAAAAGTCCCATTTTTGATGAAATTGTGACCCCGGGGCTTAGGGATTTTTTCAAAAAAAAAAATTCTGCCGGTGAAGTTGTTGTCCTGTGATAAAAAGCTTTCTTTTTCGACCGCCAAATCTCTCAGGGGAGCATATGCAACCGTCTGGCACGATTTTTGAGTGAATTCCCAAAAGTCCCATTTTGATGAAATTGTGACCCCGGGGCTTAGGGATTTTTTCAAAAATATTTGTTTCAGCCGGTGAAGTTGTCGGGGGCTGATTTCTTGTCCTGTGCTAAAAAGCCTTCTGTTTCGACCGCCAAACCTCTCAGGGCAGCATTTACAACCGTCTGACACCATTTTTGAGTGAATTCCCAAAAGTCCCATTTTTGATGAAATTGTGACCCCGGGGCTTAGGGATTTTTTCAAAAAAATCTTTTTCTGCCGGTGAAGTTGTCGAGGGCTGATTTCTTGTCCTGTGATAAAAAGCCTTCTGTTTCGACCGCCAAACCTCTCAGGGCAGCATTTCCAACCGTCTGACACCATTTTTGAGTGAATTCCCAAAAGTCCCATTTTTGATGAAATTGTGACCCCGGGGCTTAGGGATTTTTTCAAAAAAATCTTTTTCTGCCGGTGAAGTTGTTGGGGGATGATTTCTTGTCCTGTGATAAAAAGCCTTCTGTTTCGACCGCCAAACCTCTCCGGGGAGCATTTGCAACGGTCTGGCACCATTTTTGAGTGAATTCCCAAAAGTCAGACTTTTGATGAAATTGTGACCCCGGGGCTTAGGGATTTTTTCAAAAAAAAAATTTCTGCCGGTTAAGTTGTCGGGGGCTGATTTCTTGTCCTGTGATAAAAAGCCTTCTGTTTTGACAGCCAAACCTCTCAGGGGAGCATTTGCAACCGTCTGGCACCATTTTTGAAGGAATTCCGAAAAGTGAGATTTTTGATGAAATTGTGACCCCGGGGCTTAGGGATTTTTTCAAAAAAATCATTTTCTGCCGGTGAAGTTGTTGGGGGCTGATTTCTTGTCCTGTGATAAAAAGCCTTCTGTTTCGACCGCCAAACCTCTCAGGGGAGCATTAGCAACCGTCTGGACCATTTTTCAGTGAATTCCCAAAAGTCCCATTTTTGATGAAATTGTGACCCCGGGGCTTAGGGATTTTTTCAAAAAAATCTTTTTCTGCCGGTGAAGTTGTCGAGGTCTGATTTCTTGTCCTGTGATAAAAAGCCTTCTGTTTCGAAGGCCAAACCTCTCAGGGGAGCATTTGCAACCGTCTGGCACCATTTTTGAGTGAATTCCCAAAAATCAGATTTTTGATGACATTGTGACCCCGGGGCTTAGGGATTTTGTTAAAAAAAAAAATTCTCCCGGTGAAGTTGTCCGGGGCTGATTTCTTGTCCTGTGATAAAAAGCCTTCTGTTTCGACCGCCAAACCTCTCAGGGCAGCATTTGCAACCGTCTGGCACCATTTTTGAGTGAATTCCCAAAAGTCCCATTTTTGATGAAATTGTGACCCCGGGGCTTAGGGATTTTTTCAAAAAAATTTGTTTCAGCCGGTGAAGTTGTCGGGGGCTGACTTCTTGTCCTGAGATAAAAAGCCTTCTGTTTCGACCGCCAAACCTCTCAGGGGAGCATTTGCAACCGTCTGAAACCATTTTTGAGTG
The DNA here is from genome assembly GCF_964234715.1 of Podarcis melisellensis. Lineage (NCBI taxonomy): Eukaryota > Metazoa > Chordata > Lepidosauria > Squamata > Lacertidae > Podarcis > Podarcis melisellensis. The sequence continues at coordinate 84,021,114 of NC_138537.1, forward strand.
AATTCCCAAAAGTGAGATTTTTGATGAAATTGTGACCCCGGGGCTTAGGGATTTTTTCACAAAAATCTTTTTCTGCCGGTGAAGTTGTCGAGGGCTGATTTCTTGTCCTGTGATAAAAAGCCTTCTGTTTCGACCGCCAAACCTCTCAGGGCAGCATTTGCAACCGTCTGACACCATTTTTGAGTGAATTCCCAAAAGTCCCATTTTTGATGAAATTGTGACCCCGGGGCTTAGGGATTTTTTCAAAAAAATTTGTTTCAGCCAGTGAAGTTGTTGGGGGCTGATTTCTTGTCCTGTGATAAAAAGCCTTCTGTTTCGACCGCCAAACCTCTCAGGGGAGCATTTGCAACCGTCTGGCACCATTTTTGAGTGAATTCCCAAAAGTCCCATTTTTGATGAAATTGTGACCCCGGGGCTTAGGGATTTTTTCAAAAAAATCTTTTTCTGCCGGTGAAGTTGTCGGGGGCTGATTTCTTGTCCTATGATAAAAAGACTTCTTTTTCGACCGCCAAACCTCTCAGGGGAGCATTTGCAACGGTCTGGCACCATTTTTGAGTGAATTCCCAAAAGTCCCATTTTGATGAAATTGTGACCCCGGGGCCTAGGGATTTTTTCAAAAATATTTGTTTCAGCCGGTGAAGTTGTCGGGGGCTGATTTCTTGTCCTGTGATAAAAAGCCTTCTGCTTCGACCGCCAAACCTCTCAGGGGAGCATTTGCAACCGTCTGGACAATTTTTGAGTGAATTCCCAAAAGTCAGATTTTTGATGAAATTGTGACCCCGGGGCTTAGGGATTCTTTCAAAAAAATCTTTTCCTGCCGGTGAAGTTGTCGAGGGCTGATTTCTTGTCCTGTGATAAAAAGCCTTCTGTTTCGACCGCCAAACCTCTCAGGGGAGCATTTGCAACCGCCTGGCACCATTTATGAGTGGAATGCCAAAAGTCATATTTATGATGAAATTGTGACCCTGGGGCGTAGGGATTTTTTCAAAAAAATCTTTTTCAGCCGGTGAAGTTGTTGGGGGCTGATTTCTTGTCCTGTGATAAAAAGCCTTCTGTTTCGACCGCCAAACCTCTCGGGGGAGCATTTGCAACCGTCTGGACCATTTTTGAGTGAATTCCCAAAAGTCCCATTTTTGATGAAATTGTGACCCCGGGGCTTAGGGATTTTTTCAAAAAAATCTTTTTCTGCCGGTGAAGTTGTCGATGGCTGATTTCTTGTCCTGTTATAAAAAGCCTTCTGTTTCGACCGCCAAACCTCTCAGGGGAGCATATGCAACCGTCTGGCACCATTTTTGAGTGAATTCCCAAAAGTCAGATTTTTGATGAAATTGTGACCCCGGGGCTTAGGGATTTTTTCAAAAAAATCTTTTCCTGCCGGTGAAGTTGTCGAGGGCTGATTTCTTGTCCTGTGATAAAAAGCCTTCTGTTTCGACCGCCAAAACTCTCAGGGGAGCATTTGCAACCGCCTGGCACCATTTATTAGTGGAATGCCAAAAGTCATATTTATGATGAAATTGTGACCCTGGGGCTTAGGGATTTTTTCAAAAAAATCTTTTTCAGCCGGTGAAGTTGTTGGGGGCTGATTTCTTGTCCTGTGATAAAAAGCCTTCTGTTTCGACCGCCAAACCTCTCAGGGGAGCATTTGCAACCGTCTGGCACAATTTTTCAGTGAATTCCCAAAAGTCCCATTTTGATGAAATTGTGACCCCGGGGCTTAGGGATTTTTTCAAAAATATTTGTTTCAGCCGGTGAAGTTGTCGGGGGCTGATTTCTTGTCCTGTGATAAAAAGCCTTCTGTTTCGACCGCGAAACCTCTCAGGGGAGCATTTGCAACCGTCTGACACCATTTTTGAGTGAATTCCCAAAAGTGAGATTTTTGATGAAATTGTGACCCCGGGGCTTAGGGATTTTTTCACAAAAATCTTTTTCTGCCGGTGAAGTTGTCGAGGGCTGATTTCTTGTCCTGTGATAAAAAGCCTTCTGTTTCGACCGCCAAACCTCTCAGGGCAGCATTTGCAACCGTATGGCACCATTTTTGAGTGAATTCCCAAAAGTCCCATTTTTGATGAAATTGTGACCCCGGGGCTTAGGGATTTTTTCAAAAAAAATTGTTTCAGCCAGTGAAGTTGTTGGGGGCTGATTTCTTGTCCTATGATAAAAAGCCTTCTGTTTCGACCGCCAAACCTCTCGGGGGAGCATTTGCAACCGTCTGGACCATTTTTGAGTGAATTCCCAAAAGTCCCATTTTTGATGAAATTGTGACCCCGGGGCTTAGGGATTTTTTCAAAAAAATCTTTTTCTGCCGGTGAAGTTGTCGATGGCTGATTTCTTGTCCTGTTATAAAAAGCCTTCTGTTTCGACCGCCAAACCTCTCAGGGGAGCATATGCAACCGTCTGGCACCATTTTTGAGTGAATTCCCAAAAGTCAGATTTTTGATGAAATTGTGACCCCGGGGCTTAGGGATTTTTTCAAAAAAATCTTTTCCTGCCGGTGAAGTTGTCGAGGGCTGATTTCTTGTCCTGTGATAAAAAGCCTTCTGTTTCGACCGCCAAAACTCTCAGGGGAGCATTTGCAACCGCCTGGCACCATTTATGAGTGGAATGCCAAAAGTCATATTTATGATGAAATTGTGACCCTGGGGCTTAGGGATTTTTTCAAAAAAATCTTTTTCAGCCGGTGAAGTTGTTGGGGGCTGATTTCTTGTCCTGTGATAAAAAGCCTTCTGTTTCGACCGCCAAACCTCTCAGGGGAGCATTTGCAACCGTCTGGCACAATTTTTCAGTGAATTCCCAAAAGTCCCATTTTGATGAAATTGTGACCCCGGGGCTTAGGGATTTTTTCAAAAATATTTGTTTCAGCCGGTGAAGTTGTCGGGGGCTGATTTCTTGTCCTGTGATAAAAAGCCTTCTGTTTCGACCGCGAAACCTCTCAGGGGAGCATTTGCAACCGTCTGACACCATTTTTGAGTGAATTCCCAAAAGTGAGATTTTTGATGAAATTGTGACCCCGGGGCTTAGGGATTTTTTCACAAAAATCTTTTTCTGCCGGTGAAGTTGTCGAGGGCTGATTTCTTGTCCTGTGATAAAAAGCCTTCTGTTTCGACCGCCAAACCTCTCAGGGCAGCATTTGCAACCGTATGGCACCATTTTTGAGTGAATTCCCAAAAGTCCCATTTTTGATGAAATTGTGACCCCGGGGCTTAGGGATTTTTTCAAAAAAAATTGTTTCAGCCAGTGAAGTTGTTGGGGGCTGATTTCTTGTCCTATGATAAAAAGCCTTCTGTTTCGACCGCCAAACCTCTCGGGGGAGCATTTGCAACCGTCTGGACCATTTTTGAGTGAATTCCCAAAAGTCCCATTTTTGATGAAATTGTGACCCCGGGGCTTAGGGATTTTTTCAAAAAAATCTTTTTCTGCCGGTGAAGTTGTCGATGGCTGATTTCTTGTCCTGTTATAAAAAGCCTTCTGTTTCGACCGCCAAACCTCTCAGGGGAGCATATGCAACCGTCTGGCACCATTTTTGAGTGAATTCCCAAAAGTCAGATTTTTGATGAAATTGTGACCCCGGGGCTTAGGGATTTTTTCAAAAAAATCTTTTCCTGCCGGTGAAGTTGTCGAGGGCTGATTTCTTGTCCTGTGATAAAAAGCCTTCTGTTTCGACCGCCAAAACTCTCAGGGGAGCATTTGCAACCGCCTGGCACCATTTATGAGTGGAATGCCAAAAGTCATATTTATGATGAAATTGTGACCCTGGGGCTTAGGGATTTTTTCAAAAAAATCTTTTTCAGCCGGTGAAGTTGTTGGGGGCTGATTTCTTGTCCTGTGATAAAAAGCCTTCTGTTTCGACCGCCAAACCTCTCAGGGGAGCATTTGCAACCGTCTGGCACAATTTTTCAGTGAATTCCCAAAAGTCCCATTTTGATGAAATTGTGACCCCGGGGCTTAGGGATTTTTTCAAAAATATTTGTTTCAGCCGGTGAAGTTGTCGGGGGCTGATTTCTTGTCCTGTGATAAAAAGCCTTCTGTTTCGACCGCGAAACCTCTCAGGGGAGCATTTGCAACCGTCTGACACCATTTTTGAGTGAATTCCCAAAAGTGAGATTTTTGATGAAATTGTGACCCCGGGGCTTAGGGATTTTTTCAAAAAAATCTTTTTCTGCCGGTGAAGTTGTCGAGGGCTGATTTCTTGTCCTGTGATAAAAAGCCTTCTGTTTCGACCGCCAAACCTCTCAGGGCAGCATTTGCAACCGTCTGACACCATTTTTGAGTGAATTCCCAAAAGTCCCATTTTTGATGAAATTGTGACCCCGGGGCTTAGGGATTTTTTCAAAAAAATCTTTTTCTGCCGGTGAAGTTGTCGAGGGCTGATTTCTTGTCCTGTGATAAAAAGCCTTCTGTTTCGACCGCCAAACCTCTCAGGGCAGCATTTGCAACCGTCTGACACCATTTTTGAGTGAATTCCCAAAAGTCCCATTTTTGATGAAATTGTGACCCCGGGGCTTAGGGATTTTTTCAAAAAAATTTGTTTCAGCCAGTGAAGTTGTTGGGGGCTGATTTCTTGTCCTATGATAAAAAGCCTTCTGTTTCGACCGCCAAACCTCTCGGGGGAGCATTTGCAACCGTCTGGACCATTTTTGAGTGAATTCCCAAAAGTGAGATTTTTGATGAAATTGTGACCCCGGGGCTTAGGGATTTTTTCAAAAAAATCATTTTCTGCCGGTGAAGTTGTCGAGGGCTGATTTCTTGTCCTGTGATAAAAAGCCTTCTGTTTCGACCGCCAAACCTCTCAGGGCAGCATTTGCAACCGTCTGACACCATTTTTGAGTGAATTCCCAAAAGTCCCATTTTTGATGAAATTGTGACCCCGGGGCTTAGGGATTTTTTCAAAAAAAATTGTTTCAGCCAGTGAAGTTGTTGGGGGCTGATTTCTTGTCCTATGATAAAAAGCCTTCTGTTTCGACCGCCAAACCTCTCGGGGGAGCATTTGCAACCGTCTGGACCATTTTTGAGTGAATTCCCAAAAGTGAGATTTTTGATGAAATTGTGACCCCGGGGCTTAGGGATTTTTTCAAAAAAAAAATTTCTCCCGGTGAAGTTGTCGGGGGCTGATTTCTTGTCCTGTGATAAAAAGCCTTCTGTTTCGACCGCCAAACCTCTCAGGGGAGCATTTGCAACCGTCTGGCACCATTTTTTAGTGAATTCCCAAAAATCAGATTTTTGATGACATTGTTACCCCGGGGCTTAGGGATTTTTTCAAAAAAAGAATTTTCTGCCGGTGAAGTTGTCGAGGGCTGATTTCTTGTCCTGTGATAAAAAGCCTTCTGTTTCGACCGCCAAACCTCTCAGGGCAGCATTTGCAACCGTCTGGCACCATTTTTGAGTGAATTCCCAAAAGTCCCATTTTGATGAAATTGTGACCCCGGGGCTTAGGGATTTTTTCAAAAATATTTGTTTCAGCCGGTGAAGTTGTCAGGGGCTGATTTCTTGTCCTGTGATAAAAAGCCTTCTGTTTCGACCGCCAAACCTCTCAGGGGAGCATTTGCAACCGTCTGACACCATTTTTGAGTGAATTCCCAAAAGTGAGATTTTTTATGAAATTGTGACCCCGGGGCTTAGGGATTTTTTCAAAAATATTTGTTTCAGCCAGTGAAGTTGTTGGGGGCTGATTTCTTGTCCTATGATAAAAAGCCTTCTGTTTCGACCGCCAAACCTCTCGGGGGAGCATTTGCAACCGTCTGGACCATTTTTGAGTGAATTCCCAAAAGTCCCATTTTTGATGAAATTGTGACCCCGGGGCTTAGGGATTTTTTCAAAAAAATCTTTTTCTGCCGGTGAAGTTGTCGATGGCTGATTTCTTGTCCTGTTATAAAAAGCCTTCTGTTTCGACCGCCAAACCTCTCAGGGGAGCATATGCAACCGTCTGGCACCATTTTTGAGTGAATTCCCAAAAGTCAGATTTTTGATGAAATTGTGACCCCGGGGCTTAGGGATTTTTTCAAAAAAGTAAATTCTGCCGGTGAAGTGGTTGGGGGCTGATTTCTTGTCCTGTGATAAAAAGCCTTCTGTTTCGACCGCCAAACCTCCCAGGGGAGCATTTGCAACCGTCTGGCACCATTTTTGAGTGAATTCCCAAAAGTCCCATTTTTGATGAAATTGTGACCCCGGGGCTTAGGGATTTTTTCAAAAAAAAAAAATTCTGCCGGTGAAGTTGTTGGGGGCTGATTTCTTGTCCTGTGATAAAAAGCTTTCTTTTTCGACCGCCAAACCTCTCAGGGGAGCATTTGCAACGGTCTGGCACCATTTTTGAGTGAATTCCGAAAAGTCCCATTTTGATGAAATTGTGACCCCGGGGCTTCGGGATTTTTTCAAAAATATTTGTTTCAGCCGGTGAAGTTGTCGGGGGCTGATTTCTTGTCCTGTGATAAAAAGCCTTCTGTTTCGACCGCAAAACCTCTCAGGGGAGCATTTGCAACCGTCTGGCACCATTTTTGAGTGAATTCCCAAAAGTCAGATTTTTGATGAAATTGTGACCCCGGGGCTTAGGGATTTTTTCAAAAAAAATATTTCTGCCGGTTAAGTTGTCGGGGGCTGATTTCTTGTCCTGTGATAAAAAGCCTTCTGTTTTGACCGCCAAACCTCTCAGGGGAACATTTGCAACCGTCTGGCACCATTTTTGAGTGAATTCCCAAAAGTCAGATTTTTGATGAAATTGTGACCCCGGGGCTTAGGGATTTTTTCAAAAAAATCATTTTCTGCCGGTGAAGTTGTCGAGGGCTGATTTCTTGTCCTGTGATAAAAAGCCTTCTGTTTCGACCGCCACACCTCTCAGGGCAGCATTTGAAACCGTCTGGCACCATTTTTGAGTGAATTCCCAAAAGTCACATTTTTGATGAAATTGTGACCCCGGGGCTTAGGGATTTTTTCAAAAAAAACTTTTTCAGCCGGTGAAGTTGTTGGGGGCTGATTTCTTGTCCTGTGATAAAAAGCCTTCTGTTTCGAACGCCAAACCTCTCAGGGGAGCATTTGCAACCGTCTGGCACCATTATTGAGTGAATTCCCAAAAGTCCCATTTTTGATGAAATTGTGACCCCGGGGCTTAGGGATTTTTTCAAAAAAAATTGTTTCAGCCAGTGAAGTTGTTGGGGGCTGATTTCTTGTCCTATGATAAAAAGCCTTCTGTTTCGACCGCCAAACCTCTCAGGGGAGCATTTGCAACCGTCTGGACCATTTTTGAGTGAATTCCCAAAAGTCCCATTTTTGATGAAATTGTGACCCCGGGCCTTAGGGATTTTTTCAAAAATAAAAATTTCTACCGGTGAAGTTGTCGGGGGCTGATTTCTTGTCCTGTGATAAAAAGCCTTCTGTTTTGACTGCCAAACCTCTCAGGGGAGCATTTGCAACCGTCTGGCACCATTTTTGAATGAATTCCCAAAAGTGAGATTTTTGATGAAATTGTGACCCCGGGGCTTAGGGATTTTTTCAAAAAAATCATTTTCTGCCGGTGAAGTTGTCGAGGGCTGATTTCTTGTCCTGTGATAAAAAGCCTTCTGTTTCGACCGCCAAACCTCTCAGGGCAGCATTTGCAACCGTCTGACACCATTTTTGAGTGAATTCCCAAAAGTCCCATTTTTCATAAAATTGTGACCCCGGGGCTTAGGGATTTTTTCAAAAAAATCATTTTCTGCCGGTGAAGTTGTCGAGGGCTGATTTCTTGTCCTGTGATAAAAAGCCTTCTGTTTCGACCGCCACACCTCTCAGGGCAGCATTTGAAACCGTCTGGCACCATTTTTGAGTGAATTCCCAAAAGTCACATTTTTGATGAAATTGTGACCCCGGGGCTTAGGGATTTTTTCAAAAAAAACTTTTTCAGCCGGTGAAGTTGTTGGGGGCTGATTTCTTGTCCTGTGATAAAAAAACTTCTGTTTCGAACGCCAAACCTCTCAGGGGAGCATTTCCAACCGTCTGGCACCATTTTTGAGTGAATTCCAAAAAGTCAGATTCTTGATGAAATTGTGACCCCGGGGCTTAGGGATTTTTTCAAAAAAATCTTTTTCTGCCGGTGAAGTTGTCGAGGGCTGATTTCATGTCCTGTGATAAAAAGCCTTCTGTTTCGAAGGCCAAACCTCTCAGGGGAGCATATGCAACCGTCTGTCACCACTTTTGAGTGAATTCCCAAAAGTCAGATTTTTGATGAAATTGTAACCCCGGGGATTAGGGATTTTTTCAAAAAAAAAAATTTCTGCCGGTGAAGTTGTCGAGGACTGATTTCTTGTCCTGTGATAAAAAGCCTTCTGTTTCGACCGCCAAACCTCTCAGGGGAGCATTTGCAACCGTCTGGCACCATTTTTGAGTGAATTCCCAAAAGTCAGATTTTTGATGAAATTGTGACCCCGGGGCTTAGGGATTTTTTCAAAAAAAATATTTCTGCCGGTTAAGTTGTCGGGGGCTGATTTCTTGTCCTGTGATAAAAAGCCTTCTCTTTTGACCGCCAAACCTCTCAGGGGAGCATTTGCAACCGTCTGGCACCATTTTTGAATGAATTCCCAAAAGTGAGATTTTTGATGAAATTGTGACCCCGGGGCTTAGGGATTTTTTCAAAAAAATCATTTTCTGCCGGTGAAGTTGTCGAGGGCTGATTTCTTGTCCTGTGATAAAAAGCCTTCTGTTTCGACCGCCAAACCTCTCAGGGCAGCATTTGCAACCGTCTGGCACCATTTTTGAGTGAATTCCCAAAAGTCCCATTTTTGATAAAATTGTGACCCCGGGGCTTAGGGATTTTTTCAAAAAAATCATTTTCTGCCGGTGAAGTTGTCGAGGGCTGATTTCTTGTCCTGTGATAAAAAGCCTTCTGTTTCAACCGCCACACCTCTCAGGGCAGCATTTGAAACCGTCTGGCACTATTTTTGAGTGAATTCCCAAAAGTCACATTTTTGATGAAATTGTGACCCCGGGGCTTAGGGATTTTTTCAAAAAAAACTTTTTCAGCCGGTGAAGTTGTTGGGGGCTGATTTCTTGTCCTGTGATAAAAAGCCTTCTGTTTCGAACGCCAAACCTATCAGGGGAGCATTTGCAACCGTCTGGACCATTTTTGAGTGAATTCCCAAAAGTCCCATTTTTGATGAAATTGTGACCCCGGGCCTTAGGGATTTTTTCAAAAATAAAAATTTCTGCCGGTGAAGTTGTCGGGGGCTGATTTCTTGTCCTGTGATAAAAAGCCTTCTGTTTCGACCGCCAAACCTCTCAGGGGAGCATTTGCAACGGTCTGGACCATTTTTGAGTGAATTCCCAAAAGTCAGATTTTTGATGAAATTGTGACCCCGGGGCTTAGGGATTTTTTCAAAAAAAGAATTTTCTGCCGGTGAAGTTGTTGGGGGCTGATTTCTTGTCCTGTTATAAAAAGCCTTCTGTTTCGACCGCCAAACCTCTCAGGGCAGCATTTGCAACCGTCTGACACCATTTTTGAGTGAATTCCCAAAAGTCCCATTTTTGATGAAATTGTGACCCCGGGGCTTGGGGATTTTTTCAAAAAAAAAAATTTCTGCCGGTGAAGTTGTCGAGGACTGATTTCTTGTCCTGTTATAAAAAGCCTTCTGTTTCGACCGCCAAACCTCTCAGGGGAGCATTTGCAACCGTCTGGCACCATTTTTGAGTGAATTCCCAAAAGTCAGATTTTTGATGAAATTGTGACCCCGGGGCTTAGGGATTTTTTCAAAAAAAATATTTCTGCCGGTTAAGTTGTCGGGGGCTGATTTCTTGTCCTGTGATAAAAAGCCTTCTCTTTTGACCGCCAAACCTCTCAGGGGAGCATTTGCAACCGTCTGGCACCATTTTTGAATGAATTCCCAAAAGTGAGATTTTTGATGAAATTGTGACCCCGGGGCTTAGGGATTTTTTCAAAAAAATCATTTTCTGCCGGTGAAGTTGTCGAGGGCTGATTTCTTGTCCTGTGATAAAAAGCCTTCTGTTTCGACCGCCAAACCTCTCAGGGCAGCATTTGCAACCGTCTGGCACCATTTTTGAGTGAATTCCCAAAAGTCCCATTTTTGATAAAATTGTGACCCCGGGGCTTAGGGATTTTTTCAAAAAAATCATTTTCTGCCGGTGAAGTTGTCGAGGGCTGATTTCTTGTCCTGTGATAAAAAGCCTTCTGTTTCAACCGCCACACCTCTCAGGGCAGCATTTGAAACCGTCTGGCACTATTTTTGAGTGAATTCCCAAAAGTCACATTTTTGATGAAATTGTGACCCCGGGGCTTAGGGATTTTTTCAAAAAAAACTTTTTCAGCCGGTGAAGTTGTTGGGGGCTGATTTCTTGCCCTGTGATAAAAAGCCTTCTGTTTCGAACGCCAAACCTCTCAGGGGAGCATTTGCAACCGTCTGGACCATTTTTGAGTGAATTCCCAAAAGTCCCATTTTTGATGAAATTGTGACCCCGGGCCTTAGGGATTTTTTCAAAAATAAAAATTTCTGCCGGTGAAGTTGTCGGGGGCTGATTTCTTGTCCTGTGATAAAAAGCCTTCTGTTTCGACCGCCAAACCTCTCAGGGGAGCATTTGCAACCGTCTGGACCATTTTTGAGTGAATTCCCAAAAGTCCCATTTTTGATGAAATTGTGACCCCGGGGCTTAGGGATTTTTTCAAAAAAAGAATTTTCTGCCGGTGAAGTTGTTGGGGGCTGATTTCTTGTCCTGTGATAAAAAGCCTTCTGTTTCGACCGCCAAACCTCTCAGGGCAGCATTTGCAACCGTCTGACACCATTTTTGAGTGAATTCCCAAAAGTCCCATTTTTGATGAAATTGTGACCCCGGGGCTTAGGGATTTTTTCAAAAATATTTGTTTCAGCCGGTGAAGTTGTTGGGGGCTGATTTCTTGTCCTGTGATAAAAAGCCTTCTGTTTCGACCGCCAAACCTCTCAGGGCAGCATTTGCAACCGTCTGACAACATTTTTGTGTGAATTCCCAAAAGTGAGATTTTTGATGAAATTGTGACCCCGGGGCTTAGGGATTTTTTCAAAAAAATCATTTTCTGCCGGTGAAGTTGTCGAGGGCTGATTTCTTGTCCTGTGATAAAAAGCCTTCTGTTTCGACCGCCAAACCTCTCAGGGCAGCATTTGCAACCGTCTGACACCATTTTTGAGTGAATTCCCAAAAGTCCCATTTTTGATGAAATTGTGACCCCGGGGCTTGGGGATTTTTTCAAAAAAAAAAATTTCTGCCGGTGAAGTTGTCGAGGACTGATTTCTTGTCCTGTTATAAAAAGCCTTCTGTTTCGACCGCCAAACCTCTCAGGGGAGCATTTGCAACCGTCTGGCACCATTTTTGAGTGAATTCCCAAAAGTCAGATTTTTGATGAAATTGTGACCCCGGGGCTTGGGGATTTTTTCAAAAAAAATATTTCTGCCGGTTAAGTTGTTGGGGGCTGATTTCTTGTCCTGTGATAAAAAGCCTTCTCTTTTGACCGCCAAACTTCTCAGGGGAGCATTTGCAACCGTCTGGCACCACTTTTGAGTGAATTCTCAAAAGTCAGATTTTTGATGAAATTGTGACCCCGGGGCTTAGGGATTTTTTCAAAAAAAATTGTTTCAGCCAGTGAAGTTGTTGGGGGCTGATTTCTTCTCCTATGATAAAAAGCCTTCTGTTTCGACCGCCAAACCTCTCAGGGGAGCATTTGCAACCGTCTGGACCATTTTTGAGTGAATTCCCAAAAGTCCCATTTTTGATGAAATTGTGACCCCGGGGCTTAGGGATTTAAAAAAAAAAAAAAAATTCTGCCGGTGAAGTTGTCGAGGTCTTATTTCTGGTCCTGTGATAAAAAGCCTTCTGTTTCGAAGGTCAAACCTTTCAGGGGAGCATTTGCAACCGTCTGGCCCCATTTTTGAGTGAATTCCCAAAAGTCAGATTTTTGATGAAATTGTGACCCCGGGGCTTAGGGATTTTTTCAAAAAAAAAAATTTCTGCCGGTGAAGTTGTCGGGGGCTGATTTCTTGTCCTGTGATAAAAAGCCTTCTGTTTCGAAGGTCATACCTTTCAGGGGAGCAATTACAACCGTCTGGCACCATTTTTGAGTGAATTCCCAAAAGTCAGATTTTTGATGAAATTGTGACCCCGGGGCTTAGGGATTTTTTCAAAAAAAAAATTTTCTGCCGGTGAAGTTGTCGGGGGCTGATTTCTTGTCCTGTGATAAAAAGCCTTCTGTTTCGACCGCCAAACCTCTCAGGGGAGCATTTGCAACCGTCTGGCACCATTTTTGTGTGAATTCCCAAAAGTCAGATTTTTAATGAAATTGTGACCCCGGGGCTTAGGGATATTTTCAAAAAAAGAATTTTCTGCCGGTGAAGTTGTCGGGGGCTGATTTCTTGTCCTGTGATAAAAAGCCTTCTGTTTCGACCGCCAAACCTCTCAGGGGAGCATTTGCAACCGTCTGGCAGCATTTTTGAGTGAATTCCCAAAAGTCCCATTATTGATGAAATTGTGACCCCGGGGCTTAGGGATTTTTTCAAAAAAATCTTTTTCTGCCGGTGAAGTTGTCGAGGGCTGATTTCTTGTCCTGTGATAAAAAGCCTTCTGTTTCGACCGCCAAACCTCTCAGGGGAGCATTTGCAACGGTCTGGCACCATTTTTGAGTGAATTCTCAAAAGTCAGATGTTTGATGAAATTGTGACCCCAGGGCTTAGGGATTTTTTCAAAAAAATTTGTTTCAGCCAGTGAAGTTGTTGGGGGCTGATTTCTTGTCCTATGATAAAAAGCCTTCTGTTTCGACCGCCAAACCTCTCAGGGGAGCATTTGCAACCGTCTGGACCATTTTTGAGTGAATTCCCAAAAGTCAGATTTTTGATGAAATTGTGACCCCGGGGCTTAGGGATTTTTTCAAAAAAGAAATTTCTGCCGGTGAAGTTGTCGGGGGCTGATTTCTTGTCCTGTGATAAAAAGCCTTCTGTTTCGACCGCCAAACCTCTCAGGGGAGCATTTGCAACCGTCTGGACCATTTTTGAGTGAATTCCCAAAAGTCAGATTTTTGATGAAATTGTGACCCCGGGGCTTAGGGATTTTTTCAAAAAAAGAATTTTCTGCCGGTGAAGTTGTCGGGGGCTGATTTCTTGTCCTGTGATAAAAAGCCTTCTGTTTCGACCGCCAAACCTCTCAGGGCAGCATTTGCAACCGTCTGGCACCATTTTTGAGTGAATTCCCAAAAGTCCCATTTTTGATAAAATTGTGACCCCGGGGCTTAGGGATTTTTTCAAAAAAATCATTTTCTGCCGGTGAAGTTGTCGAGGGCTGATTTCTTGTCCTGTGATAAAAAGCCTTCTGTTTCAACCGCCACACCTCTCAGGGCAGCATTTGAAACCGTCTGGCACTATTTTTGAGTGAATTCCCAAAAGTCACATTTTTGATGAAATTGTGACCCCGGGGCTTAGGGATTTTTTCAAAAAAAACTTTTTCAGCCGGTGAAGTTGTTGGGGGCTGATTTCTTGCCCTGTGATAAAAAGCCTTCTGTTTCGAACGCCAAACCTCTCAGGGGAGCATTTGCAACCGTCTGGACCATTTTTGAGTGAATTCCCAAAAGTCCCATTTTTGATGAAATTGTGACCCCGGGCCTTAGGGATTTTTTCAAAAATAAAAATTTCTGCCGGTGAAGTTGTTGGGGGCTGATTTCTTGTCCTGTGATAAAAAGCCTTCTGTTTCGACCGCCAAACCTCTCAGGGGAGCATTTGCAACCGTCTGGACCATTTTTGAGTGAATTCCCAAAAGTCAGATTTTTGATGAAATTGTGACCCCGGGGCTTAGGGATTTTTTCAAAAAAAGAATTTTCTGCCGGTGAAGTTGTTGGGGGCTGATTTCTTGTCCTGTGATAAAAAGCCTTCTGTTTCGACCGCCAAACCTCTCAGGGCAGCATTTGCAACCGTCTGACACCATTTTTGAGTGAATTCCCAAAAGTCCCATTTTTGATGAAATTGTGACCCCGGGGCTTAGGGATTTTTTCAAAAATATTTGTTTCAGCCGGTGAAGTTGTTGGGGGCTGATTTCTTGTCCTGTGATAAAAAGCCTTCTGTTTCGACCGCCAAACCTCTCAGGGCAGCATTTGCAACCGTCTGACAACATTTTTGTGTGAATTCCCAAAAGTGAGATTTTTGATGAAATTGTGACCCCGGGGCTTAGGGATTTTTTCAAAAAAATCATTTTCTGCCGGTGAAGTTGTCGAGGGCTGATTTCTTGTCCTGTGATAAAAAGCCTTCTGTTTCGACCGCCAAACCTCTCAGGGCAGCATTTGCAACCGTCTGGCACCATTTTTGAGTGAATTCCCAAAAGTCCCATTTTTGATGAAATTGTGACCCCGGGGCTTAGGGATTTTTTCAAAAAAAACTTTTTCAGCCGGTGAAGTTGTTGGGGGCTGATTTCTTGTCCTGTGATAAAAAGCCTTCTGTTTCGACCGCCAAACCTCTCAGGGGAGCATTTGCAACCGTCTGGACCATTTTTGAGTGAATTCCCAAAAGTCCCATTTTTGATGAAATTGTGACCCCGGGGCTTGGGGATTTTTTCAAAAAAATCTTTTTCTGCCGGTGAAGTTGTTGGGGGCTGATTTCTTGTCCTGTGATAAAAAGCTTTCTGTTTCGAAGGCCAAACTTCTCAGGGGAGCATTTGCAACCGTCTGGCACCACTTTTGAGTGAATTCTCAAAAGTCAGATTTTTGATGAAATTGTGACCCCGGGGCTTAGGGATTTTTTCAAAAAAATTTGTTTCAGCCAGTGAAGTTGTTGGGGGCTGATTTCTTCTCCTATGATAAAAAGCCTTCTGTTTCGACCGCCAAACCTCTCAGGGGAGCATTTGCAACCGTCTGGACCATTTTTGAGTGAATTCCCAAAAGTCCCATTTTTGATGAAATTGTGACCCCGGGGCTTAGGGATTTTTAAAAAAAAAAAAATTCTGCCGGTGAAGTTGTCGAGGTCTTATTTCTGGTCCTGTGATAAAAAGCCTTCTGTTTCGAAGGTCAAACCTTTCAGGGGAGCATTTGCAACCGTCTGGCCCCATTTTTGAGTGAATTCCCAAAAGTCAGATTTTTGATGAAATTGTGACCCCGGGGCTTAGGGATTTTTTCAAAAAAAAAAATTTCTGCCGGTGAAGTTGTCGGGGGCTGATTTCTTGTCCTGTGATAAAAAGCCTTCTGTTTCGAAGGTCATACCTTTCAGGGGAGCAATTACAACCGTCTGGCACCATTTTTGAGTGAATTCCCAAAAGTCAGATTTTTGATGAAATTGTGACCCCGGGGCTTAGGGATTTTTTCAAAAAAAAAATTTTCTGCCGGTGAAGTTGTCGGGGGCTGATTTCTTGTCCTGTGATAAAAAGCCTTCTGTTTCGACCGCCAAACCTCTCAGGGGAGCATTTGCAACCGTCTGGACCATTTTTGAGTGAATTCCCAAAAGTCAGATTTTTGATGAAATTGTGACCCCGGGGCTTAGGGATTTTTTCAAAAAAAGAATTTTCTGCCGGTGAAGTTGTCGGGGGCTGATTTCTTGTCCTGTGATAAAAAGCCTTCTGTTTTGACCGCCAAACCTCTCAGGGGAGCATTTGCAACCGTCTGGCACCATTTTTGAGTGAATTCCCAAAAGTCCCATTTTTGATGAAATTGTGACCCCGGGGCTTAGGGATATTTTCAAAAATATTTGTTTCAGCCGGTGAAGTTGTCGGGGGCTGAGTTCTTGTCCTGTGATAAAAAGCCTTCTGTTTCGACCGCCAAACCTCTCAGGGAAGCATTTGCAACCGTCTGGCACCATTTTTGAGTGAATTCCCAAAAGTCCCATTTTTGATGAAATTGTGACCCCGGGCCTTACAGATTTTTTCAAAAATAAAAATTTCTGCCGGTGAAGTTGTCGGGGGCTGATTTCTTCTCCTGTGATAAAAAGCCTTCTGTTTCGACCACCAAACCTCTCAGGGGAGCATTTGCAACCGTCTGGCACCATTTTTGTGTGAATTCCCAAAAGTCAGATTTTTAATGAAATTGTGACCCCGGGGCTTAGGGATATTTTCAAAAAAAGAATTTTCTGCCGGTGAAGTTGTCGGGGGCTGATTTCTTGTCCTGTGATAAAAAGCCTTCTGTTTCGACCGCGAAACCTCTCAGGGGAGCATTTGCAACCGTCTGGCAGCATTTTTGAGTGAATTCCCAAAAGTCTCATTTTTGATGAAATTGTGACCCCGGGCCTTACAGATTTTTTCAAAAATAAAAATTTCTGCCGGTGAAGTTGTCGGGGGCTGATTTCTTGTCCTGTGATAAAAAGCCTTCTGTTTCGACCGCCAAACCTCTCAGGGGAGCATTTGCAACCGTCTGGCACCATTTTTGTGTGAATTCCCAAAAGTCAGATTTTTAATGAAATTGTGACCCCGGGGCTTAGGGATTTTTTCAAAAAAAGAATTTTCTGCCGGTGAAGTTGTCGGGGGCTGATTTCTTGTCCTGTGATAAAAAGCCTTCTGTTTCGACCGAGAAACCTCTCAGGGGAGCATTTGCAACCGTCTGGCAGCATTTTTGAGTGAATTCCCAAAAGTCCCATTTTTGATGAAATTGTGACCCCGGGGCTTAGGGATTTTTTCAAAAAAATCTTTTTCTGCCGGTGAAGTTGTCGAGGGCTGATTTCTTGTCCTGTGATAAAAAGCCTTCTGTTTCGACCGCCAAACCTCTCAGGGGAGCATTTGCAACGGTCTGGCACCATTTTTGAGTGAATTCTCAAAAGTCAGATGTTTGATGAAATTGTGACCCCGGGGCTTAGGGATTTTTTCAAAAAAATTTGTTTCAGCCAGTGAAGTTGTTGGGGGCTGATTTCTTGTCCTATGATAAAAAGCCTTCTGTTTCGACCGCCAAACCTCTCAGGGGAGCATTTGCAACCGTCTGGACCATTTTTGAGTGAATTCCCAAAAGTCAGATTTTTGATGAAATTGTGACCCCGGGGCTTAGGGATTTTTTCAAAAAAGAAATTTCTGCCAGTGAAGTTGTCGGGGGCTGATTTCTTGTCCTGTGATAAAAAGCCTTCTGTTTCGACCGCCAAACCTCTCAGGGGAGCATTTGCAACCGTCTGGACCATTTTTGAGTGAATTCCCAAAAGTCAGATTTTTGATGAAATTGTGACCCCGGGGCTTAGGGATTTTTTCAAAAAAAGAATTTTCTGCCGGTGAAGTTGTCGGGGGCTGATTTCTTGTCCTGTGATAAAAAGCCTTCTGTTTTGACCGCCAAACCTCTCAGGGGAGCATTTGCAACCGTCTGGCACCATTTTTGAGTGAATTCCCAAAAGTCCCATTTTTGATGAAATTGTGACCCCGGGGCTTAGGGATTTTTTCAAAAATATTTGTTTCAGCCGGTGAAGTTGTCGGGGGCTGATTTCTTGTCCTGTGATAAAAAGCCTTCTATTTCGACCGCCAAACCTCTCAGGGGAGCATTTGCAACCGTCTGACACCATTTTTGAGTGAATTCCCAAAAGTGAGATTTTTGATGACATTGTGACCCCGGGGCTTAGGGATTTATTCAAAAAAAGAATTTTCTGCCGGTGAAGTTGTCGAGGGCTGATTTCTTGTCCTGTGATAAAAAGCCTTCTGTTTCGACCGCCAAACCTCTCAGGGCAGCATTTGCAACCGTCTGGCACCATTTTTGAGTGAATTCCCAAAAGTCCCATTTTTGATGAAATTGTGACCCCGGGGCTTAGGGATTTTTTCAAAAAAAACTTTTTCAGCCGGTGAAGTTGTTGGGGGCTGATTTCTTGTCCTGTGATAAAAAGCCTTCTGTTTTGACCGCCTAACCTCTCAGGGGAGCATTTATAACCGTCTGGCACCATTTTTGAGTGAATTCCCAAAAGTCCCATTTTTGATGAAATTGTGACCCCGGGGCTTAGGGATTTAAAAAAAAAAAAAAATTCTGCCGGTGAAGTTGTCGAGGTCTTATTTCTTGTCCTGTGATAAAAAGCCTTCTGTTTCGAAGGTCAAACCTTTCAGGGGAGCATTTGCAACCGTCTGGCACCATTTTTGAGTGAATTCCCAAAAGCACCATTTTTGATGAAATTGTGACCCCGGGGCTTAGGGATTTAAAAAAAAAAAAAAAATTCTGCCGGTGAAGTTGTCGAGGTCTTATTTCTTGTCCTGTGATAAAAAGCCTTCTGTTTCGAAGGTCAAACCTTTCAGGGGAGCATTTGCAACCGTCTGGCACCATTTTTGAGTGAATTCCCAAAAGTCAGATTTTTGATGAAATTGTGACCCCGGGCCTTAGGGATTTTTTCAAAAAAAAAAATTTCTGCCGGTGAAGTTGTCGGGGGCTGATTTCTTGTCCTGTGATAAAAAGCCTTCTGTTTCGACCGCCAAACCTCTCAGGGGAGCATTTGCAACCGTCTGGCAGCATTTTTGAGTGAATTCCCAAAAGTCCCATTTTTGATGAAATTGTGACCCCGGGGCTTAGGGATTTTTTCAAAAAAAAAAATTTCTGCCGGTGAAGTTGTCGGGGGCTGATTTCTTGTCCTATGATAAAAAGCCTTCTGTTTCGACCGCCAAACCTCTCAGGGGAGCATTTGCAACCGTCTGGCAGCATTTTTGAGTGAATTCCCAAAAGTCCCATTTTTGATGAAATTGTGACCCCGGGGCTTAGGGATTTTTTCAAAAAAATCTTTTTCTGCCGGTGAAGTTGTCGAGGGCTGATTTCTTCTCCTGTGATAAAAAGCCTTCTGTTTCGACCACCAAACCTCTCAGGGGAGCATTTGCAACGGTCTGGCACCATTTTTGAGTGAATTCTCAAAAGTCAGATGTTTGATGAAATTGAGACCCCGGGGCTTAGGGATTTTTTCCAAAAAATTTGTTTCAGCCAGTGAAGTTGTTGGGGGCTGATTTCTTGTCCTATGATAAAAAGCCTTCTGTTTTGACCGCCAAACCTCTCAGGGGAGCATTTGCAACCGTCTGACACCATTTTTGAGTGAATTCCCAAAAGTGAGATTTTTGATGACATTGTGACCCCGGGGCTTAGGGATTTTTTCAAAAAAAGAATTTTCTGCCGGTGAAGTTGTCGAGGGCTGATTTCTTGTCCTGTGATAAAAAGCCTTCTGTTTTGACCGCCTAACCTCTCAGGGGAGCATTTATAACCGTCTGGCACCATTTTTGAGTGAATTCCCAAAAGTCCCATTTTGGATGAAATTGTGACCCCGGGGCTTAGGGATTTTTTCAAAAAAATCTTTTTCTGCCGGTGAAGTTGTTGGGGGCTGATTTCTTGTCCTGTGATAAAAAGCCTTCTGTTTCGAAGGCCAAACCTCTCAGGGGAGCATTTGCAACCGTCTGGCACCATTTTTGAGTGAATTCTCAAAAGTCAGATTTTTGATGAAATTGTGACCCCGGGGCTTAGGGATTTTTTCAAAAAAATTTGTTTCAGCCGGTGAAGTTGTTGGGGGCTGATTTCTTGTCCTATGATAAAAAGCCTTCTATTTCGACCGCCAAACCTCTCAGGGGAGCATTTGCAACCGTCTGGACCATTTTTGAGTGAATTCCCAAAAGTCCCATTTTTGATGAAATTGTGACCCCGGGGCTTAGGGATTTAAAAAAAAAAAAAAATTCTGCCGGTGAAGTTGTCGAGGTCTTATTTCTTGTCCTGTGATAAAAAGCCTTCTGTTTCGAAGGTCAAACCTTTCAGGGGAGCATTTGCAACCGTCTGGCACCATTTTTGAGTGAATTCCCAAAAGTCAGATTTTTGATGAAATTGTGACCCCGGGCCTTAGGGATTTTTTCAAAAAAAAAAAATTCTGCCGGTGAAGTTGTCGGGGGCTGATTTCTTGTCCTGTGATAAAAAGCCTTCTGTTTCGAACGCCAAACCTCTCAGGGGAGCATTTGCAACCGTCTGGCACCATTTTTGTGTGAATTCCCAAAACTCAGATTTTTAATGAAATTGTGACCCCGGGGCTTAGGGATTTTTTCAAAAAAAGAATTTTCTGCCGGTGAAGTTGTCGGGGGCTGATTTCTTGTCCTGTGATAAAAAGCCTTCTGTTTCGACCGCGAAACCTCTCAGGGGAGCATTTGCAACCGTCTGGCAGCATTTTTGAGTGAATTCCCAAAAGTCCCATTTTTGATGAAATTGTGACCCCGGGGCTTAGGGATTTTTTCAAAAAAATCTTTTTCTGCCGGTGAAGTTGTCGAGGGCTGATTTCTTGTCCTGTGATAAAAAGCCTTCTGTTTCGACCGCCAAACCTCTCAGGGGAGCATTTGCAACGGTCTGGCACCATTTTTGAGTGAATTCTCAAAAGTCAGATGTTTGATGAAATTGTGACCCCGGGGCTTAGGGATTTTTTCAAAAAAATTTGTTTCAGCCAGTGAAGTTGTTGGGGGCTGATTTCTTGTCCTATGATAAAAAGCCTTCTATTTCGACCGCCAAACCTCTCAGGGGAGCATTTGCAACCGTCTGGCAGCATTTTTGAGTGAATTCCCAAAAGTCCCATTTTTGATGAAATTGTGACCCCGGGGCTTAGGGATTTTTTCAAAAAAATCTTTTTCTGCCGGTGAAGTTGTCGAGGGCTGATTTCTTCTCCTGTGATAAAAAGCCTTCTGTTTCGACCGCCAAACCTCTCAGGGGAGCATTTGCAACGGTCTGGCACCATTTTTGAGTGAATTCTCAAAAGTCAGATGTTTGATGAAATTGAGACCCCGGGGCTTAGGGATTTTTTCCAAAAAATTTGTTTCAGCCAGTGAAGTTGTTGGGGGCTGATTTCTTGTCCTATGATAAAAAGCCTTCTGTTTCGACCGCCAAACCTCTCAGGGGAGCATTTGCAACCGTCTGACACCATTTTTGAGTGAATTCCCAAAAGTGAGATTTTTGATGACATTGTGACCCCGGGGCTTAGGGATTTTTTCAAAAAAAGAATTTTCTGCCGGTGAAGTTGTCGAGGGCTGATTTCTTGTCCTGTGATAAAAAGCCTTCTGTTTCGACCGCCAAACCTCTCAGGGCAGCATTTGCAACCGTCTGGCACCATTTTTGAGTGAATTCCCAAAAGTCCCATTTTTGATGAAATTGTGACCCCGGGGCTTAGGGATTTTTTCAAAAATATTTGTTTCAGCCGGAGAAGTTGTCGGGGGCTGATTTCTTGTCCTGTGATAAAAAGCCTTCTATTTCGACCGCCAAACCTCTCAGGGCAGCATTTGCAACCGTCTGACACCATTTTTGAGTGAATTCCCAAAAGTGAGATTTTTGATGACATTGTGACCCCGGGGCTTAGGGATTTTTTCAAAAAAAGAATTTTCTGCCGGTGAAGTTGTCGAGGGCTGATTTCTTGTCCTGTGATAAAAAGCCTTCTGTTTCGACCGCCAAACCTCTCAGGGCAGCATTTGCAACCGTCTGGCACCATTTTTGAGTGAATTCCCAAAAGTCCCATTTTTGATGAAATTGTGACCCCGGGGCTTAGGGATTTTTTCAAAAAAATCATTTTCTGCCGGTGAAGTTGTCGAGGGCTGATTTCTTGTCCTGTGATAAAAAGCCTTCTGTTTCGACCGTCACACCTCTCAGGGCAGCATTTGAAACCGTCTGACACCATTTTTGAGTAAATTCCCAAAAGTCCCATTTTTGATGAAATTGTCAACCCGGGGCTTAGGGATTTTTTCAAAAAAAAACTTTTTCAGCCGGTGAAGTTGTTGGGGGCTGATTTCTTGTCCTGTGATAAAAAGCCTTCTGTTTCGAAGGCCAAACCTCTCAGGGGAGCATTTGCAACCGTCTGGCACCATTTTTGAGTGAATTCTCAAAAGTCAGATTTTTGATGAAATTGTGACCCCGGGGCTTAGGGATTTTTTCAAAAAAATTTGTTTCAGCCAGTGAAGTTGTTGGGGGCTGATTTCTTGTCCTGTGATAAAAAGCCTTCTGTTTCGACCGCCAAACCTCTCAGGGGAGCATTTGCAACCGTCTGGACCATTTTTGAGTGAATTCCCAAAAGTCCCATTTTTGATGAAATTGTGACCCCGGGGCTTAGGGATTTAAAAAAAAAAAAAAAAATTCTGCCGGTGAAGTTGTCGAGGTCTTATTTCTTCTCCTGTGATAAAAAGCCTTCTGTTTCGAAGGTCAAACCTTTCAGGGGAGCATTTGCAACCGTCTGGCACCATTTTTGAGTGAATTCCCAAAGGTCAGATTTTTGATGAAATTGTGACCCCGGGCCTTAGGGATTTTTTCAAAAAGAAAAAATTCTGCCGGTGAAGTTGTCGGGGGCTGATTTCTTGTCCTGTGATAAAAAGCCTTCTGTTTCGAAGGTCATACCTTTCAGGGGAGCAATTACAACCGTCTGGCACCATTTTTGAGTGAATTCCCAAAAGTCCCATTTTTGATGAAATTGTGACCCCGGGGCTTAGGGATTTTTTCAAAAAAAAAAATTTCTGCCGGTGAAGTTGTCGGGGGCTGATTTCTTGTCCTGTGATAAAAAGCCTTCTGTTTCGACCGCCAAACCTCTCAGGGGAGCATTTGCAACCGTCTGGACCATTTTTGAGTGAATTCCCAAAAGTCAGATTTTTGATGAAATTGTGACCCCGGGGATTAGGGATTTTTTCAAAAAAAGAATTTTCTGCCGGTGAAGTTGTCGGGGGCTGATTTCTTGTCCTGTGATAAAAAGCCTTCTGTTTTGACCGCCAAACCTCTCAGGGGAGCATTTGCAACCGTCTGGCACCATTTTTGAGTGAATTCCCAAAAGTCCCATTTTTGATGAAATTGTGACCCCGGGGCTTAGGGATTTTTTCAAAAATATTTGTTTCAGCCGGTGAAGTTGTCGGGGGCTGATTTCTTGTCCTGTGATAAAAAGCCTTCTGTTTCGACCGCCAAACCTCTCAGGGGAGCATTTGCAACCGTCTGGCACCATTTTAGTGTGAATTCCCAAAAGTCAGATTTTTAATGAAATTGTGACCCCGGGGCTTAGGGATTTTTTCAAAAAAAGAATTTTCTGCCGGTGAAGTTGTCGGGGGCTGATTTCTTGTCCTGTGATAAAAAGCCTTCTGTTTCGACCGCGAAACCTCTCAGGGGAGCATTTGCAACCGTCTGGCACCATTTTTGAGTGAATTCCCAAAAGTCCCATTTTTGATGAAATTGTGACCCCGGGCCTTACAGATTTTTTCAAAAATAAAAATTTCTGCCGGTGAAGTTGTCGGGGGCTGATTTCTTGTCCTGTGATAAAAAGCCTTCTGTTTCGACCGCCAAACCTCTCAGGGGAGCATTTGCAACCGTCTGGCACCATTTTAGTGTGAATTCCCAAAAGTCAGATTTTTAATGAAATTGTGACCCCGGGGCTTAGGGATTTTTTCAAAAAAAGAATTTTCTGCCAGTGAAGTTGTCGAGGGCTGATTTCTTGTCCTGTGATAAAAAGCCTTCTGTTTCGACCGCGAAACCTCTCAGGGGAGCATTTGTAACCGTCTGGCAGCATTTTTGAGTGAATTCCCAAAAGTCCCATTTTTGATGAAATTGTGACCCCGGGGCTTAGGGATTTTTTCAAAAAAATCTTTTTCTGCCGGTGAAGTTGTCGAGGGCTGATTTCTTGTCCTGTGATAAAAAGCCTTCTGTTTCAACCGCCAAACCTCTCAGGGGAGCATTTGCAACTGTCTGGCACCATTTTTGAGTGAATTCTCAAAAGTCAGATGTTTGATGAAATTGTGACCCCGGGGCTTAGGGATTTTTTCAAAAAAATTTGTTTCAGCCAGTGAAGTTGTTGGGGGCTGATTTCTTGTCCTATGACAAAAAGCCTTCTGTTTCGACCGCCAAACCTCTCAGGGGAGCATTTGCAACCGTCTGGACCATTTTTGAGTGAATTCCCAAAAGTCCCATTTTTGATGAAATTGTGACCCCGGGGCGTAGGGATTTTTTTTTTAAAAAAAATTTCTGTCGGTGAAGTTGTCGAGGTCTGATTTCTTGTCCTGTGATAAAAAGCCTTCTGTTTCGAAGGTCATACCTTTCAGGGGAGCATTTACAACTTTCTGGCACCATTTTTGAGTGAATTCCCAAAAGTCAGATTTTTGATGAAATTGTGACCCCGGGGCTTAGGGATTTTTTCAAAAAAAAAATTTCTACCGGTGAAGTTGTCGGGGGCTGATTTCTTGTCCTGTGATAAAAAGTCTTCTGTTTCGACCGCCAAACCTCTCAGGGGAGCATTTGCAACCGTCTGGACCATTTTTGAGTGAATTCCCAAAAGTCAGATTTTTGATGAAATTGTGACCCCGGGGCTTAGGGATTTTTTCAAAAAAAGAATTTTCTGCCGGTGAAGTTGTCGGGGGCTGATTTCTTGTCCTGTGATAAAAAGCCTTCTGTTTTGACCGCCAAACCTCTCAGGGGAGCATTTGCAACCGTCTGGCACCATTTTTGAGTGAATTCCCAAAAGTCCCATTTTTGATGAAATTGTGACCCCGGGGCTTAGGGATTTTTTCAAAAATATTTGTTTCAGCCGGTGAAGTTGTCGGGGGCTGATTTCTTGTCCTGTGATAAAAAGCCTTCTGTTTTGACCGCCAAACCTCTCAGGGGAGCATTTGCAACCGTCTGACACCATTTTTGAGTGAATTCCCAAAAGTCCCATTTTTGATGACATTGTGACCCCGGGGCTTAGGGATTTTTTCAAAAAAATCTTTTTCTGCCGGTGAAGTTGTCGATGGCTGATTTCTTGTCCTGTTATAAAAAGCCTTCTGTTTCGACCGCCAAACCTCTCAGGGGAGCATATGCAACCGTCTGGCACCATTTTTGAGTGAATTCCCAAAAGTCAGATTTTTGATGAAATTGTGACCCCGGGGCTTAGGGATTTTTTCAAAAAAATCTTTTCCTGCCGGTGAAGTTGTCGAGGGCTGATTTCTTGTCCTGTGATAAAAAGCCTTCTGTTTCTACCGCCAAACCTCTCAGGGGAGGATTTGCAACGGTCTGGCACCATTTTTGAGTGAATACCCAAAAGTCCCATTTTTGATGAAATTGTGACCCCGGGGCTGGGGATTTTTTCAAAAAAATCTTTTTCTGCCGGTGAAGTTGTTGGGGGCTGATTTCTTGTCCTGTGATAAAAAGCCTTCTGTTTCGAAGGCCAAACCTCTCAGGGGAGCATTTGCAACCGTCTGGCACCATTTTTGAGTGAATTCTCAAAAGTCAGATTTTTGATGAAATTGTGATCCCGGGGCTTAGGGATTTTTTCAAAAAAATTTGTTTCAGCCAGTGAAGTTGTTGGGGGCTGATTTCTTGTCCTATGATAAAAAGCCTTCTGTTTCGACCGCCAAACCTCTCAGGGGAGCATTTGCAACCGTCTGGACCATTTTTGAGTGAATTCCCAAAAGTCCCATTTTTGATGAAATTGTGAGCCCGGGGCTTAGGGATTTTTTCAAAAAAAAAAATTTTCTGCCGGTGAAGTTGTCGGGGGCTGATTTCTTGTCCTGTGATAAAAAGCCTAATGTTTCGACCGCCAAACCTCTCAGGGGAGCATTTGCAACCGTCTGGACCATTTTTGAGTGAATTCCCAAAAGTCCCATTTTTGATGAAATTGTGACCCCGGGGCTTAGGGATTTTTTCAAAAAAAAAATTTTTCTGCCGGTGAAGTTGTCGGGGGCTGATTTCTTGTCCTGTGATAAAAAGCCTTCTGTTTCGACCGCCAAACCTCTCAGGGGAGCATTTGCAACCGTCTGGACCATTTTTGAGTGAATTCCCAAAAGTCAGATTTTTGATGAAATTGTGACCTCGGGGCTTAGGGATTTTTTCAAAAAAAAGAATTTTCTGCCGGTGAAGTTGTCGGGGGCTGATTTCTTGTCCTGTGATAAAAAGCCTTCTGTTTTGACCGCCAAACCTCTCAGGGGAGCATTTGCAACCGTCTGGCACCATTTTAGAGTGAATTCCCAAAAGTCAGATTTTTGATGAAATTGTGACCCCGGGCCTTACAGATTTTTTCAAAAATAAAAATTTCTGCCGGTGAAGTTGTCGGGGGCTGATTTCTTGTCCTGTGATAAAAAGCCTTCTGTTTCGACCGCCAAACCTCTCAGGGGAGCATTTGCAACCGTCTGGCACCATTTTTGTGTGAATTCCCAAAAGTCAGATTTTTAATGAAATTGTGACCCCGGGGCTTAGGGATTTTTTCAAAAAAAGAATTTTCTGCCGGTGAAGTTGTCGGGGGCTGATTTCTTGTCCTGTGATAAAAAGCCTTCTGTTTCGACCGCGAAACCTCTCAGGGGAGCATTTGCAACCGTCTGGCAGCATTTTTGAGTGAATTCCCAAAAGTCCCATTTTTGATGAAATTGTGACCCCGGGGCTTAGGGATTTTTTCAAAAAAATCTTTTTCTGCCAGTGAAATTGTCGAGGGCTGATTTCTTGTCCTGTAATAAAAAGCCTTCTGTTTCGACCGCCAAACCTCTCAGGGGAGCATTTGCAACCGTCTGGCACCATTTTTGAGTGAATTCTCAAAAGTCAGATGTTTGATGAAATTGTGACCCCGGGGCTTAGGGATTTTTTCAAAAAAATTTGTTTCAGCCAGTGAAGTTGTTGGGGGCTGATTTCTTGTCCTATGATAAAAAGCCTTCTGTTTCGACCGCCAAACCTCTCAGGGGAACATTTGCAACCGTGTGGACCATTTTTGAGTGAATTCCCAAAAGTCCCATTTTTGATGAAATTGTGACCCCGGGGCTTAGGGATTTTTTTTTTTAAAAAAAATTCTGTCGGTGAAGTTGTCGAGGTCTGATTTCTTGTCCTGTGATAAAAAGCCTTCTGTTTCGAAGGTCATACCTTTCAGGGGAGCATTTACAACCGTCTGGCACCATTTTTGAGTGAATTCCCAAAAGTCAGATTTTTGATGAAATTGTGACCCCGGGGCTTAGGGATTTTTTCAAAAAAAAAAAATTCTGCCGGTGAAGTTGTCGGGGGCTGATTTCTTGTCCTGTGATAAAAAGCCTTCTGTTTCGACCGCCAAACCTCTCAGGGGAGCATTTGCAACTGTCTGGACCATTTTTGAGTGAATTCCCAAAAGTCAGATTTTTGATGAAATTGTGACCCCGGGGCTTAGGGATTTTTTCAAAAAAAGAATTTTCTGCCGGTGAAGTTGTCGGGGGCTGATTTCTTGTCCTGTGATAAAAAGCCTTCTGTTTTGACCGCCAAACCTCTCAGGGGAGCATTTGCAACCGTCTGGCACCATTTTTGAGTGAATTCCCAAAAGTCCCATTTTTGATGAAATTGTGACCCCGGGACTTAGGGATTTATTCAAAAATATTTGTTTCAGCCGGTGAAGTTGTCGGGGGCTGATTTCTTGTCCTGTGATAAAAAGCCTTCTGTTTCGACCGCCAAACCTCTCAGGGGAGCATTTGCAACCGTCTGACACCATTTTTGAGTGAATTCCCAAAAGTGAGATTTTTGATGACATTGTGACCCTGGGGCTTAGGGATTTTTTCAAAAAAATCATTTTCTGCCGGTGAAGTTGTCGAGGGCTGATTTCTTGTCCTGTGATAAAAAGCCTTCTGTTTCGACCGCCAAACCTCTCAGGGCAGCATTTGCAACCGTCTGGCACCATTTTTGAGTGAATTCCCAAAAGTCCCATTTTTGATGAAATTGTGACCCCGGGGCTTAGGGATTTTTTCAAAAAAAACTTTTTCAGCCGGTGAAGTTGTTGGGGGCTGATTTCTTGTCCTGTGATAAAAAGCCCTCTGTTTTGACCGCCAAACCTCTCAGGGGAGCATTTATAACCGTCTGGCACCATTTTTGAGTGAATTCCCAAAAGTCCCATTTTTGATGAAATTGTGACCCCGGGGCTTAGGGATTTTTTCAAAAAAATCTTTTTCTGCCGGTGAAGTTGTTGGGGGCTGATTTCTTGTCCTGTGATAAAAAGCCTTCTGTTTCTACCGCCAAACCTCTCAGGGCAGCATTTGCAACGGTCTGGCACCATTTTTGAGTGAATACCCAAAAGTCCCATTTTTTATTAAATTGTGACCCTGGGGCTTAGGGATTTTTTCAAAAAAAATTGTTTCAGCCAGTGAAGTTGTTGGGGGCTGATTTCTTTTCCTATGATAAAAAGCCTTCTGTTTCGACCACCAAACCTCTCAGGGGAGCATTTGCAACCGTCTGGACCATTTTTGAGTGAATTCCCAAAAGTCCCATTTTTGATGAAATTGTGACCCCGGGCCTTACAGATTTTTTCAAAAATAAAAATTTCTGCCGGTGAAGTTGTCGGGGGCTGATTTCTTGTCCTGCGATAAAAAGCCTTCTGTTTCGACCGCCAAACCTCTCAGGGGAGCATTTGCAACCGTCTGGCACCATTTTTGTGTGAATTCCCAAAAGTCAGATTTTTGATGAAATTGTGACCCCGGGCCTTACAGATTTTTTCAAAAATAAAAATTTCTGCCGGTGAAGTTGTCGGGGGCTGATTTCTTGTCCTGTGATAAAAAGCCTTCTGTTTCGACCGCGAAACCTCTCAGGGGAGCATTTGCAACCGTCTGGCAGCATTTTTGAGTGAATTCCCAAAAGTCCCATTTTTGATGAAATTGTGACCCCGGGGCTTAGGGATTTTTTCAAAAAAATCTTTTTCTGCCAGTGAAGTTGTTGGGGGCTGATTTCTTGTCCTGTGATAAAAAGCCTTCTGTTTCGAACGCCAAACCTCTCAGGGGAGCATTTGCAACGGTCTGGCACCATTTTTGAGTGAATTCTCAAAAGTCAGATGTTTGATGAAATTGTGACCCCGGGGATTAGGGATTTTTTCAAAAAAAATTGTTTCAGCCCGTGAAGTTGTTGGGGGCTGGTTTCTTGTCCTGTGATAAAAAGCCTTCTGTTTCGACCGCCAAACCTCTCAGGGGAGCATTTGCAACCGTCTGGACCATTTTTGAGTGAATTCCCAAAAGTCCCATTTTTGATGAAATTGTGACCCCGGGGCTTAGGGATTTTTTCAAAAAAAAAAATTTCTGCCGGTGAAGTTGTCGGGGGCTGATTTCTTGTCCTGTGACAAAAAGCCTTCTGTTTTGACCGCCAAACCTCTCAGGGGAGCATTTGCAACCGTCTGACACCATTTTTGTGTGAATTCCCAAAAGTGAGATTTTTGATGAAATTGTGACCCCGGGGCTTAGGGATTTTTTCAAAAAAAGAATTTTCTGCCGGTGAAGTTGTCGGGGGCTGATTTCTTGTCCTGTGATAAAAAGCCTTCTGTTTCGACCGCGAAACCTCTCAGGGAAGCATTTGCAACCGTCTGGCACCATTTTTGAGGGAATTCCCAAAAGTGAGATTTTTGATGAAATTGTGACCCCGGGGCTTAGGGATTTTTTCAAAAAAAATTGTTTCAGCCAGTGAAGTTGTTGGGGGCTGATTTCTTGTCCTATGATAAAAAGCCTTCTGTTTCGACCGCCAAACCTCTCAGGGAAGCATTTGCAACCGTCTGGACCATTTTTGAGTGAATTCCCAAAAGTCCCATTTTTGATGAAATTGTGACCCCGGGGCTTAGGGATTTTTTCAAAAAAAAAAATTTCGGCCGGTGAAGTTGTCGAGGTCTGATTTCTTGTCCTGTGATAAAAAGCCTTCTATTTCGAAGGTCAAACCTTTCAGGGGAGCATTTGCAACCGTCTGGCACCATTTTTGAGTAAATTCCCAAAAGTCAGATTTTTGATGAAATTGTGAACCCGGGGCTTAGGGATTTTTTCAAAAAAAAAATTTTCTGCCGGTGAAGTTGTCGTGGGCTGAGTTCTTGTCCTGTGATAAAAAACCTTCTGTTTCGACCGCCAAACCTCTCAGGGGAGCATTTGCAACCGTCTGGCACCACTTTTTAGTGAATTCCCAAAAGTCAGATTTTTGATGAAATTGTGACCCCGGGCCTTAGGGATTTTTTCAAAAAAAAAAAATTCTGCCGGTGAAGTTGTCGGGGGCTGATTTCTTGTCCTGTGATAAAAAGCCTTCTGTTTTGACCGCCAAACCTCTCAGGGGAGCATTTGCAACCGTCTGACACCATTTTTGTGTGAATTCCCAAAAGTCAGATTTTTGATGAAATTGTGACCCCGGGGCTTAGGGATTTTTTCAAAAAAAGAATTTTCTGCCGATGAAGTTGTCGAGGTCTGATTTCTTCTCCTGTGATAAAAAGCCTTCTGTTTCGAAGGTCAAACATTTCAGGGGAGCGTTTGCAACCGTCTGGCACCATTTTTGAGTGAATTCCCAAAAGTCAGATTTTTGATGAAATTGTGACCCCCCGGGGCTTAGGGATTTTTTCAAAAAAAGAATTTTCTGCCGGTGAAGTTGTCGGGGGCTGATTTCTTGTCCTGTGATAAAAAGCCTTCTGTTTCGACCGCCAAACCTCTCAGGGGAGCATTTGCAACCGTCTGGACCGTTTTTGAGTGAATTCCCAAAAGTCAGATTTTTGATGAAATTGTGACCCCGGGGCTTAGGGATTTTTTCAAAAAAAGAATTTTCTGCCGGTGAAGTTGTCGGGGGCTGATTTCTTGTCCTGTGATAAAAAGCCTTCTGTTTTGACCGCCAAACCTCTCAGGGGAGCATTTGCAACTGTCTGGCACCATTTTTGAGTGTATTCCCAAAAGTCCCATTTTTGATGAAATTGTGACCCCGGGGCTTAGGGATTTTTTCAAAAATATTTGTTTCAGCCGGTGAAGTTGTCGGGGGCTGATTTCTTGTCCTGTGATAAAAAGCCTTCTGTTTCGACCGCCAAACCTCTCAGGGGAGCATTTGCAACCGTCTGACACCATTTTTGAGTGAATTCCCAAAAGTGAGATTTTTGATGACATTGTGACCCCGGGGCTTAGGGATTTTTTCAAAAAAATCATTTTCTGCCGGTGAAGTTGTCGAGGACTGATTTCTTGTCCTGTGATAAAAAGCCTTCTGTTTCGACCGCCAAACCTCTCAGGGCAGCATTTGCAACCGTCTGGCACCATTTTTGAGTGAATTCCCAAAAGTCCCATTTTTGATGAAATTGTGACCCCGGGGCTTAGGGATTTTTTCAAAAAAAACTTTTTCAGCCGGTGAAGTTGTTGGGGGCTGATTTCTTGTCCTATGATAAAAAGCCTTCTGTTTCGACCGCCAAACCTCTCAGGGCAGCATTTGCAACCGTCTGGCACCATTTTTGAGTGAATTCCCAAAAGTGAGATTTTTGATGAAATTGTGACCCCGGGGCTTAGGGATTTTTTCAAAAAAAATTGTTTCAGCCAGTGAAGTTGTTGGGGGCTGATTTCTTGTCCTATGATAAAAAGCCTTCTGTTTCGACCGCCAAACCTCTCAGGGAAGCATTTGCAACCGTCTGGACCATTTTTGAGTGAATTCCCAAAAGTCCCATTTTTGATGAAATTGTGACCCCGGGGCTTAGGGATTTTTTCAAAAAAAAAAATTTCTGCCGGTGAAGTTGTCGAGGTCTGATTTCTTGTCCTGTGATAAAAAGCCTTCTATTTCGAAGGTCAAACCTTTCAGGGGAGCATTTGCAACCGTCTGGCACCATTTTTGAGTAAATTCCCAAAAGTCAGATTTTTGATGAAATTGTGAACCCGGGGCTTAGGGATTTTTTCAAAAAAAAAAATTTCTGCCGGTGAAGTTGTCGTGGGCTGAGTTCTTGTCCTGTGATAAAAAACCTTCTGTTTCGACCGCCAAACCTCTCAGGGGAGCATTTGCAACCGTCTGGCACCATTTTTGTGTGAATTCCCAAAAGTCAGATTTTTGATGAAATTGTGACCCCGGGGCTTAGGGATTTTTTCAAAAAAAGAATTTTCTGCCGGTGAAGTTGTCGAGGTCTGATTAGTCCCCTGTGATAAAAAGCCTTCTGTTTCGAAGGTCAAACATTTCAGGGGAGCGTTTGCAACCGTCTGGCACCATTTTTGAGTGAATTCCCAAAAGTCAGATTTTTGATGAAATTGTGACCCCCCGGGGCTTAGGGATTTTTTCAAAAAAAGAATTTTCTGCCGGTGAAGTTGTCGGGGGCTGATTTCTTGTCCTGTGATAAAAAGCCTTCTGTTTCGACCGCCAAACCTCTCAGGGGAGCATTTGCAACCGTCTGGACCGTTTTTGAGTGAATTCCCAAAAGTCAGATTTTTGATGAAATTGTGACCCCGGGGCTTAGGGATTTTTTCAAAAATATTTGTTTCAGCCGGTGAAGTTGTCGGGGGCTGATTTCTTGTCCTGTGATAAAAAGCCTTCTGTTTTTACCGCCAAACCTCTCAGGGGAGCAGTTGCAACTGTCTGGCACCATTTTTGAGTGTATTCCCAAAAGTCCCATTTTTGATGAAATTGTGACCCCGGGGCTTAGGGATTTTTTCAAAAAAATCATTTTCTGCCGGTGAAGTTGTCGAGGACTGATTTCTTGTCCTGTGATAAAAAGCCTTCTGTTTCGACCGCCAAACCTCTCAGGGCAGCATTTGCAACCGTCTGGCACCATTTTTGAGTGAATTCCCAAAAGTCCCATTTTTGATGAAATTGTGACCCCGGGGCTTAGGGATTTTTTCAAAAAAAACTTTTTCAGCCGGTGAAGTTGTTGGGGGCTGATTTCTTGTCCTGTGATAAAAAGCCTTCTGTTTCGACCGCCAAACCTCTCAGGGGAGCATTTGCAACGGTCTGGCACCATTTTTGAGTGAATACCCAAAAGTCCCATTTTTTATTAAATTGTGACCCCGGGGCTTAGGGATTTTTTTAAAAAAATCTTTTTCTGCCGGTGAAGTTGTTGGGGGCTGATTTCTTGTCCTGTGATAAAAAGCCTTCTGTTTCGACCGCCAAACCTCTCAGGGGAGCATTTGCAACCGTCTGGACCATTTTTGAGTGAATTCCCAAAGGTCCCATTTTTGATGAAATTGTGACCCCGGGCCTTACAGATTTTTTCAAAAATAAAAATTTCTGCCGGTGAAGTTGTCGGGGGCTGATTTCTTGTCCTGCGATAAAAAGCCTTCTGTTTCAACCGCCAAACCTCTCAGGGGAGCATTTGCAACCGTCTGGCACCATTTTTGTGTGAATTCCCAAAAGTCAGATTTTTGATGAAATTGTGACCCCGGGCCTTACAGATTTTTTCAAAAATAAAAATTTCTGCCGGTGAAGTAGTCGGGGGCTGATTTCTTGTCCTGTGATAAAAAGCCTTCTGTTTCGACCGCGAAACCTCTCAGGGGAGCATTTGCAACCGTCTGGCAGCATTTTTGAGTGAATTCCCAAAAGTCCCATTTTTGATGAAATTGTGACCCCGGGGCTTAGGGATTTTTTCAAAAAAAATTGTTTCAGCCAGTGAAGTTGTTGGGGGCTGATTTCTTGTCCTGTGATAAAAAGCCTTCTGTTTCGACCGCCAAACCTCTCAGGGGAGCATTTGCAACGGTCTGGCACCATTTTTGAGTGAATTCTCAAAAGTCAGATGTTTGATGAAATTGTGACCCCGGGGCTTAGGGATTTTTTCAAAAAAATTTGTTTCAGCCCGTGAAGTTGTTGGGGGCTGATTTCTTGTCCTGTGATAAAAAGCCTTCTGTTTTGACCGCCAAACCTCTCAGGGGAGCATTTGCAACCGTCTGACACCATTTTTGTGTGAATTCCCAAAAGTGAGATTTTTGATGAAATTGTGACCCCGGGGCTTAGGGATTTTTTCAAAAAAAGAATTTTCTGCCGGTGAAGTTGTCGGGGGCTGATTTCTTGTCCTGTGATAAAAAGCCTTCTGTTTCGACCGCGAAACCTCTCAGGGAAGCATTTGCAACCGTCTGGCACCATTTTTGAGTGAATTCCCAAAAGTGAGATTTTTGATGAAATTGTGACCCCGGGGCTTAGGGATTTTTTCAAAAAAAATTGTTTCAGCCAGTGAAGTTGTTGGGGGCTGATTTCTTGTCCTATGATAAAAAGCCTTCTGTTTCGACCGCCAAACCTCTCAGGGAAGCATTTGCAACCGTCTGGACCATTTTTGAGTGAATTCCCAAAAGTCCCATTTTTGATGAAATTGTGACCCCGGGGCTTAGGGATTTTTTTAAAAAAAAAAATTTCTGCCGGTGAAGTTGTCGAGGTCTGATTTCTTGTCCTGTGATAAAAAGCCTTCTATTTCGAAGGTCAAACCTTTCAGGGGAGCATTTGCTACCGTCTGGCACCATTTTTGAGTAAATTCCCAAAAGTCAGATTTTTGATGAAATTGTGAACGCGGGGCTTAGGGATTTTTTCAAAAAAAAAATTTTCTGCCGGTGAAGTTGTCGGGGGCTGATTTCTTGTCCTCTGATAAAAAGCCTTCTGTTTTGACCGCCTAACCTCTCAGGGGAGCATTTATAACCGTCTGGCACCATTTTTGAGTGAATTCCCAAAAGTCCCATTTTTGATGAAATTGTGACCCCGGGGCTTAGGGATTTTTTCAAAAAAATCTTTTTCTGCCGGTGAAGTTGTTGGGGGCTGATTTCTTGTCCTGTGATAAAAAGCCTTCTGTTTCTACCGCCAAACCTCTCAGGGGAGCATTTGCAACGGTCTGGCACCATTTTTGAGTGAATACCCAAAA
Organism: Podarcis melisellensis; assembly: GCF_964234715.1. Classification (NCBI taxonomy): domain Eukaryota; kingdom Metazoa; phylum Chordata; class Lepidosauria; order Squamata; family Lacertidae; genus Podarcis; species Podarcis melisellensis. Next base: position 84,055,484 of record NC_138537.1, read on the forward strand.
GTCCCATTTTTGATGAAATTGTGACCCCGGGGCTTGGGGATTTTTTCAAAAAAATCTTTTTCTGCCGGTGAAGTTGTTGGGGGCTGATTTCTTGTCCTTTGATAAAAAGCCTTCTGTTTCGAAGGCCAAACCTCTCAGGGGAGCATTTGCAACCGTCTGGACCATTTTTGAGTGAATTCCCAAAAGTCCCATTTTTGATGAAATTGTGACCCCGGGGCTTAGGGATTTTTTCAAAAAAAAAAAATTTCTGCCGGTGAAGTTGTCGGGGGCTGATTTCTTGTCCTGTGATAAAAAGCCTTCTGTTTCGACCGCCAAACCTCTCAGGGGAGCATTTGCAACCGTCTGGACCATTTTTGAGTGAATTCCCAAAAGTCAGATTTTTGATGAAATTGTGACCTCGGGGCTTAGGGATTTTTTCAAAAAAAGAATTTTCTGCCGGTGAAGTTGCCGGGGGCTGATTTCTTGTCCTGTGATAAAAAGCCTTCTGTTTTGACCGCCAAACCTCTCAGGGGAGCATTTGCAACCGTCTGGCACCATTTTTGAGTGAATTCCCAAAAGTCCCATTTTTGATGAAATTGTGACCCCGGGGCTTAGGGATTTTTTCAAAAATATTTGTTTCAGCCGGTGAAGTTGTCGGGGGCTGATTTCTTGTCCTGTGATAAAAAGCCTTCTTTTTCGACCACCAAACCTCTCAGGGGAGCATTTGCAACCGTCTGGCACCATTTTTGAGTGAATTCCCAAAAGTCAGATTTTTGATGAAATTGTGACCCCGGGCCTTACAGATTTTTTCAAAAATAAAAATTTCTGCCGGTGAAGTTGTCGGGGGCTGATTTCTTGTCCTGTGATAAAAAGCCTTCTGTTTCGACCGCCAAACCTCTCAGGGGAGCATTTGCAACGGTCTGGCACCATTTTTGAGTGAATTCTCAAAAGTCAGATTTTTAATGAAATTGTGACCCCGGGGCTTAGGGATTTTTTCAAAAAAATTTGTTTCAGCCAGTGAAGTTGTTGGGGGCTGATTTCTTGTCCTATGATAAAAAGCCTTCTGTTTCGACCGCCAAACCTCTCAGGGGAGCATTTGCAACCGTCTGGACCATTTTTGAGTGAATTCCCAAAAGTCCCATTTTTGATGAAATTGTGACCCCGGGGCTTAGGGATTTTTTTTTTTAAAAAAAATTTCTGTCGGTGAAGTTGTCGAGGTCTGATTTCTTGTCCTGTGATAAAAAGCCTTCTGTTTCGAAGGTCATACCTTTCAGGGGAGCATTTACAACCGTCTGGCACCATTTTTGAGTGAATTCCCAAAAGTCAGATTTTTGATGAAATTGTGACCCCGGGGCTTAGGGATTTTTTCAAAAAAAAAAAAAATTCTGCCGGTGAAGTTGTCGGGGGCTGATTTCTTGTCCTGTGATAAAAAGCCTTCTGTTTCGACCGCCAAACCTCTCAGGGGAGCATTTGCAACCGTCTGGACCATTTTTGAGTGAATTCCCAAAAGTCAGATTTTTGATGAAATTGTGACCCCGGGGCTTAGGGATTTTTTCAAAAAAAGAATTTTCTGCCGGTGAAGTTGTCGGGGGCTGATTTCTTGTCCTGTGATAAAAAGCCTTCTGTTTTGACCGCCAAACCTCTCAGGGGAGCATTTGCAACCGTCTGGCACCATTTTTGAGTGAATTCCCAAAAGTCCCATTTTTGATGAAATTGTGACCCCGGGGCTTAGGGATTTTTTCAAAAATATTTGTTTCAGCCGGTGAAGTTGTCGGGGGCTGATTTCTTGTCCTGTGATAAAAAGCCTTCTGTTTCGACCGCCAAACCTCTCAGGGGAGCATTTGCAACCGTCTGACACCATTTTTGAGTGAATTCCCAAAAGTGAGATTTTTGATGACATTGTGACCCCGGGGCTTAGGGATTTTTTCAAAAGAATCATTTTCTGCCGGTGAAGTTGTCGAGGGCTGATTTCTTGTCCTGTGATAAAAAGCCTTCTGTTTTGACCGCCAAACCTCTCAGGGGAGCATTTATAACCGTCTGGCACCATTTTTGAGTGAATTCCCAAAAGTCCCATTTTTGATGAAATTGTGACCCCGGGGCTTAGGGATTTTTTCACAAAAATCTTTTTCTGCCGGTGAAGTTGTCGGGGGCTGATTTCTTGTCCTGTGATAAAAAGCCTTCTGTTTCTACCGCCAAACCTCTCAGGGCAGCATTTGCAACGGTCTGGCACCATTTTTGAGTGAATACCCAAAAGTCCCATTTTTTATTAAATTGTGACCCCGGGGCTTAGGGATTTTTTCAAAAAAAACTTTTTCAGCTGGTGAAGTTGTTGGGGGCTGATTTCTTGTCCTATGATAAAAAGCCTTCTGTTTCGACCGCCAAACCTCTCAGGGCAGCATTTGCAACCGTCTGGACCATTTTTGAGTGAATTCCCAAAAGTCCCATTTTTGATGAAATTGTGACCCCGGGCCTTACAGATTTTTTCAAAAATAAAAATTTCTGCCGGTGAAGTTGTCGGGGGCTGATTTCTTGTCCTGTGATAAAAAGCCTTCTGTTTCGACCGCGAAACCTCTCAGGGGAGCATTTGCAACCGTCTGGCAGCATTTTTGAGTGAATTCCCAAAAGTCCCATTTTTGATGAAATTGTGACCCCGGGGCTTAGGGATTTTTTCAAAAAAATTTGTTTCAGCCAGTGAAGTTGTTGGGGGCTGATTTCTTGTCCTATGATAAAAAGCCTTCTGTTTCGACCGCCAAACCTCTCAGGGAAGCATTTGCAACCGTCTGACACCATTTTTGAGTGAATTCCCAAAAGTCCCATTTTTGATGAAATTGTGACCCCGGGGCTTAGGGATTTTTTCAAAAAAAAAAATTTCTGCCGGTGAAGTTGTCGAGGTCTGATTTCTTGTCCTGTGATAAAAAGCCTTCTATTTCGAAGGTCAAACCTTTCAGGGGAGCATTTGCAACCGTCTGGCACCATTTTTGAGTAAATTCCCAAAAGTCAGATTTTTGATGAAATTGTGAACCCGGGGCTTAGGGATTTTTTCAAAAAAAAATTTTTCTGCCGGTGAAGTTGTCGTGGGCTGAGTTCTTGTCCTGTGATAAAAAACCTTCTGTTTCGACCGCCAAACTGTCAGGGGAGCATTTGCAACCGTCTGGCACCACTTTTTAGTGAATTCCCAAAAGTCAGATTTTTGATGAAATTGTGACCCCGGGCCTTAGGGATTTTTTCAAAAAAAAAAAAAAATCTGCCGGTGAAGTTGTCGGTGGCTGATTTCTTGTCCTGTGATAAAAAGCCTTCTGTTTTGACCGCCAAACCTCTCAGGGGAGCATTTGCAACCGTCTGACACCATTTTTGTGTGAATTCCCAAAAGTCAGATTTTTGATGAAATTGTGACCCCGGGGCTTAGGGATTTTTTCAAAAAAAGAATTTTCTGCCGGTGAAGTTGTCGAGGTCTGATTTCTTCTCCTGTGATAAAAAGCCTTCTGTTTCGAAGGTCAAACATTTCAGGGGAGCGTTTGCAACCGTCTGGCACCATTTTTGAGTGAATTCCCAAAAGTCACATTTTTGATTAAATTGTGACCCCGGGGCTTAGGGATTTTTTCAAAAAAAAAATTTCTGCCGGTGAAGTTGTCGGGGGCTGATTTCTTGTCCTGTGATAAAAAGCCTTCTGTTTCGACCGCCAAACCTCTCAGGGGAGCATTTGCAACCGTCTGGACCGTTTTTGAGTGAATTCCCAAAAGTCAGATTTTTGATGAAATTGTGACCCCGGGGCTTAGGGATTTTTTCAAAAAAAGAATTTTCTGCCGGTGAAGTTGTCGGGGGCTGATTTCTTGTCCTGTGATAAAAAGCCTTCTGTTTTGACCGCCAAACCTCTCAGGGGAGCATTTGCAACTGTCTGGCACCATTTTTGAGTGTATTCCCAAAAGTCCCATTTTTGATGAAATTGTGACCCCGGGGCTTAGGGATTTTTTCAAAAAAAAATTTGTTTCAGCCGGTGAAGTTGTCGGGGGCTGATTTCTTGTCCTGTGATAAAAAGCCTTCTGTTTCGACCGCCAAACCTCTCAGGGGAGCATTTGCAACCGTCTGACACCATTTTTGAGTGAATTCCCAAAAGTGAGATTTTTGATGACATTGTGACCCCGTGGCTTAGGGATTTTTTCAAAAAAATCATTTTCTGCCGGTGAAGTTGTCGGGGGCTGATTTCTTGTCCTGTGATAAAAAGCCTTCTGTTTCGACCGCCAAACCTCTCAGGGGAGCATTTGCAACAGTCTGGCACCATTTTTGAGTGAATTCCCAAAAGTCCCATTTTTGATGAAATTGTGAACCCGGGGCTTAGGGGTTTTTTCAAAAAAAACTTTTTCTGCCGGTGAAGTTGTTGGGGGCTGATTTCTTGTCCTGTGATAAAAAGCCTTCTGTTTCGACCGCCAAACCTCTCAGGGGAGCATTTATAACCGTCTGGCAACATTTTTGAGTGAATTCCCAAAAGTCCAATTTTTGATGAAATTGTGACCCCGGGGCTTAGGGATTTTTTCAAAAAAATCATTTTCTGCCGGTGAAGTTGTCGAGGGCTGATTTCTTGTCCTGTGATAAAAAGCCTTCTGTTTCGACCGCCAAACCTCTCAGGGGAGCATTTGCAACCGTCTGGACCATTTTTGAGTGAATTCCCAAAAGTCCCATTTTTGATGAAATTGTGACCCCGGGGCTTAGGGATTTTTTTTAAAAAAAAAAATTCTGCCGGTGAAGTTGTCAAGGTCTTATTTCTTCTCCTGTGATAAAAAGCCTTCTGTTTCGAAGGTCAAACCTTTCAGGGGAGCATTTGCAACCGTCTGGCACCATTTTTGAGTGAATTCCCAAAAGTCCCATTTTTGATGAAATTGTGACCCCGGGGCTTAGGGATTTTTTCAAAAAAATCATTTTCTGCCGGTGAAGTTGTCGAGGGCTGATTTCTTGTCCTGTGATAAAAAGCCTTCTGTTTCGACCGCCAAACCTCTCAGGGGAGCATTTGCAACCGTCTGGACCATTTTTGAGTGAATTCCCAAAAGTCCCATTTTTGATGAAATTGTGACCCCGGGGCTTAGGGATTTTTTTTTTAAAAAAAAATTTCTGCCGGTGAAGTTGTCAAGGTCTTATTTCTTCTCCTGTGATAAAAAGCCTTCTGTTTCGAAGGTCAAACCTTTCAGGGGAGCATTTGCAACCGTCTGGCACCATTTTTGAGTGAATTCCCAAAAGTCCCATTTTTGATGAAATTGTGACCCCGGGGCTTAGGGATTTTTTCAAAAAAATCTTTTTCTGCCGGTGAAGTTGTTGGGGGCTGATTTCTTGTCCTGTGATAAAAAGCCTTCTGTTTCGACCGCCAAACCTCTCAGGGGAGCATTTGCAACGGTCTGGCACCATTTTTGAGTGAATACCCAAAAGTCCCATTTTTTATTAAATTGTGACCCCGGGGCTTAGGGATTTTTTCAAAAAAAACTTTTTCAGCTGGTGAAGTTGTTGGGGGCTGATTTCTTGTCCTATGATAAAAAGCCTTCTGTTTCGACCGCCAAACCTCTCAGGGGAGCATTTGCAACCGTCTGGACCATTTTTGAGTGAATTCCCAAAAGTCCCATTTTTGATGAAATTGTGACCCCGGGGCTTAGGGATTTTTTCAAAAATAAAAATTTCTGCCGGTGAAGTTGTCGAGGTCTGATTTCTTGTCCTGTGATAAAAAGCCTTCTATTTCGAAGGTCAAACCTTTCAGGGGAGCATTTGCAACCGTCTGGCACCATTTTTGAGTAAATTCCCAAAAGTCAGATTTTTGATGAAATTGTGAACCCGGGGCTTAGGGATTTTTTCAAAAAAAAAAATTTCTGCCGGTGAAGTTGTCGTGGGCTGAGTTCTTGTCCTGTGATAAAAAACCTTCTGTTTCGACTGCCAAACCTCTCAGGGGAGCATTTGCAACCGTCTGGCACCACTTTTTAGTGAATTCCCAAAAGTCAGATTTTTGATGAAATTGTGACCCCGGGCCTTAGGGATTTTTTCAAAAAAAAAAAATTCTGCCGGTGAAGTTGTCGGGGGCTGATTTCTTGTCCTGTGATAAAAAGCCTTCTGTTTTGACCGCCAAACCTCTCAGGGGAGCATTTGCAACCGTCTGACACCATTTTTGTGTGAATTCCCAAAAGTCAGATTTTTGATGAAATTGTGACCCCGGGGCTTAGGGATTTTTTCAAAAAAAGAATTTTCTGCCGGTGAAGTTGTCGAGGTCTGATTTCTTCTCCTGTGATAAAAAGCCTTCTGTTTCGAAGGTCAAACATTTCAGGGGAGCGTTTGCAACCGTCTGGCACCATTTTTGAGTGAATTCCCAAAAGTCACATTTTTGATGAAATTGTGAGCCCGGGGCTTAGGGATTTTTTCAAAAAAAGAATTTTCTGCCGGTGAAGTTGTCGGGGGCTGATTTCTTGTCCTGTGATAAAAAGCCTTCTGTTTTGACCGCCAAACCTCTCAGGGGAGCATTTGCAACTGTCTGGCACCATTTTTGAGTGTATTCCCAAAAGTCCCATTTTTGATGAAATTGTGACCCCGGGGCTTAGGGATTTTTTCAAAAATATTTGTTTCAGCCGGTGAAGTTGTCGGGGGCTGATTTCTTGTCCTGTGATAAAAAGCCTTCTGTTTCGACCGCCAAACCTCTCAGGGGAGCATTTGCAACCGTCTGGACCGTTTTTGAGTGAATTCCCAAAAGTGAGATTTTTGATGACATTGTGACCCCGGGGCTTAGGGATTTTTTCAAAAAAATCATTTTCTGCCGGTGAAGTTGTCGAGGACTGATTTCTTGTCCTGTGATAAAAAGCCTTCTGTTTCGACCGCCAAACCTCTCAGGGCAGCATTTGCAACCGTCTGGCACCATTTTTGAGTGAATTCCCAAAAGTCCCATTTTTGATGAAATTGTGACCCCGGGGCTTAGGGATTTTTTCAAAAAAAACTTTTTCAGCCGGTGAAGTTGTTGGGGGCTGATTTCTTGTCCTGTGATAAAAAGCCTTCTGTTTCGACCGCCAAACCTCTCAGGGGAGCATTTATAACCGTCTGGCACCATTTTTGAGTGAATTCCCAAAAGTCCCATTTTTGATGAAATTGTGACCCCGGGGCTTAGGGATTTTTTCAAAAAAATCTTTTTCTGCCGGTGAAGTTGTCGGGGGCTGATTTCTTGTCCTGTGATAAAAAGCCTTCTGTTTCGACCGCCAAACCTCTCAGGGGAGCATTTGCAACGGTCTGGCACCATTTTTGAGTGAATACCCAAAAGTCCCATTTTTTATTAAATTGTGACCCCGGGGCTTAGGGATTTTTTCAAAAAAAACTTTTTCAGCCGGTGAAGTTGTTGGGGGCTGATTTCTTGTCCTGTGATAAAAAGCCTTCTGTTTCGACCGCCAAACCTCTCAGGGGAGCATTTATAACCGTCTGGCACCATTTTTGAGTGAATTCCCAAAAGTCCCATTTTTGATGAAATTGTGACCCCGGGGCTTAGGGATTTTTTCAAAAAAAACTTTTTCTGCCGGTGAAGTTGTTGGGGGCTGATTTCTTGTCCTGTGATAAAAAGCCTTCTGTTTCGACCGCCAAACCTCTCAGGGCAGCATTTGCAACCGTCTGGACCATTTTTGAGTGAATTCCCAAAAGTCCCATTTTTGATGAAATTGTGACCCCAGGGCTTGGGGATTTTTTCAAAAAAATCTTTTCCTGCCGGTGAAGTTGTCGGGGGCTGATTTCTTGTCCTGTGATAAAAAGCCTTCTGTTTTGACCGCCAAACCTCTCAGGGGAGCATTTGCAACCGTCTGACACCATTTTTTTTTTTTAAAGGTAAAGGTACCCCTGCCCGTACGGGCCAGTCTTGACAGACTCTGGGGTTGTGCGCCCATCTCACTTAAGAGGCCAAGGGCCAGCGCTGTCCGCAGACACTTCCGGGTCACATGGCCAGTGTGACATCGCTGCTCTGGTGAGCCAGAGCTGCACACGGAAACGCTGTTTACCTTCCCGCTGGTAAGCGGTCCCTATTTATCTACGTCTGACACCATTTTTGTGTGAATTCCCAAAAGTCAGATTTTTTATGAAATTGTGACCCCGGGGCTTAGGGATTTTTTCAAAAAAAGAATTTTCTGCCGGTAAAGTTGTCGGGGGCTGATTTCTTGTCCTGTCATAAAAAGCCTTCTGTTTCGAGACTTCCGGAGGCGGCGCAAAACGGCAATGGCGGTCCTCTTTACTCAGTGAAGAGGGGCTCCGCGAAAAAGGGTCGTCCGCTACGGCGAAGCGGAGACCCATTCAGATAAACCGCAGGCAGAGCGAGCCTGTGGCCGTGGGACTCGGCGGGTGCCAGAAGCCCCCCCAGAAGCGAGGAAGGGACCTCGTAAGAGGCTCCGGATCGTGAACGGGGGAGCGGCGCTGTGAGTTCATCGCTCTTTTCGCGGAAGTGAAGCCGCGCTGCTGTTGCTGATGAGCGCCGACCTTTCTTCTTGAAAAACATCGAAATCGGCTGCAATCTACCCGTGAGTAAGGGGTACCAAAGAACTGATTAAGGATTAATTTAAATTTGTCTATTTCGGCTGAAAACGGGAGGCGAGTAACAGGAAGTCCGCCTTCCGGTCCTGCTAATCAGAGCAAAGCAAAAGAACCCGATGCGGGCTGAAGCGCTAAAAAGAGACTTTGAAAGAAGTAAGAAGGGGCATTAATAGACTGTGTGTTTCTAGAAATTGAAAAGAGTGAAGAAGTAAATTTTTTGGTTCATTGTGTTAGAGAATCCTCCTCTTACTGTGAAAAGATGTGGAATTGAAGGGGATAACCGAGTTATTGGACTGCCAGTGTTGTAAAGGAGTACTGTCAGGCTGCTGAAACTTTTTTCTTAACATAAACTGTTGCATTGATGGATACACTATCGCTTTAATACTGTCATTGAAACCTCTCCGTTACCTTGTGGCACTAATTTGAAACAGAACTTTCTGAAAGCCTCCTTTCTGAACTTGGGGACTTCAGTTGAAATAGGAGCTTTGATGGTGGAAAAGAAACTTTCTTTCCTATGAAAACCCCCCCTAGTGGATTTGCGGAGGCATTGAGGTCTGGGAACTGTATCCTATTGGGATTTTTTGTGGTTTAATTGTTTATACTCTGGGCTTGCCTTTCTCATGGATTGAAAGACTATTTGACCTTGAACAGCAGCTGGGGAATGAGTGGCCCAGCGAAAACAAGAGCAGCTAAAGCTAAGGAAGCTTTAGCTGAGGAAGCTAAAGAAAAGAAAAAAGATAAGAGAGCTGGGCAGCTTGTCCAAACAACCTTGATTCATCATCGTAGATCCTCGGTGCCAACTGTGCTGACGGCGCAGGAGGAAGAAGTTGAAACGCCTGCTACAGAAGAAATGGCAGCTGGAGGAACTGATCCAGTCTTGAAACAAATTTTGGAACAACTGGCACTTCTGAATAAGAAGGTGGACGATCAGTCATCTAAAATTGATAGAGCTACATCTACTATCAGCAAGTTAACAGATCAGGTTTCGCAGCACACTCAGGCTATTGAGAAACTGCAAGGAGCTACGGCGGAGAACTACAAACTAGCTGCGGAAGCCAATCAAAAAGCTGAGCAAGCGTGCAAGAAGGTGGAAGAGATCAAAGGGGAAGTAAGACCTTTGAAAAGACAGGTAGGAGAACAGCAAGCCTACCTGTCAATGGTGGAACTGAAAAGTAAGGAATGTAATCTTAGGCTGAGGGCTGTCCCAGAGTTGGAACAGGGCAACCTAGAGAAATTCTTGACGGAGTTGTTTTCTAAATTTTGGGGGGTTGAAGAAGATAAAGATTTCAGGATTGTGACGGCCTTCAGACTGGGAAGATCGGTTAAGAAAGATAAGTCCAGAGACTGTTTGGTTTGTTTGAGAACAAGAGAGGAAAGAGACAAGATATTAGGCCAACATTTTAAAAAATCCCTGGAAGTTGAAGGCAAAAGGGCAGAAATTTATAGAGACATTCCTAAATATTTGTTGGACCTTAGAGCCACATACACAGACTTGGCCAAATTGTTAAGATACAACGCAATCCCTTATAGGTGGGAATTTCCCCAAGGTCTGTCATTCACCTATAGAGGAAAGAAGGTAAGAATTAAAACACCAGAAGACCACCAGAAGTTCCTACACGACAACGAGGAGGACCTCCAAAAGAGAGCTGCAGATTCCTGGCCTCCACCACCGGGATTACCACCAGGATCCATACCATCTGGAGGCGGCCCGGCACCACAGCTTCCGGAAAAGGACGACAAATTAGATACCCAACTGTGATACCCAAGAAGTAGGCCGGGATGTCTCTACAGCTTCTTAGTTGGAATATAAATGGCGGGAATTCTCCAGAAAAACGCAGAAAAGTATTTCATATTTTGAAAAAAGAACAATTGGACATTATTTGCCTGCAAGAAACGCATGTGACAAGACTCCACAGAAAAGTGTTAATCAATAAAAGGTTAGGCCAAGAATTTATTTCATCGGATAAAGTTAAGAAAAGAGGAGTGGTGATTTATGCAAAGGAGAACTTGTCCCCAAAATTTGTATTTAAAGATGAACAGGGCAGAATTTTGGCAATTGAAATCCAGACACAAGGAGAAAAGTTTTTAATTCTAGGAATCTACGCCCCAAATGATGGAAAATCGGAATTTTTTAAGAAGCTGCACGAGATTATGCTGGACTATTTGGACTATAACAACATTATCATGTTGGGAGATATGAACGGTGTCGCCTCAGTGAATATGGATAAGTCACAAAGTGCCAATATAACGAAAGATGGCAGACTATGAGAAATGTTGGTCAGAGATCAAAAGAGATCTGGAAATATGGTCAAGATTAAAACTTTCCTTGCTGGGCAGAATAGCTGCTATAAAGATGAATGTATTGCCGAAAATGCTATTTTTGTTTCAGGCCCTCCAGATCGTGGATAAGGTGGAATGTTTTGGAAAATGGCAGAGGGATTTATCTAAATTTGTCTGGCAGGGCAAAAAGCCCCGAATAAAGTTTAAAATACTAACAGATGCGAAAGAAAGAGGGGGGTTTGCCCTGCCGGACTTGAGGTTATATTATGAAGCTGCAGCCCTCTGCTGGTTGAAGGATTGGATTTTATTGGAGAACACCGATGTCCTTGACCTGGAGGGATTTGATAATGCTTTTGGGTGGCATGCATATTTGTGGTATGACAAGGTTAAAGTTCATAAATTGTTCAAAAACCATATTGTCAGAAGGGCAATTTTCATGGTCTGGTCAAAATATAAAGACTTATTGGAGAGTAAAACTCCGAGGTGGCTCTCACCGATGGAGGCCAAAGCACGTAAAAGACTCAATATGGAGGCCCACTGGCCTAAATATTGGGAAATAATTGAAAAAATTGGAGATAAATGGAGGTTACAGAGTATGGAAAAGTTAAAAAACAAGGTGCGAGATTGGTTGCATTATGCTCAAATCCAGGAAGTTTTTAAAGCAGACAAAAAAGTGGGTTTTCAGGAGGAAAAATCGAAACTAGAAACAGAGTTGCTTGAGCCAAAATCTAAGCTAATTTCGAGAATGTATAACTTGCTGCTTAAATGGAACACACAGGATGAGATTGTCAAATCCTCTATGATAAAGTGGGCACAGGACTTGGGGCATAACATTATGTTTGAAGACTGGGAAAGGTTATGGAACACCGGAATGAAATTCACGGCATGTACTGCCTTGAAGGAAAACATTATGAAAATGATATACCGGTGGTACATGACCCCAGTCAAGCTTGCAAAGATATATCACCTGTCCGATAATAAATGTTGGAAATGTAAGGAAGAGGAAGGGACATTTTTACACCTCTGGTGGACCTGCCCGAAAGGGAAGGCCTTCTGGGAAATGATACATAATGAACTAAAAAAGGTGCTGAGATTCACCTTACCTAAGAAACCGGAGGCCTTCCTTCTGGGCATGGTAGACCAGAGGATGGTCAAGAAAGATAGAACTTTCTTTATGTACGCTACTACAGCAGCGAGGATTTTGTTGGCAAAGCACTGGAAGACACAAAATCTACCCACATTGGAAGAATGGCAGACGCAGCTGATGGACTATATGGAGTTGGCTGAAATGACTGGCAGAATTCGAGACTCGGGAGAAGAAGAAACGGAGGAAGTTTGGGAAAATTTTAAGGACTATTTGAAAAAGCATTATAAGTTGTATGAATGTTAAAAAATGCTCCTTTCTAGGAAGGTATAGCTTCAGTATCGGCAAATTTCTGAATTGATAAATAAGACACTATGAGACAGAAGTGAGATAATGAAATATTTTTATTGTGTGGAAATTAAAAATTAATGCAATTGTACTGAAATGTTTACATCAGATAACACGATAAAATGGAAGATATATTGTTACGTATAAAATAAGTTAACAAATTGCTGAGGTTTTGGTTACACAGGGAATGCAGTGCTCGGGAGATGGGGGGAGTCCATTGGATCTATGGAAGTATGTATTTGAAAGTGGAAATTTGTTTATTAAAAACCTAATAAAATATTTATAAAAAAAAAAATAAAAAGCCTTCTGTTTCGACCGCCAAACCTCTCAGGGGAGCATTTGCAACAGTCTGGCACCATTTTTGAGTGAATTCCCAAAAGTCCCATTTTTGATGAAATTGTGACCCCGGGGCTAAAGGATTTTTTCAAAAAAAACTTTTTCTGCCGGTGAAGTTGTTGGGGGCTGATTTCTTGTCCTGTGATAAAAAGCCTTCTGTTTCGACCGCCAAACCTCTCAGGGGAGCATTTATAACCGTCTGGCACCATTTTTGAGTGAATTCCCAAAAGTCCAATTTTTGATGAAATTGTGACCCCGGGGCTTAGGGATTTTTTTTTAAAAAAAAATTTCTGCCGGTGAAGTTGTCGAGGTCTTATTTCTTCTCCTGTGATAAAAAGCCTTCTGTTTCGAAGGTCAAACCTTTCAGGGGAGCATTTGCAACCGTCTGGCACCATTTTTGAGTGAATTCCCAAAAGTCACATTTTTGATGAAATTGTGACCCCGGGGCTTAGGGATTTTTTCAAAAAAAAAAATTCTGCCGGTGAAGTTGTCGGGGGCTGATTTCTTGTCCTGTGATAAAAAGCCTTCTGTTTCGACCGCCAAACCTCTCAGGGGAGCATTTGCAACCGTCTGGACCATTTTTGAGTGAATTCCCAAAAGTCCCATTTTTGATGAAATTGTGACCCCGTGGCTTAGGGATTTTTTCAAAAAAATCTTTTTCTGCCGGTGAAGTTGTTGGGGGCTGATTTCTTGTCCTGTGATAAAAAGCCTTCTGTTTCGAAGGCCAAACCTCTCAGGGGAGCATTTGCAACAGTCTGGCACCACTTTTGAGTGAATTCCAAAATGTCAGATTTTTGATGAAATTGTGACCCCGGGGCTTAGGGATTTTTTCAAAAAAAGAATTTTCTGCCGGTGAAGTTGTCGGGGGCTGATTTCTTGTCCTGTGATAAAAAGCCTTCTGTTTCGACCGCGAAACCTCTCAGGGGAGCATTTGCAACCGTCTGGACCATTTTTGAGTGAATTCCCAAAAGTCCCATTTTTGATGAAATTGTGACCCCGGGCCTTAGGGATTTTTTCAAAAAAAAAATTTCTGCCGGTGAAGTTGTCGGGGGCTGATTTCTTGTCCTGTGATAAAAAGCCTTCTGTTTCGACCGCCAAACCTCTCAGGGGAGCATTTGCAACCGTCTGGACCATTTTTGAGTGAATTCCCAAAAGTCCCATTTTTGATGAAATTGTGACCCCCGGCCTTAGGGATTTTTTCAAAAAAAAAATTTCTGCCGGTGAAATTGTCGGGGGCTGATTTCTTGTCCTGTGATAAAAAGCCTTCTGTTTCGACCGCCAAACCTCTCAGGGCAGCATTTGCAACCGTCTGGCACCATTTTTGAGTGAATTCCCAAAAGTCAGATTTTTGATGAAATTGTGACCCCGGGGCTTAGGGATTTTTTCAAAAAAATTTGTTTCAGCCAGTGAAGTTGTTGGGGGCTGATTTCTTCTCCTATGATAAAAAGCCTTCTGTTTCGAAGGTCAAACCTCTCAGGGGAGCATTTGCAACCGTCTGGACCATTTTTGAGTGAATTCCCAAAAGTCCCATTTTTGATGAAATTGTGACCCCGGGGCTTAGGGATTTTTTCAAAAATATTTGTTTCAGCCGGTGAAGTTGTCGGGGGCTGATTCCTTGTCCTGTGATAAAAAGCCTTCTGTTTCGACCGCCAAACCTCTCAGGGGAGCATTTGCAACCGTCTGACACCATTTTTGAGTGAATTCCCAAAAGTGAGATTATTGATGAAATTGTGACCCCGGGGCTTAGGGATTTTTTCAAAAAAATCATTTTCTGCCGGGGGAGTTGTCGAGGGCTTATTTCTTGTCCTGTGATAAAAAGCCTTCTGTTTCGACCGCCAAACCTCTCAGGGCAGCATTTGCAACCGTCTGGCACCATTTTTGAGTGAATTCCCAAAAGTCCCATTTTTGATGAAATTGTGACCCCGGGGCTTAGGGATTTTTTCAAAAAAAACTTTTTCAGCCGGTGAAGTTGTTGGGGGCTGATTTCTTGTCCTGTGATAAAAAGCCTTCTGTTTCGACCGCCAAACCTCTCAGGGGAGCATTTGCAACCGTCTGGACCATTTTTGAGTGAATTCCCAAAAGTCCCATTTTTGATGAAATTGTGACCCCGGGGCTTGGGGATTTTTTCAAAAAAATCTTTTTCTGACGTTGAAGTTGTCGAGGTCTGATTTCTTGTCCTGTGATAAAAAGCCTTCAGTTTCGAAGGCCAAACATCTCAGGGGAGCATTTGCAACCGTCTAGCACCACTTTTGAGTGAATTCCCAAAAGTCAGATTTTTTATGAAATTGTGACCCCGGGCCTTAGGGATTTTTTTTTTTAAAAAAAAATTCTGCCGGTGAAGTTGTCGAGGGCTTATTTCTTGTCCTGTGATAAAAAGCCTTCTGTTTCGACCACCAAACCTCTCAGGGGAGCATTTGCAACCGTCTGGCACCATTTTTGAGTGAATTCCCAAAAGTCACATTTTTGATGAAATTGTGACCCCGGGCCTTAGGGATTTTTTTTAAAAAAAAAAAATTCTGCCGGTGAAGTTGTCGAGGGCTTATTTCTTGTCCTGTGATAAAAAGCCTTCTGTTTCGACCGACAAACCTCTCAGGGGAGCATTTATAATCGTCTGGCACCATTTTTGAGTGAATTCCCAAAAGTCCCATTTTTGATGAAATTGTGACCCCGGGGCTTAGGGATTTTTTCAAAAAAATCTTTTTCTGCCGGTGAAGTTGTCGAGGGCTTATTTCTTGTCCTGTGATAAAAAGCCTTCTGTTTGGACCGCCAACCCTCTCAGGGCAGCATTTGCAACCGTCTGACACCATTTTTGAGTGAAGTCCCTAAAGTCCCATTTTTGATGAAATTGTGACCCCGGGGCTTAGGGATTTTTTCAAAAAAAACCTTTTTCAGCCGGTGAAGTTGTTGGGGGCTGATTTCTTGTCCTGTGATAAAAAGCCTTCTGTTTCGACCGCCAAACCTCTCAGGGGAGCATTTGCAACCGTCTGGACCATTTTTGAGTGAATTCCCAAAAGTCCCATTTTTGATGAAATTGTGACCCCCGGCCTTAGGGATTTTTTTTAAAAAAAAATTTCTGCCGGTGAAATTGTCGGGGGCTGATTTCTTGTCCTGTGATAAAAAGCCTTCTGTTTCGACCGCCAAACCTCTCAGGGCAGCATTTGCAACCGTCTGGCACCATTTTTGAGTGAATTCCCAAAAGTCAGATTTTTGATGAAATTGTGACCCCGGGGCTTAGGGATTTTTTCAAAAAAATCATTTTCTGCCGGGGGAGTTGTCGAGGGCTGATTTCTTGTCCTGTGATAAAAAGCCTTCTGTTTCGACCGCCAAACCTCTCAGGGCAGCATTTGCAACCGTCTGGACCATTTTTGAGTGAATTCCCAAAAGTCCCATTTTTGATGAAATTGTGACCCCGGGGCTTAGGGATTTTTTCAAAAAAATTTTTTTCAGCCAGTGAAGTTGTTGGGGGCTGATTTCTTCTCCTATGATAAAAAAGCCTTCTGTATCGACCACCAAACCTCTCAGGGGAGCATTTGCAACCGTCTGACACCATTTTTGAGTGAATTCCCAAAAGTGAGATTATTGATGAAATTGTGACCCCGGGGCTTAGGGATTTTTTCAAAAAAATTATTTTCTGCCGGGGGAGTTGTCGAGGGCTGATTTCTTGTCCTGTGATAAAAAGCCTTCTGTTTCGACCGCCAAACCTCTCAGGGCAGCATTTGCAACCGTCTGGACCATTTTTGAGTGAATTCCCAAAAGTCCCATTTTTGATGAAATTGTGACCCCGGGGCTTAGGGATTTTTTCAAAAAAAATTTTTTCAGCCGGTGAAGTTGTTGGGGGCTGATTTCTTGTCCTGTGATAAAAAGCCTTCTGTATCGACCGCCAAACCTCTCAGGGGAGCATTTGCAACCGTCTGGACCATTTTTGAGTGAATTCCCAAAAGTCCCATTTTTGATGAAATAGTGACCCCGGGGCTTGGGGATTTTTTCAAAAAAATCTTTTTCTGACGTTGAAGTTGTCGAGGTCTGATTTCTTGTCCTGTGATAAAAAGCCTTCTGTTTCGAAGGCCAAACCTCTCAGGGGAGCATTTGCAACCGTCTAGCACCACTTTTGAGTGAATTCCCAAAAGTCCCATTTTTGATGAAATTGTGACCCCGGGCCTTAGGGATTTTTTTTTTTAAAAAAAAATTCTGCCGGTGAAGTTGTCGGGGGCTGATTTCTTGTCCTGTGAGAAAAAGCCTTCTGTTTCGACCGCCAAACCTCTCAGGGGAGTATTTGCAACCGTCTGGCACCATTTTTGAGTGAATTCCCAAAAGTCCCATTTTTGATGAAATTGTGACCCCGGGGCTTAGGGATTTTTTCAAAAAAATCATTTTCTGCCGGTGAAGTTGTCGAGGGCTTATTTCTTGTCCTGTGATAAAAAGCCTTCTGTTTCGACCGCCAAACCTCTCAGGGCAGCATTTGCAACCGTCTGGCACCATTTTTGAGTGAATTCCCAAAAGTCCCATTTTTGATGAAATTGTGACCCCGGGGCTTATGGATTTTTTCAAAAAAAACTTTTTCAGCCGGTGAAGTTGTTGGGGGCTGATTTCTTGTCCTGTGATAAAAAGCCTTCTGTTTCGACCGCCAAACCTCTCAGGGGAGCATTTGCAACCGTCTGGCACCATTATTGAGTGAATTCCCAAAAGTCAGATTTTTGATGAAATTGTGACCCCGGGGCTTAGGGATTTTTTCAAAAATATTTGTTTTAGCCGGTGAAGTTGTCGGGGGCTGATTTCTTGTCCTGTGATAAAAAGCCTTCTGTTTCGACCGCCAAACCTCTCAGGGCAGCATTTGCAACCGTCTGGCACCATTTTTGAGTGAATTCCCAAAAGTCCCATTTTTGATGAAATTGTGACCCCGGGGCTTATGGATTTTTTCAAAAAAAACTTTTTCAGCCGGTGAAGTTGTTGGGGGCTGATTTCTTGTCCTGTGATAAAAAGCCTTCTGTTTCGACCGCCAAACCTCTCAGGGGAGCATTTATAATCGTCTGGCACCATTTTTGAGTGAATTCCCAAAAGTCCCATTTTTGATGAAATTGTGACCCCGGGGCTTAGGGATTTTTTCAAAAAAATCATTTTCTGCCGGTGAAGTTGTCGAGGGCTGATTTCTTGTCCTGTGATAAAAAGCCTTCTGTTTCGACCGCCAAACCTCTCAGGGCAGCGTTTGCAATCGTCTGGCACCATTTTTGAGTGAAGTCCCAAAAGTCCCATTTTTGATGAAATTGTGACCCCAGGGCTTAGGGATTTTTTCAAAAAAATCTTTTTCTGCCGGTGAAGTTGTTGGGGGCTGATTTCTTGTCCTGTGATAAAAAGCCTTCTGTTTCGACCGCCAAAACTCTCAGGGGAGTATTTGCAACCGTCTGACACCATTATTGAGTGAATTCCCAAAAGTCCCATTTTTGATGAAATTGTGACCCCGGGTCTTAGGGATTTTTTCAAAAAAATCATTTTCTGCCGGTGAAGTTGTCGAGGGCTTATTTCTTGTCCTGTGATAAAAAGCCTTCTGTTTCGACCGCCAAACCTCTCAGGGGAGCATTTGCAACCGTCTGGCACCATTATTGAGTGAATTCCCAAAAGTCAGATTTTTGATGAAATTGTGACCCCGGGGCTTAGGGATTTTTTCAAAAAAATTTGTTTCAGCCAGTGAAGTTGTTGGGGGCTGATTTCTTGTCCTGTGATAAAAAGCCTTCTGTTTCGAAGGTCAAACCTTTCAGGGGAGCATTTGCAACCGTCTGGCACCATTTTTGAGTAAATTCCCAAAAGTCAGATTTTTGATGAAATTGTGACCCCAGGGCTTAGGGATTTTTTCAAAAAAATTTGTTTCAGCCAGTGAAGTTGTTGGGGGCTGATTTCTTCTCCTATGATAAAAAAGCCTTCTGTATCGACCGCCAAACCTCTCAGGGGAGCATTTGCAACCGTCTGGACCATTTTTGAGTGAATTCCCAAAAGTCCCATTTTTGATGAAATTGTGACCCCGGGGCTTAGGGATTTTTTCAAAAATATTTGTTTCAGCCGGTGAAGTTGTCGGGGGCTGATTTCTTGTCCTGTGATAAAAAGCCTTCTGTTTCGACCGCCAAACCTCTCAGGGGAGCATTTGCAACCGTCTGACAGCATTTTTGAGTGAATTCCCAAAAGTGAGATTATTGATGAAATTGTGACCCCGGGGCTTAGGGATTTTTTCAAAAAAATCATTTTCTGCCGGGGGAGTTGTCGAGGGCTGATTTCTTGTCCTGTGATAAAAAGCCTTCTGTTTCGACCGCCAAACCTCTCAGGGCAGCATTTGCAACCGTCTGGACCATTTTTGAGTGAATTCCCAAAAGTCCCATTTTTGATGAAATTGTGACCCCGGGGCTTAGGGATTTTTTCAAAAAAAACTTTTTCAGCCGGTGAAGTTGTTGGGGGCTGATTTCTTGTCCTGTGATAAAAAGCCTTCTGTTTCGACCGCCAAACCTCTCAGGGGAGCATTTGCAACCGTCTGGACCATTTTTGAGTGAATTCCCAAAAGTCCCATTTTTGATGAAATTGTGACCCCGGGGCTTGGGGATTTTTTCAAAAAAATCTTTTTCTGACGTTGAAGTTGTCGAGGTCTGATTTCTTGTCCTGTGATAAAAAGCCTTCTGTTTCGAAGGCCAAACCTCTCAGGGGAGCATTTGCAACCGTCTAGCACCACTTTTGAGTGAATTCCCAAAAGTCAGATTTTTTATGAAATTGTGACCCCGGGGCTTGGGGATTTTTTTTTTTTTAAAAAAAATCTGCCGGTGAAGTTGTCGGGGGCTGATTTCTTGTCCTGTGAGAAAAAGCCTTCTTTTTCGACCGCCAAACCTCTCAGGGGAGTATTTGCAACCGTCTGGCACCATTTTTGAGTGAATTCCCAAAAGTCCCATTTTTGATGAAATTGTGACCCCGGGGCTTAGGGATTTTTTCAAAAAAATCATTTTCTGCCGGTGAAGTTGTCGAGGGCTTATTTCTTGTCCTGTGATAAAAAGCCTTCTGTTTCGACCGCCAAACCTCTCAGGGCAGCATTTGCAACCGTCTGCCACCATTTTTGAGTGAATTCCCAAAAGTCCCATTTTTGATGAAATTGTGACCCCGGGGCTTAGGGATTTTTTCAAAAAAATCTTTTTCTGCCGGTGAAGTTGTCGAGGGCTGATTTCTTGTCCTGTGATAAAAAGCCTTCTGTTTCGACCGCCAAACCTCTCAGGGCAGCGTTTGCAATCGTCTGGCACCATTTTTGAGTGAAGTCCCAAAAGTCCCATTTTTGATGAAATTGTGACCCCAGGGCTTAGGGATTTTTTCAAAAAAATCTTTTTCTGTCGGTGAAGTTGTTGGGGGCTGATTTCTTGTCCTGTGATAAAAAGCCTTCTGTTTCGACTGCCAAAACTCTCAGGGGAGTATTTGCAACCGTCTGACACCATTATTGAGTGAATTCCCAAAAGTCCCATTTTTGATGAAATTGTGACCCCGGGTCTTAGGGATTTTTTCAAAAAAATCATTTTCTGCCGGTGAAGTTGTCGAGGGCTTATTTCTTGTCCTGTGATAAAAAGCCTTCTGTTTCGACCGCCAAACCTCTCAGGGCAGCATTTGCAACCGTCTGACACCATTATTGAGTGAATTCCCAAAAGTCAGATTTTTGATGAAATTGTGACCCCGGGGCTTAGGGATTTTTTCAAAAATATTTGTTTTAGCCGGTGAAGTTGTTGGGGGCTGATTTCTTGTCCTGTGAGAAAAAGCCTTCTGTTTCGACCGCCAAACCTCTCAGGGGAGCATTTGCAACCGTCTGGCACCATTATTGAGTGAATTCCCAAAAGTCAGATTTTTGATGAAATTGTGACCCCGGGGCTTAGGGATTTTTTCAAAAAAATTTGTTTCAGCCAGTGAAGTTGTTGGGGGCTGATTTCTTGTCCTGTGATAAAAAGCCTTCTGTTTCGAAGGTCAAACCTTTCAGGGGAGCATTTGCAACCGTCTGGCACCATTTTTGAGTAAATTCCCAAAAGTCAGATTTTTGATGAAATTGTGACCCCGGGGCTTAGGGATTTTTTCAAAAAAGAATTTTCTGCCGGTGAAGTTGTCGGGGGCTGATTTCTTGTCCTGTGATAAAAAGCCTTCTGTTTCGACCGCGAAACCTCTCAGGGGAGCATTTGCAACCGTCTGGCACCATTTTTGAGTGAATTCCCAAAAGTCCCATTTTTGATGAAATTGTGACCCCGGGGCTTGGGGATTTTTTCAAAAAAATCTTTTTCTGCCGGTGAAGTTGTTGGGGGCTGATTTCTTGTCCTGTGATAAAACGCCTTCTGTTTCGAAGGCCAAACCTCTCAGGGAAGCATTTGCAACCGTCTGGCACCACTTTTGAGTGAATTCCCAAAAGTCAGATTTTTGATGAAATTGTGACCCTGGGCCTTAGGGATTTTTTCAAAAAAAAAAATTTCTGCCGGTGAAGTTGTCGAGGGCTGATTTCTTGTCCTGTGATAAAAAGCCTTCTGTTTCGACCGCCAAACCTCTCAGGGGAGCATTTGCAACCGTCTGACACCATTTTTGTGTGAATTCCCAAAAGTCAGATTTTTGATGAAATTGTGACCCCGGGGCTTAGGGATTTTTTCAAAAAAAGAATTTTCTGCCGGTGAAGTTGTCGGGGGCTGATTTTTTGTCCTGTGATAAAAAGCCTTCTGTTTCGACCGCGAAAACTCTCAGGGGGGCATTTGCAACCGTCTGGCACCATTTTTGAGTGAATTCCCAAAAGTCAGATTTTTGATGAAATTGTGACCCCGGGCCTTAGGGATTTTTTCAAAAAAAAAAATTTCTGCCGGTGAAGTTGTCGAGGGCTGATTTCTTGTCCTGTGATAAAAAGCCTTCTGTTTCGACCGCCAAACCTCTCAGGGCAGCATTTGCAACCGTCTGACACCATTATTGAGTGAATTCCCAAAAGTCAGATTTTTGATGAAATTGTGACCCCGGGGCTTAGGGATTTTTTCAAAAATATTTGTTTTAGCCGGTGAAGTTGTTGGGGGCTGATTTCTTGTCCTGTGAGAAAAAGCCTTCTGTTTCGACCGCCAAACCTCTCAGGGGAGCATTTGCAACCGTCTGGCACCATTATTGAGTGAATTCCCAAAAGTCAGATTTTTGATGAAATTGTGACCCCGGGGCTTAGGGATTTTTTCAAAAAAATTTGTTTCAGCCAGTGAAGTTGTTGGGGGCTGATTTCTTGTCCTGTGATAAAAAGCCTTCTGTTTCGAAGGTCAAACCTTTCAGGGGAGCATTTGCAACCGTCTGGCACCATTTTTGAGTAAATTCCCAAAAGTCAGATTTTTGATGAAATTGTGACCCCGGGGCTTAGGGATTTTTTCAAAAAAGAATTTTCTGCCGGTGAAGTTGTCGGGGGCTGATTTCTTGTCCTGTGATAAAAAGCCTTCTGTTTCGACCGCGAAACCTCTCAGGGGAGCATTTGCAACCGTCTGGCACCATTTTTGAGTGAATTCCCAAAAGTCCCATTTTTGATGAAATTGTGACCCCGGGGCTTGGGGATTTTTTCAAAAAAATCTTTTTCTGCCGGTGAAGTTGTTGGGGGCTGATTTCTTGTCCTGTGATAAAACGCCTTCTGTTTCGAAGGCCAAACCTCTCAGGGAAGCATTTGCAACCGTCTGGCACCACTTTTGAGTGAATTCCCAAAAGTCAGATTTTTGATGAAATTGTGACCCCGGGCCTTAGGGATTTTTTCAAAAAAAAAAATTTCTGCCGGTGAAGTTGTCGAGGGCTGATTTCTTGTCCTGTGATAAAAAGCCTTCTGTTTCGACCGCCAAACCTCTCAGGGGATCATTTGCAACCGTCTGACACCATTTTTGTGTGAATTCCCAAAAGTCAGATTTTTGATGAAATTGTGACCCCGGGGCTTAGGGATTTTTTCAAAAAAAGAATTTTCTGCCGGTGAAGTTGTCGGGGTCTGATTTTTTGTCCTGTGATAAAAAGCCTTCTGTTTCGACCGCGAAAACTCTCAGGGGGGCATTTGCAACCGTCTGGCACCATTTTTGAGTGAATTCCCAAAAGTCAGATTTTTGATGAAATTGTGACCCCGGGGCTTAGGGATTTTTTCAAAAAAATTGTTTCAGCCAGTGAAGTTGTTGGGGCCTGATTTCTTCTCCTATGATAAAAAGCCTTCTGTTTCGAAGGTCAAACCTTTCAGGGGAACATTTGCAACCGTCTGGACCATTTTTGAGTGAATTCCCAAAAGTCCCATTTTTGATGAAATTGTGACCCCGGGGCTTAGGGATTTTTTCAAAAAAATTTGTTTCAGCCAGTGAAGTTGTTGGGGGCTGATTTCTTCTCCTATGATAAAAACCCTTCTGTTTCGACCGCCAAATATCTCAGGGGAGCATTTGCAACCGTCTGGACCATTTTTGAGTGAATTCCCAAAAGTCCCATTTTTGATGAAATTGTGACCTCGGGCCTTAGGGATTTTTTTTTAAAAAAAAATTCTGCCGGTGAAGTTATCAGGGGCTGATTTCTTGTCCTGTGATAAAAAGCCTTCTATTTCGACCGCCAAACCTCTCAGGGGAGCATTTGCAACCGTCTGGCACCATTTTTGAGTGAATTCCCAAAAGTCCCATTTTTGATGAAATTGTGACCCCGGGCCTTAGGGATTTTTTTTAAAAAAACTTTTTCAGCCGGTGAAGTTGTTGGGGGCTTATTTCTTGTCCTGTGATAAAAAGCCTTCTGTTTCGACCGCCAAACCTCTCAGGGGAGCTTTTGCAACCGTCTGGACCATTTTTGAGTGAATTCCCCAAAGTCCCATTTTTGATGAAATTGTGACCCCGGGGCTTAGGGATTTTTTCAAAAATATTTGTTTCAGCCGTTGAAGTTGTCGGGGGCTGATTTCTTGTCCTGTGATAAAAAGCCTTCTGTTTCGACCGCCAAACCTCTCAGGGGAGCATTTGCAACCGTCTGACAGCATTTTTGAGTGAATTCCCAAAAGTGAGATTATTGATGAAATTGTGACCCCGGGGCTTAGGGATTTTTTCAAAAATATTTGTTTCAGCCGGTGAAGTTGTCGGGGGCTGATTTCATGTTCTGTGATAAAAAGCCTTCTGTTTCGAAGGCCAAACCTCTCAGGGGAGCATTTGCAACCGTCTGGCACCACTTTTGAGTGAATTCCCAAAAGTCAGATTTTTGATGAAATTGTGACCCCGGGGCTTAGGGATTTTTTCAAAAAAAGAATTTTCTGCCGGTGAAGTTGTCGAGGGCTGATTTCTTGTCCTGTGATAAAAAGCCTTCTGTTTCGACCGCCAAACCTCTCAGGGCAGCGTTTGCAATCGTCTGGCACCATTTTTGAGTGAAGTCCCAAAAGTCCCATTTTTGATGAAATTGTGACCCCAGGGCTTAGGGATTTTTTCAAAAAAATCTTTTTCTGTCGGTGAAGTTGTTGGGGGCTGATTTCTTGTCCTGTGATAAAAAGCCTTCTGTTTCGACTGCCAAAACTCTCAGGGGAGTATTTGCAACCGTCTGACACCATTATTGAGTGAATTCCCAAAAGTCCCATTTTTGATGAAATTGTGACCCCGGGTCTTAGGGATTTTTTCAAAAAAATCATTTTCTGCCGGTGAAGTTGTCGAGGGCTTATTTCTTGTCCTGTGATAAAAAGCCTTCTGTTTCGACCGCCAAACCTCTCAGGGCAGCATTTGCAACCGTCTGACACCATTATTGAGTGAATTCCCAAAAGTCAGATTTTTGATGAAATTGTGACCCCGGGGCTTAGGGATTTTTTCAAAAATATTTGTTTTAGCCGGTGAAGTTGTTGGGGGCTGATTTCTTGTCCTGTGAGAAAAAGCCTTCTGTTTCGACCGCCAAACCTCTCAGGGGAGCATTTGCAACCGTCTGGCACCATTATTGAGTGAATTCCCAAAAGTCAGATTTTTGATGAAATTGTGACCCCGGGGCTTAGGGATTTTTTCAAAAAAATTTGTTTCAGCCAGTGAAGTTGTTGGGGGCTGATTTCTTGTCCTGTGATAAAAAGCCTTCTGTTTCGAAGGTCAAACCTTTCAGGGGAGCATTTGCAACCGTCTGGCACCATTTTTGAGTAAATTCCCAAAAGTCAGATTTTTGATGAAATTGTGACCCCGGGGCTTAGGGATTTTTTCAAAAAAGAATTTTCTGCCGGTGAAGTTGTCGGGGGCTGATTTCTTGTCCTGTGATAAAAAGCCTTCTGTTTCGACCGCGAAACCTCTCAGGGGAGCATTTGCAACCGTCTGGCACCATTTTTGAGTGAATTCCCAAAAGTCCCATTTTTGATGAAATTGTGACCCCGGGGCTTGGGGATTTTTTCAAAAAAATCTTTTTCTGCCGGTGAAGTTGTTGGGGGCTGATTTCTTGTCCTGTGATAAAACGCCTTCTGTTTCGAAGGCCAAACCTCTCAGGGAAGCATTTGCAACCGTCTGGCACCACTTTTGAGTGAATTCCCAAAAGTCAGATTTTTGATGAAATTGTGACCCCGGGCCTTAGGGATTTTTTCAAAAAAAAAAATTTCTGCCGGTGAAGTTGTCGAGGGCTGATTTCTTGTCCTGTGATAAAAAGCCTTCTGTTTCGACCGCCAAACCTCTCAGGGGAGCATTTGCAACCGTCTGACACCATTTTTGT
Source organism: Podarcis melisellensis (assembly GCF_964234715.1). Taxonomy (NCBI): domain Eukaryota; kingdom Metazoa; phylum Chordata; class Lepidosauria; order Squamata; family Lacertidae; genus Podarcis; species Podarcis melisellensis. The sequence continues at coordinate 84,080,691 of NC_138537.1, forward strand.
GTGAATTCCCAAAAGTCAGATTTTTGATGAAATTGTGACCCCGGGGCTTAGGGATTTTTTCAAAAAAAGAATTTTCTGCCGGTGAAGTTGTCGGGGGCTGATTTTTTGTCCTGTGATAAAAAGCCTTCTGTTTCGACCGCGAAAACTCTCAGGGGGGCATTTGCAACCGTCTGGCACCATTTTTGAGTGAATTCCCAAAAGTCAGATTTTTGATGAAATTGTGACCCCGGGCCTTAGGGATTTTTTCAAAAAAAAAAATTTCTGCCGGTGAAGTTGTCGAGGGCTGATTTCTTGTCCTGTGATAAAAAGCCTTCTGTTTCGACCGCCAAACCTCTCAGGGCAGCATTTGCAACCGTCTGACACCATTATTGAGTGAATTCCCAAAAGTCAGATTTTTGATGAAATTGTGACCCCGGGGCTTAGGGATTTTTTCAAAAATATTTGTTTTAGCCGGTGAAGTTGTTGGGGGCTGATTTCTTGTCCTGTGAGAAAAAGCCTTCTGTTTCGACCGCCAAACCTCTCAGGGGAGCATTTGCAACCGTCTGGCACCATTATTGAGTGAATTCCCAAAAGTCAGATTTTTGATGAAATTGTGACCCCGGGGCTTAGGGATTTTTTCAAAAAAATTTGTTTCAGCCAGTGAAGTTGTTGGGGGCTGATTTCTTGTCCTGTGATAAAAAGCCTTCTGTTTCGAAGGTCAAACCTTTCAGGGGAGCATTTGCAACCGTCTGGCACCATTTTTGAGTAAATTCCCAAAAGTCAGATTTTTGATGAAATTGTGACCCCGGGGCTTAGGGATTTTTTCAAAAAAGAATTTTCTGCCGGTGAAGTTGTCGGGGGCTGATTTCTTGTCCTGTGATAAAAAGCCTTCTGTTTCGACCGCGAAACCTCTCAGGGGAGCATTTGCAACCGTCTGGCACCATTTTTGAGTGAATTCCCAAAAGTCCCATTTTTGATGAAATTGTGACCCCGGGGCTTGGGGATTTTTTCAAAAAAATCTTTTTCTGCCGGTGAAGTTGTTGGGGGCTGATTTCTTGTCCTGTGATAAAACGCCTTCTGTTTCGAAGGCCAAACCTCTCAGGGAAGCATTTGCAACCGTCTGGCACCACTTTTGAGTGAATTCCCAAAAGTCAGATTTTTGATGAAATTGTGACCCCGGGCCTTAGGGATTTTTTCAAAAAAAAAAATTTCTGCCGGTGAAGTTGTCGAGGGCTGATTTCTTGTCCTGTGATAAAAAGCCTTCTGTTTCGACCGCCAAACCTCTCAGGGGATCATTTGCAACCGTCTGACACCATTTTTGTGTGAATTCCCAAAAGTCAGATTTTTGATGAAATTGTGACCCCGGGGCTTAGGGATTTTTTCAAAAAAAGAATTTTCTGCCGGTGAAGTTGTCGGGGTCTGATTTTTTGTCCTGTGATAAAAAGCCTTCTGTTTCGACCGCGAAAACTCTCAGGGGGGCATTTGCAACCGTCTGGCACCATTTTTGAGTGAATTCCCAAAAGTCAGATTTTTGATGAAATTGTGACCCCGGGGCTTAGGGATTTTTTCAAAAAAATTGTTTCAGCCAGTGAAGTTGTTGGGGCCTGATTTCTTCTCCTATGATAAAAAGCCTTCTGTTTCGAAGGTCAAACCTTTCAGGGGAACATTTGCAACCGTCTGGACCATTTTTGAGTGAATTCCCAAAAGTCCCATTTTTGATGAAATTGTGACCCCGGGGCTTAGGGATTTTTTCAAAAAAATTTGTTTCAGCCAGTGAAGTTGTTGGGGGCTGATTTCTTCTCCTATGATAAAAACCCTTCTGTTTCGACCGCCAAATATCTCAGGGGAGCATTTGCAACCGTCTGGACCATTTTTGAGTGAATTCCCAAAAGTCCCATTTTTGATGAAATTGTGACCTCGGGCCTTAGGGATTTTTTTTAAAAAAAAAATTCTGCCGGTGAAGTTATCAGGGGCTGATTTCTTGTCCTGTGATAAAAAGCCTTCTATTTCGACCGCCAAACCTCTCAGGGGAGCATTTGCAACCGTCTGGCACCATTTTTGAGTGAATTCCCAAAAGTCCCATTTTTGATGAAATTGTGACCCCGGGCCTTAGGGATTTTTTTAAAAAAAACTTTTTCAGCCGGTGAAGTTGTTGGGGGCTTATTTCTTGTCCTGTGATAAAAAGCCTTCTGTTTCGACCGCCAAACCTCTCAGGGGAGCTTTTGCAACCGTCTGGACCATTTTTGAGTGAATTCCCCAAAGTCCCATTTTTGATGAAATTGTGACCCCGGGGCTTAGGGATTTTTTCAAAAATATTTGTTTCAGCCGTTGAAGTTGTCGGGGGCTGATTTCTTGTCCTGTGATAAAAAGCCTTCTGTTTCGACCGCCAAACCTCTCAGGGGAGCATTTGCAACCGTCTGACAGCATTTTTGAGTGAATTCCCAAAAGTGAGATTATTGATGAAATTGTGACCCCGGGGCTTAGGGATTTTTTCAAAAATATTTGTTTCAGCCGGTGAAGTTGTCGGGGGCTGATTTCATGTTCTGTGATAAAAAGCCTTCTGTTTCGAAGGCCAAACCTCTCAGGGGAGCATTTGCAACCGTCTGGCACCACTTTTGAGTGAATTCCCAAAAGTCAGATTTTTGATGAAATTGTGACCCCGGGGCTTAGGGATTTTTTCAAAAAAAGAATTTTCTGCCGGTGAAGTTGTCGGGGGCTGATTTCTTGTCCTGTGATAAAAAGCCTTCTGTTTCGACCGCGAAACCTCTCAGGGGAGCATTTGCAACCGTCTGGCACCATTTTTGAGTGAATTCCCAAAAGTCAGATTTTTGATGAAATTGTGACCCCGGGGCTTAGGGATTTTTTCAAAAAAATTTGTTTCAGCCAGTGAAGTTGTTGGGGGCTGATTTCTTCTCCTATGATAAAAAGCCTTCTGTTTCGAAGGTCAAACCTTTCAGGGGAGCATTTGCCACCGTCTGGACCATTTTTGAGTGAATTCCCAAAAGTCCCATTTTTGATGAAATTGTGACCCCGGGACTTAGGGATTTAAAAAAAAAAAAATTCTGCCGGTGAAGTTATCAGGGGCTGATTTCTTGTCCTGTGATAAAAAGCCTTCTGTTTCGACCGCCAAACCTCTCAGGGGAGCATTTGCAACCGTCTGGACCATTTTTGAGTGAATTCCCCAAAGTCCCATTTTTGATGAAATTGTGACCCCGGGGCTGAGGGATTTTTTCAAAAATATTTGTTTCAGCCGGTGAAGTTGTCGGGGGCTAATTTCTTGTCCTGTGATAAAAAGCCTTCTGTTTCGACCGCCAAACCTCTCAGGGGAGCATTTGCAACCGTCTGGCACCATTTTTGTGTGAATTCCCAAAAGTGAGATTTTTGATGAAATTGTGACCCCGGGGCTTAGGGATTTTTTCAAAAAAATCATTTTCTGCCGGTGAAGTTGTCGAGGGCTGATTTCTTGTCCTGTGATAAAAAGCCTTCTGTTTCGACCGCCACACCTCTCAGGGCAGCATTTGAAACCGTCTGGCACCATTTTTGAGTGAATTCCCAAAAGTCCCATTTTTGATGAAATTGTGACCCCGGGGCTTAGGGATTTTTTTAAAAAAAAAAATTTCTGCCGGTGAAGTTGTCGAGGTCTGATTTCCTGTCCTGTGATAAAAAGCCTTCTGTTTCAAAGGTCAAACGTTTCAGGGGAGCATTTGCAACCGTCTGGCACCATTTTTGAGTAAATTCCCAAAAGTCATATTTTTGATGAAATTGTGACCCCGGGGCTTAGGGATTTTTTTTTTAAAAAAAAATTCTGCCGGTGAAGTTGTCGGGGGCTGATTTCTTGTCCTGTGATAAAAAGCCTTCTGTTTCGACCGCCAAACCTCTCAGGGGAGCATTTGCAACCGTCTGGCACCATTTTTGAGTGAATTCCCAAAAGTCAGATTTTTGATGAAATTGTGACCCCGGGGCTTAGGGATTTTTTCAAAAAAATTTGTTTCAGCCAGTGAAGTTGTTGGGGGCTGATTTCTTCTCCTATGATAAAAAGCCTTCTGTTTCGAAGGTCAAAACTTTCAGGGGAGCATTTGCAACCGTCTGGACCATTTTTGAGTGAATTCCCAAAAGTCCCATTTTTGATGAAATTGTGACCCCGGGGCTTAGGGATTTTTTCAAAAAAAACTTTTTCAGCCGGTGAAGTTGTTGGGGGCTGATTTCTTGTCCTGTGATAAAAAGCCTTCTGTTTCGACCGCCAAACCTCTCAGGGGAGCATTTGCAACCGTGTGGCACCATTTTTGTGTGAATTCCCAAAAGTCAGATTTTTGATGAAATTGTGACCCCGGGGCTTAGGGATTTTTTCAAAAAAATCATTTTCTGTCGGTGAAGTTGTCGAGGGCTCATTTCTTGTCCTGTGATAAAAAGCCTTCTGTTTCGACCGCCACACCTCTCAGGGCAGCATTTGAAACCGTCTGGCACCATTTTTGAGTGAATTCCCAAAAGTCCCATTTTTGATGAAATTGTGACCCCGGGGCTTAGGGATTTTTTCAAAAAAAACTTTTTCAGCCGGTGAATTTGTTGGGGGCTGATTTCTTGTCCTGTGATAAAAAGCCTTCTGTTTCGACCGCCAAACCTCTCAGGGGAGCATTTGCAACCGTCTGGCACCATTATTGAGTGAATTCCCAAAAGTCAGATTTTTGATGAAATTGTGACCCCGGGGCTTAGGGATTTTTTCAAAAATATTTGTTTCAGCCGGTGAAGTTGTCGGGGGCTGATTTCACGTCCTGTGATAAAAAGCCTTCTGTTTCGACCGCCAAACCTCTCAGGGGAGCATTTGCAACCGTCTGACACCATTTTTGAGTGAATTCCCAAAAGTCCCATTTTTGATGAAATTGTGACCCCGGGGCTTAGGGATTTTTTTTAAAAAAAAATGTTCTGCCGGTGAAGTTGTCGAGGTCTGATTTCTTGTCCTGTGATAAAAAGCCTTCTGTTTCGAAGGTCAAACCTTTCAGGGGAGCATTTGCAACCGTCTGGCACCATTTTTGAGTAAATTCCCAAAAGTCAGATTTTTGATGAAATTGTGACGCCGGGGCTTAGGGATTTTTTCAAAAAAAAAATTTCTGCCGGTGAAGTTGTCGGGGGCTGATTTCTTGTCCTGTGATAAAAAACCTTCTGTTTCGACCGCCAAACCTCTCAGGGGAGCATTTGCAACCGTCTGGCACCACTTTTGAGTGAATTCCCAAAAGTCCCATTTTTGATGAAATTGTGACCCCGGGGCTTAGGGATTTTTTCAAAAAAAACTTTTTCAGCCGGTGAATTTGTGGGGGGCTGATTTCTTGTCCTGTGATAAAAAGCCTTCTGTTTCGACCGCCAAACCTCTCAGGGGAGCATTTGCAACCGTCTGGCACCATTATTGAGTGAATTCCCAAAAGTCAGATTTTTGATGAAATTGTGACCCCGGGGCTTAGGGATTTTTTCAAAAATATTTGTTTCAGCCGGTGAAGTTGTCGGGGGCTGATTTCACGTCCTGTGATAAAAATCCTTCTGTTTCGACCGCCAAACCTCTCAGGGGAGCATTTGCAACCGTCTGACACCATTTTTGAGTGAATTCCCAAAAGTCCCATTTTTGATGAAATTGTGACCCCGGGGCTTAGGGATTTTTTTTTTTAAAAAAATTTCTGCCGGTGAAGTTGTCGAGGTCTGATTTCTTGTCCTGTGATAAAAAGCCTTCTGTTTCGAAGGTCAAACCTTTCAGGGGAGCATTTGCAACCGTCTGGCACCATTTTTGAGTAAATTCCCAAAAGTCAGATTTTTGATGAAATTGTGACGCCGGGGCTTAGGGATTTTTTCAAAAAAAAAATTTCTGCCGGTGAAGTTGTCGGGGGCTGATTTCTTGTCCTGTGATAAAAAACCTTCTGTTTCGACCGCCAAACCTCTCAGGGGAGCATTTGCAACCGTCTGGCACCACTTTTGAGTGAATTCCCAAAAGTCCCATTTTTGATGAAATTGTGACCCCGGGGCTTAGGGATTTTTTCAAAAAAAACTTTTTCAGCCGGTGAATTTGTGGGGGGCTGATTTCTTGTCCTGTGATAAAAAGCCTTCTGTTTCGACCGCCAAACCTCTCAGGGGAGCATTTGCAACCGTCTGGCACCATTATTGAGTGAATTCCCAAAAGTCAGATTTTTGATGAAATTGTGACCCCGGGGCTTAGGGATTTTTTCAAAAATATTTGTTTCAGCCGGTGAAGTTGTCGGGGGCTGATTTCACGTCCTGTGATAAAAATCCTTCTGTTTCGACCGCCAAACCTCTCAGGGGAGCATTTGCAACCGTCTGACACCATTTTTGAGTGAATTCCCAAAAGTCCCATTTTTGATGAAATTGTGACCCCGGGGCTTAGGGATTTTTTTTTTAAAAAAAATTTCTGCCGGTGAAGTTGTCGAGGTCTGATTTCTTGTCCTGTGATAAAAAGCCTTCTGTTTCGAAGGTCAAACCTTTCAGGGGAGCATTTGCAACCGTCTGGCACCATTTTTGAGTAAATTCCCAAAAGTCAGATTTTTGATGAAATTGTGACGCCGGGGCTTAGGGATTTTTTCAAAAAAAAAATTTCTGCCGGTGAAGTTGTCGGGGGCTGATTTCTTGTCCTGTGATAAAAAACCTTCTGTTTCGACCGCCAAACCTCTCAGGGGAGCATTTGCAACCGTCTGGCACCACTTTTGAGTGAATTCCCAAAAGTCAGATTTTTGATGAAATTGTGACCCCGGGCCTTAGGGATTTTTTCAAAAAAAATTGTTTCAGCCAGTGAAGTTGTTGGGGGCTGATTTCTTCTCCTATGATAAAAAGCCTTCTGTTTCGAAGGTCAAAACTTTCAGGGGAGCATTTGCAACCGTCTGGACCATTTTTGAGTGAATTCCCAAAAGTCCCATTTTTGATGAAATTGTGACCCCGGGGCTTAGGGATTTTTTCAAAAAAATTTGTTTCAGTCAGTGAAGTTGTCGGGGGCTGATTTCTTGTCCTGTGATAAAAAGCCTTCTGTTTCAACCGCCAAACCTCTCAGGGGAGCATTTGCAACTGTCTGGACAATTTTTGAGTGAATTCCCAAAAGTCCCATTTTTGATGAAATTGTGACCCCGGGGCTTAGGGATTTTTTCAAAAAAAATTGTTTCAGCCAGTGAAGTTGTTGGGGGCTGATTTCTTCTCCTATGATAAAAAGCCTTCTGTTTCGACCGCCAAACCTCTCAGGAGAGCATTTGCAACCGTCTGGACCATTTTTGAGTGAATTCCCAAAAGTCCCATTTTTGATGAAATTGTGACCCCGGGCCTTAGGGATTTTTTCAAAAAAAAAAATAATTCTGCCGGTGAAGTTGTCGGGGGCTGATTTCTTGTCCTGTGATAAAAAGCCTTCTGTTTCGACCGCCAAACCTCTCAGGGGAGCATTTGCAACCGTCTGACACAATTTTGTGTGAATTCCCAAAAGTCAGATTTTTGATGAAATTGTGACCCCGTGGCTTAGGGATTTTTTCAAAAAAAGAATTTTCTGCCGGTGAAGTTGTCGGGGGCTGATTTCTTGTCCTGTGATAAAAAGCCTTCTGTTTCGACCGCGAAACCTCTCAGGGGAGCATTTGCAACCGTCTGGACCATTTTTGAGTGAATTCCCAAAAGTCCCATTTTTGATGAAATTGTGACCCAGGGCCTTGAGGATTTTTTCAAAAAAAGAATTTTCTGCCGGTGAAGTTGTCGGGGGCTGATTTCTTGTCCTGTGAGAAAAAGCCTTCTGTTTCGACTGCGAAACCTCTCAGGGGAGCATTTGCAACCGTCTGGCACCATTTTTGAGTGAATTCCCAAAAGTCAGATTTTTGATGAAATTGTGACCCAGGGGCTTAGGGATTTTTTCAAAAAAATTTGTTTCAGCCAGTGAAGTTGTTGGGGGCTGATTTCTTCTCCTATGATAAAAAGCCTTCTGTTTCGAAGGTCAAACCTTTCAGGGGAGCATTTGCAACCGTCTGGACCATTTTTGAGTGAATTCCCAAAAGTCCCATTTTTGATGAAATTGTGACCCCAGGGCTTAGGGATTTTTTCAAAAAAAATTGTTTCAGCCAGTGAAGTTGTCGGGGGCTGATTTCTTGTCCTGTGATAAAAAGCCTTCTGTTTCGACCGCCAAACCTCTCAGGGGAGCATTTGCAACCGTCTGGAAAATTTTTGAGTGAATTCCCAAAAGTGAGATTTTTGATGAAATTGTGACCCCGGGGCTTAGGGATTTTTTCAAAAAAATCATTTTCTGCCGGATAAGTTGTCGAGGGCTGATTTCTTGTCCTGTGATAAAAAGCCTTCTGCTTCGACCACCACACCTCTCAGGGCAGCATTTGAAACCGTCTGGCACCATTTTTGAGTGAATTCCCAAAAGTCCCATTTTAGATGAAATTGTGACCCCGGGGCTTAGGGATTTTTTCAAAAAAAACTTTTTCAGCCGGTGAAGTTGTTGGGGGCTGATTTCTTGTCCTGTGATAAAAAGCCTTCTGTTTCGACCGCCAAACCTCTCAGGGGAGCATTTATAACCGTATGGCACCATTTTTGAGTGAATTCCCAAAAGTCCCATTTTTGATGAAATTGTGACCCCGGGGCTTAGGGATTTTTTCAAAAAAATCTTTTTCTGCCGGTGAAGTTGTCGAGGTCTGATTTCTTGTCCTGTGATAAAAAGCCTTGTTTCGAGAGCCAAACCTCTCAGGGGAGCATTTGCAACCGTCTGGCACCACTTTTCAGTGAATTCCCAAAAGTCCCATTTTTGATGAAATTGTGACCCCGGGCCTTAGGGATTTTTTTTCAAAAAAAAAATTTCTGCCGGTGAAGTTGTCGGGGGCTGATTTCTTGTCCTGTGATAAAAAGCCTTCTGTTTCGACCGCCAAACCTCTCAGGGGAGCATTTGCAACCGTCTGACACCATTTTTGAGTGAATTCCCAAAAGTGAGATTTTTGATGAAATTGTGACCCCGGGGCTTAGGAATTTTTTCAAAAAAATCATTTTCTGCCGGGGGAGTTGTCGAGGGCTGATTTCTTGTCCTGTAATAAAAAGCCTTCTGTTTCGACCGCCAAACCTCTCAGGGCAGCATTTGCAACCGTCTGGCACCATTTTTGAGTGAATTCCCAAAAGTCCCATTTTAGATGAAATTGTGACCCCGGGGCTTAGGGATTTTTTCAAAAAAAACTTTTTCAGCCGGTGAAGTTGTCGGGGGCTGATTTCTTGTCCTGTGATAAAAAGCCTTCTGTTTCGACCGCCACACCTCTCAGGGCAGCATTTGAAACCGTATGGCACCATTTTTGAGTGAATTCCCAAAAGTCCCATTTTTGATGAAATTGTGACCCCGGGGCTTAGGGATTTTTTCAAAAAAAACTTTTTCAGCCGGTGAAGTTGTCGGGGGCTGATTTCTTGTCCAGTGATAAAAAGCCTTCTGTTTCGACCGCCAAACCTCTCAGGGGAGCATTTGCAACCGTCTGGACCATTTTTGAGTGAATTCCCAAAAGTCCCATTTTTGATGAAATTGTGACCCCGGGGCTTGGGGATTTTTTCAAAAAAATCTTTTTCTGCCGGTGAAGTTGTCGAGGTCTGATTTCTTGTCCTGTGATAAAAAGCCTTCTGTTTCGAGAGCCAAACCTCTCAGGGGAGCATTTGCAACCGTCTGGCACCACTTTTGATTGAATTCCCAAAAGTCCCATTTTTGATGAAATTGTGACCCCGGGCCTTAGGGATTTTTTTTTTTTAAAAAAAATTCTGCCGGTGAAGTTGTCGGGGGCTGATTTCTTGTCCTGTGATAAAAAGCCTTCTGTTTCGACCGCCAAACCTCTCAGGGGAGCATTTGCAACCGTCTGACACCATTTTTGAGTGAATCCCCAAAAGTGAGATTTTTGATGAAATTGTGACCCCAGGGCTTAGGGATTTTTTCAAAAAAATCATTTTCTGCCGGGGGAGTTGTCGAGGGCTGATTTCTTGTCCTGTGATAAAAAGCTTTCTGTTTCGACCGCCAAACCTCTCAGGGCAGCATTTGCAACCGTCTGGCACCACTTTTGAGTGAATTCCCAAAAGTCCCATTTTTGATGAAATTGTGACCCCGGGGCTTAGGGATTTTTTCAAAAAAATCTTTTTCTTCCGGTGAAGTTGTTGGGGGCCGATTTCTTGTCTTGTAATAAAAAGCCTTCTGTTTCGACCGCCAAACCTCTCAGGGGAGCATTTGCAACGGTCTGGCAACATTTTTGAGTGAATTCCCAAAAGTCCCATTTTTGATGAAATTGTGACCCCGGGGCTTAGGGATTTTTTCAAAAAAATTTGTTTCAGCCGGTGAAGTTGTCGGGGGCTGATTTCTTGTCCTGTGATAAAAAGCCTTCTGTTTCGACCGCCAAACCTCTCAGGAGAGCATTTGCAACCGTCTGGCACCATTTTTGTGTCAATTCCCAAAAGTGAGATTTTTGATGAAATTGTGACCCCGGGGCTTAGGGATTTTTTCAAAAAAATCATTTTCTGCCGGTCAAGTTGTCGAGGGCTGATTTCTTGTCCTGTGATAAAAAGCCTTCTGTTTCGACCGCCAAACCTTTCAGGGGAGCATTTGCAACCGTCTAGCACCACTTTTGAGTAAATTCCCAAAAATCCCATTTTTGATGAAATTGTGACCCCGGGTTAGGGATTTTTTCAAAAAAATCATTTTCTGCCGCTGAAGTTTTCGAAGGCTTATTTCTTGTCCTGTGATAAAAAGCCTTCTGTTTCGACCGCCAAACCTCTCAGGGCAGCATTTGCAACCGTCTGGCACCATTTTTGAGTGAATTCCCAAAAGTCCCATTTTTGATGAAATTGTGACCCCGGGGCTTAGGGATTTTTTCAAAAAAATCTTTTTCTGCCGGTGAAGTTGTTGGGGGCTGATTTCTTGTCCTGTGATAAAAAGCCTTCTGTTTCGACCGCCAAACCTCTCAGGGGAGCATTTGCAACGGTCTGCCAACATTTTTGAGTGAATTCCCAAAAGTCCCATTTTTGATGAAATTGTGACCCCGGGGCTTAGGGATTTTTTCAAAAATATTTGTTTCAGCCGGTGAAGTTGTCGGGGGCTGATTTCTTGTCCTGTGATAAAAAGCCTTCTGTTTCGACCGCCAAACCTCTCAGGGGAGCATTTGCAACGGTCTGGCACCATTTTTGAGTGAATACCCAAAAGTCCCATTTTTGATGAAATTGTGACCCCGGGGCTTAGGGATTTTTTCAAAAATATTTCTTTCAGCCGGTGAAGTTGTCGGGGGCTGATTTCTTGTCCTGTGATAAAAAGCCTTCTGTTTCGACCGCCAAACCTCTCAGGGGAGCATTTGCAACCGTCTGGACAATTTTTGAGTGAATTCCCAAAAGTGAGATTTTTGATGAAATTGTGACCCCGGGGCTTAGGGATTTTTTCAAAAAAATCATTTTCTGCCGGTGAAGTTGTCGAGGGCTGATTTCTTGTCCTGTGATAAAAAGCCTTCTGTTTCGACCGCCACACCTCTCAGGGCAGCATTTGAAACCGTCTGGCACCATTTTTGAGTGAATTCCCAAAAGTCCCATTTTTGATGAAATTGTGACCCCGGGGCTTAGGGATTTTTTCAAAAAAATCTTTTTCTGCCGGTGAAGTTGTTGGGGGCTGATTTCTTGTCCTGTGATAAAAAGCCTTCTGTTTCGACCGCCAAAACTCTCAGGGGAGTATTTGCAACCGTCTGACACCATTATTGAGTGAATTCCCAAAAGTCAGATTTTTAATGAAATTGTGACCCCGGGGCTTAGGGATTTTTTCAAAAAAATCATTTTCTGCCGGTGAAGTTGTCGAGGGTTTATTTCTTGTCCTGTGATAAAAAGCCTTCTGTTTCGACCGCCAAACCTCTCAGGGCAGCATTTGCAACCGTCTGGCACCATTTTTGAGTGAATTCCCAAAAGTCCCAATTTTGATGAAATTGTGACCCCGGGGCTTAGGGATTTTTTCAAAAAATAACTTTTTCAGCCGGTGAAGTTGTTGGGGGCTGATTTCTTCTCCTGTGATAAAAAGCCTTCTGTTTCGACCGCCAAACCTCTCAGGGGAGCATTTGCAACCGTCTGGCACCACTTTTGAGTGAATTCCCAAAAGTCCCATTTTTGATGAAATTGTGACCCCGGGGCTTAGGGATTTTTTCAAAAAAATCTTTTTCTGCCGGTGAAGTTGTCGAGGTCTGATTTCTTGTCCTGTGATAAAAAGCCTTCTGTTTTGACTGCCAAACCTCTCAGGGGAGCATTTGCAACCGTCTGGCACCATTTTTGAGTGAATTCCCAAAAGTCCCATTTTTGATTAAACTGTTAAACCGGGGCTTAGGGATTTTTTCAAAAAAATCTTTTTCTGCCGGTGAAGTTGTTGGGGGCTGATTTCTTGTCCTGTGATAAAAAGCCTTCTGTTTCGACCGCCAAACCTCTCAGGGGAGCATTTGCAACCGTCTGGCACCATTTTTGTGTGAATTCCCAAAAGTGAGATTTTTGATGAAATTGTGACCCCGGGGCTTAGGGATTTTTTCAAAAAAATCATTTTCTGCCGGTGAAGTTGTCGAGGGCTGATTTCTTGTCCTGTGATAAAAAGCCTTCTGTTTCGACCTCCACACCTCTCAGGGCAGCATTTGAAACCGTCTGGCACCATTTTTGAGTGAATTCCCAAAAGTCCTATTTTTGATGAAATTGTGACCCCGGGGCTTAGGGATTTTTTCAAAAAAAACTTTTTCAGCCGGTGAAGTTGTTGGGGGCTGATTTCTTGTCCTGTGATAAAAAGCCTTCTGTTTCGACCGCCTAACCTCTCAGGGGAGCATTTGCAACCGTCTGGCACCATTATTGAGTGAATTCCCAAAAGTCAGATTTTTGATGAAATTGTGACCCCGGGGCTTAGGGATTTTTTCAAAAATATTTGTTTCAGCCGGTGAAGTTGTCGGGGGCTGATTTCTTGTCCTGTGATAAAAAGCCTTCTGTTTTGACCGCCAAACCTCTCAGGGGAGCATTTGCAACCGTCTGACACCATTTTTGAGTGAATTCCCAAAAGTGAGATTTTTGATGATATTGTGACCCCGGGCCTTAGGGATTTTTTCAAAAAAATCATTTTCTGCCGGTGAAGTTGTCGAGGGCTGATTTCTTGTCCTGTGATAAAAAGCCTTCTGTTTCGACCGCCAAACCACTCAGGGCAGCATTTGCAGCCGTCTGGCACCATTTTTGAGTGAATTCCCAAAAGTCCCATTTTTGATGAAATTGTGACCCCGGGGCTTAGGGATTTTTTCAAAAAAATCTTTTTCTGCCGGTGAAGTTGTTGGGGGCTGATTTCTTGTCCTGTGATAAAAAGCCTTCTGTTTCGACCGCCAAACCTCTCAGGGAAGCATTTGAAACCGTCTGGCACCATTTTTGAGTGAATACCCAAAAGTCCCATTTTTGATGAAATTGTGACCCCGGGCTTGGGGATTTTTTCAAAAATATTTCTTTCAGCCGGTGAAGTTGTTGGGGGCTGATTTCTTGTCCTGTGATAAAAAGCCTTCTGTTTCGACCGCCAAAACTCTCAGGGGAGTATTTGCAACCGTCTGACACCATTATTGAGTGAATTCCCAAAAGTCCCATTTTTGATGAAATTGTGACCCCGGGGCTTAGGGATTTTTTCAAAAAAATCATTTTCTGCCGGTGAAGTTGTCGAGGGTTTATTTCTTGTCCTGTGATAAAAAGCCTTCTGTTTCGACCGCCAAACCTCTCAGGGCAGCATTTGCAACCGTCTGGCACCATTTTTGAGTGAATTCCCAAAAGTCCCAATTTTGATGAAATTGTGACCCCGGGGCTTAGGGATTTTTTCAAAAAATAACTTTTTCAGCCGGTGAAGTTGTTGGGGGCTGATTTCTTCTCCTGTGATAAAAAGCCTTCTGTTTCGACCGCCAAACCTCTCAGGGGAGCATTTATAACCGTCTGGCACTATTTTTGAGTGAATTCCCAAAAGTCCCATTTTTGATGAAATTGTGACCACGGGGCTTAGGGATTATTTCAAAAAAAAAATTTCTGCCAGTGAAGTTGTTGAGGGCTGATTTCTTGTCCTGTAATAAAAAGCCTTCTGTTTCGACCGCCAAACCTCTCAGGGGAGCATTTGCAACCGTCTGGCACCACTTTTGAGTGAATTCCCAAAAGTCCCATTTTTGATGAAATTGTGACCCCGGGGCTTGGGGATTTTTTCAAAAAAATCTTTTTCTGCCGGTGAAGTTGTCGAGGTCTGATTTCTTGTCCTGTGATAAAAAGCCTTCTGTTTTGACTGCCAAACCTCTCAGGGGAGCATTTGCAACCGTCTGGCACCATTTTTGAGTGAATTCCCAAAAGTCCCATTTTTGATTAAACTGTTAAACCGGGGCTTAGGGATTTTTTCAAAAAAATCTTTTTCTGCCGGTGAAGTTGTTGGGGGCTGATTTCTTGTCCTGTGATAAAAAGCCTTCTGTTTCGACCGCCAAACCTCTCAGGGGAGCATTTGCAACCGTCTGGCACCATTTTTGTGTGAATTCCCAAAAGTGAGATTTTTGATGAAATTGTGACCCCGGGGCTTAGGGATTTTTTCAAAAAAATCATTTTCTGCCGGTGAAGTTGTCGAGGGCTGATTTCTTGTCCTGTGATAAAAAGCCTTCTGTTTCGACCTCCACACCTCTCAGGGCAGCATTTGAAACCGTCTGGCACCATTTTTGAGTGAATTCCCAAAAGTCCTATTTTTGATGAAATTGTGACCCCGGGGCTTAGGGATTTTTTCAAAAAAAACTTTTTCAGCCGGTGAAGTTGTTGGGGGCTGATTTCTTGTCCTGTGATAAAAAGCCTTCTGTTTCGACCGCCTAACCTCTCAGGGGAGCATTTGCAACCGTCTGGCACCATTATTGAGTGAATTCCCAAAAGTCAGATTTTTGATGAAATTGTGACCCCGGGGCTTAGGGATTTTTTCAAAAATATTTGTTTCAGCCGGTGAAGTTGTCGGGGGCTGATTTCTTGTCCTGTGATAAAAAGCCTTCTGTTTTGACCGCCAAACCTCTCAGGGGAGCATTTGCAACCGTCTGACACCATTTTTGAGTGAATTCCCAAAAGTGAGATTTTTGATGATATTGTGACCCCGGGCCTTAGGGATTTTTTCAAAAAAATCATTTTCTGCCGGTGAAGTTGTCGAGGGCTGATTTCTTGTCCTGTGATAAAAAGCCTTCTGTTTCGACCGCCAAACCACTCAGGGCAGCATTTGCAGCCGTCTGGCACCATTTTTGAGTGAATTCCCAAAAGTCCCATTTTTGATGAAATTGTGACCCCGGGGCTTAGGGATTTTTTCAAAAAAATCTTTTTCTGCCGGTGAAGTTGTTGGGGGCTGATTTCTTGTCCTGTGATAAAAAGCCTTCTGTTTCGACCGCCAAACCTCTCAGGGGAGCATTTGAAACCGTCTGGCACCATTTTTGAGTGAATACCCAAAAGTCCCATTTTTGATGAAATTGTGACCCCGGGCTTGGGGATTTTTTCAAAAATATTTCTTTCAGCCGGTGAAGTTGTTGGGGGCTGAGTTCTTGTCCTCTGATAAAAAGCCTTCTGTCTCGACCGCCTAACCTCTCAGGGGAGCATTTGCAACCGTCTGGCACCACTTTTGAGTGAATTCCCAAAAGTCAGATTTTTGATGAAATTGTGACCCTGGGGCTTAGGGATTTTTTCAAAAAAAAAAAATTTCTGCCGGTGAAGTTGTCGGGGGCTGATTTCTTGTCCTGTGATAAAAAGCCTTCTGTTTCGACCGCCAAACCTCTCAGGGCAGCATGTGCAACCGTCTGGCACCATTTTTGAGTGAATTCCCAAAAGTCCCATTTTTGATGAAATTGTGACCCCGGGGCTTAGGGATTTTTTCAAAAAAAACTTTTTCAGCCGGTGAAGTTGTCGGGGGCTGATTTCTTGTCCTGTGATAAAAAGCCTTCTCTTTCGACCGCCAAACCTCTCAGGGGAGCATTTATAACCGTCTGGCACCATTTTTGAGTGAATTCCCAAAAGTCCAATTTTTGATGAAATTGTGACCCCGGGGCTTAGGGATTTTTTCAAAAAAATCATTTTCTGCCGGTGAAGTTGTCGAGGGCTGATTTCTTGTCCTGTGATAAAAAGCCTTCTGTTTCGACCGCCAAAACTCTCAGGGGAGTATTTGCAACCGTCTGACACCATTATTGAGTGAATTCCCAAAAGTCCCATTTTTGATGAAATTGTGACCCCGGGGCTTAGGGATTTTTTCCAAAAAATCATTTTCTGCCGGTGAAGTTGTCGAGGGTTTATTTCTTGTCCTGTGATAAAAAGCCTTCTGTTTCGACCGCCAAACCTCTCAGGGCAGCATTTGCAACCGTCTGGCACCATTTTTGAGTGAATTCCCAAAAGTCAGTTTTTTGATGAAATTGTGACCCCGGGGCTTAGGGATTTTTTCAAAAAAATCATTTTCTGCCGGTGAAGTTGTCGAGGGCTGATTTCTTGTCCTGTGATAAAAAGCCTTCTCTTTCGACCGCCAAACCTCTCAGGGGAGCATTTATAACCGTCTGGCACCATTTTCGAGTGAATTCCCAAAAGTCCCATTTTTGATGAAATTGTGACCCCGGGGCTTAGGGATTTTTTCAAAAAAAAAATTTCTGCCGGTGAAGTTGTTGAGGGCTGATTTCTTGTCCTGTAATAAAAAGCCTTCTGTTTCGACCGCCAAACCTCTCAGGGGAGCATTTGCAACCGTCTGGCACCATTTTTGTGTGAATTCCCAAAAGTGAGATTTTTGATGAAATTGTGACCCCGGGGCTTAGGGATTTTTTCAAAAATATTTGTTTCAGCCGGTGAAGTTGTTGGGGGCTGATTTCTTGTCCTGTGATAAAAAGCCTTCTGTTTCGACCGCCAAACCTCTCAGGGGAGCATTTATAACCGTCTGGCACC
This sequence comes from Podarcis melisellensis, assembly GCF_964234715.1. Lineage (NCBI taxonomy): Eukaryota > Metazoa > Chordata > Lepidosauria > Squamata > Lacertidae > Podarcis > Podarcis melisellensis. Next base: position 84,097,584 of record NC_138537.1, read on the forward strand.
ATTTTTGAGTGAATTCCCAAAAGTGAGATTTTTGATGAAATTGTGACCCCGGGGCTTAGGGATTTTTTTAAAAAAAACTTTTTCAGCCGGTGAAGTTGTCGGGGGCTGATTTCTTGTCCTGTGATAAAAAGCCTTCTCTTTCGACCGCCAAACCTCTCAGGGGAGCATTTATAACCGTCTGGCACCATTTTTGAGTGAACTCCCAAAAGTCCCATTTTTGATGAAATTGTGACCCCGGGGCTTAGGGATTTTTTCAAAAAAATCTTTTTCTGCCGCTGAAGTTGTTGGGGGCTGATTTCTTGTCCTGTGATAAAAAGCCTTCTGTTTCGACCGCCAAACCTCTCAGGGGAGCATTTGCAACGGTCTGGCAACATTTTTGAGTGAATTCCCAAAAGTCCCATTTTTGATGAAATTGTGACCCCGGGGCTTAGGGATTTTTTCAAAAATATTTGTTTCAGCCGGTGAAGTTGTCGGGGGCTGATTTCTTGTCCTGTGATAAAAAGCCTTCCGTTTCGACCGCCAAACCTCTCAGGGGAGCATTTGCAACCGTCTGGCACCATTTTTGTGTGAATTCCCAAAAGTGAGATTTTTGATGAAATTGTGACCCCGGGGCTTAGGGATTTTTTCAAAAAAATCATTTTCTGCCGGTGAAGTTGTCGAGGGCTGATTTCTTGTCCTGTGATAAAAAGCCTTCTGTTTCGACCGCCACACCTCTCAGGGCAGCATTTGAAACCGTCTGGCACCATTTTTGAGTGAATTCCCAAAAGTCCTATTTTTGATGAAATTGTGACCCCGGGGCTTAGGGATTTTTTCAAAAAAACCTTTTTCAGCCGGTGAAGTTGTTGGGGGCTGATTTCTTGTCCTGTGATAAAAAGCCTTCTGTTTCGACCGCCAAGCCTCTCAGTGGAGCATTTGCAACCGTCTGGCACCATTATTGAGTGAATTCCCAAAAGTCAGATTTTTGATGAAATTGTGACCCCGGGGCTTAGGGATTTTTTCAAAAATATTTGTTTCAGCCGGTGAAGTTGTCGGCTGCTGATTTCTTGTCCTGTGATAAAAAGCCTTCTGTTTCGACCGCCAAACCTCTAAGGGGAGCATTTGCAACCGTCTGACACCATTTTTGAGTGAATTCCCAAAAGTGAGATTTTTGATGAAATTGTGACCCCGGGCCTTAGGGATTTTTTCAAAAAAATCATTTTCTGCCGGTGAAGTTGTCGAGGGCTGATTTCTTGTCCTGTGATAAAAAGCCTTCTGTTTCGACCGCCAAACCTCTCAGGGCAGCATTTGCAACCGTCTGGCACCATTTTTGAGTGAATTCCCAAAAGTCCCATTTTTGATGAAATTGTGACCCCGGGGCTTAGGGATTTTTTCAAAAAAATCTTTTTCTGCCGGTGAAGTTGTTGGGGGCTGATTTCTTGTCCTGTGATAAAAAGCCTTCTGTTTCGACCGCCAAACCTCTCAGGGGAGCATTTGCAACGGTCTGGCACCATTTTTGAGTGAATACCCAAAAGTCCCATTTTTGATGAAATTGTGACCCCGGGGCTTAGGGATTTTTTCAAAAATATTTCTTTCAGCCGGTGAAGTTGTCGGGGGCTGATTTCTTGTCCTGTGATAAAAAGCCTTCTGTTTCGACCGCCAAACCTCTCAGGGGAGCATTTGCAACCGTCTGGACCATTTTTGAGTGAATTCCCAAAAGTCCCATTTTTGATGAAATTGTGACCCCGGGGCTTGGGGATTTTTTCAAAAAAATCTTTTTTGCCGGTGAAGTTGTCGAGGGCTGATTTCTTGTCCTGTGATAAAAAGCCTTCTGTTTCGACCGCCAAACCTCTCAGGGGAGCATTTGCAACCGTCTGACACCATTTTTGAGTGAATTCCCAAAAGTCCCATTTTTGATGAAATTGTGACCCCGGGGCTTGGGGATTTTTTCAAAAAAATCTTTTTCTGCTGGTGAAGTTGTCGAGGTCTGATTTCTAGTCCTGTGATAAAAAGCCTTCTGTTTCGAAGGCCAAACCTCTCAGGGGAGCATTTGCAACCGTCTGGCACCACTTTTGAGTGAATTCCCAAAAGTCAGATTTTTGATGAAATTGTGACCCCGGGGCTTAGGGATTTTTTTTAAAAAAAAATTTCTGCCGGTGAAGTTGTCGGGGGCTGATTTCTTGTCCTGTGATAAAAAGCCTTCTGTTTCGACCGCCAAACCTCTCAGGGGAGCATTTGCAACCGTCTGACACCATTTTTGAGTGAATTCCCAAAAGTGAGATTTTTGATGAAATTGTGACCCCGGGGCTTAGGGATTTTTTCAAAAAAATCATTTTCTGCCGGTGAAGTTGTTGAGGGCTGATTTCTTGTCCTGTGATAAAAAGCCTTCTGTTTCGACCGCCACACCTCTCAGGGCAGCATTTGAAACCGTCAGGCACCATTTTTGAGTGAATTCCCAAAAGTCCTATTTTTGATGAAATTGTGACCCCGGGGCTTAGGGATTTTTTCAAAAAAACCTTTTTCAGCCGGTGAAGTTGTTGGGGGCTGATTTCTTGTCCTGTGATAAAAAGCCTTCTGTTTCGACCGCCAAGCCTCTCAGTGGAGCATTTGCAACCGTCTGGCACCATTATTGAGTGAATTCCCAAAAGTCAGATTTTTGATGAAATTGTGACCCCGGGGCTTAGGGATTTTTTCAAAAATATTTGTTTCAGCCGGTGAAGTTGTCGGCTGCTGATTTCTTGTCCTGTGATAAAAAGCCTTCTGTTTCGACCGCCAAACCTCTAAGGGGAGCATTTGCAACCGTCTGACACCATTTTTGAGTGAATTCCCAAAAGTGAGATTTTTGATGAAATTGTGACCCCGGGCCTTAGGGATTTTTTCAAAAAAATCATTTTCTGCCGGTGAAGTTGTCGAGGGCTGATTTCTTGTCCTGTGATAAAAAGCCTTCTGTTTCGACCGCCAAACCTCTCAGGGCAGCATTTGCAACCGTCTGGCACCATTTTTGAGTGAATTCCCAAAAGTCCCATTTTTGATGAAATTGTGACCCCGGGGCTTAGGGATTTTTTCAAAAAAATCTTTTTCTGCCGGTGAAGTTGTTGGGGGCTGATTTCTTGTCCTGTGATAAAAAGCCTTCTGTTTCGACCGCCAAACCTCTCAGGGGAGCATTTGCAACGGTCTGGCACCATTTTTGAGTGAATACCCAAAAGTCCCATTTTTGATGAAATTGTGACCCCGGGGCTTAGGGATTTTTTCAAAAATATTTCTTTCAGCCGGTGAAGTTGTCGGGGGCTGATTTCTTGTCCTGTGATAAAAAGCCTTCTGTTTCGACCGCCAAACCTCTCAGGGGAGCATTTGCAACCGTCTGGACCATTTTTGAGTGAATTCCCAAAAGTCCCATTTTTGATGAAATTGTGACCCCGGGGCTTGGGGATTTTTTCAAAAAAATCTTTTTCTGCCGGTGAAGTTGTTGGGGGCTGATTTCTTGTCCTGTGATAAAAAGCCTTCTGTTTCGACCGCCAAACCTCTCAGGGGAGCATTTGCAACGGTCTGGCACCATTTTTGAGTGAATACCCAAAAGTCCCATTTTTGATGAAATTGTGACCCCGGGGCTTAGGGATTTTTTCAAAAATATTTCTTTCAGCCGGTGAAGTTGTCGGGGGCTGATTTCTTGTCCTGTGATAAAAAGCCTTCTGTTTCGACCGCCAAACCTCTCAGGGGAGCATTTGCAACCGTCTGGACCATTTTTGAGTGAATTCCCAAAAGTCCCATTTTTGATGAAATTGTGACCCCGGGGCTTGGGGATTTTTTCAAAAAAATCTTTTTCTGCCGGTGAAGTTGTTGAGGTCTGATTTCTTGTCCTGTGATAAAAAGCCTTCTGTTTCGAAGGCCAAACCTCTCAGGGGAGCATTTGCAACCGTCTGGCACCACTTTTGAGTGAATTCCCAAAAGTCAGATTTTTGATGAAATTGTGACCCCGGGCCTTAGGGATTTTTTTTTAAAAAAAATTTCTGCCGGTGAAGTTGTCGGGGGCTGATTTCTTGTCCTGTGATAAAAAGCCTTCTGTTTCGACCGCCAAACCTCTCAGGGGAGCATTTGCAACCGTCTGACACCATTTTTGAGTGAATTCCCAAAAGTGAGATTTTTGATGAAATTGTGACCCCGGGGCTTAGGGATTTTTTCAAAAAAATCATTTTCTGCCGGTGAAGTTGTTGAGGGCTGATTTCTTGTCCTGTGATAAAAAGCCTTCTGTTTCGACCGCCAAACCTCTCAGGGCAGCATGTGCAACCGTCTGGCACCACTTTTGAGTGAATTCCCAAAAGTCCCATTTTTGATGAAATTGTGACCCCGGGGCTTAGGGATTTTTTCAAAAAAATCATTTTCTGCCGGTGAAGTTGTCGAGGGCTGATTTCTTGTCCTGTGATAAAAAGCCTTCTGTTTCGACCGCCAAACCTCTCAGGGGAGCATTTGCAACCGTCTGACACCATTTTTGAGTGAATTCCCAAAAGTCCCATTTTTGATGAAATTGTGACCCCGGGGCTTGGGGATTTTTTCAAAAAAATCTTTTTCTGCCGGTGAAGTTGTCGAGGTCTGATTTCTTGTCCTGTGATAAAAAGCCTTCTGTTTCGAAGGCCAAACCTCTCAGGGGAGCATTTGCAACCGTCTGGCACCACTTTTGAGTGAATTCCCAAAAGTCAGATTTTTGATGAAATTGTGACCCCGGGGCTTAGGGATTTTTTTTAAAAAAAAATTTCTGCCGGTGAAGTTGTCGGGGGCTGATTTCTTGTCCTGTGATAAAAAGCCTTCTGTTTCGACCGCCAAACCTCTCAGGGGAGCATTTGCAACCGTCTGACACCATTTTTGAGTGAATTCCCAAAAGTGAGATTTTTGATGAAATTGTGACCCCGGGGCTTAGGGATTTTTTCAAAAAAATCATTTTCTGCCGGTGAAGTTGTCGAGGGCTGATTTCTTGTCCTGTGATAAAAAGCCTTCTGTTTCGACCGCCAAAACTCTCAGGGGAGTATTTGCAACCGTCTGACACCATTATTGAGTGAATTCCCAAAAGTCCCATTTTTGATGAAATTGTGACCCCGGGGCTTAGGGATTTTTTCCAAAAAATCATTTTCTGCCGGTGAAGTTGTCGAGGGTTTATTTCTTGTCCTGTGATAAAAAGCCTTCTGTTTCGACCGCCAAACCTCTCAGGGCAGCATTTGCAACCGTCTGGCACCATTTTTGAGTGAATTCCCAAAAGTCAGTTTTTTGATGAAATTGTGACCCCGGGGCTTAGGGATTTTTTCAAAAAAAACTTTTTCAGCCGGTGAAGTTGTCGGGGGCTGATTTCTTGTCCTGTGATAAAAAGCCTTCTCTTTCGACCGCCAAACCTCTCAGGGGAGCATTTATAACCGTCTGGCACCATTTTTGAGTGAATTCCCAAAAGTCCCATTTTTGATGAAATTGTGACCCCGGGGCTTAGGGATTTTTTCAAAAAAAAAATTTCTGCCGGTGAAGTTGTTGAGGGCTGATTTCTTGTCCTGTAATAAAAAGCCTTCTGTTTCGACCGCCAAACCTCTCAGGGGAGCATTTGCAACCGTCTGGCACCATTTTTGTGTGAATTCCCAAAAGTGAGATTTTTGATGAAATTGTGACCCCGGGGCTTGGGGATTTTTTCAAAAAAATCATTTTCTGCCGGTGAAGTTGTCGAGGGCTGATTTCTTGTCCTGTGATAAAAAGCCTTCTGTTTCGACCTCCACACCTCTCAGGGCAGCATTTGAAACCGTCTGGCACCATTTTCGAGTGAATTCCCAAAAGTCCTATTTTTGATGAAATTGTGACCCCCCGCGGGGCTTAGGGATTTTTTTCAAAAAAAACTTTTTCAGCCGGTGAAGTTGTTGGGGGCTGATTTATTGTCCTGTGATAAAAAGCCTTCTGTTTCGACCGCCTAACCTCTCAGGGGAGCATTTGCAACCGTCTGGCACCATTATTGAGTGAATTCCCAAAAGTCAGTTTTTTGATGAAATTGTGACCCCGGGGCTTAGGGATTTTTTCAAAAATATTTGTTTCAGCCGGTGAAGTTGTTGGGGGCTGATTTCTTGTCCTGTGATAAAAAGCCTTCTGTTTCGACCGCCAAACCTCTCAGGGGAGCATTTATAACCGTCTGGCACCATTTTTGAGTGAATTCCCAAAAGTGAGATTTTTGATGAAATTGTGACCACGGGGCTTAGGGATTTTTTTAAAAAAAACTTTTTCAGCCGGTGAAGTTGTCGGGGGCTGATTTCTTGTCCTGTGATAAAAAGCCTTCTCTTTCGACCGCCAAACCTATCAGGGGAGCATTTATAACCGTCTGGCACCATTTTTGAGTGAACTCCCAAAAGTCCCATTTTTGATGAAATTGTGACCCCGGGGCTTAGGGATTTTTTCAAAAAAATCTTTTTCTGCCGCTGAAGTTGTTGGGGGCTGATTTCTTGTCCTGTGATAAAAAGCCTTCTGTTTCGACCGCCAAACCTCTCAGGGGAGCATTTGCAACGGTCTGGCAACATTTTTGAGTGAATTCCCAAAAGTCCCATTTTTGATGAAATTGTGACCCCGGGGCTTAGGGATTTTTTCAAAAATATTTGTTTCAGCCGGTGAAGTTGTCGGGGGCTGATTTCTTGTCCTGTGATAAAAAGCCTTCCGTTTCGACCGCCAAACCTCTCAGGGGAGCATTTGCAACCGTCTGGCACCATTTTTGTGTGAATTCCCAAAAGTGAGATTTTTGATGAAATTGTGACCCCGGGGCTTAGGGATTTTTTCAAAAAAATCATTTTCTGCCGGTGAAGTTGTCGAGGGCTGATTTCTTGTCCTGTGATAAAAAGCCTTCTGTTTCGACCGCCACACCTCTCAGGGCAGCATTTGAAACCGTCTGGCACCATTTTTGAGTGAATTCCCAAAAGTCCTATTTTTGATGAAATTGTGACCCCGGGGCTTAGGGATTTTTTCAAAAAAACCTTTTTCAGCCGGTGAAGTTGTTGGGGGCTGATTTCTTGTCCTGTGATAAAAAGCCTTCTGTTTCGACCGCCAAGCCTCTCAGTGGAGCATTTGCAACCGTCTGGCACCATTATTGAGTGAATTCCCAAAAGTCAGATTTTTGATGAAATTGTGACCCCGGGGCTTAGGGATTTTTTCAAAAATATTTGTTTCAGCCGGTGAAGTTGTCGGCTGCTGATTTCTTGTCCTGTGATAAAAAGCCTTCTGTTTCGACCGCCAAACCTCTAAGGGGAGCATTTGCAACCGTCTGACACCATTTTTGAGTGAATTCCCAAAAGTGAGATTTTTGATGAAATTGTGACCCCGGGCCTTAGGGATTTTTTCAAAAAAATCATTTTCTGCCGGTGAAGTTGTCGAGGGCTGATTTCTTGTCCTGTGATAAAAAGCCTTCTGTTTCGACCGCCAAACCTCTCAGGGCAGCATTTGCAACCGTCTGGCACCATTTTTGAGTGAATTCCCAAAAGTCCCATTTTTGATGAAATTGTGACCCCGGGGCTTAGGGATTTTTTCAAAAAAATCTTTTTCTGCCGGTGAAGTTGTTGGGGGCTGATTTCTTGTCCTGTGATAAAAAGCCTTCTGTTTCGACCGCCAAACCTCTCAGGGGAGCATTTGCAACGGTCTGGCACCATTTTTGAGTGAATACCCAAAAGTCCCATTTTTGATGAAATTGTGACCCCGGGGCTTAGGGATTTTTTCAAAAATATTTCTTTCAGCCGGTGAAGTTGTCGGGGGCTGATTTCTTGTCCTGTGATAAAAAGCCTTCTGTTTCGACCGCCAAACCTCTCAGGGGAGCATTTGCAACCGTCTGGACCATTTTTGAGTGAATTCCCAAAAGTCCCATTTTTGATGAAATTGTGACCCCGGGGCTTGGGGATTTTTTCAAAAAAATCTTTTTCTGCCGGTGAAGTTGTTGGGGGCTGATTTCTTGTCCTGTGATAAAAAGCCTTCTGTTTCGACCGCCAAACCTCTCAGGGGAGCATTTGCAACCGTCTGGCACCATTTTTGAGTGAATACCCAAAAGTCCCATTTTTGATGAAATTGTGACCCCGGGGCTTAGGGATTTTTTCAAAAATATTTCTTTCAGCCGGTGAAGTTGTCGGGGGCTGATTTCTTGTCCTGTGATAAAAAGCCTTCTGTTTCGACCGCCAAACCTCTCAGGGGAGCATTTGCAACCGTCTGGACCATTTTTGAGTGAATTCCCAAAAGTCCCATTTTTGATGAAATTGTGACCCCGGGGCTTGGGGATTTTTTCAAAAAAATCTTTTTCTGCCGGTGAAGTTGTTGAGGTCTGATTTCTTGTCCTGTGATAAAAAGCCTTCTGTTTCGAAGGCCAAACCTCTCAGGGGAGCATTTGCAACCGTCTGGCACCACTTTTGAGTGAATTCCCAAAAGTCAGATTTTTGATGAAATTGTGACCCCGGGCCTTAGGGATTTTTTTTTAAAAAAAATTTCTGCCGGTGAAGTTGTCGGGGGCTGATTTCTTGTCCTGTGATAAAAAGCCTTCTGTTTCGACCGCCAAACCTCTCAGGGGAGCATTTGCAACCGTCTGACACCATTTTTGAGTGAATTCCCAAAAGTGAGATTTTTGATGAAATTGTGACCCCGGGGCTTAGGGATTTTTTCAAAAAAATCATTTTCTGCCGGTGAAGTTGTTGAGGGCTGATTTCTTGTCCTGTGATAAAAAGCCTTCTGTTTCGACCGCCAAACCTCTCAGGGCAGCATGTGCAACCGTCTGGCACCACTTTTGAGTGAATTCCCAAAAGTCCCATTTTTGATGAAATTGTGACCCCGGGGCTTAGGGATTTTTTCAAAAAAATCATTTTCTGCCGGTGAAGTTGTCGAGGGCTGATTTCTTGTCCTGTGATAAAAAGCCTTCTGTTTCGACCGCCAAACCTCTCAGGGGAGCATTTGCAACCGTCTGACACCATTTTTGAGTGAATTCCCAAAAGTCCCATTTTTGATGAAATTGTGACCCCGGGGCTTGGGGATTTTTTCAAAAAAATCTTTTTCTGCCGGTGAAGTTGTCGAGGTCTGATTTCTTGTCCTGTGATAAAAAGCCTTCTGTTTCGAAGGCCAAACCTCTCAGGGGAGCATTTGCAACCGTCTGGCACCACTTTTGAGTGAATTCCCAAAAGTCAGATTTTTGATGAAATTGTGACCCCGGGGCTTAGGGATTTTTTTAAAAAAAAAATTTCTGCCGGTGAAGTTGTCGGGGGCTGATTTCTTGTCCTGTGATAAAAAGCCTTCTGTTTCGACCGCCAAACCTCTCAGGGGAGCATTTGCAACCGTCTGACACCATTTTTGAGTGAATTCCCAAAAGTGAGATTTTTGATGAAATTGTGACCCCGGGGCTTAGGGATTTTTTCAAAAAAATCATTTTCTGCCGGTGAAGTTGTTGAGGGCTGATTTCTTGTCCTGTGATAAAAAGCCTTCTGTTTCGACCGCCAAACCTCTCAGGGCAGCATGTGCAACCGTCTGGCACCATTTTTGAGTGAATTCCCAAAAGTGAGATTTTTGATGAAATTGTGACCCCGGGGCTTAGGGATTTTTTCAAAAAAATCATTTTCTGCCGGTGAAGTTGTTGAGGGCTGATTTCTTGTCCTGTGATAAAAAGCCTTCTGTTTCGACCGCCAAACCTCTCAGGGCAGCATGTGCAACCGTCTGGCACCATTTTTGAGTGAATTCCCAAAAGTCCCATTTTTGATGAAATTGTGACCCCGGGGCTTAGGGATTTTTTCAAAAAAAACTTTTTCAGCCGGTGAAGTTGTTGGGGGCTGATTTCTTGTCCTGTGATAAAAAGCCTTCTGTTTCGACCGCCAAACCTCTCAGGGGAGCATTTATAACCGTCTGGCACCATTTTTGAGTGAATTCCCAAAAGTCCCATTTTTGATGAAATTGTGACCCCGGGGCTTAGGGGTTTTTTCAAAAAAATCATTTTCTGCCGGTGAAGTTGTCGAGGGCTGATTTCTTGTCCTGTGATAAAAAGCCTTCTGTTTCGACCGCCACACCTCTCAGGGGAGCATTTGAAACCGTCTGGCACCATTTTTGAGTGAATTCCCAAAAGTCCTATTTTTGATGAAATTGTGACCCCGGGGCTTAGGGATTTTTTCAAAAAAAACTTTTTCAGCCGGTGAAGTTGTTGGGGGCTGATTTCTTGTCCTGTGATAAAAAGCCTTCTGTTTCGACCGCCAAACCTCTCAGGGGAGCATTTGCAACCGTCTGGCACCATTATTGAGTGAATTCCCAAAAGTCAGATTTTTGATGAAATTGTGACCCCGGGGCTTAGGGATTTTTTCAGAAATATTTGTTTCAGCCGGTGAAGTTGTCGGGGGCTGATTTCTTGTCCTGTGATAAAAAGCCTTCTGTTTCGACCGCCAAACCTCTCAGGGGAGCATTTGCAACCGTCTGGCACCATTATTGAGTGAATTCCCAAAAGTCAGATTTTTGATGAAATTGTGACCCCGGGGCTTAGGGATTTTTTCAGAAATATTTGTTTCAGCCGGTGAAGTTGTCGAGGGCTGATTTCTTGTCCTGTGATAAAAAGCCTTCTGTTTCGACCGCCAAACCTCTCAGGGCAGCATTTGCAACCATCTGGCACGATTTTTGAGTGAATTCCCAAAAGTCCCATTTTTGATGAAACTGTGACCCCGGGGCTTAGGGATTTTTTCAAAAAAATCTTTTTCTGCCGGTGAAGTTGTTGGGGGCTGATTTCTTGTCCTGTGATAAAAAGCCTTCTGTTTCGACCGCCAAACCTCTCAGGGGAGCATTTGCAACGGTCTGGCACCATTTTTGAGTGAATACCCAAAAGTCCCATTTTTGATGAAATTGTGACCCCGGGGCTTAGGGATTTTTTCAAAAATATTTCTTTCTGCCGGTGAAGTTGTCGGGGGCTGATTTCTTGTCCTGTGATAAAAAGCCTTCTGTTTCGACCGCCACACCTCTCAGGGCAGCATTTGAAACCGTCTGGCACCATTTTTGAGTGAATTCCCAAAAGTCCCATTTTTGATGAAATTGTGACCCCGGGGCTTAGGGATTTTTTCAAAAAAATCCATTTCTGCCAGTAAAGTTGTTGAGGGCTGATTTCTTGTCCTGTGATAAAAAGCCTTCTGTTTCGACCGCCAAACCTCTCAGGGGAGCATTTGCAACCGTCTGGACCATTTTTCAGTGAATTCCCAAAAGTCCCATTTTTGATGAAATTGTGACCCCGGGGCTTGGGGATTTTTTCAAAAAAATCCATTTCTGCCAGTAAAGTTGTTGAGGGCTGATTTCTTGTCCTGTGATAAAAAGCCTTCTGTTTCGAAGGCCAAACCTCTCAGGGGAGCATTTATAACCGTCTGGCACCATTTTTGAGTCAATTCCAAAAAGTCCCATTTTTGATGAAATTGTGACCCCGGGGCTTAGGGATTTTTTCAAAAATATTTCTTTCAGCCGGTGAAGTTGTCGGGGGCTGATTTCTTGTCCTGTGATAAAAAGCCTTCTGTTTCGACCGCCAAACCTCTCAGGGGAGCATTTGCAACCGTCTGGACCATTTTTGAGTGAATACCCAAAAGTCCCATTTTTGATGAAATTGTGACCCCGGGGCTTAGGGATTTTTTCAAAAATATTTCTTTCAGCCGGTGAAGTTGTCGGGGGCTGATTTCTTGTCCTGTGATAAAAAGCCTTCTGTTTCGAAGGCCAAACCTCTCAGGGGAGCATTTGCAACCGTCTGGCACCACTTTTGAGTGAATTCCCAAATGTCAGATTTTTGATGAAATTGTGACCCCGGGCCTTAGGGATTTTTTTTAAAAAAAATTTTCTGCCGGTGAAGTTGTCGGGGGCTGATTTCTTGTCCTGTGATAAAAAGCCTTCTGTTTCGACCGCCAAACCTCTCAGGGGAGCATTTGCAACCGGCTGGCACCATTTTTGAGTGAATTCCCAAAAGTCCCATTTTTGATGAAATTGTGACCCCGGGGCTTAGGGATTTTTTCAAAAAAAACTTTTTCAGCCGGTGAAGTTGTTGGGGGCTGATTTCTTGTCCTGTGATAAAAAGCCTTCTGTTTCGACCGCCAAACCTCTCAGGGGAGCATTTATAACCGTCTGGCACCATTTTTGAGTGAATTCCAAAAAGTCCCATTTTTGATGAAATTGTGACCCCGGGGCTTAGGGGTTTTTTCAAAAAAATCATTTTCTGCCGGTGAAGTTGTCGAGGGCTGATTTCTTGTCCTGTGATAAAAAGCCTTCTGTTTCGACCGCCACACCTCTCAGGGCAGCATTTTAAACCGTCTGGCACCATTTTTGAGTGAATTCCCAAAAGTCCTATTTTTCATGAAATTGTGACCCCGGGCCTTAGGGATTTTTTCAAAAAAATCATTTTCTGCCGGTGAAGTTGTCGAGGGCTGATTTCTTGTCCTGTGATAAAAAGCCTTCTATTTCGAAGGTCAAACCTTTCAGGGGAGCATTTGCAACCGTCTGGACCATTTTTGAGTGAATACCCAAAAGTCCCATTTTTGATGAAATTGTGACCCCGGGGCTTAGGGATTTTTTCAAAAATATTTCTTTCAGCCGGTGAAGTTGTCGGGGGCTGATTTCTTGTCCTGTGATAAAAAGCCTTCTGTTTCGAAGGCCAAACCTCTCAGGGGAGCATTTGCAACCGTCTGGCACCACTTTTGAGTGAATTCCCAAATGTCAGATTTTTGATGAAATTGTGACCCCGGGCCTTAGGGATTTTTTTTAAAAAAAATTTTCTGCCGGTGAAGTTGTCGGGGGCTGATTTCTTGTCCTGTGATAAAAAGCCTTCTGTTTCGACCGCCAAACCTCTCAGGGGAGCATTTGCAACCGTCTGGCAGCACTTTTGAGTGAATTCCCAAAAGTCAGATTTTTGATGAAATTGTGACCCCGGGGCTTAGGGGTTTTTTCAAAAAAATCATTTTCTGCCGGTGAAGTTGTCGAGGGCTGATTTCTTGTCCTGTGATAAAAAGCCTTCTGTTTCGACCGCCACACCTCTCAGGGCAGCATTTGAAACCGTCTGGCACCATTTTTGAGTGAATTCCCAAAAGTCCTATTTTTGATGAAATTGTGACCCCGGGCCTTAGGGATTTTTTCAAAAAAATCATTTTCTGCCGGTGAAGTTGTCGAGGGCTGATTTCTTGTCCTGTGATAAAAAGCCTTCTGTTTCGACCGCCAAACCTCTCAGGGCAGCATTTGAAACCATCTGGCACGATTTTTGAGTGAATTCCCAAAAGTCCCATTTTTGATGAAATTGTGACCCCGGGGCTTAGGGATTTTTTCAAAAAAAACTTTTTCTGCCGGTGAAGTTGTCAAGGGTTGATTTCTTGTCCTGTGATAAAAAGCCTTCTGTTTCGAAGGCCAAACCTCTCAGGGGAGCATTTGCAACCGTCTGGCACCACTTTCGAGTGAATTCCCAAAAGTCAGATTTTTGATGAAATTGTGACCCCGGGGCTTAGGGATTTTTTCAAAAATATTTCTTTCAGCCGGTGAAGTTGTCGGGGGCTGATTTCCTGTCCTGTGATAAAAAGCCTTCTGTTTCGACCACCAAACCTCTCAGGGGAGCATTTGCAACCGTCTGACACCATTTTTGAGTGAATTCCCAAAAGTGAGATTTTTGATGAAATTGTGACCCCGGGGCTTAGGGATTTTTTCAAAAAAATCATTTTCTGCCGGTGAAGTTGTTGAGGGCTGATTTCTTGTCCTGTGATAAAAAGCCTTCTGTTTCGACCGCAAAACCTCTCAGGGCAGCATGTGCAACCGTCTGGCACCATTTTTGAGTGAATTCCCAAAAGTCCCATTTTTGATGAAATTGTGACCCCGGGGCTTAGGGATTTTTTCAAAAAAATCATTTTCTGCCGGTGAAGTTGTCGAGGGCTGATTTCTTGTCCTGTGATAAAAAGCCTTCTGTTTCGACCACCACACCTCTCAGGGCAGCATTTGAAACCGTCTGGCACCATTTTTGAGTGAATTCCCAAAAGTCCCATTTTTGATGAAATTGTGACCCCGGGGCTTGGGGATTTTTTCAAAAAAATCCATTTCTGCCAGTGAAGTTGTTGAGGGCTGATTTCTTGTCCTGTGATAAAAAGCCTTCTGTTTCGAAGGCCAAACCTCTCAGGGGAGCATTTGCAACCGTCTGACACCATTTTTGAGTGAATTCCCAAAAGTGAGATTTTTGATGAAATTGTGACCCCGGGGCTTAGGGATTTTTTCAAAAAAATCATTTTCTGCCGGTGAAGTTGTTGAGGGCTGATTTCTTGTCCTGTGATAAAAAGCCTTCTGTTTCGACCGCCAAACCTCTCAGGGCAGCATGTGCAACCGTCTGGCACCATTTTTGAGTGAATTCCCAAAAGTCCCATTTTTGATGAAATTGTGACCCCGGGGCTTAAAGGTTTTTTTCAAAAAAAACTTTTTCAGCCGGTGAAGTTGTTGGGGGCTGATGTCTTGTCCTGTGATCAAAAGCCTTCTGTTTCGACCGCCAAACCTCTCAGGGGAGCATTTGCAACCGTCTGGCACCATTATTTAGTGAATTCCCAAAAGTCAGATTTTTGATGAAATTGTGACCCCGGGGCTTAGGGATTTTTTCAAAAATATTTGTTTCAGCCGGTGAAGTTGTCAGGGGCTGATTTCTTGTCCTGTGATAAAAAGCCTTCTGTTTCGACCGCCAAACCTCTCAGGGGAGCATTTGCAACCGTCTGACACCATTTTTGAGTGAATTCCCAAAAGTGAGATTTTTGATGAAATTGTGACCCCGGGCCTTAGGGATTTTTTCAAAAAAATCATTTTCTGCCGGTGAAGTTGTTGAGGGCGGATTTCTTGTCCTGTGATAAAAAGCCTTCTGTTTCGACCGCCAAACCTCTCAGGGCAGCATTTGCAACCATCTGGCACGATTTTTGAGTGAATTCCCAAAAGTCCCATTTTTGATGAAATTGTGACCCCGGGGCTTAGGGATTTTTTCAAAAAAAACTTTTTCAGCCGGTGAAGTTGTTGGGGGCTGATTTCTTGTCCTGTGATAAAAAGCCTTCTGTTTCGACCGCCAAACCTCTCAGGGGAGCATTTATAACCGTCTGGCACCATTTTTGAGTGAATACCCAAAAGTCCCATTTTTGATGAAATTGTGACCCCGGGGCTTAGGGGTTTTTTCAAAAAAATCATTTTCTGCCGGTGAAGTTGTCGAGGGCTGATTTCTTGTCCTGTGATAAAAAGCCTTCTGTTTCGACCGCCAAACCTCTCAGGGCAGCATTTGCAACCATCTGGCACCATTTTTGAGTGAATTCCCAAAAGTACCATTTTTGATGAAATTGTGACCCCGGGGCTTAGGGATTTTTTCAAAAAAATCTTTTTCTACCGGTGAAGTTGTTGGGGGCTGATTTCTTGTCCTGTGATAAAAAGCCTTCTGTTTCGACCGCCAAACCTCTCAGGGGAGCATTTGCAACGGTTCGGCACCATTTTTGAGTGAATACCCAAAAGACCCATTTTTGATGAAATTGTGACCCCGGGGCTTAGGGATTTTTTCAAAAATATTTCTTTCAGCCGGTGAAGTTGTCGGGGGCTGATTTCTTGTCCTGTGATAAAAAGCCTTCTGTTTCGACCGCCAAACCTCTCAGGGGATCATTTGCAACCGTCTGGACCATTTTTGAGTGAATTCCCAAAAGTCCCATTTTTGATGAAATTGTGACCCCGGGGCTTGGGGATTTTTTCAAAAAAATCTTTTTCTGCTGGTGAAGTTGTCGAGGTCTGATTTCTTGTCCTGTGATAAAAAGCCTTCTGTTTCGAAGGCCAAACCTCTCAGGGGAGCATTTGCAACCGTCTGGCACCACTTTTGAGTGAATTCCCAAAAGTCAGATTTTTGATGAAATTGTGACCCCGGGCCTTAGGGATTTTTTTTTTTAAAAAAATTTCTGCCGGTGAAGTTGTCGGGGGCTGATTTCTTGTCCTGTGATAAAAAGCCTTCTGTTTCGACCGCCAAACCTCTCAGGGGAGCATTTGCAACCGTCTGACACCATTTTTGAGTGAATTCCCAAAAGTGAGATTTTTGATGAAATTGTGACCCCGGGGCTTAGGGATTTTTTCAAAAAAATCATTTTCTGCCGGTGAAGTTGTTGAGGGCTGATTTCTTGTCCTGTGATAAAAAGCCTTCTGTTTCGACCGCCAAACCTCTCAGGGCAGCATGTGCAACCGTCTGGCACCATTTTTGAGTGAATTCCCAAAAGTCCCATTTTTGATGAAATTGTGACCCCGGGGCTTAGGGATTTTTTCAAAAAAATCATTTTCTGCCGGTGAAGTTGTCGAGGGCTGATTTCTTGTCCTGTGATAAAAAGCCTTCTGTTTCGACCGCCAAACCTCTCAGGGCAGCATTTGCAACCATCTGGCACCATTTTTGAGTGAATTCCCAAAAGTACCATTTTTGATGAAATTGTGACCCCGGGGCTTAGGGATTTTTTCAAAAAAATCTTTTTCTACCGGTGAAGTTGTTGGGGGCTGATTTCTTGTCCTGTGATAAAAAGCCTTCTGTTTCGACCGCCAAACCTCTCAGGGGAGCATTTGCAACGGTCCGGCACCATTTTTGAGCGAATACCCAAAAGACCCATTTTTGATGAAATTGTGACCCCGGGGCTTAGGGATTTTTTCAAAAATATTTCTTTCAGCCGGTGAAGTTGTCGGGGGCTGATTTCTTGTCCTGTGATAAAAAGCCTTCTGTTTCGACCGCCAAACCTCTCAGGGGAGCATTTGCAACCGTCTGGACCATTTTTGAGTGAATTCCCAAAAGTCCCATTTTTGATGAAATTGTGACCCCGGGGCTTGGGGATTTTTTCAAAAAAATCTTTTTCTGCTGGTGAAGTTGTCGAGGTCTGATTTCTTGTCCTGTGATAAAAAGCCTTCTGTTTCGAAGGCCAAACCTCTCAGGGGAGCATTTGCAACCGTCTGGCACCACTTTTGAGTGAATTCCCAAAAGTCAGATTTTTGATGAAATTGTGACCCCGGGCCTTAGGGATTTTTTTTAAAAAAAAAATTTCTGCCGGTGAAGTTGTCGGGGGCTGATTTCTTGTCCTGTGATAAAAAGCCTTCTGTTTCGACCGCCAAACCTCTCAGGGGAGCATTTGCAACCGTCTGACACCATTTTTGAGTGAATTCCCAAAAGTGAGATTTTTGATGAAATTGTGACCCCGGGGCTTAGGGATTTTTTCAAAAAAATCATTTTCTGCCGGTGAAGTTGTTGAGGGCTGATTTCTTGTCCTGTGATAAAAAGCCTTCTGTTTCGACCGCCAAACCTCTCAGGGCAGCATGTGCAACCGTCTGGCACCATTTTTGAGTGAATTCCCAAAAGTCCCATTTTTGATGAAATTGTGACCCCGGGGCTTAGGGATTTTTTCAAAAAAATCATTTTCTGCCGGTGAAGTTGTCGAGGGCTGATTTCTTGTCCTGTGATAAAAAGCCTTCTGTTTCGACCGCCAAACCTCTCAGGGCAGCATTTGCAACCATCTGGCACCATTTTTGAGTGAATTCCCAAAAGTACCATTTTTGATGAAATTGTGACCCCGGGGCTTAGGGATTTTTTCAAAAAAATCTTTTTCTACCGGTGAAGTTGTTGGGGGCTGATTTCTTGTCCTGTGATAAAAAGCCTTCTGTTTCGACCGCCAAACCTCTCAGGGGAGCATTTGCAACGGTCCGGCACCATTTTTGAGCGAATACCCAAAAGACCCATTTTTGATGAAATTGTGACCCCGGGGCTTAGGGATTTTTTCAAAAATATTTCTTTCAGCCGGTGAAGTTGTCGGGGGCTGATTTCTTGTCCTGTGATAAAAAGCCTTCTGTTTCGACCGCCAAACCTCTCAGGGGAGCATTTGCAACCGTCTGGACCATTTTTGAGTGAATTCCCAAAAGTCCCATTTTTGATGAAATTGTGACCCCGGGGCTTGGGGATTTTTTCAAAAAAATCTTTTTCTGCTGGTGAAGTTGTCGAGGTCTGATTTCTTGTCCTGTGATAAAAAGCCTTCTGTTTCGAAGGCCAAACCTCTCAGGGGAGCATTTGCAACCGTCTGGCACCACTTTTGAGTGAATTCCCAAAAGTCAGATTTTTGATGAAATTGTGACCCCGGGCCTTAGGGATTTTTTTTTTAAAAAAAATTTCTGCCGGTGAAGTTGTCGGGGGCTGATTTCTTGTCCTGTGATAAAAAGCCTTCTGTTTCGACCGCCAAACCTCTCAGGGGAGCATTTGCAACCGTCTGACACCATTTTTGAGTGAATTCCCAAAAGTGAGATTTTTGATGAAATTGTGACCCCGGGGCTTAGGGATTTTTTCAAAAAAATCATTTTCTGCCGGTGAAGTTGTTGAGGGCTGATTTCTTGTCCTGTGATAAAAAGCCTTCTGTTTCGACCGCCAAACCTCTCAGGGCAGCATGTGCAACCGTCTGGCACCATTTTTGAGTGAATTCCCAAAAGTCCCATTTTTGATGAAATTGTGACCCCGGGGCTTAGGGATTTTTTCAAAAAAATCATTTTCTGCCGGTGAAGTTGTCGAGGGCTGATTTCTTGTCCTGTGATAAAAAGCCTTCTGTTTCGACCGCCACACCTCTCAGGGCAGCATTTGAAACCGTCTGGCACCATTTTTGAGTGAATTCCCAAAAGTCCCATTTTTGATGAAATTGTGACCCCGGGGCTTAGGGATTTTTTCAAAAAAAACTTTTTCAGCCGGTGAAGTTGTTGGGGGCTGATTTCTTGTCCTGTGATAAAAAGCCTTCTGTTTCGACCGCCAAACCTCTCAGGGGAGCATTTGCAACCGTCTGGCACCATTTTTGTGTGAATTCCCAAAAGTGAGATTTTTGATGAAATTGTGACCCCGGGGCTTAGGGATTTTTTCAAAAAAATCTTTTTCTGCCGGTGAAGTTGTCGAGGGCTGATTTCTTGTCCTGTGATAAAAAGCCTTCTGTTTCGAAGGCCAAACCTCTCAGGGGAGCATTTGCAACCGTCTGGACCATTTTTCAGTGAATTCCCAAAAGTCCCATTTTTGATGAAATTGTGACCCCGGGGCTTAGGGATTTTTTCAAAAAAAACTTTTTCAGCCGGTGAAGTTGTCGGGGGCTGATTTCTTGTCCTGTGATAAAAAGCCTTCTCTTTCGACCGCCAAACCTCTCAGGGGAGCATTTATAACCGTCTGGCACCATTTTTGTGTGAATTCCCAAAAGTGAGATTTTTGATGAAATTGTGACCCCGGGGCTTAGGGATTTTTTCAAAAAAATCATTTTCTGCCGGTGAAGTTGTCGAGGGCTGATTTCTTGTCCTGTGATAAAAAGCCTTCTGTTTCGACCGCCAAACCTCTCAGGGGAGCATTTGCAACCGTCTGGACCATTTTTCAGTGAATTCCCAAAAGTCCCATTTTTGATGAAATTGTGACCCCGGGGCTTAGGGATTTTTTCAAAAATATTTGTTTCAGCCGGTGAAGTTTTCGGGGGCTGATTTCTTGTCCTGTGATAAAAACCCTTCTGTTTCGAACGCCAAACCTCTCAGGGGAGCATTTGCAACCGTCTGGACAATTTTTGAGTGAATTCCCAAAAGTGAGATTTTTGATGAAATTGTGACCCCGGGGCTTAGGGATTTTTTCAAAAATATTTGTTTCAGCCGGTGAAGTTGTCGGGGGCTGATTTCTTGTCCTGTGATAAAAAGCCTTCTGTTTCGACCGCCAAACCTCTCAGGGGAGCATTTGCAACCGTCTGACACCATTTTTGAGTGAATTCCCAAAAGTGAGATTTTTGATGAAATTGTGACCCCGGGCCTTAGGGATTTTTTCAAAAAAATCATTTTCTGCCGGTGAAGTTGTCGAGGGCTGATTTCTTGTCCTGTGATAAAAAGCCTTCTGTTTCGACCGCCAAACCTCTCAGGGCAGCATTTGCAACCATCTGGCACCATTTTTGAGTGAATTCCCAAAAGTGAGATTTTTGATGAAATTGTGACCCCGGGCCTTAGGGATTTTTTCAAAAAAATCATTTTCTGCCGGTGAAGTTGTTGAGGGCGGATTTCTTGTCCTGTGATAAAAAGCCTTCTGTTTCGACCGCCAAACCTCTCAGGGCAGCATTTGCAACCATCTGGCACGATTTTTGAGTGAATTCCCAAAAGTCCCATTTTTGATGAAATTGTGACCCCGGGGCTTAGGGATTTTTTCAAAAAAAACTTTTTCAGCCGGTGAAGTTGTTGGGGGCTGATTTCTTGTCCTGTGATAAAAAGCCTTCTGTTTCGACCGCCAAACCTCTCAGGGGAGCATTTATAACCGTCTGGCACCATTTTTGAGTGAATACCCAAAAGTCCCATTTTTGATGAAATTGTGACCCCGGGGCTTAGGGGTTTTTTCAAAAAAATCATTTTCTGCCGGTGAAGTTGTCGAGGGCTGATTTCTTGTCCTGTGATAAAAAGCCTTCTGTTTCGACCGCCAAACCTCTCAGGGCAGCATTTGCAACCATCTGGCACCATTTTTGAGTGAATTCCCAAAAGTACCATTTTTGATGAAATTGTGACCCCGGGGCTTAGGGATTTTTTCAAAAAAATCTTTTTCTACCGGTGAAGTTGTTGGGGGCTGATTTCTTGTCCTGTGATAAAAAGCCTTCTGTTTCGACCGCCAAACCTCTCAGGGGAGCATTTGCAACGGTCCGGCACCATTTTTGAGTGAATACCCAAAAGACCCATTTTTGATGAAATTGTGACCCCGGGGCTTAGGGATTTTTTCAAAAATATTTCTTTCAGCCGGTGAAGTTGTCGGGGGCTGATTTCTTGTCCTGTGATAAAAAGCCTTCTGTTTCGACCGCCAAACCTCTCAGGGGAGCATTTGCAACCGTCTGGACCATTTTTGAGTGAATTCCCAAAAGTCCCATTTTTGATGAAATTGTGACCCCGGGGCTTGGGGATTTTTTCAAAAAAATCTTTTTCTGCTGGTGAAGTTGTCGAGGTCTGATTTCTTGTCCTGTGATAAAAAGCCTTCTGTTTCGAAGGCCAAACCTCTCAGGGGAGCATTTGCAACCGTCTGGCACCACTTTTGAGTGAATTCCCAAAAGTCAGATTTTTGATGAAATTGTGACCCCGGGCCTTAGGGATTTTTTTTTTAAAAAAAATTTCTGCCGGTGAAGTTGTCGGGGGCTGATTTCTTGTCCTGTGATAAAAAGCCTTCTGTTTCGACCGCCAAACCTCTCAGGGGAGCATTTGCAACCGTCTGACACCATTTTTGAGTGAATTCCCAAAAGTGAGATTTTTGATGAAATTGTGACCCCGGGGCTTAGGGATTTTTTCAAAAAAATCATTTTCTGCCGGTGAAGTTGTTGAGGGCTGATTTCTTGTCCTGTGATAAAAAGCCTTCTGTTTCGACCGCCAAACCTCTCAGGGCAGCATGTGCAACCGTCTGGCACCATTTTTGAGTGAATTCCCAAAAGTCCCATTTTTGATGAAATTGTGACCCCGGGGCTTAGGGATTTTTTCAAAAAAATCATTTTCTGCCGGTGAAGTTGTCGAGGGCTGATTTCTTGTCCTGTGATAAAAAGCCTTCTGTTTCGACCGCCAAACCTCTCAGGGCAGCATTTGCAACCATCTGGCACCATTTTTGAGTGAATTCCCAAAAGTACCATTTTTGATGAAATTGTGACCCCGGGGCTTAGGGATTTTTTCAAAAAAATCTTTTTCTACCGGTGAAGTTGTTGGGGGCTGATTTCTTGTCCTGTGATAAAAAGCCTTCTGTTTCGACCGCCAAACCTCTCAGGGGAGCATTTGCAACGGTCCGGCACCATTTTTGAGTGAATACCCAAAAGACCCATTTTTGATGAAATTGTGACCCCGGGGCTTAGGGATTTTTTCAAAAATATTTCTTTCAGCCGGTGAAGTTGTCGGGGGCTGATTTCTTGTCCTGTGATAAAAAGCCTTCTGTTTCGACCGCCAAACCTCTCAGGGGAGCATTTGCAACCGTCTGGACCATTTTTGAGTGAATTCCCAAAAGTCCCATTTTTGATGAAATTGTGACCCCGGGGCTTGGGGATTTTTTCAAAAAAATCTTTTTCTGCTGGTGAAGTTGTCGAGGTCTGATTTCTTGTCCTGTGATAAAAAGCCTTCTGTTTCGAAGGCCAAACCTCTCAGGGGAGCATTTGCAACCGTCTGGCACCACTTTTGAGTGAATTCCCAAAAGTCAGATTTTTGATGAAATTGTGACCCCGGGCCTTAGGGATTTTTTTTTTAAAAAAAATTTCTGCCGGTGAAGTTGTCGGGGGCTGATTTCTTGTCCTGTGATAAAAAGCCTTCTGTTTCGACCGCCAAACCTCTCAGGGGAGCATTTGCAACCGTCTGACACCATTTTTGAGTGAATTCCCAAAAGTGAGATTTTTGATGAAATTGTGACCCCGGGGCTTAGGGATTTTTTCAAAAAAATCATTTTCTGCCGGTGAAGTTGTTGAGGGCTGATTTCTTGTCCTGTGATAAAAAGCCTTCTGTTTCGACCGCCAAACCTCTCAGGGCAGCATGTGCAACCGTCTGGCACCATTTTTGAGTGAATTCCCAAAAGTCCCATTTTTGATGAAATTGTGACCCCGGGGCTTAGGGATTTTTTCAAAAAAATCATTTTCTGCCGGTGAAGTTGTCGAGGGCTGATTTCTTGTCCTGTGATAAAAAGCCTTCTGTTTCGACCGCCACACCTCTCAGGGCAGCATTTGAAACCGTCTGGCACCATTTTTGAGTGAATTCCCAAAAGTCCCATTTTTGATGAAATTGTGACCCCGGGGCTTAGGGATTTTTTCAAAAAAAACTTTTTCAGCCGGTGAAGTTGTTGGGGGCTGATTTCTTGTCCTGTGATAAAAAGCCTTCTGTTTCGACCGCCAAACCTCTCAGGGGAGCATTTGCAACCGTCTGGCACCATTTTTGTGTGAATTCCCAAAAGTGAGATTTTTGATGAAATTGTGACCCCGGGGCTTAGGGATTTTTTCAAAAAAATAATTTTCTGCCGGTGAAGTTGTCGAGGGCTGATTTCTTGTCCTGTGATAAAAAGCCTTCTGTTTCGAAGGCCAAACCTCTCAGGGGAGCATTTGCAACCGTCTGGACCATTTTTCAGTGAATTCCCAAAAGTCCCATTTTTGATGAAATTGTGACCCCGGGGCTTAGGGATTTTTTCAAAAAAAACTTTTTCAGCCGGTGAAGTTGTCGGGGGCTGATTTCTTGTCCTGTGATAAAAAGCCTTCTCTTTCGACCGCCAAACCTCTCAGGGGAGCATTTATAACCGTCTGGCACCATTTTTGTGTGAATTCCCAAAAGTGAGATTTTTGATGAAATTGTGACCCCGGGGCTTAGGGATTTTTTCAAAAAAATCATTTTCTGCCGGTGAAGTTGTCGAGGGCTGATTTCTTGTCCTGTGATAAAAAGCCTTCTGTTTCGACCGCCAAACCTCTCAGGGGAGCATTTGCAACCGTCTGGACCATTTTTCAGTGAATTCCCAAAAGTCCCATTTTTGATGAAATTGTGACCCCGGGGCTTAGGGATTTTTTCAAAAATATTTGTTTCAGCCGGTGAAGTTTTCGGGGGCTGATTTCTTGTCCTGTGATAAAAACCCTTCTGTTTCGACCGCCAAACCTCTCAGGGGAGCATTTGCAACCGTCTGGACAATTTTTGAGTGAATTCCCAAAAGTGAGATTTTTGATGAAATTGTGACCCCGGGGCTTAGGGATTTTTTCAAAAATATTTGTTTCAGCCGGTGAAGTTGTCGGGGGCTGATTTCTTGTCCTGTGATAAAAAGCCTTCTGTTTCGACCGCCAAACCTCTCAGGGGAGCATTTGCAACCGTCTGACACCATTTTTGAGTGAATTCCCAAAAGTGAGATTTTTGATGAAATTGTGACCCCGGGCCTTAGGGATTTTTTCAAAAAAATCATTTTCTGCCGGTGAAGTTGTCGAGGGCTGATTTCTTGTCCTGTGATAAAAAGCCTTCTGTTTCGACCGCCAAACCTCTCAGGGCAGCATTTGCAACCATCTGGCACCATTTTTGAGTGAATTCCCAAAAGTCCCATTTTTGATGAAATTGTGACCCCGGGGCTTAGGGATTTTTTCAAAAAAATCTTTTTCTGCCGGTGAAGTTGTTGGGGGCTGATTTCTTGTCCTGTGATAAAAAGCCTTCTGTTTCGACCGCCAAACCTCTCAGGGGAGCATTTGCAACGGTCTGGCACCATTTTTGAGTGAATAGCCAAAAGTCCCATTTTTGATGAAATTGTGACCCCGGGGCTTAGGGATTTTTTCAAAAATATTTCTTTCAGCCGGTGAAGTTGTCGGGGGCTGATTTCTTGTCCTGTGATAAAAAGCCTTCTGTTTCGACCGCCAAACCTCTCAGGGGAGCATTTGCAACCGTCTGGACCATTTTTGAGTGAATTCCCAAAAGTCCCATTTTTGATGAAATTGTGACCCCGGGGCTTGGGGATTTTTTCAAAAAAATCTTTTTCTGCCGGTGAAGTTGTCGAGGTCTGATTTCTTGTCCTGTGATAAAAAGCCTTCTGTTTCGACCGCCAAACCTCTCAGGGCAGCATTTGCAATCGTCTGACACCATTTTTGTGTGAATTCCCAAAACTCAGATTTTTGATGAAATTGTGACCCCGGGCCTTAGGGATTTTTTTTTTAAAAAAATTTCTGCCGGTGAAGTTGTCGGGGGCTGATTTCTTGTCCTGTGATAAAAAGCCTTCTGTTTCGACCGCCAAACCTCTCAGGGGAGCATTTGCAACCGTCTGACACCATTTTTGAGTGAATTCCCAAAAGTGAGATTTTTGATGAAATTGTGACCCCGGGGCTTAGGGATTTTTTCAAAAAAATCATTTTCTGCCGGTGAAGTTGTTGAGGGCGGATTTCTTGTCCTGTGATAAAAAGCCTTCTGTTTCGACCGCCAAACCTCTCAGGGCAGCATGTGCAACCGTCTGGCACCATTTTTGAGTGAATTCCCAAAAGACCCATTTTTGATGAAATTGTGACCCCGGGGCTTAGGGATTTTTTCAAAAAAATCATTTTCTGCCGGTGAAGTTGTCGAGGGCTGATTTCTTGTCCTGTGATAAAAAGCCTTCTGTTTCGACCGCCAAACCTCTCAGGGGAGCATTTGCAACCGTCTGGACCATTTTTCAGTGAATTCCCAAAAGTCCCATTTTTGATGAAATTGTGACCCAGGGGCTTGGGGATTTTTTCAAAAAAATCTTTTTCTGCCGGTGAAGTTGTTGGGGGCTAATTTCTTGTCCTGTGATAAAAAGCCTTCTGTTTCGAAGGCCAAACCTCTCAGGGGAGCATTTGCAACCGTCTGACACCATTTTTTAGTGAATTCCCAAAAGTGAGATTTTTTATGAAATTGTGACCCCGGGGCTTAGGGATTTTTTCAAAAAAATCATTTTCTGCCGGTGAAGTTGTTGGGGGCTGATTTCTTGTCCTGTGATAAAAAGCCTTCTGTTTCGACCGCCAAACCTCTCAGGGGAGCATTTGCAACGGTCTGGCAACATTTTTGAGTGAATTCCCAAAAGTCCCATTTTTGATGAAATTGTGACCCCAGGGCTTAGGGATTTTTTCAAAAATATTTGTTTCAGCCGGTGAAGTTGTCGGGGGCTGATTTCTTGTCCTGTGATAAAAAGCCTTCTGTTTCGACCGCCAAACCTCTCAGGGCAGCATTTGCAACCGTCTGGCACCATTATTGAGTGAATTCCCAAAAGTCAGATTTTTGATGAAATTGTGACCCCGGGGCTTAGGGATTTTTTCAAAAAAATCATTTTCTGCCGGTGAAGTTGTCGAGGGCTGATTTCTTGTCCTGTGATAAAAAGCCTTCTGTTTCGACCGCCAAACCTCTCAGGGGAGCATTTATAACCGTCTGGCAACATTTTTGAGTGAATTCCCAAAAGTGAGATTTTTGATGAAATTGTGACCCCGGGGCTTAGGGATTTTTTCAAAAAAAACTTTTTCAGCCGGTGAAGTTGTTGGGGGCTAATTTCTTGTCCTGTGATAAAAAGCCTTCTGTTTCGACCGCCAAACCTCTCAGGGGAGCATTTATAACCGTCTGGACCATTTTTGAGTGAATTCCCAAAAGTCCCATTTTTGATGAAATTGTGACCCCGGGGCTTAGGGATTTTTTCAAAAAAATCTTTTTCTGCCGGTGAAGTTGTTGGGGGCTAATTTCTTGTCCTGTGATAAAAAGCCTTCTGTTTCGACCGCCAAACCTCTCAGGGGAGCATTTTCAACGGTCTGGCAACATTTTTGAGTGAATTCCAAAAAATTCCCATTTTTGATGAAATTGTGACCCCGGGGCTTAGGGATTTTTTCAAAAATATTTGTTTCAGCCGGTGAAGTTGTCGGGGGCTGATTTCTTGTCCTGTGATAAAAAGCCTTCTGTTTCGACCGCCAAACCTCTCAGGGGAGCATTTGCAACCGTCTGGCACCATTTTTGTGTGAATTCCCAAAAGTGAGATTTTTGATGAAATTGTGACCCCGGGGCTTAGGGATTTTTTCAAAAAAATCATTTTCTGCCGGTGAAGTTGTCGAGGGCTGATTTCTTGTCCTGTGATAAAAAGCCTTCTGTTTCGACCGCCAAACCTCTCAGGGGAGCATTTGCAACCGTCTGGACCATTTTTGAGTGAATTCCCAAAAGTCCCATTTTTGATGAAATTGTGACCCCGGGGCTTAGGGATTTTTTCAAAAAAAACATTTTCAGCCGGTGAAGTTGTCGGGGGCTGATTTCTTGTCCTGTGATAAAAAGCCTTCTGTTTCGACCGCCAAACCTCTCAGGGGAGCATTTATAACCGTCTGGCACCATTTTTGAGTGAATTCCCAAAAGTCAGATTTTTGATGAAATTGTGACCCCGGGGCTTAGGGATTTTTTCAAAAATATTTGTTTCAGCCGGTGAAGTTGTCGGGGGCTGATTTCTTGTCCTGTGATAAAAAGCCTTCTGTTTCGACCGCCACACCTCTCAGGGCAGCATTTGAAACCGTCTGGCACCATTTTTGAGTGAATTCCCAAAAGTCCCATTTTTGATGAAATTGTGACCCCGGGGCTTAGGGATTTTTTCAAAAAAAACTTTTTCAGCCGGTGAAGTTGTTGGGGGCTGATTTCTTGTCCTGTGATAAAAAGCCTTCTGTTTCGACCGCCAAGCCTCTCAGGGGAGCATTTGCAACCGTCTGGCACCATTATTGAGTGAATTCCCAAAAGTCAGATTTTTGATGAAATTGTGACCCCGGGGCTTAGGGATTTTTTCAAAAAAATCATTTTCTGCCAGTGAAGTTGTCGGGGGCTGATTTCTTGTCCTGTGATAAAAAGCCTTCTGTTTCGACCGCCAAACCTCTAAGGGGAGCATTTGCAACCGTCTGGCACCATTTTTGAGTGAATTCCCAAAAGTCCCATTTTTGATGAAATTGTGACCCCGGGGCTTAGGGATTTTTTCAAAAAAATCTTTTTCTGCCGGTGAAGTTGTCGGGGGCTGATTTCTTGTCCTGTGATAAAAAGCCTTCTGTTTCGACCGACAAACCTCTCAGGGGAGCATTTGCAACCGTCTGGCACCATTTTTGAGTGAATACCCAAAAGTCCCATTTTTGATGAAATTGTGACCCCGGGGCTTAGGGATTTTTTCAAAAATATTTCTTTCAGCCGGTGAAGTTGTCGGGGGCTGATTTCTTGTCCTGTGATAAAAAGCCTTCTGTTTCGACCGCCAAACCTCTCAGGGGAGCATTTGCAACCGTCTGGACCATTTTTGAGTGAATTCCCAAAAGTCAGATTTTTGATGAAATTGTGACCCCGGGGCTTAGGGATTTTTTCAAAAAAAACTTTTTCAGCCGGTGAAGTTGTTGAGGGCTGATTTCTTGTCCTGTGATAAAAAGCCTTCAGTTTCGACCGCCAACCCTCTCAGGGCTGCATGTGCAACCGTCTGGCACCATTTTTGAGTGAATACCCAAAAGTCCCATTTTTGATGAAGTTGTGACCCCGGGGCTTAGGGATTTTTTCAAAAATATTTCTTTCAGCCGGTGAAGTTGTCGGGGGCTGATGTATTGTCCTGTGATAAAAAGCCTTCTGTTTCGACCGCCAAACCTCTCAGGGCAGCATTTGAAACCGTCTGGCACCATTTTTGAGTGAATTCCCAAAAGTCCCATTTTTGATGAAATTGTGACCCCGGGGCTTAGGGATTTTTTCAAAAAAAACTTTTTCAGCCGGTGAAGTTGTTGGGGGCTGATTTCTTGTCCTGTGATAAAAAGCCTTCTGTTTCGACCGCCAAGCCTCTCAGGGGAGCATTTGCAACCGTCTGGCACCATTATTGAGTGAATTCCCAAAAGTCAGATTTTTGATGAAATTGTGACCCCGGGGCTTAGGGATTTTTTCAAAAAAATCATTTTCTGCCGGTGAAGTTGTCGGGGGCTGATTTCTTGTCCTGTGATAAAAAGCCTTCTGTTTCGACCGCCAAACCTCTAAGGGGAGCATTTGCAACCGTCTGGCACCATTTTTGAGTGAATTCCCAAAAGTCCCATTTTTGATGAAATTGTGACCCCGGGGCTTAGGGATTTTTTCAAAAAAATCTTTTTCTGCCGGTGAAGTTGTCGGGGGCTGATTTCTTGTCCTGTGATAAAAAGCCTTCTGTTTCTACCGCCAAACCTCTCAGGGGAGCATTTGCAACCGTCTGACACCATTTTTGAGTGAATTCCCAAAAGTGAGATTTTTGATGAAATTGTGACCCCGGGGCTTAGGGATTTTTTCAAAAAAATCATTTTCTGCCGGTGAAGTTGTTGAGGGCTGATTTCTTGTCCTGTGATAAAAAGCCTTCAGTTTCGACCGCCAACCCTCTCAGGGCTGCATGTGCAACCGTCTGGCACCATTTTTGAGTGAATACCCAAAAGTCCCATTTTTGATGAAGTTGTGACCCCGGGGCTTAGGGATTTTTTCAAAAATATTTCTTTCAGCCGGTGAAGTTGTCGGGGGCTGATTTATTGTCCTGTGATAAAAAGCCTTCTGTTTCGACCGCCAAACCTCTCAGGGCAGCATTTGAAACCGTCTGGCACCATTTTTGAGTGAATTCCCAAAAGTCCCATTTTTGATGAAATTGTGACCCCGGGGCTTAGGGATTTTTTCAAAAAAAACTTTTTCAGCCGGTGAAGTTGTTGGGGGCTGATTTCTTGTCCTGTGATAAAAAGCCTTCTGTTTCGACCGCCAAGCCTCTCAGGGGAGCATTTGCAACCGTCTGGCACCATTATTGAGTGAATTCCCAAAAGTCAGATTTTTGATGAAATTGTGACCCCGGGGCTTAGGGATTTTTTCAAAAAAATCATTTTCTGCCGGTGAAGTTGTCGGGGGCTGATTTCTTGTCCTGTGATAAAAAGCCTTCTGTTTCGACCGCCAAACCTCTAAGGGGAGCATTTGCAACCGTCTGGCACCATTTTTGAGTGAATTCCCAAAAGTCCCATTTTTGATGAAATTGTGACCCCGGGGCTTAGGGATTTTTTCAAAAAAATCTTTTTCTGCCGGTGAAGTTGTCGGGGGCTGATTTCTTGTCCTGTGATAAAAAGCCTTCTGTTTCGACCGCCAAACCTCTCAGGGGAGCATTTGCAACCGTCTGGCACCATTTTTGAGTGAATACCCAAAAGTCCCATTTTTGATGAAATTGTGACCCCGGGGCTTAGGGATTTTTTCAAAAATATTTCTTTCAGCCGGTGAAGTTGTCGGGGGCTGATTTCTTGTCCTGTGATAAAAAGCCTTCTGTTTCGACCGCCAAACCTCTCAGGGGAGCATTTGCAACCGTCTGGACCATTTTTGAGTGAATTCCCAAAAGTCAGATTTTTGATGAAATTGTGACCCCGGGCCTTAGGGATTTTTTCAAAAAAAACTTTTTCAGCCGGTGAAGTTGTTGGGGGCTGATTTCTTGTCCTGTGATAAAAAGCCTTCAGTTTCGACCGCCAAACCTCTCAGGGCAGCATGTGCAACCGTCTGGCACCATTTTTGAGTGAATTCCAAAAAGTCCCATTTTTGATGAAATTGTGACCCCGGGCCTTAGGGATTTTTTCAAAAAAATCATTTTCTGCCGGTGAAGTTGTTGAGGGCTGATTTCTTGTCCTGTGATAAAAAGCCTTCAGTTTCGACCGCCAAACCTCTCAGGGCTGCATGTGCAACCGTCTGGCACCATTTTTGAGTGAATACCCAAAAGTCCCATTTTTGATGAAATTGTGACCCCGGGGCTTAGGGATTTTTTCAAAAATATTTCTTTCAGCCGGTGAAGTTGTCGGGGGCTGATTTCTTGTCCTGTGATAAAAAGCCTTCTGTTTCGACCGCCAAACCTCTAAGGGGAGCATTTGCAACCGTCTGGCACCATTTTTGAGTGAATTCCCAAAAGTCAGATTTTTGATGAAATTGTGACCCCGGGGCTTAGGGATTTTTTCAAAAAAATCTTTTTCTGCCGGTGAAGTTGTTGGGGGCTGATTTCTTGTCCTGTGATAAAAAGCCTTCTGTTTCGACCGCCAAACCTCTCAGGGGAGCATTTGCAACGGTCTGGCACCATTTTTGAGTGAATACCCAAAAGTTCCATTTTTGATGAAATTGTGACCCCGGGGCTTAGGGATTTTTTCAAAAATATTTCTTTCAGCCGGTGAAGTTGTCGGGGGCTGATTTATTGTCCTGTGATAAAAAGCCTTCTGTTTCGACCGCCAAACCTCTCAGGGGAGCATTTGCAACCGTCTGGACCATTTTTGAGTGAATTCCCAAAAGTCCCATTTTTGATGAAATTGTGACCCCGGGGCTTAGGGATTTTTTCAAAAAAATCTTTTTCTGCCGGTGAAGTTGTTGGGGGCTAATTTCTTGTCCTGTGATAAAAAGCCTTCTGTTTCGACCGCCAAACCTCTCAGGGGAGCATTTGCAACGGTCTGGCAACATTTTTGAGTGAATTCCCAAAAGTCCCATTTTTGATGAAATTGTGACCCCGGGGCTTAGGGATTTTTTCAAAAATATTTGTTTCAGCCGGTGAAGTTGTCAGGGGCTGATTTCTTGTCCTGTGATAAAAAGCCTTCTGTTTCGACCGCCAAACCTCTCAGGGGAGCATTTGCAACCGTCTGGCACCATTTTTGTGTGAATTCCCAAAAGTGAGATTTTTGATGAAATTGTGACCCCGGGGCTTAGGGATTTTTTCAAAAAAAACATTTTCAGCCGGTGAAGTTGTCGGGGGCTGATTTCTTGTCCTGTGATAAAAAGCCTTCTGTTTCGACCGCCAAACCTCTCAGGGGAGCATTTATAACCGTCTGGCACCATTTTTGAGTGAATTCCCAAAAGTCCCATTTTTGATGAAATTGTGACCCCGGGGCTTAGGGATTTTTTCAAAAATATTTCTTTCAGCCGGTGAAGTTGTCGAGGGCTGATTTCTTGTCCTGTGATAAAAAGCCTTCTGTTTCGACCGCCACACCTCTCAGGGCAGCATTTGAAACCGTCTGGCACCATTTTTGAGTGAATTCCCAAAAGTCCTATTTTTGATGAAATTGTGACCCCGGGGCTTAGGGATTTTTTCAAAAAAAACTTTTTCAGCCGGTGAAGTTGTCGGGGGCTGATTTCTTGTCCTGTGATAAAAAGCCTTCTGTTTCGACCGCCAAACCTCTCAGGGCAGCATTTGCAACCATCTGGCACCATTTTTGAGTGAATTCCCAAAAGTCCCATTTTTGATGGAATTGTGACCCCGGGGCTTAGGGATTTTTTCAAAAATATTTGTTTCAGCCGGTGAAGTTGTCAGGGGCTGATTTATTGTCCTGTGATAAAAAGCCTTCTGTTTCGACCGCCAAACCTCTCAGGGGAGCATTTGCAACCGTCTGGCGCCATTTTTGTGTGAATTCCCAAAAGTGAGATTTTTGATGAAATTGTGACCCCGGGGCTTAGGGATTTTTTCAAAAAAATCATTTTCTGCCGGTGAAGTTGTCGAGGGCTGATTTCTTGTCCTGTGATAAAAAGCCTTCTGTTTCGACCGCCACACCTCTCAGGGCAGCATTTGAAACCGTCTGGCACCATTTTTGAGTGAATTCCCAAAAGTCCTATTTTTGATGAAATTGTGACCCCGGGGCTTAGGGATTTTTTCAAAAAAAACTTTTTCAGCCGGTGAAGTTGTTGGGGGCTGATTTCTTTTCCTGTGATAAAAAGCCTTCTGTTTCGACCGCCAAGCCTCTCAGGGGAGCATTTGCAACCGTCTGGCACCATTATTGAGTGAATTCCCAAAAGTCAGATTTTTGATGAAATTGTGACCCCGGGGCTTAGGGATTTTTTCAAAAATATTTGTTTCAGCCGATGAAGTTGTCGGGGGCTGATTTCTTGTCCTGTGATAAAAAGCCTTCTGTTTCGACCGCCAAACCTCTAAGGGGAGCATTTGCAACCGTCTGACACCATTTTTGAGTGAATTCCCAAAAGTCAGATTTTTGATGAAATTGTGACCCCGGGGCTTAGGGATTTTTTCAAAAAAATCATTTTCTGCCAGTGAAGTTGTTGAGGGCTGATTTCTTGTCCTGTGATAAAAAGCCTTCTGTTTCGACCGCCAAACCTCTCAGGGCAGCATTTGCAACCGTCTGGCACCATTTTTGAGTGAATTCCCAAAAGTCCCATTTTTGATGGAATTGTGACCCCGGGGCTTAGGGATTTTTTCAAAAAAATCTTTTTCTGCCGGTGAAGTTGTTGGGGGCTGATTTCTTGTCCTGTGATAAAAAGCCTTCTGTTTCGACCGCCAAACCTCTCAGGGGAGCATTTGCAACGGTCTGGCACCATTTTTGAGTGAATACCCAAAAGTCCCATTTTTGATGAAATTGTGACCCCGGGGCTTAGGGATTTTTTCAAAAATATTTCTTTCAGCCGGTGAAGTTGTCGGGGGCTGATTTCTTGTCCTGTGATAAAAAGACTTCTGTTTCGACCGCCAAACCTCTCAGGGGAGCATTTGCAACCGTCTGGACCATTTTTGAGTGAATTCCCAAAAGTCCCATTTTTGATGAAATTGTCACCCCGGGGCTTGGGGATTTTTTCAAAAAAATCTTTTTCTGCCGGTGAAGTTGTCGAGGTCTGATTTCTTGTCCTGTGATAAAAAGCCTTCTGTTTCGAAGGCCAAACCTCTCAGGGGAGCATTTGCAACCGTCTGGCACCACTTTTGAGTGAATTCCCAAAAGTCAGATTTTTGATGAAATTGTGACCCCGGGCCTTAGGGATTTTTTTTTAAAAAAAATTTCTGCCGGTGAAGTTCTTGGGGGCTGATTTCTTGTCCTGTGATAAAAAGCCTTCTGTTTCGACCGCCAAACCTCTCAGGGGAGCATTTGCAACCGTCTGACACCATTTTTGAGTGAATTCCCAAAAGTGAGATTTTTGATGAAATTGTGACCCCGGGGCTTAGGGATTTTTTCAAAAAAATCATTTTCTGCCGGTGAAGTTGTTGAGGGCTGATTTCTTGTCCTGTGATAAAAAGCCTTCTGTTTCGACCGCCAAACCTCTCAGGGCAGCA
The DNA here is from genome assembly GCF_964234715.1 of Podarcis melisellensis. NCBI lineage: Eukaryota > Metazoa > Chordata > Lepidosauria > Squamata > Lacertidae > Podarcis > Podarcis melisellensis. The sequence continues at coordinate 84,131,014 of NC_138537.1, forward strand.
TGTGCAACCGTCTGGCACCATTTTTGAGTGAATTCCCAAAAGTCCCATTTTTGATGAAATTGTGACCCCGGTGCTTAGGGATTTTTTCAAACAAATCTTTTTCTGCCGGTGAAGTTGTTGGGGGCTGATTTCTTGTCCTGTGATAAAAAGCCTTCTGTTTCGACCGCCAAACCTCTCAGGGGAGCATTTATAACCGTCTGGCACCATTTTTGTGTGAATTCCCAAAAGTGAGATTTTTGATGAAATTGTGACCCCGGGGCTTAGGGATTTTTTCAAAAAAAAATATTTTTCTGCCGGTGAAGTTGTCGAGGGCTGATTTCTTGTCCTGTGATAAAAAGCCTTCTGTTTCGACCGCCACACCTCTCAGGGGAGCATTTATAACCGTCTGGCACCATTTTTGTGTGAATTCCCAAAAGTGAGATTTTTGATGAAATTGTGACCCCGGGGCTTAGGGATTTTTTTTTAAAAAAAATATTTTTCTGCCGGTGAAGTTGTCGAGGGCTGATTTCTTGTCCTGTGATAAAAAGCCTTCTGTTTCGACCGCCAAACCTCTCAGGGGAGCATTTATAACCGTCTGGCACCATTTTTGTGTGAATTCCCAAAAGTGAGATTTTTGATGAAATTGTGACCCCGGGGCTTAGGGATTTTTTCAAAAAAATCTTTTTCTGCCGGTGAAGTTGTCGAGGTCTGATTTCTTGTCCTGTGATAAAAAGCCTTCTGTTTCGAAGGCCAAACCTCTCAGGGGAGCATTTGCAACCGTCTGGCACCACTTTTGAGTGAATTCCCAAAAGTCAGATTTTTGATGAAATTGTGACCCCGGGGCTTAGGGATTTTTTCAAAAAAAACTTTTTCAGCCGGTGAAGTTGTTGGGGGCTGATTTCTTGTCCTGTGATAAAAAGCCTTCTGTTTCGACCGCCAAAGCTCTCAGGGGAGCATTTATAACCGTCTGGCACCATTTTTGAGTGAATTCCCAAAAGTGAGATTTTTGATGAAATTGTGACCCCGGGGCTTAGGGATTTTTTCAAAAAAATCTTTTTCTGCCGGTGAAGTTGTTGGGGGCTGATTTCTTGTCCTGTGATAAAAAGCCTTCTGTTTCGACCGCCACACCTCTCAGGGCAGCATTTGAAACCGTCTGGACCATTTTTGAGTGAATTCCCAAAAGTCCCATTTTTGATGAAATTGTGACCCCGGGGCTTGGGGATTTTTTCAAAAAAATCTTTTTCTGCCAGTGAAGTTGTTGGGGGCTGATTTCTTGTCCTGTGATAAAAAGCCTTCTGTTTCGAAGGCCAAACCTCTCAGGGGAGCATTTGCAACCGTCTGGCACCATTTTTGAGTGAATTCCCAAAAGTCCCATTTTTGATGAAATTGTGACCCCGGGGCTTAGGGATTTTTTCAAAAATATTTGTTTCAGCCGGTGAAGTTGTTGGGGGCTGATTTCTTGTCCTGTGATAAAAAGCCTTCTGTTTCGACCGCCAAACCTCTCAGGGGAGCACTTGCAAACGTCTGGCACCATTTTTGAGTGAATTCCCAAAAGTCAGATTTTTGATGAAATTGTGACCCCGGGGCTTAGGGATTTTTTCAAAAAAAGAATTTTCTGCCGGTGAAGTTGTCGGGGGCTGATTTCTTGTCCTGTGATAAAAAGCCTTCTGTTTCGACCGCGAAACCTCTCAGGGGAGCATTTGCAACTGTCCGGCACCACTTTTGAGTGAATTCCCAAAAGTCCCATTTTTGATGAAATTGTGACCCCGGGGCTTAGGGATTTTTTCAAAAAAATCTTTTTCTGCCGGTGAAGTTGTTGGGGGCTGATTTCTTGTCCTGTGATAAAAAGCCTTCTGTTTCGACCGCCCAACCTCTCAGGGGAGCATTTGCAACGGTCTGGCACCATTTTTCAGTGAATTCCCAAAAGTCCCATTTTTGATGAAATTATGACCCCGGGGCTTAGGGATTTTTTCAAATATATTTGTTTCAGCTGGTGAAGTTGTTGGGAGCTGATTTCTTGTCCTGTGATAAAAAGCCTTCTGTTTCAACCGCCAAACCTCTAAGGGGAGCATTTGCAACCGTCTGACACCATTTTTGAGTGAATTCCCAAAAGTGAGATTATTGATGAAATTGTGACCCCGGGCCTAAGGGATTTTTTCAAAAAAATCATTTTCTGCCGGTGAAGTTGTCGAGGGCTGATTTCTTGTCCTGTCATAAAAAGCCTTCTGTTTCGACCGCCAAACCTCTCAGGGCAGCATTTGCAACCGTCTGGCACCATTTTTGAGTGAATTCCCAAAAGTCCCATTTTTGATGAAATTGTGACCCCGGGGCTTAGGGATTTTTTCAAAAAAATCATTTTCTGCCGGTGAAGTTGTCGAGGGCTGATTTCTTGTCCTGTGATAAAAAGCCTTCTGTTTCGACCGCCAAACCTCTCAGGGGAGCATTTGCAACGGTCTGGCACCATTTTTGAGTGAATACCCAAAAGTCCCATTTTTGATGAAATTGTGACCCCGGGGCTTAGGGATTTTTTCAAAAATATTTCTTTCAGCCGGTGAAGTTGTCGGGGGCTGATTTCTTGTCCTGTGATAAAAAGCCTTCTGTTTCGACCGCCAAACCTCTCAGGGGAGCATTTGCAACCGTCTGGACCATTTTTGAGTGAATTCCCAAAAGTCCCATTTTTGATGAAATTGTGACCCCGGGGCTTAGGGATTTTTTCAAAAAAAGAATTTTCTGCCGGTGAAGTTGTCGGGGGCTGATTTCTTGTCCTGTGATAAAAAGCCTTCTGTTTCGACCGCGAAACCTCTCAGGGGAGCATGTGCAACTGTCCGGCACCACTTTTGAGTGAATTCCCAAAAGTCCCATTTTTGATGAAATTGTGACCCCGGGGCTTAGGGATTTTTTCAAAAAAATCTTTTTCTGCCGGTGAAGTTGTTGGGGGCTGATTTCTTGTCCTGTGATAAAAAGCCTTCTGTTTCGACCGCCAAACCTCTCAGGGGAGCATTTGCAACGGTCTGGCACCATTTTTCAGTGAATTCCCAAAAGTCCCATTTTTGATGAAATTATGACCCCGGGGCTTAGGGATTTTTTCAAATATATTTGTTTCAGCTGGTGAAGTTGTTGGGAGCTGATTTCTTGTCCTGTGATAAAAAGCCTTCTGTTTCAACCGCCAAACCTCTGAGGGGAGCATTTGCAACCGTCTGACACCATTTTTGAGTGAATTCCCAAAAGTGAGATTATTGATGAAATTGTGACCCCGGGCCTTAGGGATTTTTTCAAAAAAATCATTTTCTGCCGGTGAAGTTGTCGAGGGCTGATTTCTTGTCCTGTCATAAAAAGCCTTCTGTTTCGACCGCCAAACCTCTCAGGGCAGCATTTGCAACCGTCTGGCACCATTTTTGAGTGAATTCCCAAAAGTCCCATTTTTGATGAAATTGTGACCCCGGGGCTTAGGGATTTTTTCAAAAAAATCTTTTTCTGCCGGTGAAGTTGTCGAGGGCTGATTTCTTGTCCTGTGATAAAAAGCCTTCTGTTTCGACCGCCAAACCTCTCAGGGGAGCATTTGCAACGGTCTGGCACCATTTTTGAGTGAATACCCAAAAGTCCCATTTTTGATGAAATTGTGACCCCGGGGCTTAGGGATTTTTTCAAAAATATTTCTTTCAGCCGGTGAAGTTGTCGGGGGCTGATTTCTTGTCCTGTGATAAAAAGCCTTCTGTTTCGACCGCCAAACCTCTCAGGGGAGCATTTGCAACCGTCTGGACCATTTTTGAGTGAATTCCCAAAAGTCCCATTTTTGATGAAATTGTGACCCCGGGGCTTGGGGATTTTTTCAAAAAAATCTTTTTCTGCCGGTGAAGTTGTCGAGGTCTGATTTCTTGTCCTGTGATAAAAAGCCTTCTGTTTCGAAGGCCAAACCTCTCAGGGGAGCATTTGCAACCGCCTGGCACCACTTTTGAGTGAATTCCCAAAAGTCAGATTTTTGATGAAATTGTGACCCCGGGGCTTGGGGATTTTTTCAAAAATATTTGTTTCTGCCGGTGAAGTTGTCGAGGGCTGATTTCTTGTCCTGTGATAAAAAGCCTTCTGTTTCGACCGCCAAACCTCTCAGGGCAGCATGTGCAACCCTTTGGCACCATTTTTGAGTGAATTCCCAAAAGTGAGATTTTTGATGAAATTGTGACCCCGGGGCTTAGGGATTTTTTCAAAAAAATCATTTTCTGCCGGTGAAGTTGTCGAGGGCTGATTTCTTGTCCTGTGATAAAAAGCCTTCTGTTTCGACCGCCACACCACTCAGGGCAGCATTTGAAACCGTCTGGCACCATTTTTGAGTGAATTCCCAAAAGTCCCATTTTTGATGAAATTGTGACCCCGGGGCATAGGGATTTTTTCAAAAAAATCTTTTTCTGCCGGTGAAGTTTTCGGGGGCTGATTTCTTGTCCTGTGATAAAAAGCCTTCTGTTTCGACCGCGAAAGCTCTCAGGGGAGCATTTGCAACCATCTGACACCATTTTTGAGTGAATTCCCAAAAGTCCCATTTTTGATGAAATTGTGACCCCGGGGCTTAGGGATTTTTTCAAAAAAAGAATTTTCTGCCGGTGAAGTTGTCTGGGGCTGATTTCTTGTCCTGTGATAAAAAGCCTTCTGTTTCGACCGCCAAACCTCTCAGGGGAGCATTTGCAACCGTCTGGCACCATTTTTGAGTGAATTCCCAAAAGTCCCATTTTTGATGAAATTATGACCCCGGGGCTTAGGGATTTTTTCAAATATATGTGTTTCAGCTGGTGAAGTTGTCGGGGGCTGATTTCTTGTCCTGTGATAAAAAGCCTTCTGTTTCAACCGCCAAACCTCTAAGGGGAGCATTTGGAACCGTCTGACACCACTTTTGAGTGAATTCCCAAAAGTCAGATTTTTGATGAAATTGTGACCCCGGGCCTTAGGGATTTTAAAAAAAAAAAAATTCTGCCGGTGAAGTTGTTGGGGGCTGATTTCTTGTCCTGTGATAAAAAGCCTTCTGTTTCGAGCGCCAAACCTCTCAGGGGAGCATTTGCAACGGTTTGGCACCATTTTTGAGTCAATTCCCAAAAGTCCCATTTTTGATGAAATTATGACCCCGGGGCTTAGGGATTTTTTCAAAAAAATCTTTTTCTGCCGGTGAAGTTGTCGAGGGCTGATTTCTTGTCCTGTGATAAAAAGCCTTCTGTTTCGACCGCCAAACCTCTCAGGGCAGCATTTGCAACCGTCTGGCACCATTTTTGAGTGAATTCCCCAAAGTCCCATTTTTGATTAAACTGTTAAACCGGGGCTTAGGGATTTTTTCAAAAAAATCTTTTTCTGCCGGTGAAGTTGTCGAGGGCTGATTTCTTGTCCTGTGATAAAAAGCCTTCTGTTTCGACCCCCAAACCTCTCAGGGGAGCATTTATAACCGTCTGACACCATTTTTGAGTGAATTCCCAAAAGTCCCATTTTTGATGAAATTGTGACCCCGGGGCTTAGGGATTTTTTCAAAAAAATTTGTTTCAGCCAGTGAAGTTGTTGGGGGCTGATTTCTTGTCCTGTGATAAAAAGCCTTCTGTTTCGACCGCCAAACCTCTCAGGGGAGCACTTGCAAACGTCTGGCACCATTTTTGAGTGAATTCCCAAAAGTCAGATTTTTGATGAAATTGTGACCCCGGGGCTTAGGGATTTTTTCAAAAAAAGAATTTTCTGCCGGTGAAGTTGTCGGGGGCTGATTTCTTGTCCTGTGATAAAAAGCCTTCTGTTTCGACCGCGAAACCTCTCAGGGGAGCATTTGCAACCGTCCGGCACCATTTTTGAGTGAATTCCCAAAAGTCCCATTTTTGATGAAATTGTGACCCCGGGGCTTAGGGATTTTTTCAAAAAAATCTTTTTCTGCGGGTGAAGTTGTTGGGGGCTGATTTCTTGTCCTGTGATAAAAAGCCTTCTGTTTCGACCGCCAAACCTCTCAGGGGAGCATTTGCAACGGTCTGGCACCATTTTTGAGTGAATTCCCAAAAGTCCCATTTTTGATGAAATTATGACCCCGGGGCTTAGGGATTTTTTCAAAAATATTTCTTTCAGCCGGTGAAGTTGTCGGGGGCTGATTTCTTGTCCTGTGATAAAAAGCCTTCTGTTTCGACCGCCAAACCTCTCAGGGGAGCATTTGCAACCGTCTGGACCATTTTTGAGTGAATTCCCAAAAGTCCCATTTTTGATGAAATTGTGACCCCGGGGCTTAGGGATTTTTTCAAAAAAAGAATTTTCTGCCGGTGAAGTTGTCGGGGGCTGATTTCTTGTCCTGTGATAAAAAGCCTTCTGTTTCGACCGCGAAACCTCTCAGGGGAGCATGTGCAACTGTCCGGCACCACTTTTGAGTGAATTCCCAAAAGTCCCATTTTTGATGAAATTGTGACCCCGGGGCTTAGGGATTTTTTCAAAAAAATCTTTTTCTGCCGGTGAAGTTGTTGGGGGCTGATTTCTTGTCCTGTGATAAAAAGCCTTCTGTTTCGACCGCCAAACCTCTCAGGGGAGCATTTGCAACGGTCTGGCACCATTTTTCAGTGAATTCCCAAAAGTCCCATTTTTGATGAAATTATGACCCCGGGGCTTAGGGATTTTTTCAAATATATTTGTTTCAGCTGGTGAAGTTGTTGGGAGCTGATTTCTTGTCCTGTGATAAAAAGCCTTCTGTTTCAACCGCCAAACCTCTGAGGGGAGCATTTGCAACCGTCTGACACCATTTTTGAGTGAATTCCCAAAAGTGAGATTATTGATGAAATTGTGACCCCGGGCCTTAGGGATTTTTTCAAAAAAATCATTTTCTGCCGGTGAAGTTGTCGAGGGCTGATTTCTTGTCCTGTCATAAAAAGCCTTCTGTTTCGACCGCCAAACCTCTCAGGGCAGCATTTGCAACCGTCTGGCACCATTTTTGAGTGAATTCCCAAAAGTCCCATTTTTGATGAAATTGTGACCCCGGGGCTTAGGGATTTTTTCAAAAAAATCTTTTTCTGCCGGTGAAGTTGTCGAGGGCTGATTTCTTGTCCTGTGATAAAAAGCCTTCTGTTTCGACCGCCAAACCTCTCAGGGGAGCATTTGCAACGGTCTGGCACCATTTTTGAGTGAATACCCAAAAGTCCCATTTTTGATGAAATTGTGACCCCGGGGCTTAGGGATTTTTTCAAAAATATTTCTTTCAGCCGGTGAAGTTGTCGGGGGCTGATTTCTTGTCCTGTGATAAAAAGCCTTCTGTTTCGACCGCCAAACCTCTCAGGGGAGCATTTGCAACCGTCTGGACCATTTTTGAGTGAATTCCCAAAAGTCCCATTTTTGATGAAATTGTGACCCCGGGGCTTGGGGATTTTTTCAAAAAAATCTTTTTCTGCCGGTGAAGTTGTCGAGGTCTGATTTCTTGTCCTGTGATAAAAAGCCTTCTGTTTCGAAGGCCAAACCTCTCAGGGGAGCATTTGCAACCGCCTGGCACCACTTTTGAGTGAATTCCCAAAAGTCAGATTTTTGATGAAATTGTGACCCCGGGGCTTGGGGATTTTTTCAAAAATATTTGTTTCTGCCGGTGAAGTTGTCGAGGGCTGATTTCTTGTCCTGTGATAAAAAGCCTTCTGTTTCGACCGCCAAACCTCTCAGGGCAGCATGTGCAACCCTTTGGCACCATTTTTGAGTGAATTCCCAAAAGTGAGATTTTTGATGAAATTGTGACCCCGGGGCTTAGGGATTTTTTCAAAAAAATCATTTTCTGCCGGTGAAGTTGTCGAGGGCTGATTTCTTGTCCTGTGATAAAAAGCCTTCTGTTTCGACCGCCACACCACTCAGGGCAGCATTTGAAACCGTCTGGCACCATTTTTGAGTGAATTCCCAAAAGTCCCATTTTTGATGAAATTGTGACCCCGGGGCATAGGGATTTTTTCAAAAAAATCTTTTTCTGCCGGTGAAGTTTTCGGGGGCTGATTTCTTGTCCTGTGATAAAAAGCCTTCTGTTTCGACCGCGAAAGCTCTCAGGGGAGCATTTGCAACCATCTGACACCATTTTTGAGTGAATTCCCAAAAGTCCCATTTTTGATGAAATTGTGACCCCGGGGCTTAGGGATTTTTTCAAAAAAATCTTTTTCTGCCGGTGAAGTTGTCGGGGGCTGATTTCTTGTCCTGTGATAAAAAGCCTTCTGTTTCGACCGCCAAACCTCTCAGGGGAGCATTTGCAACCGTCTGGCACCATTTTTGAGTGAATTCCCAAAAGTCCCATTTTTGATGAAATTGTGACCCCGGGGCTTAGGGATTTTTTCAAAAAAAGAATTTTCTGCCGGTGAAGTTGTCTGGGGCTGATTTCTTGTCCTGTGATAAAAAGCCTTCTGTTTCGACCGCCAAACCTCTCAGGGGAGCATTTGCAACGGTCTGGCACCATTTTTGAGTGAATTCCCAAAAGTCCCATTTTTGATGAAATTATGACCCCGGGGCTTAGGGATTTTTTCAAATATATGTGTTTCAGCTGGTGAAGTTGTCGGGGGCTGATTTCTTGTCCTGTGATAAAAAGCCTTCTGTTTCAACCGCCAAACCTCTAAGGGGAGCATTTGGAACCGTCTGACACCACTTTTGAGTGAATTCCCAAAAGTCAGATTTTTGATGAAATTGTGACCCCGGGCCTTAGGGATTTTAAAAAAAAAAAAATTCTGCCGGTGAAGTTGTTGGGGGCTGATTTCTTGTCCTGTGATAAAAAGCCTTCTGTTTCGAGCGCCAAACCTCTCAGGGGAGCATTTGCAACGGTTTGGCACCATTTTTGAGTCAATTCCCAAAAGTCCCATTTTTGATGAAATTATGACCCCGGGGCTTAGGGATTTTTTCAAAAAAATCTTTTTCTGCCGGTGAAGTTGTCGAGGGCTGATTTCTTGTCCTGTGATAAAAAGCCTTCTGTTTCGACCGCCAAACCTCTCAGGGCAGCATTTGCAACCGTCTGGCACCATTTTTGAGTGAATTCCCCAAAGTCCCATTTTTGATTAAACTGTTAAACCGGGGCTTAGGGATTTTTTCAAAAAAATCTTTTTCTGCCGGTGAAGTTGTCGAGGGCTGATTTCTTGTCCTGTGATAAAAAGCCTTCTGTTTCGACCCCCAAACCTCTCAGGGGAGCATTTATAACCGTCTGACACCATTTTTGAGTGAATTCCCAAAAGTCCCATTTTTGATGAAATTGTGACCCCGGGGCTTAGGGATTTTTTCAAAAAAATTTGTTTCAGCCAGTGAAGTTGTTGGGGGCTGATTTCTTGTCCTGTGATAAAAAGCCTTCTGTTTCGACCGCCAAACCTCTCAGGGGAGCACTTGCAAACGTCTGGCACCATTTTTGAGTGAATTCCCAAAAGTCAGATTTTTGATGAAATTGTGACCCCGGGGCTTAGGGATTTTTTCAAAAAAAGAATTTTCTGCCGGTGAAGTTGTCGGGGGCTGATTTCTTGTCCTGTGATAAAAAGCCTTCTGTTTCGACCGCGAAACCTCTCAGGGGAGCATTTGCAACCGTCCGGCACCATTTTTGAGTGAATTCCCAAAAGTCCCATTTTTGATGAAATTGTGACCCCGGGGCTTAGGGATTTTTTCAAAAAAATCTTTTTCTGCGGGTGAAGTTGTTGGGGGCTGATTTCTTGTCCTGTGATAAAAAGCCTTCTGTTTCGACCGCCAAACCTCTCAGGGGAGCATTTGCAACGGTCTGGCACCATTTTTGAGTGAATTCCCAAAAGTCCCATTTTTGATGAAATTATGACCCCGGGTCTTAGGGATTTTTTCAAATATATTTGTTTCAGCTGGTGAAGTTGTCGAGGGCTGATTTCTTGTCCTGTGATAAAAAGCCTTCTGTTTCGACCGCCAAACCTCTAAGGGGAGCATTTGCAACCGTCTGACACCATTTTTGAGTGAATTCCCAAAAGTGAGATTTTTGATGAAATGGTGACCCCGGGCCTTAGGGATTTTTTCAAAAAAATCATTTTCTGCCGGTGAAGTTGTCGAGGGCTGATTTCTTGTCCTGTGATAAAAAGCCTTCTTTTTCGACCGCCAAATCTCTCAGGGCAGCATTTGCAACCGTCTGGCACCATTTTTGAGTGAATTCCCAAAAGTCCCATTTTTGATGAAATTGTGACCCCGGGGCTTAGGGATTTTTTCAAAAAAATCTTTTTCTGCCGGTGAAGTTGTTGGGGGCTGATTTCTTGTCCTGTGATAAAAAGCCTTCTGTTTCGACCGCCAAACCTCTCAGGGGAGCATTTGCAACGGTCTGGCACCATTTTTGAGTGAATACCCAAAAGTCCCATTTTTGATGAAATTGTGACCCCGGGGCTTAGGGATTTTTTCAAAAATATTTCTTTCAGCCGGTGAAGTTGTCGGGGGCTGATTTCCTGTCCTGTGATAAAAAGCCTTCTGTTTCGACCGCCAAACCTCTCAGGGGAGCATTTGCAACCGTCTGGACCATTTTTGAGTGAATTCCCAAAAGTCCCATTTTTGATGAAATTGTGACCCCGGGGCTTGGGGATTTTTTCAAAAAAATCTTTTTCTGCCGGTGAAGTTGTCGAGGTCTGATTTCTGGTCCTGTGACAAAAAGCCTTCTGTTTCGAAGGCGAAATCTCTCAGGGGAGCATTTGCAACCGTCTGGCACCACTTTTGAGTGAATTCCCAAAAGTCAGATTTTTGATGAAATTGTGACCCCGGGCCTTAGGGATTTTTTTTTTAAAAAAAATTCTACCGGTGAAGTTGTCGGGGGCTGATTTCTTGTCCTGTGATAAAAAGCCTTCTGTTTCGAGCGCCAAACCTCTCAGGGGAGCATTTGCAACCGTCTGGACAATTTTTGAGTGAATTCCCAAAAGTGAGATTTTTGATGAAATTGTGACCCCGGGGCTTAGGGATTTTTTCAAAAAAATCTTTTTCTGCCGGTGAAGTTGTTGAGGGCTGATTTCTTGTCCTGTGATAAAAAGCCTTCTTTTTCGACCGCCAAACCTCTCAGGGCAGCATTTGCAACCGTCTGGCACCATTTTTGAGTGAATTCCCAAAAGTCCCATTTTTGATGAAATTGTGACCCCGGGGCTTAGGGATTTTTTCAAAAAAATCTTTTTCTGCCGGTGAAGTTGTTGGGGGCTGATTTCTTGTCCTGTGATAAAAAGCCTTCTGTTTCGACCGCCAAACCTCTCAGGGGAGCATTTGCAACGGTCTGGCACCATTTTTGAGTGAATTCCCAAAAGTCCCATTTTTGATGAAATTGTGACCCCGGGGCTTAGGGATTTTTTCAAAAATATTTCTTTCAGCCGGTGAAGTTGTCGGGGGCTGATTTCCTGTCCTGTGATAAAAAGCCTTCTGTTTCGACCGCCAAACCTCTCAGGGGAGCATTTGCAACCGTCTGGACCATTTTTGAGTGAATTCCCAAAAGTCCCATTTTTGATGAAATTGTGACCCCGGGGCTTGGGGATTTTTTCAAAAAAATCTTTTTCTGCCGGTGAAGTTGTCGAGGTCTGATTTCTGGTCCTGTGACAAAAAGCCTTCTGTTTCGAAGGCGAAATCTCTCAGGGGAGCATTTGCAACCGTCTGGCACCACTTTTGAGTGAATTCCCAAAAGTCAGATTTTTGATGAAATTGTGACCCCGGGCCTTAGGGATTTTTTTTTTAAAAAAAATTCTACCGGTGAAGTTGTCGGGGGCTGATTTCTGGTCCTGTGATAAAAAGCCTTCTGTTTCGAGCGCCAAACCTCTCAGGGGAGCATTTGCAACCGTCTGGACAATTTTTGAGTGAATTCCCAAAAGTGAGATTTTTGATGAAATTGTGACCCCGGGGCTTAGGGATTTTTTCAAAAAAATCTTTTTCTGCCGGTGAAGTTGTTGAGGGCTGATTTCTTGTCCTGTGATAAAAAGCCTTCTGTTTCGACCGCCACACCTCTCAGGGCAGCATTTGAAACCGTCTGGCACCATTTTTGAGTGAATTCCCAAAAGTCCCATTTTTGATGAAATTGTGACCCCGGGGCTTAGGGATTTTTTCAAAAAAAACTTTTTCAGCCGGTGAAGTTGTCGAGGGCTGATTTCTTGTCCTGTGATAAAAAGCCTTCTGTTTCGGCCGCCAAACCTCTCAGGGGAGCATTTATAACCGTCTGGCACCATTTTTGAGTGAATTCCAAAAAGTCCCATTTTTGATGAAATTGTGACCCCGGGGCTTAGGGATTTTTTCAAAAAAATCTTTTTCTGCCGGTGAAGTTGTTGGGGGCTGATTTCTTGTCCTGTGATAAAAAGCCTTCTGTTTCGAGCGCCAAACCTCTCAGGGGAGCATTTGCAACGGTTTGGCACCATTTTTGAGTCAATTCCCAAAAGTCCCATTTTTGATGAAATTATGACCCCGGGGCTTAGGGATTTTTTCAAAAAAATCTTTTTCTGCCGGTGAAGTTGTCGAGGGCTGATTTCTTGTCCTGTGATAAAAAGCCTTCTGTTTCGACCGCCAAACCTCTCAGGGCAGCATTTGCAACCGTCTGACACCATTTTTGAGTGAATTCCGAAAAGTCCCATTTTTGATGAAATTGTGACCCCGGGGCTTAGAGATTTTTTCAAAAAAAGAATTTTCTGCCGGTGAAGTTGTTGGGGGCTGATTTCTTGTCCTGTGATAAAAAGCCTTCTGTTTCGACCGCCAAACCTCTCAGGGGAGCATTTGCAACCGTCTGGCACCATTTTTGAGTGAATTCCCAAAAGTCCCATTTTTGATGAAATTGTGACCCCGGGGCTTAGGGATTTTTTCAAAAAAATTTGTTTCAGCCAGTGAAGTTGTTGGGGGCTGATTTCTTGTCCTGTGATAAAAAGCCTTCTGTTTCGACCGCCAAACCTCTCAGGGGAGCACTTGCAAACGTCTGGCACCATTTTTGAGTGAATTCCCAAAAGTCAGATTTTTGATGAAATTGTGACCCCGGGGCTTAGGGATTTTTTCAAAAAAAGAATTTTCTGCCGGTGAAGTTGTCGGGGGCTGATTTCTTGTCCTGTGATAAAAAGCCTTCTGTTTCGACCGCGAAACCTCTCAGGGGAGCATTTGCAACCGTCCGGCACCATTTTTGAGTGAATTCCCAAAAGTCCCATTTTTGATGAAATTGTGACCCCGGGGCTTAGGGATTTTTTCAAAAAAATCTTTTTCTGCGGGTGAAGTTGTTGGGGGCTGATTTCTTGTCCTGTGATAAAAAGCCTTCTGTTTCGACCGCCAAACCTCTCAGGGGAGCATTTGCAACGGTCTGGCACCATTTTTGAGTGAATTCCCAAAAGTCCCATTTTTGATGAAATTATGACCCCGGGGCTTAGGGATTTTTTCAAATATATTTGTTTCAGCTGGTGAAGTTGTCGGGGGCTGATTTCTTGTCCTGTGATAAAAAGCCTTCTGTTTCGACCGCCAAACCTCTAAGGGGAGCATTTGCAACCGTCTGACACCATTTTTGAGTGAATTCCCAAAAGTGAGATTTTTGATGAAATGGTGACCCTGGGCCTTAGGGATTTTTTCAAAAAAATCATTTTCTGCCGGTGAAGTTGTCGAGGGCTGATTTCTTGTCCTGTGATAAAAAGCCTTCTTTTTCGACCGCCAAACCTCTCAGGGCAGCATTTGCAACCGTCTGGCACCATTTTTGAGTGAATTCCCAAAAGTCCCATTTTTGATGAAATTGTGACCCCGGGGCTTAGGGATTTTTTCAAAAAAATCTTTTTCTGCCGGTGAAGTTGTTGGGGGCTGATTTCTTGTCCTGTGATAAAAAGCCTTCTGTTTCGACCGCCAAACCTCTCAGGGGAGCATTTGCAACGGTCTGGCACCATTTTTGAGTGAATACCCAAAAGTCCCATTTTTGATGAAATTGTGACCCCGGGGCTTAGGGATTTTTTCAAAAATATTTCTTTCAGCCGGTGAAGTTGTCGGGGGCTGATTTCCTGTCCTGTGATAAAAAGCCTTCTGTTTCGACCGCCAAACCTCTCAGGGGAGCATTTGCAACCGTCTGGACCATTTTTGAGTGAATTCCCAAAAGTCCCATTTTTGATGAAATTGTGACCCCGGGGCTTGGGGATTTTTTCAAAAAAATCTTTTTCTGCCGGTGAAGTTGTCGAGGTCTGATTTCTGGTCCTGTGACAAAAAGCCTTCTGTTTCGAAGGCGAAACCTCTCAGGGGAGCATTTGCAACCGTCTGGCACCACTTTTGAGTGAATTCCCAAAAGTCAGATTTTTGATGAAATTGTGACCCCGGGCCTTAGGGATTTTTTTTTTTAAAAAAATTCTACCGGTGAAGTTGTCGGGGGCTGATTTCTTGTCCTGTGATAAAAAGCCTTCTGTTTCGAGCGCCAAACCTCTCAGGGGAGCATTTGCAACCGTCTGGACAATTTTTGAGTGAATTCCCAAAAGTGAGATTTTTGATGAAATTGTGACCCCGGGGCTTAGGGATTTTTTCAAAAAAATCTTTTTCTGCCGGTGAAGTTGTTGAGGGCTGATTTCTTGTCCTGTGATAAAAAGCCTTCTGTTTCGACCGCCACACCTCTCAGGGCAGCATTTGAAACCGTCTGGCACCATTTTTGAGTGAATTCCCAAAAGTCCCATTTTTGATGAAATTGTGACCCCGGGGCTTAGGGATTTTTTCAAAAAAAACTTTTTCAGCCGGTGAAGTTGTCGAGGGCTGATTTCTTGTCCTGTGATAAAAAGCCTTCTGTTTCGACCGCCAAACCTCTCAGGGGAGCATTTGCAACCGTCTGGCACCATTTTTGAGTGAATTCCCAAAAGTCAGATTTTTGATGAAATTGTGACCCCGGGGCTTCGGGATTTTTTCAAAAAAAGAATTTTCTGCCGGTGAAGTTGTAGGGGCCTCATTTCTTGTCCTGTGATAAAAAGCCTTCTGTTTCGACCGCCAAACCTCTCAGGGGAGCATTTGCAACCGTCTGGCACCATTTTTGAGTGAATTCCCAAAAGTCCCATTTTTGATGAAATTGTGACCCCGGGGCTTAGGGATTTTTTCAAAAAAATCTTTTTCTGCCGGTGAAGTTGTTGGGGGCTGATTTCTTGTCCTGTGATAAAAAACCTTCTGTTTCGACCGCCAAACCTCTCAGGGGAGCATTTGCAACAGTCTGGCACTATTTTTGAGTGAATTCCCAAAAGTCCCATTTTTGATGAAATTGTGACCCCGGGGCTTAGGGATTTTTTCAAAAAAAGAATTTTCTGCCGGTGAAGTTGTCGGGGGCTGATTTCTTGTCCTGTGATAAAAAGCCTTCTGTTTCGACCGCGAAACCTCTCAGGGGAGCATTTGCAACCGTCCGTGACCATTTTTGAGTGAATTCCCAAAAGTCCCATTTTTGATGAAATTGTGACCCCGGGGCTTAGGGATTTTTACAAAAAAAATTGTTTCAGCCAGTGAAGTTGTTGGGGGCTGATTTCTTGTCCTATGATAAAAAGCCTTCTGTTTCGACTGCCAAACCATCCAGGGGAGCATTTGCAACCGTCTGGACCATTTTTGAGTGAATTCCCAAAAGTCCCATTTTTGATGAAATTGTGACCCCGGGGCTTAGGGATTTTTTCAAAAAAAACTTTTTCAGCCGGTGAAGTTGTTGGGGGCTGATTTCTTGTCCTGTGATAAAAAGCCTTCTGTTTCGACCGCCAAACCTCTCAGGGGAGCATTTATAGCCGTCTGACACCATTTTTGAGTGAATTCCCAAAAGTCCCATTTTTGATGAAATTGTGACCCCGGGCCTTAGGGATTTTTTTTTAAAAAAAAATTCTGCCGGTGAAGTTGTCGGGGGCTGACTTCTTGTCCTGTGATAAAAAGCCTTCTGTTTCGACCGCCAAACCTCTCAGGGGAGCATGTGCAACCGAATGGACAATTTTTGAGTGAATTCCCAAAAGTCCCATTTTTGATGAAATTGTGACCCCGGGGCTTAGGGATTTTTCAAAAAAAGAATTTTCTGCTGGTGAAGTTGTCGGGGGCTGATTTCTTGTCCTGTGATAAAAAGCCTTCTGTTTCGACCGCCAAACCTCTAAGGGGAGCATTTGCAACCGTCTGACACCATTTTTGAGTGAATTCCCAAAAGTGAGATTTTTGATGAAATGGTGACCCCGGGCCTTAGGGATTTTTTCAAAAAAATCATTTTCTGCCGGTGAAGTTGTCGAGGGCTGATTTCTTGTCCTGTGATAAAAAGCCTTCTGTTTCGACCGCCAAACCTCTCAGGGCAGCATTTGCAACCGTCTGGCACCATTTTTGAGTGAATTCCCAAAAGTCCCATTTTTGATGAAATTGTGACCCCGGGGCTTAGGGATTTTTTCAAAAAAAAAAATTTCTGCCGGTGAATTTGTCGGGGGCTGATTTCTTGTCCTGTGATAAAAAGCCTTCTGTTTCGACCGCCAAACCTCTCAGGGGAGCATTTGCAACCGTCTGGCACCATTTTTGAGTGAATTCCCAAAAGTCCCATTTTTGATGAAATTGTGACCCCGGGGCTTAGGGATTTTTCAAAAAAAGAATTTTCTGCCGGTGAAGTTGTCGGGGGCTGATTTCTTGTCCTGTGATAAAAAGCCTTCTGTTTCGACCGCCAAACCTCTCAGGGGAGCATTTGCAACCGTCTGGACCATTTTTGAGTGAATTCCCAAAAGTCCCATTTTTGATGAAATTGTGACCCCGGGGCTTGGGGATTTTTTCAAAAAAATCTTTTTCTGCCGGTGAAGTTGTCGTGGTCTGATTTCTTGTCCTGTGATAAAAAGCCTTCTGTTTCGAAGGCCAAACCTCTCAGGGGAGCATTTGCAACCGTCTGGCACCACTTTTGAGTGAATTCCCAAAAGTCAGATTTTTGATGAAATTGTGACCCCGGGCCTTAAGGATTTTTTTTTTTTAAAAAAATTCTGCCGGTGAAGTTGTCGGGGGCTGATTTGTTGTCCTGTGATAAAAAGCCTTCTGTTTCGACCGCCAAACCTCTCAGGGGAGCATTTGCAACCGTCTGACACCATTTTTGAGCGAATTCCCAAAAGTGAGATTTTTGATGAAATTGTGACCCCAGGGCTTAGGGATTTTTTCAAAAAAATCATTTTCTGCCGGTGAAGTTGTTGAGGGCTGATTTCTTGTCCTGTGATAAAAAGCCTGCTGTTTCGACCGCCAAACCTCTCAGGGCAGCATGTGCAACCGTCTGGCACCATTTTTGAGTGAATTCTCAAAAGTCCCATTTTTGATGAAATTGTGACCCCGGGGCTTAGGGATTTTTTCAAAAAAAACTTTTTCTGCCGGTGAAGTTGTCGGGGGCTGATTTCTTGTCCTGTGATAAAAAGCCTTCTGTTTCGACCGCCAAACCTCTCAGGGCAGCATGTGCAACCGTCTGGCACCACTTTTGAGTGAATTCCCAAAAGTCAGATTTTTGATGAAATTGTGACCCCGGGCCTTAAGGATTTTTTTTTTTTTAAAAAAATTCTGCCGGTGAAGTTGTCGGGGGCTGATTTGTTGTCCTGTGATAAAAAGCCTTCTGTTTCGACCGCCAAACCTCTCAGGGGAGCATTTGCAACCGTCTGACACCATTTTTGAGCGAATTCCCAAAAGTGAGATTTTTGATGAAATTGTGACCCCAGGGCTTAGGGATTTTTTCAAAAAAATCATTTTCTGCCGGTGAAGTTGTTGAGGGCTGATTTCTTGTCCTGTGATAAAAAGCCTGCTGTTTCGACCGCCAAACCTCTCAGGGCAGCATGTGCAACCGTCTGGCACCATTTTTGAGTGAATTCTCAAAAGTCCCATTTTTGATGAAATTGTGACCCCGGGGCTTAGGGATTTTTTCAAAAAAAACTTTTTCTGCCGGTGAAGTTGTCGGGGGCTGATTTCTTGTCCTGTGATAAAAAGCCTTCTGTTTCGACCGCCAAACCTCTCAGGGGAGCATTTGCAACCGTCTGGACAATTTTTGAGTGAATTCCCAAAAGTGAGATTTTTGATGAAATTGTGACCCCGGGGCTTGGGGATTTTTTCAAAAAAATCTTTTTCTGCCGGTGAAGTTGTCGAGGTCTGATTTCTTGTCCTGTGATAAAAAGCCTTCTGTTTCGAAGGCCAAACCTCTCAGGGGAGCATTTGCAACCGTCTGGCACCACTTTTGAGTGAATACCCAAAAGTCCCATTTTTGATGAAATTGTGACCCCGGGGCTTAGGGATTTTTTAAAAAAAAAAAAATTCTGCCGGTGAATTTGTCGGGGGCTGATTTCTTGTCCTGTGATAAAAAGCCTTCTGTTTCGACCGCCAAACCTCTCAGGGGAGCATTTGCAACCGTCTGGACCATTTTTGAGTGAATTCCCAAAAGTCCCATTTTTGATGAAATTGTGACCCCGGGGCTTGGGGATTTTTTCAAAAAAATCTTTTTCTGCCGGTGAAGTTGTCGAGGTCTGATTTCTTGTCCTGTGATAAAAAGCCTTCTGTTTCGAAGGCCAAACCTCTCAGGGGAGCATTTGCAACCGTCTGGAACCACTTTTGAGTGAATTCCCAAAAGTCAGATCTTTGATGAAATTTTGACCCCGGGTCCTAGGGATTTAAAAAAAAAAAAAAATTCTGCCGGTGAAGTTGTCGGGGGCTGATTTCTTGTCCTGTGATAAAAAGCCTTCTGTTTCGACCGCCAAACCTCTCAGGGGAGCATTTGCAACCGTCTGGCACCATTTTTGAGTGAATTCCCAAAAGTCCCATTTTTGATGAAATTGTGACCCCGGGGATTAGGGATTTTTCAAAAAAAGAATTTTCTGCCGGTGAAGTTGTCGGGGGCTGATTTGTTGTCCTGTGATAAAAAGCCTTCTGTTTCGAAGGCCAAACCTCTCAGGGGAGCATTTGCAACCGTCTGGCACCACTTTTGAGTGAATTCCCAAAAGTCAGATTTTTGATGAAATTGTGACCCCGGGCCTTAGGGATTTTTTTTTTTAAAAAAAATTCTGCCGGTGAAGTTGTCGGGGGCTGATTTGTTGTCCTGTGATAAAAAGCCTTCTGTTTCGACCGCCAAACCTCTCAGGGGAGCATTTGCAACCGTCTGACACAATTTTTGAGCGAATTCCCAAAAGTGAGATTTTTGATGAAATTGTGACCCCGGGGCATAGGGATTTTTTCAAAAAAAATCTTTTTCTGCCGGTGAAGTTGTCGGGGGCTGATTTCTTGTCCTGTGATAAAAAGCCTTCTGTTTCGACCGCGAAACCTCTCAGGGGAGCATTTGCAACCGTCTGACACCATTTTTGAGTGAATTCCCAAAAGTCCCATTTTTGATGAAATTGTGACCCCGGGCCTTAGGGATTTTTTCAAAAAAAAAAAATTCTGCCGGTGAAGCTGTCGGGGGCTGATTTCTTGTCCTGTGATAAAAAGCCTTCTGTTTCGACCGCCAAACCTCTCAGGGGAGCATTTGCAACCGTCTGGACCATTTTTGAGTGAATTCCCAAAAGTCCCATTTTTGATGAAATTGTGACCCCGGGGCATAGGGATTTTTTCAAAAAAATCTTTTTCTGCCGGTGAAGTTGTCGAGGTCTGATTTCTTGTCCTGTGATAAAAAGCCTTCTGTTTCGAAGGCCAAACCTCTCAGGGGAGCATTTGCAACCGTCTGGAACCACTTTTGAGTGAATTCCCAAAAGTCAGATTTTTGATGAAATTTTGACCCCGGGCCCTAGGGATTTAAAAAAAAAAAAATTTCTGCCGGTGAAGTTGTCGGGGGCTGATTTCTTGTCCTGTGATAAAAAGCCTTCTGTTTCGACCGCCAAACCTCTCAGGGGAGCATTTGCAACCGTCTGGCACCATTTTTGAGTGAATTCCCAAAAGTCCCATTTTTGATGAAATTGTGACCCCGGGGATTAGGGATTTTTCAAAAAAAGAATTTTCTGCCGGTGAAGTTGTCGGGGGCTGATTTGTTGTCCTGTGATAAAAAGCCTTCTGTTTCGACCGCCAAACCTCTCAGGGGAGCATTTGCAACCGTCTGACACCATTTTTGAGCGAATTCCCAAAAGTGAGATTTTTGATGAAATTGTGACCCCGGGGCATAGGGATTTTTTCAAAAAAATCTTTTTCTGCCGGTGAAGTTGTCGGGGGCTGATTTCTTGTCCTGTGATAAAAAGCCTTCTGTTTCGACCGCGAAACCTCTCAGGGGAGCATTTGCAACCGTCTGACACCATTTTTGAGTGAATTCCCAAAAGTCCCATTTTTGATGAAATTGTGACCCCGGGGCTTAAGGATTTTTTCAAAAAAATCTTTTTCTGCCGGTGAAGTTGTCGGGGGCTGATTTCTTGTCCTGTGATAAAAAGCCTTCTGTTTCGACCGCCAAACCTCTCAGGGGAGCATTTGCAACCGTCTGGCACCATTTTTGAGTGAATTCCCAAAAGTCCCATTTTTGATGAAATTGTGACCCCGGGGCTTAGGGATTTTTTCAAAAAAAAAATTTTCTGCCGGTGAAGTTGTCGGGGGCTGATTTCTTGTCCTGTGATAAAAAGCCTTCTGTTTCGACCGCCAAACCTCTCAGGGTAGCATTTGCAACGGTCTGGCACCATTTTTGAGTGAATTCCCAAAAGTCCCATTTTTGATGAAATTATGACCCCGGGGCTTAGGGATTTTTTCAAATATATGTGTTTCAGCTGGTGAAGTTGTCGGGGGCTGATTTCTTGTCCTGTGATAAAAAGCCCTCTGTTTCAACCGCCAAACCTCTAAGGGGAGCATTTGCAACCGTCTGACACCATTTTTGAGTGAATTCCCAAAAGTGAGATTTTTGATGAAATTGTGACCCCGGGCCTTAGGGATTTTTTCAAAAAAATCATTTTCTGCCGGTGAAGTTGTCGAGGGCTGATTTCTTGTCCTATTAAAAAGCCTTCTGTTTCGACCGCCAAACCTCTCAGGGCAGCATTTGCAACCGTCTGGACCATTTTTGAGTGAATTCCCAAAAGTCCCATTTTTGATGAAATTCTGACCCCGGGGCTTGGGGATTTTTTCAAAAAAATCTTTTTCTGCCGGTGAAGTTGTCGAGGTCTGATTTCTTGTCCTGTGATAAAAAGCCTTCTGTTTCGAAGGCCAAACCTCTCAGGGGAGCATTTGCAACCGTCTGGCACCACTTTTGAGTGAATTCCCAAAAGTCAGATTTTTGATGAAATTGTGACCCCGGGGCTTGGGGATTTTTTCAAAAATATTTGTTTCTGCCGGTGAAGTTGTCGAGGGCTGATTTCTTGTCCTGTGATAAAAAGCCTTCTGTTTCGATCGCCAAACCTCTCAGGGGAGCATTTGCAACCGTCTGACACCATTTTTGAGTGAATTCCCAAAAGTCAGATTTTTGATGAAATTGTGACCCCGGGGCTTAGGGATTTTTTCAAAAAAATCATTTTCTGCCGGTGAAGTTGTTGAGGGCTGATTTCTTGTCCTGTGATAAAAAGCCTTCTGGTTCGACCGCCAAACCTCTCAGGGCAGCATGTGCAACCATCTGGCACCATTTTGAGTGAATTCCCAAAAGTGAGATTTTTGATGAAATTGTGACCCCGGGGCTTAGGGATTTTTTTAAAAAAAACTTTTTCAGCCGGTGAAGTTGTTGGGGGCTGATTTCTTGTCCTGTGATAAAAAGCCTTCTGTTTCGACCGCCAAACCTCTCAGGGGAGCATTTGCAACCGTCTGGACCATTTTTGAGTGAATTCCCAAAAGTCCCATTTTTGATGAAATTGTGACCCCGGGGCTTAGAGATTTTTTCAAAAAAATCTTTTTCTCCCGGTGAAGTTGTCGGGCGCTGATTTCTTGTCCTGTGATAAAAAGCCTTCTGTTTCGACCGCCAAACCTCTCAGGGGAGCATTTGCAACTGTCTGGACCATTTTTGAGTGAATTCCCAAAAGTCCCATTTTTGATGAAATTGTGACCCCGGGGCTTGGGGATTTTTTCAAAAAAATCTTTTTCTGCCGGTGAAGTTGTCGAGGTCTGATTTCTTGTCCTGTGATAAAAAGCCTTCTGTTTCGAAGGCCAAACCTCTCAGGGGAGCATTTGCAACCGTCTGGCACCACTTTTGAGTGAATTCCCAAAAGTCAGATTTTTGATGAAATTGTGACCCCGGGACTTAGGGATTTAAAAAAAAAAAAATTCTGCCGGTGAAGTTGTCGGGGGCTGATTTCTTGTCCTGTGATAAAAAGCCTTCTGTTTCGACCGCCAAACCTCTCAGGGGAGCATTTGCAACGGTCTGGCACCATTTTTGAGTGAATTCCCAAAAGTCCCATTTTTGATGAAATTATGACCCCGGGGCTTAGGGATTTTTTCAAATATATGTGTTTCAGCTGGTGAAGTTGTCGGGGGCTGATTTCTTGTCCTGTAATACAAAGCCCTCTGTTTCAACCGCCAAACCTCTAAGGGGAGCATTTGCAACCGTCTGACACCATTTTTGAGTGAATTCCCAAAAGTGAGATTTTTGATGAAATTGTGACCCCGGGCCTTAGGGATTTTTTCAAAAAAATCATTTTCTGCCGGTGAAGTTGTCGAGGGCTGATTTCTTGTCCTATTAAAAAGCCTTCTGTTTCGACCGCCAAACCTCTCAGGGCAGCATTTGCAACCGTCTGGACCATTTTTGAGTGAATTCCCAAAAGTCCCATTTTTGATGAAATTCTGACCCCGGGGCTTGGGGATTTTTTCAAAAAAATCTTTTTCTGCCGGTGAAGTTGTCGAGGTCTGATTTCTTGTCCTGTGATAAAAAGCCTTCTGTTTCGAAGGCCAAACCTCTCAGGGGAGCATTTGCAACCGTCTGACACCATTTTTGAGTGAATTCCCAAAAGTCAGATTTTTGATGAAATTGTGACCCCGGGGCTTAGGGATTTTTTCAAAAAAATCATTTTCTGCCGGTGAAGTTGTTGAGGGCTGATTTCTTGTCCTGTGATAAAAAGCCTTCTGTTTCGACCGCCAAACCTATCAGGGGAGCATGTGCAACCGTCTGGCACCATTTTGAGTGAATTCCCAAAAGTGAGATTTTTGATGAAATTGCGACCCCGGGGCTTAGGGATTTTTTTTAAAAAAACTTTTTCAGCCGGTGAAGTTGTTGGGGGCTGATTTCTTGTCCTGTGATAAAAAGCCTTCTGTTTCGACCGCCAAACCTCTCAGGGGAGCATTTGCAACGGTCTGGCACCATTTTTGAGTGAATACCCAAAAGTCCCATTTTTGATGAAATTGTGACCCCGGGGCTTAGGGATTTTTTCAAAAATATTTCTTTCAGCCGGTGAAGTTGTCGGGGGCTGATTTCCTGTCCTGTGATAAAAAGCCTTCTGTTTCGACCGCCAAACCTCTCAGGGGAGCATTTGCAACCGTCTGGACCATTTTTGAGTGAATTCCCAAAAGTCCCATTTTTGATGAAATTGTGACCCCGGGGCTTGGGGATTTTTTCAAAAAAATCTTTTTCTGCCGGTGAAGTTGTCGAGGTCTGATTTCTGGTCCTGTGACAAAAAGCCTTCTGTTTCGAAGGCGAAACCTCTCAGGGGAGCATTTGCAACCGTCTGGCACCACTTTTGAGTGAATTCCCAAAAGTCAGATTTTTGATGAAATTGTGACCCCGGGCCTTAGGGATTTTTTCAAAAAAATCTTTTTCTGCCGGTGAAGTTGTTGAGGGCTGATTTCTTGTCCTGTGATAAAAAGCCTTCTGTTTCGACCGCCACACCTCTCAGGGCAGCATTTGAAACCGTCTGGCACCATTTTTGAGTGAATTCCCAAAAGTCCCATTTTTGATGAAATTGTGACCCCGGGGCTTGGGGATTTTTTCAAAAAAATCTTTTTCTGCCGGTGAAGTTGTCGAGGTCTGATTTCTGGTCCTGTGACAAAAAGCCTTCTGTTTCGAAGGCGAAACCTCTCAGGGGAGCATTTGCAACCGTCTGGCACCACTTTTGAGTGAATTCCCAAAAGTCAGATTTTTGATGAAATTGTGACCCCGGGCCTTAGGGATTTTTTCAAAAAAAACTTTTTCAGCCGGTGAAGTTGTCGAGGGCTGATTTCTTGTCCTGTGATAAAAAGCCTTCTGTTTCGACCGCCAAACCTCTCAGGGGAGCATTTGCAACCGTCTGGCACCATTTTTGAGTGAATTCCCAAAAGTCAGATTTTTTATGAAATTGTGACCCCGGGGCTTCGGGATTTTTTCAAAAAAAGAATTTTCTGCCGGTGAAGTTGTCGGGGGCTCATTTCTTGTCCTGTGATAAAAAGCCTTCTGTTTCGACCGCCAAACCTCTCAGGGGAGCATTTGCAACCGTCTGGCACCATTTTTGAGTGAATTCCCAAAAGTCCCATTTTTGATGAAATTGTGACCCCGGGGCTTAGGGATTTTTTCAAAAAAAGAATTTTCTGCCGGTGAAGTTGTCGGGGGCTGATTTCTTGTCCTGTGATAAAAAGCCTTCTGTTTCGACCGCGAAACCTCTCAGGGGAGCATTTGCAACCGTCCGTGACCATTTTTGAGTGAATTCCCAAAAGTCCCATTTTTGATGAAATTGTGACCCCGGGGCTTAGGGATTTTTTCAAAAAAATTTGTTTCAGCCAGTGAAGTTGTTGGGGGCTGATTTCTTGTCCTATGATAAAAAGCCTTCTGTTTCGACTGCCAAACCATCCAGGGGAGCATTTGCAACCGTCTGGACCATTTTTGAGTGAATTCCCAAAAGTCCCATTTTTGATGAAATTGTGACCCCGGGGCTTAGGGATTTTTTCAAAAAAAACTTTTTCAGCCGGTGAAGTTGTTGGGGGCTGATTTCTTGTCCTGTGATAAAAAGCCTTCTGTTTCGACCGCCAAACCTCTCAGGGGAGCATTTATAGCCGTCTGACACCATTTTTGAGTGAATTCCCAAAAGTCCCATTTTTGATGAAATTGTGACCCCGTGGCTTAGAGATTTTTTCAAAAAAATCTTTTTCTGCCGGTGAAGTTGTTGGGAGCTGATTTCTTGTCCTGTGATAAAAAGCCTTCTGTTTCGACCGCCAAACCTCTCAGGGGAGCATTTGCAACCGTCTGGCACCATTTTTGAGTGAATTCCCAAAAGTCCCATTTTTGATGAAATTGTGACCCCGGGGCTTAGGGATTTTTTCAAAAAAAATTGTTTCAGCCAGTGAAGTTGTTGGGGGCTGATTTCTTGTCCTATGATAAAAAGCCTTCTGTTTCGACCGCCAAACCTCTCAGGGGAGCATTTGCAACCGTCTGGACCATTTTTGAGTGAATTCCCAAAAGTCCCATTTTTGATGAAATTGTGACCCCGGGCCTTAGGGATTTTTTCAAAAAAAAAATTTCTGCCGGTGAAGTTGTCGGGGGCTGATTTCTTGTCCTGTGATAAAAAGCCTTCTGTTTCGACCGCCAAACCTCTCAGGGGAGCATTTGCAACCGTCTGGACCATTTTTGAGTGAATTCCCAAAAGTCCCATTTTTGATGAAATTGTGACCCCGGGGCTTGGGGATTTTTTCAAAAAAATCTTTTTCTGCCGGTGAAGTTGTCGAGGTCTGATTTCTTGTCCTGTGATAAAAAGCCTTCTGTTTCGAAGGCCAAACCTCTCAGGGGAGCATTTGCAACCGTCTGGAACCACTTTTGAGTGAATTCCCAAAAGTCAGATTTTTGATGAAATTTTGACCCCGGGCCCTAGGGATTTAAAAAAAAAAAAATTTCTGCCGGTGAAGTTGTCGGGGGCTGATTTCTTGTCCTGTGATAAAAAGCCTTCTGTTTCGACCGCCAAACCTCTCAGGGGAGCATTTGCAACCGTCTGGCACCATTTTTGAGTGAATTCCCAAAAGTCCCATTTTTGATGAAATTGTGACCCCGGGGCTTAGGGATTTTTCAAAAAAAGAATTTTCTGCTGGTGAAGTTGTCGGGGGCTGATTTCTTGTCCTGTGATAAAAAGCCTTCTGTTTCGACCGCCAAACCTCTCAGGGGAGCATTTGCAACCGTCTGGACCATTTTTGAGTGAATTCCCAAAAGTCCCATTTTTGATGAAATTGTGACCCCGGGGCTTGGGGATTTTTTCAAAAAAATCTTTTTCTGCCGGTGAAGTTGTCGTGGTCTGATTTCTTGTCCTGTGATAAAAAGCCTTCTGTTTCGAAGGCCAAACCTCTCAGGGGAGCATTTGCAACCGTCTGGCACCACTTTTGAGTGAATTCCCAAAAGTCAGATTTTTGATGAAATTGTGACCCCGGGCCTTAGGGATTTTTTTTTTTAAAAAAAAATTCTGCCGGTGAAGTTGTCGGGGGCTGATTTGTTGTCCTGTGATAAAAAGCCTTCTGTTTCGACCGCCAAACCTCTCAGGGGAGCATTTGCAACCGTCTGACACCATTTTTGAGCGAATTCCCAAAAGTGAGATTTTTGATGAAATTGTGACCCCGGGGCTTAGGGATTTTTTCAAAAAAATCATTTTCTGCCGGTGAAGTTGTTGAGGGCTGATTTCTTGTCCTGTGATAAAAAGACTTCTGTTTCGACCGCCAAACCTCTCAGGGCAGCATGTGCAACCGTCTGGCACCATTTTTGAGTGAATTCTCAAAAGTCCCATTTTTGATGAAATTGTGACCCCGGGGCTTAGGGATTTTTTCAAAAAAATCTTTTTCTGCCGGTGAAGTTGTCGGGGGCTGATTTCTTGTCCTGTGATAAAAAGCCTTCTGTTTCGACCGCCAAACCTCTCAGGGGAGCATTTGCAACCGTCTGGACAATTTTTGAGTGAATTCCCAAAAGTGAGATTTTTGATGAAATTGTGACCCCGGGGCTTGGGGATTTTTTCAAAAAAATATTTTTCTGCCGGTGAAGTTGTCGAGGTCTGATTTCTTGTACTGTGATAAAAAGCCTTCTGTTTCGAAGGCCAAACCTCTCAGGGGAGCATTTGCAACCGTCTGGCACCACTTTTGAGTGAATTCCCAAAAGTCCCATTTTTGATGAAATTGTGACCCCGGGGCTTAGGGATTTTTTCAAAAAAAAAAATTCTGCCGGTGAATTTGTCGGGGGCTGATTTCTTGTCCTGTGATAAAAAGCCTTCTGTTTCGACCGCGAAACCTCTCAGGGGAGCATTTGCAACCGTCCGTGACCATTTTTGAGTGAATTCCCAAAAGTCCCATTTTTGATGAAATTGTGACCCCGGGGCTTAGGGATTTCTTCAAAAAAATTTGTTTCAGCCAGTGAAGTTGTTGGGGGCTGATTTCTTGTCCTATGATAAAAAGCCTTCTGTTTCGACTGCCAAACCATCCAGGGGAGCATTTGCAACCGTCTGGACCATTTTTGAGTGAATTCCCAAAAGTCCCATTTTTGATGAAATTGTGACCCCGGGGCTTAGGGATTTTTTCAAAAAAAACTTTTTCAGCCGGTGAAGTTGTTGGGGGCTGATTTCTTGTCCTGTGATAAAAAGCCTTCTGTTTCGACCGCCAAACCTCTCAGGGGAGCATTTATAGCCGTCTGACACCATTTTTGAGTGAATTCCCAAAAGTCCCATTTTTGATGAAATTGTGACCCCGTGGCTTAGAGATTTTTTCAAAAAAATCTTTTTCTGCCGGTGAAGTTGTTGGGAGCTGATTTCTTGTCCTGTGATAAAAAGCCTTCTGTTTCGACCGCCAAACCTCTCAGGGGAGCATTTGCAACCGTCTGGCACCATTTTTGAGTGAATTCCCAAAAGTCCCATTTTTGATGAAATTGTGACCCCGGGGCTTAGGGATTTTTTCAAAAAAAATTGTTTCAGCCAGTGAAGTTGTTGGGGGCTGATTTCTTGTCCTATGATAAAAAGCCTTCTGTTTCGACCGCCAAACCTCTCAGGGGAGCATTTGCAACCGTCTGGACCATTTTTGAGTGAATTCCCAAAAGTCCCATTTTTGATGAAATTGTGACCCCGGGCCTTAGGGATTTTTTCAAAAAAAAAATTTCTGCCGGTGAAGTTGTCGGGGGCTGATTTCTTGTCCTGTGATAAAAAGCCTTCTGTTTCGACCGCCAAACCTCTCAGGGGAGCATTTGCAACCGTCTGGACCATTTTTGAGTGAATTCCCAAAAGTCCCATTTTTGATGAAATTGTGACCCCGGGGCTTGGGGATTTTTTCAAAAAAATCTTTTTCTGCCGGTGAAGTTGTCGAGGTCTGATTTCTTGTCCTGTGATAAAAAGCCTTCTGTTTCGAAGGCCAAACCTCTCAGGGGAGCATTTGCAACCGTCTGGAACCACTTTTGAGTGAATTCCCAAAAGTCAGATTTTTGATGAAATTTTGACCCCGGGCCCTAGGGATTTAAAAAAAAAAAAATTTCTGCCGGTGAAGTTGTCGGGGGCTGATTTCTTGTCCTGTGATAAAAAGCCTTCTGTTTCGACCGCCAAACCTCTCAGGGGAGCATTTGCAACCGTCTGGCACCATTTTTGAGTGAATTCCCAAAAGTCCCATTTTTGATGAAATTGTGACCCCGGGGCTTAGGGATTTTTCAAAAAAAGAATTTTCTGCTGGTGAAGTTGTCGGGGGCTGATTTCTTGTCCTGTGATAAAAAGCCTTCTGTTTCGACCGCCAAACCTCTCAGGGGAGCATTTGCAACCGTCTGGACCATTTTTGAGTGAATTCCCAAAAGTCCCATTTTTGATGAAATTGTGACCCCGGGGCTTGGGGATTTTTTCAAAAAAATCTTTTTCTGCCGGTGAAGTTGTCGGGGGCTGATTTCTTGTCCTGTGATAAAAAGCCTTCTGTTTCGACCGCCAAACCTCTCAGGGGAGCATTTGCAACCGTCTGGACAATTTTTGAGTGAATTCCCAAAAGTGAGATTTTTGATGAAATTGTGACCCCGGGGCTTGGGGATTTTTTCAAAAAAATATTTTTCTGCCGGTGAAGTTGTCGAGGTCTGATTTCTTGTACTGTGATAAAAAGCCTTCTGTTTCGAAGGCCAAACCTCTCAGGGGAGCATTTGCAACCGTCTGGCACCACTTTTGAGTGAATTCCCAAAAGTCCCATTTTTGATGAAATTGTGACCCCGGGGCTTAGGGATTTTTTCAAAAAAAAAAATTCTGCCGGTGAATTTGTCGGGGGCTGATTTCTTGTCCTGTGATAAAAAGCCTTCTGTTTCGACCGCCAAACCTCTCAGGGGAGCATTTGCAACCGTCTGGACCATTTTTGAGTGAATTCCCAAAAGTCCCATTTTTGATGAAATTGTGACCCCGGGGCTTGGGGATTTTTTCAAAAAAATCTTTTTCTGCCGGTGAAGTTGTCGAGGTCTGATTTCTTGTCCTGTGATAAAAAGCCTTCTGTTTCGAAGGCCAAACCTCTCAGGGGAGCATTTGCAACCGTCTGGCACCACTTTTGAGTGAATTCCCAAAAGTCAGATTTTTGATGAAATTGTGACCCCGGGCCTTAGGGATTTAAAAAAAAAAAAAATTCTGCCGGTGAAGTTGTCGGGGGCTGATTTCTTGTCCTGTGATAAAAAGCCTTCTGTTTCGACCGCCAAACCTCTCAGGGGAGCATTTGCAACCGTCTGACACCATTTTTGAGTGAATTCCCAAAAGTGAGATTTTTGATGAAATTGTGACCCCGGGGCTTAGGGATTTTTTCAAAAAAAACTTTTTCAGCCGGTGAAGTTGTTGGGGGCTGATTTCTTGTCCTGTGATAAAAAGCCTTCTGTTTCGACCGCCAAACCTCTCAGGGGAGCATTTATAACCGTCTGGCACCATTTTTGAGTGAATTCCAAAAAGTCCCATTTTTGATGAAATTGTGACCCCGGGGCTTAGGGATTTTTTCAAAAAAATCTTTTTCTTCCGGTGAAGTTGTTGGGGGCTGATTTCTTGTCCTGTGATAAAAAGCCTTCTGTTTCGACCGCCAAACCTCTCAGGGGAGCATTTGCAACCTTCTGGACAATTTTTGAGTGAATTCCCAAAAGTGAGATTTTTGATGAAATTGTGACCCCGGGGCTTAGGGATTTTTTCTAAAAAATCTTTTTCTGCCGGAGAAGTTGTCGAGGGCTGATTTCTTGTCCTGTGATAAAAAGCCTTCTGTTTCGACCGCCACACCTCTCAGGGCAGCATTTGAAACTGTCTGGCACCATTTTTGAGTGAATTCCCAAAAGTCCCATTTTTGATGAAATTGTGACCCCGGGGCTTAGGGATTTTTTCAAAAAAAAACTTTTTCAGCCGATGAAGTTGTCGGGGGCTGATTTCTTGTCCTGTGATAAAAAGCCTTCTGTTTCGACCGCCAAACCTCCCAGGGGAGCATTTGCAACCGTCTGGCACCATTTTTGAGTGAATTCCCAAAAGTCCCATTTTTGATCAAATTGTGACCCCGGGCCTTGGGGATTTTTTCAAAAAAATCTTTTTCTGCCGGTGAAGTTGTCGAGGTCTGATTTCTTGTCCTGTGATAAAAAGCCTTCTGTTTCGAAGGCCAAACCTCTCAGGGGAGCATTTGCAACCGTCTGGAACCACTTTTGAGTGAATTCCCAAAAGTCAGATTTTTGATGAAATTTTGACCCCGGGCCCTAGGGATTTAAAAAAAAAAAAATTTCTGCCGGTGAAGTTGTCGGGGGCTGATTTCTTGTCCTGTGATAAAAAGCCTTCTGTTTCGACCGCCAAACCTCTCAGGGGAGCATTTGCAACCGTCTGGCACCATTTTTGAGTGAATTCCCAAAAGTCCCATTTTTGATGAAATTGTGACCCCGGGGCTTAGGGATTTTTCAAAAAAAGAATTTTCTGCTGGTGAAGTTGTCGGGGGCTGATTTCTTGTCCTGTGATAAAAAGCCTTCTGTTTCGACCGCCAAACCTCTCAGGGGAGCATTTGCAACCGTCTGGACCATTTTTGAGTGAATTCCCAAAAGTCCCATTTTTGATGAAATTGTGACCCCGGGGCTTGGGGATTTTTTCAAAAAAATCTTTTTCTGCCGGTGAAGTTGTCGTGGTCTGATTTCTTGTCCTGTGATAAAAAGCCTTCTGTTTCGAAGGCCAAACCTCTCAGGGGAGCATTTGCAACCGTCTGGCACCACTTTTGAGTGAATTCCCAAAAGTCAGATTTTTGATGAAATTGTGACCCCGGGCCTTAGGGATTTTTTTTTTAAAAAAAAAATTCTGCCGGTGAAGTTGTCGGGGGCTGATTTGTTGTCCTGTGATAAAAAGCCTTCTGTTTCGACCGCCAAACCTCTCAGGGGAGCATTTGCAACCGTCTGACACCATTTTTGAGCGAATTCCCAAAAGTGAGATTTTTGATGAAATTGTGACCCCGGGGCTTAGGGATTTTTTCAAAAAAATCATTTTCTGCCGGTGAAGTTGTTGAGGGCTGATTTCTTGTCCTGTGATAAAAAGACTTCTGTTTCGACCGCCAAACCTCTCAGGGCAGCATGTGCAACCGTCTGGCACCATTTTTGAGTGAATTCTCAAAAGTCCCATTTTTGATGAAATTGTGACCCCGGGGCTTAGGGATTTTTTCAAAAAAATCTTTTTCTGCCGGTGAAGTTGTCGGGGGCTGATTTCTTGTCCTGTGATAAAAAGCCTTCTGTTTCGACCGCCAAACCTCTCAGGGGAGCATTTGCAACCGTCTGGACAATTTTTGAGTGAATTCCCAAAAGTGAGATTTTTGATGAAATTGTGACCCCGGGGCTTGGGGATTTTTTCAAAAAAATATTTTTCTGCCGGTGAAGTTGTCGAGGTCTGATTTCTTGTACTGTGATAAAAAGCCTTCTGTTTCGAAGGCCAAACCTCTCAGGGGAGCATTTGCAACCGTCTGGCACCACTTTTGAGTGAATTCCCAAAAGTCCCAATTTTAATGAAATTGTGACCCCGGGGCTTAGGGATTTTTTCAAAAAAAAAAATTCTGCCGGTGAATTTGTCGGGGGCTGATTTCTTGTCCTGTGATAAAAAGCCTTCTGTTTCGACCGCCAAACCTCTCAGGGGAGCATTTGCAACCGTCTGGACCATTTTTGAGTGAATTCCCAAAAGTCCCATTTTTGATGAAATTGTGACCCCAGGGCTTGGGGATTTTTTCAAAAAAATCTTTTTCTGCCGGTGAAGTTGTCGAGGTCTGATTTCTTGTCCTGTGATAAAAAGCCTTCTGTTTCGAAGGCCAAACCTCTCAGGGGAGCATTTGCAACCGTCTGGCACCACTTTTGAGTGAATTCCCAAAAGTCAGATTTTTGATGAAATTGTGACCCCGGGCCTTAGGGATTTAAAAAAAAAAAAAATTCTGCCGGTGAAGTTGTCGGGGGCTGATTTCTTGTCCTGTGATAAAAAGCCTTCTGTTTCGACCGCCAAACCTCTCAGGGGAGCATTTGCAACCGTCTGACACCATTTTTGAGTGAATTCCCAAAAGTGAGATTTTTGATGAAATTGTGACCCCGGGGCTTAGGGATTTTTTCAAAAAAAACTTTTTCAGCCGGTGAAGTTGTTGGGGGCTGATTTCTTGTCCTGTGATAAAAAGCCTTCTGTTTCGACCGCCAAACCTCTCAGGGGAGCATTTATAACCGTCTGGCACCATTTTTGAGTGAATTCCAAAAAGTCCCATTTTTGATGAAATTGTGACCCCGGGGCTTAGGGATTTTTTCAAAAAAATCTTTTTCTTCCGGTGAAGTTGTTGGGGGCTGATTTCTTGTCCTGTGATAAAAAGCCTTCTGTTTCGACCGCCAAACCTCTCAGGGGAGCATTTGCAACCGTCTGGACAATTTTTGAGTGAATTCCCAAAAGTGAGATTTTTGATGAAATTGTGACCCCGGGGCTTAGGGATTTTTTCTAAAAAATCTTTTTCTGCCGGAGAAGTTGTCGAGGGCTGATTTCTTGTCCTGTGATAAAAAGCCTTCTGTTTCGACCGCCACACCTCTCAGGGCAGCATTTGAAACTGTCTGGCACCATTTTTGAGTGAATTCCCAAAAGTCCCATTTTTGATGAAATTGTGACCCCGGGGCTTAGGGATTTTTTCAAAAAAAAACTTTTTCAGCCGATGAAGTTGTCGGGGGCTGATTTCTTGTCCTGTGATAAAAAGCCTTCTGTTTCGACCGCCAAACCTCCCAGGGGAGCATTTGCAACCGTCTGGCACCATTTTTGAGTGAATTCCCAAAAGTCAGATTTTTGATGAAATTGTGACCCCGGGGCTTAGGGATTTTTTCAAAAAAAGAATTTTCTGCCGGTGAAGTTGTCGGGGGCTGATTTCTTGTCATGTGATAAAAAGCCTTCTGTTTCGACCGCCAAACCTCTCAGGGGAGCATTTGCAACCGTCTGGCACCATTTTTGAGTGAATTCCCAAAAGTCCCATTTTTGATGAAATTGTGACCCCGGGGCTTAGGGATTTTTTCAAAAATATTTGTTTCAGCCGGTGAAGTTGTCGGGGGCTGATTTCTTGTCCTGTGATAAAAAGCCTTCTGTTTCGACCGCCAAACCTCTCAGGGGCGCATTTGCAACCGTCTAGCACCACTTTTGAGTAAATTCCCAAAAGTCCCATTTTTGATGAAATTGTGACCCCGGGGCTTAGGGATTTTTTCAAAAAAATCTTTTTCTGCCGGTGAAGTTGTTGGGGGCTGATTTCTTGTCCTGTGATAAAAAGCCTTCTGTTTCGAACGCCAAACCTCTCAGGGGAGCATTTGCAACGGTCTGGCAGCATTTTTGAGTGAATTCCCAAAAGTCCCATTTTTGATGAAATTGTGACCCCGGGGCTTAGGGATTTTTTCAAATATATTTGTTTCAGCTGGTGAAGTTGTCGGGGGCTGATTTCTTGTCCTGTGATAAAAAGCCTTCTATTTCGACCGCCAAACCTCTCAGGGGAGCATTTGCAACCGTCTGGCACCATTTTTGAGTGAATTCTCAAAAGTCAGATTTTTGATGAAATTGTGACCCCGGGGCTTAGGGATTTTTTCAAAAAAATTTGTTTCAGCCAGTGAAGTTGTTGGGGGCTGATTTCTTGTCCTATGATAAAAAGCCTTCTGTTTCGACCGCCAAACCTCTCAGGGGAGCATTTGCAACCGTCTGGACCATTTTTGAGTGAATTCCCAAAAGTCCCATTTTTGATGAAATTGTGACCCCGGGGCTTAGGGTTTTTTTTAAAAAAAAAATTCTGCCGGTGAAGTTGTCGAGGTCTGATTTCTTGTCCTGTGATAAAAAGCCTTCTGTTTCGAAGGTCAAACCTTTCAGGGGAGCATTTGCAACCGTCTGGCAACATTTTTGAGTGAATTCCCAAAAGTCAGATTTTTGATGAAATTGTGACCCCGGGGCTTAGGGATATTTTCAAAAAAAAAATTTCTGCCGGTGAAGTTGTCGGGGGCTGACTTCTTGTCCTGTGATAAAAAGCCTTCTGTTTCGACCGCCAAACCTCTGAGGGGAGCATTTGCAACCGTCTGGCACCATTTTTGAGTGGAATGCCAAAAGTCAGATTTTTGATGAAATTGTGACCCTGGGGCTTAGGGATTTTGTGAAAAAAAAAAATTTCAGCCGGTGAAGTTGTCGGGGGCTGATTTCTTGTCCTGTGATAAAAAGCCTTCTGTTTGGACCGTCAAACTTCTCAGGGGAGCATTTGCAACCGGCTGGCACCACTTTTGAGTGAATTTCCAAAAGTCAGATTTTTGATGAAATTGTGACCCCAGGGCTTAGGGATATTTTCAAACAAATCTTTTTCTGCCAGTGAAGATGTCGAGGGCTGATTTCCTGTCCTGTGATAAAAAGCCTTCTGTTTTGACCGCCAAACCTCTCAGGGGAGCATTTGCAACCGTCTGACACCATTTTTGAGTGAATTCCCAAAAGTCCCATTTTTGATGATATTGTGACCCCGGGCCTTGGGGATATTTTCAAAAAAATCTTTTTCTGCCGGTGAAGTTGTCGAGGTCTGATTTCTTCTCCTGTGATAAAAAGCCTTCTGTTTCGACTGCCAAACCTCTCAGGGGAGCATTTGGAACCGTCTGGCACCATTTTTGAGTGAATTCCCAAAAGTCCCATTTTTGATTAAACTGTTAAACCGGGGCTTAGGGGTTTTTTCAAAAAAATCTTTTTCTGCCGGTGAAGTTGTCGAGGGCTGATTTCTTGTCCTGTGATAAAAAGCCTTCTGTTTCGACCGCCAAACCTCTCAGGGGAGCATTTGCAACCATCTGGCACCACTTTTGAGTGAATTCCCAAAAGTCAGATTTTTGATGAAATTGTGACCCCGGGGCTTAGGGATTTTTTCAAAAAAATCTTTTTCTGCCGGTGAAGTTGTCGAGGGCTGATTTCTTGTCCTGTGATAAAAAGCCTTCTGTTTCGACCGCCAAACCTCTCAGGGTAGCATTTGCAACCGTCTAGCACCACTTTTGAGTAAATTCCCAAAAGTCCCATTTTTGATGAAATTGTGACCCCGGGGCTTAGGGATTTTTTCAAAAAAATCTTTTTCTGCCGGTGAAGTTGTCGAGGGCTGATTTCTTGTCCTGTGATAAAAAGCCTTCTGTTTCGACCGCCAAACCTCTCAGGGGAGCATTTGCAACCGTCTGGCACCACTTTTGAGTGAATTCCCAAAAGTCAGATTTTTGATGAAATTGTGACCCCGGGGCTTAGGGATTATTTCAAAAAAATCTTTATCTGCCGGTGAAGTTGTCGAGGTCTTATTTCTTGTCCTGTGATAAAAAGCCTTCTGTTTCGACTGCCAAACCTCTCAGGGGAGCATTTGCAACCGTCTGGCACCATTTTTGAGTGAATTCCCAAAAGTCCCATTTTTGATTAAACTGTTAAACCGGGGCTTAGGGATTTTTTCAAAAAAATCTTTTTCTGCCGGTGAAGTTGTCGAGGGCTGATTTCTTGTACTGTGATAAAAAGCCTTCTGTTTCGACCGCCAAACCTCTCAGGGGAGCATTTGCAACCGTCTGGCACCACTTTTGAGTAAATTACCAAAAGTCCCATTTTTGATGAAATTGTGACCCCGGGGCTTAGGGATTTTTTCAAAAAAAAATTTTCTGCCGGTGAAGTTGTTGAGGGCTGATTTCTTGTCCTGTAATAAAAAGCCTTCTGTTTCGACCGCCAAACCTCTCAGGGGAGCATTTGCAACCGTCTGGCACCATTTTTGAGTGAATTCCCAAAAGTCCCATTTTTGATGAAATTGTGACCCCGGGGCTTAGGGATTTTTTCAAAAAAAATCTTTTTCTGCCGGTGAAGTTGTCGAGGTCTGATTTCTTGTCCTGTGATAAAAAGCCTTCTGTTTCGAAGGTCAAACCTTTCAGGGGAGCATTTGCAACCGTCTGGCACCACTTTTGAGTGAATTCCCAAAAGTCCCATTTTTGATGATATTGTGACCCCGGGCCTTGGGGATATTTCCAAAGAAATCTTTTTCTGCCGGTGAAGTTGTCGAGGTCTGATTTCTTGTCCTGTCATAAAAAGCCTTCTGTTTCGACTGCCAAACCTCTCAGGGGAGCATTTGCAACCGTCTGGCACCACTTTTGAGTGAATTCCCAAAAGTCCCATTTTTGATTAAACTGTTAAACCGGGGCTTAGGGATTTTTTCAAAAAAATCTTTTTCTGCCGGTGAAGTTGTCGAGGGCTGATTTCTTGTCCTGTGATAAAAAGCCTTCTGTTTCGACCGCCAAACCTCTCAGGGGAGCATTTGCAACCGTCTGGCACCACTTTTGAGTGAATTCCCAAAAGTCAGATTTTTGATGAAATTGTGACCCCGGGGCTTAGGGATTTTTTCAAAAAAATCTTTTTCTGCCGGTGAAGTTGTCGAGGGCTGATTTCTTGTCCTGTGATAAAAAGCCTTCTGTTTCGACCGCCAAACCTCTCAGGGGAGCATTTGCAACCGTCTAGCACCACTTTTGAGTAAATTCCCAAAAATCCCATTTTTGATGACATTGTGACCCCGGCGCTGAGGGATTTTTTCAAAAAAATCTTTTTCTGCCGGTGAAGTTGTCGAGGGCTGATTTCTTGTCCTGTGATAAAAAGCCTTCTGTTTCGACCGCCAAACCTCTCAGGGGAGCATTTGCAACCGTCTGGCACCACTTTTGAGTGAATTCCCAAAAGTCCCATTTTTGATGAAATTGTGACCCCGGGGCTTAGGGATTTTTTCAAAAAAATCTTTTTCTGCCGGTGAAGTTGTCGAGGGCTGATTTCTTGTCCTGTGATAAAAAGCCTTCTGTTTCGACCGCCAAACCTCTCAGGGTAGCATTTGCAACCGTCTAGCACCACTTTTGAGTAAATTCCCAAAAGTCCCATTTTTGATGAAATTGTGACCCCGGGGCTTAGGGATTTTTTCAAAAAAATCTTTTTCTGCCGGTGAAGTTGTCGAGGGCTGATTTCTTGTCCTGTGATAAAAAGCCTTCTGTTTCGACCGCCAAACCTCTCAGGGGAGCATTTGCAACCGTCTGGCACCACTTTTGAGTGAATTCCCAAAAGTCAGATTTTTGATGAAATTGTGACCCCGGGGCTTAGGGATTATTTCAAAAAAATCTTTATCTGCCGGTGAAGTTGTCGAGGTCTTATTTCTTGTCCTGTGATAAAAAGCCTTCTGTTTCGACTGCCAAACCTCTCAGGGGAGCATTTGCAACCGTCTGGCACCATTTTTGAGTGAATTCCCAAAAGTCCCATTTTTGATTAAACTGTTAAACCGGGGCTTAGGGATTTTTTCAAAAAAATCTTTTTCTGCCGGTGAAGTTGTCGAGGGCTGATTTCTTGTACTGTGATAAAAAGCCTTCTGTTTCGACCGCCAAACCTCTCAGGGGAGCATTTGCAACCGTCTGGCACCACTTTTGAGTAAATTACCAAAAGTCCCATTTTTGATGAAATTGTGACCCCGGGGCTTAGGGATTTTTTCAAAAAAAAATTTTCTGCCGGTGAAGTTGTTGAGGGCTGATTTCTTGTCCTGTAATAAAAAGCCTTCTGTTTCGACCGCCAAACCTCTCAGGGGAGCATTTGCAACCGTCTGGCACCATTTTTGAGTGAATTCCCAAAAGTCCCATTTTTGATGAAATTGTGACCCCGGGGCTTAGGGATTTTTTCAAAAAAAATCTTTTTCTGCCGGTGAAGTTGTCGAGGTCTGATTTCTTGTCCTGTGATAAAAAGCCTTCTGTTTCGAAGGTCAAACCTTTCAGGGGAGCATTTGCAACCGTCTGGCACCACTTTTGAGTGAATTCCCAAAAGTCCCATTTTTGATGATATTGTGACCCCGGGCCTTGGGGATATTTCCAAAGAAATCTTTTTCTGCCGGTGAAGTTGTCGAGGTCTGATTTCTTGTCCTGTCATAAAAAGCCTTCTGTTTCGACTGCCAAACCTCTCAGGGGAGCATTTGCAACCGTCTGGCACCACTTTTGAGTGAATTCCCAAAAGTCCCATTTTTGATTAAACTGTTAAACCGGGGCTTAGGGATTTTTTCAAAAAAATCTTTTTCTGCCGGTGAAGTTGTCGAGGGCTGATTTCTTGTCCTGTGATAAAAAGCCTTCTGTTTCGACCGCCAAACCTCTCAGGGGAGCATTTGCAACCGTCTGGCACCACTTTTGAGTGAATTCCCAAAAGTCAGATTTTTGATGAAATTGTGACCCCGGGGCTTAGGGATTTTTTCAAAAAAATCTTTTTCTGCCGGTGAAGTTGTCGAGGGCTGATTTCTTGTCCTGTGATAAAAAGCCTTCTGTTTCGACCGCCAAACCTCTCAGGGGAGCATTTGCAACCGTCTAGCACCACTTTTGAGTAAATTCCCAAAAATCCCATTTTTGATGACATTGTGACCCCGGCGCTTAGGGATTTTTTCAAAAAAATCTTTTTCTGCCGGTGAAGTTGTCGAGGGCTGATTTCTTGTCCTGTGATAAAAAGCCTTCTGTTTCGACCGCCAAACCTCTCAGGGGAGCATTTGCAACCGTCTGGCACCACTTTTGAGTGAATTCCCAAAAGTCCCATTTTTGATGAAATTGTGACCCCGGGGCTTAGGGATTTTTTCAAAAAAATCTTTTTCTGCCGGTGAAGTTGTTGAGGGCTGATTTCTTGTCCTGTAATATAAAGCCTTCTGTTTCGACCGCCAAACCTCTCAGGGGAGCATTTGCAACCGTCTGGCACCATTTTTGAGTGAATTCCCAAAAGTCCCATTTTTGATTAAACTGTTAAACCTTGGCTTAGGGATTTTTTCAAAAAAATCTTTTTCTGCCGGTGAAGTTGTCGAGGGCTGATTTCTTGTCCTGTGATAAAAAGCCTTCTGTTTCGACCGCCAAACCTCTCAGGGGAGCATTTGCAACCGTCTGGCACCACTTTTGAGTGAATTCCCAAAAGTCAGATTTTTGATGAAATTGTGACCCCGGGGCTTAGGGATTTTTTCAAAAAAATCTTTTTCTGCCGGTGAAGTTGTCGAGGGCTGATTTCTTGTCCTGTGATAAAAAGCCTTCTGTTTCGACCGCCAAACCTCTCAGGGGAGCATTTGCAACCGTCTAGCACCACTTTTGAGTAAATTCCCAAAAATCCCATTTTTGATGACATTGTGACCCCGGGGCTTAGGGATTTTTTCAAAAAAATCTTTTTCTGCCGGTGAAGTTGTCGAGGGCTGATTTCTTGTCCTGTGATAAAAAGCCTTCTGTTTCGACCGCCAAACCTCTCAGGGGAGCATTTGCAACCGTCTGGCACCACTTTTGAGTGAATTCCCAAAAGTCCCATTTTTGATGAAATTGTGACCCCGGGGCTTAGGGATTTTTTCAAAAAAATCTTTTTCTGCCGGTGAAGTTGTTGAGGGCTGATTTCTTGTCCTGTAATATAAAGCCTTCTGTTTCGACCGCCAAACCTCTCAGGGGAGCATTTGCAACCGTCTGGCACCATTTTTGAGTGAATTCCCAAAAGTCCCATTTTTGATTAAACTGTTAAACCGGGGCTTAGGGATTTTTTCAAAAAAATCTTTTTCTGCCGGTGAAGTTGTCGAGGGCTGATTTCTTGTCCTGTGATAAAAAGCCTTCTGTTTCGACCGCCAAACCTCTCAGGGGAGCATTTGCAACCGTCTGGCACCACTTTTGAGTGAATTCCCAAAAGTCAGATTTTTGATGAAATTGTGACCCCGGGGCTTAGGGATTTTTTCAAAAAAATCTTTTTCTGCCGGTGAAGTTGTCGAGGGCTGATTTCTTGTCCTGTGATAAAAAGCCTTCTGTTTCGACCGCCAAACCTCTCAGGGGAGCATTTGCAACCGTCTAGCACCACTTTTGAGTAAATTCCCAAAAATCCCATTTTTGATGACATTGTGACCCCGGGGCTTAGGGATTTTTTCAAAAAAATCTTTTTTTGCCGGTGAAGTTGTCGAGGGCTGATTTCTTGTCCTGTGATAAAAAGCCTTCTGTTTCGACCGCCAAACCTCTCAGGGGAGCATTTGCAACCGTCTGGCACCACTTTTGAGTGAATTCCCAAAAGTCCCATTTTTGATGAAATTGTGACCCCGGGGCTTAGGGATTTTTTCAAAAAAATCTTTTTCTGCCGGTGAAGTTGTTGAGGGCTGATTTCTTGTCCTGTAATATAAAGCCTTCTGTTTCGACCGCCAAACCTCTCAGGGGAGCATTTGCAACCGTCTGGCACCATTTTTGAGTGAATTCCCAAAAGTCCCATTTTTGATGAAATTGTGACCCCGGGGCTTAGGGATTTTTTCAAAAAAATCTTTTTCTGCCGGTGAAGTTGTCGAGGGCTGATTTCTTGTCCTGTGATAAAAAGCCTTCTGTTTCGACCGCCAAACCTATCAGGGGAGCATTTGCAACCGTCTGGCACCACTTTTGAGTGAATTCCCAAAAGTCAGATTTTTGATGAAATTGTGACCCCGGGGCTTAGGGATTTTTTCAAAAAAAAATGTTTCAGCCGGTGAAGTTGTTGGGGCCTGATTTCTTGTCCTGTGATAAAAAGCCTTCTGTTTCAACCGCCGAACCTCTCAGGGGAGCATTTGCAACCGTCTGGCACCACTTTTGAGTGAATTCCCAAAAGTCCCATTTTTGATGAAATTGTGACCCCGGGGCTTAGGGATTTTTTCAAAAAAATCTTTTTCTGCCGGTGAAGTTGTTGAGGGCTGATTTCTTGTCCTGTGATAAAAAGCCTTCTGTTTTGACCGCCAAACCTCTCAGGGGAGCATTTGCAACCGTCTGGCACCATTTTTGAGTGAATTCCCAAAAGTCCCATTTTTGATGAAATTGTGACCCCGGGCCTTGGGAATTTTTACAAAAAAATCTTTTTCTGCCGGTGAAGTTGTCGAGGGCTGATTTCTTGTCCTGTGATAAAAAGCCTTCTGTTTTGACCGCCAAACCTCTCAGGGGAGCATTTGCAACCGTCTGACACCATTTTTGAGTGAATTCCCAAAAGTCCCATTTTTGATGATATTGTGACCCCGGGCCTTGGGGATATTTTCAAAAAAATCTTTTTCTGCCGGTGAAGTTGTCGAGGTCTGATTTCTTCTCCTGTGATAAAAAGCCTTCTGTTTCGACTGCCAAACCTCTCAGGGGAGCATTTGCAACCGTCTGGCACCATTTTTGAGTGAATTCCCAAAAGTCCCATTTTTGATTAAACTGTTAAACCGGGGCTTAGGGATTTTTTCAAAAAAATCTTTTTCTGCCGGTGAAGTTGTCGAGGGCTGATTTCTTGTCCTGTGATAAAAAGCCTTCTGTTTCGACCGCCAAACCTATCAGGGGAGCATTTGCAACCGTCTGGCACCACTTTTGAGTGAATTCCCAAAAGTCAGATTTTTGATGAAATTGTGACCCCGGGGCTTAGGGATTTTTTCAAAAAAATCTTTTTCTGCCGGTGAAGTTGTCGAGGGCTGATTTCTTGTCCTGTGATAAAAAGCCTTCTGTTTCGACCGCCAAACCTCTCAGGGCAGCATTTGCAACCGTCTAGCACCACTTTTGAGTAAATTCCCAAAAATCCCAATTTTGATGAAATTGTGACCCCGGGGCTTAGGGATTTTTTCAAAAAAATCTTTTTCTGCCGGTGAAGTTGTTGAGGGCTGATTTCTTGTCCTGTGATAAAAAGCCTTCTGTTTCGACCGCCAAACCTCTCAGGGGAGCATTTGCAACCGTCTGGCACCATTTTTGAGTGAATTCCCAAAAGTCCCATTTTTGATGAAATTGTGACCCCGGGGCTTAGGGATTTTTTCAAAAAAATCTTTTTCTGCCGGTGAAGTTGTCGAGGGCTGATTTCTTGTCCTGTGATAAAAAGCCTTCTGTTTCGACCGCCAAACCTCTCAGGGGAGCATTTGCAACCGTCTGGCACCA
This sequence comes from Podarcis melisellensis, assembly GCF_964234715.1. Taxonomy (NCBI): domain Eukaryota; kingdom Metazoa; phylum Chordata; class Lepidosauria; order Squamata; family Lacertidae; genus Podarcis; species Podarcis melisellensis. Next base: position 84,172,997 of record NC_138537.1, read on the forward strand.
CTTTTGAGTGAATTCCCAAAAGTCCCATTTTTGATGAAATTGTGACCCCGGGGCTTAGGGATTTTTTCAAAAAAAATTGTTTCAGCCGGTGAAGTTGTTGGGGCCTGATTTCTTGTCCTGTGATAAAAAGCCTTCTGTTTCAACCGCCAAACCTCTCAGGGGAGCATTTGCAACCGTCTGGCACCACTTTTGAGTGAATTCCCAAAAGTCAGATTTTTGATGAAATTGTGACCCCGGGGCTTAGGGATTTTTTCAAAAAAATCTTTTTCTGCCGGTGAAGTTGTCAGGGGCTGATTTCTTGTCCTGTGATAAAAAGCCTTCTGTTTCGACCGCCAAACCTCTCAGGGGAGCATTTGCAACCGTCTGGCACCACTTTTGAGTGAATTCCCAAAAGTCAGATTTTTGTTGAAATTGTGACCCCGGGGCTTAGGGATTTTTTCAAAAAAAATTGTTTCAGCCGGTGAAGTTGTTGGGGCCTGAGTTCTTGTCCTGTGATAAAAAGCCTTCTGTTTCGACCGCCAAACCTCTCAGCGGAGCATTTGCAACCGTCTGGCACCACTTTTGAGTGAATTCCCAAAAGTCCCATTTTTGATGAAATTGTCACCCCGGGGCTTAGGGATTTTTTCAAAAAAATCTTTTTCTGCCGGTGTAGTTGTCGAGGTCTGATTTCTTGTCCTGTGATAAAAAGCCTTCTGTTTTGACCGCCAAACCTCTCAGGGGAGCATTTGCAACCGTCTGGCACCATTTTTGAGTGAATTCCCAAAAGTCCCATTTTTGATGAAATTGTGACCCCGGGCCTTGGGGATTTTTTCAAAAAAATCTTTTTCTGCCGGTGAAGTTGTCGAGGGCTGATTTCTTGTCCTGTGATAAAAAGCCTTCTGTTTCGACCGCCAAACCTCTCAGGGGAACATTTGCAACCGTCTGGCACCACTTTTGAGTGAATTCCCAAAAGTCAGATTTTTGATGAAATTGTTAAACCGGGGCTTAGGGATTTTTTCAAAAAAATCTTTTTCTGCCGGTGAAGTTGTCGAGGGCTGATTTCTTGTCCTGTGATAAAAAGCCTTCTGTTTCGACCGCCAAACCTCTCAGGGGAGCATTTGCAACCGTCTGGCACCACTTTTGAGTGAATTCCCAAAAGTCAGATTTTTGATGAAATTGTGACCCCGGGGCTTAGGGATTTTTTCAAAAAAAAAATTTCTGCCGGTGAAGTTGCTGAGGGCTGATTTCTTGTCCTGTAATAAAAAGCCTTCTGTTTCGACCGCCAAACCTCTCAGGGGAGCATTTGCAACCGTCTGGCACCATTTTTGAGTGAATTCCCAAAAGTCCCATTTTTGATGAAATTGTGACCCCGGGGCTTAGGGATTTTTTCAAAAAAATCTTTTTCTGCCGGTGAAGTTGTCGAGGGCTGATTTCTTGTCCTGTGATAAAAAGCCTTCTGTTTCGACCGCCAAACCTCTCAGGGGAGCATTTGCAACCGTCTGGCACCACTTTTGAGTGAATTCCCAAAAGTCCCATTTTTGATGATATTGTGACCCCGGGCCTTGGGGATATTTCAAAAGAAATCTTTTTCTGCCGGTGAAGTTGTCGAGGTCTGATTTCTTGTCCTGTCATAAAAAGCCTTCTGTTTCGACTGCCAAACCTCTCAGGGGAGCATTTGCAACCGTCTGGCACCATTTTTGAGTGAATTCCCAAAAGTCCCATTTTTGATTAAACTGTTAAACCGGGGCTTAGGGATTTTTTCAAAAAAATCTTTTTCTGCCGGTGAAGTTGTCGAGGGCTGATTTCTTGTCCTGTGATAAAAAGCCTTCTGTTTCGACCGCCAAACCTCTCAGGGGAGCATTTGCAACCGTCTGGCACCACTTTTGAGTGAATTCCCAAAAGTCAGATTTTTGATGAAATTGTGACCCCGGGGCTTAGGGATTTTTTCAAAAAAATCTTTTTCTGCCGGTGAAGTTGTCGAGGGCTGATTTCTTGTCCTGTGATAAAAAGCCTTCTGTTTCGACCGCCAAACCTCTCAGGGAAGCATTTGCAACCGTCTGACACCATTTTTGAGTGAATTCCCAAAAGTCCCATTTTTGATGATATTGAGACCCCGGGCCTTGGGGATTTTTTCAAAAAAAATCTTTTTCTGCCGGTGAAGTTTTCGAGGTCTGATTTCTTGTCCTGTGATAAAAAGCCTTCTGTTTCGACTGCCAAACCTCTCAGGGGAGCATTTGCAACCGTCTGGCACCATTTTTGAGTGAATTCCCAAAAGTCCCATTTTTGATTAAACTGTTAAACCGGGGTTTAGGGATTTTTTCAAAAAAATCTTTTTCTGCCGGTGAAGTTGTCGAGGGCTGATTTCTTGTCCTGTGATAAAAAGCCTTCTGTTTCGACCGCCAAACCTCTCAGGGGAGCATTTGCAACCGTCTGGCACCATTTTTGAGTGAATTCCCAAAAGTCAGATTTTTGATGAAATTGTGACCCCGGGGCTTAGGGATTATTTCAAAAAAATCTTTATCTGCCGGTGAAGTTGTCGAGGGCTGATTTCTTGTCCTGTGATAAAAAGCCTTCTGTTTCGACCGCCAAACCTCTCAGGGGAGCATTTGCAACCGTCTGGCACCACTTTTGAGTGAATTCCCAAAAGTCCCATTTTTGATGATATTGTGACCCCGGGCCTTGGGGATATTTCCAAAGAAATCTTTTTCTGCCGGTGAAGTTGTCGAGGTCTGATTTCTTGTCCTGTCATAAAAAGCCTTCTGTTTCGACTGCCAAACCTCTCAGGGGAGCATTTGCAACCGTCTGGCACCATTTTTGAGTGAATTCCCAAAAGTCCCATTTTTGATTAAACTGTTAAACCGGGGCTTAGGGATTTTTTCAAAAAAATCTTTTTCTGCCGGTGAAGTTGTCGAGGGCTGATTTCTTGTCCTGTGATAAAAAGCCTTCTGTTTCGACCGCCAAACCTCTCAGGGGAGCATTTGCAACCGTCTGGCACCACTTTTGAGTGAATTCCCAAAAGTCAGATTTTTGATGACATTGTGACCCCGGGGCTTAGGGATTTTTTCAAAAAAATCTTTTTCTGCCGGTGAAGTTGTCGAGGGCTGATTTCTTGTCCTGTGATAAAAAGCCTTCTGTTTCGACCGCCAAACCTATCAGGGGAGCATTTGCAACCGTCTGGCACCACTTTTGAGTGAATTCCCAAAAGTCAGATTTTTGATGAAATTGTGACCCCGGGGCTTAGGGATTTTTTCAAAAAAAATTGTTTCAGCCGGTGAAGTTGTTGGGGCCTGATTTCTTGTCCTGTGATAAAAAGCCTTCTGTTTCGACCGCCAAACCTCTCAGGGGAGCATTTGCAACCGTCTAGCACCACTTTTGAGTAAATTCCCAAAAGTCCCATTTTTGATGAAATTGTGACCCCGGGGCTTAGGGATTTTTTCAAAAAAAAAATTTCTGCCGGTGAAGTTGTTGAGGGCTGATTTCTTGTCCTGTAATAAAAAGCCTTCTGTTTCGACCGCCAAACCTCTCAGGGGAGCATTTGCAACCGTCTGGCACCATTTTTGAGTGAATTCCCAAAAGTCCCATTTTTGATGAAATTGTGACCCCGGGGCTTAGGGATTTTTTCAAAAAAATCTTTATCTGCCGGTGAAGTTGTCGAGGGCTGATTTCTTGTCCTGTGATAAAAAGCCTTCTGTTTCGACCGCCAAACCTCTCAGGGGAGCATTTGCAACCGTCTGGCACCACTTTTGAGTGAATTCCCAAAAGTCCCATTTTTGATTAAACTGTTAAACCGGGGCTTAGGGATTTTTTCAAAAAAATCTTTTTCTGCCGGTGAAGTTGTCGAGGGCTGATTTCTTGTCCTGTGATAAAAAGCCTTCTGTTTCGACCGCCAAACCTCTCAGGGGAGCATTTGCAACCGTCTGGCACCACTTTTGAGTGAATTCCCAAAAGTCAGATTTTTGATGAAATTGTGACCCCGGGCCTTGGGGATTTTTTCAAAAAAATCTTTTTCTGCCGGTGAAGTTGTCGAGGGCTGATTTCTTGTCCTGTGATAAAAAGCCTTCTGTTTCGACCGCCAAACCTCTCAGGGGAGCATTTGCAACTGTCTGGCACCATTTTTGAGTGAATTCCCAAAAGTCCCATTTTTGATGAAATTGTGACCCCGGGCCTTGGGGATTTTTTCAAAAAAATCTTTTTCTGCCGGTGTAGTTGTCGAGGTCTGATTTCTTGTCCTGTGATAAAAAGCCTTCTGTTTCGACCGCCAAACCTCTCAGGGGAGCATTTGCAACCGTCTGGCACCACTTTTGAGTGAATTCCCAAAAGTCCCATTTTTGATGAAATTGTCACCCCGGGGCTTAGGGATTTTTTTAAAAAAATCTTTTTCTGCCGGTGAAGTTGTTGAGGGCTGATTTCTTGTCCTGTAATAAAAAGCCTTCTGTTTCGACCGCCAAACGTCACAGGGGAGCATTTGCAACCTTCTGGCACCATTTTTGAGTGAATTCCCAAAAGTCCCATTTTTGATGAAATTGTGACCCTGGGCCTTGGGGATTTTTTCAAAAAAAACTTTTTCTGCCGGTGAAGTTGTCAAGGGCTGATTTCTTGTCCTGTGATAAAAAGCCTTCTGTTTCGACCGCCAAACATCTCAGGGGAGCATTTGCAACCGTCTGACACCATTTTTGAGTGAATTTCCAAAAGTCAGATTTTTGATGAAATTGTGACCCCAGGGCTTAGGGATATTTTCAAAAAAAATCTTTTTCTGCCAGTGAAGATGTCGAGGGCAGATTTCCTGTCCTGTGATAAAAAGCCTTCTGTTTCGACTGCCAAACCTCTCAGGGGAGCATTTGCAACCGTCTGGCACCATTTTTGAGTGAAATCCCAAAAGTCCCATTTTTGATGAAATTGTGACCCCGGGGCTTAGGGATTTTTTCAAAAAAATCTTTTTCTGCCGGTGAAGTTGTCGAGGGCTGATTTCTTGTCCTGTGATAAAAAGCCTTCTGTTTCGACCAACAAACCTCTCAGGGGAGCATTTGCAACCGTCTGGCACCACTTTTGAGTGAATTCCCAAAAGTCAGATTTTTGTTGAAATTGTGACCCCGGGGCTTAGGGATTTTTTCAAAAAAATCTTTTTCTGCCGGTGAAGTTGTTGAGGGCTGATTTCTTGTCCTGTGATAAAAAGCCTTCTGTTTTGACCGCCAAACCTATCAGGGGAGCATTTGCAACCGTCTGGCACCATTTTTGAGTGAATTCCGAAAAGTCCCATTTTTGATGAAATTGTGACCCCGGGCCTTGGGGATTTTTTCAAAAAAATCTTTTTCTGCCGGTGAAGTTGTCGAGGTCTGATTTCTTGTCCTGTGATAAAAAGCCTTCTGTCTCGACTGCCAAACCTCTCAGGGGAGCATTTGCAACCGTCTGGCATCATTTTTGAGTGAATTCCCAAAAGTCCCATTTTTGATTAAACTGTTAAACCGGGCCTTGGGGATTTTTTCAAAAAAATCTTTTTCTGCCGGTGATGTTGTTGAGGGCTGATTTCTTGTCCTGTGATAAAAAGCCTTCTGTTTTGACCGCCAAACCTATCAGGGGAGCATTTGCAACCGCCTGGCACCATTTTTGAGTGAATTCCGAAAAGTCCCATTTTTGATGAAATTGTGACCCCGGGCCTTGGGGATTTTTTCAAAAAAATCTTTTTCTGCCGGTGAAGTTGTCGAGGTCTGATTTCTTGTCCTGTGATAAAAAGCCTTCTGTTTCGACTGCCAAACCTCTCAGGGGAGCATTTGCAACCGTCTGGCATCATTTTTGAGTGAATTCCCAAAAGTCCCATTTTTGATTAAACTGTTAAACCGGGGCTTAGGGATTTTTTCAAAAAAATCTTTTTCTGCCGGTGAAGTTGTCGAGGGCTGATTTCTTGTCCTGTGATAAAAAGCATTCTGTTTCGACCGCCAAACCTCTCAGGGGAGCATTTGCAACCGTCTGGCACCACTTTTGAGTGAATTCCCAAAAGTCCCATTTTTGATGATATTGTGACCCCGGGCCTTGGGGATTTTTTCAAAAAAATCTTTTTCTGCCGGTGAAGTTGTTGAGGGCTGATTTCTTGTCCTGTAATAAAAAGCCTTCTGTTTCGACCGCCAAACCTCTCAGGGGAGCATTTGCAACCGTCTGGCACCATTTTTGAGTGAATTCCCAAAAGTCCCATTTTTGATGAAATGTGACCCCGGGGCTTAGGGATTTTTTCAAAAAAATCTTTTTCTGCCGGTGAAGTTGTCGAGGGCTGATTTCTTGTCCTGTGATAAAAAGCCTTCTGTTTCGACCGCCAAACCTCTCAGGGGAGCATTTGCAACCGTCTGGCACCACTTTTGAGTGAATTCCCAAAAGTCAGATTTTTGATGAAATTGTGACCCCGGGGCTTAGGGATTTTTTCAAAAAAATCTTTTTCTGCCGGTGAAGTTGTCGAGGGCTGATTTCTTGTCCTGTGATAAAAATCCTTCTGTTTCGACTGCCAAACCTCTCAGGGGAGCATTTGCAACCGTCTAGCACCACTTTTGAGTAAATTCCCAAAAGTCCCATTTTTGATGAAATTGTGACCCCGGGGCTTAGGGATTTTTTCACAAAAATCTTTTTCTGCCGGTGAAGTTGTCGAGGGCTGATTTCTTCTCCTGTGATAAAAAGCCTTCTGTTTCGACCGCCAAACCTCTCAGGGGAGCATTTGCAACCGTCTGGCACCACTTTTGAGTGAATTCCCAAAAGTCCCATTTTTGATGAAATTGTGACCCCGGGGCTTAGGGATTTTTTCAAAAAAATCTTTTTCTGCCGGTGAAGTTGTCGAGGGCTGATTTCTTGTCCTGTGATAAAAAGCCTTCTGTTTCAACCGCCAAACCTCTCAGGGGAGCATTTGCAACCGTCTGGCACCACTTTTGAGTGAATTCCCAAAAGTCAGATTTTTGATGAAATTGTGACCCCGGGGCTTAGGGATTTTTTTCAAAAAAATCTTTTTCTGCCGGTGAAGTTGTTGAGGGCTGATTTCTTGTCCTGTGATAAAAAGCCTTCTGTTTTGACCGCCAAACCTCTCAGGGGAGCATTTGCAACCGTCTGGCACCATTTTTGAGTGAATTCCCAAAAGTCCCATTTTTGATCAAATTGTGACCCCGGGCCTTGGGGATTTTTTCAAAAAAATCTTTTTCTGCCGGTGAAGTTGTCGAGGGCTGATTTCTTGTCCTGTGATAAAAAGCCTTCTGTTTCGACTGCCAAACCTCTCAGGGGAGCATTTGCAACCGTCTGGCATCATTTTTGAGTGAATTCCCAAAAGTCCCATTTTTGATTAAACTGTTAAACCGGGGCTTAGGGATTTTTTCAAAAAAATCTTTTTCTGCCGGTGAAGTTGTCGAGGGCTGATTTCTTGTCCTGTGATAAAAAGCATTCTGTTTCGACCGCCAAACCTCTCAGGGGAGCATTTGCAACCGTCTGGCACCACTTTTGAGTGAATTCCCAAAAGTCAGATTTTTGATGAAATTGTGACCCCGGGGCTTAGGGATTTTTTTCAAAAAAATCTTTTTCTGCCGGTGAAGTTGTTGAGGGCTGATTTCTTGTCCTGTGATAAAAAGCCTTCTGTTTTGACCGCCAAACCTCTCAGGGGAGCATTTGCAACCGTCTGGCACCATTTTTGAGTGAATTCCCAAAAGTCCCATTTTTGATTAAATTGTGACCCCGGGCCTTGGGGATTTTTTCAAAAAAATCTTTTTCTGCCGGTGAAGTTGTCGAGGGCTGATTTCTTGTCCTGTGATAAAAAGCCTTCTGTTTTGACCGCCAAACCTCTCAGGGGAGCATTTGCAACCGTCTGACACCATTTTTGAGTGAATTCCCAAAAGTCCCATTTTTGATGATATTGTGACCCCGGGCCTTGGGGATTTTTTCAAAAAAATCTTTTTCTGCCGGTGAAGTTATCGAGGTCTGATTTCTTGTCCTGTGATAAAAAGCCTTCTGTTTCGACTGCCAAACCTCTCAGGGGAGCATTTGCAACCGTCTGGCATCATTTTTGAGTGAATTCCCAAAAGTCCCATTTTTGATTAAACTGTTAAACCGGGGCTTAGGGATTTTTTCAAAAAAATCTTTTTCTGCCGGTGAAGTTGTCGAGGGCTGATTTCTTGTCCTGTGATAAAAAGCATTCTGTTTCGACCGCCAAACCTCTCAGGGGAGCATTTGCAACCGTCTGGCACCACTTTTGAGTGAATTCCCAAAAGTCCCATTTTTGATGAAATTGTGACCCCGGGGCTTAGGGATTTTTTCAAAAAAATCTTTTTCTGCCGGTGAAGTTGTTGAGGGCTGATTTCTTGTCCTGTGATAAAAAGCCTTCTGTTTCGACTGCCAAACCTCTCAGGGGAGCATTTGCAACCGTCTAGCACCACTTTTGAGTAAATTCCCAAAAGTCCCATTTTTGATGAAATTGTGACCCCGGGGCTTAGGGATTTTTTCAAAAAAATCTTTTTCTGCCGGTGAAGTTGTCGAGGGCTGATTTCTTGTCCTGTGATAAAAAGCCTTCTGTTTCGACCGCCAAACCTCTCAGGGGAGCATTTGCAACCGTCTGGCACCACTTTTGAGTGAATTCCCAAAAGTCCCATTTTTGATGAAATTGTGACCCCGGGGCTTAGGGATTTTTTCAAAAAAATCTTTTTCTGCCGGTGAAGTTGTTGAGGGCTGATTTCTTGTCCTGTAATAAAAAGCCTTCTGTTTCGACCGCCAAACCTCTCAGGGGAGCATTTGCAACCGTCTGGCACCATTTTTGAGTGAATTCCCAAAAGTCCCATTTTTGATGAAATGTGACCCCGGGGCTTAGGGATTTTTTCAAAAAAATCTTTTTCTGCCGGTGAAGTTGTCGAGGGCTGATTTCTTGTCCTGTGATAAAAAGCCTTCTGTTTCGACCGCCAAACCTCTCAGGGGAGCATTTGCAACCGTCTGGCACCACTTTTGAGTGAATTCCCAAAAGTCAGATTTTTGATGAAATTGTGACCCCGGGGCTTAGGGATTTTTTCAAAAAAATCTTTTTCTGCCGGTGAAGTTGTCGAGGGCTGATTTCTTGTCCTGTGATAAAAATCCTTCTGTTTCGACTGCCAAACCTCTCAGGGGAGCATTTGCAACCGTCTAGCACCACTTTTGAGTAAATTCCCAAAAGTCCCATTTTTGATGAAATTGTGACCCCGGGGCTTAGGGATTTTTTCACAAAAATCTTTTTCTGCCGGTGAAGTTGTCGAGGGCTGATTTCTTCTCCTGTGATAAAAAGCCTTCTGTTTCGACCGCCAAACCTCTCAGGGGAGCATTTGCAACCGTCTGGCACCACTTTTGAGTGAATTCCCAAAAGTCCCATTTTTGATGAAATTGTGACCCCGGGCCTTGGGGATTTTTTCAAAAAAATCTTTTTCTGCCGGTGAAGTTGTCGAGGGCTGATTTCTTGTCCTGTGATAAAAAGCCTTCTGTTTCGACCGCCAAACCTCTCAGGGGAGCATTTGCAACCGTCTGGCACCATTTTTGAGTGAATTCCCAAAAGTCAGATTTTTGATGAAATTGTGACCCCGGGGCTTAGGGATTTTTTCAAAAAAATCTTTATCTGCCGGTGAAGTTGTCGAGGGCTGATTTCTTGTCCTGTGATAAAAAGCCTTCTGTTTCGACCGCCAAACCTCTCAGGGGAGCATTTGCAACCGTCTGGCACCACTTTTGAGTGAATTCCCAAAAGTCCCATTTTTGATGATATTGTGACCCCGGGCCTTGGGGATATTTCCAAAGAAATCTTTTTCTGCCGGTGAAGTTGTCGAGGTCTGATTTCTTGTCCTGTCATAAAAAGCCTTCTGTTTCGACTGCCAAACCTCTCAGGGGAGCATTTGCAACCGTCTGGCACCATTTTTGAGTGAATTCCCAAAAGTCCCATTTTTGATTAAACTGTTAAACCGGGGCTTAGGGATTTTTTCAAAAAAATCTTTTTCTGCCGGTGAAGTTGTCGAGGGCTGATTTCTTGTCCTGTGATAAAAAGCCTTCTGTTTCGACCGCCAAACCTCTCAGGGGAGCATTTGCAACCGTCTGGCACCACTTTTGAGTGAATTCCCAAAAGTCAGATTTTTGATGAAATTGTGACCCCGGGGCTTAGGGATTTTTTCACAAAAATCTTTTTCTGCCGGTGAAGTTGTCGAGGGCTGATTTCTTGTCCTGTGATAAAAAGCCTTCTGTTTCGACCGCCAAACCTCTCAGGGGAGCATTTGCAACCGTCTAGCACCACTTTTGAGTAAATTCCCAAAAATCCCATTTTTGATGACATTGTGACCCCGGGGCTTAGGGATTTTTTCAAAAAAATCTTTTTCTGCCGGTGAAGTTGTCGAGGGCTGATTTCTTGTCCTGTAATAAAAAGCCTTCTGTTTCGACCGCCAAACCTCTCAGGGGAGCATTTGCAACCGTCTGGCACCATTTTTGAGTGAATTCCCAAAAGTCCCATTTTTGATGAAATTGTGACCCCGGGGCTTAGGGATTTTTTCAAAAAAATCTTTTTCTGCCGGTGAAGTTGTCGAGGGCTGATTTCTTGTCCTGTGATAAAAAGCCTTCTGTTTCGACCGCCAAACCTCTCAGGGGAGCATTTGCAACCGTCTGGCACCACTTTTGAGTGAATTCCCAAAAGTCCCATTTTTGATGATATTGTGACCCCGGGCCTTGGGGATATTTCCAAAGAAATCTTTTTCTGCCGGTGAAGTTGTCGAGGTCTGATTTCTTGTCCTGTCATAAAAAGCCTTCTGTTTCGACTGCCAAACCTCTCAGGGGAGCATTTGCAACCGTCTGGCACCATTTTTGAGTGAATTCCCAAAAGTCCCATTTTTGATTAAACTGTTAAACCGGGGCTTAGGGATTTTTTCAAAAAAATCTTTTTCTGCCGGTGAAGTTGTCGAGGGCTGATTTCTTGTCCTGTGATAAAAAGCCTTCTGTTTCGACCGCCAAACCTCTCAGGGGAGCATTTGCAACCGTCTGGCACCACTTTTGAGTGAATTCCCAAAAGTCCCATTTTTGATGAAATTGTGACCCCGGGGCTTAGGGATTTTTTCAAAAAAATCTTTTTCTGCCGGTGAAGTTGTCGAGGGCTGATTTCTTGTCCTGTGATAAAAAGCCTTCTGTTTCGACCGCCAAACCTCTCAGGGGAGCATTTGCAACCGTCTAGCACCACTTTTGAGTAAATTCCCAAAAATCCCATTTTTGATGACATTGTGACCCCGGGGCTTAGGGATTTTTTCAAAAAAATCTTTTTCTGCCGGTGAAGTTGTCGAGGGCTGATTTCTTGTCCTGTGATAAAAAGGCTTCTGTTTCGACCGCCAAACCTCTCAGGGGAGCATTTGCAACCGTCTGGCACCACTTTTGAGTGAATTCCCAAAAGTCCCATTTTTGATTAAACTGTTAAACCGGGGCTTAGGGATTTTTTCAAAAAAATCATTTTCTGCCGGTGAAGTTGTCGAGGGCTGATTTCTTGTCCTGTGATAAAAAGCCTTCTGTTTCGACCGCCAAACCTATCAGGGGAGCATTTGCAACCGTCTGGCACCACTTTTGAGTGAATTCCCAAAAGTCAGATTTTTGATGAAATTGTGACCCCGGGGCTTAGGGATTTTTTCAAAAAAAATTGTTTCAGCCGGTGAAGTTGTTGGGGCCTGATTTCTTGTCCTGTGATAAAAAGCCTTCTGTTTCAACCGCCGAACCTCTCAGGGGAGCATTTGCAACCGTCTGGCACCACTTTTGAGTGAATTCCCAAAAGTCCCATTTTTGATGAAATTGTGACCCCGGGGCTTAGGGATTTTTTCAAAAAAATCTTTTTCTGCCGGTGAAGTTGTCGAGGGCTGATTTCTTGTCCTGTGATAAAAAGCCTTCTGTTTCGACCGCCAAACCTCTCAGGGGAGCATTTGCAACCGTCTGGCACCACTTTTGAGTGAATTCCCAAAAGTCCCATTTTTGATGATATTGTGACCCCGGGCCTTCGGGATATTTCCAAAGAAATCTTTTTCTGCCGGTGAAGTTGTCGAGGTCTGATTTCTTGTCCTGTCATAAAAAGCCTTCTGTTTCGAATGCCAAACCTCTCAGGGGAGCATTTGCAACCGTCTGGCACCATTTTTGAGTGAATTCCCAAAAGTCCCATTTTTGATTAAACTGTTAAACCGGGGCTTAGGGATTTTTTCAAAAAAATCTTTTTCTGCCGGTGAAGTTGTCGAGGGCTGATTTCTTGTCCTGTGATAAAAAGCCTTCTGTTTCGACCGCCAAACCTCTCAGGGGAGCATTTGCAACCGTCTGGCACCACTTTTGAGTGAATTCCCAAAAGTCCCATTTTTGATGAAATTGTGACCCCGGGGCTTAGGGATTTTTTCAAAAAAAATTGTTTCAGCCGGTGAAGTTGTTGGGGCCTGATTTCTTGTCCTGTGATAAAAAGCCTTCTGTTTCAACCGCCGAACCTCTCAGGGGAGCATTTGCAACCGTCTGGCACCATTTTTGAGTGAATTCCCAAAAGTCCCATTTTTGATGAAATTGTGACCCCGGGGCTTAAGGATTTTTTCAAAAAAATCTTTTTCTGCCGGTGAAGTTGTCGAGGGCTGATTTCTTGTCCTGTAATAAAAAGCCTTCTGTTTCGACTGCCAAACCTCTCAGGGGAGCATTTGCAACCGTCTGGCACCATTTTTGAGTGAATTCCCAAAAGTCCCATTTTTGATTAAACTGTTAAACCGGGGCTTAGGGATTTTTTCAAAAAAATCTTTTTCTGCCGGTGAAGTTGTCGAGGGCTGATTTCTTGTCCTGTGATAAAAAGCCTTCTGTTTCGACCGCCAAACCTCTCAGGGGAGCATTTGCAACCGTCTGGCACCACTTTTGAGTGAATTCCCAAAAGTCAGATTTTTGATGAAATTGTGACCCCGGGGCTTAGGGATTTTTTCACAAAAATCTTTTTCTGCCGGTGAAGTTGTCGAGGGCTGATTTCTTGTCCTGTGATAAAAAGCCTTCTGTTTCGACCGCCAAACCTCTCAGGGGAGCATTTGCAACCGTCTAGCACCACTTTTGAGTAAATTCCCAAAAATCCCATTTTTGATGACATTGTGACCCCGGGGCTTAGGGATTTTTTCAAAAAAATCTTTTTCTGCCGGTGAAGTTGTCGAGGGCTGATTTCTTGTCCTGTAATAAAAAGCCTTCTGTTTCGACCGCCAAACCTCTCAGGGGAGCATTTGCAACCGTCTGGCACCATTTTTGAGTGAATTCCCAAAAGTCCCATTTTTGATGAAATTGTGACCCCGGGGCTTAGGGATTTTTTCAAAAAAATCTTTTTCTGCCGGTGAAGTTGTCGAGGGCTGATTTCTTGTCCTGTGATAAAAAGCCTTCTGTTTCGACCGCCAAACCTCTCAGGGGAGCATTTGCAACCGTCTGGCACCACTTTTGAGTGAATTCCCAAAAGTCCCATTTTTGATGATATTGTGACCCCGGGCCTTGGGGATATTTCCAAAGAAATCTTTTTCTGCCGGTGAAGTTGTCGAGGTCTGATTTCTTGTCCTGTCATAAAAAGCCTTCTGTTTCGACTGCCAAACCTCTCAGGGGAGCATTTGCAACCGTCTGGCACCATTTTTGAGTGAATTCCCAAAAGTCCCATTTTTGATTAAACTGTTAAACCGGGGCTTAGGGATTTTTTCAAAAAAATCTTTTTCTGCCGGTGAAGTTGTCGAGGGCTGATTTCTTGTCCTGTGATAAAAAGCCTTCTGTTTCGACCGCCAAACCTCTCAGGGGAGCATTTGCAACCGTCTGGCACCACTTTTGAGTGAATTCCCAAAAGTCCCATTTTTGATGAAATTGTGACCCCGGGGCTTAGGGATTTTTTCAAAAAAATCTTTTTCTGCCGGTGAAGTTGTCGAGGGCTGATTTCTTGTCCTGTGATAAAAAGCCTTCTGTTTCGACCGCCAAACCTCTCAGGGGAGCATTTGCAACCGTCTAGCACCACTTTTGAGTAAATTCCCAAAAATCCCATTTTTGATGACATTGTGACCCCGGGGCTTAGGGATTTTTTCAAAAAAATCTTTTTCTGCCGGTGAAGTTGTCGAGGGCTGATTTCTTGTCCTGTGATAAAAAGGCTTCTGTTTCGACCGCCAAACCTCTCAGGGGAGCATTTGCAACCGTCTGGCACCACTTTTGAGTGAATTCCCAAAAGTCCCATTTTTGATGAAATTGTGACCCCGGGGCTTAGGGATTTTTTCAAAAAAATCTTTTTCTGCCGGTGAAGTTGTCGAGGGCTGATTTCTTGTCCTGTGATAAAAAGCCTTCTGTTTCGACCGCCAAACCTATCAGGGGAGCATTTGCAACCGTCTGGCACCACTTTTGAGTGAATTCCCAAAAGTCAGATTTTTGATGAAATTGTGACCCCGGGGCTTAGGGATTTTTTCAAAAAAAATTGTTTCAGCCGGTGAAGTTGTTGGGGCCTGATTTCTTGTCCTGTGATAAAAAGCCTTCTGTTTCAACCGCCGAACCTCTCAGGGGAGCATTTGCAACCGTCTGGCACCACTTTTGAGTGAATTCCCAAAAGTCCCATTTTTGATGAAATTGTGACCCCGGGGCTTAGGGATTTTTTCAAAAAAATCTTTTTCTGCCGGTGAAGTTGTCGAGGGCTGATTTCTTGTCCTGTGATAAAAAGCCTTCTGTTTCGACCGCCAAACCTCTCAGGGGAGCATTTGCAACCGTCTGGCACCACTTTTGAGTGAATTCCCAAAAGTCCCATTTTTGATGATATTGTGACCCCGGGCCTTCGGGATATTTCCAAAGAAATCTTTTTCTGCCGGTGAAATTGTCGAGGTCTGATTTCTTCTCCTGTCATAAAAAGCCTTCTGTTTCGAATGCCAAACCTCTCAGGGGAGCATTTGCAACCGTCTGGCACCATTTTTGAGTGAATTCCCAAAAGTCCCATTTTTGATTAAACTGTTAAACCGGGGCTTAGGGATTTTTTCAAAAAAATCTTTTTCTGCCGGTGAAGTTGTCGAGGGCTGATTTCTTGTCCTGTGATAAAAAGCCTTCTGTTTCGACCGCCAAACCTCTCAGGGGAGCATTTGCAACCGTCTGGCACCACTTTTGAGTGAATTCCCAAAAGTCCCATTTTTGATGAAATTGTGACCCCGGGGCTTAGGGATTTTTTCAAAAAAAATTGTTTCAGCCGGTGAAGTTGTTGGGGCCTGATTTCTTGTCCTGTGATAAAAAGCCTTCTGTTTCAACCGCCGAACCTCTCAGGGGAGCATTTGCAACCGTCTGGCACCATTTTTGAGTGAATTCCCAAAAGTCCCATTTTTGATGAAATTGTGACCCCGGGGCTTAAGGATTTTTTCAAAAAAATCTTTTTCTGCCGGTGAAGTTGTCGAGGGCTGATTTCTTGTCCTGTAATAAAAAGCCTTCTGTTTCGACCGCCAAACCTCTCAGGGGAGCATTTGCAACCGTCTGGCACCATTTTTGAGTGAATTCCCAAAAGTCCCATTTTTGATGAAATTGTGACCCCGGGGCTTAGGGATTTTTTCAAAAAAAATTGTTTCAGCCGGTGAAGTTGTTGGGGCCTGATTTCTTGTCCTGTGATAAAAAGCCTTCTGTTTCAACCGCCAAACCTCTCAGGGGAGCATTTGCAACCGTCTGGCACCATTTTTGAGTGAATTCCCAAAAGTCCCATTTTTGATGAAATTGTGACCCCGGGGCTTAGGGATTTTTTCAAAAAAATCTTTTTCTGCCGGTGAAGTTGTCGAGGTCTGATTTCTTGTCCTGTGATAAAAAGCCTTCTGTTTCGACCGCCAAACCTATCAGGGGAGCATTTGCAACCGTCTGGCACCACTTTTGAGTGAATTCCCAAAAGTCAGATTTTTGATGAAATTGTGACCCCGGGGCTTAGGGATTTTTTCAAAAAAAATTGTTTCAGCCGGTGAAGTTGTCGAGGTCTGATTTCTTGTCCTGTGATAAAAAGCCTTCTGTTTCGACCGCCAAACCTCTCAGGGGAGCATTTGCAACCGTCTAGCACCACTTTTGAGTAAATTCCCAAAAGTCCCATTTTTGATGAAATTGTGACCCCGGGGCTTAGGGATTTTTTCAAAAAAAAAATTTCTGCCGGTGAAGTTGTCGAGGGCTGATTTCTTGTCCTGTAATAAAAAGCCTTCTGTTTCGACCGCCAAACCTCTCAGGGGAGCATTTGCAACCGTCTGGCACCACTTTTGAGTGAATTCCCAAAAGTCCCATTTTTGATGAAATTGTGACCCCGGGGCTTAGTGATTTTTTCAAAAAAATCTTTTTCTGCCGGTGAAGTTGTCGAGGGCTGATTTCTTGTCCTGTGATAAAAAGCCTTCTGTTTCGACCGCCAAACCTCTCAGGGGAGCATTTGCAACCGTCTGGCACCACTTTTGAGTGAATTCCCAAAAGTCCCATTTTTGATGAAATTGTGACCCCGGGGCTTAGGGATTTTTTCAAAAAAATCTTTTTCTGCCGGTGAAGTTGTCGAGGGCTGATTTCTTGTCCTGTGATAAAAAGCCTTCTGTTTCGACCGCCAAACCTATCAGGGGAGCATTTGCAACCGTCTGGCACCACTTTTGAGTGAATTCCCAAAAGTCAGATTTTTGATGAAATTGTGACCCCGGGGCTTAGGGATTTTTTCAAAAAAAATTGTTTCAGCCGGTGAAGTTGTTGGGGCCTGATTTCTTGTCCTGTGATAAAAAGCCTTCTGTTTCAACCGCCGAACCTCTCAGGGGAGCATTTGCAACCGTCTGGCACCATTTTTGAGTGAATTCCCAAAAGTCCCATTTTTGATGAAATTGTGACCCCGGGGCTTAAGGATTTTTTCAAAAAAATCTTTTTCTGCCGGTGAAGTTGTCGAGGGCTGATTTCTTGTCCTGTAATAAAAAGCCTTCTGTTTCGACCGCCAAACCTCTCAGGGGAGCATTTGCAACCGTCTGGCACCATTTTTGAGTGAATTCCCAAAAGTCCCATTTTTGATGAAATTGTGACCCCGGGGCTTAGGGATTTTTTCAAAAAAAATTGTTTCAGCCGGTGAAGTTGTTGGGGCCTGATTTCTTGTCCTGTGATAAAAAGCCTTCTGTTTCAACCGCCAAACCTCTCAGGGGAGCATTTGCAACCGTCTGGCACCATTTTTGAGTGAATTCCCAAAAGTCCCATTTTTGATGAAATTGTGACCCCGGGGCTTAGGGATTTTTTCAAAAAAATCTTTTTCTGCCGGTGAAGTTGTCGAGGTCTGATTTCTTGTCCTGTGATAAAAAGCCTTCTGTTTCGACCGCCAAACCTATCAGGGGAGCATTTGCAACCGTCTGGCACCACTTTTGAGTGAATTCCCAAAAGTCAGATTTTTGATGAAATTGTGACCCCGGGGCTTAGGGATTTTTTCAAAAAAAATTGTTTCAGCCGGTGAAGTTGTCGAGGTCTGATTTCTTGTCCTGTGATAAAAAGCCTTCTGTTTCGACCGCCAAACCTCTCAGGGGAGCATTTGCAACCGTCTAGCACCACTTTTGAGTAAATTCCCAAAAGTCCCATTTTTGATGAAATTGTGACCCCGGGGCTTAGGGATTTTTTCAAAAAAAAAATTTCTGCCGGTGAAGTTGTCGAGGGCTGATTTCTTGTCCTGTAATAAAAAGCCTTCTGTTTCGACCGCCAAACCTCTCAGGGGAGCATTTGCAACCGTCTGGCACCACTTTTGAGTGAATTCCCAAAAGTCCCATTTTTGATGAAATTGTGACCCCGGGGCTTAGTGATTTTTTCAAAAAAATCTTTTTCTGCCGGTGAAGTTGTCGAGGGCTGATTTCTTGTCCTGTGATAAAAAGCCTTCTGTTTCGACCGCCAAACCTCTCAGGGGAGCATTTGCAACCGTCTGGCACCACTTTTGAGTGAATTCCCAAAAGTCCCATTTTTGATGAAATTGTGACCCCGGGGCTTAGGGATTTTTTCAAAAAAATCTTTTTCTGCCGGTGAAGTTGTCGAGGGCTGATTTCTTGTCCTGTGATAAAAAGCCTTCTGTTTCGACCGCCAAACCTATCAGGGGAGCATTTGCAACCGTCTGGCACCACTTTTGAGTGAATTCCCAAAAGTCAGATTTTTGATGAAATTGTGACCCCGGGGCTTAGGGATTTTTTCAAAAAAAATTGTTTCAGCCGGTGAAGTTGTTGGGGCCTGATTTCTTGTCCTGTGATAAAAAGCCTTCTGTTTCAACCGCCGAACCTCTCAGGGGAGCATTTGCAACCGTCTGGCACCACTTTTGAGTGAATTCCCAAAAGTCCCATTTTTGATGAAATTGTGACCCCGGGGCTTAGGGATTTTTTCAAAAAAATCTTTTTCTGCCGGTGAAGTTGTCGAGGGCTGATTTCTTGTCCTGTGATAAAAAGCCTTCTGTTTCGACCGCCAAACCTCTCAGGGGAGCATTTGCAACCGTCTGGCACCACTTTTGAGTGAATTCCCAAAAGTCCCATTTTTGATGATATTGTGACCCCGGGCCTTCGGGATATTTCCAAAGAAATCTTTTTCTGCCGGTGAAGTTGTCGAGGTCTGATTTCTTGTCCTGTCATAAAAAGCCTTCTGTTTCGAATGCCAAACCTCTCAGGGGAGCATTTGCAACCGTCTGGCACCATTTTTGAGTGAATTCCCAAAAGTCCCATTTTTGATTAAACTGTTAAACCGGGGCTTAGGGATTTTTTCAAAAAAATCTTTTTCTGCCGGTGAAGTTGTCGAGGGCTGATTTCTTGTCCTGTGATAAAAAGCCTTCTGTTTCGACCGCCAAACCTCTCAGGGGAGCATTTGCAACCGTCTGGCACCATTTTTGAGTGAATTCCCAAAAGTCCCATTTTTGATGAAATTGTGACCCCGGGGCTTAGGGATTTTTTCAAAAAAAATTGTTTCAGCCGGTGAAGTTGTTGGGGCCTGATTTCTTGTCCTGTGATAAAAAGCCTTCTGTTTCAACCGCCAAACCTCTCAGGGGAGCATTTACAACCGTCTGGCACCACTTTTGAGTGAATTCCCAAAAGTCAGATTTTTGATGAAATTGTGACCCCGGGGCTTAGGGATTTTTTCAAAAAAATCTTTTTCTGCCGGTGAAGTTGTTGAGGGCTGATTTCTTGTCCTGTGATAAAAAGCCTTCTGTTTTGACCGCCAAACCTCTCAGGGGAGCATTTGCAACCGTCTGGCACCACTTTTGAGTGAATTCCCAAAAGTCAGATTTTTGATGAAATTGTGACCCCGGGGCTTAGGGATTTTTTCAAAAAAATCTTTTTCTGCCGGTGAAGTTGTTGAGGGCTGATTTCTTGTCCTGTGATAAAAAGCCTTCTGTTTTGACCGCCAAACCTCTCAGGGGAGCATTTGCAACCGTCTGGCACCATTTTTGAGTGAATTCCCAAAAGTCCCATTTTTGATGAAATTGTGACCCCGGGCCTTGGGGATTTTTTCAAAAAAATCTTTTTCTGCCGGTGAAGTTGTCGAGGGCTGATTTCTTGTCCTGTGATAAAAAGCCTTCTGTTTCGACCGCCAAACCTCTCAGGGGAGCATTTGCAACTGTCTGGCACCATTTTTGAGTGAATTCCCAAAAGTCCCATTTTTGATTAAACTGTTAAACCGGGGCTTAGGGATTTTTTCAAAAAAATCTTTTTCTGCCGGTGAAGTTGTCGAGGGCTGATTTCTTGTCCTGTGATAAAAAGCCTTCTGTTTCGACCGCCAAACCTCTCAGGGGAGCATTTGCAACCGTCTGGCACCACTTTTGAGTGAATTCCCAAAAGTCCCATTTTTGATGAAATTGTGACCCCGGGGCTTAGGGATTTTTTCAAAAAAATCTTTTTCTGCCGGTGAAGTTGTCGAGGGCTGATTTCTTGTCCTGTGATAAAAAGCCTTCTGTTTCGACCGCCAAACGTCTCAGGGGAGCATTTGCAACCGTCTAGCACCACTTTTGAGTAAATTCCCAAAAATCCCATTTTTGATGACATTGTGACCCCGGGGCTTAGGGATTTTTTCAAAAAAATCTTTTTCTGCCGGTGAAGTTGTCGAGGGCTGATTTCTTGTCCTGTGATAAAAAGGCTTCTGTTTCGACCGCCAAACCTCTCAGGGGAGCATTTGCAACCGTCTGGCACCACTTTTGAGTGAATTCCCAAAAGTCCCATTTTTGATGAAATTGTGACCCCGGGGCTTAGGGATTTTTTCAAAAAAATCTTTTTCTGCCGGTGAAGTTGTCGAGGGCTGATTTCTTGTCCTGTGATAAAAAGCCTTCTGTTTCGACCGCCAAACCTATCAGGGGAGCATTTGCAACCGTCTGGCACCACTTTTGAGTGAATTCCCAAAAGTCAGATTTTTGATGAAATTGTGACCCCGGGGCTTAGGGATTTTTTCAAAAAAAATTGTTTCAGCCGGTGAAGTTGTTGGGGCCTGATTTCTTGTCCTGTGATAAAAAGCCTTCTGTTTCAACCGCCGAACCTCTCAGGGGAGCATTTGCAACCGTCTGGCACCACTTTTGAGTGAATTCCCAAAAGTCCCATTTTTGATGAAATTGTGACCCCGGGGCTTAGGGATTTTTTCAAAAAAATCTTTTTCTGCCGGTGAAGTTGTCGAGGGCTGATTTCTTGTCCTGTGATAAAAAGCCTTCTGTTTCGACCGCCAAACCTCTCAGGGGAGCATTTGCAACCGTCTGGCACCACTTTTGAGTGAATTCCCAAAAGTCCCATTTTTGATGATATTGTGACCCCGGGCCTTCGGGATATTTCCAAAGAAATCTTTTTCTGCCGGTGAAGTTGTCGAGGTCTGATTTCTTGTCCTGTCATAAAAAGCCTTCTGTTTCGAATGCCAAACCTCTCAGGGGAGCATTTGCAACCGTCTGGCACCATTTTTGAGTGAATTCCCAAAAGTCCCATTTTTGATTAAACTGTTAAACCGGGGCTTAGGGAATTTTTCAAAAAAATCTTTTTCTGCCGGTGAAGTTGTCGAGGGCTGATTTCTTGTCCTGTGATAAAAAGCCTTCTGTTTCGACCGCCAAACCTCTCAGGGGAGCATTTGCAACCGTCTGGCACCACTTTTGAGTGAATTCCCAAAAGTCCCATTTTTGATGAAATTGTGACCCCGGGGCTTAGGGATTTTTTCAAAAAAAATTGTTTCAGCCGGTGAAGTTGTTGGGGCCTGATTTCTTGTCCTGTGATAAAAAGCCTTCTGTTTCAACCGCCGAACCTCTCAGGGGAGCATTTGCAACCGTCTGGCACCATTTTTGAGTGAATTCCCAAAAGTCCCATTTTTGATGAAATTGTGACCCCGGGGCTTAGGGATTTTTTCAAAAAAATCTTTTTCTGCCGGTGAAGTTGTCGAGGGCTGATTTCTTGTCCTGTAATAAAAAGCCTTCTGTTTCGACCGCCAAACCTCTCAGGGGAGCATTTGCAACCGTCTGGCACCATTTTTGAGTGAATTCCCAAAAGTCCCAATTTTGATGAAATTGTGACCCCGGGGCTTAGGGATTTTTTCAAAAAAATCTTTTTCTGCCGGTGAAGTTGTTGAGGGCTGATTTCTTGTCCTGTAATAAAAAGCCTTCTGTTTCGACCGCCAAACCTCTCAGGGGAGCATTTGCAACCGTCTGGCACCATTTTTGAGTGAATTCCCAAAAGTCCCATTTTTGATGAAATTGTGACCCCGGGGCTTAGGGATTTTTTCAAAAAAAATTGTTTCAGCCGGTGAAGTTGTTGGGGCCTGATTTCTTGTCCTGTGATAAAAAGCCTTCTGTTTCAACCGCCAAACCTCTCAGGGGAACATTTACAACCGTCTGGCACCACTTTTGAGTGAATTCCCAAAAGTCAGATTTTTGATAAAATTGTGACCCCGGGGCTTAGGGATTTTTTCAAAAAAATCTTTTTCTGCCGGTGAAGTTGTTGAGGGCTGATTTCTTGTCCTGTGATAAAAAGCCTTCTGTTTTGACCGCCAAACCTCTCAGGGGAGCATTTGCAACCGTCTGGCACCATTTTTGAGTGAATTCCCAAAAGTCCCATTTTTGATGAAATTGTGACCCCGGGCCTTGGGGATTTTTTCAAAAAAATCTTTTTCTGCCGGTGAAGTTGTCGAGGGCTGATTTCTTGTCCTGTGATAAAAAGCCTTCTGTTTCGACCGCCAAACCTCTCAGGGGAGCATTTGCAACTGTCTGGCACCATTTTTGAGTGAATTCCCAAAAGTCCCATTTTTGATGAAATTGTGACCCCGGGCCTTGGGGATTTTTTCAAAAAAATCTTTTTCTGCCGGTGTAGTTGTCGAGGTCTGATTTCTTGTCCTGTGATAAAAAGCCTTCTGTTTCGACCGCCAAACCTCTCAGGGGAGCATTTGCAACCGTCTGGCACCACTTTTGAGTGAATTCCCAAAAGTCCCATTTTTGATGAAATTGTCACTCCGGGGCTTAGGGATTTTTTTAAAAAAATCTTTTTCTGCCGGTGAAGTTGTTGAGGGCTGATTTCTTGTCCTGTAATAAAAAGCCTTCTGTTTCGACCGCCAAACCTCTCAGGGGAGCATTTGCAACCGTCTGGCACCATTTTTGAGTGAATTCCCAAAAGTCCCATTTTTGATGAAATTGTGACCCTGGGCCTTGGGGATTTTTTCAAAAAAAACTTTTTCTGCCGGTGAAGTTGTCAAGGGCTGATTTCTTGTCCTGTGATAAAAAGCCTTCTGTTTCGACCGCCAAACATCTCAGGGGAGCATTTGCAACCGTCTGACACCATTTTTGAGTGAATTTCCAAAAGTCAGATTTTTGATGAAATTGTGACCCCAGGGCTTAGGGATATTTTCAAAAAAAATCTTTTTCTGCCAGTGAAGATGTCGAGGGCAGATTTCCTGTCCTGTGATAAAAAGCCTTCTGTTTCGACTGCCAAACCTCTCAGGGGAGCATTTGCAACCGTCTGGCACCATTTTTGAGTGAATTCCCAAAAGTCCCATTTTTGATGAAATTGTGACCCCGGGGCTTAGGGATTTTTTCAAAAAAATCTTTTTCTGCCGGTGAAGTTGTCGAGGGCTGATTTCTTGTCCTGTGATAAAAAGCCTTCTGTTTCGACCAACAAACCTCTCAGGGGAGCATTTGCAACCGTCTGGCACCACTTTTGAGTGAATTCCCAAAAGTCAGATTTTTGATGAAATTGTGACCCCGGGGCTTAGGGATTTTTTCAAAAAAATCTTTTTCTGCCGGTGAAGTTGTCGAGGGCTGATTTATTGTCCTGTGATAAAAATCCTTCTGTTTCGACTGCCAAACCTCTCAGGGGAGCATTTGCAACCGTCTAGCACCACTTTTGAGTAAATTCCCAAAAGTCCCATTTTTGATGAAATTGTGACCCCGGGGCTTAGGGATTTTTTCACAAAAATCTTTTTCTGCCGGTGAAGTTGTCGAGGGCTGATTTCTTCTCCTGTGATAAAAAGCCTTCTGTTTCGACCGCCAAACCTCTCAGGGGAGCATTTGCAACCGTCTGGCACCACTTTTGAGTGAATTCCCAAAAGTCCCATTTTTGATGAAATTGTGACCCCGGGGCTTAGGGATTTTTTCAAAAAAATCTTTTTCTGCCGGTGAAGTTGTCGAGGGCTGATTTCTTGTCCTGTGATAAAAAGCCTTCTGTTTCAACCGCCAAACCTCTCAGCGGAGCATTTGCAACCGTCTGGCACCACTTTTGAGTGAATTCCCAAAAGTCAGATTTTTGATGAAATTGTGACCCCGGGGCTTAGGGATTTTTTCAAAAAAATCTTTTTCTGCCGGTGAAGTTGTTGAGGGCTGATTTCTTGTCCTGTGATAAAAAGCCTTCTGTTTTGACCGCCAAACCTCTCAGGGGAGCATTTGCAACCGTCTGGCACCATTTTTGAGTGAATTCCCAAAAGTCCCATTTTTGATCAAATTGTGACCCCGGGCCTTGGGGATTTTTTCAAAAAAATCTTTTTCTGCCGGTGAAGTTGTCGAGGGCTGATTTCTTGTCCTGTGATAAAAAGCCTTCTGTTTTGACCGCCAAACCTCTCAGGGGAGCATTTGCAACCGTCTGGCACCATTTTTGAGTGAATTCCCAAAAGTCCCATTTTTGATGATATTGTGACCCCGGGCCTTGGGGATTTTTTCAAAAAAATCTTTTTCTGCCGGTGAAGTTGTCGAGGTCTGATTTCTTGTCCTGTGATAAAAAGCCTTCTGTTTCGACTGCCAAACCTCTCAGGGGAGCATTTGCAACCGTCTGGCATCATTTTTGAGTGAATTCCCAAAAGTCCCATTTTTGATTAAACTGTTAAACCGGGGCTTAGGGATTTTTTCAAAAAAATCTTTTTCTGCCGGTGAAGTTGTCGAGGGCTGATTTCTTGTCCTGTGATAAAAAGCATTCTGTTTCGACCGCCAAACCTCTCAGGGGAGCATTTGCAACCGTCTGGCACCACTTTTGAGTGAATTCCCAAAAGTCCCATTTTTGATGAAATTGTGACCCCGGGGCTTAGGGATGTTTTCAAAAAAATCTTTTTCTGCCGGTGAAGTTGTTGAGGGCTGATTTCTTGTCCTGTGATAAAAAGCCTTCTGTTTCGACCGCCAAACCTCTCAGGGGAGCATTTGCAACCGTCTGGCACCACTTTTGAGTGAATTCCCAAAAGTCCCATTTTTGATGAAATTGTGACCCCGGGGCTTAGGGATTTTTTCAAAAAAATCTTTTTCTGCCGGTGAAGTTGTCGAGGGCTGATTTCTTGTCCTGTGATAAAAAGCCTTCTGTTTCGACCGCCAAACCTCTCAGGGGAGCATTTGCAACCGTCTAGCACCACTTTTGAGTAAATTCCCAAAAATCCCATTTTTGATGACATTGTGACCCCGGGGCTTAGGGATTTTTTCAAAAAAATCTTTTTCTGCTGGTGAAGTTGTCGAGGGCTGATTTCTTGTCCTGTGATAAAAAGCCTTCTGTTTCGACCGCCAAACCTCTCAGGGGAGCATTTGCAACCGTCTGGCACCACTTTTGAGTGAATTCCCAAAAGTCCCATTTTTGATGAAATTGTGACCCCGGGGCTTAGGGATTTTTTCAAAAAAATCTTTTTCTGCCGGTGAAGTTGTTGAGGGCTGATTTCTTGTCCTGTAATATAAAGCCTTCTGTTTCGACCGCCAAACCTCTCAGGGGAGCATTTGCAACCGTCTGGCACCATTTTTGAGTGAATTCCCAAAAGTCCCATTTTTGATGAAATTGTGACCCCGGGGCTTAGGGATTTTTTCAAAAAAATCTTTTTCTGCCGGTGAAGTTGTCGAGGGCTGATTTCTTGTCCTGTGATAAAAAGCCTTCTGTTTCGACCGCCAAACCTATCAGGGGAGCATTTGCAACCGTCTGGCACCACTTTTGAGTGAATTCCCAAAAGTCAGATTTTTGATGAAATTGTGACCCCGGGGCTTAGGGATTTTTTCAAAAAAATCTTTTTCTGCCGGTGAAGTTGTCGAGGGCTGATTTCTTGTCCTGTGATAAAAAGCCTTCTGTTTCGACCGCCAAACCTCTCAGGGGAGCATTTGCAACCGTCTGGCACCACTTTTGAGTGAATTCCCAAAAGTCCCATTTTTGATGATATTGTGACCCCGGGCCTTGGGGATATTTCCAAAGAAATCTTTTTCTGCCGGTGAAGTTGTCGAGGTCTGATTTCTTGTCCTGTCATAAAAAGCCTTCTGTTTCGACTGCCAAACCTCTCAGGGGAGCATTTGCAACCGTCTGGCACCATTTTTGAGTGAATTCCCAAAAGTCCCATTTTTGATTAAACTGTTAAACCGGGGCTTAGGGATTTTTTCAAAAAAATCTTTTTCTGCCGGTGAAGTTGTCGAGGGCTGATTTCTTGTCCTGTGATAAAAAGCCTTCTGTTTCGACCGCCAAACCTCTCAGGGGAGCATTTGCAACCGTCTGGCACCACTTTTGAGTGAATTCCCAAAAGTCAGATTTTTGATGAAATTGTGACCCCGGGGCTTAGGGATTTTTTCAAAAAAATCTTTTTCTGCCGGTGAAGTTGTCGAGGGCTGATTTCTTGTCCTGTGATAAAAAGCCTTCTGTTTCGACCGCCAAACCTCTCAGGGGAGCATTTGCAACCGTCTAGCACCACTTTTGAGTAAATTCCCAAAAATCCCATTTTTGATGACATTGTGACCCCGGGGCTTAGGCATTTTTTCAAAAAAATCTTTTTCTGCCAGTGAAGTTGTCGAGGGCTGATTTCTTGTCCTGTGATAAAAAGCCTTCTGTTTCGACCGCCAAACCTCTCAGGGGAGCATTTGCAACCGTCTGGCACCACTTTTGAGTGAATTCCCAAAAGTCCCATTTTTGATGAAATTGTGACCCCGGGGCTTAGGGATTTTTTCAAAAAAATCTTTTTCTGCCGGTGAAGTTGTCGAGGGCTGATTTCTTGTCCTGTGATAAAAAGCCTTCTGTTTCGACCGCCAAACCTATCAGGGGAGCATTTGCAACCGTCTGGCACCACTTTTGAGTGAATTCCCAAAAGTCAGATTTTTGATGAAATTGTGACCCCGGGGCTTAGGGATTTTTTCAAAAAAAATTGTTTCAGCCGGTGAAGTTGTTGGGGCCTGATTTCTTGTCCTGTGATAAAAAGCCTTCTGTTTCAACCGCCGAACCTCTCAGGGGAGCATTTGCAACCGTCTGGCACCATTTTTGAGTGAATTCCCAAAAGTCCCATTTTTGATGAAATTGTGACCCCGGGGCTTAGGGATTTTTTCAAAAAAATCTTTTTCTGCCGGTGAAGTTGTCGAGGGCTGATTTCTTGTCCTGTGATAAAAAGCCTTCTGTTTCGACCGCCAAACCTCTCAGGGGAGCATTTGCAACCGTCTGGCACCACTTTTGAGTGAATTCCCAAAAGTCCCATTTTTGATGATATTGTGACCCCGGGCCTTCGGGATATTTCCAAAGAAATCTTTTTCTGCCGGTGAAGTTGTCGAGGTCTGATTTCTTGTCCTGTCATAAAAAGCCTTCTGTTTCGAATGCCAAACCTCTCAGGGGAGCATTTGCAACCGTCTGGCACCATTTTTGAGTGAATTCCCAAAAGTCCCATTTTTGATTAAACTGTTAAACCGGGGCTTAGGGATTTTTTCAAAAAAATCTTTTTCTGCCGGTGAAGTTGTCGAGGGCTGATTTCTTGTCCTGTGATAAAAAGCCTTCTGTTTCGACCGCCAAACCTCTCAGGGGAGCATTTGCAACCGTCTGGCACCACTTTTGAGTGAATTCCCAAAAGTCCCATTTTTGATGAAATTGTGACCCCGGGGCTTAGGGATTTTTTCAAAAAAAATTGTTTCAGCCGGTGAAGTTGTTGGGGCCTGATTTCTTGTCCTGTGATAAAAAGCCTTCTGTTTCAACCGCCGAACCTCTCAGGGGAGCATTTGCAACCGTCTGGCACCATTTTTGAGTGAATTCCCAAAAGTCCCATTTTTGATGAAATTGTGACCCCGGGGCTTAGGGATTTTTTCAAAAAAATCTTTTTCTGCCGGTGAAGTTGTCGAGGGCTGATTTCTTGTCCTGTAATAAAAAGCCTTCTGTTTCGACCGCCAAACCTCTCAGGGGAGCATTTGCAACCGTCTGGCACCATTTTTGAGTGAATTCCCAAAAGTCCCATTTTTGATGAAATTGTGACCCCGGGGCTTAGGGATTTTTTCAAAAAAATCTTTTTCTGCCGGTGAAGTTGTTGAGGGCTGATTTCTTGTCCTGTAATAAAAAGCCTTCTGTTTCGACCGCCAAACCTCTCAGGGGAGCATTTGCAACCGTCTGGCACCATTTTTGAGTGAATTCCCAAAAGTCCCATTTTTGATGAAATTGTGACCCCGGGGCTTAGGGATTTTTTCAAAAAAAATTGTTTCAGCCGGTGAAGTTGTTGGGGCCTGATTTCTTGTCCTGTGATAAAAAGCCTTCTGTTTCAACCGCCAAACCTCTCAGGGGAGCATTTACAACCGTCTGGCACCACTTTTGAGTGAATTCCCAAAAGTCAGATTTTTGATGAAATTGTGACCCCGGGGCTTAGGGATTTTTTCAAAAAAATCTTTTTCTGCCGGTGAAGTTGTTGAGGGCTGATTTCTTGTCCTGTGATAAAAAGCCTTCTGTTTTGACCGCCAAACCTCTCAGGGGAGCATTTGCAACCGTCTGGCACCATTTTTGAGTGAATTCCCAAAAGTCCCATTTTTGATGAAATTGTGACCCCGGGCCTTGGGGATTTTTTCAAAAAAATCTTTTTCTGCCGGTGAAGTTGTTGAGGGCTGATTTCTTGTCCTGTGATAAAAAGCCTTCTGTTTCGACCGCCAAACCTCTCAGGGGAGCATTTGCAACTGTCTGGCACCATTTTTGAGTGAATTCCCAAAAGTCCCATTTTTGATGAAATTGTGACCCCGGGCCTTGGGGATTTTTTCAAAAAAATCTTTTTCTGCCGGTGTAGTTGTCGAGGTCTGATTTCTTGTCCTGTGATAAAAAGCCTTCTGTTTCGACCGCCAAACCTCTCAGGGGAGCATTTGCAACCGTCTGGCACCACTTTTGAGTGAATTCCCAAAAGTCCCATTTTTGATGAAATTGTCACTCCGGGGCTTAGGGATTTTTTTAAAAAAATCTTTTTCTGCCGGTGAAGTTGTTGAGGGCTGATTTCTTGTCCTGTAATAAAAAGCCTTCTGTTTCGACCGCCAAACCTCTCAGGGGAGCATTTGCAACCGTCTGGCACCATTTTTGAGTGAATTCCCAAAAGTCCCATTTTTGATGAAATTGTGACCCTGGGCCTTGGGGATTTTTTCAAAAAAAACTTTTTCTGCCGGTGAAGTTGTCAAGGGCTGATTTCTTGTCCTGTGATAAAAAGCCTTCTGTTTCGACCGCCAAACATCTCAGGGGAGCATTTGCAACCGTCTGACACCATTTTTGAGTGAATTTCCAAAAGTCAGATTTTTGATGAAATTGTGACCCCAGGGCTTAGGGATATTTTCAAAAAAAATCTTTTTCTGCCAGTGAAGATGTCGAGGGCAGATTTCCTGTCCTGTGATAAAAAGCCTTCTGTTTCGACTGCCAAACCTCTCAGGGGAGCATTTGCAACCGTCTGGCACCATTTTTGAGTGAATTCCCAAAAGTCCCATTTTTGATGAAATTGTGACCCCGGGGCTTAGGGATTTTTTCAAAAAAATCTTTTTCTGCCGGTGAAGTTGTTGAGGGCTGATTTCTTGTCCTGTGATAAAAAGCCTTCTGTTTCGACCAACAAACCTCTCAGGGGAGCATTTGCAACCGTCTGGCACCACTTTTGAGTGAATTCCCAAAAGTCAGATTTTTGTTGAAATTGTGACCCCGGGGCTTATGGATTTTTTCAAAAAAATCTTTTTCTGCCGGTGAAGTTGTTGAGGGCTGATTTCTTGTCCTGTGATAAAAAGCCTTCTGTTTTGACCGCCAAACCTATCAGGGGAGCATTTGCAACCGTCTGGCACCATTTTTGAGTGAATTCCGAAAAGTCCCATTTTTGATGAAATTGTGACCCCGGGCCTTGGGGATTTTTTCAAAAAAATCTTTTTCTGCCGGTGAAGTTGTCGAGGTCTGATTTCTTGTCCTGTGATAAAAAGCCTTCTGTCTCGACTGCCAAACCTCTCAGGGGAGCATTTGCAACCGTCTGGCATCATTTTTGAGTGAATTCCCAAAAGTCCCATTTTTGATTAAACTGTTAAACCGGGCCTTGGGGATTTTTTCAAAAAAATCTTTTTCTGCCGGTGATGTTGTTGAGGGCTGATTTCTTGTCCTGTGATAAAAAGCCTTCTGTTTTGACCGCCAAACCTATGAGGGGAGCATTTGCAACCGTCTGGCACCATTTTTGAGTGAATTCCGAAAAGTCCCATTTTTGATGAAATTGTGACCCCGGGCCTTGGGGATTTTTTCAAAAAAATCTTTTTCTGCCGGTGAAGTTGTCGAGGTCTGATTTCTTGTCCTGTGATAAAAAGCCTTCTGTTTCGACTGCCAAACCTCTCAGGGGAGCATTTGCAACCGTCTGGCATCATTTTTGAGTGAATTCCCAAAAGTCCCATTTTTGATTAAACTGTTAAACCGGGGCTTAGGGATTTTTTCAAAAAAATCTTTTTCTGCCGGTGAAGTTGTCGAGGGCTGATTTCTTGTCCTGTGATAAAAAGCATTCTGTTTCGACCGCCAAACCTCTCAGGGGAGCATTTGCAACCGTCTGGCACCACTTTTGAGTGAATTCCCAAAAGTGCCATTTTTGATGAAATTGTGACCCCGGGGCTTAGGGATTTTTTCAAAAAAATCTTTTTCTGCCGGTGAAGTTGTTGAGGGCTGATTTCTTGTCCTGTGATAAAAAGCCTTCTGTTTCGACTGCCAAACCTCTCAGGGGAGCATTTGCAACCGTCTAGCACCACTTTTGAGTAAATTCCCAAAAGTCCCATTTTTGATGAAATTGTGACCCCGGGGCTTAGGGATTTTTTCAAAAAAATCTTTTTCTGCCGGTGAAGTTGTCGAGGGCTGATTTCTTGTCCTGTGATAAAAAGCCTTCTGTTTCGACCGCCAAACCTCTCAGGGGAGCATTTGCAACCGTCTGGCACCACTTTTGAGTGAATTCCCAAAAGTCCCATTTTTGATGAAATTGTGACCCCGGGGCTTAGGGATTTTTTCAAAAAAATCTTTTTCTGGCGGTGAAGTTGTTGAGGGCTGATTTCTTGTCCTGTAATAAAAAGCCTTCTGTTTCGACCGCCAAACCTCTCAGGGGAGCATTTGCAACCGTCTGGCACCATTTTTGAGTGAATTCCCAAAAGTCCCATTTTTGATGAAATGTGACCCCGGGGCTTAGGGATTTTTTCAAAAAAATCTTTTTCTGCCGGTGAAGTTGTCGAGGGCTGATTTCTTGTCCTGTGATAAAAAGCCTTCTGTTTCGACCGCCAAACCTCTCAGGGGAGCATTTGCAACCGTCTGGCACCACTTTTGAGTGAATTCCCAAAAGTCAGATTTTTGATGAAATTGTGACCCCGGGGCTTAGGGATTTTTTCAAAAAAATCTTTTTCTGCCGGTGAAGTTGTCGGGGGCTGATTTCTTGTCCTGTCATAAAAAGCCTTCTGTTTCGACCGCCAAACCTCTCAGGGGAGCATTTGCAACCGTCTGACACCATTTTTGAGTGAATTCCCAAAAGTCAGATTTTTGATGAAATTGTGACCCCGGGGGTTTGGGATTTTTTGAAAGAAAAAAAAACTCAGGCGGTGAAGTTATCGGGGGCTGATTTCTTGTCCTGCGATAAAAAGCCTTCTGTTTCGAACGTCAAACCTCTCAGGGGAGCATTTGCAACCGTCTGGCACCACTTTTGAGTGAATTCCCAAAAGTCAGATTTTTGATGAAATTGTGACCCCGGGGGTTTGGGATTTTTTGAAAGAAAAAAAAACTCAGGCGGTGAAGTTATCGGGGGCTGATTTCTTGTCCTGGGATAAAAAGCCTTCTGTTTCGAACGTCAAACCTCTCAGGGGAGCATTTGCAACCGTCTGGCACCACTTTTGAGTGAATTCCCAAAAGTCCCATTTTTGATGAAATTGTGACACCGGGGCTTAGGGATTTTTTCAAAAAAATCTTTTCCTCCGGTGAAGTTGTCGGGGGCTGATTTCTTGTCCTGTGATAAAAAGCCTTCTGTTTCGACCGCCAAACCTCTCAGGGGAGCATTTGTAAACGTCTGGCACCATTTTTCAGTGCATTCCCAAAAGTCAGATTTTTGATGAAATTGTGACCCCGGGGCTTAGGGATTTTTTCAAAAAAATCTTTTTCTGCCGGTGAAGTTGTCGGGAGCTGATTTCTTCTCCTGTGATAAAAAGCCTTCTGTTTCGACCGCCAAACCTCTCAGGGGAGCATTTACAAGCGTCTGGCACCATTTTTGAGTGAATTACCAAAAGTCCCATTTTTGATGAAATTGTGACCCCGGGGCTTAGGGATTTTTGGGGGGTGGAAAATTAAGGCGGTGAAGTTATCAGGGGCTGATTTCTTGTCCTGTGATAAAAAGCCTTCTGTTTCGACCGCCAAACCTCTCAGGGGAGCATTTGCAACCGTCTGACACCATTTTTGAGTGAATTCCCAAAAGTCCCATTTTTGATGAAATTGTGACCCCGGGCTTGGGGATTTTTTCAAAAAAATCTTTTTCTGCCGGTGAAGTTGTCCGGGGCTGATTTCTTGTCGTGTGATTAAAAGCCTTATGTTTCGACCGCCAAACCTCTCAGGGGAGCATTTGCAACCGTCTGGCACCATTTTTAAGTGAATTCCCAAAAGTCCCATTTTTTATGAAATTGTGACCCGGGGCTTAGGGATTTTTTGAAAAAAATCTTTTTCTGCCGGTGAAGTTGTCGGGAGCTGATTTCTTGTCCTGTGATAAAAAGCCTTCTGTTTCGACCGCCAAACCTCTCAGGGGAGCATTTACAAGCGTCTGGCACCATTTTTGAGTGAATTCCGAAAAGTCCCATTTTTGATGAAATTGTGACCCCGGGCCTTAGGGATTTTTTCAAAAAAATCTTTTTCTGCCGGTGAAGTTGTTGAGGGCTGATTTCTTGTCCTGTGATAAAAAGCCTTCTGTTTTGACTGCCAAACCTCTCAGGGGAGCATTTGCAACCGTCTAGCACCACTTTTGAGTAAATTCCCAAAAGTCCCATTTTTGATGAAATTGTGACCCCGGGGCTTAGGGATTTTTTCACAAAAATCTTTTTCTGCCGGTGAAGTTGTCGAGGGCTGATTTCTTCTCCTGTGATAAAAAGCCTTCTGTTTCGACCGCCAAACCTCTCAGGGGAGCATTTGCAACCGTCTGGCACCACTTTTGAGTGAATTCCCAAAAGTCCCATTTTTGATGAAATTGTGACCCCGGGGCTTAGGGATTTTTTCAAAAAAATGTTTTTCTGCCGGTGAAGTTGTCGAGGGCTGATTTCTTGTCCTGTGATAAAAAGCCTTCTGTTTCAACCGCCAAACCTCTCAGGGGAGCATTTGCAACCGTCTGGCACCACTTTTGAGTGAATTCCCAAAAGTCAGATTTTTGATGAAATTGTGACCCCGGGGCTTAGGGATTTTTTCAAAAAAATCTTTTTCTGCCGGTGAAGTTGTTGAGGGCTGATTTCTTGTCCTGTGATAAAAAGCCTTCTGTTTTGACCGCCAAACCTCTCAGGGGAGCATTTGCAACCGTCTGGCACCATTTTTGAGTGAATTCCCAAAAGTCCCATTTTTGATCAAATTGTGACCCCGGGCCTTGGGGATTTTTTCAAAAAAATCTTTTTCTGCCGGTGAAGTTGTCGAGGTCTGATTTCTTGTCCTGTGATAAAAAGCCTTTTGTTTCGACCGCCAAACCTCTCAGGGGAGCATTTGCAACTGTCTGACACCATTTTTGAGTGAATTCCCAAAAGTCAGATTTTTGATGAAATTGTGACCCCGGGCCTTGGGGATTTTTTCAAAAAAATCTTTTTCTGCCGGTGTAGTTGTCGAGGTCTGATTTCTTGTCCTGTGATAAAAAGCCTTCTGTTTCGACCGCCAAACCTCTCAGGGGAGCATTTGCAACCGTCTGGCACCACTTTTGAGTGAATTCCCAAAAGTCCCATTTTTGTTGAAATTGTGACCCCGGGCCTTGGGGATTTTTTCAAAAAAATCTTTTTCTGCCGGTGAAGTTGTCGAGGGCTGATTTCTTGTCCTGTGATAAAAAGCCTTCTGTTTCGACCGCCAAACCTCTCAGGGGAGCATTTGCAACCGTCTGGCACCACTTTTGAGTAAATTCCCAAAAGTCCCATTTTTGATGAAATTGTGACCCCGGGGCTTAGGGATTTTTTCAAAAAAATCTTTTTCTGCCGGTGAAGTTGTTGAGGGCTGATTTCTTGTCCTGTAATAAAAAGCCTTCTGTTTCGACCGCCAAACCTCTCAGGGGAGCATTTGCAACCGTCTGGCACCATTTTTGAGTGAATTCCCAAAAGTCCCATTTTTGATGAAATGTGACCCCGGGGCTTAGGGATTTTTTCAAAAAAATCTTTTTCTGCCGGTGAAGTTGTCGAGGGCTGATTTCTTGTCCTGTGATAAAAAGCCTTCTGTTTCGACCGCCAAACCTCTCAGGGGAGCATTTGCAACCGTCTGGCACCACTTTTGAGTGAATTCCCAAAAGTCAGATTTTTGATGAAATTGTGACCCCGGGGCTTAGGGATTTTTTCAAAAAAATCTTTTTCTGCCGGTGAAGTTGTCGAGGGCTGATTTCTTGTCCTGTGATAAAAAGCCTTCTGTTTCGACTGCCAAACCTCTCAGGGGAGCATTTGCAACCGTCTAGCACCACTTTTGAGTAAATTCCCAAAAGTCCCATTTTTGATGAAATTGTGACCCCGGGGCTTAGGGATTTTTTCACAAAAATCTTTTTCTGCCGGTGAAGTTGTCGAGGGCTGATTTCTTGTCCTGTGATAAAAAGCCTTCTGTTTCGACCGCCAAACCTCTCAGGGGAGCATTTACAAGCGTCTGGCACCATTTTTGAGTGAATTACCAAAAGTCCCAATTTTGATGAAATTGTGACCCCGGGGCTTAGGGATTTTTTTTGGGGGGGGGAAATTCAGGCGGTGAAGTTATCAGGGGCTGATTTCTTGTCCTGCGATAAAAAACCTTCTCTTTCGAACGCCAAACCTCTCAGGGGAGCATTTGCAACCGTCTGGCACCACTTTTGAGTGAATTCCCAAAAGTCCCATTTTTGATGAAATTGTGACCCCGGGCTTGGGGATTTTTTCAAAAAAATCTTTTTCTGCCGGTGAAGTTATCGGGGGCTGATTTCTTGTCCTGTGATAAAAAGCCTTCTGTTTCGACCGCCAAACCTCTCAGGGGAGCATTTGCAACCGTCTGGCACCATTTTTAAGTGAATTCCCAAAAGTCCCATTTTTGATGAAATTGTGACCCCGGGGCTTAGGGATTTTTTCAAAAAAATCTTTTTCTGCCCGTGAAGTTGTCGGGAGCTGATTTCTTGTCCTGTGATAAAAAGCCTTCTGTTTCGACCGCCAAACCTCTCAGGGGAGCATTTACAAGCGTCTGGCACCATTTTTGAGTGAATTACCAAAAGACCCATTTTTGATGAAATTGTGACCCCGGGGCTTAGGGATTTTTTGGGGGGTGGAAAATTCAGGCGGTGAAGATATCAGGGGCTGATTTCTTGTCCTGTGATAAAAAGCCTTTTGTTTCGACCGCCAAACCTCTCAGGGGAGCATTTGCAACTGTCTGACACCATTTTTGAGTGAATTCCCAAAAGTCAGATTTTTGATGAAATTGTGACCCCGGGCCTTGGGGATTTTTTCAAAAAAATCTTTTTCTGCCGGTGTAGTTGTCGAGATCTGATTTCTTGTCCTGTGATAAAAAGCCTTCTGTTTCGACCGCCAAACCTCTCAGGGCAGCATTTGCAACCGTCTGGCACCACTTTTGAGTCAATTCCCAAAAGTCCCATTTTTGATGAAATTGTGACCCCGGGGCTTAGGGATTTTTCCAAGAAAAAAAAATTTCTGCCGGTGAAGTTGTCGGGGACTGATTTCTTGTCCTGTGATAAAAAGCCTTCTGTTTTGACCGCCAAACCTCTCAGGGGAGCATAGGCAACCGTCTGGCACCATTTTTGAGTGAATTCCCAAAAGTCAGATTTTTGATGAAATTGTGACCCCGGGGCTTAGGGATTTTTTGAAAGAAAAAAAAATTCAGGCGGTGAAGTTATCGGGGTTGATTTCTTGTCCTGCGATAAAAAGCCTTCTGTTTCGACCGCCAAACCTCTCAGGGGAACATTTGCAACCGTCTGGCACCACTTTTGAGTGAATTCCCAAAAGTCCCATTTTTTATGAAATTGTGACCCCTGGGCTTAGGGATTTTTTCAAAAAAATCTTTTTCTGCCGGTGAAGTTGTTGAGGTCTGATTTCTTGTCCTGTCATAAAAAGCCTTCTGTTTCGACCGCCAAACCTCTCAGGGGAGCATTTGCAACCGTCTGACACCATTTTTGAGTGAATTCCCAAAAGTCAGATTTTTGATAAAATTGTGACCCCGGGGCTTAGGGATTTTTTTACAAAAATCTTTTTCTGCCGGTGAAGTTGTCGAGGGCTGATTTCTTGTCCTGTGATAAAAAGCCTTCTGTTTCGACCGCCAAACCTCTCAGGGGAGCATTTGCAACCGTCTGGCACCACTTTTGAGTGAATTCCCAAAAGTCCCATTTTTGATGAAATTGTGACCCCGGGGCTTAGGGATTTTTTCAAAAAAATCTTTTTCTGCCGGTGAAGTTGTTGAGGGCTGATTTCTTGTCCTGTAATAAAAAGCCTTCTGTTTCAACTGCCAAACCTCTCAGGGGAGCATTTGCAACCGTCTGGCACCACTTTTGAGTGAATTCCCAAAAGTCAGATTTTTGATGAAATTGTGACCCCGGGGCTTAGGGAATTTTTTCAAAAAAATCTTTTTCTGCCGGTGAAGTTGTTGAGGGCTGATTTCTTGTCCTGTGATAAAAAGCCTTCTGTTTTGACCGCCAAACCTCTCAGGGGAGCATTTGCAACCGTCTGGCACCATTTTTGAGTGAATTCCCAAAAGTCCCATTTTTGATCAAATTGTGACCCCGGGCCTTGGGGATTTTTTCAAAAAAATCTTTTTCTGCCGGTGAAGTTGTCGAGGGCTGATTTCTTGTCCTGTGATAAAAAGCCTTCTGTTTCGAAGGCCAAACCTCTCAGGGGAGCATTTGCAACCGTCTGGCACCACTTTTGAGTGAATTCCCAAAAGTCAGATTTTTGATGAAATTGTGACCCCGGGGCTTAGGGATTTTTTCAAAAAAAATTGTTTCAGCCGGTGAAGTTGTTGGGGCCTGATTTCTTGTCCTGTGATAAAAAGCCTTCTGTTTCGACTGCCAAACCTCTCAGGGGAGCATTTGCAACCGTCTAGCACCACTTTTGAGTAAATTCCCAAAAGTCCCATTTTTGATGAAATTGTGACCCCGGGCCTTGGGGATTTCTTCAAAAAAATCTTTTTCTGCCGGTGAAGTTGTTGAGGTCTGATTTCTTGTCCTGTGATAAAAAGCCTTCTGTTTCGACTGCCAAACCTCTCAGGGGAGCATTTGCAACCGTCTGGCATCATTTTTGAGTGAATTCCCAAAAGTCCCATTTTTGATTAAACTGTTAAACCGGGGCTTAGGGATTTTTTCAAAAAAATCTTTTTCTGCCGGTGAAGTTGTCGAGGGCTGATTTCTTGTCCTGTGATAAAAAGCGTTCTGTTTCGACCGCCAAACCTCTCAGGGGAGCATTTGCAACCGTCTGGCACCACTTTTGAGTGAATTCCCAAAAGTCAGATTTTTGATGAAATTGTGACCCCGGGGCTTAGGGATTTTTTCAAAAAAATCTTTTTCTGCCGGTGAAGTTGTCGAGGGCTGATTTCTTGTCCTGTGATAAAAAGCCTTCTGTTTCGACCGCCAAACCTCTCAGGGGAGCATTTGCAACCGTCTAGCACCACTTTTGAGTAAATTCCCAAAAGTCCCATTTTTGATGAAATTGTGACCCCGGGGCTTAGGGATTTTTTCACAAAAATCTTTTTCTGCCGGTGAAGTTGTCGAGGGCTGATTTCTTGTCCTGTGATAAAAAGCCTTCTGTTTCGACCGCCAAACCTCTCAGGGGAGCATTTGCAACCGTCTGGCACCACTTTTGAGTGAATTCCCAAAAGTCCCATTTTTGATGAAATTGTGACCCCTGGGCTTAGGGATTTTTTCAAAAAAATCTTTTTCTGCCGGTGAAGTTGTCGAGGGCTGATTTCTTGTCCTGTGATAAAAAGCCTTCTGTTTCGACTGCCAAACCTCTCAGGGGAGCATTTGCAACCGTCTAGCACCACTTTTGAGTAAATTCCCAAAAGTCCCATTTTTGATGAAATTGTGACCCCGGGGCTTAGGGATTTTTTCACAAAAATCTTTTTCTGCCGGTGAAGTTGTCGAGGGCTGATTTCTTGTCCTGTGATAAAAAGCCTTCTGTTTCGACCGCCAAACCTCTCAGGGGAGCATTTGCAACCGTCTGGCACCACTTTTGATTGAATTCCCAAAAGTCCCATTTTTGATGAAATTGTGACCCCGGGGCTTAGGGATTTTTTCAAAAAAATCTTTTTCTGCCGGTGAAGTTGTTGAGGGCTGATTTCTTGTCCTGTAATAAAAAGCCTTCTGTTTCGACCGCCAAACCTCTCAGGGGAGCATTTGCAACCGTCTGGCACCACTTTTGAGTGAATTCCCAAAAGTCAGATTTTTGATGAAATTGTGACCCCGGGGCTTAGGGATTTTTTCACAAAAATCTTTTTCTGCCGGTGAAGTTGTCGAGGGCTGATTTCTTGTCCTGTGATAAAAAGCCTTCTGTTTCGACCGCCAAACCTCTCAGGGGAGCATTTGCAACCGTCTGGCACCACTTTTGATTGAATTCCCAAAAGTCCAATTTTTGATGAAATTGTG
Organism: Podarcis melisellensis; assembly: GCF_964234715.1. NCBI lineage: Eukaryota > Metazoa > Chordata > Lepidosauria > Squamata > Lacertidae > Podarcis > Podarcis melisellensis. The sequence goes on from NC_138537.1 coordinate 84,211,355, forward strand.
ACCCCGGGGCTTAGGGATTTTTTCAAAAAAATCTTTTTCTGCCGGTGAAGTTGTTGAGGGCTGATTTCTTGTCCTGTAATAAAAAGCCTTCTGTTTCGACCGCCAAACCTCTCAGGGGAGCATTTGCAACCGTCTGGCACCACTTTTGAGTGAATTCCCAAAAGTCAGATTTTTGATGAAATTGTGACCCCGGGGCTTAGGGATTTTTTCAAAAAAATCTTTTTCTGCCGGTGAAGTTGTCGAGGGCTGATTTCTTGTCCTGTGATAAAAAGCCTTCTGTTTCGACTGCCAAACCTCTCAGGGGAGCATTTGCAACCGTCTAGCACCACTTTTGAGTAAATTCCCAAAAGTCCCATTTTTGATGAAATTGTGACCCCGGGGCTTAGGGATTTTTTCACAAAAATCTTTTTCTGCCGGTGAAGTTGTCGAGGGCTGATTTCTTGTCCTGTGATAAAAAGCCTTCTGTTTCGACCGCCAAACCTCTCAGGGGAGCATTTGCAACCGTCTGGCACCACTTTTGATTGAATTCCCAAAAGTCCCATTTTTGATGAAATTGTGACCCCGGGGCTTAGGGATTTTTTCAAAAAAATCTTTTTCTGCCGGTGAAGTTGTTGAGGGCTGATTTCTTGTCCTGTAATAAAAAGCCTTCTGTTTCGACCGCCAAACCTCTCAGGGGAGCATTTGCAACCGTCTGGCACCACTTTTGAGTGAATTCCCAAAAGTCAGATTTTTGATGAAATTGTGACCCCGGGGCTTAGGGATTTTTTCACAAAAATCTTTTTCTGCCGGTGAAGTTGTCGAGGGCTGATTTCTTGTCCTGTGATAAAAAGCCTTCTGTTTCGACCGCCAAACCTCTCAGGGGAGCATTTGCAACCGTCTGGCACCACTTTTGATTGAATTCCCAAAAGTCCAATTTTTGATGAAATTGTGACCCCGGGGCTTAGGGATTTTTTCAAAAAAATCTTTTTCTGCCGGTGAAGTTGTTGAGGGCTGATTTCTTGTCCTGTAATAAAAAGCCTTCTGTTTCGACCGCCAAACCTCTCAGGGGAGCATTTGCAACCGTCTGGCACCACTTTTGAGTGAATTCCCAAAAGTCAGATTTTTGATGAAATTGTGACCCCGGGGCTTAGGGATTTTTTCAAAAAAATCTTTTTCTGCCGGTGAAGTTGTCGAGGGCTGATTTCTTGTCCTGTGATAAAAAGCCTTCTGTTTCGACTGCCAAACCTCTCAGGGGAGCATTTGCAACCGTCTAGCACCACTTTTGAGTAAATTCCCAAAAGTCCCATTTTTGATGAAATTGTGACCCCGGGGCTTAGGGATTTTTTCACAAAAATCTTTTTCTGCCGGTGAAGTTGTCGAGGGCTGATTTCTTGTCCTGTGATAAAAAGCCTTCTGTTTCGACCGCCAAACCTCTCAGGGGAGCATTTGCAACCGTCTGGCACCACTTTTGAGTGAATTCCCAAAAGTCCCATTTTTGATGAAATTGTGACCCCGGGGCTTAGGGATTTTTTCAAAAAAATCTTTTTCTGCCGGTGAAGTTGTTGAGGGCTGATTTCTTCTCCTGTAATAAAAAGCCTTCTGTTTCGACCGCCAAACCTCTCAGGGGAGCATTTGCAACCGTCTGGCACCATTTTTGAGTGAATTCCCAAAAGTCCCATTTTTGATGAAATTGTGACCTCGGGCCTTGGGGATTTTTTCAAAAAAATCTTTTTCTGCCGGTGAAGTTGTCGAGGTCTGATTTCTTGTCCTGTGATAAAAAGCCTTCTGTTTCGACTGCCAAACCTCTCAGGGGAGCATTTGCAACCGTCTGGCATCATTTTTGAGTGAATTCCCAAAAGTCCCATTTTTGATTAAACTGTTAAACCGGGGCTTAGGGATTTTTTCAAAAAAATCTTTTTCTGCCGGTGAAGTTGTCGAGGGCTGATTTCTTGTCCTGTGATAAAAAGCGTTCTGTTTCGACCGCCAAACCTCTCAGGGGAGCATTTGCAACCGTCTGGCACCACTTTTGAGTGAATTCCCAAAAGTCAGATTTTTGATGAAATTGTGACCCCGGGGCTTAGGGATTTTTTCAAAAAAATCTTTTTCTGCCGGTGAAGTTGTCGAGGGCTGATTTCTTGTCCTGTGATAAAAAGCCTTCTGTTTCGACTGCCAAACCTCTCAGGGGAGCATTTGCAACCGTCTAGCACCACTTTTGAGTAAATTCCCAAAAGTCCCATTTTTGATGAAATTGTGACCCCGGGGCTTAGGGATTTTTTCACAAAAATCTTTTTCTGCCGGTGAAGTTGTCGAGGGCTGATTTCTTGTCCTGTGATAAAAAGCCTTCTGTTTCGACCGCCAAACCTCTCAGGGGAGCATTTGCAACCGTCTGGCACCACTTTTGAGTGAATTCCCAAAAGTCAGATTTTTGATGAAATTGTGACCCCGGGGCTTAGGGATTTTTTCAAAAAAATCTTTTTCTGCCGGTGAAGTTGTCGAGGGCTGATTTCTTGTCCTGTGATAAAAAGCCTTCTGTTTCGACCGCCAAACCTCTCAGGGGAGCATTTGCAACCGTCTGGCACCATTTTTGAGTGAATTCCCAAAAGTCCCATTTTTGATGAAATTGTGACCCCGGGCCTTGGGAATTTTTCCAAAAAAATCTTTTTCTGCCGGTGAAGTTGTCGAGGTCTGATTTCTTGTCCTGTGATAAAAAGCCTTCTGTTTCGACTGCCAAACCTCTCAGGGGAGCATTTGCAACCGTCTGGCACCACTTTTGAGTGAATTCCCAAAAGTCCCATTTTTGATGAAATTGTGACCCCGGGGCTTAGGGATTTTTTCAAAAAAATCTTTTTCTGCCGGTGAAGTTGTTGAGGGCTGATTTCTTGTCCTGTAATAAAAAGCCTTCTGTTTCGACCGCCAAACCTCTCAGGGGAGCATTTGCAACCGTCTGGCACCACTTTTGAGTGAATTCCCAAAAGTCAGATTTTTGATGAAATTGTGACCCCGGGGCTTAGGGATTTTTTCACAAAAATCTTTTTCTGCCGGTGAAGTTGTCGAGGGCTGATTTCTTGTCCTGTGATAAAAAGCCTTCTGTTTCGACCGCCAAACCTCTCAGGGGAGCATTTGCAACCGTCTGGCACCACTTTTGATTGAATTCCCAAAAGTCCAATTTTTGATGAAATTGTGACCCCGGGGCTTAGGGATTTTTTCAAAAAAATCTTTTTCTGCCGGTGAAGTTGTTGAGGGCTGATTTCTTGTCCTGTAATAAAAAGCCTTCTGTTTCGACCGCCAAACCTCTCAGGGGAGCATTTGCAACCGTCTGGCACCACTTTTGAGTGAATTCCCAAAAGTCAGATTTTTGATGAAATTGTGACCCCGGGGCTTAGGGATTTTTTCAAAAAAATCTTTTTCTGCCGGTGAAGTTGTCGAGGGCTGATTTCTTGTCCTGTGATAAAAAGCCTTCTGTTTCGACTGCCAAACCTCTCAGGGGAGCATTTGCAACCGTCTAGCACCACTTTTGAGTAAATTCCCAAAAGTCCCATTTTTGATGAAATTGTGACCCCGGGGCTTAGGGATTTTTTCACAAAAATCTTTTTCTGCCGGTGAAGTTGTCGAGGGCTGATTTCTTGTCCTGTGATAAAAAGCCTTCTGTTTCGACCGCCAAACCTCTCAGGGGAGCATTTGCAACCGTCTGGCACCACTTTTGAGTGAATTCCCAAAAGTCCCATTTTTGATGAAATTGTGACCCCGGGGCTTAGGGATTTTTTCAAAAAAATCTTTTTCTGCCGGTGAAGTTGTTGAGGGCTGATTTCTTCTCCTGTAATAAAAAGCCTTCTGTTTCGACCGCCAAACCTCTCAGGGGAGCATTTGCAACCGTCTGGCACCATTTTTGAGTGAATTCCCAAAAGTCCCATTTTTGATGAAATTGTGACCTCGGGCCTTGGGGATTTTTTCAAAAAAATCTTTTTCTGCCGGTGAAGTTGTCGAGGTCTGATTTCTTGTCCTGTGATAAAAAGCCTTCTGTTTCGACTGCCAAACCTCTCAGGGGAGCATTTGCAACCGTCTGGCATCATTTTTGAGTGAATTCCCAAAAGTCCCATTTTTGATTAAACTGTTAAACCGGGGCTTAGGGATTTTTTCAAAAAAATCTTTTTCTGCCGGTGAAGTTGTCGAGGGCTGATTTCTTGTCCTGTGATAAAAAGCGTTCTGTTTCGACCGCCAAACCTCTCAGGGGAGCATTTGCAACCGTCTGGCACCACTTTTGAGTGAATTCCCAAAAGTCAGATTTTTGATGAAATTGTGACCCCGGGGCTTAGGGATTTTTTCAAAAAAATCTTTTTCTGCCGGTGAAGTTGTCGAGGGCTGATTTCTTGTCCTGTGATAAAAAGCCTTCTGTTTCGACTGCCAAACCTCTCAGGGGAGCATTTGCAACCGTCTAGCACCACTTTTGAGTAAATTCCCAAAAGTCCCATTTTTGATGAAATTGTGACCCCGGGGCTTAGGGATTTTTTCACAAAAATCTTTTTCTGCCGGTGAAGTTGTCGAGGGCTGATTTCTTGTCCTGTGATAAAAAGCCTTCTGTTTCGACCGCCAAACCTCTCAGGGGAGCATTTGCAACCGTCTGGCACCACTTTTGAGTGAATTCCCAAAAGTCAGATTTTTGATGAAATTGTGACCCCGGGGCTTAGGGATTTTTTCAAAAAAATCTTTTTCTGCCGGTGAAGTTGTCGAGGGCTGATTTCTTGTCCTGTGATAAAAAGCCTTCTGTTTCGACCGCCAAACCTCTCAGGGGAGCATTTGCAACCGTCTGGCACCATTTTTGAGTGAATTCCCAAAAGTCCCATTTTTGATGAAATTGTGACCCCGGGCCTTGGGAATTTTTCCAAAAAAATCTTTTTCTGCCGGTGAAGTTGTCGAGGTCTGATTTCTTGTCCTGTGATAAAAAGCCTTCTGTTTCGACTGCCAAACCTCTCAGGGGAGCATTTGCAACCGTCTGGCATCATTTTTGAGTGAATTCCCAAAAGTCCCATTTTTGATTAAACTGTTAAACCGGGGCTTAGGGATTTTTTCAAAAAAATCTTTTTCTGCCGGTGAAGTTGTCGAGGGCTGATTTCTTGTCCTGTGATAAAAAGCGTTCTGTTTCGACCGCCAAACCTCTCAGGGGAGCATTTGCAACCGTCTGGCACCACTTTTGAGTGAATTCCCAAAAGTCCCATTTTTGATGAAATTGTGACCCCGGGGCTTAGGGATTTTTTCAAAAAAATCTTTTTCTGCCGGTGAAGTTGTCGAGGGCTGATTTCTTGTCCTGTGATAAAAAGCCTTCTGTTTCGACTGCCAAACCTCTCAGGGGAGCATTTGCAACCGTCTAGCACCACTTTTGAGTAAATTCCCAAAAGTCCCATTTTTGATGAAATTGTGACCCCGGGGCTTAGGGATTTTTTCACAAAAATCTTTTTCTGCCGGTGAAGTTGTCGAGGGCTGATTTCTTGTCCTGTGATAAAAAGCCTTCTGTTTCGACCGCCAAACCTCTCAGGGGAGCATTTGCAACCGTCTGGCACCACTTTTGAGTGAATTCCCAAAAGTCCCATTTTTGATGAAATTGTGACCCCGGGGCTTAGGGATTTTTTCAAAAAAATCTTTTTCTGCCGGTGAAGTTGTTGAGGGCTGATTTCTTCTCCTGTAATAAAAAGCCTTCTGTTTCGACCGCCAAACCTCTCAGGGGAGCATTTGCAACCGTCTGGCACCATTTTTGAGTGAATTCCCAAAAGTCCCATTTTTGATGAAATTGTGACCTCGGGCCTTGGGGATTTTTTCAAAAAAATCTTTTTCTGCCGGTGAAGTTGTCGAGGTCTGATTTCTTGTCCTGTGATAAAAAGCCTTCTGTTTCGACTGCCAAACCTCTCAGGGGAGCATTTGCAACCGTCTGGCACCATTTTTGAGTGAATTCCCAAAAGTCCCATTTTTGATGAAATTGTGACCCCGGGCCTTGGGGATTTTTTCAAAAAAATCTTTTTCTGCCGGTGAAGTTGTCGAGGTCTGATTTCTTGTCCTGTGATAAAAAGCCTTCTGTTTCGACTGCCAAACCTCTCAGGGGAGCATTTGCAACCGTCTGGCATCATTTTTGAGTGAATTCCCAAAAGTCCCATTTTTGATTAAACTGTTAAACCGGGGCTTAGGGATTTTTTCAAAAAAATCTTTTTCTGCCGGTGAAGTTGTCGAGGGCTGATTTCTTGTCCTGTGATAAAAAGCGTTCTGTTTCGACCGCCAAACCTCTCAGGGGAGCATTTGCAACCGTCTGGCACCACTTTTGAGTGAATTCCCAAAAGTCCCATTTTTGATGAAATTGTGACCCCGGGGCTTAGGGATTTTTTCAAAAAAATCTTTTTCTGCCGGTGAAGTTGTCGAGGGCTGATTTCTTGTCCTGTGATAAAAAGCCTTCTGTTTCGACTGCCAAACCTCTCAGGGGAGCATTTGCAACCGTCTAGCACCACTTTTGAGTAAATTCCCAAAAGTCCCATTTTTGATGAAATTGTGACCCCGGGGCTTAGGGATTTTTTCACAAAAATCTTTTTCTGCCGGTGAAGTTGTCGAGGGCTGATTTCTTGTCCTGTGATAAAAAGCCTTCTGTTTCGACCGCCAAACCTCTCAGGGGAGCATTTGCAACCGTCTGGCACCACTTTTGAGTGAATTCCCAAAAGTCCCATTTTTGATGAAATTGTGACCCCGGGGCTTAGGGATTTTTTCAAAAAAATCTTTTTCTGCCGGTGAAGTTGTCGAGGGCTGATTTCTTGTCCTGTGATAAAAAGCCTTCTGTTTCGACTGCCAAACCTCTCAGGGGAGCATTTGCAACCGTCTAGCACCACTTTTGAGTAAATTCCCAAAAGTCCCATTTTTGATGAAATTGTGACCCCGGGGCTTACGGATTTTTTCACAAAAATCTTTTTCTGCCGGTGAAGTTGTCGAGGGCTGATTTCTTGTCCTGTGATAAAAAGCCTTCTGTTTCGACCGCCAAACCTCTCAGGGGAGCATTTGCAACCGTCTGGCACCACTTTTGAGTGAATTCCCAAAAGTCAGATTTTTGATGAAATTGTGACCCCGGGGCTTAGGGATTTTTTCAAAAAAATCTTTTTCTGCCGGTGAAGTTGTCGAGGGCTGATTTCTTGTCCTGTGATAAAAAGCCTTCTGTTTCGACTGCCAAACCTCTCAGGGGAGCATTTGCAACCGTCTGGCACCACTTTTGAGTGAATTCCCAAAAGTCCCATTTTTGATGAAATTGTGACCCCGGGGCTTAGGGATTTTTTCAAAAAAATCTTTTTCTGCCGGTGAAGTTGTTGAGGGCTGATTTCTTCTCCTGTAATAAAAAGCCTTCTGTTTCGACTGCCAAACCTCTCAGGGGAGCATTTGCAACCGTCTGGCACCATTTTTGAGTGAATTCCCAAAAGTCCCATTTTTGATGAAATTGTGACCCCGGGCCTTGGGGATTTTTTCAAAAAAATCTTTTTCTGCCGGTGAAGTTGTCGAGGTCTGATTTCTTGTCCTGTGATAAAAAGCCTTCTGTTTCGACTGCCAAACCTCTCAGGGGAGCATTTGCAACCGTCTGGCATCATTTTTGAGTGAATTCCCAAAAGTCCCATTTTTGATTAAACTGTTAAACCGGGGCTTAGGGATTTTTTCAAAAAAATCTTTTTCTGCCGGTGAAGTTGTCGAGGGCTGATTTCTTGTCCTGTGATAAAAAGCGTTCTGTTTCGACCGCCAAACCTCTCAGGGGAGCATTTGCAACCGTCTGGCACCACTTTTGAGTGAATTCCCAAAAGTCCCATTTTTGATGAAATTGTGACCCCGGGGCTTAGGGATTTTTTCAAAAAAATCTTTTTCTGCCGGTGAAGTTGTCGAGGGCTGATTTCTTGTCCTGTGATAAAAAGCCTTCTGTTTCGACTGCCAAACCTCTCAGGGGAGCATTTGCAACCGTCTAGCACCACTTTTGAGTAAATTCCCAAAAGTCCCATTTTTGATGAAATTGTGACCCCGGGGCTTAGGGATTTTTTCACAAAAATCTTTTTCTGCCGGTGAAGTTGTCGAGGGCTGATTTCTTGTCCTGTGATAAAAAGCCTTCTGTTTCGACCGCCAAACCTCTCAGGGGAGCATTTGCAACCGTCTGGCACCACTTTTGAGTAAATTCCCAAAAGTCCCATTTTTGATGAAATTGTGACCCCGGGGCTTAGGGATTTTTTCAAAAAAATCTTTTTCTGCCGGTGAAGTTGTCGAGGGCTGATTTCTTGTCCTGTGATAAAAAGCCTTCTGTTTCGACTGCCAAACCTCTCAGGGGAGCATTTGCAACCGTCTAGCACCACTTTTGAGTAAATTCCCAAAAGTCCCATTTTTGATGAAATTGTGACCCCGGGGCTTAGGGATTTTTTCACAAAAATCTTTTTCTGCCGGTGAAGTTGTCGAGGGCTGATTTCTTGTCCTGTGATAAAAAGCCTTCTGTTTCGACCGCCAAACCTCTCAGGGGAGCATTTGCAACCGTCTGGCACCACTTTTGAGTGAATTCCCAAAAGTCCCATTTTTGATGAAATTGTGACCCCGGGGCTTAGGGATTTTTTCAAAAAAATCTTTTTCTGCCGGTGAAGTTGTTGAGGGCTGATTTCTTCTCCTGTAATAAAAAGCCTTCTGTTTCGACCGCCAAACCTCTCAGGGGAGCATTTGCAACCGTCTGGCACCATTTTTGAGTGAATTCCCAAAAGTCCCATTTTTGATGAAATTGTGACCTCGGGCCTTGGGGATTTTTTCAAAAAAATCTTTTTCTGCCGGTGAAGTTGTCGAGGTCTGATTTCTTGTCCTGTGATAAAAAGCCTTCTGTTTCGACTGCCAAACCTCTCAGGGGAGCATTTGCAACCGTCTGGCACCATTTTTGAGTGAATTCCCAAAAGTCCCATTTTTGATGAAATTGTGACCCCGGGCCTTGGGGATTTTTTCAAAAAAATCTTTTTCTGCCGGTGAAGTTGTCGAGGTCTGATTTCTTGTCCTGTGATAAAAAGCCTTCTGTTTCGACTGCCAAACCTCTCAGGGGAGCATTTGCAACCGTCTGGCATCATTTTTGAGTGAATTCCCAAAAGTCCCATTTTTGATTAAACTGTTAAACCGGGGCTTAGGGATTTTTTCAAAAAAATCTTTTTCTGCCGGTGAAGTTGTCGAGGGCTGATTTCTTGTCCTGTGATAAAAAGCGTTCTGTTTCGACCGCCAAACCTCTCAGGGGAGCATTTGCAACCGTCTGGCACCACTTTTGAGTGAATTCCCAAAAGTCCCATTTTTGATGAAATTGTGACCCCGGGGCTTAGGGATTTTTTCAAAAAAATCTTTTTCTGCCGGTGAAGTTGTCGAGGGCTGATTTCTTGTCCTGTGATAAAAAGCCTTCTGTTTCGACTGCCAAACCTCTCAGGGGAGCATTTGCAACCGTCTAGCACCACTTTTGAGTAAATTCCCAAAAGTCCCATTTTTGATGAAATTGTGACCCCGGGGCTTAGGGATTTTTTCACAAAAATCTTTTTCTGCCGGTGAAGTTGTCGAGGGCTGATTTCTTGTCCTGTGATAAAAAGCCTTCTGTTTCGACCGCCAAACCTCTCAGGGGAGCATTTGCAACCGTCTGGCACCACTTTTGAGTGAATTCCCAAAAGTCCCATTTTTGATGAAATTGTGACCCCGGGGCTTAGGGATTTTTTCAAAAAAATCTTTTTCTGCCGGTGAAGTTGTCGAGGGCTGATTTCTTGTCCTGTGATAAAAAGCCTTCTGTTTCGACTGCCAAACCTCTCAGGGGAGCATTTGCAACCGTCTAGCACCACTTTTGAGTAAATTCCCAAAAGTCCCATTTTTGATGAAATTGTGACCCCGGGGCTTAGGGATTTTTTCAAAAAAATCTTTTTCTGCCGGTGAAGTTGTCGAGGGCTGATTTCTTGTCCTGTGATAAAAAGCCTTCTGTTTCGACCGCCAAACCTCTCAGGGGAGCATTTGCAACCGTCTGGCACCACTTTTGAGTGAATTCCCAAAAGTCCCATTTTTGATGAAATTGTGACCCCGGGGCTTAGGGATTTTTTCAAAAAAATCTTTTTCTGCCGGTGAAGTTGTTGAGGGCTGATTTCTTCTCCTGTAATAAAAAGCCTTCTGTTTCGACCGCCAAACCTCTCAGGGGAGCATTTGCAACCGTCTGGCACCATTTTTGAGTGAATTCCCAAAAGTCCCATTTTTGATGAAATTGTGACCTCGGGCCTTGGGGATTTTTTCAAAAAAATCTTTTTCTGCCGGTGAAGTTGTCGAGGTCTGATTTCTTGTCCTGTGATAAAAAGCCTTCTGTTTCGACTGCCAAACCTCTCAGGGGAGCATTTGCAACCGTCTGGCACCATTTTTGAGTGAATTCCCAAAAGTCCCATTTTTGATGAAATTGTGACCCCGGGCCTTGGGGATTTTTTCAAAAAAATCTTTTTCTGCCGGTGAAGTTGTCGAGGTCTGATTTCTTGTCCTGTGATAAAAAGCCTTCTGTTTCGACTGCCAAACCTCTCAGGGGAGCATTTGCAACCGTCTAGCACCACTTTTGAGTAAATTCCCAAAAGTCCCATTTTTGATGAAATTGTGACCCCGGGGCTTAGGGATTTTTTCACAAAAATCTTTTTCTGCCGGTGAAGTTGTCGAGGGCTGATTTCTTGTCCTGTGATAAAAAGCCTTCTGTTTCGACCGCCAAACCTCTCAGGGGAGCATTTGCAACCGTCTGGCACCACTTTTGAGTGAATTCCCAAAAGTCCCATTTTTGATGAAATTGTGACCCCGGGGCTTAGGGATTTTTTCAAAAAAATCTTTTTCTGCCGGTGAAGTTGTCGAGGGCTGATTTCTTGTCCTGTGATAAAAAGCCTTCTGTTTCGACTGCCAAACCTCTCAGGGGAGCATTTGCAACCGTCTAGCACCACTTTTGAGTAAATTCCCAAAAGTCCCATTTTTGATGAAATTGTGACCCCGGGGCTTAGGGATTTTTTCACAAAAATCTTTTTCTGCCGGTGAAGTTGTCGAGGGCTGATTTCTTGTCCTGTGATAAAAAGCCTTCTGTTTCGACCGCCAAACCTCTCAGGGGAGCATTTGCAACCGTCTGGCACCACTTTTGAGTGAATTCCCAAAAGTCAGATTTTTGATGAAATTGTGACCCCGGGGCTTAGGGATTTTTTCACAAAAATCTTTTTCTGCCGGTGAAGTTGTCGAGGGCTGATTTCTTGTCCTGTGATAAAAAGCCTTCTGTTTCGACCGCCAAACCTCTCAGGGGAGCATTTGCAACCGTCTGGCACCACTTTTGAGTGAATTCCCAAAAGTCCCATTTTTGATGAAATTGTGACCCCGGGGCTTAGGGATTTTTTCAAAAAAATCTTTTTCTGCCGGTGAAGTTGTTGAGGGCTGATTTCTTCTCCTGTAATAAAAAGCCTTCTGTTTCGACTGCCAAACCTCTCAGGGGAGCATTTGCAACCGTCTGGCACCATTTTTGAGTGAATTCCCAAAAGTCCCATTTTTGATGAAATTGTGACCCCGGGCCTTGGGGATTTTTTCAAAAAAATCTTTTTCTGCCGGTGAAGTTGTCGAGGTCTGATTTCTTGTCCTGTGATAAAAAGCCTTCTGTTTCGACTGCCAAACCTCTCAGGGGAGCATTTGCAACCGTCTGGCATCATTTTTGAGTGAATTCCCAAAAGTCCCATTTTTGATTAAACTGTTAAACCGGGGCTTAGGGATTTTTTCAAAAAAATCTTTTTCTGCCGGTGAAGTTGTCGAGGGCTGATTTCTTGTCCTGTGATAAAAAGCGTTCTGTTTCGACCGCCAAACCTCTCAGGGGAGCATTTGCAACCGTCTGGCACCACTTTTGAGTGAATTCCCAAAAGTCCCATTTTTGATGAAATTGTGACCCCGGGGCTTAGGGATTTTTTCAAAAAAATCTTTTTCTGCCGGTGAAGTTGTCGAGGGCTGATTTCTTGTCCTGTGATAAAAAGCCTTCTGTTTCGACTGCCAAACCTCTCAGGGGAGCATTTGCAACCGTCTAGCACCACTTTTGAGTAAATTCCCAAAAGTCCCATTTTTGATGAAATTGTGACCCCGGGGCTTAGGGATTTTTTCACAAAAATCTTTTTCTGCCGGTGAAGTTGTCGAGGGCTGATTTCTTGTCCTGTGATAAAAAGCCTTCTGTTTCGACTGCCAAACCTCTCAGGGGAGCATTTGCAACCGTCTGGCACCACTTTTGAGTGAATTCCCAAAAGTCCCATTTTTGATGAAATTGTGACCCCGGGGCTTAGGGATTTTTTCAAAAAAATCTTTTTCTGCCGGTGAAGTTGTCGAGGGCTGATTTCTTGTCCTGTGATAAAAAGCCTTCTGTTTCGACTGCCAAACCTCTCAGGGGAGCATTTGCAACCGTCTAGCACCACTTTTGAGTAAATTCCCAAAAGTCCCATTTTTGATGAAATTGTGACCCCGGGGCTTAGGGATTTTTTCACAAAAATCTTTTTCTGCCGGTGAAGTTGTCGAGGGCTGATTTCTTGTCCTGTGATAAAAAGCCTTCTGTTTCGACCGCCAAACCTCTCAGGGGAGCATTTGCAACCGTCTGGCACCACTTTTGAGTGAATTCCCAAAAGTCCCATTTTTGATGAAATTGTGACCCCGGGGCTTAGGGATTTTTTCAAAAAAATCTTTTTCTGCCGGTGAAGTTGTTGAGGGCTGATTTCTTCTCCTGTAATAAAAAGCCTTCTGTTTCGACCGCCAAACCTCTCAGGGGAGCATTTGCAACCGTCTGGCACCATTTTTGAGTGAATTCCCAAAAGTCCCATTTTTGATGAAATTGTGACCTCGGGCCTTGGGGATTTTTTCAAAAAAATCTTTTTCTGCCGGTGAAGTTGTCGAGGTCTGATTTCTTGTCCTGTGATAAAAAGCCTTCTGTTTCGACTGCCAAACCTCTCAGGGGAGCATTTGCAACCGTCTGGCACCATTTTTGAGTGAATTCCCAAAAGTCCCATTTTTGATGAAATTGTGACCCCGGGCCTTGGGGATTTTTTCAAAAAAATCTTTTTCTGCCGGTGAAGTTGTCGAGGTCTGATTTCTTGTCCTGTGATAAAAAGCCTTCTGTTTCGACTGCCAAACCTCTCAGGGGAGCATTTGCAACCGTCTGGCATCATTTTTGAGTGAATTCCCAAAAGTCCCATTTTTGATTAAACTGTTAAACCGGGGCTTAGGGATTTTTTCAAAAAAATCTTTTTCTGCCGGTGAAGTTGTCGAGGGCTGATTTCTTGTCCTGTGATAAAAAGCGTTCTGTTTCGACCGCCAAACCTCTCAGGGGAGCATTTGCAACCGTCTGGCACCACTTTTGAGTGAATTCCCAAAAGTCCCATTTTTGATGAAATTGTGACCCCGGGGCTTAGGGATTTTTTCACAAAAATCTTTTTCTGCCGGTGAAGTTGTCGAGGGCTGATTTCTTGTCCTGTGATAAAAAGCCTTCTGTTTCGACTGCCAAACCTCTCAGGGGAGCATTTGCAACCGTCTAGCACCACTTTTGAGTAAATTCCCAAAAGTCCCATTTTTGATGAAATTGTGACCCCGGGGCTTAGGGATTTTTTCACAAAAATCTTTTTCTGCCGGTGAAGTTGTCGAGGGCTGATTTCTTGTCCTGTGATAAAAAGCCTTCTGTTTCGACCGCCAAACCTCTCAGGGGAGCATTTGCAACCGTCTGGCACCACTTTTGAGTGAATTCCCAAAAGTCCCATTTTTGATGAAATTGTGACCCCGGGGCTTAGGGATTTTTTCAAAAAAATCTTTTTCTGCCGGTGAAGTTGTCGAGGGCTGATTTCTTGTCCTGTGATAAAAAGCCTTCTGTTTCGACTGCCAAACCTCTCAGGGGAGCATTTGCAACCGTCTAGCACCACTTTTGAGTAAATTCCCAAAAGTCCCATTTTTGATGAAATTGTGACCCCGGGGCTTAGGGATTTTTTCACAAAAATCTTTTTCTGCCGGTGAAGTTGTCGAGGGCTGATTTCTTGTCCTGTGATAAAAAGCCTTCTGTTTCGACCGCCAAACCTCTCAGGGGAGCATTTGCAACCGTCTGGCACCACTTTTGAGTGAATTCCCAAAAGTCAGATTTTTGATGAAATTGTGACCCCGGGGCTTAGGGATTTTTTCAAAAAAATCTTTTTCTGCCGGTGAAGTTGTCGAGGGCTGATTTCTTGTCCTGTGATAAAAAGCCTTCTGTTTCGACTGCCAAACCTCTCAGGGGAGCATTTGCAACCGTCTGGCACCACTTTTGAGTGAATTCCCAAAAGTCCCATTTTTGATGAAATTGTGACCCCGGGGCTTAGGGATTTTTTCAAAAAAATCTTTTTCTGCCGGTGAAGTTGTTGAGGGCTGATTTCTTCTCCTGTAATAAAAAGCCTTCTGTTTCGACTGCCAAACCTCTCAGGGGAGCATTTGCAACCGTCTGGCACCATTTTTGAGTGAATTCCCAAAAGTCCCATTTTTGATGAAATTGTGACCCCGGGCCTTGGGGATTTTTTCAAAAAAATCTTTTTCTGCCGGTGAAGTTGTCGAGGTCTGATTTCTTGTCCTGTGATAAAAAGCCTTCTGTTTCAACCGCCAAACCTCTCAGGGGAGCATTTGCAACCGTCTGGCACCACTTTTGAGTGAATTCCCAAAAGTCAGATTTTTGATGAAATTGTGACCCCGGGGCTTAGGGATTTTTTCAAAAAAATCTTTTTCTGCCGGTGAAGTTGTTGAGGGCTGATTTCTTGTCCTGTGATAAAAAGCCTTCTGTTTTGACCGCCAAACCTCTCAGGGGAGCATTTGCAACCGTCTGGCAGCACTTTTGAGTGAATTCCCAAAAGTCCCATTTTTGATCAAATTGTGACCCCGGGCCTTGGGGATTTTTTCAAAAAAATCTTTTTCTGCCGGTGAAGTTGTCGAGGGCTGATTTCTTGTCCTGTGATAAAAAGCCTTCTGTTTTGACCGCCAAACCTCTCAGGGGAGCATTTGCAACCGTCTGACACCATTTTTGAGTGAATTCCCAAAAGTCCCATTTTTGATGATATTGTGACCCCGGGCCTTGGGGATTTTTTCAAAAAAATCTTTTTCTGCCGGTGAAGTTGTCGAGGGCTGATTTCTTCTCCTGTGATAAAAAGCCTTCTGTTTCGACCGCCAAACCTCTCAGGGGAGCATTTGCAACTGTCTGGCACCATTTTTGAGTGAATTCCCAAAAGTCCCATTTTTGATGAAATTGTGACCCCGGGCCTTGGGGATTTTTTCAAAAAAATCTTTTTCTGCCGGTGAAGTTGTCGAGGTCTGATTTCTTGTCCTGTGATAAAAAGCCTTTTGTTTCGACCGCCAAACCTCTCAGGGGAGCATTTGCAACTGTCTGACAACATTTTTGAGTGAATTCCCAAAAGTCAGATTTTTGATGAAATTGTGACCCCGGGCCTTGGGGATTTTTTCAAAAAAATCTTTTTCTGCCGGTGTAGTTGTCGAGGTCTGATTTCTTGTCCTGTGATAAAAAGCCTTCTGTTTCGACCGCCAAACCTCTCAGGGGAGCATTTGCAACCGTCTGGCACCACTTTTGAGTGAATTCCCAAAAGTCCCATTTTTGATGAAATTGTTACCCCGGGCCTTGGGGATTTTTTCAAAAAACTCTTTTTCTGCCGGTGAAGTTGTCAAGGGCTGATTTCTTGTCCTGTGATAAAAAGCCTTCTGTTTCGACCGCCAAACCTCTCAGGGGAGCATTTGCAAGCGTCTGGCACCACTTTTGAGTGAATTCCCAAAAGTCAGATTTTTGATGAAATTGTGACCCCGGGGCTTAGGGATTTTTTCAAAAAAATCTTTTTCTGCCGGTGAAGTTGTCGAGGGCTGATTTCTTGTCCTGTGATAAAAAGCCTTCTGTTTCGACCGCCAAACCTCTCAGGGGAGCATTTGCAACCGTCTGGCACCATTTTTGAGTGAATTCCCAAAAGTCCCATTTTTGATGAAATTGTGACCCCGGGCCTTGGGGATTTTTTCAAAAAAATCTTTTTCTGCCGGTGAAGTTGTCGAGGTCTGATTTCTTGTCCTGTGATAAAAAGCCTTCTGTTTCGACTGCCAAACCTCTCAGGGGAGCATTTGCAACCGTCTGGCATCATTTTTGAGTGAATTCCCAAAAGTCCCATTTTTGATTAAACTGTTAAACCGGGGCTTAGGGATTTTTTCAAAAAAATCTTTTTCTGCCGGTGAAGTTGTCGAGGGCTGATTTCTTGTCCTGTGATAAAAAGCGTTCTGTTTCGACCGCCAAACCTCTCAGGGGAGCATTTGCAACCGTCTGGCACCACTTTTGAGTGAATTCCCAAAAGTCCCATTTTTGATGAAATTGTGACCCCGGGGCTTAGGGATTTTTTCAAAAAAATCTTTTTCTGCCGGTGAAGTTGTCGAGGGCTGATTTCTTGTCCTGTGATAAAAAGCCTTCTGTTTCGACTGCCAAACCTCTCAGGGGAGCATTTGCAACCGTCTAGCACCACTTTTGAGTAAATTCCCAAAAGTCCCATTTTTGATGAAATTGTGACCCCGGGGCTTAGGGATTTTTTCACAAAAATCTTTTTCTGCCGGTGAAGTTGTCGAGGGCTGATTTCTTGTCCTGTGATAAAAAGCCTTCTGTTTCGACCGCCAAACCTCTCAGGGGAGCATTTGCAACCGTCTGGCACCACTTTTGAGTGAATTCCCAAAAGTCCCATTTTTGATGAAATTGTGACCCCGGGGCTTAGGGATTTTTTCAAAAAAATCTTTTTCTGCCGGTGAAGTTGTCGAGGGCTGATTTCTTGTCCTGTGATAAAAAGCCTTCTGTTTCGACTGCCAAACCTCTCAGGGGAGCATTTGCAACCGTCTAGCACCACTTTTGAGTAAATTCCCAAAAGTCCCATTTTTGATGAAATTGTGACCCCGGGGCTTAGGGATTTTTTCACAAAAATCTTTTTCTGCCGGTGAAGTTGTCGAGGGCTGATTTCTTGTCCTGTGATAAAAAGCCTTCTGTTTCGACCGCCAAACCTCTCAGGGGAGCATTTGCAACCGTCTGGCACCACTTTTGAGTGAATTCCCAAAAGTCAGATTTTTGATGAAATTGTGACCCCGGGGCTTAGGGATTTTTTCAAAAAAATCTTTTTCTGCCGGTGAAGTTGTCGAGGGCTGATTTCTTGTCCTGTGATAAAAAGCCTTCTGTTTCGACTGCCAAACCTCTCAGGGGAGCATTTGCAACCGTCTGGCACCACTTTTGAGTGAATTCCCAAAAGTCCCATTTTTGATGAAATTGTGACCCCGGGGCTTAGGGATTTTTTCAAAAAAATCTTTTTCTGCCGGTGAAGTTGTTGAGGGCTGATTTCTTCTCCTGTAATAAAAAGCCTTCTGTTTCGACTGCCAAACCTCTCAGGGGAGCATTTGCAACCGTCTGGCACCATTTTTGAGTGAATTCCCAAAAGTCCCATTTTTGATGAAATTGTGACCCCGGGCCTTGGGGATTTTTTCAAAAAAATCTTTTTCTGCCGGTGAAGTTGTCGAGGTCTGATTTCTTGTCCTGTGATAAAAAGCCTTCTGTTTCAACCGCCAAACCTCTCAGGGGAGCATTTGCAACCGTCTGGCACCACTTTTGAGTGAATTCCCAAAAGTCAGATTTTTGATGAAATTGTGACCCCGGGGCTTAGGGATTTTTTCAAAAAAATCTTTTTCTGCCGGTGAAGTTGTTGAGGGCTGATTTCTTGTCCTGTGATAAAAAGCCTTCTGTTTTGACCGCCAAACCTCTCAGGGGAGCATTTGCAACCGTCTGGCAGCACTTTTGAGTGAATTCCCAAAAGTCCCATTTTTGATCAAATTGTGACCCCGGGCCTTGGGGATTTTTTCAAAAAAATCTTTTTCTGCCGGTGAAGTTGTCGAGGGCTGATTTCTTGTCCTGTGATAAAAAGCCTTCTGTTTTGACCGCCAAACCTCTCAGGGGAGCATTTGCAACCGTCTGACACCATTTTTGAGTGAATTCCCAAAAGTCCCATTTTTGATGATATTGTGACCCCGGGCCTTGGGGATTTTTTCAAAAAAATCTTTTTCTGCCGGTGAAGTTGTCGAGGGCTGATTTCTTCTCCTGTGATAAAAAGCCTTCTGTTTCGACCGCCAAACCTCTCAGGGGAGCATTTGCAACTGTCTGGAACCATTTTTGAGTGAATTCCCAAAAGTCCCATTTTTGATGAAATTGTGACCCCGGGCCTTGGGGATTTTTTCAAAAAAATCTTTTTCTGCCGGTGAAGTTGTCGAGGTCTGATTTCTTGTCCTGTGATAAAAAGCCTTTTGTTTCGACCGCCAAACCTCTCAGGGGAGCATTTGCAACTGTCTGACAACATTTTTGAGTGAATTCCCAAAAGTCAGATTTTTGATGAAATTGTGACCCCGGGCCTTGGGGATTTTTTCAAAAAAATCTTTTTCTGCCGGTGTAGTTGTCGAGGTCTGATTTCTTGTCCTGTGATAAAAAGCCTTCTGTTTCGACCGCGAAACCTCTCAGGGGAGCATTTGCAACCGTCTGGCACCACTTTTGAGTGAATTCCCAAAAGTCCCATTTTTGATGAAATTGTTACCCCGGGCCTTGGGGATTTTTTCAAAAAACTCTTTTTCTGCCGGTGAAGTTGTCAAGGGCTGATTTCTTGTCCTGTGATAAAAAGCCTTCTGTTTCGACCGCCAAACCTCTCAGGGGAGCATTTGCAAGCGTCTGGCACCACTTTTGAGTGAATTCCCAAAAGTCAGATTTTTGATGAAATTGTGACCCCGGGGCTTAGGGATTTTTTCAAAAAAATCTTTTTCTGCCGGTGAAGTTGTCGAGGGCTGATTTCTTGTCCTGTGATAAAAAGCCTTCTGTTTCGACCGCCAAACCTCTCAGGGGAGCATTTGCAACCGTCTGGCACCATTTTTGAGTGAATTCCCAAAAGTCCCATTTTTGATGAAATTGTGACCCCGGGCCTTGGGGATTTTTTCAAAAAAATCTTTTTCTGCCGGTGAAGTTGTCGAGGTCTGATTTCTTGTCCTGTGATAAAAAGCCTTCTGTTTCGACTGCCAAACCTCTCAGGGGAGCATTTGCAACCGTCTGGCACCACTTTTGAGTGAATTCCCAAAAGTCAGATTTTTGATGAAATTGTGACCCCGGGGCTTAGGGATTTTTTCAAAAAAATCTTTTTCTGCCGGTGAAGTTGTCGAGGGCTGATTTCTTGTCCTGTGATAAAAAGCGTTCTGTTTCGACCGCCAAACCTCTCAGGGGAGCATTTGCAACCGTCTGGCACCACTTTTGAGTGAATTCCCAAAAGTCCCATTTTTGATGAAATTGTGACCCCGGGGCTTAGGGATTTTTTCAAAAAAATCTTTTTCTGCCGGTGAAGTTGTCGAGGGCTGATTTCTTGTCCTGTGATAAAAAGCCTTCTGTTTCGACTGCCAAACCTCTCAGGGGAGCATTTGCAACCGTCTAGCACCACTTTTGAGTAAATTCCCAAAAGTCCCATTTTTGATGAAATTGTGACCCCGGGGCTTAGGGATTTTTTCACAAAAATCTTTTTCTGCCGGTGAAGTTGTCGAGGGCTGATTTCTTGTCCTGTGATAAAAAGCCTTCTGTTTCGACCGCCAAACCTCTCAGGGGAGCATTTGCAACCGTCTGGCACCACTTTTGAGTGAATTCCCAAAAGTCCCATTTTTGATGAAATTGTGACCCCGGGGCTTAGGGATTTTTTCAAAAAAATCTTTTTCTGCCGGTGAAGTTGTTGAGGGCTGATTTCTTGTCCTGTAATAAAAAGCCTTCTGTTTCGACCGCCAAACCTCTCAGGGGAGCATTTGCAACCGTCTGGCACCATTTTTGAGTGAATTCCCAAAAGTCCCATTTTTGATGAAATTGTGACCCCGGGCCTTGGGGATTTTTTCAAAAAAATCTTTTTCTGCCGGTGAAGTTGTCGAGGTCTGATTTCTTGTCCTGTGATAAAAAGCCTTCTGTTTCGACTGCCAAACCTCTCAGGGGAGCATTTGCAACCGTCTGGCATCATTTTTGAGTGAATTCCCAAAAGTCCCATTTTTGATTAAACTGTTAAACCGGGGCTTAGGGATTTTTTCAAAAAAATCTTTTTCTGCCGGTGAAGTTGTCGAGGGCTGATTTCTTGTCCTGTGATAAAAAGCGTTCTGTTTCGACCGCCAAACCTCTCAGGGGAGCATTTGCAACCGTCTGGCACCACTTTTGAGTGAATTCCCAAAAGTCAGATTTTTGATGAAATTGTGACCCCGGGGCTTAGGGATTTTTTCACAAAAATCTTTTTCTGCCGGTGAAGTTGTCGAGGGCTGATTTCTTGTCCTGTGATAAAAAGCCTTCTGTTTCGACCGCCAAACCTCTCAGGGGAGCATTTGCAACCGTCTGGCACCACTTTTGAGTGAATTCCCAAAAGTCCCATTTTTGATGAAATTGTGACCCCGGGGCTTAGGGATTTTTTCAAAAAAATCTTTTTCTGCCGGTGAAGTTCTTGAGGGCTGATTTCTTGTCCTGTAATAAAAAGCCTTCTGTTTCGACCGCCAAACCTCTCAGGGGAGCATTTGCAACCGTCTGGCACCATTTTTGAGTGAATTCCCAAAAGTCCCATTTTTGATGAAATGTGACCCCGGGGCTTAGGGATTTTTTCAAAAAAAATCTTTTTCTGCCGGTGAAGTTGTCGAGGGCTGATTTCTTGTCCTGTGATAAAAAGCCTTCTGTTTCGACCGCCAAACCTCTCAGGGGAGCATTTGCAACCGTCTGGCACCACTTTTGAGTGAATTCCCAAAAGTCAGATTTTTGATGAAATTGTGACCCCGGGGCTTAGGGATTTTTTCAAAAAAATCTTTTTCTGCCGGTGAAGTTGTCGAGGGCTGATTTCTTGTCCTGTGATAAAAAGCCTTCTGTTTCGACTGCCAAACCTCTCAGGGGAGCATTTGCAACCGTCTAGCACCACTTTTGAGTAAATTCCCCAAAGTCCCATTTTTGATGAAATTGTGACCCCGGGGCTTAGGGATTTTTTTACAAAAATCTTTTTCTGCCGGTGAAGTTGTCGAGGGCTGATTTCTTGTCCTGTAATAAAAAGCCTTCTGTTTCAACCGCCAAACCTCTCAGGGGAGCATTTGCAACCGTCTGGCACCACTTTTGAGTGAATTCCCAAAAGTCAGATTTTTGATGAAATTGTGACCCCGGGGCTTAGGGATTTTTTCAAAAAAATCTTTTTCTGCCGGTGAAGTTGTTGAGGGCTGATTTCTTGTCCTGTGATAAAAAGCCTTCTGTTTCGAAGGCCAAACCTCTCAGGGGAGCATTTGCAACCCTCTGGCACCACTTTTGAGTGAATTCCCAAAAGTCAGATTTTTGATGAAATTGTGACCCCGGGGCTAAGGGATTTTTTCAAAAAAAATTGTTTCAGCCGGTGAAGTTGTTGGGGCCTGATTTCTTGTCCTGTGATAAAAAGCCTTCTGTTTCAACCGCCAAACCTCTCAGGGGAGCATTTGCAACCGTCTGGCACCACTTTTGAGTGAATTCCCAAAAGTCAGATTTTTGATGAAATTGTGACCCCGGGGCTTAGGGATTTTTTCAAAAAAATCTTTTTCTGCCGGTGAAGTTGTTGAGGGCTGATTTCTTATCCTGTGATAAAAAGCCTTCTGTTTTGACCGCCAAACCTCTCAGGGGAGCATTTGCAACCGTCTGGCAGCACTTTTGAGTGAATTCCCAAAAGTCCCATTTTTGATCAAATTGTGACCCCGGGCCTTGGGGATTTTTTCAAAAAAATCTTTTTCTGCCGGTGAAGTTGTCGAGGGCTGATTTCTTGTCCTGTGATAAAAAGCCTTCTGTTTTGACCGCCAAACCTCTCAGGGGAGCATTTGCAACCGTCTGACAACATTTTTGAGTGAATTCCCAAAAGTCCCATTTTTGATGATATTGTGACCCCGGGCCTTGGGGATTTTTTCAAAAAAATCTTTTTCTGCCGGTGAAGTTGTCGAGGGCTGATTTCTTCTCCTGTGATAAAAAGCCTTCTGTTTCGACCGCCAAACCTCTCAGGGGAGCATTTGCAACCGTCTGGCACCACTTTTGAGTGAATTCCCAAAAGTCCCATTTTTGATGAAATTGTGACCCCGGGCCTTGGGGATTTTTTCAAAAAAATCTTTTTCTGCCGGTGAAGTTGTCAAGGGCTGATTTCTTGTCCTGTGATAAAAAGCCTTCTGTTTCGACCGCCAAACCTCTCAGGGGAGCATTTGCAAGCGTCTGGCACCACTTTTGAGTGAATTCCCAAAAGTCAGATTTTTGATGAAATTGTGACCCCGGGGCTTAGGGATTTTTTCAAAAAAATCTTTTTCTGCCGGTGAAGTTGTCGAGGGCTGATTTCTTGTCCTGTGATAAAAAGCCTTCTGTTTCGACTGCCAAACCTCTCAGGGGAGCATTTGCAACCGTCTAGCACCACTTTTGAGTAAATTCCCAAAAGTCCCATTTTTGATGAAATTGTGACCCCGGGGCTTAGGGATTTTTTCACAAAAATCTTTTTCTGCCGGTGAAGTTGTCGAGGGCTGATTTCTTGTCCTGTGATAAAAAGCCTTCTGTTTCGACCGCCAAACCTCTCAGGGGAGCATTTGCAACCGTCTGGCACCACTTTTGAGTGAATTCCCAAAAGTCAGATTTTTGATGAAATTGTGACCCCGGGGCTTAGGGATTTTTTCAAAAAAATCTTTTTCTGCCGGTGAAGTTGTTGAGGGCTGATTTCTTCTCCTGTAATAAAAAGCCTTCTGTTTCGACCGCCAAACCTCTCAGGGGAGCATTTGCAACCGTCTGGCACCATTTTTGAGTGAATTCCCAAAAGTCCCATTTTTGATGAAATTGTGACCCCGGGCCTTGGGGATTTTTTCAAAAAAATCTTTTTCTGCCGGTGAAGTTGTCGAGGTCTGATTTCTTGTCCTGTGATAAAAAGCCTTCTGTTTCGACTGCCAAACCTCTCAGGGGAGCATTTGCAACCGTCTGGCATCATTTTTGAGTGAATTCCCAAAAGTCCCATTTTTGATTAAACTGTTAAACCGGGGCTTAGGGATTTTTTCAAAAAAATCTTTTTCTGCCGGTGAAGTTGTCGAGGGCTGATTTCTTGTCCTGTGATAAAAAGCGTTCTGTTTCGACCGCCAAACCTCTCAGGGGAGCATTTGCAATCGTCTGGCACCACTTTTGAGTGAATTCCCAAAAGTCCCATTTTTGATGAAATTGTGACCCCGGGGCTTAGGGATTTTTTCAAAAAAATCTTTTTCTGCCGGTGAAGTTGTCGAGGGCTGATTTCTTGTCCTGTGATAAAAAGCCTTCTGTTTCGACTGCCAAACCTCTCAGGGGAGCATTTGCAACCGTCTAGCACCACTTTTGAGTAAATTCCCAAAAGTCCCATTTTTGATGAAATTGTGACCCCGGGGCTTAGGGATTTTTTCACAAAAATCTTTTTCTGCCGGTGAAGTTGTCGAGGGCTGATTTCTTGTCCTGTAATAAAAAGCCTTCTGTTTCGACCGCCAAACCTCTCAGGGGAGCATTTGCAACCGTCTGGCACCATTTTTGAGTGAATTCCCAAAAGTCCCATTTTTGATGAAATTGTGACCCCGGGCCTTGGGGATTTTTTCAAAAAAATCTTTTTCTGCCGGTGAAGTTGTCGAGGTCTGATTTCTTGTCCTGTGATAAAAAGCCTTCTGTTTCGACTGCCAAACCTCTCAGGGGAGCATTTGCAACCGTCTGGCATCATTTTTGAGTGAATTCCCAAAAGTCCCATTTTTGATTAAACTGTTAAACCGGGGCTTAGGGATTTTTTCAAAAAAATCTTTTTCTGCCGGTGAAGTTGTCGAGGGCTGATTTCTTGTCCTGTGATAAAAAGCGTTCTGTTTCGACCGCCAAACCTCTCAGGGGAGCATTTGCAACCGTCTGGCACCACTTTTGAGTGAATTCCCAAAAGTCAGATTTTTGATGAAATTGTGACCCCGGGGCTTAGGGATTTTTTCACAAAAATCTTTTTCTGCCGGTGAAGTTGTCGAGGGCTGATTTCTTGTCCTGTGATAAAAAGCCTTCTGTTTCGACCGCCAAACATCTCAGGGGAGCATTTGCAACCGTCTGGCACCACTTTTGAGTGAATTCCCAAAAGTCCCATTTTTGATGAAATTGTGACCCCGGGGCTTAGGGATTTTTTCAAAAAAATCTTTTTCTGCCGGTGAAGTTCTTGAGGGCTGATTTCTTGTCCTGTAATAAAAAGCCTTCTGTTTCGACCGCCAAACCTCTCAGGGGAGCATTTGCAACCGTCTGGCACCATTTTTGAGTGAATTCCCAAAAGTCCCATTTTTGATGAAATGTGACCCCGGGGCTTAGGGATTTTTTCAAAAAAAATCTTTTTCTGCCGGTGAAGTTGTCGAGGGCTGATTTCTTGTCCTGTGATAAAAAGCCTTCTGTTTCGACCGCCAAACCTCTCAGGGGAGCATTTGCAACCGTCTGGCACCACTTTTGAGTGAATTCCCAAAAGTCAGATTTTTGATGAAATTGTGACCCCGGGGCTTAGGGATTTTTTCAAAAACATCTTTTTCTGCCGGTGAAGTTGTCGAGGGCTGATTTCTTGTCCTGTGATAAAAAGCCTTCTGTTTCGACTGCCAAACCTCTCAGGGGAGCATTTGCAACCGTCTAGCACCACTTTTGAGTAAATTCCCAAAAGTCCCATTTTTGATGAAATTGTGACCCCGGGGCTTAGGGATTTTTTTACAAAAATCTTTTTCTGCCGGTGAAGTTGTCGAGGGCTGATTTCTTGTCCTGTGATAAAAAGCCTTCTGTTTCGACCGCCAAACCTCTCAGGGGAGCATTTGCAACCGTCTGGCACCACTTTTGAGTGAATTCCCAAAAGTCCCATTTTTGATGAAATTGTGACCCCGGGGCTTAGGGATTTTTTCAAAAAAATCTTTTTCTGCCGGTGAAGTTGTTGAGGGCTGATTTCTTGTCCTGTAATAAAAAGCCTTCTGTTTCAACCGCCAAACCTCTCAGGGGAGCATTTGCAACCGTCTGGCACCACTTTTGAGTGAATTCCCAAAAGTCAGATTTTTGATGAAATTGTGACCCCGGGGCTTAGGGATTTTTTCAAAAAAATCTTTTTCTGCCGGTGAAGTTGTTGAGGGCTGATTTCTTGTCCTGTGATAAAAAGCCTTCTGTTTTGACCGCCAAACCTCTCAGGGGAGCATTTGCAACCGTCTGGCACCATTTTTGAGTGAATTCCGAAAAGTCCCATTTTTGATCAAATTGTGACCCCGGGCCTTGGGGATTTTTTCAAAAAAATCTTTTTCTGCCGGTGAAGTTGTCGAGGGCTGATTTCTTGTCCTGTGATAAAAAGCCTTCTGTTTCGAAGGCCAAACCTCTCAGGGGAGCATTTGCAACCGTCTGGCACCACTTTTGAGTGAATTCCCAAAAGTCAGATTTTTGATGAAATTGTGACCCCGGGGCTTAGGGATTTTTTCAAAAAAAATTGTTTCAGCCGGTGAAGTTGTTGGGGCCTGATTTCTTGTCCTGTGATAAAAAGCCTTCTGTTTCAACCGCCAAACCTCTCAGGGGAGCATTTGCAACCGTCTGGCACCACTTTTGAGTGAATTCCCAAAAGTCAGATTTTTGATGAAATTGTGACCCCGGGGCTTAGGGATTTTTTCAAAAAAATCTTTTTCTGCCGGTGAAGTTGTTGAGGGCTGATTTCTTGTCCTGTGATAAAAAGCCTTCTGTTTTGACCGCCAAACCTCTCAGGGGAGCATTTGCAACCGTCTGGCAGCACTTTTGAGTGAATTCCCAAAAGTCCCATTTTTGATCAAATTGTGACCCCGGGCCTTGGGGATTTTTTCAAAAAAATCTTTTTCTGCCGGTGAAGTTGTCGAGGGCTGATTTCTTGTCCTGTGATAAAAAGCCTTCTGTTTTGACCGCCAAACCTCTCAGGGGAGCATTTGCAACCGTCTGACACCATTTTTGAGTGAATTCCCAAAAGTCCCATTTTTGATGATATTGTGACCCCGGGCCTTGGGGATTTTTTCAAAAAAATCTTTTTCTGCCGGTGAAGTTGTCGAGGGCTGATTTCTTCTCCTGTGATAAAAAGCCTTCTGTTTCGACCGCCAAACCTCTCAGGGGAGCATTGGCAACTGTCTGGCACCATTTTTGAGTGAATTCCCAAAAGTCCCATTTTTGATGAAATTGTGACCCCGGGCCTTGGGGATTTTTTCAAAAAAATCTTTTTCTGCCGGTGAAGTTGTCGAGGTCTGATTTCTTGTCCTGTGATAAAAAGCCTTTTGTTTCGACCGCCAAACCTCTCAGGGGAGCATTTGCAACTGTCTGACAACATTTTTGAGTGAATTCCCAAAAGTCAGATTTTTGATGAAATTGTGACCCCGGGCCTTGGGGATTTTTTCAAAAAAATCTTTTTCTGCCGGTGTAGTTGTCGAGGTCTGATTTCTTGTCCTGTGATAAAAAGCCTTCTGTTTCGACCGCCAAACCTCTCAGGGGAGCATTTGCAACCGTCTGGCACCACTTTTGAGTGAATTCCCAAAAGTCCCATTTTTGATGAAATTGTTACCCCGGGCCTTGGGGATTTTTTCAAAAAACTCTTTTTCTGCCGGTGAAGTTGTCAAGGGCTGATTTCTTGTCCTGTGATAAAAAGCCTTCTGTTTCGACCGCCAAACCTCTCAGGGGAGCATTTGCAAGCGTCTGGCACCACTTTTGAGTGAATTCCCAAAAGTCAGATTTTTGATGAAATTGTGACCCCGGGGCTTAGGGATTTTTTCAAAAAAATCTTTTTCTGCCGGTGAAGTTGTCGAGGGCTGATTTCTTGTCCTGTGATAAAAAGCCTTCTGTTTCGACCGCCAAACCTCTCAGGGGAGCATTTGCAACCGTCTGGCACCACTTTTGAGTGAATTCCCAAAAGTCCCATTTTTGATGAAATTGTGACCCCGGGGCTTAGGGATTTTTTCAAAAAAATCTTTTTCTGCCGGTGAAGTTGTTGAGGGCTGATTTCTTGTCCTGTAATAAAAAGCCTTCTGTTTTGACCGCCAAACCTCTCAGGGGAGCATTTGCAACCGTCTGGCACCATTTTTGAGTGAATTCCCAAAAGTCCCATTTTTGATGAAATTGTGACCCCGGGCCTTGGGGATTTTTTCAAAAAAATCTTTTTCTGCCGGTGAAGTTGTCGAGGGCTGATTTCTTGTCCTGTGATAAAAAGCCTTCTGTTTCGAACGCCAAACCTCTCAGGGGAGCATTTGCAACCGTCTGGCACCACTTTTGAGTGAATTCCCAAAAGTCAGATTTTTGATGAAATTGTGACCCCGGGGCTTAGGGATTTTTTCAAAAAAATCTTTTTCTGCCGGTGAAGTTGTCGAGGGCTGATTTCTTGTCCTGTGATAAAAAGCCTTCTGTTTCGACCGCCAAACCTCTCAGGGGAGCATTTGCAACTGTCTGGCACCATTTTTGAGTGAATTCCCAAAAGTCCCATTTTTGATGAAATTGTGACCCCGGGGCTTAGGGATTTTTTCAAAAAAATCTTTTTCTGCCGGTGAAGTTGTTGAGGGTTGATTTCTTGTCCTGTGATAAAAAGCCTTCTGTTTTGACCGCCAAACCTCTCAGGGGAGCATTTGCAACCGTCTGGCACCATTTTTGAGTGAATTCCCAAAAGTCCCATTTTTGATGAAATTGTGACCCCGGGGCTTAGGGATTTTTTCAAAAAAAATTGTTTCAGCCGGTGAAGTTGTTGGGGCCTGATTTCTTGTCCTGTGATAAAAAGCCTTCTGTTTCGACCGCCAAACCTCTCAGGGGAGCATTTGCAACCGTCTGGCACCACTTTTGAGTGAATTCCCAAAAGTCCCATTTTTGATGAAATGTGACCCCGGGGCTTAGGGATTTTTTCAAAAAAATCTTTTTCTGCCGGTGAAGTTGTCGAGGGCTGATTTCTTGTCCTGTGATAAAAAGCCTTCTGTTTCGACCGCCAAACCTCTCAGGGGAGCATTTGCAACCGTCTGGCACCACTTTTGAGTGAATTCCCAAAAGTCAGATTTTTGATGAAATTGTGACCCCGGGGCTTAGGGATTTTTTCAAAAAAATCTTTTTCTGCCGGTGAAGTTGTCGAGGGCTGATTTCTTGTCCTGTGATAAAAAGCCTTCTGTTTCGACTGCCAAACCTCTCAGGGGAGCATTTGCAACCGTCTAGCACCACTTTTGAGTAAATTCCCAAAAGTCCCATTTTTGATGAAATTGTGACCCCGGGGCTTAGGGATTTTTTTACAAAAATCTTTTTCTGCCGGTGAAGTTGTCGAGGGCTGATTTCTTGTCCTGTGATAAAAAGCCTTCTGTTTCGACTGCCAAACCTCTCAGGGGAGCATTTGCAACCGTCTGGCACCACTTTTGAGTGAATTCCCAAAAGTCCCATTTTTGATGAAATTGTGACCCCGGGGCTTAGGGATTTTTTCAAAAAAATCTTTTTCTGCCGGTGAAGTTGTTGAGGGCTGATTTCTTGTCCTGTAATAAAAAGCCTTCTGTTTCGACCGCCAAACCTCTCAGGGGAGCATTTGCAACCGTCTGGCACCATTTTTGAGTGAATTCCCAAAAGTCCCATTTTTGATCAAATTGTGACCCCGGGCCTTGGGGATTTTTTCAAAAAAATCTTTTTCTGCCGGTGAAGTTGTCGAGGGCTGATTTCTTGTCCTGTGATAAAAAACCTTCTGTTTCGACCGCCAAACCTCTCAGGGGAGCATTTGCAACCGTCTGGCACCACTTTTGAGTGAATTCCCAAAAGTCAGATTTTTGATGAAATTGTGACCCCGGGGCTTAGGGATTTTTTCAAAAAAAATTGTTTCAGCCGGTGAAGTTGTTGGGGCCTGATTTCTTGTCCTGTGATAAAAAGCCTTCTGTTTCAACCGCCAAACCTCTCAGGGGAGCATTTGCAACCGTCTGGCACCACTTTTGAGTGAATTCCCAAAAGTCAGATTTTTGATGAAATTGTGACCCCGGGGCTTAGGGATTTTTTCAAAAAAATCTTTTTCTGCCGGTGAAGTTGTTGAGGGCTGATTTCTTGTCCTGTGATAAAAAGCCTTCTGTTTTGACCGCCAAACCTCTCAGGGGAGCATTTGCAACCGTCTGGCAGCACTTTTGAGTGAATTCCCAAAAGTCCCATTTTTGATCAAATTGTGACCCCGGGCCTTGGGGATTTTTTCAAAAAAATCTTTTTCTGCCGGTGAAGTTGTCGAGGGCTGATTTCTTGTCCTGTGATAAAAAGCCTTCTGTTTTGACCGCCAAACCTCTCAGGGGAGCATTTGCAACCGTCTGACACCATTTTTGAGTGAATTCCCAAAAGTCCCATTTTTGATGATATTGTGACGCCGGGCCTTGGGGATTTTTTCAAAAAAATCTTTTTCTGCCGGTGAAGTTGTCGAGGGCTGATTTCTTCTCCTGTGATAAAAAGCCTTCTGTTTCGACCGCCAAACCTCTCAGGGGAGCATTTGCAACTGTCTGGCACCATTTTTGAGTGAATTCCCAAAAGTCCCATTTTTGATGAAATTGTGACCCCGGGCCTTGGGGATTTTTTCAAAAAAATCTTTTTCTGCCGGTGATGTTGTCGAGGTCTGATTTCTTGTCCTGTCATAAAAAGCCTTTTGTTTCGACCGCCAAACCTCTCAGGGGAGCATTTGCAACTGTCTGACACCATTTTTGAGTGAATTCCCAAAAGTCAGATTTTTGATGAAATTGTGACCCCGGGCCTTGGGGATTTTTTCAAAAAAATCTTTTTCTGCCGGTGTAGTTGTCGAGGTCTGATTTATTGTCCTGTGATAAAAAGCCTTCTGTTTCGACCGCCAAACCTCTCAGGGGAGCATTTGCAACCGTCTGGCACCACTTTTGAGTGAATTCCCAAAAGCCCCATTTTTGATGAAATTGTTACCCCGGGCCTTGGGGATTTTTTCAAAAAAATCTTTTTCTGCCGGTGAAGTTGTCAAGGGCTGATTTCTTGTCCTGTGATAAAAAGCCTTCTGTTTCGACCGCCAAACCTCTCAGGGGAGCATTTGCAAGCGTCTGGCACCACTTTTGAGTGAATTCCCAAAAGTCAGATTTTTGATGAAATTGTGACCCCGGGGCTTAGGGATTTTTTCAAAAAAATCTTTTTCTGCCGGTGAAGTTGTTGAGGGCTGATTTCTTGTCCTGTAATAAAAAGCCTTCTGTTTCGACCGCCAAACCTCTCAGGGGAGCATTTACAACCGTCTGGCACCATTTTTGAGTGAATTCCCAAAAGTCCCATTTTTGATGAAATTGTGACCCCGGGGCTTAGGGATTTTTTCAAAAAAATCTTTTTTGCCGGTGAAGTTGTCGAGGGCTGATTTCTTGTCCTGTGATAAAAAGCCTTCTGTTTCGAACGCCAAACCTCTCAGGGGAGCATTTGCAACCGTCTGGCACCACTTTTGAGTGAATTCCCAAAAGTCAGATTTTTGATGAAATTGTGACCCCGGGGCTTAGGGATTTTTTCAAAAAAATCTTTTTCTGCCGGTGAAGTTGTCGAGGGCTGATTTCTTCTCCTGTGATAAAAAGCCTTCTGTTTTGACCGCCAAACCTCTCAGGGGAGCATTTGCAACCGTCTGGCACCATTTTTGAGTGAATTCCCAAAAGTCCCATTTTTGATGAAATTGTGACCCCGGGCCTTGGGGATTTTTTCAAAAAAATCTTTTTCTGCCGGTGAAGTTGTTGAGGGCTGATTTCTTGTCCTGTGATAAAAAGCCTTCTGTTTTGACCGCCAAACCTCTCAGGGGAGCATTTGCAACCGTCTGGCAGCACTTTTGAGTGAATTCCCAAAAGTCCCATTTTTGATCAAATTGTGACCCCGGGCCTTGGGGATTTTTTCAAAAAAATCTTTTTCTGCCGGTGAAGTTGTCGAGGGCTGATTTCTTGTCCTGTGATAAAAAGCCTTCTGTTTTGACCGCCAAACCTCTCAGGGGAGCATTTGCAACCGTCTGACACCATTTTTGAGTGAATTCCCAAAAGTCCCATTTTTGATGATATTGTGACGCCGGGCCTTGGGGATTTTTTCAAAAAAATCTTTTTCTGCCGGTGAAGTTGTCGAGGGCTGATTTCTTCTCCTGTGATAAAAAGCCTTCTGTTTCGACCGCCAAACCTCTCAGGGGAGCATTTGCAACTGTCTGGCACCATTTTTGAGTGAATTCCCAAAAGTCCCATTTTTGATGAAATTGTGACCCCGGGCCTTGGGGATTTTTTCAAAAAAATCTTTTTCTGCCGGTGAAGTTGTCGAGGTCTGATTTCTTGTCCTGTCATAAAAAGCCTTTTGTTTCGACCGCCAAACCTCTCAGGGGAGCATTTGCAACTGTCTGACACCATTTTTGAGTGAATTCCCAAAAGTCAGATTTTTGATGAAATTGTGACCCCGGGCCTTGGGGATTTTTTCAAAAAAATCTTTTTCTGCCGGTGTAGTTGTCGAGGTCTGATTTCTTGTCCTGTGATAAAAAGCCTTCTGTTTCGACCGCCAAACCTCTCAGGGGAGCATTTGCAACCGTCTGGCACCACTTTTGAGTGAATTCCCAAAAGCCCCATTTTTGATGAAATTGTTACCCCGGGCCTTGGGGATTTTTTCAAAAAAATCTTTTTCTGCCGGTGAAGTTGTCAAGGGCTGATTTCTTGTCCTGTGATAAAAAGCCTTCTGTTTCGACCGCCAAACCTCTCAGGGGAGCATTTGCAAGCGTCTGGCACCACTTTTGAGTGAATTCCCAAAAGTCAGATTTTTGATGAAATTTTGTCCCCGGGGCTTAGGGATTTTTTCAAAAAAATCTTTTTCTGCCGGTGAAGTTGTTGAGGGCTGATTTCTTGTCCTGTAATAAAAAGCCTTCTGTTTCGACCGCCAAACCTCTCAGGGGAGCATTTACAACCGTCTGGCACCATTTTTGAGTGAATTCCCAAAAGTCCCATTTTTGATGAAATTGTGACCCCGGGGCTTAGGGATTTTTTCAAAAAAATCTTTTTTGCCGGTGAAGTTGTCGAGGGCTGATTTCTTGTCCTGTGATAAAAAGCCTTCTGTTTCGAACGCCAAACCTCTCAGGGGAGCATTTGCAACCGTCTGGCACCACTTTTGAGTGAATTCCCAAAAGTCAGATTTTTGATGAAATTGTGACCCCGGGGCTTAGGGATTTTTTCAAAAAAATCTTTTTCTGCCGGTGAAGTTGTCGAGGGCTGATTTCTTCTCCTGTGATAAAAAGCCTTCTGTTTTGACCGCCAAACCTCTCAGGGGAGCATTTGCAACCGTCTGGCACCATTTTTGAGTGAATTCCCAAAAGTCCCATTTTTGATGAAATTGTGACCCCGGGCCTTGGGGATTTTTTCAAAAAAATCTTTTTCTGCCGGTGAAGTTGTCGAGGGCTGATTTCTTGTCCTGTGATAAAAAGCCTTCTGTTTCGAACGCCAAACCTCTCAGGGGAGCATTTGCAACCGTCTGGCACCACTTTTGAGTGAATTCCCAAAAGTCAGATTTTTGATGAAATTGTGACCCCGGGGCTTAGGGATTTTTTCAAAAAAATCTTTTTCTGCCGGTGAAGTTGTCGAGGGCTGATTTCTTCTCCTGTGATAAAAAGCCTTCTGTTTCGACCGCCAAACCTCTCAGGGGAGCATTTGCAACTGTCTGGCACCATTTTTGAGTGAATTCCCAAAAGTCCCATTTTTGATGAAATTGTGACCCCGGGGCTTAGGGATTTTTTCAAAAAAATCTTTTTCTGCCGGTGAAGTTGTTGAGGGCTGATTTCTTGTCCTGTA
The DNA here is from genome assembly GCF_964234715.1 of Podarcis melisellensis. Classification (NCBI taxonomy): domain Eukaryota; kingdom Metazoa; phylum Chordata; class Lepidosauria; order Squamata; family Lacertidae; genus Podarcis; species Podarcis melisellensis. The sequence continues at coordinate 84,244,166 of NC_138537.1, forward strand.
ATAAAAAGCCTTCTGTTTCGACCGCCAAACCTCTCAGGGGAGCATTTACAACCGTCTGGCACCATTTTTGAGTGAATTCCCAAAAGTCCCATTTTTGATGAAATTGTGACCCCGGGGCTTAGGGATTTTTTCAAAAAAATCTTTTTTGCCGGTGAAGTTGTCGAGGGCTGATTTCTTGTCCTGTGATAAAAAGCCTTCTGTTTCGAACGCCAAACCTCTCAGGGGAGCATTTGCAACCGTCTGGCACCACTTTTGAGTGAATTCCCAAAAGTCAGATTTTTGATGAAATTGTGACCCCGGGGCTTAGGGATTTTTTCAAAAAAATCTTTTTCTGCCGGTGAAGTTGTCGAGGGCTGATTTCTTCTCCTGTGATAAAAAGCCTTCTGTTTCGACCGCCAAACCTCTCAGGGGAGCATTTGCAACTGTCTGGCACCATTTTTGAGTGAATTCCCAAAAGTCCCATTTTTGATGAAATTGTGACCCCGGGCCTTGGGGATTTTTTCAAAAAAATCTTTTTCTGCCGGTGAAGTTGTCGAGGGCTGATTTCTTGTCCTGTGATAAAAAGCCTTCTGTTTCGAACGCCAAACCTCTCAGGGGAGCATTTGCAACCGTCTGGCACCACTTTTGAGTGAATTCCCAAAAGTCAGATTTTTGATGAAATTGTGACCCCGGGGCTTAGGGATTTTTTCAAAAAAATCTTTTTCTGCCGGTGAAGTTGTCGAGGGCTGATTTCTTCTCCTGTGATAAAAAGCCTTCTGTTTCGACCGCCAAACCTCTCAGGGGAGCATTTGCAACTGTCTGGCACCATTTTTGAGTGAATTCCCAAAAGTCCCATTTTTGATGAAATTGTGACCCCGGGCCTTGGGGATTTTTTCAAAAAAATCTTTTTTTGCCGGTGAAGTTGTTGAGGGCTGATTTCTTGTCCTGTGATAAAAAGCCTTCTGTTTTGACCGCCAAACCTCTCAGGGGAGCATTTGCAACCGTCTGGCACCATTTTTGAGTGAATTCCCAAAAGTCCCATTTTTGATGAAATTGTGACCCCGGGCCTTGGGGATTTTTTCAAAAAAATCTTTTTCTACCGGTGAAGTTGTCGAGGGCTGATTTCTTGTCCTGTGATAAAAAGCCTTCTGTTTCGAACGCCAAACCTCTCAGGGGAGCATTTGCAACCGTCTGGCACCACTTTTGAGTGAATTCCCAAAAGTCAGATTTTTGATGAAATTGTGACCCCGGGGCTTAGGGATTTTTTCAAAAAAATCTTTTTCTGCCGGTGAAGTTGTCGAGGGCTGATTTCTTCTCCTGTGATAAAAAGCCTTCTGTTTCGACCGCCAAACCTCTCAGGGGAGCATTTGCAACTGTCTGGCACCATTTTTGAGTGAATTCCCAAAAGTCCCATTTTTGATGAAATTGTGACCCCGGGGCTTAGGGATTTTTTCAAAAAAATCTTTTTCTGCCGGTGAAGTTGTTGAGGGCTGATTTCTTGTCCTGTAATAAAAAGCCTTCTGTTTCGACCGCCAAACCTCTCAGGGGAGCATTTACAACCGTCTGGCACCATTTTTGAGTGAATTCCCAAAAGTCCCATTTTTGATGAAATTGTGACCCCGGGGCTTAGGGATTTTTTCAAAAAAATCTTTTTTGCCGGTGAAGTTGTCGAGGGCTGATTTCTTGTCCTGTGATAAAAAGCCTTCTGTTTCGAACGCCAAACCTCTCAGGGGAGCATTTGCAACCGTCTGGCACCACTTTTGAGTGAATTCCCAAAAGTCAGATTTTTGATGAAATTGTGACCCCGGGGCTTAGGGATTTTTTCAAAAAAATCTTTTTCTGCCGGTGAAGTTGTCGAGGGCTGATTTCTTCTCCTGTGATAAAAAGCCTTCTGTTTCGACCGCCAAACCTCTCAGGGGAGCATTTGCAACCGTCTAGCACCACTTTTGAGTAAATTCCCAAAAGTCCCATTTTTGATGAAATTGTGACCCCGGGGCTTAGGGATTTTTTCAAAAAAATCTTTTTCTGCCGGTGAAGTTGTCGAGGGCTGATTTCTTGTCCTGTGATAAAAAGCCTTCTGTTTCGAACGCCAAACCTCTCAGGGGAGCATTTGCAACTGTCTGGCACCATTTTTGAGTGAATTCCCAAAAGTCCCATTTTTGATGAAATTGTGACCCCGGGCCTTGGGGATTTTTTCAAAAAAATCTTTTTCTGCCGGTGAAGTTGTCGAGGGCTGATTTCTTGTCCTGTGATAAAAAGCCTTCTGTTTCGAACGCCAAACCTCTCAGGGGAGCATTTGCAACCGTCTGGCACCACTTTTGAGTGAATTCCCAAAAGTCAGATTTTTGATGAAATTGTGACCCCGGGGCTTAGGGATTTTTTCAAAAAAATCTTTTTCTGCCGGTGAAGTTGTCGAGGGCTGATTTCTTCTCCTGTGATAAAAAGCCTTCTGTTTCGACCGCCAAACCTCTCAGGGGAGCATTTGCAACTGTCTGGCACCATTTTTGAGTGAATTCCCAAAAGTCCCATTTTTGATGAAATTGTGACCCCGGGGCTTAGGGATTTTTTCAAAAAAATCTTTTTTTGCCGGTGAAGTTGTTGAGGGCTGATTTCTTGTCCTGTGATAAAAAGCCTTCTGTTTTGACCGCCAAACCTCTCGGGAGCATTTGCAACCGTCTGGCACCATTTTTGAGTGAATTCCCAAAAGTCCCATTTTTGATGAAATTGTGACCCCGGGCCTTGGGGATTTTTTCAAAAAAATCTTTTTCTGCCGGTGAAGTTGTCGAGGGCTGATTTCTTGTCCTGTGATAAAAAGCCTTCTGTTTCGAACGCCAAACCTCTCAGGGGAGCATTTGCAACCGTCTGGCACCACTTTTGAGTGAATTCCCAAAAGTCAGATTTTTGATGAAATTGTGACCCCGGGGCTTAGGGATTTTTTCAAAAAAATCTTTTTCTGCCGGTGAAGTTGTCGAGGGCTGATTTCTTCTCCTGTGATAAAAAGCCTTCTGTTTCGACCGCCAAACCTCTCAGGGGAGCATTTGCAACCGTCTAGCACCACTTTTGAGTAAATTCCCAAAAGTCCCATTTTTGATGAAATTGTGACCCCGGGGCTTAGGGATTTTTTCAAAAAAATCTTTTTCTGCCGGTGAAGTTGTCGAGGGCTGATTTCTTGTCCTGTGATAAAAAGCCTTCTGTTTCGAACGCCAAACCTCTCAGGGGAGCATTTGCAACCGTCTGGCACCACTTTTGAGTGAATTCCCAAAAGTCAGATTTTTGATGAAATTGTGACCCCGGGGCTTAGGGATTTTTTCAAAAAAATCTTTTTCTGCCGGTGAAGTTGTCGAGGGCTGATTTCTTCTCCTGTGATAAAAAGCCTTCTGTTTCGACCGCCAAACCTCTCAGGGGAGCATTTGCAACTGTCTGGCACCATTTTTGAGTGAATTCCCAAAAGTCCCATTTTTGATGAAATTGTGACCCCGGGCCTTGGGGATTTTTTCAAAAAAATCTTTTTCTGCCGGTGAAGTTGTCGAGGGCTGATTTCTTGTCCTGTGATAAAAAGCCTTCTGTTTCGAACGCCAAACCTCTCAGGGGAGCATTTGCAACCGTCTGGCACCACTTTTGAGTGAATTCCCAAAAGTCAGATTTTTGATTAAATTGTGACCCCGGGGCTTAGGGATTTTTTCAAAAAAATCTTTTTCTGCCGGTGAAGTTGTCGAGGGCTGATTTCTTCTCCTGTGATAAAAAGCCTTCTGTTTCGACCGCCAAACCTCTCAGGGGAGCATTTGCAACTGTCTGGCACCATTTTTGAGTGAATTCCCAAAAGTCCCATTTTTGATGAAATTGTGACCCCGGGGCTTAGGGATTTTTTCAAAAAAATCTTTTTTTGCCGGTGAAGTTGTTGAGGGCTGATTTCTTGTCCTGTGATAAAAAGCCTTCTGTTTTGACCGCCAAACCTCTCAGGGGAGCATTTGCAACCGTCTGGCACCATTTTTGAGTGAATTCCCAAAAGTCCCATTTTTGATGAAATTGTGACCCCGGGCCTTGGGGATTTTTTCAAAAAAATCTTTTTCTGCCGGTGAAGTTGTCGAGGGCTGATTTCTTGTCCTGTGATAAAAAGCCTTCTGTTTTGACCGCCAAACCTCTCAGGGGAGCATTTGCAACCGTCTGACACCATTTTTGAGTGAATTCCCAAAAGTCCCATTTTTGATGATATTGTGACCCCGGGCCTTGGGGATTTTTTCAAAAAAATCTTTTTCTGCCGGTGAAGTTGTCGAGGGCTGATTTCTTCTCCTGTGATAAAAAGCCTTCTGTTTCGACCGCCAAACCTCTCAGGGGAGCATTTGCAACTGTCTGGCACCATTTTTGAGTGAATTCCCAAAAGTCCCATTTTTGATGAAATTGTGACCCTGGGCCTTGGGTATTTTTTCAAAAAAATCTTTTTCTGCCGGTGAAGTTGTCGAGGTCTGATTTCTTGTCCTGTGATAAAAAGCCTTTTGTTTCGACCGCCAAACCTCTCAGGGTAGCATTTGCAACTGTCTGACACCATTTTTGAGTGAATTCCCAAAAGTCAGATTTTTGATGAAATTGTGACCCCGGGCCTTGGGGATTTTTTCAAAAAAATCTTTTTCTGCCGGTGTAGTTGTCGAGGTCTGATTTCTTGTCCTGTGATAAAAAGCCTTCTGTTTCGACCGCCAAACCTCTCAGGGGAGCATTTGCAACCGTCTGGCACCACTTTTGAGTGAATTCCCAAAAGTCCCATTCTTGATGAAATTGTTACCCCGGGCCTTGGGGATTTTTTCAAAAAAATCTTTTTCTGCCGGTGAAGTTGTCAAGGGCTGATTTCTTGTCCTGTGATAAAAAGCCTTCTGTTTCAACCGCCAAACCTCTCAGGGGAGCATTTGCAACCGTCTGGCACCACTTTTGAGTGAATTCCCAAAAGTCAGATTTTTGATGAAATTGTGACCCCGGGGCTTAGGGATTTTTTCAAAAAAATCTTTTTCTGCCGGTGAAGTTGTCGAGGGCTGATTTCTTGTCCTGTGATAAAAAGCCTTCTGTTTCGACCGCCAAACCTCTCAGGGGAGCATTTGCAACCGTCTGACACCATTTTTGAGTGAATTCCCAAAAGTCCCATTTTTGATGAAATTGTGACCCCGGGGCTTAGGGATTTTCTCAAAAAAATCTTTTTCTGCCGGTGAAGTTGTCGGGGGCTGATTTCTTGTCCTGTCATAAAAAGCCTTCTGTTTTGACTGCCAAACCTCTCAGGGGAGCATTTGCAACCGTCTGACACCATTTTTGAGTGAATTCCCAAAAGTCCCATTTTTGATGATATTGTGACCCCGGGCCTTGGGGATTTTTTCAAAAAAATCTTTTTCTGCCGGTGAAGTTGTCGAGGGCTGATTTCTTCTCCTGTGATAAAAAGCCTTCTGTTTCGACCGCCAAACCTCTCAGGGGAGCATTTGCAACTGTCTGGCACCATTTTTGAGTGAATTCCCAAAAGTCCCATTTTTGATGAAATTGTGACCCTGGGCCTTGGGTATTTTTTCAAAAAAATCTTTTTCTGCCGGTGAAGTTGTCGAGGTCTGATTTCTTGTCCTGTGATAAAAAGCCTTTTGTTTCGACCGCCAAACCTCTCAGGGGAGCATTTGCAACTGTCTGACACCATTTTTGAGTGAATTCCCAAAAGTCAGATTTTTGATGAAATTGTGACCCCGGGCCTTGGGGATTTTTTCAAAAAAATCTTTTTCTGCCGGTGTAGTTGTCGAGGTCTGATTTCTTGTCCTGTGATAAAAAGCCTTCTGTTTCGACCGCCAAAACTCTCAGGGGAGCATTTGCAACCGTCTGGCACCACTTTTGAGTGAATTCCCAAAAGTCCCATTTTTGATGATATTGTGACGCCGGGCCTTGGGGATTTTTTCAAAAAAATCTTTTTCTGCCGGTGAAGTTGTCAAGGGCTGATTTCTTGTCCTGTGATAAAAAGCCTTCTGTTTCGACCGCCAAACCTCTCAGGGGAGCATTTGCAACCGTCTGGCACCACTTTTGAGTGAATTCCCAAAAGTCAGATTTTTGATGAAATTGTGACCCCGGGGCTTAGGGATTTTCTCAAAAAAATCTTTTTCTGCCGGTGAAGTTGTCGGGGGCTGATTTCTTGTCCTGTCATAAAAAGCCTTCTGTTTTGACTGCCAAACCTCTCAGGGGAGCATTTGCAACCGTCTGACACCATTTTTGAGTGAATTCCCAAAAGTCCCATTTTTGATGATATTGTGACCCCGGGCCTTGGGGATTTTTTCAAAAAAATCTTTTTCTGCCGGTGAAGTTGTCGAGGGCTGATTTCTTCTCCTGTGATAAAAAGCCTTCTGTTTCGACCGCCAAACCTCTCAGGGGAGCATTTGCAACTGTCTGGCACCATTTTTGAGTGAATTCCCAAAAGTCCCATTTTTGATGAAATTGTGACCCTGGGCCTTGGGTATTTTTTCAAAAAAATCTTTTTCTGCCGGTGAAGTTGTCGAGGTCTGATTTCTTGTCCTGTGATAAAAAGCCTTTTGTTTCGACCGCCAAACCTCTCAGGGGAGCATTTGCAACTGTCTGACACCATTTTTGAGTGAATTCCCAAAAGTCAGATTTTTGATGAAATTGTGACCCCGGGCCTTGGGGATTTTTTCAAAAAAATCTTTTTCTGCCGGTGTAGTTGTCGAGGTCTGATTTCTTGTCCTGTGATAAAAAGCCTTCTGTTTCGACCGCCAAAACTCTCAGGGGAGCATTTGCAACCGTCTGGCACCACTTTTGAGTGAATTCCCAAAAGTCCCATTTTTGATGATATTGTGACGCCGGGCCTTGGGGATTTTTTCAAAAAAATCTTTTTCTGCCGGTGAAGTTGTCAAGGGCTGATTTCTTGTCCTGTGATAAAAAGCCTTCTGTTTCGACCGCCAAACCTCTCAGGGGAGCATTTGCAACCGTCTGGCACCACTTTTGAGTGAATTCCCAAAAGTCAGATTTTTGATGAAATTGTGACCCCGGGGCTTAGGGATTTTTTCAAAAAAATCTTTTTCTGCCGGTGAAGTTGTTGAGGGCTGATTTCTTGTCTTGTGATAAAAAGCCTTCTGTTTCGACCGCCAAACCTCTCAGGGGAGCATTTGCAACCGTCTGGCACCACTTTTGAGTGAATTCCCAAAAGTCCCATTTTTGATGAAATTGTGACCCCGGGGCTTAGGGATTTTTTCAAAAAAATCTTTTTCTGCCGGTGAAGTTGTTGAGGGCTGATTTCTTGTCCTGTAATAAAAAGCCTTCTGTTTCGACCGCCAAACCTCTCAGGGGAGCATTTACAACCGTCTGGCACCATTTTTGAGTGAATTCCCAAAAGTCCCATTTTTGATGAAATTGTGACCCCGGGGCTTAGGGATTTTTTCAAAAAAATCTTTTTTGCCGGTGAAGTTGTCGAGGGCTGATTTCTTGTCCTGTGATAAAAAGCCTTCTGTTTCGAACGCCAAACCTCTCAGGGGAGCATTTGCAACCGTCTGGCACCACTTTTGAGTGAATTCCCAAAAGTCAGATTTTTGATGAAATTGTGACCCCGGGGCTTAGGGATTTTTTCAAAAAAATCTTTTTCTGCCGGTGAAGTTGTCGAGGGCTGATTTCTTCTCCTGTGATAAAAAGCCTTCTGTTTCGACCGCCAAACCTCTCAGGGGAGCATTTGCAACTGTCTGGCACCATTTTTGAGTGAATTCCCAAAAGTCCCATTTTTGATGAAATTGTGACCCCGGGGCTTAGGGATTTTTTCAAAAAAATCTTTTTCTGCCGGTGAAGTTGTTGAGGGTTGATTTCTTGTCCTGTGATAAAAAGCCTTCTGTTTTGACCGCCAAACCTCTCAGGGGAGCATTTGCAACCGTCTGGCACCATTTTTGAGTGAATTCCCTAAAGTCCCATTTTTGATGAAATTGTGACCCCGGGGCTTAGGGATTTTTTCAAAAAAAATTGTTTCAGCCGGTGAAGTTGTTGGGGCCTGATTTCTTGTCCTGTGATAAAAAGCCTTCTGTTTCGACCGCCAAACCTCTCAGGGGAGCATTTGCAACCGTCTGGCACCACTTTTGAGTGAATTCCCAAAAGTCCCATTTTTGATGAAATTGTGACCCCCGGGGCTTAGGGATTTTTTCAAAAAAATCTTTTTCTGCCGGTGAAGTTGTCGAGGGCTGATTTCTTGTCCTGTGATAAAAAGCCTTCTGTTTTGACCGCCAAACCTCTCAGGGGAGCATTTGCAACCGTCTGACACCATTTTTGAGTGAATTCCCAAAAGTCCCATTTTTGATGATATTGTGACCCCGGGCCTTGGGGATTTTTTCAAAAAAATCTTTTTCTGCCGGTGAAGTTGTCGAGGGCTGATTTCTTCTCCTGTGATAAAAAGCCTTCTGTTTCGACCGCCAAACCTCTCAGGGGAGCATTTGCAACTGTCTGGCACCATTTTTGAGTGAATTCCCAAAAGTCCCATTTTTGATGAAATTGTGACCCTGGGCCTTGGGTATTTTTTCAAAAAAATCTTTTTCTGCCGGTGAAGTTGTCGAGGTCTGATTTCTTGTCCTGTGATAAAAAGCCTTTTGTTTCGACCGCCAAACCTCTCAGGGGAGCATTTGCAACTGTCTGACACCATTTTTGAGTGAATTCCCAAAAGTCAGATTTTTGATGAAATTGTGACCCCGGGCCTTGGGGATTTTTTCAAAAAAATCTTTTTCTGCCGGTGTAGTTGTCGAGGTCTGATTTCTTGTCCTGTGATAAAAAGCCTTCTGTTTCGACCGCCAAACCTCTCAGGGGAGCATTTGCAACCGTCTGGCACCACTTTTGAGTGAATTCCCAAAAGTCCCATTCTTGATGAAATTGTTACCCCGGGCCTTGGGGATTTTTTCAAAAAAATCTTTTTCTGCCGGTGAAGTTGTCAAGGGCTGATTTCTTGTCCTGTGATAAAAAGCCTTCTGTTTCAACCGCCAAACCTCTCAGGGGAGCATTTGCAACCGTCTGGCACCACTTTTGAGTGAATTCCCAAAAGTCAGATTTTTGATGAAATTGTGACCCCGGGGCTTAGGGATTTTTTCAAAAAAAATTGTTTCAGCCGGTGAAGTTGTTGGGGCCTGATTTCTTGTCCTGTGATAAAAAGCCTTCTGTTTCGACCGCCAAACCTCTCAGGGGAGCATTTGCAACCGTCTGGCACCACTTTTGAGTGAATTCCCAAAAGTCCCATTTTTGATGAAATTGTGACCCCCGGGGCTTAGGGATTTTTTCAAAAAAATCTTTTTCTGCCGGTGAAGTTGTCGAGGGCTGATTTCTTGTCCTGTGATAAAAAGCCTTCTGTTTTGACCGCCAAACCTCTCAGGGGAGCATTTGCAACCGTCTGACACCATTTTTGAGTGAATTCCCAAAAGTCCCATTTTTGATGATATTGTGACCCCGGGCCTTGGGGATTTTTTCAAAAAAATCTTTTTCTGCCGGTGAAGTTGTCGAGGGCTGGTTTCTTCTCCTGTGATAAAAAGCCTTCTGTTTCGACCGCCAAACCTCTCAGGGGAGCATTTGCAACTGTCTGGCACCATTTTTGAGTGAATTCCCAAAAGTCCCATTTTTGATGAAATTGTGACCCTGGGCCTTGGGTATTTTTTCAAAAAAATCTTTTTCTGCCGGTGAAGTTGTCGAGGTCTGATTTCTTGTCCTGTGATAAAAAGCCTTTTGTTTCGACCGCCAAACCTCTCAGGGGAGCATTTGCAACTGTCTGACACCATTTTTGAGTGAATTCCCAAAAGTCAGATTTTTGATGAAATTGTGACCCCGGGCCTTGGGGATTTTTTCAAAAAAATCTTTTTCTGCCGGTGTAGTTGTCGAGGTCTGATTTCTTGTCCTGTGATAAAAAGCCTTCTGTTTCGACCGCCAAACCTCTCAGGGGAGCATTTGCAACCGTCTGGCACCACTTTTGAGTGAATTCCCAAAAGTCCCATTCTTGATGAAATTGTTACCCCGGGCCTTGGGGATTTTTTCAAAAAAATCTTTTTCTGCCGGTGAAGTTGTCAAGGGCTGATTTCTTGTCCTGTGATAAAAAGCCTTCTGTTTCAACCGCCAAACCTCTCAGGGGAGCATTTGCAACCGTCTGGCACCACTTTTGAGTGAATTCCCAAAAGTCAGATTTTTGATGAAATTGTGACCCCGGGGCTTAGGGATTTTTTCAAAAAAATCTTTTTCTGCCGGTGAAGTTGTCGAGGGCTGATTTCTTGTCCTGTGATAAAAAGCCTTTTGTTTCGACCGCCAAACCTCTCAGGGGAGCATTTGCAACTGTCTGACACCATTTTTGAGTGAATTCCCAAAAGTCAGATTTTTGATGAAATTGTGACCCCGGGCCTTGGGGATTTTTTCAAAAAAATCTTTTTCTGCCGGTGTAGTTGTCGAGGTCTGATTTCTTGTCCTGTGATAAAAAGCCTTCTGTTTCGACCGCCAAACCTCTCAGGGGAGCATTTGCAACCGTCTGGCACCACTTTTGAGTGAATTCCCAAAAGTCCCATTCTTGATGAAATTGTTACCCCGGGCCTTGGGGATTTTTTCAAAAAAATCTTTTTCTGCCGGTGAAGTTGTCAAGGGCTGATTTCTTGTCCTGTGATAAAAAGCCTTCTGTTTCGACCGCCAAACCTCTCAGGGGAGCATTTGCAACCGTCTGGCACCACTTTTGAGTGAATTCCCAAAAGTCAGATTTTTGATGAAATTGTGACCCCGGGGCTTAGGGATTTTTTCAAAAAAATCTTTTTCTGCCGGTGAAGTTGTTGAGGGCTGATTTCTTGTCCTGTGATAAAAAGCCTTCTGTTTCGACCGCCAAACCTCTCAGGGGAGCATTTGCAACCGTCTGGCACCACTTTTGAGTGAATTCCCAAAAGTCCCATTTTTGATGAAATTGTGACCCCGGGGCTTAGGGATTTTTTCAAAAAAATCTTTTTCTGCCGGTGAAGTTGTTGAGGGCTGATTTCTTGTCCTGTAATAAAAAGCCTTCTGTTTCGACCGCCAAACCTCTCAGGGGAGCATTTACAACCGTCTGGCACCATTTTTGAGTGAATTCCCAAAAGTCCCATTTTTGATGAAATTGTGACCCCGGGGCTTAGGGATTTTTTCAAAAAAATCTTTTTTGCCGGTGAAGTTGTCGAGGGCTGATTTCTTGTCCTGTGATAAAAAGCCTTCTGTTTCGAACGCCAAACCTCTCAGGGGAGCATTTGCAACCGTCTGGCACCACTTTTGAGTGAATTCCCAAAAGTCAGATTTTTGATGAAATTGTGACCCCGGGGCTTAGGGATTTTTTCAAAAAAATCTTTTTCTGCCGGTGAAGTTGTCGAGGGCTGATTTCTTCTCCTGTGATAAAAAGCCTTCTGTTTCGACCGCCAAACCTCTCAGGGGAGCATTTGCAACCGTCTGGCACCATTTTTGAGTGAATTCCCAAAAGTCCCATTTTTGATGAAATTGTGACCCCGGGGCTTAGGGATTTTTTCAAAAAAATCTTTTTCTGCCGGTGAAGTTGTTGAGGGCTGATTTCTTGTCCTGTGATAAATAGCCTTCTGTTTTGACCGCCAAACCTCTCAGGGGAGCATTTGCAACCGTCTGGCACCATTTTTGAGTGAATTCCCAAAAGTCCCATTTTTGATGAAATTGTGACCCCGGGCCTTGGGGATTTTTTCAAAAAAATCTTTTTCTGCCGGTGAAGTTGTTGAGGGCTGATTTCTTGTCCTGTGATAAAAAGCCTTTTGTTTCGAACGCCAAACCTCTCAGGGGAGCATTTGCAACCGTCTGGCACCACTTTTGAGTGAATTCCCAAAAGTCCCACTTTTGATGAAATTGTGATCCTGGGCCTTGGGGATTTTTTCAAAAAAATCTTTTTCTGCCGGTGGAGTTGTCAAGGGCTGATTTCTTCTCCTGTGATAAAAAGCCTTCTGTTTCGACCGCCAAACCTCTCAGGGGAGCATTTGCAACCGTCTGACACCATTTTTGAGTGAATTTCCAAAAGTCAGATTTTTGATGAAATTGTGACCCCAGGGCTTATGGATTTTTTCAAAAAAATCTTTTTCTGCCGGTGAAGTTGTCAAGGTCTGATTTCCTGTCCTGTGATAAAAAGCCTTCTGTTTCGACCGCCAAACCTCTCAGGGGAGCATTTGCAACTGTCTGACACCATTTTTGAGTGAATTCCCAAAAGTCAGATTTTTGATGAAATTGTGACCCCGGGGCTTAGGGATTTTTTCAAAAAAAATTGTTTCAGCCGGTGAAGTTGTTGGGGCCTGATTTCTTGTCCTGTGATAAAAAGCCTTCTGTTTCGACCGCCAAACCTCTCAGGGGAGCATTTGCAACCGTCTGGCACCATTTTTGAGTGAATTCCCAAAAGTCCCATTTTTTATTAAACTGTTAAACCGGGGCTTAGGGATTTTTTCAAAAAAGTCTTTTTCTGCCGGTGAAGTTGTCGGGGGCTGATTTCTTGTCCTGTGATAAAAAGCCTTCTGTTTCGACTGCCAAACCTCTCAGGGGAGCATTTGCAACCGTCTGGCACCACTTTTGAGTGAATTCCCAAAAGTCAGATTTTTTATGAAATTGTGACCCCGGGGCTTAGGGATTTTTTCAAAAAAATCTTTTTCTGCCGGTGAAGTTGTCAAGGGCTGATTTCTTGTCCTGTGATAAAAAGCCTTCTGTTTCGACCGCCAAACCTCTCAGGGGAGCATTTGCAACCGTCTGGCACCACTTTTGAGTGAATTCCCAAAAGTCAGATTTTTGATGAAATTGTGACCCCGGGGCTTAGGGATTTTTTCAAAAAAATCTTTTTCTGCCGGTGAAGTTGTTGAGGGCTGATTTCTTGTCCTGTGATAAAAAGCCTTCTGTTTCGACCGCCAAACCTCTCAGGGGAGCATTTGCAACCGTCTGGCACCACTTTTGAGTGAATTCCCAAAAGTCCCATTTTTGATGAAATTGTGACCCCGGGGCTTAGGGATTTTTTCAAAAAAATCTTTTTCTGCCGGTGAAGTTGTTGAGGGCTGATTTCTTGTCCTGTAATAAAAAGCCTTCTGTTTCGACCGCCAAACCTCTCAGGGGAGCATTTACAACCGTCTGGCACCATTTTTGAGTGAATTCCCAAAAGTCCCATTTTTGATGAAATTGTGACCCCGGGGCTTAGGGATTTTTTCAAAAAAATCTTTTTTGCCGGTGAAGTTGTCGAGGGCTGATTTCTTGTCCTGTGATAAAAAGCCTTCTGTTTTGAACGCCAAACCTCTCAGGGGAGCATTTGCAACCGTCTGGCACCACTTTTGAGTGAATTCCCAAAAGTCAGATTTTTGATGAAATTGTGACCCCGGGGCTTAGGGATTTTTTCAAAAAAATCTTTTTCTGCCGGTGAAGTTGTTGAGGGCTGATTTCTTGTCCTGTGATAAAAAGCCTTTTGTTTCGAACGCCAAACCTCTCAGGGGAGCATTTGCAACCGTCTGGCACCACTTTTGAGTGAATTCCCAAAAGTCCCACTTTTGATGAAATTGTGATCCTGGGCCTTGGGGATTTTTTCAAAAAAATCTTTTTCTGCCGGTGGAGTTGTCAAGGGCTGATTTCTTCTCCTGTGATAAAAAGCCTTCTGTTTCGACCGCCAAACCTCTCAGGGGAGCATTTGCAACCGTCTGACACCATTTTTGAGTGAATTTCCAAAAGTCAGATTTTTGATGAAATTGTGACCCCAGGGCTTATGGATTTTTTCAAAAAAATCTTTTTCTGCCGGTGAAGTTGTCAAGGTCTGATTTCCTGTCCTGTGATAAAAAGCCTTCTGTTTCGACCGCCAAACCTCTCAGGGGAGCATTTGCAACTGTCTGACACCATTTTTGAGTGAATTCCCAAAAGTCAGATTTTTGATGAAATTGTGACCCCGGGGCTTAGGGATTTTTTCAAAAAAAATTGTTTCAGCCAGTGAAGTTGTTGGGGCCTGATTTCTTGTCCTGTGATAAAAAGCCTTCTGTTTCGACTGCCAAACCTCTCAGGGGAGCATTTGCAACCGTCTGGCACCATTTTTGAGTGAATTCCCAAAAGTCCCATTTTTTATTAAACTGTTAAACCGGGGCTTAGGGATTTTTTTAAAAAAAGTCTTTTTCTGCCGGTGAAGTTGTCGAGGGCTGATTTCTTGTCCTGTGATAAAAAGCCTTCTGTTTCGACCGCCAAACCTCTCAGGGGAGCATTTGCAACCGTCTGGCACCACTTTTGAGTGAATTCCCAAAAGTCCCATTTTTGATGAAATTGTGACCCCGGGGCATAGGGATTTTTTCAAAAAAATCTTTTTCTGCCGGTGAAGTTGTTGAGGGCTGATTTCTTGTCCTGTAATAAAAAGCCTTCTGTTTCGACCGCCAAACCTCTCAGGGGAGCATTTGCAACCGTCTGGCACCATTTTTGAGTGAATTCCCAAAAGTCAGATTTTTGATGAAATTGTGACCCCGGGGCTTAGGGATTTTTTCAAAAAAATCTTTTTCTGCCGGTGAAGTTGTTGAGGGCTGATTTCTTGTCCTGTGATAAAAAGCCTTCTGTTTCGACCGCCAAACCTCTCACGGGAGCATTTGCAACCGTCTGGCACCACTTTTGAGTGAATTCCCAAAAGTCAGATTTTTGATGAAATTGTGACCCCGGGGCTTAGGGATTTTTTCAAAAAAATCTTTTTCTGCCGGTGAAGTTGTTGAGGGCTGATTTCTTGTCCTGTGATAAAAAGCCTTCTGTTTTGACCGCCAAACCTCTCAGGGGAGCATTTGCAACCGTCTGGCACCATTTTTGAGTGAATTCCCAAAAGTCCCATTTTTGATGAAATTGTGACCCCGGGCCTTGGGGATTTTTTCAAAAAAATCTTTTTCTGCCGGTGAAGTTGTCGAGGACTGATTTCTTGTCCTGTGATAAAAAGCCTTCTGTTTTGACCGCCAAACCTCTCAGGGGAGCATTTGCAACCGTCTGACACCATTTTTGAGTGAATTCCCAAAAGTCCCATTTTTGATGATATTGTGACCCCGGGCCTTGGGGATTTTTTCAAAAAAATCTTTTTCTACCGGTGAAGTTGTCGAGGTCTGATTTCCTGTCCTGTGATAAAAAGCCTTCTGTTTCGACTGCCAAACCTCTCAGGGGAGCATTTGCAACCGTCTGGCACCATTTTTGAGTGAATTCCCAAAAGTCCCATTTTTTATTAAACTGTTAAACCGGGGCTTAGGGATTTTTTCAAAAAAGTCTTTTTCTGCCGGTGAAGTTGTCGGGGGCTGATTTCTTGTCCTGTGATAAAAAGCCTTCTGTTTCGACTGCCAAACCTCTCAGGGGAGCATTTGCAACCGTCTGGCACCACTTTTGAGTGAATTCCCAAAAGTCAGATTTTTTATGAAATTGTGACCCCGGGGCTTAGGGATTTTTTCAAAAAAATCTTTTTCTGCCGGTGAAGTTGTCGAGGGCTGATTTCTTGTCCTGTGATAAAAAGCCTTCTGTTTCGACCGCCAAACCTCTCAGGGGAGCATTTGCAACCGTCTGGCACCACTTTTGAGTGAATTCCCAAAAGTCCCATTTTTGATGAAATTGTGACCCCGGGGCTTAGGGATTTTTTCAAAAAAATCTTTTTCTGCTGGTGAAGTTGTCGAGGGCTGATTTCTTGTCCTGTGATAAAAAGCCTTTTGTTTCGAACGCCAAACCTCTCAGGGGAGCATTTGCAACCGTCTGGCACCACTTTTGAGTGAATTCCCAAAAGTCCCACTTTTGATGAAATTGTGATCCTGGGCCTTGGGGATTTTTTCAAAAAAATCTTTTTCTGCCGGTGGAGTTGTCAAGGGCTGATTTCTTCTCCTGTGATAAAAAGCCTTCTGTTTCGACCGCCAAACCTCTCAGGGGAGCATTTGCAACCGTCTGACACCATTTTTGAGTGAATTTCCAAAAGTCAGATTTTTGATGAAATTGTGACCCCAGGGCTTATGGATTTTTTCAAAAAAATCTTTTTCTGCCGGTGAAGTTGTCAAGGTCTGATTTCCTGTCCTGTGATAAAAAGCCTTCTGTTTCGACCGCCAAACCTCTCAGGGGAGCATTTGCAACTGTCTGACACCATTTTTGAGTGAATTCCCAAAAGTCAGATTTTTGATGAAATTGTGACCCCGGGGCTTAGGGATTTTTTCAAAAAAAATTGTTTCAGCCAGTGAAGTTGTTGGGGCCTGATTTCTTGTCCTGTGATAAAAAGCCTTCTGTTTCGACTGCCAAACCTCTCAGGGGAGCATTTGCAACCGTCTGGCACCATTTTTGAGTGAATTCCCAAAAGTCCCATTTTTTATTAAACTGTTAAACCGGGGCTTAGGGATTTTTTCAAAAAAGTCTTTTTCTGCCGGTGAAGTTGTCGGGGGCTGATTTCTTGTCCTGTGATAAAAAGCCTTCTGTTTCGACTGCCAAACCTCTCAGGGGAGCATTTGCAACCGTCTGGCACCACTTTTGAGTGAATTCCCAAAAGTCAGATTTTTTATGAAATTGTGACCCCGGGGCTTAGGGATTTTTTCAAAAAAATCTTTTTCTGCCGGTGAAGTTGTCGAGGGGTGATTTCTTGTCCTGTGATAAAAAGCCTTCTGTTTCGACCGCCAAACCTCTCAGGGGAGCATTTGCAACCGTCTGGCACCACTTTTGAGTGAATTCCCAAAAGTCCCATTTTTGATGAAATTGTGACCCCGGGGCTTAGGGATTTTTTCAAAAAAATCTTTTTCTGCTGGTGAAGTTGTCGAGGGCTGATTTCTTGTCCTGTGATAAAAAGCCTTCTGTTTTGACCGCCAAACCTCTCAGGGGAGCATTTGCAACCGTCTGGCACCATTTTTGAGTGAATTCCAAAAAGTCCCATTTTTGATGAAATTGTGACCCCGGGCCTTGGGGATTTTTTCAAAAAAATCTTTTTCTGCCGGTGAAGTTGTCGAGGTCTGATTTCTTGTCCTGTGATAAAAAGCCTTCTGTTTCGACTGCCAAACCTCTCAGGGGAGCATTTGCAACCGTCTGGCACCATTTTTGAGTGAATTCCCAAAAGTCCCATTTTTGATTAAACTGTTAAACCGGGGCTTAGGGATTTTTTCAAAAAAATCTTTTTCTGCCGGTGAAGTTGTCGAGGGCTGATTTCTTGTCCTGTGATAAAAAGCGTTCTGTTTCGACCGCCAAACCTCTCAGGGGAGCATTTGCAACCGTCTGGCACCACTTTTGAGTGAATTCCCAAAAGTCAGATTTTTGATGAAATTGTGACCCCGGGGCTTAGGGATTTTTTCAAAAAAATCTTTTTCTGCCGGTGAAGTTGTCGAGGGCTGATTTCTTGTCCTGTGATAAAAAGCCTTCTGTTTCGACCGCCAAACCTCTCAGGGGAGCATTTGCAACCGTCTAGCACCACTTTTGAGTAAATTCCCAAAAGTCCCATTTTTGATGAAATTGTGACCCCGGGGCTTAGGGATTTTTTTAAAAAAAGTCTTTTTCTGCCGGTGAAGTTGTCGAGGGCTGATTTCTTGTCCTGTGATAAAAAGCCTTCTGTTTCGACCGCCAAACCTCTCAGGGGAGCATTTGCAACCGTCTGGCACCACTTTTGAGTGAATTCCCAAAAGTCCCATTTTTGATGAAATTGTGACCCCGGGGCATAGGGATTTTTTCAAAAAAATCTTTTTCTGCCGGTGAAGTTGTTGAGGGCTGATTTCTTGTCCTGTAATAAAAAGCCTTCTGTTTCGACCGCCAAACCTCTCAGGGGAGCATTTGCAACCGTCTGGCACCATTTTTGAGTGAATTCCCAAAAGTCAGATTTTTGATGAAATTGTGACCCCGGGGCTTAGGGATTTTTTCAAAAAAATCTTTTTCTGCCGGTGAAGTTGTTGAGGGCTGATTTCTTGTCCTGTGATAAAAAGCCTTCTGTTTCGACCGCCAAACCTCTCAGGGGAGCATTTGCAACCGTCTGGCACCACTTTTGAGTGAATTCCCAAAAGTCAGATTTTTGATGAAATTGTGACCCCGGGGCTTAGGGATTTTTTCAAAAAAATCTTTTTCTGCCGGTGAAGTTGTTGAGGGCTGATTTCTTGTCCTGTGATAAAAAGCCTTCTGTTTTGACCGCCAAACCTCTCAGGGGAGCATTTGCAACCGTCTGGCACCATTTTTGAGTGAATTCCCAAAAGTCCCATTTTTGATGAAATTGTGACCCCGGGCCTTGGGGATTTTTTCAAAAAAATCTTTTTCTGCCGGTGAAGTTGTCGAGGGCTGATTTCTTGTCCTGTGATAAAAAGCCTTCTGTTTTGACCGCCAAACCTCTCAGGGGAGCATTTGCAACCGTCTGACACCATTTTTGAGTGAATTCCCAAAAGTCCCATTTTTGATGATATTGTGACCCCGGGCCTTGGGGATTTTTTCAAAAAAATCTTTTTCTACCGGTGAAGTTGTCGAGGTCTGATTTCCTGTCCTGTGATAAAAAGCCTTCTGTTTCGACCGCCAAACCTCTCAGGGGAGCATTTGCAACTGTCTGGCACCATTTTTGAGTGAATTCCCAAAAGTCCCATTTTTGATGAAATTGTGACCCCGGGCCTTGGGGATTTTTTCAAAAAAATCTTTTTCTGCCGGTGAAGTTGTCGAGGTCTGATTTCTTGTCCTGTGATAAAAAGCCTTCTGTTTCGACCGCCAAACCTCTCAGGGGAGCATTTGCAACCGTCTGGCACCACTTTTGAGTGAATTCCCAAAAGTCCCATTTTTGATGAAATTGTGACCCCGGGGCTTAGGGATTTTTTCAAAAAAATCTTTTTCTGCCGGTGAAGTTCTTGAGGGCTGATTTCTTGTCCTGTAATAAAAAGCCTTCTGTTTCGACCGCCAAACCTCTCAGGGGAGCATTTGCAACCGTCTGGCACCATTTTTGAGTGAATTCCCAAAAGTCCCATTTTTGATGAAATTGTTACCCCGGGCCTTGGGGATATTTTCAAAAAAATCTTTTTCTGCCGGTGAAGTTGTCAAGGGCTGATTTCTTGTCCTGTGATAAAAAGCCTTCTGTTTCGACCACCAAACCTCTCAGGGGAGCATTTGCAACCGTCTGACACCATTTTTGAGTGAATTTCCAAAAGTCAGATTTTCGATGAAATTGTGACCCCAGGGCTTAGGGATATTTTCAAAAAAAATCTTTTTCTGCCAGTGAAGATGTCGAGGGCAGATTTCCTGTCCTGTGATAAAAAGCCTTCTGTTTCGACCGCCAAACCTCTCAGGGGAGCATTTGCAACCGTCTGGCACCATTTTTGAGTGAATTCCCAAAAGTCCCATTTTTGATTAAATTGTGACCCCGGGCATAGGGATTTTTTCAAAAAAATCTTTTTCTGCCGGTGAAGTTGTCGAGGTCTGATTTCCTGTCCTGTCATGTGATAAAAAGCCTGCTGTTTCGACCGCCAAACCTCTCAGAGGAGCATTTGCAACTGTCTGACACCATTTTTGAGTGAATTCCCAAAAGTCAGATTTTTGATGAAATTGTGACCCCGGGGCTTAGGGATTTTTTCAAAAAAAATTGTTTCAGCCGGTGAAATTGTTGGGGCCTGATTTCTTGTCCTGTGATAAAAAGCCTTCTGTTTCGACTGCCAAACCTCTCAGGGGAGCATTTGCAACCGTCTGGCACCATTTTTGAGTGAATTCCCAAAAGTCCCATTTTTGATTAAACTGTTAAACCAGGGCTTA
Source organism: Podarcis melisellensis (assembly GCF_964234715.1). NCBI lineage: Eukaryota > Metazoa > Chordata > Lepidosauria > Squamata > Lacertidae > Podarcis > Podarcis melisellensis. Next base: position 84,263,819 of record NC_138537.1, read on the forward strand.
GGGATTTTTTCAAAAAAATCTTTTTCTGCCGGTGAAGTTGTCGAGGGCTGATTTCTTGTCCTGTGATAAAAAGCCTTCTGTTTCGACCGCCAAACCTCTCAGGGGAGCATTTGCAACCGTCTGGCACCACTTTTGAGTGAATTCCCAAAAGTCAGATTTTTGATGAAATTGTGACCCCGGGGTTTAGGGATTTTTTCAAAAAAATCTTTTTCTGCCGGTGAAGTTGTCGAGGGCTGATTTCTTGTCCTGTGATAAAAAGCCTTCTGTTTCGACCGCCAAACCTCTCAGGGGAGCATTTGCAACCGTCTAGCACCACTTTTGAGTAAATTCCCAAAAGTCCCATTTTTGATGAAATTGTGACCCCGGGGCTTAGGGATTTTTTCAAAAAAATCTTTTTCTGCCGGTGAAGTTGTCGAGGGCTGATTTCTTGTCCTGTGATAAAAAGCCTTCTGTTTCGAACGCCAAACCTCTCAGGGGAGCATTTGCAACCGTCTGGCGCCACTTTTGAGTGAATTCCCAAAAGTCCCATTTTTGATGAAATTGTGACACCGGGCCATGGGGATATTTTCAAAAAAATCTTTTTCTGCCGGTGAAGTTGTCAAGGGCTGATTTCTTGTCCTGTGATAAAAAGCCTTCTGTTTCGACCACCAAACCTCTCAGGGGAGCATTTGCAACCGTCTGGCACCATTTTTGAGTGAATTCCCAAAAGTCCCATTTTTGATGAAATTGTGACCCCGGGGCTTAGGGATTTTTTCAAAAAAATCTTTTTCTGCCGGTGAAGTTGTCGAGGGCTGATTTCTTGTCCTGTGATAAAAAGCCTTCTGTTTCGACCGCCAAACCTCTCAGGGGAGCATTTGCAACCGTCTGGCACCACTTTTGAGTGAATTCCCAAAAGTCAGATTTTTGATGAAATTGTGACCCCAGGGCTTAGGGATTTTTTCAAAATAATCTTTTTCTGCCGGTGAAGTTGTCGAGGTCTGATTTCTTGTCCTGTGATAAAAAGCCTTTTGTTTCGACCGCCAAACCTCTCAGGGGAGCATTTGCAACTGTCTGACACCATTTTTGAGTGAATTCCCAAAAGTCAGATTTTTGATGAAATTGTGACCCCGGGCCTTGGGGATTTTTTCAAAAAAATCTTTTTCTGCCGGTGTAGTTGTCGAGGTCTGATTTCTTGTCCTGTGATAAAAAGCCTTCTGTTTCGACCGCCAAACCTCTCAGGGCAGCATTTGCAACCGTCTGGCACCACTTTTGAGTCAATTCCCAAAAGTCCCATTTTTGATGAAATTGTGACCCCGGGGCTTAGGGATTTTTCCAAGAAAAAAAAATTTCTGCCGGTGAAGTTGTCGGGGGCTGATTTCTTGTCCTGTGATAAAAAGCCTTCTGTTTTGACCGCCAAACCTCTCAGGGGAGCATAGGCAACCGTCTGGCACCATTTTTGAGTGAATTCCCAAAAGTCAGATTTTTGATGAAATTGTGACCCCGGGGCTTAGGGATTTTTTGAAAGAAAAAAAAATTCAGGCGGTGAAGTTATCGGGGGCTGATTTCTTGTCCTGCGATAAAAAGCCTTCTGTTTCGAACGTCAAACCTCTCAGGGGAACATTTGCAACCGTCTGGCACCACTTTTGAGTGAATTCCCAAAAGTCCCATTTTTGATGAAATTGTGACCCCTGGGCTTAGGGATTATTTCAAAAAAATCTTTTTCTGCCGGTGAAGTTGTCGGGGGCTGATTTCTTGTCCTGTGATAAAAAGCCTTCTGTTTCGACCGCCAAACCACTCAGGGGAGCATTTGCAACCGTCTGACACCATTTTTGAGTGAATTCCCAAAAGTCCCATTTTTGATGAAATTGTGACCCCGGGGCTTAGGGATTTTCTCAAAAAAATCTTTTTCTGACGGTAAAGTTGTCGGGGGCTGATTTCTTGTCCTGTCATAAAAAGCCTTCTGTTTCGACCGCCAAACCTCTCAGGGGAGCATTTGCAACCGTCTGACACCATTTTTGAGTGAATTCCCAAAAGTCAGATTTTTGATAAAATTGTGACCCCGGGGCTTAGGGATTTTTTGAAAGAAAAAAAAACTCAGGCGGTGAAGTTATCGGGGGCTGATTTCTTGTCCTGCGATAAAAAGCCTTCTGTTTCGAACGTCAAACCTCTCAGGGGAGCATTTGCAACCGTCTGGCACCACTTTTGAGTGAATTCCCAAAAGTCCCATTTTTTAAGAAATTGTGACCCCGGGGCTTAGGGATTTTTTCAAAAAAATCTTTTCCTCCGGTGAAGTTGTCGGGGGCTGATTTCTTGTCCTGTGATAAAAAGCCTTCTGTTTCGACCGCCAAACCTCTCAGGGGAGCATTTGTAAACGTCTGGCACCATTTTTCAGTGCATTCCCAAAAGTCAGATTTTTGATGAAATTGTGACCCCGGGGCTTAGGGATTTTTTCAAAAAAATCTTTTTCTGCCGGTGAAGTTGTCGGGAGCTGATTTCTTCTCCTGTGATAAAAAGCCTTCTGTTTCAACCGCCAAACCTCTCAGGGGAGCATTTACAAGCGTCTGGCACCATTTTTGAGTGAATTACCAAAAGTCCCATTTTTGATGAAATTGTGACCCCGGGGCTTAGGGATTTTTGGGGGGTGGAAAATTAAGGCGGTGAAGTTATCAGGGGCTGATTTCTTGTCCTGTGATAAAAAGCCTTCTGTTTCGACCGCCAAACCTCTCAGGGGAGCATTTGCAACCGTCTGGCACCATTTTTGAGTGGATTCCCAAAAGTCCCATTTTTTATGAAATTGTGACCCCGGGCTTGGGGATTTTTTCAAAAAAATCTTTTTCTGCCGGTGAAGTTATCAGGGGCTGATTTCTTGTCCTGTGATAAAAAGCCTTCTGTTTCGACCGCCAACCCTCTCAGGGGAGCATTTACAAGCGTCTGGCACCATTTTTGAGTGAATTCCCAAAAGTCCCATTTTTGATGAAATTGTGACCCCGGGCTTGGGGATTTTTTTCAAAAAAATCTTTTTCTGCCGGTGAAGTTATCGGGGGCTGATTTCTTGTCCTGTGATAAAAAGCCTTCTGTTTCGACCGCCAAACCTCTCAGGGGAGCATTTGCAACCGTCTGGCACCATTTTTAAGTGAATTCCCAAAAGTCCCATTTTTGATGAAATTGTGACCCCGGGGCTTAGGGATATTTTCAAAAAATCTTTCTCTGCCGGTGAAGTTGTCGAGGGCTGATTTCTTGTCCTGTGATAAAAAGTCTTCTGTTTCGACCGCCAAACCTCTCAGGGGAGCATTTGCAACCGTCTGACACCATTTTTGAGTGAATTCCCAAAAGTCCCATTTTTGATGAAATTGTGACCCCGGGCTTGGGGATTTTTTCAAAAAAATCTTTTTCTGCCGGTGAAGTTGTCCGGGGCTGATTTCTTGTCGTGTGATTAAAAGCCTTATGTTTCGACCGCCAAACCTCTCAGGGGAGCATTTGCAACCGTCTGGCACCATTTTTAAGTGAATTCCCAAAAGTCCCATTTTTTATGAAATTGTGACCCGGGGCTTAGGGATTTTTTGAAAAAAATCTTTTTCTGCCGGTGAAGTTGTCGGGAGCTGATTTCTTCTCCTGTGATAAAAAGCCTTCTGTTTCGACCGCCAAACCTCTCAGGGGAGCATTTACAAGCGTCTGGCACCATTTTTGAGTGAATTCCGAAAAGTCCCATTTTTGATGAAATTGTGACCCCGGGCCTTGGGGATTTTTTCAAAAAAATCTTTTTCTGCCGGTGAAGTTGTCGAGGTCTGATTTCTTGTCCTGTGATAAAAAGCCTTCTGTTTCGACTGCCAAACCTCTCAGGGGAGCATTTGCAACCGTCTGGCATCATTTTTGAGTGAATTCCCAAAAGTCCCATTTTTGATTAAACTGTTAAACCGGGGCTTAGGGATTTTTTCAAAAAAATCTTTTTCTGCCGGTGAAGTTGTCGAGGGCTGATTTCTTGTCCTGTGATAAAAAGCATTCTGTTTCGACCGCCAAACCTCTCAGGGGAGCATTTGCAACCGTCTGGCACCACTTTTGAGTGAATTCCCAAAAGTCCCATTTTGGATGAAATTGTGACCCCGGGGCTTAGGGATTTTTTCAAAAAAATCTTTTTCTGCCGGTGAAGTTGTTGAGGGCTGATTTCTTGTCCTGTGATAAAAAGCCTTCTGTTTCGACTGCCAAACCTCTCAGGGGAGCATTTGCAACCGTCTAGCACCACTTTTGAGTAAATTCCCAAAAGTCCCATTTTTGATGAAATTGTGACCCCGGGGCTTAGGGATTTTTTCAAAAAAATCTTTTTCTGCCGGTGAAGTTGTCGAGGGCTGATTTCTTGTCCTGTGATAAAAAGCCTTCTGTTTCGACCGCCAAACCTCTCAGGGGAGCATTTGCAACCGTCTGGCACCACTTTTGAGTGAATTCCCAAAAGTCCCATTTTTGATGAAATTGTGACCCCGGGGCTTAGGGATTTTTTCAAAAAAATCTTTTTCTGCCGGTGAAGTTGTTGAGGGCTGATTTCTTGTCCTGTAATAAAAAGCCTTCTGTTTCGACCGCCAAACCTCTCAGGGGAGCATTTGCAACCGTCTGGCACCATTTTTGAGTGAATTCCCAAAAGTCCCATTTTTGATGAAATGTGACCCCGGGGCTTAGGGATTTTTTCAAAAAAATCTTTTTCTGCCGGTGAAGTTGTCGAGGGCTGATTTCTTGTCCTGTGATAAAAAGCCTTCTGTTTCGACCGCCAAACCTCTCAGGGGAGCATTTGCAACCGTCTGGCACCACTTTTGAGTGAATTCCCAAAAGTCAGATTTTTGATGAAATTGTGACCCCGGGGCTTAGGGATTTTTTCAAAAAAATCTTTTTCTGCCGGTGAAGTTGTCGAGGGCTGATTTCTTGTCCTGTGATAAAAATCCTTCTGTTTCGACTGCCAAACCTCTCAGGGGAGCATTTGCAACCGTCTAGCACCACTTTTGAGTAAATTCCCAAAAGTCCCATTTTTGATGAAATTGTGACCCCGGGGCTTAGGGATTTTTTCACAAAAATCTTTTTCTGCCGGTGAAGTTGTCGAGGGCTGATTTCTTCTCCTGTGATAAAAAGCCTTCTGTTTCGACTGCCAAACCTCTCAGGGGAGCATTTGCAACCGTCTGGCACCACTTTTGAGTGAATTCCCAAAAGTCCCATTTTTGATGAAATTGTGACCCCAGGGCTTAGGGATTTTTTCAAAAAAATCTTTTTCTGCCGGTGAAGTTGTCGAGGGCTGATTTCTTGTCCTGTGATAAAAAGCCTTCTGTTTCAACCGCCAAACCTCTCAGGGGAGCATTTGCAACCGTCTGGCACCACTTTTGAGTGAATTCCCAAAAGTCAGATTTTTGATGAAATTGTGACCCCGGGGCTTAGGGATTTTTTCAAAAAAATCTTTTTCTGCCGGTGAAGTTGTTGAGGGCTGATTTCTTGTCCTGTGATAAAAAGCCTTCTGTTTTGACCGCCAAACCTCTCAGGGGAGCATTTGCAACCGTCTGGCACCATTTTTGAGTGAATTCCCAAAAGTCCCATTTTTGATCAAATTGTGACCCCGGGCCTTGGGGATTTTTTCAAAAAAATCTTTTTCTGCCGGTGAAGTTGTCGAGGGCTGATTTCTTGTCCTGTGATAAAAAGCCTTCTGTTTTGACCGCCAAACCTCTCAGGGGAGCATTTGCAACCGTCTGGCACCATTTTTGAGTGAATTCCCAAAAGTCCCATTTTTGATCAAATTGTGACCCCGGGCCTTGGGGATTTTTTCAAAAAAATCTTTTTCTGCCGGTGAAGTTGTCGAGGGCTGATTTCTTGTCCTGTGATAAAAAGCCTTCTGTTTCGACCGCCAAACCTCTCAGGGGAGCATTTGCAACCGTCTGGCACCACTTTTGAGTGAATTCCCAAAAGTCCCATTTTTGATGAAATTGTGACCCCGGGGCTTAGGGATTTTTTCAAAAAAATCTTTTTCTGCCGGTGAAGTTGTTGAGGGCTGATTTCTTGTCCTGTAATAAAAAGCCTTCTGTTTCGACCGCCAAACCTCTCAGGGGAGCATTTGCAACCGTCTGGCACCATTTTTGAGTGAATTCCCAAAAGTCCCATTTTTGATGAAATGTGACCCCGGGGCTTAGGGATTTTTTCAAAAAAATCTTTTTCTGCCGGTGAAGTTGTCGAGGGCTGATTTCTTGTCCTGTGATAAAAAGCCTTCTGTTTCGACCGCCAAACCTCTCAGGGGAGCATTTGCAACCGTCTGGCACCACTTTTGAGTGAATTCCCAAAAGTCAGATTTTTGATGAAATTGTGACCCCGGGGCTTAGGGATTTTTTCAAAAAAATCTTTTTCTGCCGGTGAAGTTGTCGAGGGCTGATTTCTTGTCCTGTGATAAAAATCCTTCTGTTTCGACTGCCAAACCTCTCAGGGGAGCATTTGCAACCGTCTAGCACCACTTTTGAGTAAATTCCCAAAAGTCCCATTTTTGATGAAATTGTGACCCCGGGGCTTAGGGATTTTTTCACAAAAATCTTTTTCTGCCGGTGAAGTTGTCGAGGGCTGATTTCTTCTCCTGTGATAAAAAGCCTTCTGTTTCGACCGCCAAACCTCTCAGGGGAGCATTTGCAACCGTCTGGCACCACTTTTGAGTGAATTCCCAAAAGTCCCATTTTTGATGAAATTGTGACCCCGGGGCTTAGGGATTTTTTCAAAAAAATCTTTTTCTGCCGGTGAAGTTGTCGAGGGCTGATTTCTTGTCCTGTGATAAAAAGCCTTCTGTTTCAACCGCCAAACCTCTCAGGGGAGCATTTGTAAACGTCTGGCACCATTTTTCAGTGCATTCCCAAAAGTCAGATTTTTGATGAAATTGTGACCCCGGGGCTTAGGGATTTTTTCAAAAAAATCTTTTTCTGCCGGTGAAGTTGTCGGGAGCTGATTTCTTCTCCTGTGATAAAAAGCCTTCTGTTTCAACCGCCAAACCTCTCAGGGGAGCATTTACAAGCGTCTGGCACCATTTTTGAGTGAATTACCAAAAGTCCCATTTTTGATGAAATTGTGACCCCGGGGCTTAGGGATTTTTGGGGGGTGGAAAATTAAGGCGGTGAAGTTATCAGGGGCTGATTTCTTGTCCTGTGATAAAAAGCCTTCTGTTTCGACCGCCAAACCTCTCAGGGGAGCATTTGCAACCGTCTGGCACCATTTTTGAGTGGATTCCCAAAAGTCCCATTTTTTATGAAATTGTGACCCCGGGCTTGGGGATTTTTTCAAAAAAATCTTTTTCTGCCGGTGAAGTTATCAGGGGCTGATTTCTTGTCCTGTGATAAAAAGCCTTCTGTTTCGACCGCCAACCCTCTCAGGGGAGCATTTACAAGCGTCTGGCACCATTTTTGAGTGAATTCCCAAAAGTCCCATTTTTGATGAAATTGTGACCCCGGGCTTGGGGATTTTTTTCAAAAAAATCTTTTTCTGCCGGTGAAGTTATCGGGGGCTGATTTCTTGTCCTGTGATAAAAAGCCTTCTGTTTCGACCGCCAAACCTCTCAGGGGAGCATTTGCAACCGTCTGGCACCATTTTTAAGTGAATTCCCAAAAGTCCCATTTTTGATGAAATTGTGACCCCGGGGCTTAGGGATATTTTCAAAAAATCTTTCTCTGCCGGTGAAGTTGTCGAGGGCTGATTTCTTGTCCTGTGATAAAAAGCCTTCTGTTTCGACCGCCAAACCTCTCAGGGGAGCATTTGCAACCGTCTGGCACCACTTTTGAGTGAATTCCCAAAAGTCCCATTTTTGATGAAATTGTGACCCCGGGGCTTAGGGATTTTTTCAAAAAAATCTTTTTCTGCCGGTGAAGTTGTTGAGGGCTGATTTCTTGTCCTGTAATAAAAAGCCTTCTGTTTCGACCGCCAAACCTCTCAGGGGAGCATTTGCAACCGTCTGGCACCATTTTTGAGTGAATTCCCAAAAGTCCCATTTTTGATGAAATGTGACCCCGGGGCTTAGGGATTTTTTCAAAAAAATCTTTTTCTGCCGGTGAAGTTGTCGAGGGCTGATTTCTTGTCCTGTGATAAAAAGCCTTCTGTTTCGACCGCCAAACCTCTCAGGGGAGCATTTGCAACCGTCTGGCACCACTTTTGAGTGAATTCCCAAAAGTCAGATTTTTGATGAAATTGTGACCCCGGGGCTTAGGGATTTTTTCAAAAAAATCTTTTTCTGCCGGTGAAGTTGTCGAGGGCTGATTTCTTGTCCTGTGATAAAAATCCTTCTGTTTCGACTGCCAAACCTCTCAGGGGAGCATTTGCAACCGTCTAGCACCACTTTTGAGTAAATTCCCAAAAGTCCCATTTTTGATGAAATTGTGACCCCGGGGCTTAGGGATTTTTTCACAAAAATCTTTTTCTGCCGGTGAAGTTGTCGAGGGCTGATTTCTTCTCCTGTGATAAAAAGCCTTCTGTTTCGACCGCCAAACCTCTCAGGGGAGCATTTGCAACCGTCTGGCACCACTTTTGAGTGAATTCCCAAAAGTCCCATTTTTGATGAAATTGTGACCCCGGGGCTTAGGGATTTTTTCAAAAAAATCTTTTTCTGCCGGTGAAGTTGTCGAGGGCTGATTTCTTGTCCTGTGATAAAAAGCCTTCTGTTTCAACCGCCAAACCTCTCAGGGGAGCATTTGTAAACGTCTGGCACCATTTTTCAGTGCATTCCCAAAAGTCAGATTTTTGATGAAATTGTGACCCCGGGGCTTAGGGATTTTTTCAAAAAAATCTTTTTCTGCCGGTGAAGTTGTCGGGAGCTGATTTCTTCTCCTGTGATAAAAAGCCTTCTGTTTCAACCGCCAAACCTCTCAGGGGAGCATTTACAAGCGTCTGGCACCATTTTTGAGTGAATTACCAAAAGTCCCATTTTTGATGAAATTGTGACCCCGGGGCTTAGGGATTTTTGGGGGGTGGAAAATTAAGGCGGTGAAGTTATCAGGGGCTGATTTCTTGTCCTGTGATAAAAAGCCTTCTGTTTCGACCGCCAAACCTCTCAGGGGAGCATTTGCAACCGTCTGGCACCATTTTTGAGTGGATTCCCAAAAGTCCCATTTTTTATGAAATTGTGACCCCGGGCTTGGGGATTTTTTCAAAAAAATCTTTTTCTGCCGGTGAAGTTATCAGGGGCTGATTTCTTGTCCTGTGATAAAAAGCCTTCTGTTTCGACCGCCAACCCTCTCAGGGGAGCATTTACAAGCGTCTGGCACCATTTTTGAGTGAATTCCCAAAAGTCCCATTTTTGATGAAATTGTGACCCCGGGCTTGGGGATTTTTTTCAAAAAAATCTTTTTCTGCCGGTGAAGTTATCGGGGGCTGATTTCTTGTCCTGTGATAAAAAGCCTTCTGTTTCGACCGCCAAACCTCTCAGGGGAGCATTTGCAACCGTCTGGCACCATTTTTAAGTGAATTCCCAAAAGTCCCATTTTTGATGAAATTGTGACCCCGGGGCTTAGGGATATTTTCAAAAAATCTTTCTCTGCCGGTGAAGTTGTCGAGGGCTGATTTCTTGTCCTGTGATAAAAAGTCTTCTGTTTCGACCGCCAAACCTCTCAGGGGAGCATTTGCAACCGTCTGACACCATTTTTGAGTGAATTCCCAAAAGTCCCATTTTTGATGAAATTGTGACCCCGGGGCTTAGGGATATTTTCAAAAAATCTTTCTCTGCCGGTGAAGTTGTCGGGAGCTGATTTCTTCTCCTGTGATAAAAAGCCTTCTGTTTCGACCGCCAAACCTCTCAGGGGAGCATTTACAAGCGTCTGGCACCATTTTTGAGTGAATTCCGAAAAGTCCCATTTTTGATGAAATTGTGACCCCGGGCCTTGGGGATTTTTTCAAAAAAATCTTTTTCTGCCGGTGAAGTTGTCGAGGTCTGATTTCTTGTCCTGTGATAAAAAGCCTTCTGTTTCGACTGCCAAACCTCTCAGGGGAGCATTTGCAACCGTCTGGCATCATTTTTGAGTGAATTCCCAAAAGTCCCATTTTTGATTAAACTGTTAAACCGGGGCTTAGGGATTTTTTCAAAAAAATCTTTTTCTGCCGGTGAAGTTGTCGAGGGCTGATTTCTTGTCCTGTGATAAAAAGCATTCTGTTTCGACCGCCAAACCTCTCAGGGGAGCATTTGCAACCGTCTGGCACCACTTTTGAGTGAATTCCCAAAAGTCCCATTTTGGATGAAATTGTGACCCCGGGGCTTAGGGATTTTTTCAAAAAAATCTTTTTCTGCCGGTGAAGTTGTTGAGGGCTGATTTCTTGTCCTGTAATAAAAAGCCTTCTGTTTCGACCGCCAAACCTCTCAGGGGAGCATTTGCAACCATCTGGCACCATTTTTGAGTGAATTCCCAAAAGTCCCATTTTTGATGAAATGTGACCCCGGGGCTTAGGGATTTTTTCAAAAAAATCTTTTTCTGCCGGTGAAGTTGTCGAGGGCTGATTTCTTGTCCTGTGATAAAAAGCCTTCTGTTTCGACCGCCAAACCTCTCAGGGGAGCATTTGCAACCGTCTGGCACCACTTTTGAGTGAATTCCCAAAAGTCAGATTTTTGATGAAATTGTGACCCCGGGGCTTAGGGATTTTTTCAAAAAAATCTTTTTCTGCCGGTGAAGTTGTCGAGGGCTGATTTCTTGTCCTGTGATAAAAATCCTTCTGTTTCGACTGCCAAACCTCTCAGGGGAGCATTTGCAACCGTCTAGCACCACTTTTGAGTAAATTCCCAAAAGTCCCATTTTTGATGAAATTGTGACCCCGGGGCTTAGGGATTTTTTCACAAAAATCTTTTTCTGCCGGTGAAGTTGTCGAGGGCTGATTTCTTCTCCTGTGATAAAAAGCCTTCTGTTTCGACCGCCAAACCTCTCAGGGGAGCATTTGCAACCGTCTGGCACCACTTTTGAGTGAATTCCCAAAAGTCCCATTTTTGATGAAATTGTGACCCCGGGGCTTAGGGATTTTTTCAAAAAAATCTTTTTCTGCCGGTGAAGTTGTCGAGGGCTGATTTCTTGTCCTGTGATAAAAAGCCTTCTGTTTCAACCGCCAAACCTCTCAGGGGAGCATTTGCAACCGTCTTGGCACCACTTTTGAGTGAATTCCCAAAAGTCAGATTTTTGATGAAATTGTGACCCCGGGGCTTAGGGATTTTTTCAAAAAAATCTTTTTCTGCCGGTGAAGTTGTTGAGGGCTGATTTCTTGTCCTGTGATAAAAAGCCTTCTGTTTTGACCGCCAAACCTCTCAGGGGAGCATTTGCAACCGTCTGGCACCATTTTTGAGTGAATTCCCAAAAGTCCCATTTTTGATCAAATTGTGACCCCGGGCCTTGGGGATTTTTTCAAAAAAATCTTTTTCTGCCGGTGAAGTTGTCGAGGGCTGATTTCTTGTCCTGTGATAAAAAGCCTTCTGTTTTGACCGCCAAACCTCTCAGGGGAGCATTTGCAACCGTCTGGCACCATTTTTGAGTGAATTCCCAAAAGTCCCATTTTTGATGAAATTGTGACCCCGGGCTTGGGGATTTTTTCAAAAAAATCTTTTTCTGCCGGTGAAGTTGTCCGGGGCTGATTTCTTGTCCTGTGATAAAAAGCCTTCTGTTTCGACCGCCAAACCTCTCAGGGGAGCATTTGCAACCGTCTGGCACCACTTTTGAGTGAATTCCCAAAAGTCCCATTTTTGATGAAATTGTGACCCCGGGGCTTAGGGATTTTTTCAAAAAAATCTTTTTCTGCCGGTGAAGTTGTTGAGGGCTGATTTCTTGTCCTGTAATAAAAAGCCTTCTGTTTCGACCGCCAAACCTCTCAGGGGAGCATTTGCAACCGTCTGGCACCATTTTTGAGTGAATTCCCAAAAGTCCCATTTTTGATGAAATGTGACCCCGGGGCTTAGGGATTTTTTCAAAAAAATCTTTTTCTGCCGGTGAAGTTGTCGAGGGCTGATTTCTTGTCCTGTGATAAAAAGCCTTCTGTTTCGACCGCCAAACCTCTCAGGGGAGCATTTGCAACCGTCTGGCACCACTTTTGAGTGAATTCCCAAAAGTCAGATTTTTGATGAAATTGTGACCCCGGGGCTTAGGGATTTTTTCAAAAAAATCTTTTTCTGCCGGTGAAGTTGTCGAGGGCTGATTTCTTGTCCTGTGATAAAAATCCTTCTGTTTCGACTGCCAAACCTCTCAGGGGAGCATTTGCAACCGTCTAGCACCACTTTTGAGTAAATTCCCAAAAGTCCCATTTTTGATGAAATTGTGACCCCGGGGCTTAGGGATTTTTTCACAAAAATCTTTTTCTGCCGGTGAAGTTGTCGAGGGCTGATTTCTTCTCCTGTGATAAAAAGCCTTCTGTTTCGACCGCCAAACCTCTCAGGGGAGCATTTGCAACCGTCTGGCACCACTTTTGAGTGAATTCCCAAAAGTCCCATTTTTGATGAAATTGTGACCCCGGGGCTTAGGGATTTTTTCAAAAAAATCTTTTTCTGCCGGTGAAGTTGTCGAGGGCTGATTTCTTGTCCTGTGATAAAAAGCCTTCTGTTTCAACCGCCAAACCTCTCAGGGGAGCATTTGCAACCGTGTGGCACCACTTTTGAGTAAATTCCCAAAAGTCCCATTTTTGATGAAATTGTGACCCCGGGGCTTAGGGATTTTTTCAAAAAAATCTTTTTCTGCCGGTGAAGTTGTTGAGGGCTGATTTCTTGTCCTGTGATAAAAAGCCTTCTGTTTTGACCGCCAAACCTCTCAGGGGAGCATTTGCAACCGTCTGGCACCATTTTTGAGTGAATTCCCAAAAGTCCCATTTTTGATCAAATTGTGACCCCGGGCCTTGGGGATTTTTTCAAAAAAATCTTTTTCTGCCGGTGAAGTTGTCGAGGGCTGATTTCTTGTCCTGTGATAAAAAGCCTTCTGTTTTGACCGCCAAACCTCTCAGGGGAGCATTTGCAACCGTCTGACACCATTTTTGAGTGAATTCCCAAAAGTCCCATTTTTGATGATATTGTGACCCCGGGCCTTGGGGATTTTTTCAAAAAAATCTTTCTCTGCCAGTGAAGTTGTCGAGGTCTGATTTCTTGTCCTGTGATAAAAAGCCTTCTGTTTCGACTGCCAAACCTCTCAGGGGAGCATTTGCAACCGTCTGGCATCATTTTTGAGTGAATTCCCAAAAGTCCCATTTTTGATTAAACTGTTAAACCGGGGCTTAGGGATTTTTTCAAAAAAATCTTTTTCTGCCGGTGAAGTTGTCGAGGGCTGATTTCTTGTCCTGTGATAAAAAGCATTCTGTTTCGACCGCCAAACCTCTCAGGGGAGCATTTGCAACCGTCTGGCACCACTTTTGAGTGAATTCCCAAAAGTCCCATTTTTGATGAAATTGTGACCCCGGGGCTTAGGGATTTTTTCAAAAAAATCTTTTTCTGCCGGTGAAGTTGTTGAGGGCTGATTTCTTGTCCTGTGATAAAAAGCCTTCTGTTTCGACTGCCAAACCTCTCAGGGGAGCATTTGCAACCGTCTAGCACCACTTTTGAGTAAATTCCCAAGAGTCCCATTTTTGATGAAATTGTGACCCCGGGGCTTAGGGATTTTTTCAAAAAAATCTTTTTCTGCCGGTGAAGTTGTCGAGGGCTGATTTCTTGTCCTGTGATAAAAAGCCTTCTGTTTCGACCGCCAAACCTCTCAGGGGAGCATTTGCAACCGTCTGGCACCACTTTTGAGTGAATTCCCAAAAGTCCCATTTTTGATGAAATTGTGACCCCGGGGCTTAGGGATTTTTTCAAAAAAATCTTTTTCTGCCGGTGAAGTTGTTGAGGGCTGATTTCTTGTCCTGTAATAAAAAGCCTTCTGTTTCGACCGCCAAACCTCTCAGGGGAGCATTTGCAACCGTCTGGCACCATTTTTGAGTGAATTCCCAAAAGTCCCATTTTTGATGAAATGTGACCCCGGGGCTTAGGGATTTTTTCAAAAAAATCTTTTTCTGCCGGTGAAGTTGTCGAGGGCTGATTTCTTGTCCTGTGATAAAAAGCCTTCTGTTTCGACCGCCAAACCTCTCAGGGGAGCATTTGCAACCGTCTGGCACCACTTTTGAGTGAATTCCCAAAAGTCAGATTTTTGATGAAATTGTGACCCCGGGGCTTAGGGATTTTTTCAAAAAAATCTTTTTCTGCCGGTGAAGTTGTCGAGGGCTGATTTCTTGTCCTGTGATAAAAATCCTTCTGTTTCGACTGCCAAACCTCTCAGGGGAGCATTTGCAACCGTCTAGCACCACTTTTGAGTAAATTCCCAAAAGTCCCATTTTTGATGAAATTGTGACCCCGGGGCTTACGGATTTTTTCACAAAAATCTTTTTCTGCCGGTGAAGTTGTCGAGGGCTGATTTCTTCTCCTGTGATAAAAAGCCTTCTGTTTCGACCGCCAAACCTCTCAGGGGAGCATTTGCAACCGTCTGGCACCACTTTTGAGTGAATTCCCAAAAGTCCCATTTTTGATGAAATTGTGACCCCGGGGCTTAGGGATTTTTTCAAAAAAATGTTTTTCTGCCGGTGAAGTTGTCGAGGTCTGATTTCTTGTCCTGTGATAAAAAGCCTTTTGTTTCGACCGCCAAACCTCTCAGGGGAGCATTTGCAACTGTCTGACACCATTTTTGAGTGAATTCCCAAAAGTCAGATTTTTGATGAAATTGTGACCCCGGGCCTTGGGGATTTTTTCAAAAAAATCTTTTTCTGCCGGTGTAGTTGTCGAGGTCTGATTTCTTGTCCTGTGATAAAAAGCCTTCTGTTTCGACCGCCAAACCTCTCAGGGGAGCATTTGCAACCGTCTGGCACCACTTTTGAGTGAATTCCCAAAAGTCCCATTTTTGTTGAAATTGTGACCCCGGGCCTTGGGGATTTTTTCAAAAAAATCTTTTTCTGCCGGTGAAGTTGTCGAGGGCTGATTTCTTGTCCTGTGATAAAAAGCCTTCTGTTTCGACCGCCAAACCTCTCAGGGGAGCATTTGCAACCGTCTGGCACCACTTTTGAGTAAATTCCCAAAAGTCCCATTTTTGATGAAATTGTGACCCCGGGGCTTAGGGATTTTTTCAAAAAAATCTTTTTCTGCCGGTGAAGTTGTTGAGGGCTGATTTCTTGTCCTGTAATAAAAAGCCTTCTGTTTCGACCGCCAAACCTCTCAGGGGAGCATTTGCAACCGTCTGGCACCATTTTTGAGTGAATTCCCAAAAGTCCCATTTTTGATGAAATGTGACCCCGGGGCTTAGGGATTTTTTCAAAAAAATCTTTTTCTGCCGGTGAAGTTGTCGAGGGCTGATTTCTTGTCCTGTGATAAAAAGCCTTCTGTTTCGACCGCCAAACCTCTCAGGGGAGCATTTGCAACCGTCTGGCACCACTTTTGAGTGAATTCCCAAAAGTCAGATTTTTGATGAAATTGTGACCCCGGGGCTTAGGGATTTTTTCAAAAAAATCTTTTTCTGCCGGTGAAGTTGTCGAGGGCTGATTTCTTGTCCTGTGATAAAAAGCCTTCTGTTTCGACCGCCAAACCTCTCAGGGGAGCATTTGCAACCGTCTAGCACCACTTTTGAGTAAATTCCCAAAAGTCCCATTTTTGATGAAATTGTGACCCCGGGGCTTAGGGATTTTTTGACAAAAATCTTTTTCTGCCGGTGAAGTTGTCGAGGGCTGATTTCTTGTCCTGTGATAAAAAGCCTTCTGTTTCGACCGCCAAACCTCTCAGGGGAGCATTTGCAACCGTCTGGCACCACTTTTGAGTGAATTCCCAAAAGTCCCATTTTTGATGAAATTGTGACCCCGGGGCTTAGGGATTTTTTCAAAAAAATCTTTTTCTGCCGGTGAAGTTGTTGAGGTCTGATTTCTTGTCCTGTGATAAAAAGCCTTCTGTTTCGACCGCCAAACCTCTCAGGGGAGCATTTGCAACCGTCTGGCACCATTTTTGAGTGAATTCCCAAAAGTCCCATTTTTGATGAAATTGTGACCCCGGGCCTTGGGGATTTCTTCAAAAAAATCTTTTTCTGCCGGTGAAGTTGTTGAGGTCTGATTTCTTGTCCTGTGATAAAAAGCCTTCTGTTTCGACTGCCAAACCTCTCAGGGGAGCATTTGCAACCGTCTGGCATCATTTTTGAGTGAATTCCCAAAAGTCCCATTTTTGATTAAACTGTTAAACCGGGGCTTAGGGATTTTTTCAAAAAAATCTTTTTCTGCCGGTGAAGTTGTCGAGGGCTGATTTCTTGTCCTGTGATAAAAAGCGTTCTGTTTCGACCGCCAAACCTCTCAGGGGAGCATTTGCAACCGTCTGGCACCACTTTTGAGTGAATTCCCAAAAGTCAGATTTTTGATGAAATTGTGACCCCGGGGCTTAGGGATTTTTTCAAAAAAATCTTTTTCTGCCGGTGAAGTTGTCGAGGGCTGATTTCTTGTCCTGTGATAAAAAGCCTTCTGTTTCGACCGCCAAACCTCTCAGGGGAGCATTTGCAACCGTCTAGCACCACTTTTGAGTAAATTCCCAAAAGTCCCATTTTTGATGAAATTGTGACCCCGGGGCTTAGGGATTTTTTCACAAAAATCTTTTTCTGCCGGTGAAGTTGTCGAGGGCTGATTTCTTGTCCTGTGATAAAAAGCCTTCTGTTTCGACCGCCAAACCTCTCAGGGGAGCATTTGCAACCGTCTGGCACCACTTTTGAGTGAATTCCCAAAAGTCCCATTTTTGATGAAATTGTGACCCCGGGCCTTGGGGATTTTTTCAAAAAAATCTTTTTCTGCCGGTGAAGTTGTCGAGGGCTGATTTCTTGTCCTGTGATAAAAAGCCTTCTGTTTTGACCGCCAAACCTCTCAGGGGAGCATTTGCAACCGTCTGACACCATTTTTGAGTGAATTCCCAAAAGTCCCATTTTTGATGATATTGTGACCCCGGGCCTTGGGGATTTTTTCAAAAAAATCTTTCTCTGCCAGTGAAGTTGTCGAGGTCTGATTTCTTGTCCTGTGATAAAAAGCCTTCTGTTTCGACTGCCAAACCTCTCAGGGGAGCATTTGCAACCGTCTGGCATCATTTTTGAGTGAATTCCCAAAAGTCCCATTTTTGATTAAACTGTTAAACCGGGGCTTAGGGATTTTTTCAAAAAAATCTTTTTCTGCCGGTGAAGTTGTCGAGGGCTGATTTCTTGTCCTGTGATAAAAAGCATTCTGTTTCGACCGCCAAACCTCTCAGGGGAGCATTTGCAACCGTCTGGCACCACTTTTGAGTGAATTCCCAAAAGTCCCATTTTTGATGAAATTGTGACCCCGGGGCTTAGGGATTTTTTCAAAAAAATCTTTTTCTGCCGGTGAAGTTGTTGAGGGCTGATTTCTTGTCCTGTGATAAAAAGCCTTCTGTTTCGACTGCCAAACCTCTCAGGGGAGCATTTGCAACCGTCTAGCACCACTTTTGAGTAAATTCCCAAAAGTCCCATTTTTGATGAAATTGTGACCCCGGGGCTTAGGGATTTTTTCAAAAAAATCTTTTTCTGCCGGTGAAGTTGTCGAGGGCTGATTTCTTGTCCTGTGATAAAAAGCCTTCTGTTTCGACCGCCAAACCTCTCAGGGGAGCATTTGCAACCGTCTGGCACCACTTTTGAGTGAATTCCCAAAAGTCCCATTTTTGATGAAATTGTGACCCCGGGACTTAGGGATTTTTTCAAAAAAATCTTTTTCTGCCGGTGAAGTTGTTGAGGGCTGATTTCTTGTCCTGTAATAAAAAGCCTTCTGTTTCGACCGCCAAACCTCTCAGGGGAGCATTTGCAACCGTCTGGCACCATTTTTGAGTGAATTCCCAAAAGTCCCATTTTTGATGAAATGTGACCCCGGGGCTTAGGGATTTTTTCAAAAAAATCTTTTTCTGCCGGTGAAGTTGTCGAGGGCTGATTTCTTGTCCTGTGATAAAAAGCCTTCTGTTTCGACCGCCAAACCTCTCAGGGGAGCATTTGCAACCGTCTGGCACCACTTTTGAGTGAATTCCCAAAAGTCAGATTTTTGATGAAATTGTGACCCCGGGGCTTAGGGATTTTTTCAAAAAAATCTTTTTCTGCCGGTGAAGTTGTCGAGGGCTGATTTCTTGTCCTGTGATAAAAATCCTTCTGTTTCGACTGCCAAACCTCTCAGGGGAGCATTTGCAACCGTCTAGCACCACTTTTGAGTAAATTCCCAAAAGTCCCATTTTTGATGAAATTGTGACCCCGGGGCTTAGGGATTTTTTCACAAAAATCTTTTTCTGCCGGTGAAGTTGTCGAGGGCTGATTTCTTCTCCTGTGATAAAA